>NC_089589.1:18200851-19400851 GCF_019320115.1 Miscanthus floridulus | reverse complement strand
GGATCTCGCCGCCAGATGTGGAAAGGCCGTTTTTTCCTTCCCCTTTTCTGTTTCTTTCCCTTGTTCCTCGCTGGCAGCCGTGGGCGACAACGGTGGTGGCGCACTGCTGCCGCGGCCGCGCTGGGAAGGAGGCGAGGCCTAGTTCGCTGTTGCATTTTTTCCTTCTGAGATGAGATTTCTTTACTGTTACTTGCTGCGGCATCGCTCTCGTGTCATCTCATCTCCATGTGGCATCTGGGCACTTGCTTCGCCTCCCACAGCTGCAACGGCTGCACGGAGGCAGCGGCATGCATCTGCGCGGCATGCTGCTGCTACTCCACAGTGCGACAGCGGCGCTCCACGCTGCGCGGCTACTGTTCGATAGTGTGGCGGCGGTGCTCGAGCTGGTACGGTGGGCTGCCGTGCTCATCGGCACGGCACGGATAAGAGGCTGTAGTGCCGTGCCTGGGCCAAGATGGCGGCACGGCAGCACTATCAGGCACGGCATGGCTAAGCTGCCGTGCCGCATAGTGCCGTGCCTGGCTGGGCCGTGCCTAACCATGCCCGTGCCAGTGCCGTGCCGTGCGGCCCGGTTGGCCATGTATAGACCCACGTCTTGGGGTTTGGTTGCGTGCACGGAGAAGGAGACGGCACAAGTGAGGCCGGACCATGGAGCTCGGTTCTGAAGCCGAGTCCAGACTAGGTCCAGAGGTTTTTTTCCTCTCTATATGCCCTCTGTGTTCATCCGGACCTTGTTGGGAATGGGTCCGGTTCTAGATCCGAAGGTTGTGTCCGGTTCCATGATGATAGCATGGTAAAATAGTAACCGTTGGGATCCAAGGGTCGCGGTTGAACGTGGAAACATGTGGTGACATCCTAGGGTCTGGACCTTCACTATAGTGGTCTGGTTCCAGGGTCCAAAGCCTGAGTCCGGACCTCCCCGAGGGCATAACGGCTATAACTTTTCGGGGGCTCTATAAATAGAGCTTGGGCATGTTTGGCTAAATCTCTTGGTCATTCTTACATGTGATAGAATCCTTTGAGCTGAGCAAACACCCTCCCACTCATCTCCTTGCTTGATAGTGCAAATCAAAGTGAGATTGAGTGATTCCAAGTGCATTTGCTTGAGTGATTACATCTAGTGTCACTTGGGGATCGTTTTGCTATGTTTTTCTTGTTACTCTTGGTGTTTGTCGATGCCTATATGGCTTGAAGCAGCGGAGGAGTGTTGGCAAGAGTTGATGATTGTTCTTGGCCACCTCCCGGTGATTTGTGAGGGGTTCTTGTGCCTTCCCCGGCAGAGCGCCAAAGGCAACTCTAGTGGATTGCGCGTGGCTTGTGTGATCCCCATCTTGTGTTGGTTGTGCGGCACCCGATTGTGGGTTAGGCATGTGATGCCTATTAGCTCATGAACCTCCAAGTGGGTGAATCGCCACAACGGGATTAGCTTGCCGGCAAGCAAGTGAACCTCAGGAAAAAAATCATTGTATCATCTTGTCTCCAAGGATTTCTTTGGTGTTCATTGATATATTGTTATTGATCACTTGCCATGGCGGTATAACCCTCCTACCTCTCTTGCATTTACTATCTAGTGTAGCTAAGCTCGTTAGTGGAACTAGTTTTGAGAGCTAGCTTGCCTCTTGTTAGTGATTAGTGAGGCTCTTTAGTTCGTCTTTGAGAGCTCACTAACTTAGAGATTAGTTACTTAGCCTCTTGTGTGAAATAGAGATCATAGCATCTAGAATTGTGGATAGGTGGCTTGCATTTTTAGTAAGCTAGCACAATACTCGCTTCGCCACTTAATTATCTAACCACTTGGCTTAAGTGTTGTTGTAGAATTTTTTATAGGCTATTCACCCCCTTCTAGCCATTTAGGACCTTTCAAGTGGTATCGGAGCCGTGGTCACTGTGATTTGAGGCTTAACAACCTATGGTGTGAAAATGGCTCAAATCAACAACACCAAGAAGCCACCCCAATTTGGTGGCTCAAATTATCCATTGGAAGGCAAAGTTGACCACCTATATCAAGCCAATCAATAAAAAGGTGTGGAAGGTGGTAGAGACCAAATTTGAGGTAGCCGATTCGGAGAACCCCACCGTAGCCGAAGAGGTGTTGCTCTAAAACAATGACATTGCTCTTAGTGCCATTCATGATGCTTTGGATGAGAGGACATTTGAGCAAATCAAGAACATTGAGATAGCTCATGATGCATGGAAGAAGTTGGAGGAATCATTTGAGGGCACTCAAGCGGTGAAGGGTGCCAAGGCATACATCCTCAAGGAAAAGTTTGCAAGCTTCAAGATGAAGGAAGATGAAAGTGTGCTGGAGATGTTCCATAGGCTACAAGTGCTTGTCAATGATCTCAAAGCACTTGGTGAAGAAGTGAAGGACAATGACTTCTCCCACAAGTTCTTGAGATGCTTACCATCAAGATTTGGCACATTGGTCACTATACTAGTGAGGAGTGGTTTGGACACCATGACACCAAACCAAGTGTTGGGAGATGTGATGACCAATCATACATATAGGGATGATGATGAGAAAGAAGAGAAGAAGAATGAGAAGAAAGATGATAAGAAGGATGACAAGAAGAAGAGTGTGGCACTCAAAACCGCATCATCTTCCAAGGGCAAGGCAAAGCAAGAAACATCAAGTAAAGATGAATGCTCAAGCTTTGATGAACTTGATGATGAGAAGATGGCTCTCTTTGTGAAGAGGTTTGGCAAATTCATGGTGAAGAAGGGCTATCGTGCAAGAAGGAAGAAGTCATCATCCAAGACGAAGGAAGAAGCAAGAAGGTGCTTCAAGTGCAATAGCAAAGATCATCTCATTGCGGAATGTTCATACAATAGTGACAATGATGATGACAACAAGAAGAGCAAGGAAAAGGAGAAGAAGGAGAAGAAGGAAAAGAAGGACAAGAAAACCTTCAAAAAGAAGAAGAAGGGTGCTTCATATGTAATCACTTGGGATAGTGATGCTTTCTCAAGTGATGATGATGATAGTGATGATGACAAGACCACCAAAAAGAAGGCTCTTGCAAGCATTGCCATAAATGAGGAGCCTTCTCTCTTCGACACTCCATCGACATGCTTCATGGCTAAGGCCACTAAGGTACAATCTGATGATGAGTGTGATGGAAACAATAATGAAAATAAAAGTGAAAGTAATGATGATGATGAACCAATTAAATATGAACTATTTGACATGCTAGAAGATGCTAAGACTCACTTTGACATCAAGAGAAGGGAATGCAAAGACTTGCATAAGGAACTAAAAGCCCTTAAGCAAGCCTTTGATGATCTCAATGCATCACAAAGAGGAAGCCCATGACAAGCTTGGTAAGGCTCACAAGAAGCTTGAAAAGGCTCATTCCACTCTTATTGAGCAAAAATGAGAAGGAGCATGTTGTAACATGTGACAAAGGCTTAACATGTGACATAATTGATGAATCTTTCTATAAGCCTATTGTTGTTGCTCCCACTAACCCTTCTTGTAGCACTACTACTTCCACCTCATCTAGTTGTGATGGTTTCACTTGTGATGCCTCACTATTGGTTGAGAATGAGACCCTCAAAAAGGAGGTAAATGAGCTCACTCGCGCCTTAGGAAATGCCTATGGTGGTGAGGCCCACTTGCTAAAGTGCTTGGGTAGTCAAAGGTTTTCTCTCAACAAAGAGGGATTAGGCTATTCCCGCATGAAAGGCAAGGCGGCCTTTGCTCCTCACAAGACTAGTTTTGTGAAGAACAATGGTCGGTTTTGCAATAGATGCAAGCAAGTTGGGCATGTAGAGCAATATTGCAAGAACAAGAACAAGGACTCTAATGTATCCTCAATTAAGTTTGATTCTTGTTATTTGCTTACCAAGGGTGTTCATAGGGTGCATGCTAAGTTTGTTGGTGCTCCAATTGTGGGCTCAAAGAAAAAAGTCATTTGGGTGCCAAAGAGCTTAATCACTAACCTTCAAGGACCCAAGCAAGTTTGGGTACCTAAAAGGAATTGATCTTCTTTTGTAGGTCAATTATAAAGCTGGAGGAAGGCATTGGGTTCTTGATAGTGGGTGCACTCAACACATGACCGGTGATGCAAGAATGTTCAACTCAATCAACACCAATGACAATGATGGTTATGATAGTATTACATTTGGTGATAATGGCAAAGGCAAGGTCAAGGGGCTTGGTAAGATTGCAATATCCAATGACTTGAGCATATCCAATGTGTTGCTAGTAGAGAGCTCGAACTTCAATTTACTATCCGTGACTCAATTGTGTGATCTTGGATTTAAGTGCATATTTGGAGTAGATGATGTAGAGATCATAAGTGTAGATGGCTCTAATTTGATCTTCAAATGCTTTAGATATGATAATCTATACTTAGTTGATTTCAATGCTAGTGAAGCTCAATTGTCAACATGCTTGTTCACTAAGTCTAGTATGGGTTGGTTATGGCATAGAAGGCTTGATCATGTTGGAATGAAACAATTGAATAGATTGGTAAAGCATGATCTAGTTAGAGGCTTGAAAGATGTGGTATTTGAGAAGGACAAACTTTGTAGTGCTTGTCAAGCCGGCAAACAAGTTGGAAACACTCATCCTAAGAAAAGCATAATGAGCACTAATAAGGCATTTGAGTTATTGTACATGGACTTGTTTGGACCAACAACATACACTAGTATTGGTGGAAATAAGTATGGCTTTGTGATAGTGGATGATTATACTAGATACACATGGGTAGTTTTTCTAGTGGACAAAAGTGATGTGTTTGCAGCTTTCAAATCATTTGTTAAGAGAATACACAATGAGTTTGAAACAACCATCAAGAGAGTTAGAAGTGACAATGGTAGTGAATTTAAGAACACTAGAATTGATGAGTTATGTGATGAATTTGGAATTAGACATCAATTCTCGGCCAAGTACACTCCACAATCAAATGACCTTGTTGAGAGGAAGAATAGAACACTTATTGACATGGCAAGGTCTATGCTTAGTGAGTACAATGTGAGTCAATTTTTTTGGGCCAAAGCTATTAACACGGCTTGCTATTGTGGCAACCGCTTACATTGTCATCCATTGAAAGAGAAGAAACATTATGATCTCTTAAATGGTAGAAAGCCCAATATTGCATATTTTTGAGTTTTTGGTTGCAAATGCTACATATTGAAGAAGGCACTAGATTGGGAAAGTTTGATAAGAAATGTGATGAAGGATTCCTAGTTGGTTACTCCACTATGAGCAAAGCATATAGAGTTTGGAATTTGGCTAGTTGTACTCTTCAGGAGGTACATGATGTTGAATTTGATGAATCCAAGGATTCCCAAGATAAAGATGAGAATTTGGAAGATGTTAGAGGCATTCAACTATCAAATGCTATGAAGAACTTGGATGTTGGTGACATTAGGCCAAGGCAAGTGATAGATGAAGAAGAATGACAATGCTCAAGTGCTCTCTAACTCAAATGTACAAGTTGATACAAATCAAGCTAGTTCATCATCTCAAGTGCAAGATCAACAAGTGGCTACATTGTTGACGGTTTGATTCACAGGCTCACGATGGATGGTCCGGCCTATATAAACAGCCCTGTACCCCCCTCCCGGAGGCATCCCTAAAACCCTAATTCATATCATGAGGATCAGAGCCAGCTATCAAGAGAAGATTAGTCCTACATAGGATCTAGCCTTATAAATAGAAATAGTGAGATAGAGAGTGAGGGAAGAGTTTGGAGGAGGTGCCGGCCTATCGGTGCTCTCTCTACAGCTTCTACCTTGGTGGATTCAAGTTCTACCTAAGCTTGCTTCTGAGATTTCTCTAGTAATTAACTTATGATTCAAGTAAGCATCTTATTTATATTGTTCATCAGGTTTGTGACTCTTTTGAGTGCTTTATTCTCTACATAGGAGGAGTAAAGTATTAATCGTAAGTGTAAGCGTGGTTCTTAGACTTGGGTTAATCGTGGATGCACCCTGCATTATGAAAGGTGGCAGATCGCGTGAGCGACATAAGTTCTATGTAGCCTTACTATATAGCTTCGTTGATCCTTTGTAGTCCACCTCCCGTCTATAGGTGCACATAGGATGCGGTTGCGAAGGAAAGCATCCTTTGCTAGTGCCTTTCCCTAGTAATGTCCCTAGTTGAACTATAGAAGACATAAGCTTACCCAAGTCAGAACTAGAGAACCTTAGTTATCATGTCTACGCTCCAATTTATCTTAACCTTGTTGCTACCCCTAGTTAAGTTAGACCGTAGTTAGTCTCACACGTTTTCCTATAGATACGATACTTGGAATACCTCCAGGTAAAAGCTATGGTGGTATCCGTGCGCTTACAGATCTATCTGTGTGCGTTAATAAATACCAACAAGCTTTCTGGCGCCGTTGCCGGGGAAACGGTTGCTAAATTAACTACAATCCTAGCTTAACCTTCTATCTTTTATTCTTTCTTTTATTTTAATTTTTCTTTTAGCATGGACTCCACTCCTATCTATCAATATGTTAAACCCACGAGCGCAAGCCTAAAGCCACCAGAATCCTTAGACCCTATCATAACACCTGGTTATGAGCTACGCCTGTATTTTATAAAACTGATTCGGGATAAATCCTTCTTGGGAGAAGGCAACGAAAACCCATACTCATGCCTACAAGAGTTTGAACAGACCTGTGCATGCTTGTGTATTGCTGGCATGTCTGACAAAACCTTAAGATGGAAGTTGTTTCTGTTATCTTTGACGGGAAGAGCTAAACATTGGTACAGTCAAACCATAGGAAGTATGCAAGGAGATTAGGAAACATTATGCTCTAAATTTTGTTTACGTTTCTTTCCCATCTCTAAAGTGGTTAGCCTTTGAAAAGAGGTTCTAAATTTTAGATAACTAGAAGAAGAATCTCTTGGTACATCGTGGGATCGTTTTAACGAACTCATCATCACTGGCTCGGACCTTGCCATTCAAGACCCTGTACTTCTTCAACATTTGTACATGGGTCTTAGCAAGGATTCTACGGAATCCCTTGATGTAGCCTCTAGAGGAGCTTTCCTTCATTTATCTGCTAGTGAAGCAAGGGCTATGCTTGATAGAATTAGTGGAAAGACTCCCTACACTAGCATTCATAATAAACTCCTCGAAGAAGAGAAGGAATCCTCTCCCAAACAAGAAGAGGAAGTTTTGATAGCCAAATCACAACCACTCTGATCCCAAGATTTAGTTATCAATCCCAAACCATCAATACCCCAAAATCCTCCAAGAGAAGAAGGAATTCCACCTTTGAAAATCCCTATTGAAATTAAGGATGACCTCTTTGGTGTTGATTTTGGGAGAACATTAACTTCTCATAAGAAGCCTTCGAGCGAATATAATTTAAATCCTTTCAAGAAGGGATCTCTTAGAATGCATCCTTATTCCTATATAGGATAGTGGGAAGAATTCAAGGATGTCATGTCTAGTGATGCCATAGAAGGAGAACCAAGCCATTTAGAAGCTACTCCTATCCTCTCCCCATCTATGCCCACATTAGATGTCTTATCTGAACCCATCTCTCAACACATCCCTGACCCCGATGATCCCTCTTATGCTCTTTCTCCTAAGTCTTTTGATGACCCTAGAAATCCATTAATACAACCAAAGTATAGGAGCCTTGAAGACCACAAGGATGACTAAGAAGAGCAACAACAATGGCTGGAATGTATTAAGAACACATATGTCGTTGCTAAAGAATGGATGGATAAGGACGAAGCCTCATGGGTAGAATCCAATTTGGTTTAAATCCAAACAGTGAGCTTAAGTCAATCTCCTTAATAAACATGACTCACCCAAGTTTGGAGGAGGCCTTAGACAAGATCAACCCGAGAGTCACCAATCCAAGGGAAATCTTGGACAATAAAATGACCAATGAAAGTCATAGGCATGGAATGATGGAGACAATATTTTCACCTATGGACATTCATGAAGAAACACCCTTGGAGCTTGAAAAGGAAGATTACATCAGCGAGCATGGAAGCTACTTTATTAACACCTCATCAAATCCATGCTCACATGAGAAATCTCCTAAATTAATTGGTCTCTCTAACATTGCCACACACGAGATCTTCAACCCCCTTGTGCTTCCTGTTCATAAAGACTTTGAAAGGGTGGTTGTAGATGCATATATTTATCATAAATATTGCAAATCTCGTTGGCATGAATCTTGAGATAGGTATACAAAGGTTGGTGTTGGAGGGGAAACCACTTCACCAATTTGGAACATAATTCGAAGGTTTCCCAAGGACGAGCTTATGTCCTAAAACAAGCACTTTCGGGAGATAAAATGCCCTTTCACCTTTTGCTATAATGCCCTTGTGGAGTGAGCATAGAAATATAGTTGTGAAAATATTCCTTCGGGTATTTTTGTCACTAACCATTCTAGGTTTGAAACAAAAAGAATGAAGGATGACGACGCAAGTTATGTCCAACCAATTATCATGCAACATTGAATCACATTCACACATGAGAGTTCTATCATCCAAACATGATTCTGCTTTGCAAAATTCAAGTGTGGGGATGAACTTGTCTGAAAAAATCTTATGACATGTTGCTAATTCATCTTGGTTGTCTCTACCTTTAAGCCATGCTCAATTTGCTAAACAACAATCATGCTCTTTCATCTCTATTTGAATAAATCTATGTAATGCTTTCATGCCACCTTTGTTTACTATAGTATGTTCAAGGTTAGAAGTATGTTCATACATCTCATGAATTAAGCCTGGTGCTTAGTTTAGGAGTGTTCATCTTACTTTCAAAGGTTTTTTTTAAATTAAGCGTGGTGCTTAGGTTAAAATGCTTTCCTAGATTAAATTAGACAAGGTTTCTAGTTTAATTTTTGAACCAAGAATATGCTATAATAGATACTGGTCATTTTGTTGGACTAACTCTATGCACGAAACTCTTAATTCAATATTGGTAAGTCATGAGATGAATTCAAATTAGAAATAAAGCAAGGCCACATGACGAACCTCAATAACTTTGCACAAGAAGACATAGCTCATTCATCATAGATGTAAGAACTACATACCTCATTCAATATGGATGAAAGAACTGTAAGTACCAAAGTTCATTCACTTTGTCTTTTGCTGCAAGTTACCTTTGCCTTGAGCCATGCTTGAATAAAACATGATCTCTATACTAAAGTAATCCCAAAAACATCTTTTAATTAGCATAGAGGGAAATTACAAAATTCTAGACAAACAACCTGTGTTTCAAAATTGTATATTCCTTTGGGTACATATTGTCCACTAATCCTTTGCAGGCATAAAACAATGAGTGCGGCAAAAGGTCTAACAAGGTGTCAAAAGATCGAAGAGCAGAAAGATAGCTTGACAAAAGGATGAGAAAGAAAAGGTGCAATTTAGGAGACAAGAAGCTCATGAACAGCTCAAGATGCGAGGCTAGCCGAAAAAGAAAAACTTCAAATAAAAAGGAAGGACCATCACGCGTCATCTACTCTTCGTCATATGGTGTCGTCACGCTACAATGACAAAGGCAACATCATAAGGTAAATGGTCATTATTTAAAAAAAATGTTTTCCCTGGTTCTGGTATGCACATAAATAAGAAACAAACATGTTTGGGTTACAACTTTATTACTTAATCCAATCTGATTAACTCAACATGTTTAGTTCTTTAAACTTGCTCCTAGCACCATTTTCTTGATCTCACCATCTTAACCAAATAGACTAAAAATGCACATCTTATTTCTGGAAGATGATAGTCATAATCATATAAAGATTGATACATTATGTAGAGATAGACAATCCTTCCATGGGTTAAGCAATTCAACCCTTTCTGCCAAATGAACTTAAATGCTATATTCATGCTTAATCTTCTGATCTTATCACCTATGATATAATTAAACACAGCACATAACATCAACTTCATCTTGTTCAATGCGCCTAAGGGTTAGAGAAGAATGAATAAAATTTTGGTTTTGTTGGTGTTTTCCCACCAACAGAGCCCATGCACTTGATCTCTACCCTGTCTTATGAGCAGGACACACTTCAAGCAAAACGTGGGGAGAACAATCGATCTCCAAATTTCTACAAGTGTACTGAACTTGTCAAACCAAAGTCCAAACTCAAAACCAAGATGGGTTTGGCGAAAGGAGGTGACATCACCATTAAAGGCATCATCACAAGAATCCTCTCCTTCAGAGTAAACTGAGGTATTTGGTCAATAAATTTCATAAGGAGATGTCTGGTTCAAAGAACTTATAACACCGAACCCTCACCGAAAGAGCAAGCTTGGGGGAGAAGCACTCCTGTGTATCCAGGTAAGTATTCTTTCTCCTTTTGTTTTAGATTTTAGTTTCTTTTCAATAATTAAAAAATGATGAATGAAACAAAATAAAAAGTTATCTTTATAATAAATAGCTATAGTAATAATGTGTGATCTAGTAAAATTGAAAACAAAATAAAAGGTATGTCTAGTTTGCTTTAATTTGCTTTTAAGAGCTAAATAAAATAAAGAGGACTCAGAATAAACTCTTACATGGAAATGATAAATAGTTGCTCTGTTCTAGTTCCTTTCAAGTACCTAGTATTCAACCTTGAAGTCTCCCAAATTTTGGATATGACTGTTTTGATATAAAAATTTACTCTGAACTTGAAACTCATGGGTAGCATATGCTTGATCTAAGTCTAGGTAATTGACGAATATGATATGAGAAGGTCTAAGCTGTTGTTTATCTTGTTCCAAGTGACACTAAAGTTCTAGAGATTTATCTTTTGAAAAACATAAAAATTCTACATGATGAGTTCCTGTATGATAAAACTTGAATTCCCACCAGAGCCATACATGTTATTTAGGCTAGGAAAACTTTCACTCATATATGTTGCTTGCTTTGCATTGAGTTCAGTCAAGCTTTGTTGACCCTTATGAGAGGTTTGTCATGCTCTTAAAATCAAGATCACGCACACACTACCCACATATGCACTACTCCTACACTAGGGGGTAGCACAAAAACATGCATTCCATTTAGATCCACAAAAAATGTTCTACTCCTACACTAGGAGTGAACATCAAAAACATGTTTGTTAGGTTTTCCATCTACTAAATAAATGCTCTAAGTTTTTGTTGCTATCTCTCAAAAGTTTTGTTGCAAAAAAGAGGCATGGGGCTATGCAAAAGTTATTCATAAAAAAAGAGAAGAAAAAAAGAGTTAAAAAATGGACAAGTGTCCGAGATATCTAAAACAATGGGTACTTAGATGCTCGCCTGAAAAGAGAGAGAGAGATGAATAAAATCGGAGCTATAACGAAGAAGTTATGAATTAAACAAGATTTTCTTTAATAAAATAATAGATTAAATCTAACCTCGAATTTAAAAAGTTAAAAACATGTTTAATAATAGGATGAATATGTAGATTACACAATTATGAATTTAACGCAACTTGAACGGGTCAAATCGGAGTTAAAACGGAGAAGTTATGGCCTAAAGAAAATAGTGGCAAAACTGTAAATAGATGAAAACGTATTTTAGATCTAACAGAGGGAATCTACGCTTTCAAAATAGGCAAGTGTATTTTTAAAATACACTTTCGACTGCGGGTTTAGACATAGAAAATTATAGGGGTTCTTTAACAAAATTGCAGGGACGGCGGGTTCTTAACTAGAAAAGGGCAGGGGCTCTTTTGAAATTCTACCAGCCGAAGGGGTATCGCGTGATCTAGATCGTTGGATTGAGATTGGACGGTGCAGATTAAAAACAAGGAGGGAGAGGGAAACGGCTGACGGCTAGAACAGTGCCGGCACGGCGATTTCTCCATTGACAGCGACGAGAAGCTCGCCGGTGTACACGGTTAGGTCCCTAGAGGCCATGGTTTCGCAAACCGATGACACCGAAAGCAAGAGAAGAAGACGACAAACTCACCAAGGTGGATTTCCAGCGGCGTGGAGTGGATGGCGATGGCACGCTGCTCGGTGGGGTGATGGCGACTCAGCGGTTAGGGTTGCGAGCTCGGGCGAGGCGATTAAGCGAGCACGGCGGCTTAGGGTTATGCGGGGGGGGGCACGATGCTCCTAATTAAGGGGGCCGGGATGCTTGGGAGGCACGGCAACGGCGAGGTGTGGGTGGAGCGGAGTTAGCTTCCATGGCGCGGCAAAGAGTCCTATGCGGCTACGAGGTAGAAGACGACTTTGGCGACTGGGCCCAGCTAGCAGTGAGAGAGAGCGGAGAGGAAGCAGGATGGGAGCGGCTGCAGCGTGCGACTTGGCCAGTGTGCGCAGCTTGATTGGGCCAGCCCACGAGCAGAGAAGGGATGTGTGACGTGCTGCTAGGCCGCTTCGGATTGTTGGGCCGAGGAGAAAGGAGAGCGTCCGCGTGGGAAGAAATGAAGCAGGCCGAGCGGGGAGGTAGCGGGGGGAAATGAGTTGGGCCGGCTGCGGGATAGGCTTCCAGCGGGGTGGAGCTAGCTAGGCTGAACCTGAGAGGGAAAGGAGGAGCAGGCCGAGCTGGGCCAGAAATGAGAGGGAGTGTTTTTCTTTTCTTTTTCTTTTTTTTATTTCAAAACCATATTCAAATCCAAATTTAATTCAAATTTAAATCTTTTTGCAAATTTTGATCAAACCCAAGCATCACAAAATAAATATGCATTAGCATGAATGCACCAACATGTTGCTACCTTATGATAAATTTTAATTTAATGAAAAATTATTATTTCCCCATGTTTTCATGAGCATAAAAATACAAAATTAAATCATTTTAGCTCTATTTCAAGAGAAGCAAATTTTAGGGTATTACAATTCTACCCCCCGTAAGATGAATCTCGTCCTCGAGATTCGGAAGATGGTGATAAAAGAGATACAGATTCTCCGCCTTTGGATTCTTCTCTACTTTGCATGTCTGTTAACCTTACTCCAAGTCACTTGCCAAACTGATTCCAAGATTCTGATAGGTAATCCAAACACCCCTCAAGTAACTCCAACCACTAGGCCACCTTTCCTTTTTTAGTCCATACTATCAATTCTATTTCTTAAAATATTCACCTTCCAACAGAGCCTTCTTACTTTCTTGGTCTAAAGTAGGTTCTATTTCCAACTTTAAAACATTAATGACTATATATGCTTAGGTTAAGCTGCTCAACTCTCAAGCACAATTCTAAGTCCATGGTGTCATCCGAATCTTCTTAGCATAACTCTCCTTTGCTAAGGGCATCAACCACGACTCTGCTTCTCGAAGTGATAGCACTTTTTCAAGTCATAAAACCTTGATCGCTTCAATCCAACAATGATGTCACCAGCTCAAAACCATCTTAGTGAAGATGCCCTTTAGATTCTTATGATCCTCAAGTGCAAATTGAATACCCTCATACTCAATTCTTTCTCCTGATGGTGTTGTTAGAAGCACCAAACATTGAGCATACTTAATCACTCCTTTGCATGCAGACAACCATCCCATTCCAAGGATAACATAAATGTCCCTTCACTCCAAAGCAATAAGGTTTGCCTCAAAGTTTACCCTCTTTACATCAAGACTAATGTTTGGGCAGTTTGCCTTCATTTCTCCTCCTGGAGACTTAACTATCACCGGTCTCCTCATTGGAAGCATAGTTATCCTATGATCTTCCACATATATCGTAAAGATGAATGAATGTGAAGCACTTGGGTCAAACAACACCATAGCAGTGGCTGAGCTTACTGCAATCAAACCATAAACAACGTCGTGAGTGGTAATCATATCCACATTGTTCAGACTTCCAGGGATGTACTTTTGCTTTAATTTATTTTCTTGCACCTGCTTCTTATGGACATTCTGTTCTGGCTCCTGCTATTGTTGACTCTGGCTTTGATTACTCTCAGTAAACTTTTTAAGAGAGTCATTATCGTAATGTTCAATCTCACCACAATCATAATCTTCCTCATTAGTAGAAGTATTTGTCTTCATC
Source organism: Miscanthus floridulus (assembly GCF_019320115.1). Taxonomy (NCBI): domain Eukaryota; kingdom Viridiplantae; phylum Streptophyta; class Magnoliopsida; order Poales; family Poaceae; genus Miscanthus; species Miscanthus floridulus. Next base: position 19,386,969 of record NC_089589.1, on the reverse strand, counting down.
AAGGTGATAGTAGGAGGTGACAGACATGGCTCTTGAGAACTAAAATGCTGCACTTCATCATTGGGTTGCTGATACCGATCCTGCTCTATACTCCCAAGTAGATTCATAGGGTGTGATTGACATTCTGGTTGTGTAGCAAAACGACGACGAGTGTTTCTTAACTGGCGTTGAAGGTCACGCTTTCTCTTCTTCTCTTCCATCTCTCGATGCTTGTTCTCAATTACAATTGCTCTGTCCACCAATGTTTTGAAATCAGGATACGCAACAGTCATCAACTGCAATTGAACTCCATCATTCAGTCCTTTCAAAAAGCGTTTCTATTTCTTAGCATCATTATCCACTTCTTCTAGAGCATAGCGCGACAACTGAGTGAACATGTCACGATACTCACACACAGTCATAGATCCTTGCTTCAAGTTGAGGAACTCTTCTTACTTAAGTTCTACCTCACCTAACGGGATATGGTAGGACCTGAAATTCTCCTTGAATTCCTGCCAGGTGATCTATCCAACATTGCTGGGACGTCCATACTGGTAAGACTCCCACCTGTCTTGTGCTACGCCTTGGAGTTGGCTGGACGCAAAAAGCACCTTCTCATGGTCATCACACTAAGCTATGTCCAATTGTCGCTCCACAGCTCTAAGCCAGTCATCAGCTTCTAGTGGTTCGCTTGTATGAGAGAGTGTCGGTGGGTATCCCTTCATAAATTCACCACGCTTGTCAATAGGTGGTGCTTAATGCAGGTTGTTCAATACACTTTGAGCAATAGTCTGTAATAACTGGGTCTGTGTCATCAAAGCTTGCTCTATAGATGGGGGATTTGATGGCGGTCGATTAGAATTGGTAGGATTCCTTCGGTCATCATGCAAAGCACTTCTCCTGGTAGCAACCATCACAGAGATAATCGATGCTTCCAAATGAATAACTAGAACGTATGAAACTTCATCTTGCAAATTCTTCAACTTGGCTACCACCCTTAAGAAAAGATCATCTAGGGGACACAAAAAGGGCAGCTTGCACCTCCCTCCAGATGAGCTAACTAGTATCAAGACATTCTGACATCCCAATGATACTCTTGTGTATGGGCAAGGAGAAGAAATCTGAAATTCCTTGCAAGCAGAAAAACAGCAGTGCCATAAAACAGCTGTAAATCTCATTCCATTAATCCAATTAAGTTGTAGTTTATACCGTTGGAAAGCTTATCAAATCCTCCACAACTTCCTTATAGAACACTTTTCCAAATTCTGCAGTTTAGGTAGTCGGAAATAGTGCACAACAGAATCTACTCTAGATTTTAGACAGCGTGGTTGCATCATCTTGTGATTTTCATAACTCCATAACCAAAATAGCTATCGAGGTGATTCTTGTGGTCACAGAAAGATATCAAAGTCTACTGTTGTCCAAAATCCAAAATCAGAGATATAAGTCGAGGAGGGCAGGCTGGTCCAAAAGGTAGGATAGGGAAAACAGAAGAAAATCATAACCCAACTATTTATTTCATTAATCCTTATACCCTAGGCCTATAAGCTAAATGAAATTGTGGGAACACCCAACAAGATCATTGCAGTCATTACAAAGATGCAAAACAATCATAAGCATAATGACAATTCCACAAAGCAATAAAGGTGCACAACTCAATTATTGACTCAACTTGCGATACTATCATTTTTATTACATAAAGGGCACAAACTCCTATTCCTTAACCAAGGTGTGGCTGCGAGGGCATCTAGGGTAGCATCCCTTGCATGACAGTGAGGGAGACACATCCTCCACTTTGTTGATCTTAGGTAGTCCGGCATGACTTCTTCATTCGTCATTCTCATCAAATGCTTCTTTCGGGTTGGGTATCACTGACACTTACTGGTGGCAACCCTGTAGTGACCTGACTCTGGCCACTTCCATGGTATAATTGTTGACTATTCTATGGGAAAATTTAACATAATGTCCTTCATGTTGTCAATGATAACACTTTTTCTTATCTGGATCTTTAGTGATGTCATACTCCACCGAATTGTTGCTTGGTGTGTTGTCAGCTTGCCAACTCTGAAGGTTCATCTTTGTTAGAATGGACCGCTTTCTAGCTCGCTTGATCCTTCGGGGTTGAAACCCCTTATAGGTGATTGTCCACCCATCTATGCATACCTCATGTGAAGTAGTTTCAGCTTGAGAAGATCCTAACTCTTTAGAGTCTGAATTTGTCTGACAGGGGATTGGAGCTGGATGTGATAATGTAGTAGAACTCGAATGTTGATTGCTTCCCAATTATGGCTCTGGTGAGACCGCCTTCCTCTTCTTGTCCACATTACCAATGGATGTGGATAGGGTTGTAGTGGTCAAGGCTCGGGATGACATGGAGATTGACAACGATCCCATGGAGGTCGACAATGATCTGCAGGATATTATGGAGATTCACAATGATCCCATAGAGGTCGACTAGGATCTGCATGGAGAATGATTAATTATGCAACCAATGATGTACATATGAAGGCCTTTTAACTTTTACATAGTGTCAGCCTAATTAGTATCTATATTTCAGCTTTTAGCACAACAATCACATAGCGTTTCTTTTCCTCATTGCTGTTGTTCGTCATCGCCGCTCCTACTCATCAACACTGCTCAGCTCTTGCTCCGCACCGGTGCACCTCACCAGATTGCCCGCACAAATCCACCGACGAACGAGCTGCTGCTGTCACCGATGTTGCCACTCGTGCTCACCGCCACCAGATCCAAAGGCAAGTGTAATAAGGTCTTACTTGCATAGCCGCCCCTTCTCCTTGAAACTCATCTTCTTACTAATGTTTATTGATGCAATTCCATGGTAGGGCGGTCTCATCTCTTCAGCTAGTGGTGTCCCTCTAGATGAAGGAGGCCCCCAACATAAGGAACGCAGTGGACAGCCTCTCAGACGATGTGCTTGCTGACATCTTCCACTACCTCCCTGCCCGGTCCATATGCTGCTACAAGTGTGTCTGTCGCTCCTAGAATCGCGTCATCTCTGACTCCTATCACTGTAAGAAGCTTTCATAGACTGTCGTCGGCTTCTTCTATGGCAGCTCGTGAAAGGGCAATCGCCACTTCACCAGCTTCACCGGTGAACGGCTCTCCTTGTCCTTCTTGCCTTTCCTCCTTCAAAAAGTCCTAGTTTCAAATTGTTGCAGCGGCCTTGTCCTTTGCTGGTGTGCTGGGTCTGATGGATTACGACGCTATGTTGTCTACAATCCGGCGACCCTCAAATGGCATGTACTGCCGCGTAGCATTCGTTCTGTTGGTCAAGCTCTTTTAGGTTTCGACCCAACGTCCTCGCACTTCCATGTGATTGAATTTGTTGAGGTGGAGGTGCGTGCGTAGCTATGGAGATCTACTAATCTAAAACTGTAGCATGGATCTTTAAGGAATCTGAATGGGGCGAGGTTAGTATTGTTCTAAGTTCAAAATCGAGAAGTGTTTTTCTTAATGGTTTTATGCACATGGTTGACTACTCTACGATAGTTGCTGTGGATATAGAGGGAAAGACATGGAGGACAATTCAGAAACCAAGTGTGCTGGAATGTCCATCCATCAAGCTCAGGATCACCTATGTATGTGATGTGCTGATTTTTGCAATAGGTCTTGGCTTTTTGTGTGGATACTTGAAGACTATGGTACTAATAACAGGAGTTTGAAGCATATTGTGGACACGGAGGAACTGTTTGGAAACATAAATATTAAAGTTGGTTCTGAGCTTTGTGATGAGGAGTACAGAGTGATTACAGTTCATCCAGAATGGAATTTCATTTTCCTTGTTGGGAAGGATAAAACATTGATTGCATATGACATGGACCGCAGAAAGGTTCATGTCATCCATGCCCGTGTCATCCGCTTTTGTAGATCAAGAGGGCGTTTCTATATGAACAGGCCTTACTATATTCCTTATGTTCCCTTGTTCATGGAGTCATTAGCAGAGCAATAAAGGTGCATTTCCTGCATTTTGTCGTCATGATAGTCTTTGTTCAGGTAGGGACTTGTTTTCATTCTGTGTATGTATAGGCCAATTTTGGCTTGTTAACTAAAGGAATGGTATGTTTAATATTATTAATTCTGCTGCTTTGTTCAGGTTGTGGATCAGAGATGAATAAAAGGGGTTCCATGGTGCATTGGCTACCAATCCGAAGGATGCACTAATTATATTCATTTTGCCTTGCAAGCAGGAGTGCCACGTAGAAGGAGCACATCTACGTCGTTTCGTTATGTAAGTCTTTATACATCAGTACCTTTAGTATGCTCTATGTACCGCTTGTGTTAGGACATCAATTGAGAAAGATGTTATGGTAGCGTCCATTGTTATTGTAAAAATACTCTTGTTTGTGAACATGATTTATGGATGTAATGATTATATATCTATATGCTTTGTGTTCATGAAGCTATTAAGGGCCTGGCTGAATCAGTAGCTATTGTGAAACCGGATGAAATTCTGTCACTGTCGGATGTAAGCGTCGTCATTGTTTTGTTATCACCACCGTCGCTATACGTATGATGCGGCAGGGATCAAAAATATATCACTGCCGAATCCTTTAGTAACCCGACACCGACTAAGCGATCACCAAAGGCGGATCGTGGTGCAAGGCGATGGTGACCATGACCTTTGTACTGGCGGATCATACGTTGAAGCGATGGTGGTGTTAACCTCTACACAGGCGTCTCGGCCGTCGAAGCGACAGTGGACCCGCACTGCTGACAGTCGGGTCGAAGTACAAGGCGACGGTGCAGGTGACCACTACACAGGCGGTTGATGTGCCCACACGACGATTTTGATAGCCTTGACACAAGCGGATCATTTGCCAATGCGGTGATGTTAGTGTACATGCACAGCGGGGTCATGCTCCAATGCGACGGAAGTAAGGACCTAATCACGGACAGATCATAAGCCAATACGGCGGTGTTAGTGTACACCACAGTCGGTCCTAGATGCCGACAGTGAAGGCTATGACCATCATTGTCGACAGCTTACCGCCGAGGCTAAAATGCGGTTGCGATGGGGGTTACGACATGGCTGTGAACGGTCCGAGTATAGTAGTGTTTCCTCGGTTGATACAATTCTTTTTGAACGAAACTATTGATACAATTCTAAATAGTCAGTATGAAGAGCAATTGAGATGTGAAGAGCTCAGTACAACATTAAATAGATGAAATCCTTGGTTCCAACACTACTACGGAACTGGCAATCACTATTGGACTATCATTGCCGGTTGCATTAGAAGCGATAGTGATAAGCTTATCACTGTTGGTTTGCGGCTTCAACCGACACTGACAGCACAACTGGCAGTGATAGATGGACTATCACTGCTGGTTTGTATGGCTTCAACCGGCAGTGACAGTACCATGTCTATCACGATTAGTTAAAGCAAACAGGCAGTGATAGGCCACCTATCATTGCTGGTTTATGGCTTGAACTGGAAGTGATAGCTATTTTGCACAAAGAAATCATAACTTTTTCATATGAGATCAGATTCATAACTTAGAATTTAGGGTCAGTATGGGAGCATTTCAGTCCACAAGTTGTAACCTGAGTAGTATAAATAGTGCTCCCAACCAATAAAGAAGGTAGAACATTACTGTTGATAGTGATCCACCTGCTCTCTCTACCTTCGTTCCCCGTTCCATTATTCTCTAGTTTGACAACAACCGTCCAAGACTTCAGTCGAGGACAATGTTGTCCTTGACCGAAGTCTCAAATGGTGTGTCGTCGAACATGTAGCGAAGTAAGGAGTGAAGGTGGAATAGTAGAGTGGGTAAGGTAAATAGTAATGCTCTGCCTTGTTTATTCATAAGAGGCACCATTTATAGTGCACAGATTACAACTTGTGGACCAAAATGACCCCTTACCAACCCTAGATTTCGAGCATATTCCTACGTATGGGCACTTTGGTCCTTTCCCTATTTGTACACGAGTCAAAATTGGGTTTGAGTGCCTTGATGCCTGCCCCTTCGCTTTCTGAGATCAGCTTCACTTTGGCGGTTGTCATCGCCCCCTTGGGTGCTGCGAAGATGCTTTTGCAAGACCCTTCAGCCTCCTAGAGATGGGTGACTCGGCGTGAACGAAGGCAACTTGGCGGTTCCAACTATTTTCTTTTTTTGAGAACATGGCGGTTCCAACTATTGTGAAGCCGCCTTTGCAAAACATGGCAAAATGTGGCGAAGGCCTCTCAAAGTTTACCTGCGAAATGCCAAACTTATCACGTGACGGTTAGAAAATTAGTAAGCAAAACACACTAAGGAGTGCGATGAAAAGGGTATTTGCTCCAGACCACATTTGATGTCCACTCGTGATTGTTGCTCGAACTTTTTAATGCCCTCCTGAAAGAGCAAGGTGACCGAGATCCCAGAGGGATCGAAGACAACCCAACCCGACCCGAAGACTCACGCGAAGTGGAGGCAGACAACAAAACCAATCAGACATGTGCCTTGAGAATTTTCTAGACTTTTTGATACTTTGGGTATTTTCCTAGAGCTAAATCATCTTTTGGAAGCTTTTTGAGATTTTTTTCATGTGTTCTAGATATTTTATTTTGATTTGTTATATCACTATGTATCTTTATAATTGTTCTAAAAAAAATTAGAAGCTTAGAGACATTTTTTAATTTAAAAATCTTATATTAGAACTTTTTAATTAAAAGAACGGCCTTTAAGCAACTCTAAATCTTCTTTAGCAAGGTTATATGAGCAAAATGTCTGAACCAAAATACGTTATTACCGTGGGAGCTTGTAGGATTATAGGGGGAATGTTCAGTACAGATTCCTATAGCACTGTTCGGGGAGTCGATAAGTGAATTCTTTTGGATGTCTACTTGCTGGGTTGTCCATCTAAACTGGACAAACAAAGTAGAGGGGGGCCAACATTAAACACATCTACTTTTTACTGGATCAATCGCTTAAGAACTGAATCGATCTTCTAACTCTGCTAGTTATTGATCGATTGCAACATTAAACACATCTACATCTACTTTGTAACGGTGAAATTGGAAAGGGAAATTTAGAATCACTAGTGACTGTTAATCAGATAAGAAAATATTACTGGATGATTTATGGTTATGGATTACCTGCTGCTGGTGGTGGAAGGCAGCCGGCGGTGGGTGTCAATTTTGGACAGGCGGCGGCGTGGCCGTGGCAACCGGCGGCGTGGCGTGGCGTCTCACGTCCGGACTCCGGTCTCCCAGCCCAGCAGTACCAGCGCGGCGCAGTGGTGTCTGGCGAACTGGCGAAGGAGAAGACAGGAAGACAAACAGCAGCGTTTGGTCGAGAAACGAATGAAGCCAGAGCCACGACACTTTGACGCTTCGTAATCCAAACAATAATGAAGGGAGCAGCAGCAACTAGATAGGCCTAAATGGGCTGCTTCCTATTGGGCCTCAAATACACTTTGACGTTTGGAATGAAACAGCTAATACGTACATGTGTTGCTCAAACAAACAAAGCTAATACGTACATGTATTGATGTATATTAACTATATATACTAGAGGATTAGCATCTTTCATCCATCAATGCGGTTGCGGCGGCGCTACGCGGCGTTCCTCCGCCGGGCGTCCGCCCTGCCGTCCCTGCCGCTGGTGGCCTCCATCCACGCCGCCATGCACCGCCGCGGGCTCCCTCATCCACGGCTACTCAGCCTGCGGCGACCTCGCCTCCGCGCGCGCCTTGTTCGATGAAACGCCGCCGACGCTCTCGTCCCGCACCGCGCTCACCGGCGCGCTCTCGGCGCACGGCCGGTGCGCAGAAGCGCTGGCACTGCTCGCCGTCCCGGAGGCGGTGGCGGACGACAGGGCGGTGACGGTGCTCCTGGCGGCGTGCGCGCGCGCCGGGATGGTGGCCGAGGGGAGGCGCGTGTTCGCGAGGGTGCCCCGCCCCGCGCTGCAGCACTACACGTGCATGGTGGAGATACTGGGGCGCGCCGGGGAGGTGGAGGAGGCGGAGCGGCTCGTGGCCGGTATGGAGGCGCGCCCGGACAGGGTCATCTTCGCGGCGCTCCTCGCGGCGTGCCACGTGCACGGCCGCGTCGACGTTGTGTGATGGACTACACAGTATATGGCTACCCTGTTAGGTTGTTGCTACTTGTTATTTTGATTAGTGTCATCGTTGGGCCTGTAAAACGGCTTGTAGGCCGCAAGGTGCGTTACTATTGATAATCGCTGTGTGGGAGGTTGTGAGGACAGCGAAAATTAAGAAACCAAATCCCCTTTCTCTTCTTCCTCACCAGTGCTTCCTGCTCGAGGCGGCTCCGCCGTGCTCTCTGCCACGCGTGCACGCCGGTCACCTCTCAGTATCCGACTAGGATCGCCACATCTGGTATCAAAGCCGTTCCCTCCTATCGCTCGCTCCGGATCCATAAAATCCCACCGAGGTCTCGCGGGATGGATCCACTCCGATCCCGATTGCTTCTCCGGTTGGTCCGACGAGCTCACCAAAACCGCCGCCGCCGCCATTACCCAAACATCACCGCCCGTTGGCGCGTAAAACCAAACCTCCAACCCTAACATCCCGCATGGCGACTGCTGAGGAGAAATTGGATGCGCTCGCGGCGCAGATGAAGTCGATGTTGTTGCTCATGGAGACCTTCAACCGATGGCGCCCAGAGGTCGATCACTTCTCCACCGAGCTCAGCAAGGATGTCAAGAATCTCACATCACGCATCGAGGCGTTGGAAGCTCAATCTCAGTATGCTCCGCCTTCGGCCCCGACACGCAAGGAAGAGCGGCGGGCCAAGGGCTACGGCGTCGAATCGACTACACAGGGGTTGGACAAGGGGACTATGGTCAGTATACTGGATCCCCACCTCACCTCATTGACTTGGGTGATACCTCACAGTATTATCATCATCCTCAGTGTCGTATTGTAACACCCCTGGTGTTACGAGCTTGCTTAGCACCGAGATTGAGGCCCGAGAGAGATTAGCCAAACAAGTTTTCGAGTTTTAAAAATTTAAAACGCACATGAAATGATAAGCGAATCATATGTGACTCACTTTTGTGGACTCAACTAAATATCCAAGTTAACTTAGTGCGTAAAAGTGCTAATGAAAATCCTAACAAGAAGAATGGGATAAGTTATTTTAATTGTTTGGCACGAAAAACAATTCATATAAACAAAAATAAAATATAACTTGTGTGTAGTACTTAAGTAAAGTTGAAAGTGCAACTTTAATTTTTGAAAACGAATGTTGTTAACCAGTGTTCTTGGGAGCTCAAAAGGTGAATTGGAAATTAAAATCAACTCTTTTTGTTAAGTCGGTAAACACTTGAACCATGTTTAAAGTGCCATTTTTAGCGAATTATATTGAGCAAAATAATTAAATAGTGCCTAAATATTTTGTTCCTATGAGTTAGTATGAAGTATGGACTATTGCATGGCATACTTCTTGGATGGAGTTAACAAGGTTTAGACCTTTTAAAATTTTAGCAAAAGGGCTGGTAGCTGTTAGTCCAAAACTGAAATCTTTAATTTTTCTAAGTATGGAAAGGTAGTAGACAATTCCATTTTCGCAATTAATTTCTGAAAAAATTTAGTTAAACACTATAGCTGTGTTTTGGCACTGTTGATTGCACCGAAGTGTGATCTTTGTAATGGAGTAGGGGTAATAGGGGTTTGAGCTCATTTGGGCCATGCAAAAATCTCGAGAAGTTGCAAGAAGGTCACGGTTGTTGGCGGTTGTGACCCGTGGCCGCGGTCACCATGTCGGTTCGTCACTCCATAGCCGTTGGTCAAGCTCTGTCCCGTAGGCTATGCCCTGCTGCACGCGTGCCGTCGTCTAGCCCATTGCTGCGCACGGCTGCCGGCTATGGCGAGGTTGGGCCGCTGCACTGCCGCGCTGCTGTTGCACGCCTTGATCGCGTCCTTGGCAGTGCCGAGCATGCCACCGAGGCCCCTCGCGCATGCCACTGCTGCGTACCGTGCCGAGACCATGACGTGCCGAACTGCTGTGCCTTGGTTGCAGCTGCCCCATCATGCGCAATGCACTCTCAGCCGCGCACCTCACCTACGCGCCGCACTGCTCTTGTCGTGTTGCCTGGCCTTACCGAGCTAGTCCCACCACGAAGCTGCAGGGAGGGTGTAGCCTCGCGCACATGAAGCAGTCGTCGTGTCGCTACCCTCCCCGCGCACTGTTTTGTTGCACCGGCCCCGCGAGACAGCCTTGCGCGCGATCACTGTTTCGCTACCGCTGTCCGCGTCCCACCAAGGCCGAGCCATCCCATCCCGGCACTCCACGACATGCTCTCTCTGAGCCTCACCCGTGTAGACGCCCTCATTTCATTAACGCAGCCTCAGCCAAAGTTGGCCGAGCCTTGAAGGGTCTCTGCCTCGTCTGCCCTTTACCGCCGATGGAACCACGCCGCTTCGCAAGTTAAATGCGCGTTGTCCATGATATCTCATCTCAATTCAGTGCTCCAGTAGCTAGGAATAGAAGCTAGCTAGCAGCCTGACCCGTACCAAGGCACAGGCAAGCCCTATTGCTTGCCAGATTCGAGTTTTTGCTCACCGCCGATCGGTTTCGCCGCCATGCCGTACTCGTGTTGAGGGTGAGCCTCTTGTCACCAGTAGTAGTTCAATTGATGAGTGTTTTGAGCTCTCCTTGACCCCATCGTGCCGGTGCTCACCTTCTTTTGGTCAGAAGCTTCATCGGCGATGAGGTGACGCACCGGTGTCCGCCTCGGAGCATCGCTGCCCTGCTAGCTCGCACGTGGCCAGACCACCTCAGCCTTTCCCGATTTCAACCGTCACCACCGCGTGCACCTTGGTGAGCTCTGACTGCTTTTCCGCCATTGCGTTACCTCCATAGTATATCTTGTTCACATAGCTTCATAGTATTTTCAGGAGTTATCTAATTAAATTGAGATGCTTAATGTAACAACCCGGGTTTTTGGTAAAGCCAAAAATACGAACTTTTTAAAAATTTTCCTGCAATGAGTGAAACATGTAGTTGCTAGATCAAACACGAGTCCAACTCGCTAACAAGACGTTGCATACATGTAGATGGTTTGTAGCCAGAGTTTTCGAGTTGTCCTGTGTTTGAGTCTTGGTTTCATTTTGGAGAAGCACAATCTATAGCAACTCCCTTGGATTCCTCGCGGGATTATTCTGACTCTCCCGTGATCCTCTCATTCTATTAAAACCTGGACCAACGAGACCAAGCCCCGACGTTTCCCTTCTGGAACCTTCCTAGAATGCTCACCTGCCCGTGCCTCCAAATGATCGCCACGTCGTACCGGCTGTTGCATCAACGCCGCGAACACCGGCGCACTCCTCACGAACCCTAGCGTCAATTTTTGGTAAATCATCTCTCCTAAATCCTTGGCTAGTGGGCTGCACAGGCATGCATGCTCCTGCGCCTATTTGGCTAACAACGTGGAGCACGTATAGAAGTTGCATGCTCCTGTAGTCGTGCGCCTGTGGCTTGTATAGGAACCACGTAATTAGGAAGCCATCTGGAATGCACTACACAAGCCACCGTGCAATGTATACATGTATATATGATCATGTACACATACGTATACTAATGCCCAATAGCAAGTGTGCAGCCCAGTCCACCGACGTGGCCCAGCCCAAGGCAGCACGCTGCTGAGCCGCCTGTCCTCAAGCGCCCGCACACGTAAAGCTGCCGCCGTCATTGCATGCCTCTGTACATCCCTAGGACCCGATCGTCAGCCGCGAGAGCCAAGAACAGTCGCTCGTTCCACGCATATGAAGTCGCTGCGCTCTGCATGTGCATCACCCAGCGGGAACCACATGTCAGTTGCAGAATAATGGGAATCCGAAGACCTCCGTCGTCATCTTCCCCAACCGCCCGAGACTGCTTTTCTGCTTTTTCGCTGGCGTCCAGAGCGAGCAGGAAGCAAGCACCGCGTGCTCCTTACGCGAGAATAGCTGACGTCGCCGCTAGTAGCCCCACCAGCCAGCCGCACGGACCAAACTCGCGTACGCTCAACGTGAAGGAGCCACGGATGCTGTTAGCTTTCCCGACGCCCGGCCGTTTCCTTCGTCCTCTCCGTACCGAGACGCTCCACTGCTTTCCGTCAACAGCAGCCAACGCTGATGGATGCCCACCTGCTCCCAGCATCGGATGCATGCCACGTCGCGCGCCCATCACATCAATGGCACAGACGCCGGGGCCTTGCCCTGGAACCCTAGCCGTCCGCGCCCATAAGTAGCTGAGCCGCCACCATCTTCTTCTTCCTCCCTGTGCGCCGCCCCTCTTCTTCTTCCTCCAAGCCGCCACCATCTCATCCTCGCTGCCCTCCAGTCTGGGCGTAGCGTCTGGAGCCCCCCCTCGCCGGTCGCGGACACGATCCATCGCCCCAAGCCAAGCTCCTTCCCCGCCCGCGACGTGAGCACGTCGTGACGCCACGCCATCCTAAGCCTCTGTACCAGCGCCATGGCACCACGACGACGCCCACGCATGCGGCATCGGCACCCTCTGCCCCTGCCCACACTGCCCAAGGAGCTAGAGTCCACAGCGCCGCGCCACGCCGGAGCCGCACGGACGTCGTCAAGCACGCCGCCATCGCGAGCACCTCCCACCCTATGACACTATCCTCCACGTCGTCGTCCTCGCCGGAGCACACCGCGACACCGCCACGGGGAGCCACCTCGCCAACGACCGAAGCCACCATGGGAATGCCTTCTGCTACCGCCGAGCCCTCCGTTGAGGTCCTCAGCCTCAAAGCCTCACTTTTTGTGCGCTACCTAGTTGTCTGCCTGTCCGGCCTTCGAGCCAGCAGTGTCTTCCGCTACCCCCGCACAACGGCGCTCTCTCGACACCGCCCACACCACGCAGACGCAGCCAAGGCTCGAGCTGTTCAGCTGTTCGCCAATCTTGCTGGCCCAGCCGTCGAACCGTTTCCTTGATGAGAGGCAGGGATGGATGCTGCCGCTGCCGATCATGAACTATCGCACATGCCTCGGCCCAGCACCTGCACGCACACACATGCACGATGCAGCATGGCGCCCCGCGTGCCCGTGTTGCTCGCGCCAGCCATCACCTTGCCGACCACCCAAGCCCTGGTCGTCCGTCGTCTAGCCAAATGGCCACGCCGCGGTTCCCGACAGACTCGTCCGGTATTGCACCAAACACATAGCGGTCGCCCTTCTGCCCTCGCCTTCAGGGGACACAGAAGCCCAAGGTGCCAGCTTTCGAAGCTGCTTGCCGTCCTTAACCTTACATAGGCACGTCGACACGATCACGGACACCTGCACACGCCACCGCACGGTCCTGTGCAGCCAAGGAACCACATCGAGCTCTCAGCCTAGCACGCCGTCCTGCACCTTTCCGACCACTTTGGCAATCTCACCGACCATGTTGGCAACCTTTCCGACCACTTCGGCAATCTCACCGACCACGTTGGCAACCTTTCCGACCACTTTGGCAATCTCACCGACCACATTGGCAACCTTTCCGACCACTTCGGCAATCTCACCGACCACGTTGGCAACCTTTCCGACCACTTCGGCAATCTCACCGACCACGTTGGCAACCTCACCGACCACTTCGGCAATCTCACCGACCACGTTGGCAACCTTTCCAACCACATTGGCAACCTTTCCGACCACCTCCGCGATCTCACCGACCACATCGGTGAAGCTCTCCGACCACCTTGGCCAGCCTTCCAACCACGACGGTGATCTCACCGACCACCTCGGTGACATCTTCGACCACCGACGAAAGCCCCTTCCTGCTTATCCTTATACTCGTTCGTACACTTACGATATGTGATTTTGATCTATTTATATTTGTCTGCACCGTGCCCTTGTGCAGGTCTACCCATCCCCCTCGCTATGGGATGTGCTACTCCGCAGTCATGTCGAGTTGTTGCGTCTTTCGGTCGTGTTTGGTTCTTATAGCTGGTTGTTGGTGTTGTTGCCTATGTGCTGAGCCTTCGAGCTGGCTAAGGGATCGTACCTCGTTCGGACGTTACGATCGCGGGATCCGTCTCGCCATGACCATGATGCCGAGTGTAACTCAACCCCTCGCTTTTTAGTTGGCTTCATAGTACCACGAGTGTTAGCTCCTGTCTTTGGCCCTAGAACATGGTCGTGATGGATTCGATGTCGATACTAACATCAATGCGGATATCACCCGCACGCCTTGAGCCCTCCATGGCCAAGTCCTGTGGGAGATGACCTGGAGATAACAATCGTGGAACGATGGGTGCCAACCCATTGGTATAGCTTGTGGCCACGAGTTCGCCTCGCCATGACCATGGAGCTACGCCACTCTTTTACTTTTACTTGCCTCTTCGTGCACAAACCCTCGTATGCTTGTACCTTGTATGACCATCGCATTTCCTTGATTCCCGCGGTGACAACCGCACCGCTATGAATTAGAGAGATGTCTTAGTGCCAGTGCACCTAAGTCGGGTACCCTACGAGTGGTTTGCGCACTTGTACTCTTTAGTGAGTCGCTCCTTCCAATGCCCTGTCTTCTGTCATGGCGTGTGTGTTGGAAGGAGCAGACCTCAGTTCCTTGCTGTTATTGCCCTATTAGCCGCTCTGTTTGATTCCGCCGTGTCCATGGCGATTGGATCAAAGACCGGACTATATCTTTTTAGCTAGCGAAGCTATAGTCTATGTCGTACCTCAGACCCGTGCGTGTCGACCCGATCGGCCGTCTAACACCATCTTCCCGAAGATGTGTCTGAGAACATGACATGGATGTACCTAGCTAACCCTCGCTTCTTTTGTTTTGCTGAGCAACTCTCTTCTCGGCTCCCGACGTTATTATGTCGTGAGGATCGAGAGAACCCGTTGCTGTCCAATCTCTTTGCGCTACCGCTTTCTACCATAGCGGGCGAGCTGAAGTACATTGGAGCCAAGTCACAATAGTGTTATCGTTCCTGTTTGCTACTCGTGTCCAATTGTGACTTGCGGGATAAGGCTATAAGAGCCGAACCCCGTCGTTCTTCTTTCTTGGGGCTCGACTTCCAATCCCCGTCAATTCAATGACACCGGATCAAAAGATCGTGAGCCGTGGTGTTTGCTCTGGATAAGCTCTGGCTTAAACCATTTATCGTAAAGCCATACCGGCTTGGCCATGACTTAAGCTTGTGCTTAGCAAACCACCACTTGTGATTCTTGGCCCGAGGAAATTGGACAACCGCCGAGAGGGCCAAGCCGTGTATCTTTTATTGTCTCATTGGTGTTATTGGATCTTCCTGCGCCTTGTCGTCTTTTCGGGTGTCGAGTGTTCTCTTGCCTTGCGTGACGCTTAGCGGAGTAGCTGGCGATCGGACCAAGAGAACGTGGACGACGACAAGGACTGCGGAATGGAGTCGACGCAGGAGGAGGTGACCCTGCTAATGGAACACCAACAGATGGAGAATTGTACCACTGCTACCTCTACATCACAGGTGTCATGGCAGCACCCTCTTTTAGAGAATCCTATTAGACATTGCATAATATCTAGAACTGCTAGCGCTTTATAATTATTCCTTTGCTAGAACTTTGATGCATGCTACTACCAGAGCCATTATTACCCTGATGCAACCCACTCTACCACGTCACCCTGCTTTGCGCATTCGCTCGCTTATATATGCTTACTTGCCTGCTTGCTTGCATATTACACCACTATACTTATTATTAACTCCACTTCGCATTATATCGGGGATGTGATGCTGGTGGTGCACCCCTTGGGAATGGTTTGGCCATGGGTGCCAGACTTGGTGGTGTGTGAGCATGCTGCGTGTGTCTTGGGTGTGTGGAGAGTGAGGGTTGTGTCGACCGAGCTGGAATAACGACGAGCTTGGGGCGAGTCTTGCCATGTGGTGCTACCTGGGCACTTGGATATGGAGTACCTGTGGCGGGTAAATGGTAATTGGAGGTGGCCTTGGGTGTGAACCTTGGAGAGGTGGAGCCCGGGGTGGAGGTGCTATGGTGGCACGGTAAATGGAAACCCTGATGAAGACATTCTGGCTTGGTCACCCCTAAGGACTTACTAGTACTCAGATTCATCGGGAAGCCTTACATCCCACTCACCTTATATGGTGCGGGACGGTCGGACTACTTGGTAGAGCGGTGCCACTACTGCTAGGCAAACGTGTGCAAGGAGGTACGAGGTGCGCGGTTCCCCCCCCCCCCCCCCCACACCCTTCCGAGACTTTAGGAGGCCTTGTGGACCCGGCTCCTGACATCTGGAGGGCCCCGGCTCTGTCTACGACTCACAGTATCAGCCATCCCAGACTAGACTTGGGATGTTCTAGGGCTGAGAGGTAGGGTGGCATCGTTCTAGGCTAGCAAGCGGCCGGAATCTGCCTAGACGGGGCACCGTCGAGGATGGCTATCTTGTGGGTATGTAAAACCTCTGCAGAGTGTTTGGTTGATCGATCGATACATATGCTGACTTGTCGGCTATGGACCTTTCCTGGGTTTCGCTTAAACTAGATAGGAGATGAGTCCTTTCCTCCCTCCAGGGTTTGGGGTATTTTCCGGCCGTGAGCTAGGGGCTGCGGGCCATTGAGACAAGTGCCGAGAGGGAGTCGGCCTGTCGACCTGAGTGTGTGAGATGAGATGTGGTGATGGTGGTGTGGTTATGGTTGGGATGGGATGGTGGATGGATATGGATGTGGATGTGTGTGGCTGGGAATGTGTTAAAAACTGGATATTATTATTACATTACTAATGTTACTTGCTTCTCATGCGCTAAGGATGCAAACCACGGCCACATATTAGGATCGCCAGATCCTCTTGTTTTATCTTTTCCACTAAAGCTCATTGGTGCTGACCATGGCCTGCACACATCTGGCGGTGTGCAGATTTTCCTGCTTCTTAGAGATGCTGACGTTAGAAGGATTAGAAGGTCTTGTGCCTACGCTCAAGTTTGGTTCGGAGATGGAATCTACGCTGCACTACGCCAACTCTGATGATGACCCATGAAGGAGGAGCCTTCACTCGATAGTCTTCCGCTAGATTAACTCTGTAATAGGTGTGTTCCCTAGTGATGTAATATCTTGTATTCTTGTAATCTTACAATGTATGACTGTGATATCGACTGATATATGATAATATGATGGAATCAACTATTGGTTTCATCATATTATAATTCATTCTGTGGATTTTCCCTTCGCGGAAAATTGAGGATGTTTCACTTAATATTGTTAAGATATAAACTTGTAGGAATTTTGTAATAAATTGGTGATAGTGTTGGCTCGAAAAACTTCATAGTAAATTCCTAATATTATTAGGTGCTCACTATAATTTTTGTAGCTCCATAATAATTAGTTTGTTAAGATAGCTAATGAGCCCTAGTTTGAATATATATTATATCAATGAAATGAAGTAAAGAAACACCTTGGGATTGAAGAACTAAAACACTTATCGGGAAACAACGCCTTATGCAACAATGTGGATACGTAGCCTAGTACGTTAGTTATTAGGGCTAGCTCATAGCTTGAGAGGCGTAATCATATTTTAAGAGTTGCGGTTACCGTTGATTAATTGCGTCTCTGCGTTGCATCCACGTATGTCATAATAGGAATAACGATGGATCGTGGAGATGATCGGAGTAGCGAAAAAGATGGTGCCTTGATGATCATGTCACCATGATGGAATGCTTACTTTTGATTATATCTTATCCAGGCAAGCCCTGGTGCATAACCCCTATTATTCTGCACTTTAGTTTATGCTTGTGCATTAAGTTTAAAGAAGTTGAATGAAATCCACTTGCATAAATATATCCTTATCCTCTGAGTCTTACTAGTATGATAGGATCGTGTAGATTGCTATGCTATAGGATTCTGGTAGAAGTCGAGTGATTACCTGTCACTCACGAGAGATAGGAAAAGATATTATTGTTACTATTATCATCACATGGAATATGAATGGATAATAATTGGGGACCAGGCAGAACTGTACTTTGGATTTGAAATTGGATTGTGTTGGGCAACCGAGCGAGGCTCTAGTTGCACTCGTTCTGCCTATGTCGATTGAGAACCGTCTGTTGATGTGGATGGTAGTCAGGTCACAGACTTATTATCCTGAGCACATACTTGCTTATGGGAGCGGGAAGACTTGTTACTCTCTTGTCATGGGTTCTGGCTCTTTTCGGACCGACTTTTAGGGGTGGGTATTAGGTGGAGGTCTAAGCACCATACTAAGAACGGGTCTCAAGTGTTGGGGGCTTGGAGTCCAAGTTTGGACAGGGACCTGGACCCCTTGATAGGAGTGGAACGGGTTGGTCTTGTGTGTGCCTGGGATACAAGCGACTCGTGTGTTTTGGGGTACCCAATTGGGATACATTGATTCGCGAATCGTTGTTTCTGTGAGACGGTACGACTTGGCTATGGTCTAGAACCGTAGCAAGAACTGGAATATGAAAGATGGTAAAATGGTTCTGATTGCTTACCACATGCTTGAAAGTAGCATAGGTGCTTACATAGAATGGTTAGTTAATGAACTAATGATGACTGCTAATAAAATTGAATATAAGGATGCACGTTTAGTAATGCTTCCTGCAGATGCAATAACCCACAAGCCAGATAGCCTTGCATATCCTTGGAGTCTTTTATTTTTTCTCCTATCGGGTAAGTCTTGCTGAGTACAATCGAGTACTCAGGGTTTTATTCCCCCTGTTGCAGGTGACCGGAGGATACATAGATCTGACTCTTGTGTGTAGAAACCTCTTGGTGGGCTCAGAGAGGATTCCTTTCACGTTACGACCGTAGTGTTTATTTATAACCCTCACTAAGTTTTTAGAAGAAAAGTTTTATGATCTGTCATCATATCTGGTTTATAAATGTTCACAATGTTAATGATTCACCATTAACCTTTATTTCCGCTGTAACTCTGATCATATGTTATTCTCCGCTGCAAGATAAAAATGTGAACATAAAATATATAAACTCTTTTACAAGTAAAACTGTCTTAATTTTGCTATTGCATTCAACTTGTTTAAGTACTCTAATGTTGTAATAAAGTGATGTAAGAAATGGTTAGGAATGGTGTAAGGTTTATTCTCTCATTTATGATCCTGATGGAAGAATGTGGATTTTCGAGTTCTCCCTTGGGGTGTGCTCGATAGAACGGCACGATTTAGTGCACTCTCTTGGGCACTTAGTGTCTAATGGAAGACAAGTACTCTTGGGAGGGCATTAGATTAGGCGGTTCTGCCACAGGTGGTATCAGAGCATAAATGAGGAAATAAATGTTCAAAACCCCTTTTCTAAACTAAAATTTGATAACCTATTTTTGTAAAAAGTTAGGGCATTTGCATACAAAGTATATAAGTAGCCCTATTGTTATGGTTAAGTATTCGGAATAGGTTTAACTAGGCTTTCTCCGGAGAGCTAATTCTTGCGCAGTATACAATCTTTAAGTCCGTCGCATTGGTACTGCCTCAGTTGTTGTGCCAGTATTGCTTGCAGGTACGCCATTAATAGGTGTCACACGTGTCGAATTGTGCACGGCCGACCAGTCCTTGTTCGGAAGTTACTGTTGTATTGTGGCTTCGTATTTTGCGTTCACCTATGGTTCAAGCCACCGAGGTTCATGCTTCTCGTACCCTTTTATGCGCTCTTGTCGGACCTCTACCCTACACCCATACTAGTCATTTATGGCCTCGGACACCACTAGTCTTGTCCGCGTAAAAACCCTGCTGCTTTTCTTTTAGTGGTCCCTGCGCCAGACTCGAAGGTGGACTGTGCCAGGACCACTAACCGCTTTGCCATTACAAAAGGGGCCTGGCCTAGCCACTTGGTAGCACCACTCGGTGCAATCTAGCTCACCTAGCCCTTCCTTTTGAGTAAGCATTTCGCTCAATCCTCCCTTGCAACCACCCACCAAGGATGGCAGGAGCCTAGGTTATCAGCTACTGCCTGAACACTGAGGGGTTTCCCAAAATCTGCATGCCACCCTGCAAAAACTCGTAGTCAAGGATCACCCCGAGTATGAGGGTCATGAGTATGAGAAACATGGCACTGGGCGATGTGAGGTCACCATCTACATTGGGAAGAGTGAAGAGTTCCCCAACATCACTGAAGCCTGGAATGTGATCGCAACCGGGTTTCGCTTCGTCGACACCTACCAAGTTGTGGCCCGCAAAGCCTTGCGGCATCTTTGCCAGATCAATGAAGAGCCATTGCTCGTACCCCCATGAGGTTCATTCCACCCATGGACAAGAATCAACGGGTATGGAGGGCTCGCATGGAGGCTTTGCAAGGGCAGGACGCGCAAGAATTCAGCCCAACCGTGGTGCACTTGACCACGTACTTGATTGCTTTGGATGAGTGAAAGTGCATTTGCCCCCTATGTGGGTTTTGGTGTATTGATGACATCCAAATTAGGGACTAATGTGATCTTAATGAGATATGTCGCAGCTATTAGTCCCATGAAAGATTCAAAGAGTTGATAGCGATGAAATGGTATCCCTCAATTCTTGAAGTTGTAAAGACGGACGAACTCAAAACGCTCTCCAAAGGTTTTATTTTGTTTTTGAGTTTAGGATCCACCGCACTATAAAGAGGGATGCAAACTTAGTTGGTCTGAGGAAGATAGAGTGCTCAAGCATAAAAATAAAATCAAAAGAGAGACACTCTAGCACTCCACGAGCACATAGAATATTTTTCAGTGATTGTCGGTGTCGGAAGTCCCAACGTAAGCTGGAACTCTGGACCGTCGAAAGTCACGACTCAGGCCAGAAGTCCTGACGCCCAGTCACTTAGCCTACGTGGTGACTATGGACGTCGGAAGTCCCGACGTGAGTCAGAACTCCTAATAGTTGGAAGTCCTGACCCAAGTCAGGAGTCCCGACACATGTGGTTTGTTGGTCGGTTATCTGCGCTCGTCGAAAGTCCTGACGTTCGTCGAAACTCCCGACAGTCAGAAATCCCAACCCATGTTGGGAGTCTCGAGACCTAGGGCTTTGCAGGTTGGCTAACTGCGCACGTCGGAAGTCCCGATGTTCGTCGGGAGTCCTGACCGTCGGAAGTCCCAACGTTTGTCGGGAGTTCCGACATTGACTAGCTCATGCGGACTTCTGACCCTGCGTGAAGAGTATTTTTGTTAAAGTCGTAAGTCCCAAGATCTACGTCGAAACTTCCAACATAGATCTAAATGGTTAGATTTCTAGTAAGAGTATAAATAGCCCTCTCTTCATTTCTAACCATTACGGACACATTCACAGCTCACCCAACTTTGTCCTAACAACTTCCAAGCAACAAAGACACCCCTCTCCACCCCCTTTGCTCCAATCTTCGATTCACCTATGGTTTTGAGTGAAAGGAGAGTGGATTAAGTGAGAGAATCACTTTGGCAAGCTTGAGCACTTGATTTCTTTGTCAAGCCGGTTGGTTTTGTGTCTATTACTCTTGGGGCTTTGCCCCTAGCTGGCTAGGCGTTGCCCAAGAGCTTCCATCTTGTGTAAGAGCCTTGGGAAGTTTGTATCACCCTTGATTTCTTAGTGGAAAGCTCAAGTGTCTTTTGTGGTCGCTTTGAGAGAGGCAAGGAGTTGAAAGAGACTCCGACCTTTATGGTCACCTCAACAACGAGGACGTAGGAGCTCCTTTGTGGGGTTGCCGAACCTCAGGATAAATCCTTATGTCCCGTGTGCTTGTTGTTGTGATTGCTGGAGATTACTTATATTTGTTTGTCTCTCTCTCTCGAACTTCATTTTAGTGTTTGGACTCGATCTACGGTTTGGAGGCATTACGACGTCAAGGGAGTGACCCAACATCTTCACCAAACCACGAGGAAGTGGGGTTGTAAGATTATTTATCCACAAAGTTAAATTTGGCACTGCTTTTGTAGTTCACGTAGGCATAGGGACTGCTGACGTTTGTGTCATAACTTCTGACGATGTCGGGAGTTCCGACCCAAACGCCGGGACTTCCGACATTGACTGACAAATTTGAACTTAGCATTTGTAGTTAATTTTTAGATATGCCTATTCACCCCCCCCCCCCTCTAGGCGTTGTTAGATCCTTTCAATTGATATCAGAGCAAGGTCTTCTTTGAGCGCTTCACCGCATAAGAAGAAACAGTGTTGGAGTCCGACAAGATGCAAGCCATTGCCGCCGAGATGGCCAAGAAAATAGCTGAAGAGTTGATGGCTGCTCAAGTCAAGTTCTTCCAAGATGAAATAAAGAAGATGCAAGATGAGATGAGCAAGATAAAGGAAGAATTGAGCAAGAAGGTTGATGGTGCAATAAGTGGCAAGATTGATACAACAAGTGACAAGAATAAAGCAAACAAAGATGACACTAGTGATATTGGAGCCGGTGAGCATGCTCATGGAAAGGGAATATATTCAAACATGAGCTTTGACTATGGACAACTCATTAAAGGTTCACCTCTACATAGTCCTTCCATCAACATTGGCAAGCCACCTCACTTTGATGGAACAAGATACACCGATTGGTCTTACAAGATGAAGATGTATCTCATTGCCGCAAGACTTTGGGAAGTCGTGGATGTTGGTGTGATGATTCCTACCGATGAAGATAGAGAGATAACTCGAGAAGAAGTGCACAATCTCCATCAAAATGCATAAGCCATGGCATTGCTTGTGTCAAGCTTAGCTCCGGATGAGTTTAGAAAAGTGAATGGAATGGAGAGTGCAAAACAAATTTGGGATACTTTGAAAGTGTCATTTGAAGGAGATAGAAGTGTGAGAAAAGGCAACATTGAGTTACTTCATGGTGAATTGGAAATATTTTGTGTTCTTGCAAAATGAAACAACACAATCCATGTTTGATAGGCTTATGGCATTGGTCAACCGCATAAGAGCTCTTGGAAGCACCGAATGGGATGACAACAAGGTTGCTAGAAAGATGTTGAGAACCTATAGAGCCAAGAACAACATGCTAGCATCCATGATCATGGAAAGGCCCAGTTATGAGATGACACCCTAAGAAGTTCTTTCAAAACTCAAGCATCATGAGTGTCTAGATGAAGATGCAATCAATGCTCACAATCAAAATCCTAATGCAATGGGATACAACAAGAGTGCAACCCTTAAAGCAACTCAACAACATGAAGGTCAAGGTTTAAGTCAAGAGAAGAAGAAGAAAGTGAAGGATGATTCCTCAAGTGGAGAAGAAGATTCTGATGCGGAGGTTGCATTTGTGATTAGAAATCTTAGAAAGTTTATGAAGAAGAAGAGTAACCGCAAGACTTATGGAGATGGAAAGAGAAGATTCAAAAAGAGGTTTTGCTATGGATGTGGTCAAACCGGTCACTTCATAGCTGATTGTCCTAATGAGAAGAAGAAGCACAAGCACGACAAGGATGAAGACAAAAAGAACAAAGGCAAGAAGAGAGGTGAAGCTCATCTTGGGAAAGAATGGGAGTCCAATGATAGTGACTCAAGTGATGATGAGAAGAAGAAGAAGGGAGCCGCAAACATTGCCATCCACCACTCTTCTTCACCGACCATGATCTTCCCCAACTCAACTTCACCACCAAAACTCTTCCCTAACCTATCTTCACCACCGAAGCTCTTCTCCAACATCATCGACAACGACTACTACACTCCAACTTGCCTCATGGCAAAAGGGGAGAAGGTACATGTTACACCCGATCCCTCTAGTGATGAGTATGATAGTTGTGATGAGAACATAGAAGAAATTGAAGCAACCATGATAAAGAAATTTGGTAAAAAGGCCTTCACTAAAATAAAAATGCTAGTCAAGAAATTAGAGAAGAGGGATAGATGCTTAGAGTTGCAAGGAGATATAATAACTCAAGAGAGAGAGAAAAATCTTGCACTTGAAGCATCTATCGCCGAAGAAAAGATGAAGATTGAGAAGTTAACCGTAGAATTGTCTTTAGCCAATGACTCAATTGGGAAATCGACTAAGGAACATTCCTCAGTTAATGATCAAGTAGCTAGCCTCAAGAATGAGAAGAGTATAGCTCAAGAAAGCCTCACACACTTGGAAGAAAAATACCAAAATCTTGAGCTAAACTATAGTACTCTTTGGGCTAACACTTCAACTTCTCTTAAGGCAACCGAAGACTCTAATGTCTCCACTAGTAATGGTTGTGAAAGATGCTATAAAATTGATGTGAATGCATATACAACTAACCTTGTTGAGTTAGAGAAAAAAGACAAGGAGATTCATAGATTAAAGATGATCTTGAAGAAAGGGTGCAAGTGTCATGAGCAATCCAACAAGACTATATACAAGTCATCAAGGCACCCATCAATTAAGGAAGGCATTGGCTACAATAGGTATGATAGAAAGGCCAATGGAAGGAACATGATCAATGGTGTGCCATGTGTGAAGTTCAACAAGGGCGTTGCTCTTGATGAGCTTATATGCAAGGCCAACAACAAGGTCTACATTCCAAAGATCCATCCTGCAAGTGATAAGACAATCAAGACGAAGCAATCCGAGCCCCCCCAAGCCACAAGCACCACTTCCACGGTGCTATGCTAGTGACTATATGTGTTGTTGGGGCAAGGATGGCAAGATTGTGGTCAAGTATGTTGGTGCCCAAAAGAGAAAGGAAATTATGAGGAGTGTTTGGGTGCCCAAGTTTTATGTGACTAACCCTCTAGGACCCAAATCTTTTTGGGTACCTAAAACAAAAGCTTGATTTGTCTTTGTAGGAATATTCCTCCGGTGGAACAAGTTGGGTGTTGGATAGTGGATGCACCAATCATATGACTAGAGAGAAGGACATGTTCACGTCATTCCAACCAAGTCATGATCAAAAGTGGGAATATTGTGTTTGGTGACAATGGAAAAGGAGAAGTCCTCAGTTTGGGTAAAATTGCTATATTAAATGATAATTCCATTTCAAATGTTTTACCTGTGAATTCGTTGAGATACAATTTGTTGTCCATCTCACAACTTTGTGAGATGGGTTACAATTGACTCTTTACGGATAAGGGTGTGGAAGTCTATAGAAGGGAGGATTCCTCTATTGCATTTATGGGTCATTTAAAAGGGAAACTCTATCTAGTTGATTTCACATCAAATAGAGTAAATCCCGAGACTTGTTTAATGGCAAAATCTAGTATGGGTTGGTTATGGCATCACCGACTTGCCCATGTTGGGATGAGGAACTTGGCCAAACTTCAAAAAGGCAAACACATCCTTGGACTAACAAATGTTTCTTTTGAGAAAGATAGAATTTGTAGCGCATGCCAAACGGGAAAACAAGTTGGAGCTAAACATCCCGTCAAGAATGTTGTGACAACCGAAAGGCCATTAGAGTTGCTTCACATGGACATATTTGGACCCGTCGCTTATATGAGAATTGGTGGTAACAAATATTTTGTGATTGTTGATGATTATTCTCATTTCACTTGGGTGTTCTTTTTGCGTGAAAAGAGTGAAGTCCAAGGTATCTTCAAGAAGTTTGCAAGAAGAGCCCAAAATGAGTTTGATGTCAAAATCAAGAGAGTTAGAAGTGATAATGGGACGGGGTTCAAGAACACCAACATTGAAGAGTTTCTTGATGAAGAAGAAATCAAGCATGAATTTTTGGTTCCATACACTCCACAACAAAATGGTGTTGTGGAGAGGAAGAACCGAATGCTCATAGAAGTCGCAAGAGCAATGTTGGATGAGTACAAGACTCCAACCAACTATTGGGCAGAAGCGGTCAACACAGCATGCCATGCCATCAACCGCTTATATCTTCACAAGAAAAGAGAAAAGACCACCTATGAACTTCTAACCGGTAAAAAGCCTAAGGTGCACTACTTTAGAGTTTTTGGATCCAAAGTGTTTCATACTTAACAAGAAATCCAAAAGCTCTAAGTTTACACCAAAGGTTGATGAAGGTTTCATGCTTGGTTATGGTACTAATGAACATGGATATCGTGTTTTCAATAAAACCACCGGTTTGATTGAAATCGTGGTAGACGTGACTTTTGATGAAACCGACGGCTCTCAAAAGGAGCAAGTCAATGTTGAGATTATAGGTAATGAAGAAGCTCCACACAAAGCAATCAAGAAGCTTGCCATTGGTGAAGTAAAGCCCATCGAAGACGCAGATGAAGACCATGTTGTGCATGATGATCTTGATCCAACCATTCATCATGTTTCATCCAATGAACATGGTGAAGCTTCCACAATAAGAAATAATCAAGATGGGAGATCAAATGAAGCACAAGGTCATTCTTATGAAGATGGTGTCAACAATGAGCAAGCTCAACCTCAACTCAACAATGAAGAAAGAAGTAAAGTCAACCCTCCACAAGCTCATGGTTGTGATCCTCCAATCGATCATGACCATGATGATGACGATGATGGCCCCATCCAAAGATCAACTCAAGTGCCACATCCTAGAGTGCATCAATCCATTCAACGGGATCATCCCGTTGATAACATATTGGGGAGCATTCGACGAGGGGTAACTACACATTCCCATTTAGCAAGTTTTTGTGAACATTACTCGTTTGTTTCTCCTTTGGAACCTTGTAGGGTGGAAGAGGCACTTGATGATCTGGATTGGATGATAGCCATGCAAGAGGAGTTGAACAACTTCACTCGGAATGAAGTCTGGTCCTTGGTGGAAAGGCCCAAGCAAAATGTGATTGGAACCAAGTGGGTCTTTCGCAACAAGCAAGATGAGCATGGCGTGGTAACAAGGAACAAGGCAAGGTTGGTGGCTCAAGGATTCACTCAAATTGAAGGCTTGGATTTTGGGGAGACCTATGCACCGGTGGCTAGGCTAGAATCAATTTGTATTCTACTTGCCTATGCCACTCATCATGATTTCAAGCTATATCAAATGGACGTGAAGAGTGCATTTCTCAACAGCCCCCTATCCGAGTTGGTGTATGTAGAGCAACCACCGGGCTTTGAAGACCCCAAGTATCCAAACCACGTCTACAAGCTCGACAAGGCGCTTTATGGGCTCAAACAAGCCCCTAGAGCTTGGTATGACTGCTTGAAGGATTTCCTACTCAAACAAGGTTTTGAGATAGGAAAGGCCGATGCTACTTTGTTTACTCGCAAAGTCAATAATGATATCTTTGTTTGCCAAATATATGTTGATGACATAATATTTGGTAGTACTAATGTGGCTTTTTGTGAGGAATTTAGTAGAATTATGACAAATAGGTTCGAGATGTCCATGATGGGAGAGTTGAAGTTCTTCCTTGGATTTCAAATCAAGCAACTCAAGGATGGCACGTTCATAAGTCAAACCAAGTACACCAATGACATGTTGAACAAGTTTAACATGGACAAGGCCAAACCCATCAAGACACCCATGCCAACCAATGGACATCTTGACCTTGATCAAGGAGGAAAGGACGTCGATCAAAAGGTATATCGCTCTATGATTGGATCCCTTCTTTACCTTTGTGCATCTAGGCCCGATATTATGCTTAGCGTGTGCATGTGTGCAAGATTTCAAGCTAATCCAAAAGAATGTCATTTGATGGCCGTTAAGAGAATTTTTTGGTATTTAGTGCACACTCCTAATCTTGGCTTGTGGTATCCTAAGGGCTCCACTTTTGAGTTACTTGGCAATTCCGATTCAGATTATGCCGGTTGCAAAGTAACCCGAAAGAGTACTACCGGGACTTGCCAATTTATTGGTCGATCCTTGGTGTCTTGGAGCTCTAAGAAGCAAAACTTCGTTGCTTAGTCCACCGCCAAAGCCGAGTATGTGGCGGCCGGCGCATGCTGTGCCCAACTACTTTGGATTAAGCAAACCCTCAAGGACTTTGGATGTGAGTTAACTAAGATTCCACTTTTGTGTGACAACGAGAGTGCCATTAAGTTGGCAAACAACCCTGTAAACCACTCTTGAACAAAGCACATAGACATCCGGCGTCACTTTTTGAGAGACCACTAAGCCAAAGGAGATATCGCCATTCACCATGTGAGCACCGACAAGCAACTAGCCTATATCTTCACAAAGCCTCTAGATGAGTTAAGATTTTGTGCTTTGAGGAGTGAACTAAATATCATTGATTCTCGTAACATGGTTTGATGTCTTGCACACACTTTGTTTGATCTAGTTAGGAGAAAAGAATTAAGAAAATATTGTGTGACACTTTCAAAATCTATTTTATAATTTTCATGAGTGACTATTGCTTTGTGTTGATTGAATGAAATCTAGTCACTTGTGAAAATGTTAGTGTCCATCATATTTTTGCCCCACATGGTATAGTGAGTTCAAGTTGAGGTGTTTTTCAGTTTCCCTACGTCGAAAGTCCCGACGTAGGTCGGAACTCCCAACGACCAGAAGTCACGGCTCGCGCCGGGACTCCTGACTATCGAAAGTTTCGGCCCCTGCGCCGAGAGTCCCGATGCATATCTGGGTCGTCAGTTTTGACCGTGCCGCATTGTTTCACCTAGGCATTTATAACCGGCCCATGGTTATTTCTCCCTCCCTCCCTCCCCACACTCCCGTCGCCCTCGCCTCTCCTCGCGCCGCCCTCACCCTTCCATGCGCCGCTCTCACTCCTCCTCATGCCACTGCGTCGCGCCCTGCCCGTGGCTCTGGCCTGCTAGGAGCTCCGGCCCCCATCCCCTCCGGTTGTGCCACCGGGGGTCCTACCAGCACTTCCGACGTCTCTGCCCCCTTCCACCGCCGTGCTTCGATCGGTTCGGTAGTGGGGTTCTTGTTCGTGGTGGTGCTAGTGCTCATCGATTTGTTCTTGGATTGTGGATTTCATCTTTCTCCGTCTCCTCTTTCCTCGATTCAAGGTACTACCATGGTGCCCTAACCCTATTGTCAATGTACCTTGTGATTTGCCTCTATTCTTTCTCCCTCTCTACTCCTCTATCCTCCTTGTATGAATGTGTGCCGTGATTTGAAGCCCCATGAATGGGATGATCACCATGTGCGTTGGAAGTCCCGGCGACCGTTAGAGGTTCTGACCGTCAGAACTACTGATGTCGGTCGAAACTCCCGGCTGTCGGAACTCCTGACACCGGTCGGGACTCCCGACCCAATGGTGACCACTCCATTCATGTTTCTTCGCTTCTCGATGTTCGTTCGCTTCTTGTTGTCTTGTTTCTTAGTTCCCCTTCGTGTTTTCCGTAGTCATGGACGGTGGTAGTCCATCGCGTCACAAGGAGAAGAGGTCCAAGAAGAATCAAGACCGTGCCACTGTCCCCAAGCTGTCTGGCTGCACCAAAGCGGCATATCCCTATGCTGGTGCTGGTGGTCCCCGTGCTGGTGCTGGTGGTCCCCGTGCTGCTGCTGGTGGTTCCTATGCTGCCCGTCGCCATGACGATCAAGGCTCATCTACTGCCACTCCTCCTCCTGCTTCGGCCTCTGTTGGGGATGTTCCAATTGTTGATGCAGAAGAAGAAGCTCTTGAGTGTGCCGGCCGCACCATTGCTGCTCCACCTGTTCGCACCCTGACTCATGGCTTGGGCTTCGTCACTGAGCTTGTTCCCTTCCCGGGCGTTTCACCAATCATGCGGGAGCCCGCCATGGCTCCTAATCCTGCTGGTGACTGGACTCCTCCTCTACCAGTTGACTACCATCACCGGGTTAGGGACATCAGGTCCATGAGGGGAAGAAATCTTTATGCTGAGGATGAGAAGGATCTCCAGCTTTAGTATCGCTTCTGGCACCCGTTTCATTTTGATTTTTATGATTCCATCATTTATCAGAAGTTTTTGAAGAAGAGGGAGCCACCGGTTCTTCAGATCAAATGCATTGATGCCTATTCTCTTGGTTTGTTCAAGGAGCCCGAGCTAGAGCAGATGGTTCGTGATATACGCTCAATGGAGTTGTCCTACTTGCTGGAATTTATGAAGCATTGGAACAATGAGCTTATCTGTCAGTTTTATGCTTCCTATCACCATGAGAGAGACCCTACCGGTCCTATTGACTTTATCCATTGGACCACTGAAGGCAAGCACTATAAGGTGGATTTCATTACTTTCTCTCGCCTTCTTGGTTTGAGTCAAGCCGATCGTACTGCACTGGAACTGACTGAGTATGAGGATGTCGCTTTGGAGGAGTACCAGCATATGTATCTTGATGGGCATATAGCTAATGGACAGATAGTGTATCTAAAGCCCTACTACTATGTCCTCAATAACATTCTAAGACAGATCTTATATCCAAAGTGAGGTGACTCCACTTTCCTTCATGATGATTCTCAGAAGGTGCTTCAACGCTTTTGTGATGATTTTCAGAAATTTTCCATCAGACGATACATTTGGAACAAGATACATGATGCTACTGAGGATCTGGTGAAGCATCTTCCCTATGCACCCTACATCATACATGTGATTGAGCAAGTGTTCGGCATCTAGTTCCCCATAGACACTCTGCACAATCTCCTCAAGATCTCCAACAAGGCATCTATCACAGCTGCAAAGGAACTGAAGAAGAAAGGTGTTGCAGTCCAAGCCAAAGGCAAAGGTGCTTCAGGTTCTTGCTCTCATTGTAGTGCTTCACCACCTACTGCTGCTGCCCATTCTTCTAGTGCCGAGCCACTCTCTTCTTCCTCTTCGGGTAAGAAGCCCAACAAGTTCAAGTTCCTCATGACCTACATGTTTGGACAATGTTGTGCTAGTGCTCAACGTGAGCATGATATGCAAGAGAGGCTCTATCATTTGGAACAGCAGGCAGGTATTGTGTCTTCTCCTCCACCGCTGTTTGTGCCTCCCTGTGATCCTTTGGCTCTCTATGATGAGGCTTGTGCGGCATATGAAGATGATGCGGCTTCTTGCCCTCATGGCAAGGGCAAGGCTACTGAAGAAGATGAGGAATACATGGAGGAGGAGGAGGATGATGAAGACGATGGTGATGATGATGGTGACCAAGATGAGGATGATGACTACGAGGACGAGTAGTCAGTTTTTCATGCAGCCTACCCCTTTTGGCACTTGTTGACAAAGGGGGAGTGTTAGGCTTTGATCTATCTTGTAATAAGTTAGTTGGTCATTTAGTTTCAAGACTTAAAAACCTTTAGCTTTTGTGAACTATGCCATGTGGTGGCTAGTGTGTGATGGACAACTATATATATATGTTTGTGATGCATGATTGTAGGACAAGTAATGGTTATCTATCTACCTTATTAGCTTGTACTTGTCTCTACTTGTGATGGTGGATGTATTTTGGATGGCCATGTGTTGCTTCAAGTTTTCACTTTGAAATCTTGGCCATCATATTCTCTTTTACTTGATTGTGTGAAATAATATGTCATATTGCATTTTTTCACGGATATATATTTGTTCACACAAACTTGTTGCACCCCACAGATTGTAAAATTTGGGGGGAGCTTTTGTCTTGATGTATGCAAATCATGTATAGATGATTCTAATTGAAATTCAAATTCATGCATACATCAAGGGGGAGCTCTTCATAAATTTTGGGTTTCAAAAGCTTTAAATTCTTTCATTCTTATAAAAGCCTAAGTTGGTTGTCATCAATTACCAAAAAGGGGGAGATTGAAAGTGCATTTGCCCCCTATGTGGGTTTTGGTGTATTGATGACATCCAAATGAGGGACTAAGTGATCTTAATGAGATATGTCGCAACTATTAGTCCCATGAAAGATTCAAAGAGTTGATAGCGATGAAATGGTATCCCTCAATTCTTGAAGTTGTAAAGACGGACGAACTCAAAACGCTCTCCAAAGGTTTTATTTTGTTTTTGAGTTTAGGATCCGCCGCACTATAAAGAGGGATGCAAACTTAGTTGGTCTAAGGAAGATAGAGTGCTCAAGCATAAAAATAAAATCAAAAAAGAGAGACACTCTAGCACTCCACGAGCACGTAGAATATTTTTTAGTGACTGTCGGTGTCGGAAGTCCCGACATAAGCCGAAACTCCCGACCATCGGAAGTCATGACTCAGGCCGAAAGTCCTGACGCCCAGTCACTTAGCCTGCGCGGTGACTATGGACGTCGGAAGGCCCGACGTGAGTCGAAACTCCCGACAGTCGGAAGTCCTGACCCAAGTCAGGAGTCCCAACACCTGTGGTTTGCTAGCCGATTGTCTATGCTCATCGGAAGTCCCGACATTCATCGGAACTCCCGACAGTCGGAAGTCCCGACCCATGTCGGGAGTCCCGACACCTAGCGCTTTGCAGGTTGGCTAACTGCGCACGTCGGAAGTCCCGACGTTCGTCGGGAGTCCCAACCGTCGGAAGTCCCGATGTTTGTCGGGAGTTCCGACATTAACTTGCTCGTGCGGACTTCTGACCCTGCATGAATAGTATTTTTGTTAAAGTCAGAAGTCCCAAGATCTGCGTCGGAACTTCCA
This sequence comes from Miscanthus floridulus, assembly GCF_019320115.1. Lineage (NCBI taxonomy): Eukaryota > Viridiplantae > Streptophyta > Magnoliopsida > Poales > Poaceae > Miscanthus > Miscanthus floridulus. The sequence goes on along the minus strand of NC_089589.1, from coordinate 19,354,813 downwards.
ACGTAGATCTGAACTGTTAGATTTCTAGTAAGAGTATAAATAGCCCTCTCTTCACTTCTAACCGTTATGGACTCATTCACAGCTCACCCAACTTCGTCCTAATAGCTTCCAAGCAACAAAGACACATCTCTCCACCCCCTTTGCTCCATTCTTCGATTCCCCTAGGGTTTTGAGTGAAAGGAGAGTGGATTAAGTGAGAGAATCACTTTGGCAAGCTTGAGCACTTGATTTCTTCGTCAAGCCGGTTGGTTTTGTGTCTATTACTCTTGGGGCTCTGCCCCTAGCCGGCTAGGCATTGCCCAAGAGCTTCCATCTTGTGGAAGAGCCTTGGGAAGTTTGTATCACCCTTGATTTCTTAGTGGAAAGCTCAAGTGTCTTTTGTGGTCGCTTTGAGAGAGGCAAGGAGTTGAAAGAGACTCCGACCTTTGTGGTCACCTCAACAACGAGGACGTAGGAGCTCCTTTGTGGGGTTGCCAAACCTCGATATAAATCCTTGTGTCCCGTGTGCTTGTTGTTGTGATTGCTAGAGATTACTTGTATTTGTTTGTCTCTCTCTCTCTCTCGAACTTCATTTTAGGGTTTGGACTCGATCTACGGTTTGGAGGCATTACTGCGTCAAGGGAGTGACCCAACATCTTCACCAAACCACAAGGAAGTGGGGTTGTAAGATTATTTATCCACAAAGTTAAATTTAGCACTGCTTTTGTAGTTCATGTAGGCATCAGGACTGCTGACGTTTGTGCCGAAACTTCTGACGACGTTGGGAGTTCCGACCCAAACGCCGGGACTTTCGACATTAACTGACAAATTTGAACTTAGCATTTGCAGTTAATTTTTAGATACGCCTATTCTCCCCCCTCTAGGCATTGTTAGATCCTTTCAATGAGCAGTATGATTGGCAGGCCTCGGAGCTGAGGAAGTGCCTCCACCAAGCCGAGGAAGCCGAGATCTTCTCTAGGATGTTCCAAGTGCAACTCGCTGAAGCACATAACAATGTGGCAGCCACTGAAAGTCATGAGACTGCCATGATGGAAGCCCTAAAGGAGGCCAAAGATTGGCACACCCAGCAGCTGGAGGATGCCTACCTTGTCACTAGGGCCAAGCTTAGGATGCTTGCCGCTAAAAGGCAGGATCCCTTGGTCTTGGAGGGAATCCCTGTCCACCCACCGGAAAGAAGGAGAACCGATGTTGTAGTACCGCCAGCACCTCCACCCTCGGAGGTATCAGAAGTATAGACCTTGCTTCCCCTCACTCAACCACCACCAAGAGAGGAGGCAGATCCATAGCTAGGGTAGTAGAAGGATCCACCGAGCTCGGGAATGAAGCTGTGTGGTCCGGTGAAGTAGATTAGTTGTCCTAGGGGATATGTACCTGTAGTTAGTAGTGCTTTTCATTGTTGTCCTCTAGTATTGTAATCTTTCCTTGGTATTTCATCCGTAGTTGTTGAGATCATCTGGTCGTAGGAGGCACGCATTGTGTCGAGAGTGGGAGAGTAAGTGCTTGTACGTTGTACCAGTATAAGGGCATTTGGAACATGCATGTTGTTTATTCTGTTGTGTTTGATACGTCAATTTACCCTTAGGTTTCGTTTGACTTGCTTAGGGTTCTTGAGACGACATCCAGTGGGTTACAAGAAAGGCGACCATTCAGATCCAAACAGACCAGCCCTGATTGGATAACAGAGGATACTGTATCAACTAATTATGGATGTCTCAGCAAAACGTTTGCATTTATTTAAATTAAATCTATTGTGGGATTTAATTTTCTTGTCCCTTGTTGTGAAAGGAACCCTTGTTGCCAGAATCTTTCCTTGCAATACTCCTTTGATTCTATGGTCTATGACCCCACTGCCTTCATTGCGTGTAAGTTGGTAATAGTTGCCTGGTTAATAGCTTATGGTGCCACGACGAAACCGAGGGCCCCTGTAGAACAGCTACCACATGGTGACGCTGCTTGGCACATGCTGGTAACGAGGTTGTTGACCAAGTACCTTTACCAAGTTACACCGTCGTACTACTCTTGCAACAAAATATTCTCCTTGGGAAAAATATCTTTGTGTTCTAACAGGAGATCCACAACGGGTTGATGGAGTAGTGCTCTTTTGAAGTGACTGAGTTAATATGATTTTTGAAGGAGAGCAACAAGGAAAAGTTAGTACTCGAGTAGTCTAGAGTGATTGAAGCACCTGAGTTGACGTCATGTCCCAATCCCTGTATCCAGTTTGACCACACTACGCCCACCGAGTTACTGTCGCTGCGTGCCTTGCGAATGCTATCGATACTGGGTCCCACTTGCGTTCCACTCTCATTTGGCTGTGCAACACTTGCTTTGTGCACTCATGTAGTATGCTTTATCCCTCTTTTCTGCACCCTATCGGCTCTTGATCCTCAAGCTCATCCCTATATCGGACCCCCCTCCTTTTCTTCTTTTGGGACACAGCTGATCGCACGCCTCCTCATCGAGCAAACCCCCTCCCCTCCTTTTTCCTCCCTCCACTCAAGCTCATGCAGGGAGCGCACCATGGCTGACGCTCTCCCCACCTCGAGACTTGCTAGTGTTTCCCTTCCACTCCTCCTCCACTTCCCGGCGCGTTGCACCACCACCTCCGTCCACCAAGCTATAAGATGCCACCTTGTGCGCCTCTCCTTCATCCACATCCTCCCTCGAATCTAAAGTAGAGCTACGAGATCCAGCCAACACTCAAAGAACTAGGGTCACCAGTTAGAGGTGATTGTGTAATCTGAGAAGAAGAAGGGATCTAATTTTCGTCGAAGAAGTTCAAGTCCACCTCTGGTTAATTTTGGTCTTAGGGTACACGATGATCTATCTCTTAGTCTCTTGTTTTCTGGATCTGTTGGGCATACGCCATGTTCTAGATACTCATTTTCTTATTGCTTTTCCATTGTCCCCGTCTTCACCAATTTCTAGAGTGAGCTAGTGGTTGTGCTAGTTTTGTTGTAACCATGTAGTCCCTAAAATCCTTGAGTCTGATGAAATAGTGATTCACTGTGTTGCTTGATTGTCTAATAGTGCGAGCCCTCTTTTGCAAAAGCACGAGCACGCGGGGCTCTCCCGCCTTGGGCCGTTGCTGGGCCATCCGGCCGAGCACGACCTCGCCCCATGCGGGCTTCGCGGGCCGCTGGGCCGGATTAGTCACCACCGGCCTTTTCCTTTTTCCTAAAGCATTTTCTAATTTAGTTTCTAAAGTAAACTTGTAAATTCCATATAAATTTGTGTAGTTGACCAAAAATGGTGAAACTAATTTTGTTAGGTTCCTAAAATCATGATCTATCTGCTAGTATATCTTGTTCACATAGCTTCATAGTATTTTCAGGAGTTATCTAATTAAATGGAGATGGTTAATATTGTTAAGATATAAACTAGTATGAATTTTGTAATAAATTGGTGATAGTGTTGGCTCTAAAAATTTCATAGTAAATTCCTAATATTATTAGGTGCTCACTGTAATTTTTGTAGCTCCATAATAATTAGTTTGCTAAGCTAGCTAATGAGCCCTAGTTTGAATATATATTAAATCAATGAAATGAAGTAAAGAAACACCTTGGGATTGTAGAACTAAAACACTTATCGGGAAACAACGCCTTATGCAACAATATGGATACGTAGCCTAGTACGTTAGTCATTAGAGCTAGCTCGTAGCTTGAGAGGCGTAATTGTATTTTCAGAGTTGCAGTTACCGTTGATTAATTGCGTCTCTGCGTTGCGTCCACGTTTGTCATAATAGGAACAACAATGGATAATGGAGATGATCAGAGTAGTGGAAAAGATGGTGCCTTAATGATCATGTCACCACGATGGAATGCTAACTTTTGGTTATATCTTACCCAGGCAAGCCCCAGTGCATAACCCCTATTATTCTGCACTTTAGTTTATGCTTGTGCATTAAGTTTAAAGGAGTTGAATGAAATCCACTTGCATAAATATATCCTTATCCTATGAGTCTTACTAGTATGACAGGATCATGTAGATTGCGATGCTATAGGATTCTGGTAGAAGTCGAGTGATTACCTGTCACTCGTGAGAGATAGGAAAAGATATTATTGTTACTGCTATCATCACATGGAATATGAATGGATAATAATTGGGGACCAGGCAGAACTGTACTTTGGATTTGAAATTGGATTGTGTTGGGCAATCGAGCGAGGCTCTGGTTGTACTCGTTCCGCCTGTGTCGATTGAGGACTGTCCGTTGCTATGGATGGTAGTCAGGTCACAGACTTATTATCCTGAGCACATACTTGCTTATGGGAGCGGGAAGACTTGTTACTCTCTTGTCATGGGTTTTGGCTCTTTCTGGACCAACTTTTAGGCGTAGGTATTAGGTGGAGGTCTAAGCACCATACTGAGAACGGGTCTCAGGTGTTGGGGGCTTGGAGTCCAAGTTTGGACGGGGACCTAGATCCCTTGATAGGAGTGGAACGGGTTGGTCTTGCTTATGCCTGGGATACAAGTGAGGCATGTGTTTCAGGGTACCCAGCGGGGATACATTGATTCGTGAATCACCATTTTTGTGAGACGGTATGACTTGGCTATGGTCTAGCACCGTAGTAAGAACTGAAATATGAAAGATGGTAAAATGGTTCTGATTGCTTACCACATGCTTGAAAGTAGCATAAGTGCTTATATAGAATGGTTAGTTAATGAACTAATGATGACTGCTAATAAAATTGAATATAAAGACACACGTTTAGTAATGCTTCCTGCAGATGCAATAACCTATAAGCCAGATAGCCTTGCATATCCTTGGAGTCTTTTTATTTTCCTCCTATCGGGTAAGTCTTGCTGAGTACAATCGAGTACTCAGGGTTTTATTCTCCCTGTTGCAGGTGACCGGAGGATACATAGATCTGACTCTTGTGTGTGGAAACCTCTTGGTGGGCTCAAAGAGGATTCCTTTCACGCTACGACCATAGTGTTTATTTATAACCCTCACTAAAAGTTTTTAGAAGAAAAGTTTTATGCTCTGTCATCATATCTGGTTTATAAATATTCACTATGTTAATGATTCACCATTAACCTTTATTTCCAATGTAACTCTGATCATATGTTGTGTCGCAGAACCGACCAATTTATAAGAGTACAAGTACAATGGCAGCCCGCAAGCGGTCGCACTGTCATACTTGAACCCATATAAACCCGATAGTCCGTCGAGTACCACGACGGGTCTCGATAAACGATTTACATCAACCAAGATTGTACAGGATTCAACATACATGCCACATATTACATAAAGTTCATAGATACATTTCATCATCAGAGTATGAATAAAAGTTATTACAAACCGAGTTTGATAGAATAAAGCGGAAGCAATTAAGTTCGAAAATAAAGTTTCCAACATAATTCAATACAGTGCCAAATAGGATCACGGTCCACAAAAGCAAGGATAGGGATTAATAAAGAAGCCTGCCCAAGGCTTACTCCTCATCCACGGCGGGATAGAAGCAACTCTTGCAATAACCATGATACACAGTGCCATCTGCAACAATGGGAAATAAAACCCTGAGTACGAGAAGGTACTCAGCTAGACTTACCTGTCATGAACCAGAAATAAAATGACTCCAAGGATTATGCAAGGCTGTATAAGTGGACGTAGCTCGACATCATTTTGCATAAAGGCAATTGACACATTGTATAATTATGATTCTTTTATCAAGTTAATTATAACTATCCATTTCTAGATTAGCAACTATCATGTGCCAAACATGTGGTATATCAATTTAAAAGCATACAATAGTAACCATAGCAGGTATTGTAATTCCATATTCATCCGAACCATCATGTTTCATAACACAGTTACTACGATGTTGGGACTAGCCAAGTTTCTCACTGTCCGGGAGAGACGGCGATTCGAATCGATTTCAACCAGCTGGGAATTTATTCCTAACACAAACCTAGGTGTACCAGCCACGATAGCCTTAGGTCACCTTTGGTACAACTTAGGTACACATTTCGTGGGTCCGTACCGCGCCGCACAATCTGGAACACCAGATGCTAGGACGTTCAGGCCTAGCCTTCCCTTGGGCTCAGTCTGATCGTTCCCTGGAAGGAGCGCACAACAGAACGGGTCCCGGCCTGCGTTGAATTACTCGGCTTCGCGGTTGGAACGAGTTATCCGGCCAGCTAAGTGAGAGGCATGCATTCAATCTTGTCAGAAGTGCCAACAACAGTACGGTCCTTAATCGACACAGACGGGGATAGATCCACACCCAAGACCTCCATGTCTTGTTGCTTCTCTATCGTCATCCCGCCCGGTCTCGATTTTCTTTTACCCCATGGTTCTGTTCCATGATAGCAATTATAGCCAACCGTGCTCCGGTATCCACCTATATCTCGTAGGTGACAGGACATCACCTGACTTCTACCGGTCTAAGCATGGCTAAGCATATATTTGATCCTGGACCTATACCGGTTAAAGGTGTAATATCTGGACAAGGAATTTATATGCATCAAGTGGTTCCATTCAACTCTTATAACCTAATGCATCAATCATAAGTACTTAAGTAAACATTTGTAAATTACTGGGAGACTTAGAATGCTCCGGGGCTTGCCTCGCAGGAAGGAAGTAGGGCGGTGGTTAGGACACTCCGGAAGCTCTTCAGGATTCTGCTCCACGCCTTCGGGAGCTGCGGCTTGCGGATTCTCCTGCTGGTCCCCTTCCTCTGCTTCTTTGAATTCCAGCAACGTTATCTCTTCCTCCGATCCTAGATGCATGAATATGGCATAAGTATTACGAATGCATATATGTTAACAAGTGCATCATGTTTATTGAGTAGGTGCATATCTCTTCTCGATTATTTAATTAACTACTTCCACAATGCATCGACTATACCACAAAACAGCAGCTACTTGTTTCGCTCATAACTAGAGTTCTACTAATCCAAATACAGTAATCTTAGACTTTCTGGAAAGCTTATCAAATTATCTACAACTTTGTTATTAAGCATTTTTACAGCAAACATCATCCCTATCATGCAACTTACCCAACTACAGAATCTGTCCGGAAACTAATCTAATTCGCATTACAATGTAACAATACTTCTACTTCATGTAATCATTCATAATTTGACAACATAAAGTCTACCAACAGTTTAAGCATACCAAATACATTTAAAATAATATAATGGTGAAGCCCTAAACTATTTATTTAAATGCCTTTATTATTTTATTTAGATATTTAGGTTAAATAATAAACATATACCAAATGTGCATCATAAATTCTCAAACAATTACAGTGGCTTACTAGTGCTACCAATAGACTACTATAAAAATTTCATACTATTTTGCCGAGTAGAACATCCTATACAAAAATGACAAGGCAGCAAGGCTTGAAATATCATAAATAGAAAACCCTATTGAAAAGTGTCAACCAATAGATTTCCTATTTTTCTTGGCATCCATATACTACTAGGATAACCTCCAACAAATTTCATGAATTTTGGATTCATAAATAATTTATAAAAATTCATACAAGGATCTCCTAATTATAAAAGAAAAATCTATAACTACAAATCTACACATGCACTGATCCTCAAATTTTTACCAGAGTTCATACATGACAAGAATAGCTTACCACAAAAATTTCATAATTTTTGGAGCACAGGAACTCTAGATATAAAATAAACAAGTTTGCATGCATTCAAAAACACATTTCAAATTTCTATTTAAATCTCCAAAAATTTCTACTGAAAATGTTAAGAACATATTTTTCCTAAATACTACACTTCCTAAGGAACACTAACAAATTTATTTCACAATTTTTGAAGCTACCAAACTGAAGATACAAAAATTACAAAACAACACCAGATCTGGATTTAAATGAACTAGCCTATTCTACTCCTGTCGCTGACCGGTGGGACCCGCCTGACAGGGGACCCCACACGCCAGTGAGACATGAACAGAGCAGCGGCGCTGCGAGATGGTGGCGCGGCCAAAGCTCGCCGACGGCGAGGTTGCCGGCGGTGACATCATCACCCAGTGACCTACTCGACCTAGCGCATCTATCGCACCACTTGGCCGGCCCTATCGTCGACGCTAGTGACGACGGCGGCGGCCATGGCGGAGCGGTGGTGCTGGACGACGGCGAGGCACCGGTGGAGGCTATGGCAACTCGATCGAATGCTACGCTGAGCATCACCGAGCTACGGCGGACCTAGCTAACGCCCTATCGCGGCCTGGGGTGGACGGTGGCGACGTGGCCACGGAGACGGGGCTAGCGGCGGAGCTCCGGCGAGCTTGCGCACGGCGCTGTCGCTTACCAAGTGCTATCAGCGGGCACGGGAGGAGGCAGTGGGTTGCTGGGGAGCTGGTGGTGCTGCTGTGGTGATGAATGGATGGCTCAGCGAGGTTTGGCGCGGCTATGGCGACGGCGGAGGCGCGGGCCGAGCTCGGCTGTCGCTGCGGCGAGGAAATGGGGCCGAGGCGAGGTGACCGGAGAGCTGGGCTGAGTGTGGGTGGGTGCGGCCGAGCGCAGGCGACTTAAACGCGCTCTCTAGCCAGGCTCTGCCGCGCTGGGCAGGGCGCCGGCGACGCGCGGCCAACCTCGCGTCCACGCGGCGGCCAAGGCCTGAACCGGTCGGCCACTGAAGCTCTCCATTCAGTTCGTCAGTTAAGCCAAACCGAGCCTGACGACGTGATTTCGAGTTGAATTTGCCATCAATACAGGGTGATTCAGTGAATGCTTTTTAAACAAAAATTGTAGCCCTAAGTACCATCTCCAATTGTTATTAAAGGATCATGCTCCAACACTCAACCAAACTCGAGTTATTTCATTCCAAAGTCAGGCTGTCAGACTGTCAGTGAACAAGACTTAGAAAAATTTTGTTAAGTGTTGAAATCTTGATTCTTCTGATTTTTGTGGGACCAGTTCAAGCATGTTAGAAGCTAAATCAGTCAATGACCCAAAAATAAAAGTTGTTCCTAATAACAAATACTACAACTTTGCTTTAGTGATCTCCTCCATGCAAGGTCTCTAACACCTAGTTCAAAGTTGGTCAAACATGTCACTTTTAAATGATAATACACTTCAAATCATGGCTTAATGACCTAATTACCCCTAACCATGAATATCAAAGTTGTTCATAATGATACTCTAAACATGTTTAAGCAATTTTCAAAGTCATTCAATCATTTCATGTAGTAGTCACTCATAGGGCTAGCTAGTGTAATCACATGAAGCTTAAGTGTTGGTTCATGAAATATTATCATGAACAAAGTCCTATTTGCTAACCTAGGTGTTGCTACATGTTTGTGTGACTCACATCCACCAAGTACATGTGTCCACTCATGATCATATGCATAGACATATGGAGACATGAAATAACGAGAAAAGTTGCATATGTTTAAGAAACATGCGATAACAAGCAAACGTTGCAGATGTTTCAATCCAATGTTTCAATTGTAAATGCTTGTTTATGAATGCTTGATGATCATGCTCATGTTATGCAAGTCAAGTTATGCAAGGCTAACACCCGAGGTGTTACATGTTGTTCTCCGCTGCAAGATAAAAATGTGAACCTAAAATGTATAAACTCTTTTACAAGTAAAACTATCTTAATTTCGCTTTTGCATTCAACTTGTTTAAGTACTCTAATGTTGTAATAAAGTGATGTAAGAAATGGTTAAGAATGTTGTAGGCTTTATTCTCTCATTTATGATCCTGACGGAAGAATGTGGATTTTCGAGTTCTCCCTTGGGGCGTGCTCGACAGAACGTCATGATTTAGTGCACTCTCTTGGGTACTTAGTGTCTAATGAAAGACAAATACTCTTGGGAGGGCATTAGATTAGGCGGTTCTACCACATGTATCACTATCAGAGGGAAGTTAGGCTACCGAAGGCAATTTTTCCTAAGTTTGATGGATCTCATCCTAAAGTCTAGCGTGAGAAGTGTGAAAAATACTTTAACATGTACCACATTCCTATGCATTTATGGTCTCAATTTGACACCATCCATTTTCATGGTGGTGCTGCACTCTGGTTGCAAACATATGAAGCACAACACTCTGATGCTGAAATTAGTTAGGCTGAACTTTGCGTTGCTGTGGAGTCTAAGTTTGGTAGAGACCTATATCACAATGCCATGAATGACCTCCTCCAAAATAAGCAAACCAGTGATGTCCAAGAGTATTATGATAGGTTTTAGAGTGCTATGCATAAAGTTTTAGTTCATAACAAGTCTCTAGATGATGTTTTCTTTGTCAGTAAGTTTGTTTAAGGCCTACATCTTGAGATTAGGTCAGCAATCATTTTGCATAAACCAAGAACAGTTGATGCTGCATTATCCCTTGCCCTTATGCAGGCTTCTCTACTAGAGACTGAACCCAAACATTTCTTCAAGAAGCCAAGCAAAGATTACAATAGAAATCAGGGAAGGAACAATGTATTCCAGCAGCCTGGTATTCTAGGAAACCCACCCAATGAGGACTCTAAACCCAAATGGGATGATAAACTGCAGGCACTCAGGTCTCAATGATAAGCTCAAGGCTTGTGCATGAAATGTGGTGAAAAGTGGAACCACCAACACAAGTGCCCTGACAAAATATCCTTGCATGTACTAGAGGAAGTTCTGGATGTGATGAACCCCGACGAGATCGAGGCAGACAGCAAGGAGGACTCCTCTTCGGATGAGGACGACAATGAGCAAGTGTTCCTATTGTCCAGCTCAGTGATTGAAGGTGTTCAGGGTCGCAAGACTATCCAACTGAAAAGATTGGTGCACAATCAAGAGATCCTCATCCTTATTGATTCGGGCAGCTCTTGCACTTTCATCAGCTCCAAGGCAGTGGAGAGTCTGAAGTGTACAGTTACCTCTGTGGCACCGGTGTCTGTGACAGTGGCAAATGGGCAAAAGGTCAAAAGTGACAAGCAAGTATCAGACTTCACTTGGTGGACACAGGGTCATACATTCAGTCATCCAACAAGAGTGCTTGACATCCCTTGCTATGACCTGGTACTCGGCATGGACTGGCTGGAGACACATAGCCCATTGTGGATCCATTGGAAACGGAAGGTCCTCCGGTTCACTCATTCTGGCAAGCGTATAGCTCTAAAGGGGACTAAGGATTCCTTATTCAAATGTCCCAAGATCAAGATCAGGAAATTGAAAGGCCTAGTGAGGAAAGGTGGCGTCGCTCAGGTGATACATCTCTGTCCCATTCTGCAAGATGAGTCATCTGAGCTGCTACCCCCACAAGTATAGCAACTGCTTGACAGCAAGGCCCATCTATTTAAGGAACCAGATTCCTTACCACCAACCAGGGAATTTGATCATCACATTCCACTCATCCCTGGGGTCAAGCCCATTAATATGAAGCCTTATCGGTACTCACCTACGCAGAAAGACAAAATAGAGAGACAAATTAAAGACATGCTCATCAATGGTATTATCAAGCCAAGCCAAAGCCCATTTGCATCTCTGGTCATTTTGGTCAAGAAAAAGGATGGCTTTTGGCGCTTTTGTGTCGACTACCAACAGCTTAACAACAATACCGTCAAGAACAAATATCCCTTGCCCATGGTGGATGAATTGCTTGATGAACTCCATGGGGCTGCCTGGTTCACTAAACTTGACATGAGGTCTGGTTACCATCAAATCAGGCTCAAGCTAGAGGATGAGCACAAGACCATCTTCAAAACACATCATGGTCATTGGGATTTTAGAGTCATGCTGTTTGGTCTCACTAACGCTCCTATCACCTTCCAAGCGTTAATGAATACAATCTTTTAGCCTTTGCTCAGATAGTGTGTGCTTGTCTTTGTGGATGACATTCTCATATACAGCAAAACTCTAGCAGATCACCTAGAGCATTTGAAACAAGTTTTCACAATATTGGAGCATCACAAGTTGTACCTGAGATTCTCAAAGTGCTCCTTTGCTCAATCATCACTAGAATACCTTGGTCACATCATTAGTGCCAAGGGAGTTGCCACGGATCCTAACAAAATATAGGCTATTGTAGATTGGCCAACACCTGTGGATGCCAAGCAATTAAGAAGTTTCCTTGGGCTATCTGGTTATTATAGGAAGTTCATCAGAAACTATGGTGCTATAAGTAGATCCTTAACAGATCTTCTGAAAAAGTACACAATATTTCATTGGAATCTGGATCTTCAACAGAGTTTTGACTCACTAAAACAAGCATTGGTTTTTGCCCCTGTCCTGGCGTTACCTGACTTCTCAAAAGGCTTCACTATTGAAACAGATGCCTCCTCCATAGGAATTGGTGTTGTGCTATCTCAGGGAGGTCACCCCGTCGCCTATATCAGTAAAGCGCTTGGTCCAAAGGCACAGGCAATGTCCACCTACGAAAAAGAGTGTATGGCATTCATCTTAGCCATCACCAAATGGAAACCCTATTTGCAGCATAAGGAGTTCACGATCCTCACTGATCACCACAGCCTCATACATTTGGGCGATCAAAAGCTGATGGAAGGTATGTAACATAAAGCCTTCATTAAGTTGCTAGGCTTACAGTATCAAATTGCTTACAAGAAAGGTCTAGATAACAAGGCTGCTGATGCCCTGTCTAGATAGCTTGACCAGATGCAGTAAGAAGCTATCTCTGTTAGTACTCCCAGATGGTTAGAGATTGTAGTTGAAGGGTATCAACACGATGAAGCCACTAAACAACTATTAGCCGAGCTCGCTGTGACCAGACACGATGACAAGGGTTTCTCATTGGTCGAAGGTCTCATCAAATACGAAGGGAGGATATGGTTGGGACTGTTAAACTTATAGGATCATCTAGGAGTAGATCTAGCCGGGGTGCTTGATGAATCAAAAACCTAGAACACATTCTAATGCAATGAGAGAGAAACAGAGAGGGGTGGATGAGGGTTGACGAACCTGACACCGCAGAGGGGGGGTGATCCAGAGGCCGCTATCGGGTTCGTTGGTGAAGTCTGCGCACGGGCAGCGACGGTCGGGGAAGACAGGTCGGAGATGCAGTGCCAGCGGTGAAGATCGGCGGCGGTGCAGTGCAGTGGTGGAGGTACTTCCCATCACTGGCTGTGCCCCTCACTTATATCGGGTTTAGGGTTTGTCGGTGTCGATGTGGGACCCACAGGATACCCCACAAGGAAGAGAGAAGATCTAGTCTAACTAGGTTTCCTTTCATGTAATCCTAGTAGTAGTATTGTTCTGTAATCCTACTAGGAACTCTCTTTGTAAACCGACTAGGACTCCGACCTCCTGATAGTATAAAGGAGGGCGGGGTTCCTAGCAAAAAGGAGGACATAACAACACAACAACACACAATCAATCCAATGCAAGGCTAACGCCGACTGGACATAGGGCTGTTACTCGATCACGGTCGAGGGCCCGAACCAGGATAAATCGACTGTCTCTTGCGTTCACTGTCAAGTTCCGCATATGTTGAAGCCCGAACATACTACCCCGGGGACCCCCGTGGCAGGCTATCGGTGGTTAAACACCAATAGCTAGCGCGCCAGGTAGGGGCTTTCGACGAATTTGCATCCGAGAGCTCAATGGTCCTCGACAACATGATCTTCTCGACAGGATCAGCCTTCATCTTCGGCTCATGGATCTGTGAGGCTGGCGACGATGGCAAGCTTCAAAGCCGTCTCCTCGAAGATTCGGATCACCACGAAGACATTTTTGTTTTGGCAACTACGACAGATCAAGTCACTGGAAGATTCGCGCAGCTCGTGATGTCCGATTCAACTCAGGTTTCGCGACTTTGTGCATCCGACTCAAATTCAGGCTCCGCATCAGAGATGGAGTCTGACCCGAGTTCTTTCGAAGATCCGAGTTCTTTTCCAAGGGGGCTACAGAATGTGACCTCGGCATATCAAGAATACAACTCAGAGAACACTCAGAATCTTTTCAAGAAGTCAGATCTTTTCCCGTTTGGACTCCACAACATGGCAAGGTCTTACCAAGCACAGCTCAAAGGATCCCTCGACCCAGTGCTTAGAATGCCACTAAAAGGAGCTCAGGAAGGTCTCGTACTAACTATAACATCTCAAGACTGCATCGTCCACTGGCCAGGCTCTATTCCTGAGGATAGCAGTACCCGACTGGTTGGCACGATGACAACAGCAATTCTACCCTACCAAGAAGGAGACTCGATCTATAACCTTGAAGCCTCTACTAAAGTTATCAGCAACCCCGATAGTATAGAAACCAATGCCAATAACAGAACAGTTCACGCATGGGAAGTACTCATGGTTTGTCATCCTTGATCACCATTGATCCCCCCAGAAGCACCCGACGTCAGGTCATCAGATGAATCTGAGTCCAACATATCACCCTTTGCTCAAGGCTATGATGGTGAGACCGAGAGTCAAAGGCAAGCCAGAGAAAGAAGAAACAAGTTGAAACAAGGATGCTAGCGACGTGCTAGGTAGCGCAAGGAAGCTTGGATCAAATATGAGTCAGATCTGGTCAAATACAACAGGAGAAAATCAGAACAAGAAGTCGAAGAAAGACGTGCGACGAACACACCCTACAACAGGATCCGAGAAGCACTTGAAGAACTCGGAATGACCTCACATCCCAGTGAACAGCAGGAACAGCTCTGGGAACTTCTCCGGACAGCAGCCCTAAAGACACACGATGGAAGAACCCGTTCAAGACTACCCGCCAGGTCAACATCTCATAGGAAGGAAGAACAAAATCAAAGGAAGTCCGCATTTGAGAGACTTGGACCAAGTGGAAGTCACAACAGAGAAAGCAGGAGGGACCATAGTCAAAACTACCGAGTCGAACAACCAAGACAGATCAGAAGTGAAGCACCCATTCGAACAGCCCCGCAGAACTACTCTCGCCAAAACGACAGCTGGCTAGAAGGAGGTGCTGAATCAGAATACAGAGAAGCAGGGATGCATGATAGATTCCCCTGTTTTGCAAGCAGACTTGCGTCAATATGACTACCGCACAAGTTCAAACCGTCCAACCACTCTAAATATGATGGCAAGACCGAACCAAGGTAGTGGCTCAGAATCTACTCACAATCGATTGAACTGGCTGGAGGAGACGACGACATCAAGACCTTGTTCTTTCCTATGGCCCTAGAAACCATGCCCCTCCAATGGTTCGACAAATTGAATCTAGGGTCAATCAAAAACTGGGAGGACTTGCAAAAAGCTTTCTGTGAAAATTTCGCGGGTATCATTACGCACCCAATCACCCACGCAGAACTAAAGGGACTCAAGCAAAAAGGAGGCGAAAGTCTCAGAGATTACTATCGACGATTTGGCAAACTACGTGCCCAAGTACATGACATCACCGAACGAGAAGTAATTGAAGCTTTCTCTCACGAAATCATGGCTAGGTGGCAGTTTCAGGATTTCTACAAAGAGAACCCGAGAAACAATGAAGAATTCAGACGCACCATAGAAAAAATGATTACTGCAGAGGAGAAGACACGAGAAAGGTTCCTGGAAAGAAGCAACAAAGACAACACGGATAAGCAAAATCATCGAAACAACAGACACCAAGAGAGAAAATGTGGACCAGACAACACCATAGCGGTAACTGACAAATCAAGGAAGTTTTCCAAGCCTAGAAGGTATGACGACATTGAAAATGTGCATTGCCCATTGCACCCTAATGGAAAGCACACCATTGGAAATTGCTACACCTTCAATGAACGATACATAAGAAAAGATAGTAAGGGGAGCACTAAAGAAGACAAATCAGAAAAAAGATGAAGACAACCATGAAGACCAGGGATTCCAAAAATCCAGGGGAACAGTAGCAGTGATCTTCGCCGAGGCTCTAGATTCTAGAAGCAAACATCAAGAAAAGCTACCTCTCCGAACCATCATGGCAGCAGAACCGGCTACCCCCAAGATATCTCAATTGGTCACAATATCCGATCTAGTTTTCAAGAGAAGACCAATGGACTAGCGTAGGAAACGCAGGTCATTACCCACTGGTTCTAGATCCAACCATCGCCGGTATGACTATCACAAAGGTACTAATTGATGGAGGAGCCGGACTCAACATTATTTTTTCAGAAACTCTAAGGAAGATGGGGTTACAACTCGCCGGGATGATTACACCAATGAGCACACCTTTTTATGGGATAGTACCTGGCAAGGCAGCCATGCCACTTGGACAAATCACTCTACCAGTTACTTTTAGAACTCCCTCAAACTACCGCACAGAGTTCATCAAGTTTGAAGTTGCAGACTTTGAATCATCATACCACGCAATCCTCGGACGTCCAGCACTGGCAAAATTCATGGCAATACCACATTACCCGTACCTATTGCTAAAGATGCCAGGGCCTAATGGAGTCCTCTCCCTATGAAGTGATTTGAAGCGCGCTTTTGACTGCGATGTTCAGGCAATTCAAATTGCAGCCAAAGCACAAGCAACCAATGGTAGAAAAGAAATAGCTGCTATTGCCGCGGAACTGAGCCTGGAAGAACTAGAGATACCAGCTAAAAAGCCCAGCATCCTAGCACCACCAAAAGAAGCCGACATCAAGCAAATTGACCAGGGAACCGGTGATCCCGCCAAAACGGCAACCATCAGTGCTCACCTCTCAGCAAAATAGGAACTCGCGCTCACCAACTTTCTTCGAGACAACAAAGATATCTTCGCTTGGAAGCCGGCCGACATGCTAGGTGTCCCAAGAGAGTTGGCTGAGCACAGAATCGATATCAACGAAGGCTCCAAGCCTATGAAGCAATGACTAAGACGGTTCTCACCCGACAAGAAGGCAGCAATTAAAAAAGAAATCACAAAGCTAATGGCAGCCGGATTCATCAGAGAAATCCTTCATCCGGATTGGCTAGCAAATCCAGTTCAAGTACAAAAGAAGAATACAGACGAGTGGCGCATGTGCGTCGACTATACAGATCTCAACAAACACTACCCGAAAGATCCATTTGGGCTACCACGCATTGATCAGATAATTGATTCAACAGCAGGATCTGCCCTATTATCCTTCCTTGATTGCTATTCAGGATATCACCAAATCGCTTTAAAAGAAGAAGACCAGAGCAAGACATCTTTCATCACTCCGTTCGATGCCTACTGCTACAAGACCATGTCGTTTGGACTCAAGAATGCTGGTGCCACTTACCAAAGAGCTATCCAGACGTGCCTTGGTGAATAGATCGGCGAGAACATGGAGGCATACGTGGATGACGTAGTAGTGAAAACAAAGAACCCGGACACACTTATTGAAGACTTAAAGCAAACCTTCAAAAACCTAAAAAGGTGGAGGTGGAAATTGAACCCAAGCAAGTGTGTATTCGGAGTTCCTTCGGGACAACTACTTAGATTCTTGGTCAGTCATCGTGGAATCGAAGCCAGTGCCAAGTAAATTTGAGCCATAACAGAGATGGGACCCCCTCGAAGTGTCAAAGATGTGCAGAAACTAATAGGCTGCATGGCAGCCCTCAATCGTTTCATATCAAGACTCGGCGAAAAAGGGTTACCTTTCTTTAAACTACTAAAGAAGACGGACAAGTTCGAATGGACAGAGGAAGCCGACGAAGCTTTCAAAAAACTTAAAGCATATCTCACATCATCGCCCGTTCTCACTCCACCAAAGAAATACGAAGACATGATGCTATACATTGTGGCTACTTCTATGGTGATCAGCACAGCGATAGTCGTCGAAAGAGAAGAAGAAGGGCACGTATATAAAGTACAATGCCCCGTATACTACATCAGCGAAGTACTGTTAGAATCAAAAATCTGGTACCCGCATGTGCAGAAGCTACTCTACGCTCTCCTGATCACTTCACGAAAGCTACGCCACTATTTTGAAAGCCACAAGATTACCGTGGTGACAGATTTCCCACTCAGAGACATCCTACACAACAGAGACACAACAGGGCGTATATCCAAGTGGGCAGTTGAACTTGGAGCTCTCAATATCGATTTTACCCCACGGAAGGCAATTAAATCCCAAGCTCTTGCTGATTTTGTGGCCAAGTGGATAGAAATTCAACAATCTATGTCAAACATCATCCTTGACCATTGGAAGATGTACTTTGATGGATCGCTCAAGCTAGGCGGAGCCAAAGCAGGAGTTCTCTTAATTTCTCTAGACGGAAAACAACTCAAGTATGTCCTTCAGATATTATGGCAAGCTACAAACAATGAAGCAGAGTACGAAGCCCTCATCCATAGGCTCTGAGTGGCAATTACCCTAGGAATCAAGCGATTGCTCGTGTACGGAGATTCGGCAGTAGTCATCAACCAAGTCAACAAAGATTGGGACTGCACCAAAGAAAACATGGGTGCCTACTATGCTGAAATACGAAAGCTTGAAAAACATTTCCAAGGATTAGAAATTCTACACGTCCTGCGTGATTCTAATATTGCGGCAGATGTCCTCGCCAAGCTCGGGTCAGACAGGGCGAAGGTCCCACCCGGTGTATTTATAGAGGAGTTATCAGCTCCCTCTATCAAACAACCCGGAGAGATAACCCCTGAACTCCCAGTCAAAGGCACCCAGATTTTGGTAATCAACACCTCATGGACCCAGGCCTTTATTGACTATATCAAAGAGAACAAGCTGCCAGCAGATAAGGAAGAGGCTACCAGAGTCGTTCGCAGAAGCAGGAACTACATCCTAGTGGGGGAAAAGCTGTACAGAAGAGCCGCGTCATCAAGAGTACTCCTAAAATGTGTCTTGTTTGAAGAAGGCAAAGAGATCTTAGACGAAATACACTTAGGTTGCTGCGGAAATCATGCCGCTTCAAGAACACTAGTCGGCAAAGCTTTCCGCACCGGATTCTACTGGCCAACAGCTCTGAAAGACGCGGAAGAACTAGTCAAAAAATGCAGAGGCTGTCAAATGTTCGCAAGACAAGCTCATGTACCAGCTCACAATCTTATCTGCATCCCACCCGCTTGGCCTTTCTCCTGCTGGGGGCTGGATCAAGTAGGACCTCTCAAGAAAGCAAAGGGCGGTTTCGAGTACATCTTCGTAGCAATTGACAAGTTCACCAAGTGGATTGAATACAAACCACTCGCAAAATACAGCGCAGCCAAAGCAGTAGAGTTCACCCAAGACATTATGCACAGATTCGGCATGCCCAATCGAATAATCATAGATTTGGGCTCTCCTTTCATAGCTACAGAATTCAAAAGTTGGGCACAAGACTGTGGCTTCAGCATAGATTACGCGTCAGTCGCACATCCAGAAGCCAACGGACAGGTAGAAAGGGCTAACGAACTCATACTAGCTGGATTAAAGCCAAGACTGTATGAAGAATTGGTAGACTACGGATCCAAATGGATTGAAGAACTACCCAAGGTAGTATGGGGGCTACAAATTCAAATAAGCAGAGCCACCGGTTACTCACCCTTCTTCCTAGTTTATGGGTCAGAAGCCGTACTACCTGCCGACTTGATCTAGACATCACCAAGGATAGAATAGTATGACGAAGGGGAAGCAGAACACACCAGAAGATTAGAACTCGACAGCTCAAAAGAAGTCAGAGTAAACGCTACCCTCCAATCAGCCAGATACCTACAAGGTTTAAGACGCCACTACAATAAGAGTACCCAACCTCGATCACTCCAAATCGGAGATCTAGTACTAAGAAGATTACAAAAAACTGAAGGACGCCATAAACTACTCAGTCCATGGGAAGGTCCTTTTATTGTCACAACAGTCACCAGACCAGGCACATACAAGTTGACAACCGAGGATGGAAAAGAAGTCAGCAACACATGGCACATCAGCCAACTAAGAAGATTCTACACGTGAAAACAACTCAAGAAAGAATATACTCAAGCCGCAAGGGAGCAACGTCCATAATCAATACAGATAATGTTCATCGACAGCATATGTATTATTATGGTTCATCAACAATTCACGATCAATAAAGATGGTCTTTCTACACAACATATGTCTTGATTATGACTTTCTCTGAAGTTGTCTTCAAAAAGGAAAATGGCTGAAAATACGCCTGAGCATCCCGGCTGAGAGCAAAATAGCTGAAAAGATGCTTGAGCCCGCCGATGAGGGTAGCTAACAAGCTAACACCCAAAACAAAAAGCAAAATGGCTGAAAATACGCCTGAGCATCCCGGCCAAGAGCAAAATAGCTGAAAAGATGCTTGAGCCCGCCGATGGGGGTAGCTAACAAGCTAACACCCAAAACAAAAAGCAAAATGGCTGAAAATACGCCTGAGCATCCCGGCCGAGAGCAAAATAGCTGAAAAGATGCTTGAGCCCACCGATGAGGGTAGCTAACAAGCTAACACCCGAAACAAAAAGCAAAATGGCTGAAAATACGCCTGAGCATCCCGGCTGAGAGCAAAATAGCTGAAAAGATGCTTGAGCCCACCGATGAGGGTAGCTAATAAGCTAACACCCGAACCAAAAGCAAAATGGCTGAAAATACGCCTGAGCATCCCGACCGAGAGCAAAATAGCTGAAAAGATGCTTGAGCCCGCCGATGAGGGTAGCTAACAAGCTAACACCGAAAATGACTGAAACTAAACCCGAGCATAAATCAGAGCGAATTCAAGACAAGACCCTCTAGCTACTTGTTCCAAATAGCAAGAGGCTCGGGGGCTACACTTGGATAGATCCAAGAAGCGCTACATGGTTTTGCATAGGAAAGTACTCGGGCAACGCTTGTTCCTGCTCGGCAAGACCTGAAGGAACAAGAAGAAGTTTCCAGAACTCCACCATGAAGTGCTTAGAGACTTATCAATCTCAAGATCACCGGTCCTAAGTCTTTTCAGTACTAACAAGAACACGAAGTCTACAGAAACAACGATCTATACCGAGTTGTTTACAGGTCACAAATAAAAAGCCAGACAAGCCAGACAAAGTGCTCAATAGATCAAGAAAGTCTGTCAAGACAATGACCCACATATACCAAGTTGTTTACAAGACAAGGACATTCAGGCAAAGAAGACATCAACTAAAATAAAGGATCTTCATTCAAACTCTATTCAAGAAGAAGTATAAGTATTCTGTTACAAAAGCTGGAGTACAAAGGTCGATTACATTCAAGCATTGTCATCAGGAGTAGAAATATCGATGTTAAGGTTATCAACAATCCTACTGGCTAAGTCTTCGACCTCAGGCTCCGCCCTTTCAACGGCATCAACATATTCTCGACTTTCGGCTTCGTCAGCGATCTTGGACAGGGGAAACTCCAGAGAAAGAACCCGGACCTAGGCAAGAACATTCTTGGTACATAAGCGGGCGCAACTCTTCACAAACTCCTAGAAATGGGTTGGAACTCGAGAAATGAACTGAGCCCAAGGTTGACCATTGTCTGCTGGAGTCCAGAGAAGGTCGGCCACTGACCGGAAGGATTTCCACAAAGTGTTCCAGTTCTCAGTGGCCGTCGCCAACTTACCAGACAAGTCTTGAATAGTCTTTCGAGCTTGCACAAGATCTCTGTCAGCTCCATGCCTAATCATTTTGGCAAGCGCGAGTTCTTCTTCAGCACGAGTAATTACCTCCTCAGCCCTATTGTGACTATTGCGGGTGGTGGTCTTCATTTCCTCAAGACCCTCCGAGAGCTTCTGCCTTTCAACTCGGAGAGCTAGACCAGGCAGCAAAAACAAGTCAGCGGAAAAGAAAATCAGAATACAAAAGGAAACAAAAAGAACCCGCAATACCTTTGCACTCACTCTTCAGGGACTCCACCATAGCATCCCTCTGCTTTTCCACCTCAACAACCCGGGCATGGAGAGCCTTCTCCTCATTCTGATGCGTCTAGCGCTCGGTCTCCAACTCGGCCAGATAGACGTCAAGCTCTGCCTTCAAGGCACTCACCTTGGAGGACAACTTTTTCTTGGTTTCAGATGAGAAAAAGAAGTCGGTATGATCATGAGAAAAAGACTGAGCAAATAGAGAGAGAGAGAAAACCAAGGCGTAAGAACAAGAGAAAGACGAATAGCCAAAGAAAGAATCTCAGAAAAACTAACCTGGAGCTTTTCCCCAAAAGAAGTCGCAGAGGATGCCAAGTTCCCCCAGGCTATGGTCAGCTCAGACAACCGATGAGTAGCATCGAATTGATGCAACACATCGTCATCCAAGCGCGAAGCACCGGTACTAAGGGGAGTTGAGGGAGAAGTCGGCGCAGGCAAAGAAGGCAAGGCCAGGACTGTATCCTGGGAAGCCCCGTCTACCTCCTCAGAAGTACCCACCGCCGTGACCACAATCACCTCTAGAGCAATAGGGTCAGCAGTAGCAGGGGGGCCAGCTTCCCTCACAGCCACCTCACCGACTGTACTCTCCGAGTCCTTTGACTCAGTACGCGGGAGCGCACCAGAAGGCTGACTAGAGGGAGGCGGGGGAGTAAGAGAAGGCGAGGGACTACAAGATGATAGAGAAACTCATCGATAAGAACACAAGTCAGGAAAAGGAAAGGCAAAAAGCAAAGAAGCACAACAAAGAGTCACTTACTCAGCTATCTTCTTCTTCAAAAAACCAAAAGAAGACCTTGCAGGAGGAACTATGGTGGCAAAAACATCACTGCCACCCTGCGACAGGAGCGGCGTAGCTAGTACTAGAGCCCTAGAAGAACTCGGGGCCGAAGCCCCAGAAGAACTCGTACCCGATGACCGCTTACTACAAAAGGATCAAGACGAAAAGTCAAAACAAAAGGAGGGATTCAACAACAGGAAAATGAGAAAATAACTCACCGTCGCATGACAAGGGGTGCATCATCATCCTCTTCTTCCTCAGTCTTGACCAAGGCCACCATAGCACTAGCTGAAAAAGGACAAAAGTACTCAGTTAAAGACAAAAACAAGCAACAGAAGGACAGAGCGTATTAATGTGCTCACCTAAGAGCATGCTAGCTATAACTTGAGTACCTGGACAAGTACTCGGCTGGCGAGCTTTTTTGGCAGCAGGCACACCAAAAGAAGAACCAGCCACTCGCCCCCTCTTGCCGACGCTATGAGCAGCTCGAGGAACTGAACGAGGAACATACTCTACATATACATCAGGGTTTGCGGAAGAAACGCCAGGAAGCATTACGACAGTTTGCGACTTACTGGTTAAAGAAGCCCTAGCAAGACTAACCCCAGCCCCCACAACGGCAGGGAGGGCGTCAAGGGGAATCGGGTCAACGAAGTTACGCCCCAATTCCTATGAAAAAATAAGACAACAAGATAAGGAAGATCAAGCGAAAATAGATACAGCAAAAGAAATACAAAAAGTACCCGCACAAAGAGAAAACAACTTATAGCTGGAGGCGGGTTCTTTGCACAGTACTCAGAGATGGTAAGCGGGACAACGCTTGCTCCTTTCAGCATCATCTGAAGACACTCGAGTACCTCCTCGTCGGTCAACTCAAGGGCAGGGACCATGCGTGAATGATCCTCAGCCCCAGAGTACTCAAAGCCAAAGTTCTCTCGCTCCTTCAGAGGCTGAACACGACGGCAAAGAAAACTCAAGACGATTCCGAAGCCGGTCAAGCCCTGCTGCTTCAGAGTGCTTATCCACTCAAGGAACGGCTGGATCGCCTAGAGCTCGTCCGACATCAGGGAGTTCTTTTCCCACCGGTCGTTAACCAAGGGACCAGATCCAGAATGAATGGCGAGAGAAGGAATCAAATTGGCGGCATAGAACCAGTCAGCGCGCCAATCCCTCACAGAATCAACTAGGTCATAGTCAAAGAATTTGCTTAGGAAACCCTAGCGAAACTGAATCCCGCAGCCGCCAAGAACATTGGTGTCTTCACGGCAGGGTTGAGGTTTCAGACGAAAGAAGTGACGGAAGAGAGAAAGAGAAGGAGGAATTCCAAGGAAAGCTTCACAGAGATGTACAAAAATAGAAAGATGGAGGATGGCATTGGGAGTAAGATGGTTCAAAACAACCCCAAAATAACCAAGAAATTGATGAAGGAAGGCGGAAGCAGGAAGGCAAAGTCCAGCACGGATAAAGGAGACGAAGAGAATAATCTCACCAGGACCTGGAGCAGGGACCCGATGCTCGCCTGGAGCTCTCCATTCAGCAATGTCCTTACTCTGGATCAGACCATCGCTAACAAGCTCGCGAAGTTGGTCTTCAGTCGTTGTCAGAGCCGGCCAAGCCTTCTAGGCAGCCCTCATGGCCACGAACTCCTGGTTTTCGATCACGGAAAGCGATGACTCCTCATCCACGAAGGCAGCCTGGGACTTGCTCGCGGCTTTCTTCCTACCCATGTACTAGCGGAAGCAAAAAGGCACTAGGGAAAGACGAGGCTAAGACGGCGACGCTCAGATGATGGCGACAATGGCAGTGGTGGATTTCTGAAAACTAGGGTTTCAAGGCAAAAGCGGAGCAGTAAAGAAGAAGAAGACGAAAGGCCTTTAAATAGATTTTATAGCAGTAAAGCGCGGCCCACCAGGCCCGTTAAAACACGGTGTGAGAACGCAACGGTCCATTTACTGACACAGCTAAAATGACGAAAGGCACAAATCCACATAACGGTACAGTTCAAGGGGTAGATTTCGGACTTATCCATCCAGCAAAACAGCAGAGTTATCATATTGCTACAAAAAGAACCCATCAGCCATAAAGCAATGAAAGGTCACCTCACAAGGGACATAACAACCTGGCCCCTACAGAAAGAACTCGGGAATCTCATAAACAACTGGGGCATCAGCAGAATAAAGAATGACAGCTCAGAAGACAAGATTCTTTCCATTACAAATGACTTCAAAAGATACAAGATTACACATCTTACAAGACCCAATGAACTTGGTACTACGACAGGCAAGGCGGCAAAAAGGAACCCAGAAATAACTAGGCTCTGGAACAACTACGTGTTCTAGATTGCCACTCGGTAGATCAAACCGCACTCGGCTACACTGTTTTCTTCAAAGGACGGACGCAGTACACCCAAGACGGAGATCAGCGGCACGGTGGGACAATGTGGAACAAGAGGAGCCTGCAGGCATCTATCTACCCAAGTCCAATGTGATACCGGATATGGCATTGATCTGCACCGGACAGTCTTAGGGCAGGCGTCGAGGATCAACCTAGAACTGCTGGATGAAGGAACGTATCCCACATCACAAGACTTCCTCCAGCTACCGCCACGTACTTCCCGGAGCAATGCCACTGCGGGATTAGTCTACCTCTAATCCCTATCATAAGACTTCCTCCAGCTACGACAAGATGTACAAGGACTACAAAATACGCCCGGTGGCTGCTCTACTTCACAAACTATCATATTCATGACTACGGAGACTTCAGACCACGCAACAGAATGCTCAATGAATCAAAAACGCACACAAGAAGGATATTTATAGACCAAAGAAGCGGTGCACATGGACCGGGAGCACCAGCAGAACAAACCTAACAAAGGACACAGTGAAAAGACAGAATTCAATGAAAGAAGACTCAGGCGTGAACAAGCATATTCGGGAGAATATACCAACACTGTACAACCTGTGAACAAAAGGCATTTACACTCAACCACCACCATACAACTACACCTGACAATAGCAGACTCTACATCTGAAAGCAGCAGACTCTACATCTAAAAGCAGCAGACTCTACATCTGACAACAGCAGACTACCAGAGAATATGCCAAGATTCCGTATCCGAGTTCTTTTTGAAGAATGCTCGGGGGCTGCAATAGGGGAAGTTTTCAGTTCTTTGAACAACTCAAATTCAAGACCCACCAACTCTTTGTTCCAAATAGC
The DNA here is from genome assembly GCF_019320115.1 of Miscanthus floridulus. NCBI lineage: Eukaryota > Viridiplantae > Streptophyta > Magnoliopsida > Poales > Poaceae > Miscanthus > Miscanthus floridulus. Next base: position 19,329,187 of record NC_089589.1, on the reverse strand, counting down.
AAGAGGCTCGGGGGCTACACTCAGTGAGTGCACTTTTTTCAAAAAAGCGCACATCACTCAAAAGAATTCTTCAAGACAAGAGTTGTAAAACAACGTAGGATTCAAGACCCTCTAACTTTTTGTTCCAAATAGCAAGAGGCTCGGGGGCTACACTCAGTGAGTGCACTTTTTTCTTCAAAAAAGCGCACATCACAAAGAAGACTTATTCAAGACACACTACTCCAAGACCTCACGATATATCCGAGTTCTTTTTAATAAAGAACCCGGGTATACTCGGCTATTCTTCAGCGAAGGATCAGAGCAACTCCAAGACATGACCCTCCAGCTACTTGTTCCAAATAGCAAGAGGCTCGGGGGCTACACCCAGCTGGATGCGCTTTTTTCTTCAAAAAGGCACACACCACTCGAATATCCCAAAAAGCGCTACATGGTTTTCCTCAAGAAAGCACTCGGACGACGCTTGTTTCTACTCAGAAAAACCTAAAGGAACAAGACGAGGCTTCTAGAGCTCAACCATGAAGTGCTCAGGGGCTTGTCGATGCGGGACCCACAGGATACCCCACAAGGAAGAGAGAAGATCTAGTCTAACTAGGTTTCCTTTCATGTAATCCTAGTAGTAGTATTGTTCTGTAATCCTACTAGGAACTCTCTTTGTAAACCGACTAGGACTCTGACCTCCTGACAGTATAAAGGAGGGCGGGGTTCCTAGCAGAAAGGAGGACATAACAACACAACAACACACAATCAATCCAACGCAAGGCTAACGCCGACTGGACGTAGGGCTATTACTCGATCACGGTCGAGGGCCCGAACCAGGATAAATCAACTGTCTCTTGCGTTCACTGTCGAGTTCCGCATACGCTGAAGCCCGAACATACTGCCCCAGGGACCCCCATGGCAGGCTATCGGTGGTCAAACACCGACAGTTGGTGGGGAGCTCGGCTCAGGTCAACCTCGTGATAAGAGCCGCCGGCCCCCACCTCTTTTATAGCGCAGGGTGACAGGGGCCCTCCAGCCATGGTGGGCTGGGCGCCCCCGATCAGGGCCCGAATCAAAGGCCCAACTGGGCCGTTGGGTCCAGTTAGGATTAGAGATCAATCTAACAATCTCCCCCTTGATCTCTTTCTATCTTTTACTTTCATATCATTTACTTTTGTTCATTCCATTATAGATTAGCGCATAGAGCATGTCTCATCGTCATGGTCCATTGCCGATAGACTTAACAGCTACAACACACCACTCTGTTCTAAAATAGATACTTATCTTTGGGCCTTCTTTTGCCCAGGAATTATAGGCTTTCCCTTAAACCCATGCCGGCTACATGTTCTCTAAACACGTTGGGTGGTAAGCCTTTTGTAAGCGGATCCGTGAGCATCTTTTCTGTTCTTATATGCTCAAGACTTATAACATGATCCTGGACTTTATCTTTCACAACATAATACTTTATGTCAATGTGTTTGGCAGCACCACTTGACTTATTATTGTGAGCATACTGTACTACCGGATTATTATCACAGTATAACTTCAGTGGTCTATAGATGTTGTCAACCACCTTCAAACCGGGTATGAACTTCTTTAGCCAGTTCACCTGCCCCGTTGCCTCATAACACGCTACAAACTCGGCATACATTGTGGACAATGTAGTGACGGTTTGCTTTGAGCTTTTCCATGAAATAGCTTCTCCTACGAGAGTGAATACATATCTAGACGTGGATTTTCTATCATCTCCTGCAAAATCAGAATCTAAATATCCCACTATATGGAGTGAATCAGATCTTCTATACGTCATCATGAGGCCTTTTGTTCCTTGCAAATAACGCAAGACTTTCTTTACTAATCTCCAGTGTTCTATTCTAGGATTGCTCTGGAATCTGCCAAGTAACCCGGTAACAAATGCCAAGTCAGGGCGCGTACATACTTGAGCATATTGTAAGCTTCCGACAGCTGAAGCATATGGAACCGCTTTCATTTGATCGATCTCATATTGGTTCCTAGGGCATTAAAAATCCCCATATCTGTCGCCCTTGACTATAGGAGCAGGTGAGGGACTACATTTGTGCATACTAAATTTCTTTAAGATTTTCTCTATGTATGCCTTTTGTGACAGTCCTAATACCCCTTTACTTCTATCTCGGTGAATCTCGATCCCTAGAATGAACAAAGCTTCACCAAGATCTTTCATATCAAATTTTGAGGACAAAAACTTCTTTGTCTCCAGTAGTAGACTGGCATCACTACTACCAACTAAGATATCATCCACATGTAGTAAGATATCATCCACATACAGGACAAGGAAGATGAACTTCCCATTCTTAAACTTTGTATAGACACAATTGTCCTCTACATTCTCTTTAAACCCAAAATTTCTTATTGTCTGATCAAACTTCAAGTACCACTGTCTTGAAGCTTGTTTTAATCCATAAATGGATTTCTTTAGGTGGCATCCCATTCATTCTTTTCCTTCCATGGCAACTCACTGTTTTGGGATCTAGCTTTCCAATGTTTGGGTTAAATACTTTCGCCTCAGCAGGACTCCCCCACACACGTAAGTGGTTTAGTGAGGGTACTCTTCCTATCCACAACTCATACGGTGTTTTGGGCACCGACTTACTTGGTACTCTATTGAGAATATGAATGGCGGTTTTTAACACCTCCATCCATAGGCTCATCGGTAAGGTGGAGTAACTTATCATACTACGCACCATATCCATCAGGGTACGATTGCGCCTTTCAGCTACTCCATTCTGCTGAGGTTCGCCCGGTGTAGAATACTGGGCTACTATGCCATTCTCCTGTAAGAACCTTGCAAAAGGTCCAGGAACTTGGCCATATGGAGTATGCCGACCGTAGTACTCCCCCCCATGGTCGGACCTGACTATCTTAATCTTTAAATTGTGTTGGTTTTCAACTTCTGCCTTAAATATCTTAAATTTATCCAATGCTTTTGTTCTTTCTTTGATTGGATAAATGTAGCCATAACAGGAGTAATCATCTGTGAATGTTATGAATGAATCATAACCATCCACACTCTTTACAGGAAACGGACCACAGATGTATGTGTGAATAATCTGTAGAATTCCTGCACTTCGTTTGGCATCTTTCTTAATTTTCTTTACATACTTTCCTTTAATGTATTCTCTGCATTATTCTAAATCTGAGAGCTCTAATGGAGGAAGAATATCATTCTTAACTAGTCTTTCTATTCTCCCCCTCGAAATATGGCCTAAACGACAATGCCATAATTTCGACAATGCATCGTGAGCTCTCTTTCATTTTCTGTTTACATCCGCAGACGAGGATACATTCACATTGTCGCACACAATGTTCCCATTATCGCATACAACATTCACATCATCACGTAGTGATAACAAATAAAGCTCATTTTGTAAGATAGCAAGACCAACACATGCATTATTAAATGTTATCTTACATTTGCCATTTCCAAAATGGCAATCATATCCATCATTGTCCAAGCATGAAACACTAATTAAGTTTCTCTGTAACGAGGGAACATAAAGAACATCTCTAAGTATAAGTTTAAAACCATCAGCAAGCTCTAGAGAAAGATCGCCAACGGCTTCAACTTCTGCTTGGACTCCATTTGCTACTTTAATGTGTCTTTCGCTTCTTTCCGTAGTCCTCGTCGAACGGAATCCCTGTAAAGAATTAGCAACATGAACAGTTGCTCCTGAGTCAATCCACCAAGTAGATTTCGAATACTGTATATATAGGAATTTATTTATGAACATAATAATGTTCTCACCTTTCTTTGCCATGATCATCTTTAAGTAATCGGGACAATTTTTCTTATAATGTCCCGTCTTCTTGCAATAGAGACATTGGTCTTTCTCTACTGTGAACTGGTTCTGCTGAGGCTTATGCAGCATGGGACCCTTTCCCTTTGACTTTGAGGAGAAGTTTGCATTATTATTCTGCTTCTTATTGTCTTTCAAATAATTGATAGAGCCACCATTGGTAGCTTTCATTCTCTTCTCTTCTTGCACACACATAGCCATGAGCCTCTCCATATCCCATTTCTCGGGCTGTATGTTGTAGTTGACAACAAAAGTGTAAAACTCTTTTGGCAAGGAAGCAAAAATCAGATGGATAAGGAACTCATCCTTGAGAGCCAGATCCATTGGTTTTAGCTTGGATGCCAAATTGCTCATCCTTAGTATGTGCTCTCTAATGCCACCATTACCTGAGTACCTCTCTATCACCAGCTGCTTTATCAGCTGGGTAGCATATGTCTTTGAAGAGCCAGTGAACTGACTCTTTATTCTTTCGAGATACTCGGTGACGGTGTCACACTCTGAGATTGAGCCCACAATTGTAGGCTCAATCGTGTTCTTTATCACAGCCAAATATTTTTTATTGGTAGTGACCCATTTCCTATGCTCAAGGTCATATGACATCTTTAGGGATGCATAATCCCTCTCTTTTGTTGCCCAAGCGGCATCAGCCTCGTTTGTCTCCCTCACCGGAGCCACAGGCTCTGTGGGACACGGTGTGGTGACTACCCAGTCCACCTCAGCCAAGATGAAAGCCAGGTCTATCTTTTTCTTCCACTCCGTGTAGTTATCACCTTTGAGAGTGGGGATCTCTTTGATATAACTCATCAAGTTGTATCCGCCTGAAACCATAATTCAAATAGAGTGAGAACATAAATAATAACAATAATAATTGCATGCCTTAGTTCCAACGTTGGTCAAAATTAAAACATACAATTGTTCTCTACATTAATTCTACATCACCATTGGGCTGAAATAGAATTAATGCAAGACAAAACATTATAATATTGCCATTAATCAACGTTGATCAGAATAATAACAATATTATAATCAATTAAAACATATCCATTTTAAAAATTAAATTCTCCCGGTGGTTCTAATTTAATAATGAAAATAACATCTTTAAATACGCAGCGAAAAAATAATCTCAATTTAGTGAATTTTACCCACAGGAAAATTCTCTTTCCTATTTTCTTTAAGCCATTTATTTATTTTCCAGGAAATAAATATTTACTGAAAAAAGAAAAAAGAAAAAACTGATTCAATTCCTCACTGTTCATTCGGCCCAGCCGGCAAAACGGCCGGGCCCAACTCCCTTGACGCGCGCGCTGTGCCTCCCAGGCCGCAACCTGGGCCTAGGCCGGCAAAGCCGCCCGCCCGCGCGCTCCCGCCTGGGCCGCGAGTCGGCCCGATCAGTCTCGGCCGTCCGCGCGCGTCGCGTGATCAAAACACCGACCGTAGAGGCTCACTCGAAACCCTAGCGGTCATTCTGCTCCATTCTTTCTCTCACTTCGCCTCTCTCCTCAGCGCAGCACAGCGGCAACCGAGCAAGTCCGAGCGAGGTGAAGCGGTGGAGCGATGGCGCCGTCGCCGGCCCCTCGCCGGCGTGCGCGCTCCCCCAGCGGTTGAGCGTGCCGCCGTCGAGCGGCCTGGCCGCGGCGCCTCTTTGGCCGGAGCCCGGCGAGCAACGCCCCCGGCTCAGCCTTCTTCTCCCCGCGCGCCGGTGAGACAGCAGCGCTGCGCAGCGGCGAGGTAGGACTCCCCTTCCCCAACATCCCCTTGATTTCTTCTCTATTTCTGTTCGGATTCAACCGATTTGGGATGGGGATCGAATTTAGGGTTAGGGTTTCACTGTTTTTTCTTTTTTCCCGAATTGATTGCGGGTTTTAGGGTTCGGTTTAGACGTGAAATCGAGCCCTCCTTCTTCTTTCTTTCACCCAGTTAGGGTTAGGATTCAACCGAACCCTCTGTTCTTGTTAGACCCGCACTGGATCTAACTTTCTACTTCCTTTTTCTAATCGGTTTACCCGTTCTAGATCTAAAATCCTAGAAACCGATGGCTCTAATACCATTGTTAAACTTATAGGATCATCTAGGAGTAGATCTAGCCGGGGTGCTTGATGAATCAAAAACCTAGAACACGTTCTAATGCAATGAGAGAGAAACAGAGAGGGGTGGATGAGGGTTGACGAACCTGACACCACAAGGAGGGGGATGATCCAGAGGCTGCCATCGGGTTCGTTGGTGAAGTCTGCGCACGGGCAGCGACGGTCGGGGAAGACAGGTCGGAGATGTGGTGCCGGCGGTGAAGATCGACGGCGGTGCAGTGCAGTGGTGGAGGTACTTCCCGTCACTGGCTGCGCCCCTCACTTAGATCGGGTTTAGGGTTTGTCGGTGGGGAGCTCGGCTTAGGTCAACCTTGTGATAAGAGCCACCGGCCTCCACCTCTTTTTATAGCGCAGGGTGACAGGGGCCCTCCAGCCATGGTGGGCTGGGCGCCCCCAATCAGGGCGCGAATCAAAGGTCCAACTGGGCCGTTGGGTCCAGTTAGGATTAGAGATCAATGTAACAGGGACAACACACAGAGGCTCAGCAAGCTGTGTTACTAGCACTGCACTCAAGTGGTCTGGGTGGACATAGTGGAGTTACTGCTACTTACCATAAGGTGAAATCCTTATTTGCCTGGCCCCACCTGAAACAAGCGGTCAAGGACTATGTGGCATCATGTGAGGTATGTGCCCAAGCCAAATCTGAGCACTGTAAGTTACCAGGTCTTCTACGACCCATACCTGTCCCTCCTAGTGCATGGCATACCATTAGCCTAGACTTTATAGAAGGCTTATCTAAATCAAAATCCTATGACACCATCTTAGTGGTTATTGATAAACTTACTAAGTATGCCCACTTCATATGCTTGTCCCACCCTTACACAGCCTCCACAGTAGCTACTGCTTCTCAACCACATATACAAACTACATGGTATGCCATCCGTTATCATCTCAGATAGGGATCGGATTTTCACCGGTGCTTTCTGGCAAGAACTTTTCAAGTTGACTGATACCACACTTAACATGAGCTCCTCCTATCACCCTCAAACCGACGTTCAGTCGGAACGTCTCAACCAATGTCTTGAAACCTACCTTCGATGTATGGTTCACTCCTGCCCAAGCAAGTGGGCCACCTGGATACCCTTAGCGGAATTCTGGTATAATTCAACCTTCCACTCTACTCATGGCATGTCTCCATTTCAAGCTCTGTACGGTCACTCACCCCGTCACTTTGCCATATCTATCGATGATGCTTGTCCAGTTACTGATCTCAACCAATGGTTAAATGAGCGTCAGTCTGTCATGCAACATATTCAGCACAATCTGTCTCGTGCTTAACACCGCATGAAAATGCAAGCTTATAGGAACAGAATCGAGAGGTCATTTGAGGTGGGTGATTGGGTCTATGTCAAGTTACAACCTTATATGCAACAGTCTGTGCAGCGCCGTTCAAATCACAAACTCAGCTACAAGTTCTTTGGACCGTATCTGATCCTTCAGAAGATTGGTCAGGTGGCTTATAAACTTCAGTTGCCAGCTTCTAGCCAGATCCACCCAGTCATTCATGTCTCTCAACTCAAGAAGGCGCTACCACCTCACGCCACCTTGTCTGATGACTCAGATTTGCAATTGCTAACATCCTTTCTCAGCTTGCCTTCTGAACAGGTGTTGGAAGAAAGGATCGGTGATCATGTTGTTCCTATGGAGCTGGTGCAGCGTCAGTCATCACCGGCGCATTGGGCCAGCTGGGAACCTCTACCTCCGGCTCCCAAGACGAAGAAGAAGAAAATGGCTTCCACATCGTCTGCATCGCGAGGACGCGCTGCCACTTAAGGAGGGGAGAGTGTGACGGACTACAGTATATGGCTACCCTGTTAGGTTGTTGCTGCTTGTTATTTTGATTAGTGTCATCGTTGGGCCTGTAAGACGGCTTGTAGGCTGCAAGGTGCGTCTGGGCTTGGCCCATGTATCTGGTACTATTGATACTCTGTGTGGAAGGTTGGGAGGACAGCGAAAATTAAGAAACCAAATCCCCTTTCTCTTCTTCCTCACGAGTGCCCTTTCTCTTCTTCCTCACGAGTGCTTCCTGCTCGAGGCGGCTCCGCCGTGCTCTCTGCCGCGCGTGCACGCCGGCCACCTCTCTGTATCCGGCTGAGATCGCCACACGTTGCCGAGCGGGTGGCCGGGCTCATGCGCCGGTATGGCATTGCGTGAAAACTTGCGGTCTGACTAATGCATCACTGCATCAGCAGTTGAAGACTTGAAGTGCGGTTCAGACCCGAGATCTGGTCATCCATCGTCGTGCATCTTTTGCGATGATTGCTTGGACATGAAGCTGACTTTGTGGTAGTGACGTAGTGTTGCTTGTTAGTACATTGGATGTATTCAGTCGTTCATGCAGCAAGAGCCCCTCCTGGCTGGTAAATCCAGAAATCTGTTGACTGACTGACAGTGTCTGCAGTTGGTGGCAAGGTCTTCAGGTCAGTTCTGGCATCGCACGGGCTCGACGGACGGTGGCGCGAGCTGCGCGGAGGCGGTGGCGGTGTTCCTGGACTCCGTCCTGGCCGCTAGCCACTGCAGCACGCACCGGCTCTGTTGCCAGCTGTGCGGCAGCGGTAGGCTCTGCCCGAGTGCCCTCTATGCCCGTCGCGGACGTCATCCTCCGCGACGTCAAGCCGGCGAACTTCCTCGTCAACACAGGAGGTATGCTCGGCGCTGACGGCCCGCGGCTCTTGCTGGGCGCGTCATGGTGCTCGCCGCCTGGGCGCAGCAATGCGTTAGCGCACGGCCGGTCGCCGTGTGGCCTGTTGCAGCTGGTGGTGGTGGCCGACCAAGTCCCGCGTGCCGGGTTGGTTTGGAAATCTGGGCAAAAGCCTTATCCGGCTTAGCTCCGGTCCAGCGAGGATGGCTCACCTGGCGTCATTCCCCTCTCTGGAGGCGTCGTTCAAGATTCTGCTACTGCCACCTGCCCGACAGAGTTGCGTCTCTGGGTGAAAGCCCGCCTGCTTCAGCCTACGACGGTGGCGTATGTGGATATCACTTTCCTTGTTAAAGGCGTCGTTACCTACGGCCATCTTTGCCTCCGTCGCCACTTTGAGCTCTCCCTGTCCCCTCCACCCCCTCCTATCCCTTTCCTTTCTTGGTGTGTGCCTCCTTGCTCCTTGTTCCCCTCTTGGGTAAGACTGGCCCTAGCTGTCGGTCGTTGCCGATTTTTCGACAAGTGTCCTCGTCTGGCGTCTCTGCTCCGTCGGCGCTCTCCTTTGATGGTGCCAGAAAATCAAATGCCGGGTGGTGTTTCCACCGCTGCCGCCATTCCCCTCCATGGTTTCCACCCCGTGGACGACGTTGAATGGTGGTACGTAGGTCCGAAAGTGCTGTAGGTGTCACCATCAGCTTCAAGGGAGGTCGTCATGTCCGGTGATCTTGGGCTTGCGTGTCCGTCACCACTCTTAGTCCCCATTCCACCGTTGGTCCTCAGATGGAGGGCGTCAGCGGAGCGGCGTAGCTACGAGGAGTGGTGCAGGGCACAATGGTCACGGTGTAACCGGCGAGCATGCTGTTCGGCGGTGGCGCAAATCGACAATCGATTGACGTCCTTCGACTTGAGCCTATGATTATCCTTGAGTCCTCGTGTTGGTTCTTCTTGTTGTTTCTGTTAAGAGTTGTTGGTGGTGGTGCTGTTGTAATCTCTCCCTCCCCCATTGTACTTCTCTGGACTTATTGTATCTGGATTGGCGCCACGCCCTTCCACCTCTCGGCTTGGCCGGCATCTGTGGAATAAAAATTCAGGTGGGGATAGTTCATCCTCCTCGGTGACCTTTAAAAAAAACACTGCGCCTGAATGCGAGAAATGCATCTAACCGATGCCCATGTGGTGTGTGAACGTAGATTGTCATGCCAATTTTCTTGTCTCAGGCTGTAAATTCTCACGTCAACTTGCTGGAGCCAGCGGTGCAGTCATAGGACTTGTGAAACATGGATGCTTGTTTACAAAGTTTAACTCAGTCAAGTTTTGTGCAACAAAGGTCTGACTGAGACTTCCATGAAACTGACAAAATTGGCGTTGCTGTCATGTCTGAGAGCTTGTGGTGAGGAAAGCTTGAAATTTATGTCTAGAAGCTGCTGAGTTTCCAACATGTTCCATGGTAGGGAATGTATTTGCTTACATTGTTGGAAATGGAATGGCCACTCATGCTTAGAAAGCCATTACTCGGTATTGTGCTATAATGGAGACATGCCTGAAGTAAGAATCTTAGCATCCAGATTTATTCGGTACCATACTTCCTGAGTTAACATGAAGAATGCCATCTGACTGGAGCTGTAAAGATCCTTCTAATAATTAGGATATGGCTGTGAGCAGGGGCGGTTCTGGATTCAGAACGGGGCTGCGCTCCGGGCTAAGCTGCTGATTCACGTTTAAAACAGTCTGCTCTTACTTCCTAGGCCTCCTTTTATCTAATTAAGATTATAGTTTTTTAGGCTAAACACCACGTATGTTACAATGGCTACATAGACTCGTCCCGGGCTGCAGCCCGGGCAGCCCGGGCCATGGATCCGCCCCTGGCTGTGAGTCTGACAGAATCCAAAGTTGGGCCTAGGAATTTCAAAGATTCTGACACTGTTGCCGACAAAAAAACAACTCAAATAGCAAGCTTGAAACTTGGACCACAGTAGCAGGGGAGACAGGTACTGCACATATGCTTGGAGTGTAGCAATCTTACCAGTCGACGCTGCTGTGTCATGTTGAGTTGACATTAAGCCTGGCCTATGATTGGAGCACTTCAGACTTCACATCGTTTGAATAACTCACGTACTCCTTGTGTCTCTAAGTCAACTTTTTTTTACTGTGACTAATTATATATAAAAGAATATTAATTTTTATAATATATAATTAATATCATTAGATAAATAGTTGAATATACTTTCATAATAAACTTATTTGAAGATATAAATGTTGCACGCATTTTTTATAAATCTAGTTAAAGTTGAGAAAGTTTGACTTGTACGCATCTCATAACGTCCTTCTTTTTGGGACGGAGGGAGTATGGCTGTAATAGACTTGTAGAAAGTTGGGTCAGGGTATTTCACAGATTCTGATACTGATCCTGAATTCCTGACTGAAGACAAATCAACTGAGGGCTGGAACAAATTAGCAGGTAAGGCACAAGAAACGGATTGACGCAGTAAGCATCAGCATCTTTACCCTTCTTCCTTGCATCCAAAGCAACTCACGAAGGGAATTTTCATGGCATTCTTCGTGTCCAGCAATGATAAATCGACATTTCCACGGCTGGCAGGGCGGCTCTCCCCCGTGCCAAACATTTGTACGCTGATGCTGATCCCTGACAGGGAGAGGCACCCAGAGTCAGAGGTTGGCGGCCAGCTGAAGCAAGCCTGAAGGCGAGCCTGACCACCATGGTGGCATCTGACGAAGAACCTGTCCCCGTGCACTTGTACAGGCTTAGGTGTTTGGTTTCCCTCCTAATTTTTAGTTCTATCACATCAGATGTTTGATATTAATTTGAAGTATTAAATATAGACTAATTACGAAACTAAATGTACAGATTGAGACTAATTTACGAGACGAATCTATTAAGCCTAATTAGTCTATGATTTTGATAATATGGTGCTACAGTAAACATGTGCTAATGATGAATTGATTAGGCTTAATATATTTGTCTTGTGGATTACTGACCATTTCTGTAATTTATTTTATTATTACTATCCGAATACTTAAACGTAACACTTGATACGACATTTGTTAGACTTGAGTTCCTACGTCAAACACCACGCGCGTTTGCTTCATGGCGGGCTGTCTGCCTAGAACAGCGCATGTCCGTTGCTTTCGGTCTTTTACTAGGGCAGCACTGCCAAGCGTGCAAGGCTCCAACTCATCTGCCGTGCCCAACTCCAATGACCGTCGCTTTCAATCTTTGGTTCTATGCTAATCTGCCTGTACATGCCAAGATATGTGCACTTCTGTCTTTGTCTCCTGCTGTATGCTCATAGATAAAAGAGTTGTTCTATGCTATCGTTGGTGCCAAATTTGTAGGCCCCTTGGTTCACAGGTGAAGCATAAAATTTTATAGGATTGAGGATTCCTTTGGAATGGGCACTGTTGATGCTTTTGGGCCTTGTTTAGTTGGCGATTTTTTTTGGAAAATTGTACTGTAGCAATTTTCGTTGTTATTTGACAATTAGTGTCCAATCATAGTCTAATTAGGCTTAAAAGATTCGTCTCGTGAATTTCGTCTAAACTGTGTAATTAGTTTTATTTTTTATTTATATTTAATGCTTCATGCATGCGTCCAAAGATTCGATGTGACAAGAAATCTTGAAAAATTTTGCAAAATTTTGGGAACTAAACAGGCACTTGTTCACGGGAATGAAGCAGATGAAATCCACACGAATACTGTGCCAACCCCACAAAAATGGAGGAAACTTAACATCCAATTGGACCTCTTTTTTGTGCGAAGACCGAGGCAACTCTCCTTGTTACTCGTACCAAGACGGGCAACAGTCAGTAGCAAGAATAAAAAAAAGCTATAATGCTAACGACTACATGACTAAGAAATTGGATTACTGTTGCAAGCTTATGTTCTTCCTTTCCTATGTTCCAAACAATCATTTCTATTCATATCCTCTATTTTCCAATCCTCTATTTTTCACCTACAATTCTATCATATCCCTGCGTTTCTCCTGTTCCTACGTTTCTCTGATCCCGTGTTCCAAATGAGCCCGTAGAGTTAATATGCTAAATTCTGTTGTAAATCACGGGCGGGAAGTTCCATGATTTCTATATTTTTCCTATGAAGTTGAACAAATTCCTGATTCCCGCATTTCAAACGGGTCCTTAAGAAGAAGAGGAACTCAACATTTGTATTTTGTAAACCCATCTGTTCCGATTTTCAAAAGAAATTCATGGCCGTGGCTCGTGGTCCGTGGAGCAGCCGACAGTCCTTGCCGCGAGTGCCAACCATTCGTTCAGCGGCGAAGACCAAATGCCAGGTGGAAGCATCCAGCACCGTCGATTTCCTCACGACCTTCATCTGAGCCGTTGCTTTCGCGTGTGGCCTTCACGCTGGCGCCCGACAGGGTCCACCTCACCGCCTCCGTGCCGCCACCTCAGCCGGCGCCGGGGCCCGCGAAATCTCCTCGACCGCTACTTTCTCTTCCTCCTCTCCTCCTCCGGTCCTCCCCCATCCTTTCCACCCATCATCCACCGCCACCAGCCCACCACCGCCTCCCTCCTCCCGCAGCGCGCAAAGCCCTATCCTATCCCTATCGCCACTCGCCGCCGCCCGTCCACATGGCCAGCTTCGGCGTCGACACCCGCCCGGCCGCCGCGGCCTCCGGTGCCGGCGGCGGCGGTAGCGGTGGCGGCGTGGCGGGGACGACAGGCGAAGGCGCGCTCTCGTTCCTCTCCCGCGGGCTGTGGGAGGACCTCTGCTTCGTCCGTGCGCGGGCCGGGGAGCTCGAGACCTTCCTGAGCGCGCCGGTGCCGGAGCCCGAGCTGTTCGCGCGCCTCCGCCGCGCCTACTCCTCCTCGGCATCCTCGGCGCGGACGCGGCTCGACCTGTCCGCGTTCGGGAAGGCGTTCGAGGCCGACGCGTGGAGGGGCGCCAGGGCCGCCAGGTGGAGGTGGGAGGCGGAGGAGGCCGAGGAGTGGGAGCCCGTCAGGATGGTCAAGGCCCGCCTCAGGGAGCTCGAGCGGAGGAGGCAAGGGCAGGGGCAGGCCCAGTCACCCAGCGACATGCTGCACAAGCTCAAGCTCAGCTTGGTAAGCTTCCTAGAAACATTTGGTATAGTCAGAATAGGACTGTTGATTAGGATAGGATACTAAACCTCGAGAAGCAAGCAACACAACCCAAAATCCAACACGGCTCGAATTGAGCGGGACTGTCAACTTACTTGAGCGTGTGTGTTTTGTCTTTCAATCGGAAGAAGTTGATTGTGGAAATTGTGCAGTTCCCTTGGGTGTCAAATGGAGATGTTTGTTTGAATTTGGATGGGAATAAACTCCCATGCTATTCAAACTGAATTGCTTCGTGGACACAAAACATGCATATTTTTTTAGCAGCTTTGCTAAAAATTAGTTTTTATGATCAAGAGTACTTGAGAATTTGAAAAAACAAGGTGTAAAAAGTCAAGATTTTGGATAGTACTTTCCATATTTGGAAGAAATGAGTTTAGAAGGAGCACTCTGTGACTGTTAGCTGCTCAATAGATTTGATATTTCTGTTATGTGCCATGCCAAATAATAGAATTTGGGTAGAATTGAAATTGCGGATCGTGTACTGAATGAGTTAAGGAAAATAGTAATGTTAAACAATTGGAGGTTCAAAGCTCATGGAGATGTTCTTCTGTGAAGCCTACAAGTCTAGCCAATTTTATTTTCTTCATGTTTAGATTTATATAAACAGAACTTATAGACATTGAGGGCTAGAATTCAACAATGAAAAGTCAGAAGTTGGAAATTTAGTCATAGTCTTCACTCTTCAATAGATTTAGTATCTGCATAATCATGTAATTTACACTCGCTTGGAATGTGTCAATCCTAATTAAGCTTATCTCGGGATATACATGATGCAGACTGCTCTTGTTCCTGTAGCAGATTAATTGACGCACCATTGCACTTCTTATTGCAGAAATCAATCAGCTTTGCGCCTGATGCGTCTGAGGTTAGTCCTCTTGATTCAATTCTTGTTGCACAGTGCTGTCAAGGAGATTCACTTCTGAAATCTTTTGCTCATAGTGGCATCTTTTATTTGCTTATATTTAATTACTGACTTCTGACAGTGACTTTTGCAAGAAATGTTCAATCTAAATAAAAATGATTGTGTTAAATGTTGCTTTCAATACATTACTTATGTAAAGTAATATGGTCACTATGTAACATTTTTCTGAAATCCTGGTACAACTAATCTCTTTTGTATATCTTTGTAAACCCTTATTAAGCAAAAGATGAACATTCCATCTTGTTAGAACACAGTCTAATCAATCTTGTCCACTTTTGCATTTTCATAACCAGTATCGCACTTGTGCAGGATGTTCCACCACTGGATTTAGGAGAACTTCTTGCTTATTTTGTAAAGCAATCTGTACCACTATTCGACCAACTTGGTATAAAAAGAGGTAAGATGCTTGATTTTTTATTACAATAGCTATAATGTTTAGCTTGCATTGAGCTGATTATTCTTTCTCATCTGCTTTAGATGTATGTGACAAGTTGGTGGAGTCTCTATGCAGCAAGCGCAAGGACCACCCTGCATATAGGTTTTTGTCAGCAAGTGAACCATCTTCATTGAGAAATGACAATGTTGGGGATGAACTCGACCTAAGAATAGCTAGTGTCCTACAGAGTACAGGACACCATTATGAAGGTGGATTTTGGAGTGATGGCCCTAAGTCTGACTTATCTAGCAAGAGACATGTTGCCATAGTCACCACTGCCAGTCTTCCCTGGATGACTGGAACAGCTGTGAATCCTTTGTTTCGAGCTGCATACTTGGCTAAATCTTCCAAGCAAGATGTAACTTTGGTAGTGCCCTGGCTTTGTAAGTCGGATCAAGAACTTGTGTACCCCAATAGCATGACTTTTAATTCACCACAAGAGCAAGAAACTTATATGAGGAATTGGCTGGAGGAAAGAGTTGGTTTCAAGACAGACTTCAAAATATCGTTTTATCCTGGAAAGGTAACTTTTCCTTTTCAGCACAATGTTTGAACACTATGTGCAATAGCTCATGTAGTCGCAATTTTTTATAACTACAGTTTCAAAAAGAAAGGAGAAGCATAATTCCTGCTGGGGACACTTCACAGTTTATACCATCAAAGGAAGCTGATATTGCAATCTTGGAAGAGCCTGAGCACCTCAACTGGTATCATCATGGGAAACGTTGGACAGACAAATTCAATCATGTGGTCGGTGTGGTGCATACAAATTATTTGGAGTACATCAAGAGGGAGAAGAATGGTGCTATTCAGGCCTTTTTTGTTAAGCACATTAATAACTTGGTCGCCAGAGCTTATTGCCATAAGGTACTCAACAAATTATATTATTCCTCTGATGTTTGAGCCATCCGCGTGGTGTGGTTGTAGGCTATATTACAGGCTGTTTATCGTTTTTGGTCTGATTAGTTGGTGTCTATGCTATGTAGATCTTGCGGCTGTCAGGTGCTACTCAAGATCTGTCCAAGTCGATGATCTGCAATGTGCATGGTGTGAACCCCAAGTTTCTGGAGGTCGGAGAGAGAATAGCAGCAGAACGGGAGTCTGGCCAGCAATCCTTCTCTAAGGGAGCTTATTTTCTGGGGAAGATGGTCTGGGCCAAGGGTTACAGAGAGTTAATAGATTTGTTCGCGAAGCACAAGAGTGATTTGGAAGGCTTCAAGCTGGACATCTATGGAAACGGTGAGGATTCACACGAGGTGCAATCGGCTGCCAGGAAATTGAATCTGAACCTCAACTTTCATAAAGGCCGGGACCACGCGAATGATTCTCTTCATGGGTAAAAGACCAGAACTACTCAGTTGCCTTTTGTAGACATTCTCTGCCTATATGTGATGATGTTATATCATTATTCTCTTGTCAATTTGAATGTCTGTCCTACTGTTCCATTTTCAGGTACAAGGTTTTCATAAACCCGAGCATCAGCGACGTCCTCTGCACCGCGACCGTGGAGGCACTAGCAATGGGCAAGTTCGTGGTGTGCGCCGACCACCCGTCCAACGACTTCTTCCGGTCGTTCCCCAACTGCCTGACCTACAAAACATCCGAGGACTTCGTCGCCAGAGTGAAGGAAGCCATGACCCGCGACCCACAGCCCCTGACCCCCGAGCAGCGGTACAACCTATCCTGGGAGGCCGCCACCCAGCGGTTCATGGAGCACTCCGAGCTCGTCAAGGTCCTGAACTGCGACAGCAGCGAATGCGCCAGCGAATCCAGCAAGTGCACGAACACAAGGATGAGGAGATCCGCCTCGGCACCGAACATGTCGGACGTCGTGGACGGCGGCCTGGCGTTCGTGCACTACTGCTTCACCGGCAGCGAGCTCCTGAGGCTGTCGACCGGCGCTGTCCCGGGAACCCGGAACTACGACAAGCAGCATAGCTTGGACCTCCACCTCCCGCCGCCCCAGGTACAGAACCCGGTCTACGGCTGGTAATTCCTAGCGCGTTAGCAGTATACAGGTGTAGCCGTATATTTATATATAGCTCTGCAGTCTGTAACACTAGCGTTTTCATCTGTGCTGCCAAAGGCAAGCCATGTTCTTTTTTTTTTTTGAAATAAACGAGGGGAGAGTTTCCCCACCTGGAATTTTATTTTATTTCAAGAGAGCTCCATGTCAAACCACGGAGTTTTGGGCAGAGTTACAGGATAGGAGATACATGCGCCAATGTCTAAGACCACTATTTTTTTTTTTGAACTTAAGACTACTAGTATGTTTTCGTAACACACTAACACTAGTGCTAGATGAAGAGGCGAGCATTTCTTCTTAAAGAAAAAAAGATGAAGAGGCGACAACCAGGCAGGCCCTCTGTTTCCAAAACTTTTTGATGCCATTGCAGCCTCGTTCAGACTGGGCAGAAGCGTTGGCCTGTTGGGGCTCCTCAGGATTGAGGTGTACTCCTACTGTGCTGTAGCTGCATTGCATCGATGAAACATGCTGCTGCTGGTGCTGGTGTCTGGTAGTAGCTGTAGCTACCATGCATGCCATAATACAGCACATCAAAGGTGGCTGATGGCAGTTGCATTGGAACCCACACGACGACCGTGTCCCTGTGTATGGCCTTGTTTAGATCACCTTCAAATTCCAAGTTTTTTCACTCTCTCCATTACATCAATTTTTAGCCGCTTGCATGGAGTATTAAATGTAGGTAAAAAAAATAACTAATTACACAATTTAGTTGGAAATCACGAGATGAATCTTTTGAACCTAGTTGATCCACGATTGGACAATATTTGTCAAATAAGACGAAAGTGGTACTATTCATCAAGTTGAAAAAACTTTCAATCTAAACAAGCCCTATGTTTGCACCCAAGAGAGCCAAAGGGCATATGGCCCAAGGATGGCAACGGATCGGGTTTGGTGCGGATATTCGCGGGTTTCGGGTTCTGCGGGTTCGGGTTTGGGATGGTTTTTCACCCACAGTTTTCGAGTTCGGGGCCCCGAAACCAATCGGATTCGGTTTTGGGTTTGGTTTTCCACCCGTGGATATCCAATGGATATCCGAAATAAATCATTTGGAATTAAAACTCATGTTTTATAATATACTAATAATAATTTGTTTACTTAGATTATTAAATTTATTTAAAGTTGACTCCTGAAAATATTTATTATTTGTTGCCTCTTGTTTATACATGTGAATATGTGTATATATATCCACGGGTTTCGAGTATCCGTTCGGGTTTCGGGTATCCGCGGGTTTGGTTTTGGTGATGGATTTCCACCCGAATCGGTTTTCGGGGCGGATTCGGGTTTCGATTTCGGGTTTCGGTTTTGGGTGCACGGAGACTCCACCCGATCCGAACCCAACTCGTTGCCATCCTTAATATGGTCGGGCCTCGCGTGCGCGTAGGGCACTGTTGCTACCCTGCACAGCACCGCATTGCATTGTCCAATTCACAAGTGCTGCTGTGCTACTGGTGTACTGGTATTTTTCGCTTCTCTTATAATCCGTACTTTTCAGCTTATTTTTTTAGTCGAAACAGTGTTTTTCTCTTACAACAAATCAGTCAGAATAGTGCTTCGGCTGGTTTTTTTAGCGAAACGAACAGACCACTATGCTACTGTTGATGCTACCCTTTGTTTTATGTGGTGGTGTGCACTGTTTAGGGGCAGTGTACCATCGACTGTCATGATTGGTGAGCCATGGTTTTTGGGAGAGTGGGGTCTTGTTTAGATTGTAAGTTTTTTCACTCTCTCTTCATCACATCAAATCTTTGGACACATGCATGGTGTATTAAATGTAGATAAAAAAATAACTAATTATAAAGTTTGATTGTAAATTACGAGGCGAATCTTTTAAGCCTAATTAGATCATGATTAGACAATAATTATTAAATACAAACCAAAGTACTACAATGTCAAATATTAATTTCTAACCCCGTGCCTGGGCCATGTTTAGATTGCAACTTTTTGCAACTCGATGAATAGTACCACTTTCGTCTTATTTGGCAAATATTGTCTAATCGTGGACCAACTAGGCTCAAAAGATTCATCTCGTAATTTCCAACTAAACTGTGCAATTAGTTATTTTTTTTACCTACATTTAATGCTCCATGCAAACGGCTAAAAATTGATGTGATGGAGAGAGAGTAAAAAAACTTGGAATTTGGGGTCATCTAAACAAGGCCCTGGTACTGGTAGGAGCATGGGGTTCAGTGCAGTGGCCAGTGGGTAGAGAGAGAACCCAACCTAGAGAGGGGATGAGAAGAGAGAGCTACCAGCTAGAGTAGTATGCGATGCGCCACGTCACTCTTTGCTGGGCCTTCTTGTGTGGTCCGCCGTGCCCTGCCCCTGTGGGTATCTCGTTCTCTCATACAGGCAGCGCAGCGCAGCCTGTACTGGGCCTTTTCTCCTGTCCCTGTTGCCATTGCCACCGAGCACTGCCAGGGTAGGGTGGTGCCGCCCTATTTCAACTTTGAAGGTGATGCAGTGTATTTGTACGCCCTTGTGAGTTGTGAGTGAAGAGGTAAGGAGGTGAGGAGTGAGGACCAATTTTCTGGCAAAGGAATACTCTCTTTTTCTACAAAACATACGCCCAACCATCCCTTACTGAAATTTTCCCTTGTTCTAAAAAAGAAGAGACCATCCCTTATTATACTTTGGGCCAGACCTCACGAACGGGATCAGTGTAGATATAAGATCTTTCCTGTTTTCACTTCAAAACGAAATCGAATCGACAAGGCGGAAAACGGGAGCAAAAATGAACTAATGATAACGACCGGGATCCGAAAAACATTGTGGGAATGCTAACACATAGAATCAACACGTTGATCTTACTGACCCCACATATGCCAACATTGTCAAGACATGATTAACTGTAATTCTTACCATAATCACTACAGGATTCTGGTTCTTTGCCGAGTGCAGACCGCACTCGGCAAAGCCCGCTCTACACTCGGCAAAGGCTTTGCCGAGTGCCGCACTCGACAAAGAGCACTCGGCAAAGAATTAGTCGGCAAAGAATTCTTTGCCGAGTGCCATGTCAGCACTCGGCAAAGTTAACATCCACCGTTATCTGCCGGTTTCTTTGCCGAGTGCTGACGTGGCAGGCACTCGAAAAAGAGTTTTAAATTTTTTAAAAAAATAATATTTGCCGAGTGCCGGTATGACAGACACTCGGCAAAGTAATTTTTTTTGAAACAATATTTGCCGAGTGCTGACACTCGGCAAACTTATTGTCACTTTGCCGAGTGCCTGTCCTGTCAGCACTCGGCAAAGCTGTTGTGCTGGGAAAAACTTCCCCAGCTTTGCCGAGTGTTTGCACTCGGCAAATCTGGGCAAAAAATTTTTTTCAGTTTTTTTCACATTCCATCCATGCAATATCACATATATTCAACACACATATATATCACATTCTATTCATACAATTCAACACAAATCCATCCACAAGTTCATCCGTAACAAATCCATCCATCACAAGTACATCCATACAAATCCATCACTAGTCCAACATAACCCTCACAGAAGCCAATCCATCACTAGTCCAACATAACCATCACAAGTCCAAAAGCGAAATGAGAGGTACCTACTGCGTCCCTTGGTCCCCATGGCCCCCAGAGTGTGAAGAGCTCCCAGATGGCCACGAAGGCCACCCTTGCTGCGAAGGGCCACCCTAGAACGTCCACCCGGGCGGCGGAAGATGGCCGCCTGTCCACCCGGAGTACCCGTGCTGCGTAGACGGAGGAACGACACCTGGCCACGTGTACTGTGGAGTCGGGCCAACCGTGCCAACCGGCCACCCGTGCTGTGGAGAAGGGCCACCTGGAGGAGTCGGGTTCGAACCCGCCGACTGTGCCTGCACAAAGGAGAAGCGATCTCATTAGTACCTACAGGATGGCCGCACAAGCTAAAGCAATAAACAACCATATATACTCACCGGAGTCCCTGTAGGACTAGGAGCAGGGGGTGGAGCGAACAGCGAGGGAGGCAACGGAGGCAGGACCAAACCCGGGATCTGAAGGCCCTGAAAGTAGGTCGCCACGTCCTGCAGCTGACGCGCCGAGTGCTGCTGGACAGCCTCCAGCTGACGCGCCGACTGCTGCTGGACAGCCTCCAGCTGCCGTAGATGGGCCTCCGCCTGGGCCATCTGCTGGGCCTGCAATATTACACCCGCGCGGTTTAAACAATGCAAAGGCCAGGTACATGTGTAAAACCAGTGAACGACGAATAAAACTATACTTACCTGAAATGCCGCCATCATCTGCATGGAGCTCGGCTGCCGAGGTGCTATGGGGATGTCGGAGGAGCTCGTGCTGGTTTGTCGAATCTGGCTCAGTCTGGGAACAAAGGACGACTCGATTGCGCTGTTGGCCATCCAATACCGGCCGTGCTGCTTCCCTCCTCCCAACCTCATCACGAGGTCCGTATCCAGGGGCTGGGTGGCCGGATCAAAGTCCTCCCCATGGCGCGTGCGAGCCGCTGAGGTGTACTCGGCAAGCTTGGGGTAGACGCTCGCGTTGGTGTACGCGTCGGCCCCGTCCTCCGGGTTGTAGACGTTATCCGCCGCTGTCGCTGGTCCCTTGTGAGCCAGGGCGTACCCCATGAACTCGTTGATTTCCTGGCCACCATGCGATTGGGACTGCGAGAAAAACACAAAGATGATTACAAGTAATGACAATTGAGCGCTAGAATAAATAAATAAATAAATAAATAGATCAACAGAAGCGTACCCATCTTTCCATGTAGACTGGAAGGGGCCGGTTCCCTTGGTGGTGTGACGGCCCTTGCATCTCCAGGCGGCACCTCCAACGGCTTCTGCGCTGAGTGTATGTGTCCTCCGAGACCCACTTGTTCACGATGTCCACCCAGCAGTCTTTGTACTTGGAGCACCAAGCAGGACACATCTGCATGACATCAAGTATTTGACATGTCAGAAGATGAATTGAAGCCTACTTATTTTTCATGGAAGGAATCAGAATGAATGTTTCCTACTTACCTGGAGGTACTGCTCCCTGGTGAGGTCTGTCTCCCTCTGGAGCATCATCTGCCTGGCTTCCCTCTTCCTCACCACCCGGCCAAGCACGTCGGCATTGTAGGTGATGATGCACTGGATACGCCCCTCGTGGTACAGGTCCTTAAGTCGCTCTCTACAGACCTTGTCCTGCACTCGCGCCGCCTCGGCCTGTTTCCCATCCTCGCACGTGAAGTAGTCCTGCATACAGACATCATGTATCATTTCATTATTTCAAGAACGTCCAACGAATGCGTAGTACTGAGCAATGTGGTGCGATGAAGACTCACCCAGAACTCCCTCTTGATCCTCATCGCAAGGGTGCCATGGTCGGGGTCCACGACGCTGGCGAAGTGCTCCCACGACCAGGGCGGCCCTATCACCCCGGCGTGGGTGACCCTGCCAGGGTAGTGCTTCCGAAGCAGGAGGCTCTGGATGCCATTGACATGGCATGCATTGCCCCCTCCACTCACCATCGTCCAGTTACTGCACCAGTCATTAAGAAGAATTGTTAGTCTGAAGTACGATTTTCAACATGTCATATGAACAAGTAGTGAAAACAGCAATGGTTACTTACTTGTCACCGCAGGGTCGATTCACCGGGCGGCGGGAAGGCGTGAGCGGCGCTGAAGGGAGGGACGAGGGCCCGCGCGAGTAGACCTTGCTCGAACCTGAGGAAGGCGTCTCCCCTGGTGTCGCCTCGCCCCCGTGGTCCGAGTCTGACGAGGAAGAGGAACTACCGGTCGTGGTCGTCGTCACCCCCTGTTGGGGCGTCGGGTCGGGAGGCAACTCCAGTCTCCTCGTCGCCGAGCGACGTCCGCGGGGCCTCCTCTCCCTGCTCGTCGACGGCTCCACCGACGGCGGCTCCTCGTCGGCGGTGGGTGAGCGGTCCCTCTAGTAGACCGAGGTGATCCCCTGTCGTTGCTGCCGCCTTCCGCCCGGCATTTTTTCGAGTGCCTGCAATGACAAAGATTAAACCCTTGTTCACAAATAAACGAGAAGTACTTGTAAAGAGATGTAAAATGAATGAAACATAATTGCAAGGTAATAATAATAACAATATATTATTACATGAATTAGAAATTATCTCCACGAACGGCAATGACTGGCGTGTCATCATCATCATCACTATCACTATTGTCGTCATTACTATCAATATTGTCGAGCTCGTATAAGTCCTCATCATATCCACGAATGGCATCATCTCCATCGTCCTCATCATCTACATCGTCCTCGTCATCTACATCGTCCTCAACAACTCCATCGCTCTCCATCCTCCATCGCTCAAGCATTCTTAAGTCCTTGGCATTCTGCACCTCATCACCCTCGTCCTCATCGATGTCGTTGTCTACTTCCATGCCCATCAGCGAAGTTATGTCTATCTCCAAACTCCCTTCTAGCCCCTCAGGTTGATAGAACTCTCCGCTATCTGTCTTTGGGTCAAAGTTGTAATCATCATCGTTTGGGACAGGCCCTTTACCGCGCGGCGATACCAAGTGCACAAGGTACCAACCCGTAAGCTTCTCGTCTTTTTGGCACGCCCATGGGAGATAATAAACTTGCCTGGCCTGTTGAGCCACAATATAGACATCGTCTCCTTTATAGACGGAATCCTGTCGAATTTCGACTTGCCCAATCTCAGGGGCTCTTCTCGTGACTTCAGGATCGAACCAATGGCATTTGAAAACCATAGGATTAAGAGCTTTGGGACCCTCAAAGTTGAGCTCATATATTTCTTCGACTATGCCGTAATAGTCGCGCTCATCGATGCCGGGCGTACGAACTCCGGTGCACGTGGTGCTTCGGTTGGGCCGACTCTCCTCGTAGCTTCTCGTGCGAAAGCGATAGTCATTCGCATCATAAACGGTGAATGACTTGACCCTATGGGAGAAGCCCCTGCCAACCTGTTTCAATTCATCACTCATTTCCGCATCCGTGCGGGCCTGCAAGGTGAGGCCAGGTAGATCGTTACATTACTCGCTCCTAGGAGCAAAGTGGAATCTCAAAGTTGGAACGAGGTGAGTTGGATGGTACCTTCGTACAGAACCAGGAAATAAAATCGGGCACACCATATTTGAGAAGATGGTCTTCTTCTTGAGGGGAAGGAGCCCTATTCCCTCTCAAGTATTCATTAATAAATTCCCTGAAAAAAATAAGAGACAAGGGGGTCGGATCGATAGGTGGAGGATAGTGATGGCGTATGTAACAAGCTCATTGAGAACTTACCTCTGATAAGGATTCACTTCTTCAAGGTTCAACAACACGTAGAGGAAGATAGTGCGCCACTCATAATCTCGCAAGTTCTTGGGGGTACCTGCGCTTCCTCTTTGAAAGCTCTAGTTTGGTTTTGGTGAATTGATGAAACCCTAAGTGCTAACCTAGTTCATCAAGTGATCATGAGATAGGTAGCACACTTCAAGTAGAGAAGCAAATGAAGATCATAACATGACAATGGTGATAGCATTTTGATGATCAAAGGCTTACACTTGAAGAGAAGAAAGAGAAAAACAAAAAGCTCAAGGCAAAGGTATAAACCATAGGAGCTATTTTGTTTTGGTGATCAAGACACTTAGAGAGTGTGATCACATTTAGGTTTGATAGCCGTACTATTAAGAGGGGTGAAACTCGTATCGGAATGCGGTTATCAAAGTGCCACTAGATGCTCTAACTCATTGCATATGCATTTAGGATCTAGTGGAGTGCTAACACCCTTGAAAATATTTGTGAAAATATGCTAACACATGTGCACAAGATGTTTGCAGGGTTGAGATGGGTTTGGGATTCGGCGCTTTTGGAAAAATGAAATGTCTATTTTCTATTGTGCCGGATGCAAAATTCTTGGTGGTTGGCACACTTGAGCAAGGGTGAAGAAGTTAGAGTTGAAATGGAGTTGATCGAAATGATGCTGGCGTCGGTCTACTGACCGGACGCTGGGTCACTCAGCGACCGGACGCTAAAAGGCTGCGTCCGGTCGAGCTGTCAGACGGCACAGTGGCTAGGGTTGAGCACCGGACGCTGGCTGCGTCCGGTCAAGGTGGACCGGACGCGTCCGGTCGAAAAAACATGCCTCGGGGAGCTTACTGGAAACGACCGGACGCTGGGGCTTCAGCGTCCGGTTAGTTTTATCGGACGTGTCCGATCATGCTCGGGAGCTTACTGTAAACGACCGGACGCAGGGGCTTCAGCGTCCGGTCAGTTCGAAGGAGCAGCGTCCGGTCGAGGCTGATGACCGTTGAGTCTGGACACGTGGCTGACATCGAGCGACCGGACACTGAGAGCCAGCGTCCGGTCAGTCTGACCGGAGCGTCCGGTCAGAACGCGTTTTGCCCAGTGAAGGGGTATAACGGCTCTATTTGATTGGGGCTCTATTTATAGCCCCATGGCCGGCTCAAGCTTTGACTCTTGGCCATTTCTATTGACATAGCATACTTGTGAGCTTAGCCAAAGCCCTCCCACTCATCTACATCATTGATTCATCATCATAGTGAGATTGGGAGTGAATCCAAGTGCATTGCTTGAGTGATTGCATCTAGAGGCACTTGGTGATTGTGTTTCGCTGCGGATTTCTCTTGTTACTCTTGGTGGTTGCCGCCACCTAGACGGCTTGGAGCAGCAAGGATCGTTGAGTGGAGGAGGTGATTGTCTCCGACTCCGATCGTGGTGATTGTGAGGGGTTCTTGACCTTTCCCCGGCGGAGCGCCAAAAGGTACTCTAGTAAATTGCTTGTGGCTTGTGTGATCCTCATCTTGTGTTGGTTGTGCGGCACCCTATTGAGGGTTTGGCGAGTGATGCCAATCAGCGCGTGAACCTCCAAGTGAGTGAATCGCCACAACGAGGACTAGCTTGCCGGCAAGCAAGTGAACCTCGGTAAAAATCATTGTGTTCATCATTTGATTCCGAGGTGATTGGTCATCATTGTTATTCATCTTCGTGATTGATTGGTTCATTCATCTACACGGCAGTATAACCCTCTTGATCACTCTCTTTACTTTACCGCAAACTAGTTGACAAGCTCTTTAGTGTAGCTAGTTGTGAGAGCTTGCATGCTTGGTTGGTGTGGCTCTTTAGTTAGCCTTTGAGAGCACACTAACATAGGGTAGAGTCATTGCTCTTGTGTGAATTGACACTATCTAAACTAGAATTGTGGTAGGTGGCTTGCATTATTGAGTAGGCTAGCGCAACACTCACTTCGCCTCATAATTGTCTAACCATTTGGTTAAGTGTTGTTGTAGAAATTTTTATTAGGCTATTCACCCCCCCCTCTAGCCATTAGGACCTTTCACTCTTCCGAGATGCCCTATGAAAAGACTGAGGTTCGATGAACTCTCGACGGCGTTGTGACGAGGGGGTGGATTGTGCACGCTAGGAAGGGTCTCATTATAGTACGCCGTTGTGAAGTTCGACACCTTCTCCAAAATAAATGCCTCTGCCACGGAAGCCTCAATTTTGGCTTTATTTCTACACTTTTTTTTGAAGAACCTTTAGACACCTCTCGATTGGATAGCACCAACGGGCCTGCACGGCCCCCCCCCAAACATGCCTCGCGCGGTAGGTGCAAAATCAGATGCTGCATCGACAGGAAGAAGCCGGGTGGAAAGACCATCTCCATCTTGCAAAGCAACAAAGGTGCAAGACGCTCCAGTTCAGCAATCGCGGCCTAAGATAACTCCTTGGCACAAAGCTGGCGGAAGAAATAGCTCAACTCTGCCAGTACGCACCACACTGGCTCAGGGAGGTATCCCCGGGTCATCGCAGGAAGGAGCCGCTGAATCCATATGTGGAAGTCATGACTCTTCATCCTGTTGACTTTCATAGTCTTGAAGTTCACTCCCCTACTCAGATTCGCCGCATACCCATCAGGGAACATTAACGTCTTGATCCACTGCAGTATTTCCTTCCTATTGCCCCTTTTCAGGATGTAATCGGCCGGGCCCCTTGTCCATCTCTTGCCGGGCGCAGGGGTCTTCATCACTAGCTTTGGTCTATCGCACATCTTTTCCATGTCCAGTCTAGCCTTAATGTTGTCCTTTGATTTTTCCTTTATGTCCATGAGTGTTGCCCAGAGTGCCTCGGTGATATTCTTTTCTGTGTGCATTACATCGATGTTGTGTGGAAGAAGAAGGTCCTTGAAGTAGGGGAGCCTAGTCAAGCCCGATATATGAGTCCACATGTGTTCGGTACCATATCCAATAAAACCA
The DNA here is from genome assembly GCF_019320115.1 of Miscanthus floridulus. Taxonomy (NCBI): domain Eukaryota; kingdom Viridiplantae; phylum Streptophyta; class Magnoliopsida; order Poales; family Poaceae; genus Miscanthus; species Miscanthus floridulus. The sequence goes on along the minus strand of NC_089589.1, from coordinate 19,301,969 downwards.
CCCTTGACTTCATCAATTTGGAGAGCCTCTATCTCGGCAAGGACCTCAGCACCACCCATAATCTGAGGAATGGGGTCGGTGACTTCAACACCTTTCGTGAAGTGCTTGATGTCTCTTCTGAATTCATGGTTGTCAGGCAGGAATTGACGATGTTTGTCGAACAAAGAATACTTGCCACCCTTGTTCAGCCAGGTGAACATCACAGCTGCCTTACATGTTGGGCAAGGGAACTTCCCATAAACACACCACGCGCTGAATATGCCATACGCTAGGAAGTCATGCATTGAATACTGGTACCACACATGCATTGTGAAGTTCTTCTTTGTAGCTCGATCGTACGTCAGTACCCCCTTTTCCCAAGCATCTTGCAATTCATCCCACACTGGCTGCATGAACACACCCATATTGTTGCCCAGGTGTCCAGGTATTATCAGCGACAAGAACACGTTCCTGGGTTCAAAAATGACGCCGGGGGAAGATTGAGGGGGATCACGAAAACGGGCCAACAAGTGTACGGGGCCGCCATCATTCCAAACGGGTTGAACCCATCTGTTGCCAGCGCTACACGTACATTCCGAGCCTCCATAGCTTTGCCAGGATGCATGTCATCGAAGTGCTTCCATGCGTCACCATCCGATGGGTGTATCATCTTGTCAGGACTGTATCTTTTGCCATTCTTGTGCCATGTCATTTGTTTCGCGGACTCCTCTGTCATGTACAGTCGTTGGATCCTTGGTAGGAAAGGAAGGTACCGTAGGACCTTCTCGGGGATCTTAGACTATTTCTTCTTGCCATCACTACCGTCTACCTCCACAAACCTAGAGGCTTTGCACTTTGGACAGTGCGTTGCTTTCTCGTGGTCTCCCCTAAATAGGACGCACCCGTTCGGACAAGCATGGATCAGCTCATACGGCATCTTAAGTGCACGAAGGAGTCTCTGTGACTCGTACGTGTTCTTCGGTAGGATGTGACCCTCCGGAAGCAGTTTGCCCAAAACTGTCAACATGGCATCGAAGCCGTCTCGACTTAGGCTCAATTGTGACTTCAACGCTATTAGGCATGAAATGGCATCCAGTTGCGAAACCATTGTCTTCTCGTGAAGGGGCTTCTATGCCGAATCCAGCATGGCTAAGAACGCCTTTGCGGTTTCCTCTGGATCCTCCTCCTCCTCCAATCCTTCAACGAACCGTGCATCGTGAAAGTCTGCCATCCCGGCATCTCCATCATACTCCTCGAGGCGTGGTCTCACCACCTCCTCTCTAATACGATCGCCTTCACCATGGTAGATCCAGCGGGTATAGTTTGCAACGAATCCGTGTTTGTAAAGATCTCTCACCACCTGACTCTTTCGTTTTCTTTTCGTGTTCTTACATTTGCTGCAGGGACACGGCATCCGACTCGACCCTTTAGCAGCCCTGCCAAATGCATGCTCCAGGAAATGACCGGTCCCCCTAACCCATTCATGGCTCTTACTTGCGTAGCCCGTGTACATCCGCTCACGGTTATCCATCCTCTGTCATACACATATGTAAGCGAGTAATAAAACCAGCAATTGCATCTACACGGTGTTCCTACCATCTAATAGGTGAAGGATAGGTCCTAATCCCACCCGAGGATGCGTAGATAAGGTTAGCTTCCATGCTCCGCTCCTATCCGAGACGGAATTTCGACAGCACCTCCCCGCTGTTCTCCCGATACACGTCCTGCAAAGGAGAGTGTGTATCCGGAGAACAACGGGGAGATGCTGCCGAAACTCCGACTAGGACGGGAGCAGAACATGGAAGCTAACCCATCTACGCATCCACAGGCTGTCCAAAAAATGTGGACAATCCAAAATAGATACGGTGGGAACCGTATCTCTTTCGGACGGGAGACGCCTAACTGGGTGACGAGATCTACGACCAAGGTACGGGTATAGGGGTTATACCTAGGGTGGCGGTGCTGTGGTGAGGCGACGCTGTGCAGGCAGACCGGCACGGCGCGGGGCTACTCCGGATCCGCTCTTCTCTGCAAAACAAGAAAATACTGTCATTTCCAAAAAAAATCGGCAGAACCTCCTCTGCACGGTGAGGTTCCCAAAACCTACAAAAAATCATCGGCACGATGGCCGGCAACCACACAAACATCCACAAGTACACATTTAACACCACAAGCATACATCACAACCATATACTTTAATTATGAAGCCATAAAACCTCCACCTCCAACTCTACATCCACCTCCATCACCACTACCACCACAACCCCACCACCACTTCCACCTCCACAAACACCTCCATTTACTCCACCACAACCACACCACCACCTCCACCACCATCACCACCACAACACAACACAACACACGGCTACACTACTACGAGAAAGGAAAAAGGAGAAAAGAGAGTGTACCTAGGACGGCGTGGACGGACTGGTGGGCCGCCGAGCGAGGTGTGGTCGACAACATGCGAGGATGGCTGGGCGTCGGGGATGGGTTGGTTGGCGGCGCTTCCTCCTCCTCCCCCTCTCCTTCTCCTTCTCCTTCTTCCCCCTCTTCCTTCCTCCTTCCTCTCCTTCCTCCTCTTCTCCGACCGGCCGGGGCAAGGGGCCGGGGCCGGGGCCGGGGACGGCGGCAAGGGGCCGGGGCCGGGGGCGGCGGCGCGGCGGCGCCGGGACGGGGCCGAGGCGGTGCGCCGGGCGGCATGGTGGGGGAAAGGAAGCGGGGCGGGGGGCCGGCGGGGGAAGGAAGGGGCGGGGCCGGAGGGTGGCGCGGGGGGGGAGACCGGCAGGGGATTGGAAGGGGAGGGGACCGGGGACGGGGCCGGCACGGCGCGGGCACGGCCGGGCGCTTTGGGGTGGCGGCGGAGGCGGGGGGCCGGCCCGGACGCGAGCGCGCGGGACAGGCCAAGGGGGGCGCCGGGGCAGGCAGGGGCAGGGCGGGGCGAGGCGGGGCGGGGTGGGCGCACGGGCAGGCCGAGGCGCGCGTGGACGGCAGCGGCGGCGCGCTGCGAGGTGGCGTGCGGCGGCGGCGGGGCGCGGGCGTGCTCGCGTGTGTGTGTGGAGTGGTGTGTGCGCAGGCGGTTTTGTGGTGGGCCGCGCACTTTGCCGAGTGCCAAATCGGCTGGCACTCGGCAAAGACTACATCTTTACCGAGTGCCAGCACTAGACAAAGACCTGCCATGTGGCCGGCTCGGGGGCCACCAGGCCGGCTCGCCTTTGCCGAGTGCCACGTGGTCGGCACTCGGCAAAGGACCTCTTTGCCGAGTGCCAGACCTAGCACTCGGCAAATAATATTTTTTTTTGTTTTGGCCGCCAGTTTTTTTGTGAAGCATTCCTACAGTACCATGATCAACATGTTCAAATTTGGCACATTTTTAGTACATTTTGCTATATTTTTCACTTTATTTCGATTTGTTGATTTTTTTCGGAAAATGTAGGTTTGAACTGCGGGTGCATCGAATATCACATGTATTCGATGCACCCGCAGTTCAAACCTACATTTTCCGGAAAAATTCAACAAATCGAAATAAAGTGAAAAATATAGCAAAATGTACTAAAAATGTGCCAAATTTGAACATGTTGATCATGGTACTGTAGGAATGCTTCATAAAAAAACTGGCGGCCAAAACCAAAAAAAAATATTATTTGCCGAGTGCTAGGTCTGGCACTCGGCAAAGAGGTCCTTTGCCGAGTGCCGACCACGTGGCACTCGGCAAAGGCGAGCCGGCATGGTGGCCCCCGAGCCGGCCATGTGGCAGGTCTTTGCCGAGTGCCTAACGGCAGACACTCGGCAAAGGTGGCGGCCATGGATGCCGTTTGCCCCTGGCACTCTTTGCCGAGTGCCTATGTTTGCCGAGAGCCCGGCACTCGGCAAAGAACTAATTTGCCGAGTGCCTGAGTTCGCCGAGAGTCAGTCACTCGGCAAATCGTCCTTTGTCGAGTGCTGGGTTTGGCGCTCGGCAAAGTGGATCTTTGCCGAGTGCCCGAGTTTTGCCTCTCGGCAAACCTCTACGCACTCGGCAAAGATCCAGTTTCCTGTAGTGAATGTTCTTACAGTGACAAAGAGCACAAGAAAGCAGCATCATAACTCCACAACACTGTGGCCCAATGATCAGTCGGCCATGGACTGGGCTACTGCAGTACGGTGTGTCTCGCTGCGCTGCATTATTGGACTTACTAAGAAGGGATTATCTAGTGGGGATAAAATGGGATGTCTCGCTCGGTGAAAAACGAGAAACGCGAAAACTGTGGGGAAAAAATTAAAATTTTCCAAAAACAAACAAGTGAAAACGGTCGAATGAGATGGAATTTGTCTCAACCATTGTCACCCCTAGTTGTCTGGGTAGGCAGGTTTTTCATGATCCAATCTAAACATGATCTTGTAGCCTCGGCTGTTGAAAGCGTCGTAGGTAGTGGAAAAAGGTGACCATAACAACAGGTCCATAAATAAAACTTAAGCAAAACGTGAAAGAGAAATGGGAACACTAAGGCTCTATTTGAGAGGAGCTACAACAGCTCCAGATAAAAAAAAACTCCACACCTAATTTTCCAAGCCAAATACATCCAGTTCCACCTGCTCTAGATAAAAAAGACATGGATCTACTTCTCAAATCCATAGATTTTACAGAGGTCCTAAAGAGGTGCTATAAAACTTTAAGATGTATAGAGTTGGTAAAAATTACTCACCATGTCACTACCTGTCGGGTACCATAAACCAGGGTACCCCAAGCGTGCACCAAAAGGGTCACTTAAGTCCCATCAACAACAAAGCTAGAGGGTAAGCCATGGGCTCATCACCAGCCTCAGCTAAGCCCACCGGCTCTCCGCCTCGCCCGAGGCATCGCACGGGAGGTCTCGGCACCCTGACGTGATCTCCGCCTCGCGCGAGGCCCTTCGCGGGAGGCCTCGGCAAGGTGCCCAATCTCCGTCTCGCGCGAGACCCCAATCTCCGTCTCGCCCGAGGCCCCGTACGTACAGCCTCGGATGAGACCGTCATTCTCCGTATCGCTCGAGGCCGGCTCGTCCATAGCCCGTCGCCCCCGCCTCGACTAGTCTTCCCGACAGCACGTCGCGTCCCATTAATGCGTCAACCACTCCCGCGATCTCAGCCGAACGACGGTCCGACACCGCGGAATGGCCGACGGGACGTGAGGTCGCATCAGCGTCATACCAGCTGAGACAGGGCATGGCGGGGATTACCGGCCACTGTATTCTGACGCTGTGCCCACGATCAGCGCCCGCACTCCACTGTGCCCCGCGATCCCCGCCTCGAAAACAATGCGACATGGGCAGCCTGGCCCGGGTCATCACCGCCTCCGAACCAGCACACTAGGTCAACCGCTCTCTCCGGGCCTCGGCGCTATACACCAGGGTCTCGGCTATCTCGGGATTCGTGTCTACCGAGACCCCCACTGCGGTGCGGCCTCGGCACCGACCGAGCCTCGGCCTCATGCACAGTCAATCCACAGCGACTCGCACGACCGCCGCACCCTCTCCGAGGCAGCCCTGGAGCTCCCATGACGCACAGGATCGGATGGGACCAGCACGCCGCCCCCGTGCTTCAAGGACGGACCACTCCGATGACTACGCCGCCACAGGAACAGGCCACAGGGCTCGGACACGCCGCCTCTGTTCACACGACACCATATAGTTAGCACATGTACTGTCCTTGTCCTCCCTTCAACTATAAAAGGAGAGGACTTGGGCCATTTAGGGGGGGGACGCCTGGTGACACAGATACTTCACGGCCGCCTAAGAGCAACGTCTCGAGCAGCCCACATCATTCTCCGCCGAGACCTGGGACTGGCTCCCTCTCTCACCTAGCTTGTAACCCCCTACTACAAGCACTTCGGTGCAAAGAATACAAGATCGATCTCCCAGACTGGACGTAGGGCATCGATTGCCTGAACCAGTATAAACCTTGTGTCTCTTTGCATCACCATCCGGAACTAGGGACACGCAGTTCAAATTCACTAGGTGGTTGAGGATCCCCCGGTCCAAAACACCGACAGTTGGCGCGCCAGGTAGGGGCCTCTGCGTGTCAGTTTCGTCATCCCAACAAGTTCCGGATGGCATACCCTGTACGACTGCTGCGTCTCGGCACGGTGGTCTGGTTTGGGAGCCTGGAGTTCATGTCTCTAGGGCATGAGTACGACATGGTACTTCTCACACCCCGAGCCCTGCCTGCCGAGGACGACAACGTCACGCACCGGCAGCCCAGGCGCAGGCGGCGCCCGGGCGGCCGCTCTCGCCGCGCTCGCCAGGCCCGACGCGAACAAGATCGCCTCGACGCCACGCGAACCCAGGGCGACTCGCCGCCCACCGACGCTATCCCACGACCAGCTGTTGGCGCAGGGTCCCTGGTTGGGGACCTGTCTAGCCTGAACCTGGACAAGGGAAAAACGCCGGCAACACTCGGCGACTCCTCGACATCAGGCTCCGCTCCACCACTCTCTGAGGAACCGGCTCCGACGGAGCAGAGCCCCGCAATGGCACTATCTCCATACCCCTTCGGGTTGAGAAATGCCGCCGCATCTTATGCTTACGCCTACGTTTCCGCTCACGTGGATCTCTCGGAGCGCCGCCAGCGCTTCGCTCTCCACTTCGATACCACTGCATCGACCCACCCCCACGCCGACTCCTCGAAGGACGACGAGGCATGGGCAGGAGCGGATTTCTCCGACCTCCACGACCGTGAGACCATGCGCCGCTTCTTGATCGCTAGCGACTATTGCTTTGGCCACTCTGATTCCGACGGTGAAAGTACTTATGATCCCACTCGTGAGTGCTTCCACGTCGAGCTTGGGATGCCAAGCACGGGCGACGAGGACGAGGGGGCAGATAACCGCACTCCGCTTCATCAGGGAACGGGCAATGCTACACCTTCACGTATTGTCCCACCGGCGGCACAAAACGAGAACCTTGCCCTCGGACAATTCCGACGCCCGGACCTGGAGCAACTCCGCGAGCTTCAAGCCAAGGTCGAGCAAGATCGACTCCTTCTGCAATAGCTCCGAAGCACTCTCGAGCAGGAGCAGCAAGGCCGCGGTGACAGCGGAGGAGTCCGGCGACGGACTCGCGACATGCACCACCGCATCAACGACGACGAAGGGGACGATCGTCCCCCAATCTTCAACCGCGCCAGCCAGAGTGTCGCGGTTGCGGTGATGCTAGTGCGCGCGATGCCCTAACCCTCCACCACAGAAGGACGACGGGTTCGCGGCGAGCTCCGGGATCTCCTCGAGACCGCTGCGGTACAACAGGCCGAGAGTTCTGCCTCCCGGCGGCGCGGTGCCATCTCGGACCTCCCCTCAGCACCGCACCGGCACGACAGAGAGGCCTCGGTTCGTCCCGAGCCCGCTCGGGTGCCGGCAACCAATAGGATCCCCCCGGTCCACGACCGCCTCGGTAACCGACGCGAGGCGCAGGACGAACACGAGGTGGTCGGCCGACGACGACGCCACGACAGTGAGGGGCCCGCCCGAGGCTACCATCCGCATCGTGGCGGCCGCTACGACAGCGAGGAGGACCATAGTCCTTCTCCCGAACCGCTCGGCCCCTGAGTCTTCAGCAAAGCCATCCGCAACGCTCAGTTTCCAGCCCGGTTCTGCCAGCCAGCCAACCTCACAAAGTATAGCGGTGAGACCAACCCTGAGCTCTGGCTCGCCGATTACCGCCTGGCTTGTCAGCTAGGCGGCGCCGACGATGACCAGCTCATCATTCACAACCTTCCATTGCTCTTATCAGACTCAGCGCGAGCCTGGCTCGAGCACCTTCCTCCCTCTCAGGTCCACGATTGGCGCGACTTGGTTCGGATCTTCGTCGGGAATTTCCAGGGCACATACGTGCACCCTGGAAACTCCTGGGACCTTAAGAATTGTCGCCAGAAACCAGACGAGTCTCTCCGAGACTTCATCCGGCGCTTCTCGAAACAATGCACTGAGTTGCCCAGCGTCGGCGACTCGGAGATTGTCCAGGCTTTTCTCTCTGGCACCACCTACCGAGACTTGGTCCGAGAATTGGGCCGGAACGTGCCGCGTTCGGCCGCCGCGCTCCTCGACATCGCCACCAACTTCGCCTCAGGTGAAGAGGCTGTAGGGGCCATCTTCCCCGAAAACGACGCCAAGGGGAAGCGGAGGGACGAGGCCCCCGAGGCCTCGGCTCCCCGCCTCCCCAAAAGAAAGAAGGATCGCCAGGGAAAGCGGGCCGCCCTCGAGGCCGATATGGTCGCGGCCGCAGAACGCAAGAATCCCTGAGGCCCCTAGGGCCCCAGATCTTTCGATGACAAGCTTAAGAAACCCTGCCCTTACCACCAAGGTCCGGTCAAGCACGCCCTCGAGGATTGCTCCATGCTGCGGCGTTACTACGCCAGGCTCGGGCCCCCCGACGACGACGCCAAGCAGAAGGGCGCCGGCGACCGGGATGATGACAAGGACGACGGGTTCCCCGAGGTACACAACGCCTTCATGATCTTCGGCGGACCCTCAGCGTGCCTCACGACGCGGCAGCAAAAGAGGGAACGCCGAGAGGTCTTCTCAGTCAAGGTGGCCACTCCCCGGTACCTTGACTGGTCTCGGGAGGCGATCACCTTTGATCGAGACGACCACCCCGACCACGTTCCGAATCCCGGGCAGTACCCACTTGTTGTCGACCCGATCATCGACAACACCCGACTCTCCAAGGTGTTGATGGACGGAGGCAGCGGCCTCAACATCCTATACGCCAACACCCTGGAGCTCTTGGAGATCGACCGATCGAGGCTCCGAGGCGACGCCGCACCCTTCCACGGCGTCGTGCCAGGGAAACGCACGTGACCCCTCGGGCGCATCGACCTCCCCGTCTGCTTCGGCACCCCCTCCAATTATCGCAAGGAAGTCCTTACCTTCGAAGTGGTCGGGTTCGGAGGAACTACCATGCCATCCTGGGACGGACGTGCTACGCCAAGTTCATGGCAGTCCCAAACTATACCTACCTCAAGCTCAAGATGCCAGGCCCCAGCGGTATCATCACGATTGAGTCCACGTACGAACATGCATACGACTGCGATGTCGAGTGCATCGAGTACGCCGAGGCTCTCGCGGAGGCCGAGACCCTCATCGCCAACCTCGACCAACTCAGTGGCGAGGTGCCTGATTCCAAGCGTCGTGCAGGGGCGTTTGAACCCGCGGAAGCCATCAAGCTTGTCCTGGTCGACCCCGCCTACCCCGACGACCGGGCACTGAGGATCAGCGCCACCCTCGACATCAAATAGGAGGTCGTGCTCATCGACTTCCTCCGTGCGAATGCCGACATGTTCGCATGGAGTCCCTTGGACATGATGGGCATACCGAGGGATGTCGCCGAGCACGCCTTGGACATCCGGACTGGCTCCAGACCGGTGAAGCAACGCCTGCGCCAATTCGATGAGGAAAAGCGTAGGGCCATCGGCGAGGAGGTGCAGAAACTCTTGGCGGCCAGGTTCATCAAGGAAGTGTCCCACCCAGAGTGGTTGGCAAACCCCGTGTTAGTTAGAAAGAAAAATGGGAAATGGAGGATGTGTGTAGACTACACTGGTTTGAACAAAGCCTGTCCAAAAGTCCCCTTCCCATTACCTCGAATCGATCAAATTATTGACTCCACTGCGGGGTGCGAGACCCTCTCTTTCCTTGATGCGTATTCCGGTTACCATCAAATCAAGATGAAAGAATCCGACCAGCTCGCGACTTCTTTCATCACCCCATTCGGCACGTGTTGCTACGTGACTATGCCTTTCGGCCTCAGAAACGCATGGGCCACGTATCAACGGTGCATGAACCATGTCTTTGGCGACCACATTGGGAAAACCGTTGAGGCCTATGTGGACGACATCGTGGTCAAGACTAGAAAGGCCGAGGATCTCGTCGACGACTTAAGGATAGCCTTCAAATGCCTTAGAAAGAAGGGCATCAAGCTCAATCCCGAGAAGTGTGTGTTCGGGGTCCCCCGAGGCATGCTCTTGGGATTCATAGTCTCGGAACGCGGCATCGAAGCCAACCCAGAGAAGGTCTCGGCCATAGCCAGCATAGGACCAATCAGAGACCTCAAGGGAGTACAGAGGGTCATGGGATGTCTTGCGGCCCTGGGCCGCTTCATCTCACGCCTCGGCGAAAAAGGCTTGCCTTTGTACCGACTCTTGAGAAAATCCGAGCGTTTTTCTTGGACCCCCGAGGCCAAAGAAGCCCTCGACAGACTCAAAGCGCTGCTCACAAATCCTCCCATCTTGGTACCCCCTGCCAGGGACGAGGCACTCCTACTCTACGTCGCCGCAATGACCCAAGTGGTCAGCGCTGCCGTAGTAGTAGAAAGGCAGGAAGAGGGGCATGCTCTACCCACCCAACGACCTATTTACTTCATCAGCGAAGTGCTCTCCGAGACCAAAACGCGTTACCCCCACATCCAGAAGCTGGTCTACACCATAGTCCTGGCCCGGCGCAAGCTGCGTCACTACTTCGAGTCTCACCCGGTGACCGTAGTATCGTCTTTCCCCTTGGGAGAGATAGTCCATAACCGAGAGGCCTCAGGCAGGATAGCCAAATGGGCCGTCGAGCTTATGGGGGAAACCTTAACTTTTGCGCCTCGGAAAGCGATTAAGTCTCAGGTCTTGGCCGATTTTGAGGCTGAGTGGACCGACACCCAATTACCACCTACCCATGTCCAGACAGAATGCTGGACCATGTACTTCGACGGGTCTCTGATGAAGACTGGGGCAGGCGCGGGACTCCTCTTCGTCTCGCCCCTCAGAGTACACATGCGCTACATGGTGCGGCTCCATTTCGTCGCCTCCAACAACGCGGCCGAGTACGAGGCCCTCATCAATGGCTTGCAGGTCGCCATCGAACTTGGAGTACGGTGTCTCGACGTCCGGGGCGACTCGCGGCTCATCGTCGATCAAGTCATGAAAGAGTCAAACTGCCTCGACCCCAAAATGGAGGCTTACTGCAAGTTGGTACGACGCCTAGAAGGCAAGTTCAACGGTCTTGAACTAAACCACATCGCGCAGAAGTACAACGAGGCTGCCAACGAACTGGCAAAGATGGCCTCGGCTCGGGCTCCGATCCCCCCGAACGTCTTTGCCAGGGACCTCCACAAACCTTCCATTGACTATACCTTGGTAGCAGAGGAGGGCCCACCTGTGGAAACCACGGCGGGGCTCGACGCCCCCTCTACTGCCGAGACCCTCTCGACCGAGCCCGAGATCATGGAAGTCAACACCGAGCCTCCGCAGGCCGACCAGGACGCGGATTGGCGAATCTCGTTCCTCGATTGGCTTGATCGGGGGGAGCTTCCTAGCGATAGGACCGAAGCCCAATGGCTTGCGCGCCGAGCCAAGACTTACATCCTCTGCAATGATGAATTGTACAGGCGAACTCCCTCCGGTGTCCTCCAACGATGTATCACTGCCGAGGCGGGCCGAGCCCTGCTTCGGGACTTGCATGCAGGCGCCTGCGGGCACCATGCGGTGCCTCGGACGCTCGTAGGAAATGCTTTCCGCCAAGGGTTTTACTGGCCAACGGCGGTCGCCGACGCCACCAAGCTAGTACGCTCCTGCGAAGGATGTCAGTACTATGCTCGACAAACACATCTCCCGGCCCTGGCCCTCCAAACCATCCCCATCACGTGGTCGTTTGCCGTATGGGGGCTCGACATGGTCGGGCTTCTGCAAAAGGCCCCCGGAGGCTACACCCATCTACTGGTATCAATCGACAAGTTCTCCAAATGGATCGAGGCTCGTCCGATCAATCGAATCAAATCCGAGCAGGCAGTGCAGTTCTTCACTAACATTATCCACAGGTTTGGGGTTCCTAACACCATCATCACCGACAACGGGACACAGTTCACGGGCAAAAAGTTCCTGATGTTTTGCAATGACCACCACATCCGTGTGGCCTGGTCGGCCGTAGGACACCCAAGGACCAACGGCCAAGTAGAACGTGCCAACGGCATGATCCTACAAGGCCTCAAGCCAAGAATTTACAACCGGTTGAAAAAGTTTGGCAAGAAATGGCTCGCCGAACTCCCATCGGTCATCTGGAGCCTGAGGAACACTCCAAGCCGAGCCACGGGGTTCACGCCTTTCTTCCTGGTCTATGGGGCCGAGGCCATCCTCCCCACTAACTTGGAATATGGTTCCCCGAGGCTACAAGCCTATAACGAACAAAGTAACCGCACCACCCGAGAGGACGCCCTCGATCAATTGGAGGAAGCCCGAGACGTCGCGGTACTACACTCGGCTAAATACCAGCAGACCCTACGGCGCTATCAGGTCCGACGCGTCCGAGGCCGAGACTTGAAGGTAGGCGACCTGGTGTTGAGGCTTGCACAGAGCAACAAGGGCCGCCACAAGCTGATGTAACACCTCTGGTGTTTTGACCTAGCACTAAAAATTGACATGTCATCATGTGCATTGCAAAGCATTCATATAGTATAAAGTTTTGAATGCATTCACTAAATAAGGTTTATTTCATAATGTTGTTATTTCATGTGATGTGATTCAAAACCCTAAATAAAGATCATGACTACAAGGGTCAAAATTCATGTGATCATGTGAGGTCATGTGTCATTTGACTTAAATAACCCTAATGGGCCATGTTACTGGTCAAAAATCAAAATTTAAGTAAAAGGAAGACAAATCAAATTTGAATTCAAATTCAAATTATAAAAGTCCTTTTTGCCCCTTTTGACTAATTCAAAATCCATGTGGAATTTGGGGTTGAGGCAAAAAGCAAAGTTGAAGTATATTTTATAAGGATCAACTTTGGTATTCAAAGTTTTTCAGGTTTACATATAAAATTTAGGAGTAATTTTGAAATGATTCAAATACTCAAATGCACCCCAAATTCAAATTTCAAAATGGAGGCAGAATTTGAAAATGTTCCTAGAAGCAAAGTTGTAGAGTTTGAAAAATTGAGCAACTTTCATTTTTGGAGATTTTCAACTTCTTTAGAAAATTTGTGAGTAATTTGAAAAATGGACGCAGTGGCAGTCCTGTAATTATTTCAAAAATCAACCTCCACCTCTCTGCTTGCCGCCGGCGCCACGCGGAGGTCACCGCCGATCGGATTTCACCGCTTCTTCGCATGTTGACACGCAACCGGTGCCGTGGCGAGCGCGGGCGTGCGCTGTCGACGCCGGGCAACACCTTCCCGGCTATAAATAGCAGTTGCCGCCGTCGTCATTCCCGTTTTCCCCTTCTGCTCTGCTCCGCCGCCAGCTTGCTCCGCCGCTCGCCGTAGCCTCCGTTGAGCAGCATCCGCCGTGTCCAGCTACGCCTACGCGATCGTCTTAGCCTTGCGCTTCTCTGCGGCTTGCCTACGCCACTTGGGTTGGCCGGAGTTGCCCGGCGCAACTGCTTCTTCCCCGAGCCCGGCCGGAGTTCCGCCACCATCGCCTCGACGTGGCTAGGCCATTCTAGACCGTCTCCGCCTTCACCAAGCCCACCGACGTGACTGTGGTGAGCCACTGAACGTGAAGTTCACTTCGCTTTTGACTCTACCGCAGTCTTGCCGGGGTTACGCCGTGAGCCGACGTGCTCGAGCCGCCATGGCCGGCGTGGAGTCTTCTCCGGTGCACCTTCTACCATTCCAAGGACGGGGATGGGTTCGTAGTAGGGTGTAGATCATTTTGGTAAGGTCGTCCTCGCCGGAGCATCACCGTTGGCGCATTTTGGGGCCGGCCAGTGATGGCAGTGCCGCCATGACCTGTATGAGTCACTGATGAGTGGGGCCAGGCTGTCAGTGAGAAGGAAGGAGAAGAACAGTGACGTTTTGTTATTTTCTAATTTTGAATAGTGCTGAATCTTTGGAAATTTGTAGGAAAATAATCAAAGCTCCAAAAATTCTGAAAATTTGTTTGTAGCTTCTGTACATGTTCTAGTATGGTTCAAAAATTTGAAACTTGAAATTTGAATAAATTTTTAATGTTCAAATATTCAGTCCATTAATTAATAAATGTAATTTCCATGATTTTGTAGGCCACTGTATAATTCCAAAAATTATGAAAATTTGTTTTGGTACACTATTTTGTCATGAGGAAGCTTACATAAAATTTTGAGGTCATTTGGAACAAGTTCATTTTTGAGCTTATTTCCAAATTAATTAAAAAATAAATAAAAGCAAACCCTAAGTGTTGGATTAGTGCTTGATCTTGTTTTGGTCATGTTTTGTGACCAGTAGGGTTCAAGATTAGTTTGGTCGGAGACTTCGCCGTAGTGGTCGGAGAGTTCACCGTAGTGGTCGGAGACTTCACCGTAGTGGTCAGAGAATTCGCCGTAGTGGTCAGAGAGTTCACCGTAGTCGTCGGAGAGTTCGCCGTAGTGGTCGGAGAGTTCACCGTAGTGGTCGGAGAGTTCATCGAAGTGGTCGGAGAGCTCGCCGAAGTGGTCACATCCGTTACGAATATGGTTTGGTTAGTTTGGCTTGTAACTGTACCATGAAGGAAAGTTGTATTCAAGGTGTTGTTATATTTCATGCACCATTAAAGCATCATGCTTACATTATCATCATGTTAAAGCATATGTTATCGTTTCGTGTAGAACCCGAGGGTGAAACGATTCTAGTTGAGCAAGTTCTGGAAGAGTCCCCGGTTGTCGTGGGATTCGATAATTGTGGTACTGATCCGGAACCTGAGATCGTCAACGAAGGCAAGCCCTGGTTTATGCATTAAACCATTACCTTGTTTACTTTGAAAAGTTTATCACCTATGTTACCTATTGCATTAAGTTGATTAATTCAAATGTTACCTACTTGATGCATTGCCTACCTTGATAATTGTTTACCATCCTTGAAGATGTTTTCATTTACAAAGGAGTAGTATGCTTAGTGTGCTTTATGATAGGCTTTCAAAATAAAAGTTTTGATACAATCAAAGATGGCATACTGGCCAAAGAAAGAAAGAAGTAGAATGAACTATAGACTAGTCGGGTGACTTATCTTGAATGTTGGGTAATGTTGCCGACTATGTCGCTTAAAGGCCACTCATTGTGGATCTTCTGAACGAGACACTTTGTAGTACTGGTCACATACTCCGGTAAGCCTACTTCGGCTAATCCGATACTAAGACGAATGCCCACACACTGGGAGTGGAGAGATGGCGGGAGTAGCGTGTACCCTCATGGCTGGAATGTGGCTGGATTTGAGGTGTGCTGTGCTCTCGGGTGGCGTGGAGACGGCTTAGTATGGGAGGATCCGGTAGCGAGGTTGATGTATGCAAGATTAAGTTCTACATATGTCGTGTGATAAGGAATCCCCAGCTGGGACTTGAATCAATTCGAATTGCCGGTGCTCCGCGGATATGGAGACTCGATTCATTACAGAAGCAATGCAGGACTGGTGAATTACTAAAACATGAGAAAAAGGAATAGAATGAGAAGGAATGGAATATGGGATATGAACACTTAGTTTGAGATAATGAACTAAAGTACTTAGGGGTAAAACTTGAAAATAGAATCAAGAATAGTAAGCTTTTGGCAAAGAACTTTTGAATCTTGCTACATCCTTACCTTGACCCAACACCTGCATCTCTAAAGTCCTTCACTCCCTTTTACGTCGGGTTAGTCTTGTTGAGTACTTTCGTACTCAGGGTTTGTTAACCCTTGTTGCAGGTGAGTCGCATGCGCAGGCTTATTTTGGTCCCTGCTGCATGTCGGTGTATGAAGTCAACGACGATGAGGAGTAATGAATGGCCTTTGGACAAGGCACTAGTTTGTATGATAAATAAAGTTAATGTAATATTATCCTGCTACTATGGTTGTATGACACTTATGGTATTGTATGTTTGAAAACAACTGGTTTGTAACTAAGTTATCTTAAGACTTCCGCTATCTTTTACTCTGGTATATATTTGAATAAACTGTTGTAATCTGCAATGACTGTGATTGGGATCCTGTTTGAAAAGAGAATCGTGGATGATTCGGGTTTCCCGAGGACACCCGACAGACCTGTTGAGTTGTTGGGAACTCGTGTACGCTATCCGAGGTCTATCAAGACAACGGTAGGTGCACGTGGGCCCGATTTTCTTAGGAGGTTCTGCCACAGCTGGTATCAGAGCCAGGTTCCCATCTAAGATCATTGTAGGTTACTTTAGAAAACCTTCAAAAATGATTTGGATCAAAGAAAGTAAACTTGATATTTTAAAGTTCAAATTTCTTTCTTCTTACCTATGATCTAGCCTCAATCCTGTCTTATTTGAAAGTTTGTGGCGGATAATATGATTAGGTTTGTCCTATGTATTAAAAATCTAGTACTTATGATTATATAAATCTTTTGTACTTAGATTCGTAAGAGCGATTCATGCATCATGCTTGAGCACTTTGCATAATAATTCCCCTTAATAGTGGTTGGGTAAGTAATGTCAATCCCATTCTTGCTAACCTCCATTATCCTCAAACTATTCTTATAGTCCTACCATAAATTCTACAGGCTATGGCAAAGACCAAGGTAACCGCACGCAAGTCCACGGGACCTCATGGAGTCCCTCGTCACCAATTGGCACCAAGAAACCACGAGCTTGGTGAAGGTAGTGCCAAGACCCTCGGAGATGAAGGATCTTCAAGCAACCCCGCCAACATCGAGAACCTTAGCAAGGAGCTCAACACTCTTCGTCGAGCTCATGCCAAAGATCAAGAGGAGTTGGCAGAAATGCAAAGGGGCATCACCATGACCATGGAGCTACGGAATGAAGCCTGGACACGAGAGGATGCGGCCAATGAACGCGTCCATGAGTTGGAGTTCTACGTAGAAGACCTGGAGATGGACAATGCCATTCTTCATGAGAATGTCCACCTGTTGTACGCTCAACTTCATCCTCCTCATGGGGATGGTGAAGTTACAGATGAAGAAATGATTGTAGCTCCAGGAGAAGTCGAGAATGAAGAAGAGGAGGAGGATCCTGAGGAGTTAGTGTACTTCTCAGATGAAGATGAGGTTTCGTCCGATATGGGCACGGATGCCGAAGACTGAGAGCATGTGTTCTTTCTTTTGGTGCTAAATGGGATGAATGCCTTCCCTTAGCTGAATTCTCATATAACAATAGCTATCAAGAGAGCATTAAAATGGCACCATTCGAGGCACTGTATGGCCGTAGGTGCCAAACACCTTTAAATTGGTCAGAAGCTAGAGAACGTTGGTTCTTTGGACCGGATGTGGTCAAGGAAGCTGAAGAGAAAGTTAAACTCATATAAGCCAATATGAAGGTAGCTCAGTCCCGACAGAAAAGCTATGCTGATAAGAGGAGACGACCGCTAGAATTCAAAGTGAGAGATTTTGTCTACCTCAAGGTATCACCGATGAAAGGAGTTCATCGTTTTGGGATTCGGGGAAAGTTGGCGCCCCGTTATGTCGGTCCTTTTCAGATCCAACAACGATGTGGACCAGTCGCCTATCGCGTCAAGCTACCAGATCACATGTCAGCGGTACATGATATCTTTCAAGTATCTCAGTTAAAGAAGTGTCTTCAAGTACCTGACCAAGAGATCGACTTTGGTGATGTAGAACTAGAACCTGATTTAACTTATGCCGAGTACCCCATTAGAGTCTTAGATCAGAAAGATCGAGTCACTCGGAGACGTACGATCAAGTTCTACAAAGTACAATGGAATCAACACACTGAAGATGAAGCTACTTAGGAGTCCGAGGATTACTTAGAAGAGAACTTTCCTGACTTCTTCACTTCTATCTAGTTGCAATACCTTGTCTATATTGTAACTCGTCTCGTTTGTTAATAGAATGGAAAACCCCCTCACTAGCCTTTTGAATAAAGTTATGATGTGTTAGCTTGACACATTTCCTTTTCCATTACATAGCCTTAAGTTTTAAATCTCAGGACGAGATTTCTTTAAGGGGGAAGGGTTGTAACACCTCTGGTGTTTTAACCTAGCACTAAAAATTGACATGTCATCATGTGCATTGCAAAGCATTCATATAGTATAAAGTTTTGAATGCATTCACTAAAAAGGTTTATTTCATAATATTGTTATTTCATGTGATGTGATTCAAAACCCTAAATAAAGATCATGACTACAAGGGTCAAAATTCATGTGATCATGTGAGGTCATGTGTCATTTGACTTAAATAACCCTAATGGGCCATGTTACTGGTCAAAAATCAAAATTTAAGTAAAAGGAAGACAAATCAAATTTGAATTCAAATTCAAATTATAAAAGTCCTTTTTGCCCCTTTTGACTAATTCAAAATCCATGTGGAATTTGGGGTTGAGGCAAAAAGCAAAGTTGAAGTATATTTTATAAGGATCAACTTTGGTATTCAAAGTTTTTTAGGTTTACATATAAAATTTAGGAGTAATTTTGAAATGATTCAAATACTCAAATGCACCCCAAATTCAAATTTCAAAATGGAGGCAGAATTTGAAAATGTTCCTAGAAGCAAAGTTGTAGAGTTTGAAAAATTGAGCAACTTTCATTTTTGGAGATTTTCAACTTCTTTAGAAAATTTGTGAGTAATTTGAAAAATGGACGCAGTGGCAGTCCTGTAATTATTTCAAAAATCAACCTCCACCTCTCTGCTTTCCGCCGGCGCCACGCGGAGGTCACCGCCGATCGGATTTCGCCGCTTCTTCGCATGTTGACACGCAACCGGTGTCGTGGCGAGCACGGGCGTGCGCTGTCGACGCCGGGCAACACCTTCCCGGCTATAAATAGCAGTTGCCGCCGTCGTCATTCCCGTTTTTCCCCTTCTGCTCTGCTCCGCCGCCAGCTTGCTCCGCCGCTCGCCGTAGCCTCCGTTGAGCAGCATCCGCCGTGTCCAGCTACGCCTACGCGATCATCTTAGCCTTGTGCTTCTCTGCGGCTTGCCTACGCCACTTGGGTTGGCTGGAGTTGCCCGGCGCAACTGCTTCTTCCCCGAGCCCGGCCGGAGCTCCACCACCATCGCCTCGACGTGGCTAGGCCGTTCCAGACCGTCTCCGCCTTCACCAAGCCCACCAACGTGACCGTGGTGAGCCACTGAACGTGAAGTTCACTTCGCTTTTGACTCTACCACAGTCTTGCCGGGGTTACGCCATGAGCCGACGTGCTCGAGCCGCCATGGCCGGCGTGGAGTCTTCTCCGGTGCACCTTCTGCCATTCCAAGGACGGGGATGGGTTCGTAGTAGGGTGTAGATCATTTTGGTAAGGTCGTCCTCACCGGAGCGTCACCGTCAGTGCATTTTGGGGCCAGCCAGTGATGGCAGCGCCGCCGTGACCTGTATGAGTCACTGACGAGTGGGGTCGGGCTGTCAGTGAGAAGGAAGGAGAAGAACAGTGATGTTTTGTTATTTTCTGATTTTGAATAGTGCTAAATCTTTGGAAATTTGTAGGAAAATAATCATAGCTCCAAAAATTATGAAAATTTGTGTGTAGCTTCTGTACATGTTCTAGTATGGTTCAAAAATTTGAAACTTGAAATTTGAATAAATTTTTAATGTTCAAATATTCAGTCCATTAATTAATAAATGCAATTTCCATGATTTTGTAGGCCACTGTATAATTCCAAAAATTATGAAAATTTGTTTTGGTACACTATTTTGTCATGAGGAAGCTTACATAAAATTTTGAGGTCATTTGGAACAAGTTCATTTTTGAGCTTATTTCCAAATTAATTAAAAAATAAATAAAAGCAAACCCTAAGTGTTGGATTAGTGCTTGATCTTGTTTTGGTCATGTTTTGTGACCAGTAGGGTTCAAGATTAGTTTGGTCGGAGACTTCGCCGTAGTGGTCGGAGAGTTCACCGTAGTGGTCGGAGAGTTCACCGTAGTGGTCGGAGAATTCGCCGTAGTGGTCGGAGAGTTCACCGTAGTGGTCGCAGAGTTCGCCGTAGTGGTCGGAGAGTTCACCGTAGTGGTCGGAGAGTTCACCGAAGTGGTCGGAGAGCTCGCCGAAGTGGTCACATCCGTTACGAATATGGTTTGGTTAGTTTGGCTTGTAACTGTACCATGAAGGAAAGTTGTATTCAAGGTGTTGTTATATTTCATGCACCATTAAAGCATCATGTTTACATTATCATCATGTTAAAGCATATGTTATTGTTTCGTGTAGAACCCGAGGGTGAAATGATTCTAGTTGAGCAAGTTCTGGAAGAGTCCCCGGTTGTCGCGGGATTCGATAATTGTGGTACTGATCCGGAACCTGAGATCGTCAACGAAGGCAAGCCCCGGTTTATGCATTAAACCATTACCTTGTTTACTTTGAAAAGTTTATCACCTATGTTACCTATTGCATTAAGTTGATTAATTCAAATGTTACCTACTTGATGCATTGCCTACCTTGATAATTGTTTACCATCCTTGAAGATGTTTTCATTTACAAAGGAGTAGTATGCTTAGTGTGCTTTATGATAGGCTTTCAAAATAAAAGTTTTGATACAATCAAAGATGGCATACTGGCCAAAGAAAGAAAGAAGTAGAATGAACTATAGACTAGTCGGGTGACTTATCTTGAATGTTGGGTAATGTTGCCGACTATGTTGCTTAAAGGCCACTCATTGTGGATCTTCTGAACGAGACACTTTGTAGTACTGGTCACATACTCCGGTAAGCCTACTTCGGCTAATCCGATACTAAGACGAATGCCCACGCACTGGGAGTGGAGAGATGGCGGGAGTAGCGTGTACCCTCGTGGCTGGAATGTGGCCGGATTTGAGGTGTGCTGTGCTCTCGGGTGGTGTGGAGACGGCTTAGTATGGGAGGATCCGGTAGCGAGGTTGATGTATGCAAGATTAAGTTCTACATATGTCGTGTGATAAGGAATCCCCAGCTGGGACTTGAATCAATTCGAATTGCCGGTGCTCCACGGATATGGAGACTCGATTCATTACAGAAGCAATGCAGGACTGGTGAATTACTAAAACATAAGAAAAAGGAATAGAATGAGAAGGAATGGAATATGGGATATGAACACTTAGTTTGAGATAATGAACTAAAGTACTTAGGGGTAAAACTTGAAAATAGAATCAAGAATAGTAAGCTTTTGGCAAAGAACTTTTGAATCTTGCTACATCCTTACCTTGACCCAACACCTGCATCTCTAAAGTCCTTCACTCCCTTTTACGTCGGGTTAGTCTTGTTGAGTACTTTCGTACTCAGGGTTTGTTAACCCTTGTTGCAGGTGAGTCGCATGCGCAGGCTTGTTTTGGTCCCTGCTGCATGTCGGTGTATGAAGTCAACGACGATGAGGAGTAATGAATGGTCTTTGGACAAGGCACTAGTTTGTATGATAAATAAAGTTAATGTAATATTATCCCGCTACTATGGTTGTATGACACTTATGGTATTGTATGTTTGAAAACAACTGGTTTGTAACTAAGTTATCTTAAGACTTCCGCTATCTTTTACTCTGGTATATATTTGAATAAACTGTTGTAATCTGCAATGACTGTGATTGGGATCCTGTTTGAAAAGAGAATCGTGGATGATTCGGGTTTCCCGAGGACACCCGACAAACCTGTTGAGTTGTTGGGAACTCGTGTACGCTATCCGAGGTCTGTCAAGACAACGGTAGGTGCACGTGGGCCCGATTTTCTTAGGAGGTTCTGCCACAGCTGACCCCACCATGGGAAGGACCATACATCATCGCCCAAGTACTGAAGCCCGGGACCTACAAGCTGGCCAACGAGAAGGGCAAAATCTTCAACAACGCTTGGAACATCGAACAGCTACGTCGTTTTTATCCTTAAATTCCCAAGCATTGTATATACTGTTTCTCGGAATACAATTAAAAAGCGTTCTTTAGTTGGTCTAATTTTTCAAGACACCCCCCCGAGCCCATCGTGGGTCTCGGCAATACAATAACACCGTAAGGGAGACTTGGCTCTGCCTCGACAGAGCCAAGCCTCCCTCGGGGGCTAGATGGGGGACTCCCCCTAAGTCCCACGCACCATTCTTCAGTCGTTTTTCGAAAAAATTCCTACGCCAAGTCTCTCGCACGCTCTGACGAATCGGTTGTAAAAACCCCTCGGACCAAAGTCTGTTTCCTAAGCAAGAGGCCGGTAGAGTCACGAGACGGCCTACGCCCCCGGGCTACGGCACTCCCTCACTACCTCTCGCCCAAGGGACGACTTAGGCTCCAAGGAGGCGTTTTGCAAAAGAAATCTGATCAGAAGCAACAGAGGGCAGAGGCTCGGAAACACGAGAAAAACAACTAAGAAACACAAATACTTCAAAAAGAAAAGCCTCGACGGCCACAAGCGTTACGATACAAAGATAATCCCTACTCTATTTTTTACATGGCCCCTTGGGCCTAGGTCAAGGCTCAGGGACTCCAGCATCGGCAGATGGTAGGGGAGGGACCACCTCCTCTTCGAAGAGCGTCGCCAGCGCCGTGGCAGGGCCTTCCGCCGCCTCCATCAGCTTCGTGACCGCCGCGTCGGCCTCCTCGTCGTCATCAGGCAGGACATAGCCATTGCTGATGGCCGAGAGATCGACGCCAATGTAGTGAGAGGAGATGACGGCCAATGCCCGCTTGACACCCGTGTACAGCGCTCCTCGGAGCCGCTCGCGCATCTGGCTGCTCAGCGTGATCATAGTAGTGCGGGAGCACCCGCATGAACCGGTCCGCCGAAACGCCGAGGCCGCACTCGTGAAAGGAGACGAAGCTTACGACGTAGCCGTCACGAGGCCTTGGCTCCGGCTCACCGTACGGAGCGATCCACTCTAGCCTGGTGGGGTCCGTCACCGGACGAAGGAGTCCACCGTCGACGAGCGACTGGAGTGTCTCCACGGTAACATCGGAGGGATCCCAAGGGTCCGCCTCGAGGACAACGACGTTGCCGGCCATGAGTGCGACGGAAGGATTGGATGCGGCGGTGAGTTTCTCTCTCTCTCGCTTTTTCTCGCTTTTCCTCGCTTTCTCCCTGGCTCGCCCTTCTCCCTTCTTCCCGGCACCCGCTGCTCTAGCGATAGCTCGATGGAGGCAGAGCTAACGCAGGCAAGGTAAGATGAGGAAGGGCGAGACCCTTCGAGTATTTATGCAGGGGGAAGATGAAACGAACGGGCGATGAAATCGGGGAAGTTTCCCCCCGATCCGGCGCAGTTACCCACTAGCCGGTTTTACCGCCCACGCGCCCACTTCTTTCTCATTAATTGGGGGAACGGTTACGTCCCATCCACCATGTCACGCTCGGCCACTACGGCAGCAGGCGTCGTTTCGCCTCCCCAGGAAACCGCCTCAAAAGGCGCGTCGCCCGTCGCCGAGCCAATGGGGAAGATATTCCCCCCGGTCTATTCCTTTCAGATGAAGGAACCAGGCTCTGAGCCTATTACGGTCTAGGGGTTCGAAGGCTGGGCCCCAGAGGTGTTTCGACAGCCGCCCTAGGGCAACAGAGTCAGGGACGACCGCGGGCGAGCCTATACGGGACTGAGGCCCAAGCAAGCAAAACGCTTGGGATGTCCTAAGTCGTGTCCGAGACCGGCAGGGAAGTCTCCGAATGGGATCCCACCGTAGGGAGGCACCGAGCCACCGAGGCCCAGCGAATGGCCTCGGCACCCACTAGAGAAACCCTCCGGTACTCTTGGAGTGCGTCTCTGGACCGCTAGCCGTCCCCTAGCGAACAAGGCACGGGCCTCCACTCGGACTTACCCGATAACAGCTCACTAGAAGTGCCAACGCTCGTGCCCACCGAGGGTAGCCTGGCACATTCCACCCCTCCTTCCGAGCAAAAAGGAAGCATGAGGGTCGTGTAAAAAAGTCAGGGGAACCCCTGACGGACCTCTCGCCTCGTGCAGAGGCTAGGGGCTCTTCCTGCAATCTTGCCGAGACCTAGCGGCCCCGGTTCGCACTCGAGGGGGCTCGGCAAAACAACCCCTCCTTTCGAGCGAAAAGGAAGCGCGAGGGTCGTACAAAAAGCCAGGGGAGCTCCTGACGGCCCTCTGCTCCGTGCGGAGGCTAGGGAGCCCTTCCTGCAACTTCGCCGAGACCCTGCGACCAAGACTCGCGCCCAAAGGGACCTCAGCAAACAAACCCTCAAGCGCGAGGGGCGTATAAAAAGCCAGGGGAGCTCCCGATGGCCCTCTCGCTTTGTGCAGAGGCTAGGGGGCTCTTCCTGCAACCTTGCCGAGACCCAGCGGCTTCGGCTCGCACCCGAATGGGCTCGGCAAATAACCCCTCCGTCCGAACGAAAAGGATATGTGAGGGTCGAACAAAAAGCCAGGGGACCCCTGACCGCCCTCTCGCTCCGGGCAGAGGCTCGGGGGTTCCTCCTGCACCCAAGACAACGACGAACGACCTAAGTCCGCGCTAGAAGTTTCATTACAAATACGATAAAGGGCACCGAGCCCATTACGGTCCAGGGGTTCGAAGGCTGGGCCCCCTAAGGTTTCGACAGCCGCCCCAGGGCAACAAAGTCAGGGACGACTATGGGCGAGCCCACAAACAGCCAAAGCTCGAGCAAACAAATCGCTCAGGGCGTCCTAAGTCGTGTCCGAGACCGGCATGGAAGTCTCCGAATGGGATCCCACCATAGGGAGGCACCGAGCCACCGAGGCCCAGCGAACGGCCTTGGCACCCACTAGAGAAACCCTCCGGTACTCTTGGAGCGCGTCTCTGGACCGCTAGCCGTCCCCTAGCGAACGGGGCACGGGCCTCCACTCGGACTTACCCGATAACAGCTCACCGGAAGTGCCAATGCTCGTGCCCACCGAGGGTACCCTGGCACATTCCACCCCTCCTTCCGATCGAAAAGGAAGCACGAGGGTCGTGTAAAAAATTAGGGGCACCCCTGATCGCCTCATGCTTCGTGCGGAGGCTCGGGGGCTCTCCCCGCGACCTTGCCAAAACCCCGCGACCCGAACTCGCGCTTGTGGGCTCGGCAAAAACGATAAAAAACTCCTAACTCAAAACACAAAAAAGCCCCTAGAGGAGTGACTCCACTCCTCCAGGGCCTCGGGGGCTACACCCGGCGGGTGCGCTCGCGCGCACCCACCGAAACCTCAAATAGCGAAACACAATCCCTACAGAAGCGGCTGCAAGCCGAGTCTCGACAAACCCTCAGGGAGAGTGCACGCACTCTCCTTGAGGCTCGGGGGCTACTGTCGGGTACCATAAACCAGGGTACCCCAAGCGTGCACCAAAAGGGTCACTTAAGTCCCATCAACAACAAAGCTAGAGGGTAAGCCATGGGCTCATCACCAGCCTCAGCTAAGCCCATCGGCTCTCCGCCTCGCCCGAGGCATCGCACGGGAGGTCTCGGCACCCTAACGTGATCTCCGCCTCGCGCGAGGCCCTTCGCGGGAGGCCTCGGCAAGGTGCCCAATCTCCGTCTCGCGCGAGACCCCAATCTCCGTCTCGCCCGAGGCCCCGTACGTACAGCCTCGGATGAGACCGTCATTCTCCGTATCGCTCGAGGCCGGCTCGTCCATAGCCCGTCGCCCCCGCCTCGACTGGTCTTCCCGACAGCACGTCGCGTCCCATTAATGCGTCAACCACTCCCGCGATCTCAGCCGAACGACGGTCCGACACCGCGGAATGGCCGACGGGACGTGAGGTCGCATCAGCGCCATACCAGCTGAGACAGGGCACGGCGGGGATTACCGGCCACTGTATTCTGACGCTGTGCCCACGATCAGCGCCCGCACTCCACTGTGCCCCGCGATCCCCGCCTCGAAAACAATGCGACATGGGCAGCCTGGCCCGGGTCATCACCGCCTCCGAACCAGCACACCAGGTCAACCGCTCTCTCCGGGCCTCGGCGCTATACACCAGGGTCTCGGCTATCTCGGGATTCGTGTCTGCCGAGACCCCCACTGCGGTGCGGCCTCGGCACCGACCGAGCCTCGGCCTCGTGCACAGTCAATCCACAGCGACTCGCACGACCGCCGCACCCTCTCCGAGGCAGCCCTGGAGCTCCCATGACGCACAGGATCGGATGGGACCAGCACGCCGCCCCCGTGCTTCAAGGACGGACCACTCCGATGACTACGCCGCCACAGGAACAGGCCACAGGGCTCGGACACGCCGCCTCTGTTCACACGACACCATATAGTTAGCACATGTACTGTCCTTGTCCTCCCTTCAACTATAAAAGGAGAGGACTTGGGCCATTTAGGGGGACGCCCGGTGACACAGATACTTCACGGCCGTCTGAGAGCAACGTCTCGAGCAGCCCACATCATTCTCCGCCGAGACCTGGGACTGGCTCCCTCTCTCACCTAGCTTGTAACCCCCCTACTACAAGCACTTCGGTGCAAGGAATACAAGATCGATCTCCCAGACTGGACGTAGGGCATCGATTGCCTGAACCAGTATAAACCTTGTGTCTCTTTGCATCACCATTCGGAACTAGGGACACGCAGTTCAAATTCACCAGATGGTTGAGGATCCCCCGGTCCAAAACACCGACACTACCCCGTACCAATTCATTTCTTTCTTTTCGAGACACCTCGCCGATGCTCCTGACTATTGCTGTGCACGCAAGAGCCCCGCCGCCTCGCCGCGCCCTGAGCCTGTCGAGGCCTCAGAGGAGGCCGACCTCGCCGGACCCCCTCCCCCGCCATGCCACCCCGTCACACCTTCCTCCCTGCCTGGTCCCACACGACGAGCTCCATGCCTCGGGCCGAGGTGCTTCGACGACCGCGCGCCGAGGCCAGCGCCGATGCCCTCCCACGCCCAGCCAACGCTGCTCGGGGCCTATCGTTAAACCTCCTCCACTCACAGTCGACGACCCTTGTGTATGACCGTGGTTTTAGAGTACGGCATACCCGTTTCCATCCTTGCCCTGTCAGTCCGTGCATTTCCTTTTGCAGCAACGCTCGCTTGTTCAGGACAAGGATCGGACAGCAAGCTGTGACAGACAGTGTGACTGTGTGAGTGATCGATTGGAACCCCACCCAGGTCATGCTTTGATCTGGTTGGGTACAGTTGCCCTGTTTGTTTGGCTGCCATGGCTGAAAGTATCGTTGACTGATTTGTTGGGAGAGAAAAATAATGTTTGTTAGCTGAAAAATATAACTTATAAACCAAACGAACAGGGCAAGTGTGGTTGGGTGGGCCCGGCATGTCCCGAGAATCTTGCCCTGTGGAGTGGTGCTGGTGCCCATCCGCCCATCCGATCCGCAACATGATCATGAACCCTGTTTCGCTAAGCCGTCGTCGTTATGGTGCTACTAAACTCACTCACTGCAGGTCGTGTACTAGAGACAGCAGTGTCATTTGCAATAGGGAAAATTGGTTCTATAGCACCAAAAAAACTCCACTTTCGTAAAATACCGCTGAAAGACATTCGTCACGTAAAATACCATCAAAAGACAGTGCCGTTACCTCTATCTAGCATTCCGTCACAGTGGCACACCAACGTCGTGAAATCCACCTTCAAACGTCTGAAAGGGAAAAAAAAGAACGGGTCCTGGTCCTCCCCTCGTTTGCTGCCTGTTCGTGACGACACGGAGGCGAGCTGAGTCGGGGCACGCAAGGCGGCGCCCAGAGCGCAGGCAAGGTCGGCCGGGCAGCGCGAGGCGGCGCCCAGCGAAGCTGTGTGGCCAAGGCGGCGCCCAAGCCACGCGGGCAAGCTCCGCCGGGCAGCGCGAGGCGACACCCAGCGCGCAGGCGAGGTCGGCTGGGGCGCGGCCACGGCAACACCGCGCAGGCGAGCTCCGCCATGGCGCGCAATGCGGTGGTCGCGCCACGCAGGCGAGCTCTGCCGCGGTCGCTCCAACTCACATGCACCGATGATGCACGCGACTACGTGAGCAAGAAAATGGTGCGGGCAGAAAGAATGAATTAAAAATTGAAATGGTACGCATGGGAGAGGACGGTGGCGGAGGTGCCATTGCTAGCGACGCTCACGCGGAGCTCGTGGGACTGGCCGCCCGGGATGATGGTGTCGGCGGCACGGGCGAGCCCAAGCTGGCAGACCTCGGCGGCGAACAGCAGCGTCTCCCGCACCGTGAGCATCGGGTACAGCCGGTCATCCTGCTTCACGTACACGGAGATGGCGCGCAGGCGGCGGGCCTGCAGTGGCTCCCAGTTGAGCGTGACCCCGCCGCCGTGGAGGCTATCGTGCGCGATCCATCCCGCCAGCGCGTTGCTGGACCCCTCGCGCCCACGCACATCACGGCGAACAGCTCCCCCTCGTGTGCGCGTGCAGCGGGCGCTGCTTCGCACGCCTGGGCCGAGCTTTTCTTCGCGAAGCGGCCGCCGCCTCGTGTGCCCTGGCAAGCTCGCCTCATCGGCTGCACGCCGCGGCCGCCATCTTTCGTGCTCCGGCCAAGCTCACCTGCGCGCCGCAGTCGCCGCCTCACGCGCCGCGGCTGAGCTCGCCTGCGTGGCGCGACCGCCGCATCACGCGCCATGGCGGAGCTCGCCTGCGCGGTGTGGCCGTGGCCGCGCCCCGGCCGACCTTGCCTGTGCGTTGGGCGCCGCCTTGCGTGCCCCGACTCTCAGCTCGTCTCCGCGTCGTCACGAACAGGCAGCAAACAAGGGGAGGACCAGGACCCGTTCTTTTTTTTTCCTTTCAGGCGTTTGAAGGTGGATTTCACGACGTTGGTGTGCCACTGTGACAGAATGCTAGATAGAGGTAACGACACTGTCTTTTAATGGTATTTTACGTGACGAACGTCTTTCAGTAATATTTTACGGAAATGAAATTTTTTCGGTGCTATAGAACCAATTTTCCCTTTGCAATGCTGCAGGGATACATCCTGTGGGCTCTCGAACGAAACGACCACACATCTGCCCTTGCTACCTGTAGCCCTGTATAGGTGCATTGCATTGCACTGTTCGGTGTAGTAGATCCTGATGCAGTAAACCTAGCGGCAGAGCAGTAACAGCAGCAGGAACAGAGTACCAGCAGTAGGAGCAAGAGCGTAGAGTCGTCGATGGTACACGCCGTGCCGTGCCATGCCGGATCGGAGGGTGAAGACTGACGACTCGACTGAAGACCCGGCGGGGACAGCCGACAGGTTGATGCATGATCCAGCCCATGAGAGTGGTGACCTAGGGCAGGGCTACGCTACGACGGCAGCAGCAGCAGCAGCAATGAGTGATGGGCTGGTGGCCAATGGCCGGGGCTAGCTGTGCGTGGTTAGACCTAATTTTTTACTATTTAACCCTTTTTTTAATAAAATTTATATTTAACCTCTGAAAGACTTAAACTCATCTTTGATCCTGGGGTCGGCGCCATGAGTCCGGGTTTCGAGGTAACACGTCTCGGCGCCACAGATCTTGACGCCGAGGTATCTGGCCGTGCACAGGAGAAAATCATACGTGGCCGGTACCTCAACGCCATAGATCTTGGCGAGAAAATCCTACGTGGTCGGTACCTCAGCGCCATAGATCTTGGCTCCGAGGTCAGCGCCACATATCTTGACGCCGACCTCGAAAACGCTGACGACCGGCAGACTGGGCGGCCACGTTGCCTCGGTTCCCGTGCTCGTCACAAAACTGGCTGGCCGAACAGTGCTGGTGCATCTGCATGCGTTCCTCCACTCCTCTCTCTCCCATATATCTCGCTGGCAGTCCGCGCGCGCGGTCAGACGCGTGCGATGGCGTGGTCAGCGCTACAGTACCGCGCAGAGCATGGACGTCTGCGGCAGGGCGATGGGATGTGACGAGCATGGTGAGAGGTGGAGTGGCGTGGGTGGCAGCATGGCCGGTGGATTTTATCGGGTCACGCATTGTTGCTGCGTGAGGGGATGGTCGACGGGGTGTGCACATGCTTCTGACCGCACGACGCAGCTTTGCGATTAATGATGTAGCTAGTGCCGGGCATGCAGCCTGTGTGCGGCTTGTGCGGCACTGTAGGCGTGTCAGCTTGCGTATGTACGCAGTGACTTCCATCAACTAAAAAAAGTCTTAACTTCTAAACCAAATATTCAAATTAAATTCCAATTATACCATTGAGTTTCTGACAATAAATCCTTTAAAACAAGATCTCACATGGTAAATTCTAGTATAGCGCTAAATTAATTTTTTATTAAGATTTATAATTCCTTGACACACATTAGAACTAAAAAATGATATTATTCTAAGATGTAAGTGAGCGGCTGGTGCCATGCCTTTTTTTAGACAAATCGTTCTTTAATAATGAACATAAATGTAGAGTCCTTTTATTTATTATTATGGTGTTTTACTGCTATGATGCTGCCTTTTTACCTTCCAGTAAAAACTCTCTTTGTTAATTATTGTGAGACTGAACCGGCTACAGTTCCCCAAGATCAAGTTATCATGTTTAGTTGGAGGCATGTTTTGGCTGTCAAATACGTACTCAGTACTAAGCAGCATTATTTTGATTTTCTAAAAAGAATGTAATAAAGAACAAGAAGCATGTTGGTATATATACTTGTACTCGCAGATTTCTATCATGGAGTGCAGACGAACGGAGCTCCTTGCACTCGTAGGCCGGAACAGCAACGACTCACCTCACTGCCACTGCGCTGTTGTGTTTGTGTTGTTTTGTCTTATAATATAATAATTTGCCTGATACAGGAGGCCGCGACTGCGACGTCGGGTTGAGAAATGGAAAGCCTCGTCCCATCGCTGCCCACTCCGTCGCCCACGCCTCTGCGTGGTACTGTAGCACTGACCACGCCATCGCGGACTGCCAGCGAGATGTATGGGAGAGAGAGGAGTGGAGGAAGGCAGGCAGATGCACCAGCGCTGCTCGGCCAGCCAGTTTTGTGATGAGCACGGGAACCGAGGCAACGCGCCGCCCAGTCTGCCGATCGTCAGCGTTTCCGAGGTCGGCGTCAAGATATGTGGCGCCGACCTCGACGTCAAGATATATGACGCTGAGGTATCGGCCACGTAGAATTTTCTCCTGTGCACGGCCAGATACCTCGACGTCAAGATTTGTGGCGTCGAGACGTGTTACCTCGGCGTCAGGACTCATGACGCCGACCTTCAGAGTCCAAAGATAAGTTTAAGTCTCTCAGGAGCTAAATATAAATTTTATTAAAAAAAAGTTAAATAGTAAAAAATTAGGGAGCACAGAGGCAGGCAGAGGCAGATGCTGCGTCGCCGGCTTTTTACGGCCACGGGATAAAGGTGCCGCCTTTTTCCACCGCGCCACAGCAAGGAAAATACTCCAAAGGCCATGTTCAGTTCCTCAAAAAAAAAATTACGGCTTATCCCATCAAATATTTAGATAAATACATAAAAATATTAAATATAGACTAAAAAATAACTAATTACACAGATTGCGACAACTTTGCGAGACGAATCTTTTAAACCTAATTAGACTATGATTTGACAATATAGTGCTACAGTGATATATATGCTAATGACGGATTAATTAGGCTTAATAAATTCATCTCGTGGTTTACCGATGGATTTTGTAATTTTTTTATTAGTATTCAAATACTCCGTACGACACCTTCACATGACACTCAGATATAACGTCTCTAAACTTTCCCCGGATTTATGGCCTAGGCCCCGTTTAGATCTAAAAAAATTTTGCGCAGTACACGTCACATCAAATCTTGCGGCACATGTATGGAGTACTAAATGTAGACGAAAAAAAACTAATTACACAGTTGAGTGAGAAATCGCGAGACGAAACTTTTGATCCTAATTAATCCATAATTAGACACTAATTACCAAATACAAACGAAAGTACTACAGTAGCCAAAACCTAAAAAAATTTTGATCTAAACACGCCCTAAATCAACCGTCGTCGCTCGCTGCTGTAGCTGGAGTAGCATAGTAGCAGCTGCGACCTGCGACCCGAGTTGCTTTGCCTTGATCCGTCCGTCCGTCCGTCTCCATTTCTCCATGCTTGAGCCTGTGTGTGTGTCATGTGTGGGTTTTACTGTGTCCAGATTCAGATCCTGTATAAAGTTTGATGACGTCATATCGGATGTTATATGAAAATATCGCATAGGGTGTTCGGATACTAATAAGAAAACAAATTACAGAATCCATCAATAAACCGCGAGACGAATTTATTAAGCCTAATTAATCTATCATTAGCACATGTGTTACTATAGAACCACATTGTCAAATCATAGACTAATTAGGCTTAAAAGATTCGTCTCGTACAATAGTCGTAATCTGTACAATTAATTATTTTTTAGTCTATATTTAATATTATATATGTGTGTTAAATATTCGATGCGATATGGTGTAAAGTTTTTAGGAATGAACTAAGGGCCTATTTAGATTCTAAAAAATTTTGCGCAGTACCCGTCATATCGAATCTTGCGGCACATGCATGGAGTACTAAATGTATATGAAAAAAAACTAATTACACAGTTGGTCGAGAAATTGCGAGACGAAACTTTTAAACCTAATTAGTCCATAATTAGACACTAATTACCAAATACAAACGAAATTCTACGTTGAGCCAAAATCCAAAAATTTTTGGATCTAAACGGGGCCTAAAAAGGGCTCATGCTGTCTCTGCTGCGATCCCTGCCCGCTTCTGTCCTGCTAGACAGCAATGGTCGACGTGTGTGTGTGAGAGAGACAGAGAGGGGTGCAGCGCAGTGCAGCAGCAGGACGTAGTAGGAGTAGCTGGTACTACCAGTAGGTGCTAGTGCTACCAGCCAGACACCATGCCGTGCCCGGCCTCCGTCCGCCTCTGCGTCTCTCCGTCTCCGTCTCCGTCTCCATCTCCATGTCCTGCTGCCGGCAGCTGCATGCCTTTGTGTTGTGTCACGGCCGGCCTTTCCTGTCGCCCATGATTAGGGCTTTAATCGAGGCGAATAACTTACCAAAACGAAGCCAGCAAGACCCACAGCAGCAGCCACGAGCACGATACTACAGGACACGCGAAACTAGGGCGCACATCATGGTCGCCATCAGCGCGAGCACCGTATCTCCAGGCCACATGGAGCCATCCATCACAAAAAGGCCGAGGGAGAATCCGATGACAATTACAGTACTAGAGAGGAACTAAAGATTTTTAGGATATATATATGCCGCAAAAAACAAATTTCAAATACGCTTGGTAAAACTATTTGCTAATTCCTCAAAATTGTAAAATTGCAATGTAATTTGGTATACATGTACTATAATCCAAAGATTAAGTTAGAATCAATTCTCACCTGTTCCTTATTCAATTTCCACTAAAGTACCTAAGAATCCGAGGTGGAGCTCTGCCCTAATAATAATGGTACAATTCTGCTCCTAGCTTCTTCGGAGCGGATTCAGTGAAGCTCTAGATATAGTTAAAATGCAAATTAGGTACCGGCGGGGAGCCGATAAAAATACTTTTCTATTTACACTACAAGCTAAGAGCTCAAAAACCCGCTCTCCATAGCTCCTCGGTCAATCACCGCTAGAATCATTTAGGAATCACTTCTCACATATTATCCACCTTGCTCCTCACTAGAATCACTTCGTCAAAGAATAAAAAAGGGAAGCTTAAAAATTAGGAAAGAAAGTTCTAACAAGCTGACCTTGAGTACTCCCTCCATCTCAAAATAAGTGTCATTCCAACTTCCTAATAAGTCAAACATTTTTAACTTTGACCAAATATATATAGAAAAATATCAGTATTTATGGTGCACGGTTAGTATCATTAGATGAATTGTTGAATATATTTTCATAATAAACTTATTTAAAGATATAAATATAAATATTTTCTACAAATCTAGTAAAATTTAATAAACTTTGATTAACATGCATCCCATAGTGACATTTATTTTTTGAAGAAGGGGGGATGATAAATATCTTTTTATATAAACTAGATATATGCCCGTGCATTGCACAGGGTCCACGTTTCTTTTTTTTTACTAAACCTCAGTATTTGGACACAAACGTGTGAGCTCTAAGGATTTCGTGTGTACGCGTGGATTCGGTCTTTGTATTGAAACCGATGATTTGTATCAGACGTGGACGTATGTGCAGGAATTGAGATTTGGTACTGAGTAGATTTTGGTAAAATAACATATATTCTCTTTGTTCCTAAATAAGTGTCGTTTTTATTTTCCAAGGAGTAAAACACTTTTAACTTTGATCAACCATATATAAAAAAAATTATAATACATAATTAGTATTATTAGATAGATTGTTGAATCTATTTTTATAGTAAACTTTTTTTTATAGATATAAACTTAAGAAAGTTTGTTCGCCCTGCAACAACTCTTATTTTAGAATGAAGGTAGTATAAAATATGCCTGGTAGAGTCGAGTTAAAGAAACACCTCGTTCCTTCCTCGTGGAGTTAAACCTGCATGCAGAGGAACACTACTTGCTCCCTCCGTTTTTTTGGCTGCGCGTAGTTTGCATGGAGCGATGCAGGGAGGGCTGCCGATACGCGTGCACCAAACCAATTTCGTGAAATCCGAGGCCGAGCCAGGTACGTTTAGGCACGTACACGGAGGCGAAGTGCGTACGTGTCCAGATCGAGCCAGCCGCGTACATGTACAGAGGCCGTGCAGGCGCGTACACGAGGGAGTTGGACGAAACCCCTTTCACGTGCGTTGCACCAGGTCAATACAGCAGAAACGTTCAAGCTGACGGTGAAGCCCGGCAAGACGTACAAGCTCCGGCTCATCAACGCCCTCAACGACGAGCTCTTCTTGTCCATTGCCAACCACAAGTTCACCGTCGTCGACGTCGACGTGCTCTATGTCAATCCCTTTACTGTGGACACCCTCGTCATCGCGCCGGGGCAGACCCACAACGTTCTGCTCATGACCACACGCAGGGCACGTTCGACACCACCATCGTCGGCGTCCTTGAGTACGAGGAGCTGAACCCCTCCGGCTTGTCTTCTCTAGCCCAGAACAACCTCCAGATCTTCGCGCCGACCCTACCGCAGATCAAATCACGAAGCTCCGCAGCCTCCCAAGCGCGGAATACAAGGCCACCGCGCCGCGGAACATTGACCGGTGCTTCTACACCGCGGGGCTCGGCTCGCACGCGCACGCCGTCAACGGGACTTGCCAGGGCCGAACAGGCCCCAGTTCGTGGCATCCATCAACGTCGTCTTGACCAAACATATATATAGAAAAATATCAGTATTTATGGTGCATGATTAGTATCATTAGATGAATTATTGAATATATTTTTATAATAAACTTATTTAAAAATATAAATGTAAATATTTTCTACAAATCTATTTAAATTTAATAAACTTTGATTGTCGGCGCGAAAACGTTGTAGCCGTGCCGGGTGGACACGCAGCAAGCCGGAACGATCTGGAGATCTGCCTGGCTTCAACGCAGGAGCAGTCGATCCTGCGAATTCCCAAGGGCGTGCCAGTCAATTTGACCTGTAATTGACAAAAAAAGAAAGTTTATCAGTAATTTAGGGTGGAACATGCTGGTTTTGCCCAGACAGTTCCAAGTGTGCCGCTTCGGGAGCGGCCAGACGGAAAAATCGACTAAATAGCCGATACGAGAAGAAATCGACTGTTAAGGATTGTAACGCTCGTAGGTCATGATTGATTTTATAGTAACAAATACAATACACCCAGTTTTAATGATCATTTCCCTTAAGCTATTAACATGTATGCGTCAAAGATGCATCACTGGCTAAATTGGATTTGATCAATACGTGGTGTAGAGCCAATGAATCCGGTGAAAAGGGATATGCCACGCATACAATCGACTGTTCGATATAGATAGATCTACGAACTGTCTAAATCTAATCTATTACCGTCAACAGTGAGGTTCGACCGGATCGATGCAGCTATGATGATGATGATAGTCTTAGAAACAGAAAATCCATAAAACCGACCATACTTCACATATTTATGAAAGCGTGTCATATCTGTGAAAGCACAGGCGAATCGGCTAAAATGGGTAGAAAAGGGATTGTAGCATGTGAACAATCGACTGTTTAATGTGGACAGATCTATAAACTCATCATATCTAACATATTATCCTTAACAGTGGGGTTCGACCGGATCGATGGCAGCCATGATAAAGATAACAAATCAAACCTTTAAAATAAACAGATCTATTCATATTTAACAGAATCTTGAAGACACACTATAAGCGTTAAAGTACGGACGATTGGCTATTTAGCCGATGTAGGCATAGCAAATAGCCAAGGTCACGCCTGGTCGAAAGCAAATCTACCAACTAGCATACTCCGATCTAAAGTGCTAATAGTGGGGATCGACCGGATCGTTACAGCCATAATAGCGAGCTATAGACCAGATTCAACCAGCTAGTAAACCTTCTCAAGATCAGACATGCCTTAACCGCGTACTATGCACGATCAAGATCGAAGTAGAACTGCTGATAAAACATAATCGGTCATTTAAAGTAAGAACCATCGCAATGTGACAAAATAAACGATGGACTAAAAGGATGTGAGGCCGATCTAGATCAATCTCGATCGAGCAAGTTGATATTGCTGAAACTAATGACAACAAGAACATCAGCAAGATCGGTAACTTAATGAATCTACCCGAAGAATGCCACCCTTAGATAGAGCCGATAACTTAACTTTAATCTAATTCGAGCAGCGGAGGTCGAACTTAACCGATGCAACCGTACTTGAACTAAATAAGGATCGATAACTAACATATACTAGAGCTCGTAAGAGGTCGGCCGGACCAATGCAGCCTTACAAACAAAAATATAAGCCATGACGGTACTTACAGACAAGCAGGAGGTCAACCGGATCGATGCAGCCCTGCTGGTTGAAGAACTCGTCGAGATCTACAGTACTACTCCTAAGGGTTAGCGTGAAGCCGAAAAAAGTAATTGGTATTGATTGATTGGATGTCTCTTACAATAGCCGGGGTCCAATATTTATACCCGGAACTTAAACATGAATCATACTCAAACCCGACTTATTACAATCTTTGAAATAAAAGAAAACATTCCTAATTTAAGATAACTTGGACCATAATCCTTTCCTTTTTTGTAGAGTCCGACATATCTTCCTCCCCCGACGCCATCTGTATGTAATCCGTTAATGTTATCTGCTGACGTTATCTATAAAATAGCCGATTTCCGATACCGCATCAAAACCGGCTGATATCAATCCACATCTGATAGATTCCTTGATGATACAATCTTGGAAGCTTCGAGTTCCCACGTTTTTCTCTTCCTAAATTTTGGTGTAAACATTGATTAACATGCATCCTATAGTGATATTTATTTTTGGACGGAGTGGGGGGGTGTGGGGGGGGGGGGGGGGGGGGGGGGGTTGTTGAGGGGAGAATGATAAATATCTTTTTATATAAATTTTGGATAGAGGGAGTACGCGCGGCAATGACAACGAGCTATGTGTGATGCCTTTTCTTTTGCTCGGAATGTGCAGCTCAACGTCCAAGCTTCGAGGCCTGGTCGAGTTGATACGTGCTCTCCAAAAACAGAGCCAAAGTGAACTCGTAACCAAAAAGTTGCATTGCTACCATAGATAGGAAAATCTCGCTACAAGTAGTACAACTAGATCTCACAGCCCAAGGACGTAGCATCCATCGGGCGTGTTCATGACCTGCCACACCGCAATTTATAATTTACGCATGTCGCAATTTCTGATTCTCCATTCTTAAGGAAAATTTTCGAGAATAAATGTCTTTTTTGAACAAAACCGTGGGGCAAAGCCCCCCCGGGGCACAAAAAAAAAAACTTAAATTAACCAGAACCAGGTTACGGATGAGAGCTATCAAGAAGATAGCTTAGAAAAGTGAGGAACGACCCTGCCACTCAACACAAAGAAAGAAGAAGAAAACAAGAGAGAAAAGACAAACAAAGCCTAATCTAAACAAGGAACAGACCACTAAGCAAACTGCCAATTATAAGAAATTTAACCAGGCCATAATACTTTTGTGCAAGGAGGGCCAAAATCTGACCAAATGAAGAAGCACTTCCTTTTTGAAACTAGTCTTCCAGAGACTAACACTAGGAATTTTCCATCAAAGATTAGACTATTTCTCTCTTTCCTAGCTTAGCAGCCATGTGTTTGGTTGTCCACATCATCATGCCTTATTGTATATTTTTTAGTTCAATAATGTTCCACATGTAATAGACTCACACTTTTGCCCCCCCCCCCCCCCCCCCCCCCCCCCCCCCCCCTCTTTTTGCTTATAAGAATGGCGAGCAAATTGTTAGCGACATTTTAGGCGTGTTTGGCAAAAAAAGTGTGGCAATTTGAGTGCTGAACATGCCTTGATGGTTCACTAAGGGCCATTGTGGAACGCAGGTTCGTCAAACACACGACAGGAGAAACACAGGATTAGATTGAGGTACCAACGTACGGAGTATGCCTTTGTCACTTCTCTGTGTATCTTGACGTCATGATAGAATTCTAGAGGTCTTTGGTCCATAAAGCAATATATAGGAACCTATGGATAATCCTATGAAATTTCTTTATTTTCCTTTGTTTCAAGGGAGTCTGAGTGCCCATAATAATGATATAGAATTACACATGCTATGTGACTTTTTCTTATTTAGCCATATCGGTTAACAATGCTGCTCTCTCCGATAAAAAAAGGGAAAAACTACAAAAACCCACCTAAAAGTTAGGGTTTTTCCAAATAGTAACATGCATCTTACTTGAAAGATGACACCTGCAAATTTTATGTGTTTCGAATGCCCCACGTGCTTGGTGACAAATTTATTGAAGATTCGATGACTTTGCTTTGGCAAGTCATGCCGTAACTTTACTCCTTCAATCCATCCTCCAATAAAGAATCAACGTGGGAGATCAACTAGAGGCCAATGACTTGTTTTTTTTCACCGGTGTGAGCGTTCCCATTCAGCGCACCGGACTTCCGCGTGCACACCTTGCCAGCGTCCACCCCAACCAAAACCAAAGCCCCAGTCTCGTCCACCCATTGTTGTCTCGCCTCACCTGCATGGGCTGACCCAGTACACAAGGAGCGGAGCCATATACCCCACTTAAATTTTGGGTTTCCAAACAAAATATATATTCTTTCGTGTGGAAGGTGAAAGCTCTAGTTTGGTTTTGGTGAATTGATGAAACCCTAAGTCGTAACCAAGTTTATCAAATGATCATGAGATAGGTAGCATACTCCAAGTGGTGAAGCAAATAAAGATCATAGCATGATAAAGATGATGGCATGGTGATGATCAAGTGCTTCGACTTGGAAAGAAGAAAGAGAAAAACAAAAAACTCAAGGCAAAGGTATAAATTGTAGGAGCTATTCTGTTTTGGTGATCAAGACACTTAGAGAGTGTGATCACATTTAGGTTTGATAGCCGTACTATTAAGAGGGGTGAAACTCGTATCGGAATGCGGTTATCAAAGTGCCACTAGATGCTCTAACTCATTGCATATGCATTTATGATCTAGTGGAATGCTAACATCCTTGAAAATGTTTATGAAAATACGCTAACACATGTGCACAAGGTGATACACTTGGTGGTTGGCACATTTGATCAAGGGTGATGAAGTTTAGGTGCAAGGGTAAGAAACTCCACCGGTGGAGTGTCCGCCCGTAGAGTGCGGACAGTCCGACGGTGCCACCGACGCCCTAGACACAAAAGACGGAGGTCACTGTAAGTGACCGGATGCTGGTCTCGGTTGGACCGGCGCGTCCGGTCAGGTGTAATAGCAAAGACGCTGGCGTCGGTCAAACGACCGGACGTTGACAGGGTGCGTCCGGTCAGTGCTGACGTATGCTAACGCAGGGCCTACAGAGGAGACATTGTGTTACCGGACGCTGGCTGTGTCTGATCAAGCATGACCGGACGCGTCCGGTCGGGAAAAATCGCGTTTGGAACCTTATTGGAAACGACCGGACGCTAAGGTCCAGCGTCCGATAACTTTCTAACTGACGCGTCTGGTCAATAGACGACCGTTGAAATCTGACGAACAGTATTTGAAGCAAGGGACACGTGGCGTGAATCACATGACCGGACGCTGAGGGCCAGCGTCCGGTCGATCGGACCGGAGCATCCGGTCACCCCGCGTTGTGCCCAGTGAAGGGGTACAACGGCTCTATTTCGTGGGGGCTTCTATTTAAGCCCCATGGCTGGCTCAAGCTCTCTCTCTTGGCCATTTGCATTGACATAGCAACCTTGTGAGCTTAGCCAAAGCCCTCCCACTCATTTCCATCATAGATTAAACATCTTTGTGAGATTGGGAGAGAATCCAAGTGCATTGCTTGAGTGTTTGCATCTAGAGGCACTTGGTGTTCGTGTTTCGCTACGGATTTCGCTTGTTACTCTTGGTGGTTGCCGCCACCTAGACGGCTTGGAGCAGCGAGGATCGTTGAGCGGAGGGTGGTGATTGTCTCCAGCTCCGATCGTGGTGGTTGTGAGGGGTTCTTGACCTTTCCCCGGCGGAGCGCCAAAAGGTACTCTAGTGGATTGCTCGTGGCTTGTGTGATCCTCATCTTGTATTGGTTGTGCGGCACCCTATTGAGGGTTTGGCGTGTGAAGCCAATTAGCGCGTGAACCTCCAAGTGAGTGAATCGCCACAACGAGGACTAGCTTGCCGGCAAGCAAGTGAACCTTGGTAAAAAATCATTGTGTTCATCATTGATTCCGAGGTGATTGGTCTTCATTGTTATTCATCCTTGTGATTGATTGGTTCCTTCATCTACACGGCGGTATAACTTTCTTGATCACTCTCTTTACATTACCGCAAACTAGTTGTCAAGCTCTTTAGCGTAGTTAGTTGTGAGAGATTGCTTGCTTTGTTGGTGTGGCTCTTTAGTTAGCTTTTGAGAGCACACTAACATAGGGTAGTGTTATAGCTATTGTGTGATTAGATACTATTGAAACTAGAATTACGGTAGGCGGGTTGCATTTTAAGTAGGCTAGCGCAACACTTGCTTCGTCTCATAATTATCTAACCATTTTGTTAAGTGTTGTTGTAGAAATTTTATTAGGCTATTCACCCCCCTCTAGCCATTAGGACCTTTCAAGTGGTATCAGAGCCGAGGTCACCGTTATTTGAGGCTTAACAACCTTCGGAGTTAAAATGGCTCAAATCAACAACACTAAGAAGCCACCCCAATTTGATGGCTCAAATTATCCCTATTGGAAGGCTAAGATGACAACATATATCAAGTCAATCAATAGGAAGATTTGGAAGGTGGTAGAAACAAAAATTGAGATAGAAGATGAAGAGGCTCCCACCGCCGCCGAAGAATTGCTACTCTAAAACAATGACATTGCTCTTAGTGCCATCCATGATGCTTTGGATGAGAGAACATTTGAGCAAATCAAGAACATTGAGAGAGCTCATGAGGCATGGAAGAAATTGGAAGAATCATTTGAGGGCACCAAGGCAATCAAGGGTGCAAAGGCATACATTCTTAAGGATAAATTTGCTAGTTTCAAGATGAAGGAAGATGAGAGTGTGCCGGACATGTTCCATCGAATGGAAGTGATTGTAAATGATCTCAAGGCACTTGGTGAGAAGATAGAGGACAAGGAATTCTCAAATAAGTTCTTGAGATGCTTACCCTCAAGATTTGGCACATTGGTCACTATTCTAGTGAGGTCCGGTTTGGATACAATGACACCAAATCAAATCTTAGGAGATATCATGACCGATGATGCTTATAGAGATGATGATGAGAAGGAAGAAAAGAGGGAGAAGAAAGATGAGAAGAAGGATGACAAGAAGAAGAGTGTGGCATTCAAAGCCACATCATCCAAGGGAAAAGCCAAGCAAGAAACATCAAGTGAAGATGATGATTCATGGGATGATGATGACGATGAGAAGATGGCTCTCTTTGTCAAGAGATTTGGCAAGTTCATGGTGAAGAAGGGCTACCGTGCAAGAAGAAAGAAGTCTTCATCCAAGAACAAAGGTGAGTCAAGAAGGTGCTTCAAGTGTGGAAGCAAAGATCATCTTGTTGCCCAATGTCCATACAATAGCGACAATGATGATGACAACAAGAAGAACAAAAAGAAGGACAAGAAGGAGAAGAAGGACAAGATGGGCTACAAGAAGAAGAAGGGTGGTTCATATGTAGTCACTTGGGGTAGTGATGCCTCCTCAAGTGATGATGATGATAGCGATGATGACAAGACCACCAAGAAGAAGATATTTGCAAGCATTGCAATCAATGAGAAGCCTTCTCTCTTTGAATCTCCATCATGCTTCATGGCTAAGGCCACTAAGGTACAATCTTGTGATGATGAAAGTGATGAAGAACATGATGATGAAAATGAACATGAAAATGAAAATGATAGTGATAATGATGAACCTACTAAGGATGAATTATTTGACATGCTAGAAGATGCTAGAGAACACTTTGACATCAAGAGAAGGGAATGCAAAAGTTTGCGTAAGGAAATAAAAGCCCTTAAGCAAGCTTTTGATGAGCTCAATGCATCTCATGAGAGGCTAGAGGATGCCCATGAGAAGCTCGGCAAGGCTCATAAGAAGCTCGAAAAAGCTCATTCCTCTTTGCTTGATGAGCAAAATAAAAAGAAGCATGTTGATACTTGTGATGTAGGTTTAACTTGTGACATAATTGATGAACCACTATCTATGCCTATCATTGCTCCTTCTACTAACCCTTCTTGTAGTACTTCCACTTCCACCTCATCTAGTGGTGATGGTCTCAATTGTGATGCCTCACTAGTGGTTGAGAATGAGAATCTCAAGGAGGTTAACAAGCTCACTCACACTTTGGCTAAAGGCCTATGGTGGTGAGGACCGCTTGCTTATGTGCTTGGGTAGCCAAAGAGCTTCTCTCTACAAAGAGGGATTTGGCTATACCCCCAAGAAAGGCAAGGCAGCCTTTGATCCTCACAAGACTAGTTTTGTGAAGAACAATGGTCGGTTTTGCACTAGTTGTAAGCAAGTTGGTCATAAAGAGCAAGAATGCACCAACAAAAGCAAAAATGCTAATGTATCCTCCATTAAGCTTAATTCTTCCTATATACTTATTAAGGGTATAAATGGTGTAAAGGCTAAGTTCATTGGCAACCCATGGATGGGCTCGAAGAAGAAAGCCATTTGGGTGCCAAAGAGCCTAGTGACTAACCTTCAAGGACCCAAGCAAGTTTGTGTACCTAAAAAGAA
The DNA here is from genome assembly GCF_019320115.1 of Miscanthus floridulus. Classification (NCBI taxonomy): domain Eukaryota; kingdom Viridiplantae; phylum Streptophyta; class Magnoliopsida; order Poales; family Poaceae; genus Miscanthus; species Miscanthus floridulus. The sequence continues at coordinate 19,259,141 of NC_089589.1, read as the reverse complement.
TTGATCTTCTTTTGTAGGTCAATTATAAAGCTGGAGGAAGACATTGGGTTCTTGATAGTGGGTGCACTCAACACAAGACCGGTGATGCAAGAATGTTCAACTCAATCAACACCAATAACAATGATGGATATGATAGTATCACATTTGGTGACAATGGCAAAGGCAAGGTCAAAGGGCTTGGTAAGATTGCAATATCCAATGACATGAGCATTTCCAATATGTTGCTAGTAGAGAGCTTGAACTTTAATTTGCTATCCGTGGCTCAATTGTGTGATCTTGGATTCAAATGCATATTTGGAGTAGATGATGTAGAGATCATAAGTGTAGATGGCTCTAATTTGATCTTCAAAGGCTTTAGATATGAGAATCTATACTTGGTTGATTTCAATGCTAGTGAAGCTAGATTATCTACATGCTTGTTCACTAAGTCTAGTATGGGTTGGTTATGTCATAGAAGGCTTGGTCATGTTGGAATGAAACAATTGAATAGATTGGTTAAACATGACTTGGTTAGAGGCTTAAAAGATGTTGTGTTTGAAAAGGATAAGCTTTGTAGCTCTTGTCAAGCCGGAAAACAAGTTGGAAACACCCATCCTAAGAAAAGCATGATGAGCACTAGTAAAGCATTTGAGTTATTGCATATGGACTTGGTTGGGCCAACACAATACACTAGCATTGGAGGTAATAAATATGGCTTTGTGATAGTGGATGATTACACTAGATACACATGGGTATTCTTTCTAGTGGACAAAAGTGATGTGTTTGCAACATTCAAATCATTTGTCAAGGGCATTCACAATGAGTTTGAAATAACCATCAAGAGAGTTAGAAGTGACAATGGTAGTGAGTTCAAGAACATTAGAATTGATGAGTTGTGTGATGAGTTTGGAATTAGGCATCAATTCTTGGCCAAGTACACTCCACAATCAAATGGCCTTGTTGAGAGGAAGAATAGAACACTTATTGATATGGCAAGGTCTATGCTTAGTGAGTACAATGTGAGTCAATCTTTTTGGGCCGAAGCTATCAACACGGCTTGCTATTGTAGCAACCGCCTCTATTGTCACCCATTGAAAGAGAAGACACCCTATGAGCTTTTGAATGGTAGAAAGCCCAACATTGCATATTTTCAAGTCTTTGGTTGCAAATGTTATATCTTGAAGAAAGGCACTAGATTGGGCAAGTTTGACAAGAAATGTGATGAAGGATTCCTACTTGGTTATTCCACTACAAGCAAAGCATATAGAGTTTGGAATTTGGATAGTGGTACTCTTGAGGAAGTTCATTATGTTGAATTTGATGAAACCAAGGGTTCACAAGTAGAGAATGAGAACTTGGAAGATGTTAGAGGCATTCAACTTTCAAATGCCATGAAGAACATGGATGTTGGTGAATTGAGGCCTAGGCAAGTGAATGATGATGAAGATGATCAAGTGCAAGTGCTCTCCAACTCAAATGTGCAAGATGATACAAATCAAGCTAGTACAAGTGGCTCTCATGACAATGAACAAGATGAAGTGGCTAGTATATCATCTCAACCCAATGATCAAGCAAGTGCAAGCAATCAAGTTCCAATACTCCAACCAACAAATATTGCAAGAGATCATCCATTGGACACTATCATTGGTGATATTTTAAGAGGTGTACAAACAAGATCAAGATTGGCATCATTTTGTGAGCATTTCTCATTTGTGTCATCCATTGAACCAAAGAAGATAGATGAAGCTTTGAAGGATGTTGATTGGGTTTTGAAGGATGTTGATTGGGTGAATGCAATGCATGAAGAATTGAATAACTTCACAAGAAATCAAGTATGAGAATTAGTAGAGAGACCAAAGGGACACAATGTGATTGGAACTAAATGGGTTTTTAGAAACAAGCAAGATCAAGATGGGATAGTAGTAAGGAACAAAGTAAGATTAGTAGCACAAGGCTATACACAAGTTGAAGGTCTTGACTTTAGAGAAACATATGCCCCGGTTGCTAGATTAGAAGCAATAAGAATCTTGCTAGCCTATGCTTGTGCCCACAACATCAAGCTCTATCAAATAGATGTTAAGAGTGCATTTCTCAATGGCTACATCAATGAAGAAGTATATGTTGAGCAACCTCCCAGTTTTGAAGATGATAAGAAGCCCAACCATGTGTATAAGTTGAAGAAGGCATTGTATGGATTGAAACAAGCACCTAGAGCATGGTATGAGAGATTGAGGGATTTACTACTCTCTAAAGGGTTCACAATGGGCAAGGTTGACACCACTCTTTTCATCAAGAAGATTGGAAAAGATCTATTTGTTTTACAAATCTATGTGGATGATATCATATTTGGATCAACCAATCAAGACTTTTGTGATGAATTTGGAAAGATGATGGCTAATGAGTTTGAGATGTCCATGATTGGAGAGTTGAGTTACTTCCTTGGTCTTCAAATCAAGCAATTGAAGAACGGTACATTTGTGAGTCAAGGCAAGTACATCAAGGACATGATCAAGAAGTTTGGCATGATTGATAGCAAAGTCATTAGCACACCAATGGGAACCAATGGAAACTTGGATAGTGATGCAAGTGGAAATATGGTGGATCAAAAGTTGTATCGGTCTATGATTGGAAGCTTACTCTATGTGACCGCATCAAGGCCGGATGTCATGTTTAGTGTATGCATGTGTGCAAGATGTCAAGCCTCACTAAGAGAAAGTCATTTGAAGGCTACAAAGAGGATATTGAGGTACTTGAAGCATACACCAAATGCTGGTTTGTGGTATCCCAAAGGAGCAAAGTTTGAGCTAGTTGGTTACTCTGACTCGGACTATGCGGGATGCAAGGTTGAAAGAAAGAGCATCTCGGGCACATATCAGTTGTTGAGAAGATCACTTGTTTCATGGTCATCAAAGAAGCAAAATAGTGTTGCATTATCAACCGCCAAAGCCGAATACATATCCGCCAGTAATTATTGTGCACAAGTACTTTGGATGAAGGCCACTTTGAGTGACTTTGGAATCAAGTTCAAGAAAGTGCCATTGCTATGTGACAATGAAAGTGCAATCAAGTTGACCAACAATCCGATTCAACATGCAAGAACAAAGCACATTGATGTCCGCCACCATTTCATAAGAGATCACCAACAAAAAGGGGACATTTGCATTGAGAGTGTAGGCACCGAAGAACAACTTGCCGATATATTCACCAAGCCATTGGATGAGAAAAGGTTTTCCAAGCTAAGGAATGAGTTGAACATATTGGATTTCTCAAATATGTGTTGATGCACCCCCCACTTATATGACATGCCTCTTCTTCGAGCAATCCAAGGTAAAAGTTGATTGGCATGGCATACATCCTTGCTAAGGACATGTTTAGTGCATCTAGTCATCTCTCCATTTTATTAGGCTCATTCATGAAAACCAAATGAATTTGATGTTTATATGGTATCACTATTGCTTTTATGCTTGACTTGATCTAGTGATAGCATATGACATGTTTGTGGGCTTGTAAACCTAGTGTTTAATCTAGAAAATGAGCTCTAAGTGTTTAACTCAACATGGTACAAGATAACCCTTATTAAGAGATGTGAAGAAGCTTGTCCTTGGATCAAACCGAGTTAAATATCTTTGGCAAATATTCTAGTTTGAACCAAATTTGGAAATATAATCCTCACCCCATTGATTGACATTGATAATCTCAACCTATCCACCTTTTAAACTTTTGTGGTCATTGATGACAAAGGGGGAGAGAAACAAAGATATAAGTGATAGGGGGAGAAATAACAAAGAAATTAGTACATGAGAGAGAAACAAAAGACATTAGTGATATTAGTGTACTAAGATGGTGAAAAGACAACAAAGGGGGAGAACTTGTCATAGGGGGAGAGATATGACAAAGGAAAGTAATCAATTAAAATCTTGAGCACACAAGTAGGTGGAGCAAGCTCATAAACTTGTATGGTGCATTTGAATGTGCATTTCATATGTTTGTTTGCATAACACAAGTTTTAAATTTCAATATCCATGCTTGTGTGGTGTATGCTACTTGTAGGTTTGAACGATGAAATGAAAAACTAGCATGCATAGGACATCTAATGATTTCATTTCCAAAGTGTTGTTTCCAAGTGGTATCAAGCTAACTATGGTGCTAAGGATGGTATAATGGTGCACTCCGATTGGTATCACGCTTCAAAGGTCCATCTTTTATACCTTAGCATCATTTGGTAGACATTGTCTCCTATACTTCCTATCTAATCATATGTGCAAGCTACAATCCAAACTCTTAGCACATATGTAGGGGGAGCAATTGCTACCATTTGGGGTTCATGAAACTTGTCCATATCCTTTTACACATGGTAAATATGCTTGGACAAGCAACATGGATTCAATTGAATTTTAATTCATATCTTTGTATAAGGGTTGTCATCAATTACCAAAAAGGGGGAGATTGAAAGCTCTAGTTTGGTTTTGGTGAATTGATGAAACCCTAAGTGCTAACCTAGTTTATCAAGTGATCATGAGATAGGTAGCACACTCCAAGTGGTGAAGCAAATGAAGATCATAGCATGATAAAGATGATGGCATGGTGATGATCAAGTGCTTCGACTTGGAAAGAAGAAAGAGAAAAACAAAAAGCTCAAGGCAAAGGTATAAATTGTAGGAGCCATTCTGTTTTGGTGATCAAGACACTTAGAGAGTGTGATCACATTTAGGTTTGATAGCCTTACTATTAAGAGGGGTGAAACTCGTATCGGAATGCGGTTATCAAAGTGTCACTAGATGCTCTAACTCATTGCATATGCATTTAGGATCTAGTGGAATGCTAACATCCTTGAAAATGTTTGTGAAAATACGCTAACACATGTGCACAAGGTGATACACTTGGTGGTTGGCACATTTGATCAAGGGTGGTGAAGTTTAGGTGCAAAGGTAAGAAACTCCACCGGTGGAGTGTCCGCCCGTAGAGTGCGGACAGTCCGACGGTGCCACCGGCACCTTAGACACAAAAGACGGAGGTCACTGTAAGTGACCAGACGCTGGTCTCGGTTGGACCGGCGCGTCCGGTCAGGTGTAACAGCAAAGACGCTGGCGTCGATCAAACGACCGGACGCTGGCAGGGTGCGTCCGGTCAGTGCTGACGTATGCTAACGTAGGGCATACAGAGAAGACATTGTGTGATCGGACGCTGGCTGTGTCCGGTCAAGCATGACCAGACGTGTCTGATCGGGAAAAATCGTGTTTGAAACCTTACTGGAAACGACCGGACGCTAAGGTCCAGCGTCCAGTCACTTTCTAACTGATGCGTCCGGTCAACAGACGACCGTTGAAATCTGACGAACAGTATTTGAAGCAAGGGACATGTGGCGTGAATCACGTGACCGGACGCTGTGGGCCAGCGTCTGGTCACCCCGCGTTGTGCCCAGTGAAGGGGTACAATGGCTCTATTTCGTGGGGACTTCTATTTAAGCCCCATGGCCAGCTCAAGCTCTCTCTCTTGGCCATATGCATTGACATAGCAACCTTGTGAGCTTAGCCAAAGCCCTCCCACTCATTTCCATCATAGATTAAACATCTTTGTGAGATTGGGAGAGAATCCAAGTGCATTGCTTGAGTGTTTACATCTAGAGGCACTTGGTGTTCGTGTTTCGCTGTGGATTTCGCTTGTTACTCTTGGTGGTTGCCGCCACCTAGACGGCTTGGAGCAGCGAGGATCGTTGAGCGGAGGGTGGTGATTGTCTCCAGCTCCGATCGTGGTGATTGTGAGGGGTTCTTGACCTTTCCCCGGCGGAGCGCCAAAAGGTACTCTAGTGGATTGCTCGTGGCTTGTGTGATCATCATCTTGTGTTGGTTGTGCGGCACCCTATTGAGAGTTTGGCGTGTGAAGCCAATTAGCGCGTGAACCTCCAAGTGAGTGAATCGCCACAACGAGGACTAGCTTGCCGGCAAGCAAGTGAACCTCGGTAAAAAATCATTGTGTTCATCATTGATTCCGAGGTGATTGGTCTTCATTGTTATTCATCCTTGTTATTGATTGGTTCCTTCATCTACACGGCGGTATAACTTTCTTGATCACTCTCTTTACATTACCGCAAACTAGTTGTCAAGCTCTTTAGCGTAGTTAGTTGTGAGAGCTTGCTTGCTTTGTTGGTGTGGCTCTTTAGTTAGCTTTTGAGAGCACACTAACATAGGGTAGTGTTATAGCTATTGTGTGATTAGATACTATCGAAACTAGAATTGCGGTAGGCGGCTTGCATTTTAAGTAGGCTAGCGCAACACTTGCTTCGCCTCATAATTATCTAACCATTTTGTTAAGTGTTGTTGTAGAAATTTTATTAGGCTATTCACCCCCCCTCTAGCCATTAGGACCTTTCAGAAGGTCCATCGATAATAGGCTGCCACCCAATTTTTATGCTAGTTTCGCTCCTGCCAGGGGACCCGATTTTAGGCTAACCTGCGACGACACCACTCGCCCCCAAGCTTTTCTTAGCAGATGACATCACTGAGGTTATCGACTACAACATCGACGTTGGCTTGACCCTTAGAATTCAATCAAGACCACCATTTGGCGTGTCATAACCATGGAGTCCGGCGTCCGTGTGTACAACATATCACTAGAGCCCTTTGGAGGTCCTTCTCGCGTACCAATACTCGTCTAAACATCACTGGCTGTGACTTGGATGTGTACTGGGTCAACCAGGTAGCTGGGAAAACCACTTGGATTTGCTCCACTTGGTGCCACGACCAAGAAGAAATCACGGAGATGGCGGCTAGGCACAACTACACAGGCATCGGATGTTGCCATGTTGAGGTGGAGATCGTCCAGAAAAATGTCTAGCTTCGTTTCGTTGATGGCCACCACCAAAGTTGCGGCAGCAACGGCACCTCGAGATTATTGATCAACCGGACCTCTCTATTGCGGGATAGAATCACCGTATCCAGTGACGCCGCCATGCTCTAGTGGAGCATCATCGATGAGCCCAGGGGCAGATCCGGTACACAAGGAGCGGGGGCACGTGCCCCAACTCAAATTTTTGGTTTCCAAAGAAAATATGCCTTCTTTCGTATAGGGTTTATGGTTTAGGGTTTAGGCCACCACTCAAATTTTATGCTAGTTCCACACCTGCTCAGCCACCTCCGCTGCCTGATCCGATCTTGCTCAGCAATGCCTCTACTGAGCCAGCTCCAACAGAGCGCATCCACCACCAACGCTTTCGACGTGGGGTGTCCGCTGGAAGATGCCTTTCTAGACTTGACTAGTCTGCAGTCGCGGACTCAAGAAGGAAGCTAATCTATGACACCGAAAATATAGTATGACAATATATTCCTTGTTTTATTTCTCTCATCACAACTAAAAAGAATAAAGAGGAGACACCGTTTTTGTGCGACAAAAACTTATCCTCACCTTCGTGCCCTCCCCCGCGCGATCGTCGCTCTGCCACGCGCGAACAAAAGGAAACATCGCCACCGCGCCCACGTTCAAAAGGAAACATGCGTTCCAAAGGAAACCTTCTCCAGCTCGGACGCGCCCACGATTGGTGGCTTGCCGGTCGGCCGCCCGTGATCATCAAAAGGAAACCTCGCGCCCGACAGTTTCGCGACAATCATCGATCTTCCGTGGAGGTCATCGCCATCGCCGCCATCGCGCGGCCAGCTGCCGTCGTCCTCATCCGCCAATCCCCCATCGTCACCCAGAGTCTGGAGCCATCCTCGCTATCACGCGTGGATCGGCCACCGTCATCGAACCAAGCGTGGGCACCATCATCCTCATAGTGTTTCCTTCCTGCCCTCCCCCGTGCGAGCAGTCTCTAGGGCACGGCGCGATCGTGATCGCGATCAGCGCACCAGTCACCACCAGTCTTGATCGCCGACGTTGATGCCACGCAGCACGTTGATCTCAGCGCAATCCAGAAGGTCACCATCCACTGCACCAGCTACTATACAGTTCGCTCCTTCCCTTGATCCCATAGACCTCTGATTTACTACGTTGTTCTTGGATCTGCATCACTTCAGGGTTTAGAGTTAGATGCTTACAGATCCACTTCATGTAGTAGCCTCCATGAATAAGCGACGACTCTTTTTTCCTCGGCTTTGATGCTTAGGATACGATGTTCAGTCGTAGGATTGAGATCGATCTGATCCAGAGTTGCAAGTGCACCTTGTGCACTGCATAATTCGTTTCTCTTTCTTTTGTATTATGACTCACACTATCTGATCTGCGGTAATTATTCGCTAACTTTTGCTTACTGCTATTCTGATTTTGTTTTCAGGAAAGGATCGTGATCTATACAAGAAATTTTGGAGGTAAACTATCAATCTATTTTCTAGATTTACATCGAAGTGTAGCGCATCAGCGGAATAAGCACGTGTACACTGACGGTAGTTCTTTTCCTATCAGTCACTGTGTTCTGTTGCTGTTTCTTTCAGCACCAAGGACCCTGGGCAGCAGCCATTAATTCAGTTTCAACATTGTTCTGGGTTCAATGATCAAAGGTAATCATGCCACATATCATCAGTTCATGGAGAGACCTAATAACTTTGCCTGTTAGTTATCTTCACGTGCATACTTAATTTGCGATTTAGCAAGGGTTCCATTACCTAACCATTCTGATTGGTTCCAGTCCTGCATGTTATATTTGTCGCTCAAACCTGTACTTTTGATGTTATTTATAAATGGAGCATGAACTTTACTTATCTTGATGTTTTATTTCTGGTAGAGCTCCAAATTTGTGTTGTTTGTTTTATATTCTCTTTTAGCCATGGTTGTAAATTGTCAGCCATGTTTTTCTTGACGAATTAACTCAGATGAAGCCTAGAGCATTTTAGATTTTTCCAAAAGTGAGCAGTTCAGGGCCAGTCCAGTTTCATGTTGCATGCCAAAACTTCACAGGCCTGCCAAATCATGGTTTATTAGCCAAATAAACTATTCCCATTATTGTCGTGCTAATTGTTGGTTTCATTTTTTTCAAAGCTGAGTTCCTTTGTATCTAGGAATAATGTCTGCTTCGTTTTGTGCTGCTTTGTTATGCAAGGAGGACACTAGCAACAAGCACAACATGAGCCTCTAAGGGCTATCCGAGGAAGGTTCTAGGCTACTCCTGTGTTGTACTCAAGGTGACTATAAGTTTCTTACTGAATTTGGAGTGAGTTGATTTTTCCCTCAATTTCAAACCTAATTGCTTGGTACTTTGTCTCAAGGTGACTATCAGTTTACTACTGACTTTCTTGTGAGTTGTTTGTGCTAACTTGGTTTGGCCATTGTCCTCACTAGCCGCCAGCGGCCGAGCGCCGAGCCGCCGAGCAGCAACCGAGCAGCGGGAGGTACGTCTCGTCATTTGTATCGAACTGTTGTTGATAATAAGCCAATCAGGCAATCAGGAGTTTCTCTGCTCTGCTGTGACCTTAGACTATCTAGCAAGAGGTATTACTGTATTAGACATTGCTGGTGATCAGTGATACTATATCTATGGTCTATGCTGTAATTCAAGTTTATTTTCCCTCCTGCCTATTGTTCATGGTCCGGAAATTCGAGGGTGAACCGCCCAGATTCTGTTGTCGGGGTGGAAAGATTCATCTTTCAACTCCTAAGACACCACCAGAGCTCATGAGGTTGTGGTCAAGCTTGGACGCTGTTGCTAGGCACTTTCGTGCAAACATCAGATATTTCAACGGCCACTTCTCTTTCACTTCTTTGTACTGCCACCTAGATCGTGTGACCACTAACATGCAAATCTGTGGTGTCTACACGTTCCGTGCCCATGGACAGATTTACCATAACAAACGATCATTTGGTAAAGAGGAGGGTGTCAAAAAGAGAGACCTCGAGCTTTATTTTTTACGACGACGATCCATCCCTCGAGCATCGGATGAGCAAGTGTTGTGAGCAATGCACCCAAAAAGACAGAGAAGTTATAGAGCAATTGGTTAGGATCTTTAATAGGAATCCCTACTCTCAACAACTAAGGAGTATGGGACACGTTGGAAACCTCTAGGATTACCGGGTCGAGTTGAACCTTGACCAGCGGCTTGACCAGAGAACATATAATGTGCCATTGACATCAAAGGTGGCCACCGTCTAGGTTGAGGGGAGTGAGCGTCTAGGCCAATTCGAGCATAGTGTTCTCCTGCAAGGGAAGGATCGGTCTATACATGGCATCCGCTCATATAATGTGTGCTACAACCCACTATCATACCCGTTGTTCTTTCCAAGGGGTGAACTCGGGTGGCACAATTTCATTCCAAAAGTGCGTGTGACTATGGCTCAAGTTGAGCGAGCTCGAGCAATCCGCAAAAAGCGTACTGAGAATGGTGGCGATTATGATGGTGGTAACTTGAACTCTTTTCAATAATGCAATATAAACTCTTTTCTGTTAACTCATGATACTAATTCGAACAATGTCTCCCTGTAGAACCTGTTGCGAATACATGTGTCTCCGTGCGCGACTACTACTGCTACAAGTTTTAGATGCGGCCAGGGATATTTAATCCAATACTCTATGGCCGACGTCTTTTCCAGCAGTTCGCCGTCGACACCTACATCAAGATTGAGAGCTTGCGTTTAGACTACATGAGCAACAATCAGGATACTTTGAGGGCTGACCTATACCAAGGCCTGGTGGACAGCATGCATTCGGGTGAAGGATCCATTGAGAATGTCAGAAGGCGTACTGTCCTGTCTTCGTCATTCATCAGAGGACCCCGTGATATGAGGTGCCGGTACATGGATGCAATGGCTCTGGTACAAAAGTTCGGTAAACCTGATACCTTCCTCACAATGACGTGCAACCCTAACTGTGATGAGATTAAGAATGAACTTTATCTAGGACAAACACCACAGGACCGCCCAGATCTCGTCACATGAGTCTTCGGAGCAAAGTTAGAGGCGATGGGGAAAATGTTGATGGAGAAAGACACACTTGGGAAGGTGAAGGCCTACGTATATGTAGTAGAGTTCTAGAAGAGGGGCTTGCCGCATGCACACTTCTTGCTAATAATGGAACGGAAGTACAAGCTCACATGTCCCGAGCAATATGACAGGATTATCACTGCAGAGCTACCAAACAAGAAGAAGTACCCTGAGCTCTACAAGATGGTCACGAAGCATATGATGCATGGTCCCTGCGGGATGCTTAATCCATGCTGTCTGTGCATGGTGGGCCACGGGTCATGCAAGAACCATTACCCGCGCCCATTCTATGAGTCAACGTCACAAGGAAAGGATTTCTACCCCATCTATCGGCGACGCAATGACGGCCGTATGCAAAAAGTTTGAGGCCATTACCTGGACAATCAATGGGTCGTGCCTTACAACTCTTGCCTGCTACATACCTTCAACTGTCATATAAATGTTGAGGCATGTGGGAGCATTAAATCAGTAAAGTATCTGTTCAAGTACATATACAAGGGACATGATAGGGCGTTGGTGGTGATGAGGGAGGCTAACAAAGTAGACGAGAAAAGGGAACATTGATGAGATCAAGTAGTATAGAGATGCCCAGTGGCTGATGCCTTCAGAAGCACTGTGGAGGATATATGTCTTTGACTTGAGCAAGAACTATCCACCGGTACAGCAGCTGCAGCTTCATCTACCCGACATGCACATGGTGGCATTTCATAAACGGGACAAGGTCGAGCGGATGTTAATAGGCCAGGTTTAGAAGAGTCAATGTTGACAGCATACTTTGATGCAAACAGGCTATATGAGGAAGCCCGCGGAATCTTGTATCAGGACTTCTCGGAGCATTTTACTTGGTAGTCTGATGGTAAATTCTGGCAGAAAAGAAAAAACTCTGTTTTCCAAGTTGGCAGATTCATCTCGACTCATCCTACTGAGGGAGAACGCTACTTTCTTCATGTTCTCTTAAACAATGTTGCTGGTGCTACCTCATATGAACACCTTAGGATGGTTGATGGCGTGCTACTACCTTCGTTCCATGAAGCTGCAGAAAGGAGGGGTCCAATCGAAGAAGACAATACACTGGGCAAATGTCTAACTGAAGCTACTTTCTTCCAGATGCCTTCCTTTCTGCGAAGGCTATTTGCAACAATATTGGTATTCTGCGAGCCGAATGATGTGATGGGGTTGTGGAAAAAACACTGTGATGCAATGTCAGAGGACTACAGCCGCAATAATCCATCCCCGGATCTGGTGCAACAGATGGTTTTGGTAGACATTAGAAACATGCTGTAGTCTATGGGGAAGGACATAAGGTCATTTCCTCTTCTAGATATTGATCACTCATACGACAATGCTAGCCATATTCTTCGTGAGATATTTGAGGAAGCTAGCGTCGAGCAGAATCCTGAAGATGTGCTATTGTGCGACTCACTCAACGCCGAGCAAAGGTCTGCCTATGATGAGATAATGGTCGCTATCTACAGCAAACAAGGCGGGCTGTTCTTTGTGGATGGACCTAGCGGGACAGGAAAGACCTTTTTGTATAGGGCACTTCTCGCAAAACTAGGTAGCTAGGACAAGCTTGTCGTGGCTACAGCTACATCTGGAGTCACAACGTCCATAATGCCAGGCGGGAGGACGGCCCACTCGCATTTCAAGATACCCCTCACTCTTGAAGAGGGTGATTGTTGTAGCTTCATGAAACAGAGTGGTACTGCCAAGTTGCTCCAGCAAGCAGCTCTCATAATTTGGGACGAGGCATCTATGAAAAAGAGGCAAAATGTGGAAGCACTAGACAACATCCTACGGGATATAATGGGCTGGTCAGACCTACCATTTAGTGAAAAGATTGTTGTCCTTGGTGGGGATTTTAGACAGGTCCTCCCTGTTGTACGGAAAGGATCTAGGTCTCAAATAGTCGGTGCTTCTCTATGAAGGTCGTATCTTTGGGAATCCATGCACCACCTAAAGCTCGTTCACAACATGAGGGCTCAAAGTGACCCGTGGTTTGTAGATTATCTGTTGCGCATTGGTGGTGGAACGAAAGAGGTTAACGAAGATGGCGATGTACGTATTCCAGACGAGATCTGTGTCCCATACTCTAGCGATGCCAAGAAATATCTTCATAGATTGATCAGCATCATCTTTCTAGATCTAAATGCAAACATGGTGGACAAAGACTACATCACCATCGGAGCGATTTTATCTACACATAACGATTGGATTGACATGATCAATATGAAAATGATTGATATGTTCTAGGGCGACGAGACGGTGTATCATAGTTTTGACTCCACGGTAGATGATCCACATAACTACTATTCATCAGAGTTCCTCAACAGTCTGACCTCCAACGGGTTGCCTCCACACGTCTTGAAGCTCAAGCTCGGGTGTCCTGTCATATTGCTTAGGAATATTGACCCTACCAATGGGTTATGCAACGGTACAAGGCTGGTGGTGCGGGGGCTCTGAATAAATATAATCGATGCGAAAATCGTGGTGGGGTAGCATGCTGGGAAGCGGGTATTCCTTCCTCGAATACCGCTATGCCCGTCTAATGACGAGATGTTCCCATTCCAGTTTAAGAGGAAGCAGTTTCCTATCAGGCTGAGCTTTGCCATGACGGTCAACAAGTCACAGGGCCAAACTATCCCAAATGTGGGTGTGCACCTGCCCGCACCGGTGTTCTCTCACGGTCAGTTGTACGTTGCGATGTCTAGAGCCACGTCAAGAACAAATATTAAGATCCTTGCCCTCCCGCCTGATACGGATGCACAAGAGGAGGCCAAAAAGACGGAGAAGAAAAATGCTAAAAAGAATACCTAGGGAAAAAATAAGAATGCATCAAATAAAAAAGGTAAGGATAAGAAGACCCCAACAGTGGATAGAACTTTCATGAAGAATACTGTATTTAAGGAGGTTCTAACGTCATAGGCGAGCTAATAGAACATTACTAACGCATACAATGCATTTTTTTTCATTCAATTTATATTACACAAATAATATTTCACTAACGCCATATTTGTTGTTGTTCTTATGTATTTTTAAATGGTTTATCAGACTCTACACGGAGATGTTGTATACACATTACAAAAGGTTCATTCAATTTATATTGCACAAACATTATCTTAGCCGCATCACAGAAAGATCTATAAAGTAGAGTTTGTGAGCCTGCGACGCCGCGCTCTCCGTGACTGTGTTGATTTCACAAACTTTGTTTTTTAGATTAAATATCACTTTAAGGTTGGTATTTAATTTTTACAGTATTGTTATCTTATCGTGCGATCCGTGTGTTTTAAGTACAAATTGTTAGCTATCCCGTAGGAACACACGGGCACGCTATCTAGTAACTATACTAATTTTATGTCCTAAATATTAGTATTTTTTCTATAAATTTTTCTCAAACTCAAATAAAAATGACTCAGCACAGCTCTGAAAGTTAATTTATTCATTGAGGATTGAGGGACAATTTTTACAGTAAAATAGGATAGTCCAATACTCCCGGTCATCAACAGAGTAATGCACTGATAAGAGCAAGTATAGTAAATGAGTGTAGATTTATGCTGAAGTGGAGGAGAGATGAGAGAAAAAAGATAAAAAAGTAGGTTGTAAGTTAACAGCTAGCTTATGCACAAATAGGTGAGGCAACTATTGTATGAGTGGCTTTATAGGTGGGCTGTAAATATACACCAAGTAAAGAGTTTTATTATTAGTCCTGCTCTAAAGTTGTGACCCAGAAGCTTTATCAATGTATTATCTATGTTATTTAGTACTTTCTCCGTCCCTGAATAAATAAATTCTTAGCTCAAGAATTTGTCTATAAATAAATTAATCATTAGGAGGCTGAACAGTCCACTGGCACATTTATGTTCCGTGAATGTTCCGTGAAATCTCATGGCATTTACTGTACCCCATCCCATCTCCCAGTCCAGTCTTGAGTTTGTGCAGTTAGATATGTGTAGTAAATGCGAGTTTGTGCAGTTAGATATGTGTAGTAAATGCTATAATTATTATGCTGCTGGAATAATCATCAATCAATGTTGCATCTGCCAGTTAATAAAAGGGTAGTATGGTCTTTTCTTTGTCATACTAACATGTCCTAAACTTGCTAGGGATATATTTATATCGAGGGGAAAAGAGGGAGTGCTAGCTAGAAATAAGAGCAAGTACAATAATTGGCTTATAATCAAGCTAGTCAACATTTTTGCTGATGTGGAAGAGAAAAGAGAGGAGAGAGAAGAAAGCTGGGCTCTCATACAAACAACAAGCTGGGTGCGAAATAGGTATTGGTGAGCCCAGATAAAAGTGTACAGGTGGAAGAATAGGAAAGAGAATGTAGGACATGGTACCATATAATAGTAAAAAACTTTTTTTAGACAAATAAAAGGCAACTTTGTATAATTTAGCTCTTATAACTTATGGCCAAGCACTTGGCTTTACTATTGACCTTGATCTAAGAGATAACTATATCATTAGTTGGCACTTAGTGAGAAAAATTTATGGCCGGTCCTCGAAAGATACCCATGGACCCAAAATAACATTTACCGGTCATGAATTTTCATGTTTAGTGAGCAAGAAACGATAAGTAAAGGGTCCCACCAGCCCCATTGGTGTACGTCATTCATTCATAGGCCGTCGGAGGCTGTGTGCCCCGTTGCCGAGGCCAGCAGGAATGCAGGATCCGCATCGGAATTGGGTGGGGGCAGCGCAGCTACGCAGTCACAGGCACACAGCGGAGCCCTCCAACTCGAACCAATCCATCCAAAAACAAAACACGCGTGCGCGTGGTCGTGGCTGCCCCTGCGCCTAGGGAACGAACCAACCAGCCAGCCAGCCAGCCAACGAAACGGAGCCATGAAGAGAGTGCTTGCAGGAGGCCAAGGTCAAGATTCTCAGACGGATCGTGTCTGGTAGCGTTGTTGAGAGTGGGTTGGTGCACTGCCACTTCAACGTCCATGTTTGGCGCTTTCCCCTGCCAGCAGATCCCTCTTGCCCAGGGCACCCAATAGCACCTCTCCTTCTTCCTAGATACTCCTACTATATATGTGCCATCGGTCTCAGCTTCCATATGAGAATGTGTGTATAGTGTGTGTTTTGTTTTCTGCAGCTTGCTATTTTTCTTAATTGGTACCACACCATGAATGTTACGCTAGTACGTGGCTATATATAGGAGGTCGGTTTCGAGAGGATGTGGCAGTTTCCCTATCAAAGAAGGTTCACCTATTGTTGCGTTTGGAAATGCATATGTGTGTGTTTTATTTTCTGCAACTTGTTGTTTAGTTGGTACCACTAGCTCAATGAACATTATGCCCAGTTGAAGTTGGTTTCGACAGTTTTAGCATCAAAGAAGGTTCATCTATTGTGGCGTTCAAAAGATGCCTATGCGGTTGTCAGGCTATCTAGCTGGGTCAGAAATCATGGTGTTTAAGGGACTCTTTGTCACTGCTTCAGCTTAGAGCTCCATCTCTTATCAAGATTTTATATGTTAAAATAAGGACCTTGTGACTTTTTTTTAGAAAATAGAAATAAAATAACTGAACCAACACTATTGCATAATAGTTTTTGAGGTGGGACGTGTCCCACTTTTTGGACGGAGACGGATCTAAAAATGGTCTATCTCTAGATATCGATTTTTACTTTTTGGACAAAGACGGCTCTAAAAAATGGTCAATCTCTAGATATCGATTTTTAGAGGTGGCTAGAAAATTCATCCGCCTCTAAAAATGCCCTCTATTTCTAGAGGCGACTAGAAATTCGAACCACCTTTAAAAATGGCAATTTTAGAGGTGATTTGATTTTCTAGTCGCTCTAGAGATAAAATCATTTTTAGAGGCGGCTAGAAAAACCACCCATCTCTAGAAATGGATTTTAGAGGCGGTCGGTAATTTGACCCGCCTCTAAAATAAGTACAGCACAATAAAATTCATAACCTTTTCAAAAACAAGTTGGATGATGTCAAACTTTATATCAAAGTTGTAGAGCTCAAAGAGATCCATAAATTTATAGTTGATGACTTCCATTTCGAATTATTTATTGTCCAAATATTCTGTTTTAACTTCTTAGATTTTGAAATTCATTTTTTTTCAAATTTTCAAACAAACTTGGATGGAGACATGACCTAAACCAAAGTTGTAGTACTGGTCCTACTGGACAAGATCTAAATCTTTTCAATTTAAACTTTTCCCATTTAGAGTAATCCAGGGTCTCAAATATTCATCATAATATTTACTAAAGTGAATACACAAGGATTGTAAGGAAAATGGACCCTAGGCCCATTTACTTTGGATTTTGGTGTTTGATGACCAACACAACTAAATTGGACTAATGAATTTGCAAGTGATTATTTTGTAGTTTAATAGGGTGCAAGACGTGACTTGGACGAAGACGACGTGATGATCCGATGATCAACACCTTAAGCAAGACCCTAGAAGCACAAGAGAAGACCCAAGATATCAAGCAAAGTCCAAGCATCATACTTCAAATATCCACCACCTATTGCAAGTGGTATAAATCAAATTGGTTTCCACATGTGGTATTTCTAATCCGATATCATCATGTTGATTTCACTTTGATACTTATATGCTTTCTCCATGCATTATATAGATTAAACTCCCTTGAGCATTAATTTGCCAATTTTGCATTAACTACATTCTCCATCATATGTATACATATATTTAGGGGGAGCTTAGTCTATGTAATGTGATAGTCAAATTTTGTGACCTATTCCACTCCACATACAAAGGTTCACAAAGTTTGACCCTCCCTTGTGCTACTAATGTCTTCCTTTTCGGGGTTTGATTCCAAAGGGGGTGAATTTGTAGGATCAAAAGCAAGCCCGATCATAATAATTTACAAATGGTATATAATTTTCAAGTGGTAATGGTCCGAGAAAGGGAGAATAGTGGATTATGGATTAGTCTATGTAATGGGGAGAATTTGTAGGACCAAAAAGCAAGGCTTAAATCCATAATGCCACATGGGCACATTTGCAAGGGCAAGATAAGTTACAAAAGATGTTTACATGTGGTACCTTTTAGCCTTACAAGTAGTATCTTTTACAAGTGGTATCTTTTAGCATCATATAACCTTGCCCTTTCCATCGCATCCTAGCAAGTAGATAGTTTTTAAATTCCAAAATTTTTATTATTTGCTTGCTTTGGTCGTATTGTCATCAATCACCAAAAAGGGGGAGATTGTAAGGAAAATGGACCCTAGGCCCATTTACTTTGGATTTTGGTATTTGATGACCAACACAACCAAATTGGACTAATGAATTTGCAAGTGATTGTTTTGTAGTTCAATAGGGTGCAAGACATGACTTGGACGAAGGTGATGTGATGATCCGATGATCAACACCTTAAGCAAGACCCTAGAAGCATAAGAGAAGACCTAAGATATCAAGTAAAGTCCAAGCACGAAGATAGGAACCAAGCCAGATGCAAGATCACGAAGAAATAAGCTCACAATGGTGACCGGACGCAGCACCGGATGATGTCCTTATAGCGACCGGACGCTCCAATCAGTGGCTCGACAACAGCAGGCGTCAGCAGCAGTGACTGGACGCTGAAGACTGAAAGTGACCGGACGCACTGATGGTACTGTTCATCATCCCGGCAACAGCTCAGCATTGACCGGACGCTGGCGGCTAATCAACCGGACACAGGAACTGCATCGTCCGATCGAGTACAGAGAGGTTCCAGAGCGGCGAAATTGCGACCGGACGCGTCCGGTGGCATGTGACCGGACACCATTAGCATCTGATCAGTTGATCGCGGCTCTAATGGTCGGGACGACCAGACGCATCCGGTCAGGACAAAAGCAGGTCCGATCAGTAACAGAAAAGCGGAATTTCGTCCCCAACGGTTACTTTCTCAATGGGCTTATAAATAGACCCCCCAACCGGCCATTTCACAACAGTGGAGCTGAGGAAATATATCTAGGGTGTTGACACACTATTTTAGTGATCTCCACTTGCATAGTGCTTAGTGTTTCATTAGGTGATTAGCGTAGGTGCTTTGCGAAGTGCTTAGGTTGATTTGACCACCGCTTATGCACTGGCTCTAGGTGTTAGCCTAGTGTTTAGTGAGGTTTGCATACCTCTTACCATTCGGTGCTTACGCGCACCATTGTTGTACATCGGAGGGGCTTGTAGTCTTGCGAGATCACACCAACCACGTTTGTGGTGTGGCCACCACCGTGTACCGGAGGGAACAAGGCACACGGCGTTTTGGCTGGAAGCTTGATAGTGAAGACGGCGGGGAGCGGTCCGAGAGAGGCTTTGCCACGAGTGGCTTAACCAGAGACCCACTTGCACGTGGAGAAGGCTCAGAGCTATCCACGGAGTTACCCGACTGGGAGCTTGGCCCTTGCGAGTGATTCACGAGGAGCTCCAATGAGGACTAGGGGAAGCTTGCGCTCTTCTCGATACCTCGGTAAAAATACCAGAGTCGTCGACGGGAGTTTGCATATCTCTACCATGCTCTTTAGCTTCCGCATTTACATTGTTTATATTACTCCTTTTGCGGTAGAGATAGCAACACATTAGCAAAACCGTAGTTGCACATTTAGATAGTTTATCTTTTGCATAGGTTTTACTAAGGGTAGAAAAAATGGCATAGTTTAGAGAAGTAGAATTTTGAGTTAGATTGGATAGGAGGCAATATCTATTGGATATTAATAATGATAAGACCTAGTTTTATGATCCCTGACACCAAGTCCACATCCATGAGCTAGGAATACCCCGCTCTGAGAAATCTACAAATCTTTTGAAGCTAGAGTTCATCTTCAAGAGTTCCCAAAACAAAAATATCTCAATCCATGGTTTTTGGCAAGATAGAATGAACACTCTCCAACAACTCCCAACCCCATCTCCCAATCTTTTAGCACTTGCAAAAATAGACCCCATCGCGAGTACATGCTATCCATAGCGCCAATCTAAGGTGGAAGGATGTTGGAAAGAATATGAAGTAAGATAGGGTTCCCGATACAAATGTACAAGAGAAAAAATATAACAGTTGTTGGGTGATTTAGAAATAGTTTGAGATTCCTGTTGTAAAACTACCTTCTGTTTTTTGATGAGATTTTGGAAAGTGTTGGATCAGGCCAACAAATATGTTCCCAACTTTTTTTAGTCACTTGGAAAACTCATTAGTTTACCAAGTGATTTTTTAGAATTTGTTGGAGATGCTCTAAATAGATCCCAAATTAAAATATCTGCTGCCAGTAATTGGGGTAGGAGGTAGTACCTACTCTATTTGATATTCGTCAATAATGACGGAACCTAGCTTTATGCCAAGAACAAGATTTATTGAACCAAATGGTCTATATATATGGTTCCTTTCTCCCTATATGTGAGATGTGATTTCGACCTTCTAGAAGAAATTAAACATGTGCTATTCAATTTCCTTGTCAAACAAACAAGTGCAACCATCCACTGACGAGCTGCCATCAAAATCTTTCTTGGATTGGATTGATCATGCATCACCCTAGTATTAAACAATGAAATTCAACACGTTCCTGTTGATGACCTAATTCCAAACTACTATATGGTGCGCATTATTCTTATATCTATCAATTGCTTTCGACATCTCTTGAAATAAAGTGGCGGCATTTTTTTTGTGTCCACAAAGCTTTTTAGGTTTGTGATTGAACAGCGAAGCAACACAAAAATGGATTCAAGCTTAGGATAAGGTCTCCCTTTCACATGTGTTGGACTGGTTAAGAGAACACCAAGAGCACTAAAGCTAGCTTGTTATCTGAACCTCGGCACACATCATATCAAACTTGAAAGGGATACATGCATTATATACACCCTTTAGTTTATAGATAGATGACCTGAACAAAACTAATGTTCTCGTCACCCATTATTTACACGTTGCTTTTGCGAAATGTGGTGGCAACGTAACACAAACCGTCATCACATGGTGTCGCCCAATAGCAGTGGTACAAGGAGAGAAAGGTCTTTTCAGAAACTGATGGGACCAAACTATATAACCCCTCTTCCAAAAGTGAACAAGATCAAACAACAAAGATCTCGTTTAGTAAAAGTAGAATTTTAATAGTAAGCATGGATTGACGTATGCGTGTCTCCAATTTGATTGCTAGTCAAGCGTCTCTAACCACTACAAGCATCTCAGTTAAGTCCAACAAGAAAAAGTAATCATCAGGATTAGGGCTTGTCTGAAATCTGAATGTAGGAATTCCATGGAAAACAATTAAATTTCTGTATAAATGGAAGAAAGTTCTCCTTGTAATTAACCTCTGGCCTAATTTAGGTTCTAATCAAATGATTACCATGCATAGCCTCAATTATTCACTAAATACCACTACGCCAGATTTGCACATCACTGCCGGCCTCATCACTGCCGGATTTGTGAGAACCGGCAGTGATGTACCTTCACTGCTGGTTATGAGCTCGAAAATGAAAAAATGATTGGGGCTGGGCTAAAACCGGCAGTGAAGCACCACATCACTGCCAGTTTGTGGCTTGAACCGGCAGTGTTTTGGCGGGCACTCATCACTGCCGGTTCAAGCCACAAATCGGCAGTGATTGGGCTCTATCACTGTCGGTTCTAGCCAAGAACCGACGGTGATAAGCCTACAGCATAAAAAGGCTATAGCCGTCCTCTTCTTCCTCCCCTCTTCCATCCCGAGAACAGAGGCGCACTTTTGGGCCCTTCCCTCCATTGTTGCGGCTGCTCTTCACCATAAAGCTAGTGCTTGGATTTTGAAGAATGGCTTGATCTTTTTGCTTTAAGGTTAGTAACAAACATCCACTGCTTTGATTTTGTTTCTTATTTAGCTTCGTTTTGATGGCTACATTGCTTGATTCTCATTCTAGTTCTTTCTCCATTCTAGAGAGCACTTTTCCAATTGGACATTTGTGCAAGGCTCAAATTGTGGTGAATCCATCATCCAAAAGGTTGGTGTCTATGAACACATTTAAATTCCTAGCTAATTATTCCATGGTGGTCAAGATCATCATTGTTAGTATGTGATGCTATAATTAGTTCTTAGAAGTAGAGTAGAATAGTTGTTCTTCAATATTGTGCAATAATTGTTTTTACTACGATTTTCAATTTACAGGGCCGGGGCTACCAATTTCAATCTTTCAATAATTAGTGTACAATAATGTTTTCCAAAAATGGTACTTTCGAGCTATAATTGTTGTTCATGAAGCTCGATTTCTTATTAATTCTTTGTAATTACTGTCTCAGTATTTTTTTGTGCATAGATGGATCGAGAGTGGATGCATCTGTCCCGAACGGACAAGTGGTACATGCATGGCCTCAGCCAGTTTATCACCGATGCCAAATCCCATGCTGGGAATGGGAACCCTATCTTCTGCCCATGCAAAGATTGCAAGAATCATAGGAACTTTCATCAAATTGAGTCTATACGATCGCACTTGATTACCAGGGGGTTCATGCCAAACTATACGATATGGACTATGCATGGCGAGGTTGGTGTGAATGTTCTGCAGGAAAACGATGATGATGTGGACATGCCTGACGTAACCATCCACGATGCTGACGAGGAACCCGGTGTCAACACGGAACCTATGGCCACAGTTAATAATGTGTTTAGGAACACGCTAGCTGACGACACCGAGGATAACAATGGCATTTCTTAGCTGCTACGTAATGTAGAGACCGGATGTCTTAGTGAAAGACAGCTAAGAAAGCTAGAGAAAATGAGACAAGATGGCAAAACACCATTGTATAGGAATTGTCCAATGAGCAAACTGGAAGCCGACATCATGCTGTTAGAGTTCAAATCAACAAACGGATTGAGTGGTGAAGGCTTCGATCAGTTGTTAGGTATAATAAGGAAAATGCTCCTAGAAAAAAACGAGTTGCCAGAAAAGACATACTTGGCCAAGCAAATGATCTGCCCCATCGGCCTCGAGGTTGAAAAACTACACGCGTGTTCCAATGATTGCATATTGTACCGTGGAGAAAAATACAAAGACTTGGACAAGTGCCCCAAGTGTGAAGCTCCACAGTACAAGGAAGGGCCGTCAGATGAGGGTACCAAGACCAGAGGAGGTCCCGTAAAGGTCGTTTGGTATTTCCCTATAGCTCCCCGGGTGCATAGGCTGTTTGCATGTGCAAAGTCAGCCAAGCTGTTGCGCTGGCATGGCGAAGAGCATAAGAAAGATATAATGATGAGGCACCCGATGGGCATAACTGGAGGACTGTCAATACTATGTTCTATAAGGACATCGGTGGAGAGGTAAGGCACCTTTGGTTTGCTTTGAGCACAGATGGGATGAATCCTTTCGACCAGGTTAGAAGCAATCATAGCACCTGGCCAGTGACGCTCTGTATATACAACCTTCCACCTTGGGTCTATATGAAGCGGTTGTACATCCAGATGCCACTACTGATCCAAGGGCCAAGACAACCTAGGAATGACATCGATGTGTTTCTGGAACCAGTGATCGATGAACTAGTGGAGATGTTTGAAAAGGGTGTGCCAGATATTTGGGATGAGTACAAAAAGGAACATGTCACGATCAAGGGAGTACTTATCGCTACAATCACCGACCTACTAGGTCGAGGTTCGTTGTCGGGAGAGAAGACAAAAGGCTATACTAGATGTATCGAGTGCTTGGACGACACCGATACGGTAAATCTGCCAAATAACTCAAAGATAGTTTATATGGGACACCGTAGGTTCCTACCTAAGGATCACCCTTACCGTAGGAACAGAAAAGATTTCAACGGTACTATTGAGAAACGCTTAGCTCCAAAATATCGAGACGGGCCTGCGATACTTCGAGAACTCAACAAACTAGAGGTTGTCCTTGGGAAGGGGGACAATGCAGTAGCAGCGCCTGATGGGAGCGTTTGGAAGAAAAAAAATCAGTTTTCTGGAAACTACCTTACTGGCCATTTCTGAGTGTACGCCACTGTCTTGATCCCATGCACATCACTAAAAACATGTGCGCTAACACTCTTAACACCTTTATGGACACCGGGGGGCATCGAAGGATTCACTAGCCACACGCTTGGACATGCAACACTTGGGAATCAGGAAGGAGCTGCATCCCGTGGAGCTAGAGAATGGCCAGTTCGAACTTCCGGTTGCGTCATGGACATTGAAGAAGGAAGAAAAGCGTGCGCTTATTTCTTTCTTCAATGAACTCAAAGTCCCGACGAGCTACTGTGCGAACCCGAAGAGGCTAGTGAACATGAGAGAACTCAAGTTCAACTATGGCCCTATGAAGGCCCATGACTGTATGTCATTATGACTCAGCTGCTCCCTGTTGCCCTGCGTGGTATCCTCCCCCAAAGGTCCACGCCCCAATCATAAAGCTTTGCTCGTTATTCAACGTGATCTCAAAAAAGGTCATTGATGTGTCCACGCTAGAGCAGCTGCAGCGGGACATAGCCGAAACTCTCGTTAGGCTTGAGATGCATTTCCCGCTGACTTACTTTGATATCTCATTGCATCTGCTCATTCATCTTGTTGACCAAATTAGAGCCCTTGGCCCAATGTACCTGCATCAGATGTTCCCTTTCGAAAGATTGATGAAAGTTTTCAGGAGGTATGTTAGGAACAGATTTAGGCCAGAAGGGGGCATGGTTGAAGGATGGTCAACGGAGGAGGCCATTGAGTTCTGCACATATTATCTAGACATCAAAAGGGTCAGAGTTCCAGAATCTCGTCACGAGGGAAGACTACGTGGCAAAGAAACGGTCGGGGAGAAATCTGTTACAGTAGACGACCTTGTTTCTTTCAGACAGGCACAGTTCGTTGTTCTCCAGCAAGCCAAGGGTGTGATGCCATACATTGATGAGCACAGGCAATCGCTGCAAACTCTGTATCCGAGCAAGTCACAGGCTTGGCTGGATAAAAACATAAGGAGGAATTTGTCACCTGGTTGCGACGTCGCTTGCTTGGAATAAAGTTGGGTAATCAACTGGATGCCTTAGCCAAGGGACCTTCGAGTACATATCTTAAGTACCAAGGGTATGAGATCAATGGATTCACATTTTACACAAAAAAGAAAGATGGAAAGAGCACATACCAAAATTGTGGTGTTCGTTTTGATGCTCACGACGAAAACGGCAACATGCAGGCGACATACTATGGTTTCATTGAGGAGATATGGGAGCTAGCCTATGGTCTGTTGAAGGCAGCTCGTTTTCGCTGCCAGTGGGTCCGGCTCGAGGAAATCAACACTGACAGCGAAGGGTTCACTATTGTTGATCTCACTAAGACCGCATACAGAGACGACCCCTTTGTCCTTGCAAGAGATGTTATGCAAGTCTTCTATGCAAGGGACAACAAGACAAAAGGAAGGCTAAAAGTAATCCTAGAAGGGAAAAGAAAGATTGTCGGTGTCGATGGAGTGACGGACGAAGAAGACTATAGGGGCTATCAGGAAATGCCTCCATTCGGGGCGAACGTAGCCATACCTATCCTTCAAGAGGGTGACGAACCTGCTTACGTACGAATTGATCACAATGAGGCCTTCATTGTTGATGCACCTAAAGATAGTTAGATATTGTTAACTATGTAATGAATATGCAGACGTTGTATCAGTAATTCGCACTGAATATTTAATTTATATTTTGTGTGCATCTCTACAATTTAATTATTGACTATGTAATCAAATATTAAGATGATGTTCATAAACACTATTATTTGATAATTATAGACCATTAAATAATTATCATAGAATTAAATAATCAAGACACAAATTTTTGTGTTATTTTAGAATATAAACTAACTGCATTATTTCTATTAATAAATAAATAAAAAAAAGCAAACTAAGCGAACTCCCTATCCTAGCTCAGCGGTTAAGGCCGCGCACTCTGTACTCTGAGGCCCGCGCTCGAATCCCAGGTGGGCCAAACTTTTTTTGATTTTGCATTTATTATTTAGTAGTGCATTATGATGGGATAAAAGAAAAAAATAAAACCATTCTAACCGAACTCCCTATCCTAACTCAGCGGTTAAGGCCGCACACTCTCGACCCCGCGACCCGCGCTCGAATCTCAGGCGGGCCAAACTTTTTTATATTTTTTACAAAAAGGCTGCGATGGCAGGCTCCAAACCGACAATGTTTTTTTTATATTTTTTTACTAAAAGATGGTTGCAGGGCCCTTCACTGCCGGTTTTGGTTTTAAAACCGACAGTGATAGCTTCTATCACAGTCGGTTGCTCCTCACATGCCAACAGTGCTCCCGTGACCACAACAGTTGGAACACTGCTCCCACCTACCGCGACAACTTTAGTGCAGAAATAAAAATATACCATGACTGCTAGCCCTTATAAAATGGCCCTCGGCTAGGAGCTAGCATCTCCATGCATGTTGGTTTTAGCCAGGCCTTATCAGCCATGATACAATGTTTCCTCTCACAACAAACCACAGATATCGTTATGCATCGTAGTCCACCAAAATGGTGCACACATGAGGTACTAGAAGAATGCTACTGAAGATAGAGCAACGCCGAAGATTGGAGATGCCACGAGGTTCACAGAGCCATCCGCTATAGTGCGCTCTGGACTATATGTCCACAGAGACCTGGTGTGCTCTCGGCAATTTCCTATCCCGGAGCGGCATTGGTTCATCGGTGCGGTGCCGAGCTGAATCCGATGCGCTCTGGACTATACCGAGAAAAAGGCCATGTACAGCAGAGGCATGGATTCATCGATGCCACCTTATCATCTCCAACCGGTATAGCTCGTAGACCACCTCGGTGCTGTTGTTTGACCCTAGTTGGTGCTAGAAGAATGCTACTGAGGTGGTTAAATTATAATGTGTTGATACACATTGATGGTAATATTGACCTGTACGCAAATAGGTCTTTGTTATCGTATATGAAATTTTAGTGTAAGGTCTTTGTTATCGTATATATAACTTATTTCTAATTTTTTTGTAATTTTTTGATGTATTTCATTACTATCTAAATAAATATATTATTGTTGTTAAAACTTTCCCACTGTAGTATCTAAATAAATATATCATTTACATATATGCACCTTCACTGTCGGTTCTATTTAGAAACCGGCAGTGATAGTAACCTTCACTGTCAGTTCTATTTAAAAACCGGCAGTGATATCCACCTTCACTGTCGGTTCTATTTAAAACCCCGCAGTGATGTACATTCCCCCTATATAAAACAAACCGCCGGTCATATACATCGATCCCACCCACCCACGAACTCTCAGTCTCATTTCTCATGTTTCACTCTCACTTCTCAAGACATCCACTCTCTCTCTCTACATGATTTGGTCATGGCTCCTGCATTTTTCAATGGTATTGATATGTTGTCTTCTCTAATATTCTATCTATATTCATTTGATCTATATTTATATTCATGTTTCTTTGCATTCTACATTTATATATATTCTTATTCCTTGCATTCGATCTATATTTAATTATGTTGCCACATTTTACTTGGAAGAATTTTTTTGTGCATATATTTTATGTTCATATTTTTTTTGCATTTTATATCGATCAGGTGGTATGAACAACGGACCTCCCCCACCATAAGAACCAGGTTTCCACCCTGGCGATGAGCCATTCGCTCCTAATGTGGCCATTCCACGGTTCCCTGTTCTAGCTATTGTATGAAATATTTTCTAACATCTTTTGTTTTTTGAGGCTAACAAATAAGTGTAATTAGTTTAATATCATTGTTGCATGCATATATGTCACAGACTATATCCCCAATAGATTGGCTGTGAACAGCACTTAGCTAGTTCTTTATCTCGGACATCGTCGAGAACATGGCATCTAATGCAAGTGGTCGTCTATGGACGTGTGAACTCAGTTTTTTCATCCCTATGAGGGGTTCAAATCATCGGAACCATATCCACGGGACGAGAATACAGAGCCCGGACGTGATAAGCGCCCAATTAAGTGTCGTGCGCATCTGTTTAGAGGCACTTCGATGTATTTGCTATGATGTGCCTGATTTCTCACACTTCAAGGCACTTGCTTTGAATGCTGGTGATATCCCCGTCCCGCAAGCAAGCGAATGGTTTGCAAGCTACAACCATACGAATGTGTTAAAATGGTCACTTATACCTGAGTCGTGGTTATTTGTTGTTTATTATTGTAATAACATTCTCTAATTTTTTTTCTCCACATGCAGATTGCGCTACATGACCTTACCTATGATGGATGTGGCTTGTGGGCCGTTCTAGACCAAGCTACGGAGCAACTTGGGTACGATCGGGACTTCTGTAATGGAAACCTCGGCCAGCTCACTATAGAAGGACGCCAGTACTGCAAAAGGATTACTAACAGGGGCAGTGGTCGTTCAGTAGGTTACATCTATGGCTGACCCTTCTTTCGGTATTGTGAGGCACGAGAGAGTGCACTCATACGGGCATTGGACTTCATCGATACAAGCGGATACATAATCCGTGACATCAATTACCATATATGGCTACAGAGACATATTAGTGTGTGTGGCCCGATCGATCCCGACAGTGATTCCGATAGTAATTAATGTTTATTTAGCTAGGTTTTTAAGGTCATAGTTTAATTGGGTTCTAATTTTAATATGTACGGCTTTGTGTGTTTAATTATTGTCATGCATGTAATTCGTGTAACATTTGTTGGGCAATTAGAAATATACATTCTGGTGTCGTATTGGTCTCAAAATTATTCTCAGGCTTGCACGTGCCACGTGTGAAGGAAACACCAAGTTTGATATTTTTCGAAGATGGTTTGCTACTTTCTGAGGTTTAATTGAATTTCCGCGCGACGAGGCCGTTTAATTATAGGTTGAACTGAGTCTACCCACGAAAAGACCCAAAATGGTGCCAAACTTTTACACAGGCTCTAATGTGCCCTAGGGATAAGAATTTTGTAGAGGTGGATAAAAAAATCTATTGGGTCCAAGATGAAATTCACCCTCTTTTGTCTCATTCGACACAGAGAAATATATAATTAATAAAAATGATTAGAAAAACCTAAGATCCTGTGTGGGATCTTAATTTGGGTGTACAAGCTTGCCAAAAAAAATTTAAGCCATTTTGACATAGGCGGAGTATACATGCTTCACAGAGGTATATGTGCCCTTTCATCAAACCATGACTATACACATAGGTTATCAAGGTTTCTGTGGTTCATATGCATTCTGGGATTGTATTGGTCTCAAACTTTTTCTTAGGCTTGCACGTGCCATGTGTGAAGGAAACACCAAGTTTTGGATTTTCCGGAGATGGTTTGCTACTTTCTTAGGTTTAATTGAATTTCCGCACGACGAGACCGTTTAATTATAGGTTGAACTGAGTCTACCCACGAAAAGATCCGGAATAGTGCAAAACTTTTACATAGGATCTAATGTGCCCTAGGGATAAGAATTTTGTGGAGGTGGATGAAAAAATCTATTGGGTCCAAGATGAAATTCACCCTCTTTTGTCTCATTCGGCACAGAGAAAAATATAATTAATAAAAAATGATTAGAAAAAACTAAGATCCTGTGTGAGATCTTAATTAGGGTGTACAAGCTTGCCAAAAAAATTTAAGCCATTTCGACATAGGCGGAGTATACATGCTTCACAGAGGTACATATGCCCTTTCATCGAACCATGACTATACACATATGTTACCAAGGTTTCTGTGGTTCATATGCATTCCGGTGTTGTATTGGTCTCAAACTTTTTCTTAGGCTTGCACATGCCACGTGTGAAGGAAACACTAGGTTTTGGATTTTTCGGAGATGGTTTGCTACTTTCTGAGGTTTAATTGAATTTCCGCGCAACGAGACTATTTAATTATAGGTTGAACTGAGTCTACCCACAAAAAGATCCGGAATGACGCCAAACTTTTACACAGGATCTAATGTGCCCTAGGGATAAGAATTTTGTGGAGGTGATGAAAAAATCTATTGGGTCCAAGATGAAATTCACCCTCTTTTGTCTCATTCTGCACACAGAAAAATATAATTAATAAAAAAAATGATTAGAAAAACCTAAGATCATGTGTGGGATCTTAATTTGGGTGCACAAGCTTGCCAAAAAAAATTCAAGCCATTTCGACAAAGGAATACATATGCTTCTATTTATTCAGTACATAAAAGATTTTTTAATATATATATATATAAACATCACTGTCGGTTTCAAAAAACCGACAGTGATGAGAAAAAACCTACAGTGATGCTTGTTATCACTGTCGGTTTATTTTGAAAATCGGCAATGATATATAAAAAATTAAAAAAATATTGTGCCAGCTCTCGGGTTTGAGCTCGGGTCTCGGGCTACAGAGTTCAGACACTTAACCGTTGCGCTAGTATAGGATGTGTGCTAAGATTTATTTATTTTATATTTTTGACCTTTAGACCGCTTAATAAATTATAAAATTAAACCAAAAAAATTGGGCCGCCCGGGATTCGAACACGGGTATCGAGGGCTAAGTTGCGGGGTCTTAACCGTTGAGCCAGTAGGAGGTATTCGAAAGAAGTGGAATGTAAGCAAATAAAACAAGGTCATGCAATGCAAATATCAACCCAAGGTGGTGATGATCAAACAAAGGATTCGACGACATGGTTTTTTTCAGCACCAGTGAATTATTACATCGACCTAAGACATAGATTAATCACTAGTGCTACTAATTACTGCCGGTGCTGCCGCATGCGTCGTCCCCTTGCTGCCGATTGTGCTCCTCTTCGCGCTTCTTTCGCTCAGCCCTGCGCCGGCGCCATTCCGCGTCCATCGCGAGACGCCGCTCGGTCTGCTCCTCCTGGCGGCGGCGCTCCTCCTCCTCGTGGCGGCGCTCCTCCTCCTTGGAGATCTCGACGACGTGCTTCA
Source organism: Miscanthus floridulus (assembly GCF_019320115.1). Classification (NCBI taxonomy): domain Eukaryota; kingdom Viridiplantae; phylum Streptophyta; class Magnoliopsida; order Poales; family Poaceae; genus Miscanthus; species Miscanthus floridulus. The sequence continues at coordinate 19,228,490 of NC_089589.1, read as the reverse complement.
GGATGCAGTCATTGGTCTCCTTCTGTGTGATGGCGTGGAGGTGCCGGTCCTCCTCCTCCTTCCGAGCCATCTCCAACGAGCTGAAGATGACCTCCTCCACCGGAAGAGGTTCCGGTTCCTCCTCCGATGTGGTCTCACGGTCCGGATCATCCTCAAGGTTCACCTCAAGGTCCGATTCGGAGGACGATGATGGCGTCAGTGGAGGCATCGGGGGCGACGTGAGGACGATGGGTTCAGCATCGCCCATGTTGTCTTCAAGCGGCGAGGCATTGTGGCGGTGGGTACGTCGAGGGCTGGGGCGAGGTGTGCGTGGGAAGGGTGCTTTGCTTTCTTGATGCACGGTGGTGCAATGGTGGCCGACTTGTGCATGGGGGCCTGGCTTATATATGGGCATGTCGGCGTGGGTGGAACTGATCACGGTGCAATAACTCGCACCCCTCGGAAGACGGAGCGCGCCTGCGTTGGGAACCGGCACGAGCAGCCGATGGACTCCTGGGTAAACGCGGCGCCTCTTTATAGGGAACTGAAGGGCCGCGACCAGTCTAAGGACCGCGGCTCTTCATGGGAACCGCGCGACCAGCGTGGCCAGGGAGTTGAAGGGCCTACGCGCAAAGCAGGGACAGATAATCACTCAAAGGAATAAATTCATTCAAACTTTTCGAAATCAAGTGATAGCTCAATGGTTTGTCCGTTGCTCTGGAACTTGTAGGCTTCGGTTCGATTCAGGGATGCAAAACATTTATTTTATCTTTTTTACCTTTAGACCACTTAATAAATTATAAAATTAAACCAAAAAAATTGGGCCGCCCGGGATTCGAACACGGGTATCGAGGGCTAAGTTGCGGGGTTTTAAGCGTTGAGCCAGTAGGAGGTATTCGAAAGAAGTGGAAAAGATAAGTTACTTATGCTGTAACCGCTACACAGAAATCACTGCCGGTTTAAACAACGGCCCGGCAGTGATGTACCACCATCACTGTCGGTTCCTACTTACAACCGGCAGTGATGTACCCCCATCACTGTTGATTTCTAATAAGAACCGACAGTGATGAGGTCTGGTATAAAAGGCCACCGCGGGTTGAAATTATCCAAATTTCAACCCCACGCCAACCGTTCCCCACGCTCCTCTTCTTCGATGTCGACGCCCGTGCACCGCCCCCCGCGCTGCCGTTCCTAGCCCCACGCTCCTCTTCTTCGATGCCGAGGCCTGTGCACCGCCCCGTGCCAGAGCAACCATCCACCGCCCCCCGCGTCGCCGTTCCCAGCCCCGTGCTCCTCTTCTTCGACGCCGACGCCCATGCACCACCCCACGCCGGAGCACTCCCCACGCCGTCCACCGCCCGACGCCGGAGCACCACCGAGGCCTTCAGGAGCGCGCACGGACAGCTGCTTTCCCACCCCCATGGTGAGTGCGTGGCTCACTGCCCGCTAAGTGTTAGATGAAATGCCCCACGGTTGTTGTCTTTCTAATAGTAGCCGATTCCTATTCGATTGAGTTACATGTTGTTACTCCTTGGTTTAGCTATCCTTATATGTACATGCTGCTACATAAACCAGTTAGTTTTTCCCTGAAAAGATTATGCTACCTTGTTGAGGACCTAGTAATCATGGCCCTAAACTGTTTAAGAACCATTGGTGTTATTTGCATGTTGTCGCAACAAGTTATTCCCTCGAGTCATAGCTAAGTGACCTTTTGCGCTGTGTGCAGTCTAAGTATTTAAACATTGATCATCAACACCTCTTGACATAGTTAGATTGAATATGTGACAATGATATGAGCATATCTATCTCGAATAGTAGTTGCATAATGTTATGATATCTCTGTACTTTGTAATTATTGCAAGCAATGGAAACTAGCAGTCAAAGGTACACGTTAATGACTATGGACGTCTTATTTGAGACGGTAGGGAGTGTTCTGTTTGTGTAAGAGTTAGATAAGAATTTCTGCTCTTGCTTAAGCAATGATGGATTCTTGTCAAATGTGTACAGGTATAATCGCTATAGGTAGAGTGTCAATTGATTTTGATGGAATGTCAAGGATAAAGAACATTAAATAAATTTAGTTTGGCCATATAACTTGAATAATAACTCTTGTTCAGTGAGTTACCATTACCACTTACCACATGCCTAATTTACTTAAATGTATAGGCAACCATGGCATGGTATGTAGTGCATGTTGGTCACATGCCTGGGATTTATCGAACCTGGGAAGATTGCTATGCTCAAGTCAATCGCTACCCTGGTAATTTGCATAAAAAATACAACACAGAAGCTGAAGCTTTGAGGGCCTACTATAGTCATCTAGCCTACCTTGCCAACCATGGGCAACCGGCCTACTATGGTCCAATGAATGCAAACCATGGCCATCTGCTGGCACTGGAGAATGAAGAGAAGCCACCCGCCGGAGATGTGAAGATTAGGAGAATTGCTCCTTGGTCTTGGAAAGTTGTCATGCTTTTATTTATGGCTATGGTCATCGCTTTTCTTATTTGGAAGTTGATGTAGGCTTAGTTTCATAGAACAGTAGGTGGACTTTGTTGTATGTGGTCAATCAAACAATGAATTTGTTCTAGGTGAACATATGCTATTATTTGACTTTGTTGTATGTGGACTTATTATTAGACTTTGCATTAAACATATTATATATATATGAACATATGCTATTAGTAGTTGTCCACGGCCAAAACTAACCACGATCGTGTCACAGCCATGACTCATCGTCGCCTGTTACCCCGTCGCCGAAGAACTGATCGGCAACAAAAAGCGGCTGATATCGCTGGGATGGGAGAGCCTCATGATCTGACAAACGGTGACGGTGTCAATCAGGTCGGTGAGAATGAGCAGCCATGGACCCCATCCGGCCTGCTCGATCTGGGTCAAAATGACCAAGATGGCCAGGTAACTTTGGTATCATGTCACTATGTAGCCACACACACTAATCAATTGAGAGGGTCATAGCTTACTTGGTGTCTCTAGTAGGAGCCTCCGCCGGCCGAGGAGCCAGAGGGTTCGGGTAGCAGGAAGGCTAGATCCAAGCGAGGCGTGTCAAAGATTCCTGTTGGTAGGAATGCACACTGGCACATTACTGAGTTCGATGAATTCAGGGATCCACTCTCACCGCCTATAGCTTTTACCAAATACAAGACTATCCTCGGGTTACTTGTTAGGGACTTCATCCCGATTAAGTACAGGAAGTGGATTGGGAAAGATGATGACCGGTGGAGGGTTCTCGAAAGTGAGAAGAATTACATATGGGATGTCAAGATCCCAGAGTATTTCACTTTCCCAGCCGAGTATGACAGGGAGTTAGTCAAGAAAAAAACAAAAGAAATCATGGGGACATGCTTCAAGAATTTCAAGGGGACAATGTACAAGAATTTTGTCCTCCAAAATAAAGAGCCAGATTTCGATGGTGGACAGTTTAGCAAGCAGAAGGACTTCTGGCAGGCTTTCAAGGAATACAAGTTATCCGAGGAGTACTTAGAACTGAGCGGGAAGAATAAGGAGAATTCGCAGAAAGCGACGAATCCTCATCATCTCGGCTCTCGTGGCTACGCCAAAAAGATGCTAGAATTTAAAGCAGAACTTCAAAAGATGGATCGCCTTGCTGAGGAAGGTGTTCAGGTTGAGACCATCGATTGGGAGCCCAGATCGGTAATATACTGTATGGGGAGGAATGTACGGCACGCCGAGGACGGGAGCTTTAGCTCCTCAAATCAACCCATGAGCGAACTCATATAGAGGATCTCTCAGGTAACTAAGGAGGTGAGGCAAGGGACTCGCACTTCTAATACGGAGAAAGGTGTGCTCACCCCAGCACTCAGAACCAAGGAGCACCGTGGTCGCACTAGAGGAACCGGTGTTGTTCCTTGGAAACTAGCATTCCCCCAAGAATCTAACACTTACCGGAGCCACTCGAGGGGTAGAGAGGAACATGAGGCAGAGTATTTGAGGAGACTAAAAGAGATGGAAGACAAAATGGAAGTATGGATTGAGGCGACCGTTGAAGCGCGAGTCGAGCAAATTTTGCTGTCCAAGGGGTCAGCAGTACCACAAAACCCTACTCCTACTACCTTTAGCCCACAGTTTAGGGGTCGCAACAGCTGCGGACCGACCCCGCTCGACAAAGAAGAGGTGAATGTGCCTCATCCGGTGGACGACATCACTGAACCCATCAATGTCAGGTTGTACATCCGTCAGGAATGGACAAAGGACAAGGTGGCGCTCGGCCAGGCCTGGCCTGTGGGAGACAGGACAATTAATGGCCGCCCAATTCCACTGGGGTACGCTCACGTCACCATTGATAGAATACTTGATAAGAAGTATAACAAGATACCCATTGAGTACCCCGTAGCGGAAGACAGGCCGAAACTTGGTCATAACAAGGGCTCTCAAGTGGCCTAGCGCAAGCGCTTCATTAAGCTTGACCACCAATTGTCCTCTAATGATGAGGACGACTATAAGTCTTCGCCCACCCGCGATGATAACTCACCATTTCCAAACAGAGATCACTCCCCTCCTCATCTGGAGCCATCACCCCCGAGAAGACAGAGGTCTCCTTCTATTCCTCCTCGTCCGACTCCATCTTCATCAGCCCCAAGAAAAGAGACTCCTCCTCCTCCTTCATCCGCGTCGGGAAAATAGAATTCTCATCGTCATCCTCCTCCTCCTCCACCTTAGCCCAAAACAAGATCAAGGACATCCTCGCAGTCGCAGAAAAGGTCCTTGGATTCGGTCGCTAATGCTCCCAAAGTGGACCAACAGAAAAGAAAAAGGCCGTTCACTAGCAGCGTTACCTCCTTGATGGAAGAAAAATTTATAGCACATGTCTCGAAGGAAGATTGTGTTAGTTTCTTCAATCTCTGTACCTCACTGCCTTCATTTATGTTGAAGTCCGAATTCGAAAGGCAAACACAGAATAAATACGCTACAACAAGAGACAAAGAAATACACAATAAAGATTTAAGGAACATACAGAAGTACATCAAAGACAACCCAGGATTAACCATGGAAGAGGCCGCGACCATCTATTATGATGTACAAGGGACGGCAACACCAGCAATGAAGTATGTAAGGGCCAATATTTTGGTTTCCGATCATGAGTATAAAAATCTGACAACATATATGCGCCATTTACATGAATATTACATGGCTCAAGCAACAGAGACGGACAACTTTGGTTTTGAGGTTATTATCCGTTCACCACATGTTTTCAATTATCCTGAAGAAGAGAAGTTCGATGTCGAGTGGGAGTGCTTGTTCCAGCTATACCAGAAACGTGATCTCGATGTTCAACTGTTGACGCTGTGGACTATGTAAGTACCCTACACGCATGATATTACAATTAACTACTCTCTTGAGACTCAAATTGTTAACTTTTGAGCACTTCCCATGATTTTATGTAGGTGTATAGCAAAATTTTGCATTCTAAAAAGCAAATGGGATTACATAGGCTTCTTGGACCCCATGCGAGTCAATGAGAGGACATGTCTAGGCCTCTATGGATGTGATGTGGAAGACCTGAAACAGAGATTGATTGCTGTTTTCGACGAATTCACGATGAAGAAGAAAACCCACATACTTCTAGCCTACAACTGCGAGTATGTGTTCTCGGCTTTTAATTTTATGCTTCTTTTTTTATTAAGATTATTCGATAATTAGGATTATGTGATTGCAGCAACCATTTCGTCTTCATTTGTGTTAATCTTGCCGAAAATCTGCTCGAGGTGTGGGACTCGAAGAAAAAAACCATTTCATCATCTGGATGCACTGGTGTCAGTGCTGAATTAGTAAGCGATCCTAATAACATATTATTTTCAAATCACACATACCGCTTTCTAATGTTTCTCCTTTTAATGTTGCTCAATGTCCGAAGAAGATATATCGGTGGGAAGCCGGTCCCATTCAAGGTTGTCGAAATGGAGGGGAAGTATCTATCACAGCCGGCGGGAAACAATGAATGCGGGTTTTATGTAATGTGGGCAATGCTTCGCTACATCAGCAGAAAATCGGAAGAAGCCGATAAGTTGGTGTGTATAATCCCTATTTCAATTATGTTTGTTAATAATTCAACAAAATGATTTACTGTTCCTCTTTGGATATCATCTTTTTTGAACGACAGCGCAAGAAATTTAAGCACGAAAGGCTGCTTGACATGGAGATCGTCGCACTACAATCGGAGCTGGCAAAATTCATCTTAGCCGAGGTATTGGAAAAAGATGGACTATTTTCCATTGCACAATCCGTGAAGTACAAGGACCAGTATGGCCCAGAGCGGCTCGCCAGATTATTGTAAGAAGTTCGAGAAGCATTGCACAATCTATGAAGTCCGAGAACATTTCTTTTTTATTTTGAGGGATCGAGATCTGGATAAGAATATTTGAATTGTAACCGTAACATTTGTAATGTTTAATATTGATGGACATGTCGTCTACGTAGCGTATATAAAGCGAAACCTGATTCCAGAAAAAATACAAATTGAAATAAATTATAAAACAATAAAATACGAATGGGCCATCACCGCCGGTTAGCAACAAAGCGGCAGTGTTGTCGTAACCATCACTGCCGGTTAGTGTCGTAACCATCACTGCCAGTTAGAAACAAACCGACAGTGTTGGCTTGCTCAACACTGCCGGCTTGAACCATGAACCGACACTGATGGTTACGCAACACTGCCGGTTTGATCCATCAACCGACACTGATGGTTACGACAACACTACCGGTTTGAGCGATGAACCGACAGTGTAGGTTTGGTCAACACTGCCGGCTTGAACCATGAACCGACACTGATGGTTACGACAACACTACCGGTTTGATACATCAACCGACACTAATCGTTACGACAACACTGCCGGTTTGATCCATGAACCGACAGTATAGGCTTGCTCAACACTGCTGGCTTGAGCCAAGAACCGACACTCTTGAAACAACCGTCACTGTCGGTTGGCACTACAAACCGGTAGTGTTGTTCAACTGGACACTGCCGGGTGGAGCCAGGAACCGACATGGTTTCCTGTAGATCAGTGTCGGTTTTTAAGGACCGGCAGTGATGTCAACCCCACATCACTGCCGGTATGCCACTGTCGGATCAAAATCCGACAGTGAAGTGGGTTTTTGAACCGGCAGTGATGTCCAGATCTGGGGTAGTGTACAACTTTACTGGAAAAGGTTCCAATCTAGCAAAGGCACAAGCAGCATTGTCATCTGAATGGCTTATCTCTATACTTTGCTTTCCCTTGCCTTTATGCAAGAAAAAGAAATACTATACTATATAGTATACTTGTTAAAAATCTAAACTGTCCCACCACCCCCTCAAAAGCATACACCACCGCATAATCACTACCGGAAAGAGCAGATTTGCCGAGTGCAAAAATGTTTGCCGAGTACATTCTATCGGGCACTCGGCAAACAAGCTCTTTATCGAGTGCTGCAAAAAACACACTCGGCAAAATAATAGCACTCGGTAAACAAACTCTTTGCCGAGTGCTTTTTTCAGCACTCGGCAAACTAAGAAAAAACACTCGGCAAAACAGAGACATTCAGCAAAAAACCGTCACGTGGACATCCATCAGTTAGTGTGTCGGCCGTTAGGAGTTTGCCGAGTGTCCGTTGCTGGCACTTGGCAAAAAAGTAAGTTTGCCAAGTGTTTTTTTCCGGCACTCGGCAAAGAAATAAGTTTGCCGAGTGTTTTTTTTTCACTCGGCAAATAAATAAGTTTTTTTTCACTTTTAGCCTTGAAACTTTTTCTACTCTCTATATACAACATGTGGTACTCCATGTTAAGATTTGGTATATTTCTGGATCTGTTTGCTATATTTAATTAATTTATTGCATTTCAAGGAATTTTTTGGTATAAGTCAAATTTGAACCGCAAGTGATTCAAATAATAGAATAAAATAAGTAGGAAAATGATATTCATGTTATTGAGTCCAGTGTGAGGCCTTACCCGGGAAATAAAAAGAAATTTCGAACATCTTGTTCAGGAAATACGACCATGAACGTGTGGCCGAATGGTTTTTAAATTCTAAAAAAGCAAACGAAGTCCGAAAATCATGAGATTTGTCAAGATCTCATGATATCATAGGTGGAGGCTGTGGTAAAAAAATTGAGAAGGTTTCGCACAATCTGTCATGTACGATGTTTACAAACCGAAGCATCTCAGAAGAAGAATCATAGCGTTGAGAAGGATTCGGTAAGATTTGGAGTCAAAGTGACGGTCGAATTGGGGTTTGACTTCAAAACTTTTTGTATAGGCAATAGACAACATAGATTGGTTCATGCCAAATTTTGGTAATTTTTCGGATCCGTTTGATAATTTTAATTTATTAACTGCAATTATAGAATTTTAATTGATATAAATTGAATTTGAGCTATAACTGCATAAAATAATGGAATAATATTCCTAGAAAAATCAAATATGCATTGTTGAGTGAATTTGACTAGGTATTTTCAAAGTACATTGGAACAAATTTAGTAAAACACGTTATGGAAAAGAAGGAGAAGAAATATGCATGAAATATGAAGTTGGTTTGCCGAGTGTCATATAGGGGAGCCCGCCGCGGCCACCCCGGCCCCCGTCGCTGGGCCGCCCGGGCTCTCTCTGTGCTGGGCCCCTCGGCGGCCGGCGGCCCTGCAACCCCCCCCCCCCCCCCCCCCCACCCCACCCCACCCCACCCCCCGCCAGTGAGCCCCTCCTCCCAGTGCGCCCTCAGCAATTTTGTGTTGATCACTAGCAATGTCAATTGATGCCAGAAACTTGATTGTGTGTGTCGATAGTGTTCCCTGGAAGTAATAGAAATGTTGCTTATAGCTTGTGCCGTATTTTGCATAGGCATCAAACACAGTAGCAATATTACTAGCAATGTCCAAAATGCTTCTAAGCTCAAAGCGTGCAGTGTTACATAATTTGGCATTAGGTAGCCAGGTGCAAAATATGGCTGTATTGAACTGAGCTGGATCTGGTAAACAGGTAGTACAAACTAAGTAATGGTTTCAGTCCTAAAATTATGTTTGAATGCAAAGGCAAGTTGCCTATGTTTTAGAACGCGTACATGAGAATCCCAATATGTGATCTCGCAAAGAACAGTAACATTGGGTAATTAAAATGGGGAATTTTGTAACAGATAGGAAAAATCTGAGCGCACACACGAAAGCAAATAATGTACCTTGGTGGCATAAAGAGGAAGCTGAGTCTACAACAGCACCATAAAAGAAGCCGTTCATTTTGCTAGTATCCTGAGGCCAACATTATCTGTGCAGATGAATAGACCTGCTGATTAGTTGAAGCATCAGTCCAAAACTATACGGGAAAAAAAATCCAACTGCAGAATATTTACATGTCAGTACATAGGAAGGAAATGAGTCTCAAAAATTTAAATAAGATGAATGAGTACAAAAATAAACCTTTGCCGTGGAGAGTCATATGATGCATGGCTAGATGAGATAAATCCTGTACAAAAACTGAGCATTTTCACTATCATTCAAGTGTGAATCAACCCGGACAGAAAGGTACTTGACTTTTTCTTCCATACTTGGCTTTGGTAGCCTGTAAAAAAGGTGCATCAATGACATGGTACAACTGAATTTATTAAGGAAGACAGAATGATACAGACCAGGTATCAGGATAAGCGTGAACCGAGGCAAAATCAATATCTTTGACAGCTGAGTTCTATATGCTGCCATTTGTTGTATCCAAGTCTGCAAATAAACTCCAGGTTTAATTATAAGGAACTAATTATTTCATATGGCCAATTTCTCTGCGAAGGGAGTCTTCAAATAGTATGCTACCTGGGAGCAGATTCACCACAATATTTGATTCCACCGTAATAGTCTGTTCTGACTAATATTGGCTGCTAATAACAATAATGTAGCTTCGAGATCAAGTAATGGGATTTCGTTGGCAGAAATAGCGGAACGGCTAAAAGCTATGTCAACAGGTTAGACTGGAGGGAATACAATCTTCCTAAATAGGCAATGAAGCGAAAAAGTGTTTTTTATAGTGGATAGCATAAAGCAACAGTCTTCTTAAATATATCTTGTGGTCCAGTAAAACCTAGCTTAAAAAATTTATGCAGACTGATAACGAAGCAAAATGTTAACATATTTTTTACCTGTACCGGACCTGGTGGTGAACCAAAGATGGAAAGAATGATAAGGTGCAGTACAGAAATAACGAAAACCGAATGGCAAAGCGCACACGTGACGATGTAGGAGACAATTATCTTTCTTGGGCTGTACTTTAGGACGCATAGCATTGTATTTCAGAATTTGAATCCTATACTGAATGCAGCAGGGAAACAGCAATGCAGTGATGGTTGTTCATCCTATAAAGAAGGAAGAAGATATAGCTTGCATTATTTTAGTATTAGTAGTCCACTCCAAAATTTATAATTGACACTATTATGTTCCCTTTTCAGGAGAGGCCATTGCAAAGATGGTTCCCCACCGTCCTCGACTCGTCACTTTGCCCTACAGCAAGGTGAGGTATCCTATACCCCTCTTTCCATATGATGTGAAACATAGGATGTTCGTATATCACGTAACCTAGCTAGGCGTCTCCCGTTCGAAAGAGATACGGTTGGAAATATACAGATCTTTGCATATCTATAACCGTATCTGTTTTAAATTGTCCACGTTTTTTGGACAGCCCGAGGATGTGTAGATGGGGTTAGTTTCCATGCTCTACTTTGATCCGAGACAGAGTTTCGGCAGCATCTCCCTGTTGTTCTCCGGATACACAATCTCCATGCCAGGACGTGTATTTGGAGAACAGCGGGTAGGTGCTGCTGAAATTCTATCTAGGATAGGAGTAGAGCATGGAAACTAACCCCATCTACACATCCTCTGGTGGGATTAGGACCTATCTTCACCTATTAGACAGATGCAATTGATTTTTATATTACTTGCTGATATGTTAGAGGATGGATGACCGTGAGTGGATGTACACGGGCCACTCTAGTCAGGGTTCGTTCACCGATGAATGGATTGAGAAGACCGATGCTTTCTTGGAACTAGCATTTGCAAGGGTTAATGGAGCGCGTGCCACTTGGTGTCCCTGCAGCATTTGTGCAAACACGCGTCGACAAACAAAGGTGGTCATGGGTAAACATCTTTGCAAGAATGGTACGCGAATTCATTTCTTTATTCTAACGCTCAACTCTGCATAATTTCAAATCATATTGCTTTTTTTTGCAGTCGACGGCACATGGTGGCGAGCCTTGCTCCCAGCTTATGGCATATGCTTTGGCCCACAAAGGCAAGGCGATGGCCGACGTCGCCTACAACCCGGAGGACCCACCCTCGGCGTACAGCAACGAGTCCATCCACAGCCGCCTCGATGGATACACATCAATGGCAAGGGTGGTCCATGGCCCAGAGTACGATCCGAGCGCCCATGACCTTGATGGAGAACTGGTCATAAGGGCGGGAGGAGGCAAGAAGCATGGCCGGTTCTGGATTGGCGACGGCACAATCGACACGGCCAGTACTCCCACTCTCTCCCAGATTCGAGCACGGAGCACTCGTTCCAGCCCGACGATACGCCCACGGCCGGACTCTACACGGTTCCAGATGAACGCACTCTAGGTTATTTCTGTTTTATTCATCGTTCATTGATTTTTACATACTTTTGCATTGCATTGTAACATTGGGATGACATATTGTAGGCTCAGCTGGAACAAGAAACGAGGCGCCGGGAGGAGCTAGAGGCGAAGACAGAGGCAGAGGGCGGAGGCAGAGTGGCAGAGGATGGAGGCAGAGTGGCTGCAGATGTTTGAATATATGAGGGTGTTTATGCTGCAATCGGTCAACCTCCGCCATCGATGCCAATCCCTCCTCCTCAACCTGCTCCAAATACTGTTTCAGGAACTGTGAGTCACTTTACAACCTTATAATCACCGTATTTAGTTTATACAGAATCAATCTTAAATGCCCAGACACTAGAAACTTAGTGACTAATGCTATATGTTTGTTACCAACTAGTACTTAAGCAATCATACTAGAGCACAATGCAACTAAAAAGATATTGCTGATAGTTGCAAGGGTTATACTAGTTAGGCAGCGGAGAGACCATACGTGTTGTTCAATCTTGTCTCACACATGCAATCTCTTCTCCTTTGTGCAGAATCAATCGACGGCATCAAATGAGCCTCATGACCCAGTGTGGTCGCAGTGGAACTCGTGGCCTAAGTGGCTACTTGTGATTTTATTTGCATTTGCATTTGTGGATTACCTATGACTACTTGTGACTATTTATGGTTGTGAATGAACCTACTAGTGATTCTGAAGTTTATTTGCATTTATGTGTTGTTGATATATCTATATGAACTGCCTGTGATGCTTATTGTGAACTATATGTGATGCATGTAATGTTTATTTAAGTGGGGTACGTTATACGTGACCGAACAATAAAAACAGGGAATATATGGTCGCTTTGCCGAGTGTTACACTCGGCAAAGGGGCATTTTGCCGAGTGCCAGGGTAAAAACACTCGGCAAAGAGGACACATGGCCAAAATCTGTGCATTCTGAGGCTAAAATGGCTTCTTTGCCGAGTGTCTGCGCTGTGACACTCGGCAAAGAAGCCAACATTTGTACGTTCTGGGCCAGTCTTTGCCGAGTGTCTGGTATTTAACACTCGGCAAAGATGGCAGATTTGCCGAGTGCCGTGATTTGACACTCAGCAAAGAAGGCATATTTGTCGAGTGTCAGATACTGGACACTCGGCAAAGAAGCCAACATTTGTATGTTCTGGGCCAGTCTTTGCCGAGTGTCCAGTATTTGACACTCGGCAAAGAAGGCAGGTTTCCTGAGTGCCCGGGATTTGACACTCGACAAAGATGGCAGGTTTGCCGAGTGTCAGGTCCGGGACACTCGGCAAACGTGCCGTGACCGTCTCCGCGCCGTCGCGTTACTTTTTTCGCCGAGCGTCGGTTTCAGCTCTCGGCAAAGTATTTTCCGAGTGCCCAATAGAAAAACACTCGGCAAAGAGACGTTTGACGGCACTGTAGATGCCGTGTGCTGTTTATCGAGTGTTACACTCGACAAATCCTTTGCCAAGTGTTTTGTGGGCTTTGCGGAATGCCTGTGGCACACGATAAAGTCACTGTTTCCGGTAGTGAATTTGCACTCCAAGAACGCCTTTCTGAAGGTCCATATAGTCATCATTGCTAATGCTCCTCAGTATGATGAGGGTGTAGATCAGAATGTGTACAACTATGTAGTAGGAGTGTGTGTGCGTGTGTGTATATATATATATATGTATATATATATATATATATATATATGTATATATATATATATTCACGAAGCAACTAGCAATACTCTAGTTTTGTGTTTCTGACACATGTCATATTCCAATTGTGCTGCTTTTTTCTTGTTTATATTATCCAGATATTGTCTTGTTTGAAGCAACTTTTAGCAGTTGTACTGGTGTAAAGCTTTGCACAAAGTTGTGACAGGTGGAAATTAAAATGGCAATGGCATTGGAGATAAATGAACAAGAATGAAAGGGGGACAGTGATCTTGATTTTCCAGCTGTTGTTCTTGTTTACTGCAAGATAAGGGCAACTAACGTGATGCTGATGCCTTGGGTTAATGTAAGACAAAAAGACGGCAAAAAGTGACATTAGCTAATATGCAACCAGAGTGTGACAACTCCAAAAGGTCTCACGAATAAGGGTGCAACTGTTGATTACTCCCTACATTAAAAAATAATGACATCTTTTATCTAGAAATGATCAAATCTGTGGACTCTAATTAATGATTTTTTAAACTAAGTTGATTAAGCCGTTTTCTTAAGGGGCTACAATTTTAAGAGACACGAGTTTAGAAGTTTGTGAAAATTTTAGGACCCACTCTGTGCATCCAATTAAATTTTTTTATCTTTGTAGTTTCTGTCCCTTTTAACATAATAATCATATATATAATCTGTAATGTATATTCTAGTTGATATAAACTCCGGTTACCAATTTTTTCTATGTTTTATTTATATTGATTTTTTTTCATGGATTAGCCATCTACGAGAGGGAAAAAAAAGAGACTATGGTCATCAAAAACATGGATTTGCTGGGCAGCTAAAGTAATTTCCCATTTTGCCCTTTGTGGACGGAATGATGGATGTCTCGGGAGCCGCTAAGGCAGAAAAAAAGGGCGGGGGGGAGGAGAAAAAAGGAAGGCAAATAAACAAAGCAGCAAGGAGGACGAAAGCGAGCGAGACACACAACAGTGACACCACCACAAAAGCAAGGAGAGGCAGCATAGCAGACCATAGAGAGTGGAGAGAAGCCAGCAGCAGCGAGGCTGAGCCGCCGTCAGCTGAGAGCTAGAGCACCCGCCAGTCCCAGTGGCGGCAGCAGCTAGCGACAAGGCTGAATCCGAGAGGAGCGCGCGCCGCAGCCGCCGTGGCTGCCGTCGCAGGCGCCGCCGCCACCGATTGTGAGAGGCGCTCGTCTTGTATTCCCGAGGAGGGGGACGACCCCCGCGCGGCAAAGGCGCTGACCACTGGCCCCGCCCTGTGATTGATGGCTGCTGCCCGTGCCCCGGCGGCGAGGGGAGGCGTAGGTGCTCCGGAGGCGGCGGCGTGGAGGGGCGGCGGTCTCCGCGCGAAGCAGGCCGGGCGCGCCAGCTGCCGCGGCGCCTAGAGCGAGCGCCTGGACGCGGTCTCTCTCGCAGCCCGAGTCGGGGCTAGGGTTTTGGCACGGAGGGGCGCCGGGGTTCTGGTTCTAGCGGAGCGGCTGGAGGAAGGGGGGAAACGGATATGGCGGTCGGGGACGCGCTGCGACGGCTGTGCGAGGAGATCGGGTGGTCCTACGCCGTCTTCTGGAAGGCCATCGGCGCCGCCGACCCCGTGTAAGCCGCCGCCTCCACTGTTTCCTCAGATTTTCTTTGGTGTTTAAGCTTTTTGCCATTGTGCTCCTGCTGAATCTTGTAAAAATCTAAGCTTTTTGTCATTGTGCTCATTTTTCTTCGTTGGTGTCCTCCTGGTCGTCCTCGTAAGAAAGGTTTTTTGGGGTCTTTGTGCTCATTCAGTCATTCTTTTTCCAAGCGTCAAGTTTTCGTTGCTACTCTGTTATGCAAGCTCGAAGTTTCGAAGATGGGAATATCTGAGCTCAAAATCGAACAATTTCCTGCAAATTTCAGATTCCTAAGGTTGAATAGTTGGGGGGCTCTGCCTCTGAGCTTAGCTACTGCGGCTCATTTTCCTGTCACCGGTGTGTTTCCTCCCTCTCAATCTCATTTTCCCCTTGGAAATGCGCAGGCATTTGGTGCGGGAGGACGGCTACTGTGGCCACACGTCATGCCCTGTCGGATCTGAGCCTTCTGAATCTCTGCCCAGCGACGCCGCCGGGTGCTCTGTTCCTGCTGCTGACACCATCTGCTCGCTTGTTAACAACGTTATGGCGTCGCAGGTTCATGTCGTCGGACAAGGGTAAGCAAAAGCAACCGCAGCCATTTCTTTCTCTTATTTACTCCTCCCCGCATTTTTTGGTTCGACAGAATCTTCACCTTCTTGGTTTGGCCACTCCATCTTCTTACTCCTGGTTTGGTTGCTCTTGGATTATCGGATTCATGGCGGCTATACCCTGTGTTTTGTTTTGGCAGGACCGTAGGCCGTGCCGCGTTCAGTGGTAATCACCAATGGATCGTCCACGGTACTGCCAATGGTCACGGGCTCTCCTCCGAGGTACGGCCAGTACTGAGGGCTAGTTTGGATGGAGCTCTGGGAAACACGCCTGGGCCAGGCAGCGCCTGCAGGGCGTCGATTCTCCAGTGAAATAAATGCGAACCCAGTTCAGTTTTGTCTGGTTCCATTTTGCTGCCACCTCATTTAAAGCACTGTGGGGTAGTATAGCCTTCTTCAGTCCTTCAACTTTTGTCAGCTAGCGAGCTGCTTTAATTTTGGTCTGCTCACACTGCACCAAAAATAGTGGCAAATGACGCAAGCACCTGTTGTAAATTATGAATGTGAAAAAAAAGAAGATCTTACACCAAGTTTGTCTTTTGACTACTAGACTGGACCAAGTCACTTATGTGAAGATCTTTTAACTATCTTCTGTCCAATTGGGTTTTGTGTTTTCTTAACTGCTTTTCAGGATTTTACACCATGTTTCCATTTTCATAGGTTGCTGCTGAGATGAACAATCAGTTCAGGGTTGGCATTCAGGTGGGTAGAACTGAAATGGTAAAAAGTATGTAGTGGCCATGTGCTTCTGGACCTCATTCTGAACTTTTGCTGTGCAGACTATTGCGATCATTCCTGTGCTGCCACGGGGTGTCCTACTACAATTAGGCTCTACTGGTTTGGTAAGGCCACAAAGCTCTAGATCATGCTAGAGAAGTAGAGAATATAACTATCACACTAGGCTCCAGAAAAATAATTCTCAGGTTGTGGAAGGTGGAAAAGAAAACAATAGTGCATTGCTGAACGAGTACATGTCATTCAAAATTTTGGATATGGAAACTACAAGACATGATGTTTGGGCCATGCTGCTCCAAATCTGAAAACCTATCTTTGCTACTGCAAATTTTGGAATGTCCATTGCAAATTCATGGTGAAATTCATAACATACATCTCTCGTATCCTCATTCATGATGGAGCATCTAGAAACCTTGGCACATAAAAATTTCCCACTATACATTGTATCCTTTGTTGTGCTTAGTGCTGGAAATTGTTGCGAAGAACATAAAAGATCTCGAAATCATTGTTTCAACTTCCCTGTGATGGTTGGTAGTAGGGTTTTCTTGCTTGCTCTCTAAATATTTGAAAGTTGAAATAATCAGCTGATTTATGGCAGGTTATGGAAAACACAAATTTTGTGATGTTTGCAAAGAAGTTGTGTTCTCAGCTAAACAACCGTTCAGGCATGGCTGTATCTGCTTCATCTAAGAACTGGTTCAAGTCAGCATGGTCAGTCACGTCCTGATACTGCAACTGTGTCAACTAGCACACCGCCACATGCATTGCTGAATGCATCTTTGCTTAAGGTTGTGCAACAGAATGGTCACCCTGTTAGAGAGCACACTGTCTATGCTGAGCCTGATCTTCGGTTTATACAACAAGCATCCTTCCGCGAGAGCCAATTTGGAAGAAATTTACGGAGTGTTGGTATGAACTCAAGTTTGACCTCCCCAAGATTGACATCAGTTAAAAATCAGTCACTCTTGATGAACAACATTGGGCAGTTACAGTTGAATAATAATGCACATTCATCAGCAGATTTGGCAATGGCAAGAGATATCATATTAAAATCCCTTGTGCGCCAGGACTCTTCTGTCTGTGAAAATACAAACATGAATATGCATCATGGAAGATATGTGGTATCCAATGATTTAAATGGTCCTGGGAATTTTGATTTTCTCCCTGTAGGTGCCAGAGCAAGCAGAGCCAACTTATCTACCAGTGTATCGAGTCAAATATTGGACCACACATCAGGAACATTGCAGCAGAAACAGTCTCTAGTTCCGTTCAAGGTTCCCCAATCTTCTGAATTGGCTAAGAAAATGGAGAACCCTGAAAGTAGGCCATTTCAAACTCCTTCAGTTCGAACTTCTGAATCTGATGGTCAGGTTTCTAACAGTTTCAACATGGACCAAGAGAATCTATTGAGTAGGTCAAACAATGTCCGACAAGACCAAAAGATTAATAGATTTAGTGATCCAAGTGCTAATGTCAGCACGCAGAGAATGAAGAACAGGGATGGATGTGAGACAGGAATGCCCATTGAGAGAGCTTCCTCGTTGCTCGTGGAGCTTGCTGCAGATAATGACTTGTTTGATATGTTTGGTTCTGAATTTCATCAGTTCTCCCACAATGTTGGTGCTGATTTGGTCACCTGGAGTGGTACAGAGTCTCAGAATTCAGATAGAGATGTCCCTGAATCATCAATATATCTCACTAGCTCACCCCTTTTCAGTTCACTAGACAATGAGCTTCACTATTCTGGTATCTTATCACTAACTGATACTGATCAGCTATTGGATGCTGTCATCTCAAATGTCAATCCAAGTGGTAAACAGTGTACTGATGATAGTGCTTCTTGCAAGACTGCATTGACGGATGTTCCTAGCACATCTCATCTTGGTTCAGCAGACTTGAAGAAATGTGAGTCCTCCGGCGTTCCTTCCATGCTAATTAAGCACGAATTGGCACAGTTTGTTAAACAGCCATGTCTCTTTGATAAATCTGAGGAGGGTTGTCTTTCCCAAAATAATGGAATGCACAAATCTCAGATACGTCTTTGGATTGAGAGCGGTCAGAACATGAAATGTGAAAGTGCTTCGGCTTCTAATAGCAAAGGTCTTGATACGCTAAGCAAGGCAAATCGCAAGAGATCTCGAGAAGGAGAAAGTCCTAAGCCACGACCTAAGGACCGGCAACTGATACAGGACCGTATTAGAGAGCTGCGTGAGTTTGTACCGAATGGAGCAAAGGTATGCTCTTGCATGAATTCTCTGATGATAATTTGAGAGTTTGAATCATATATCTTATCTACAAACTATCGGCGATAGTGTACTAACAATTGCAAATTTATGTCAATAGTGTAGCATTGATGGTTTGTTGGAGAAGACAGTTAAGCACATGCTTTTCTTACAAAGTGTGACGAAGAATGCAGACAAGCTCAAGGACTCTACTGAGTCTAAGGTATGCACATTCTTTACAGTCTTAGTTTTGGCCTTTTGGGTTATGATATGTCTAAGATAAGATAGTGATGATATAGCTTACCTGACGAGGGGGAATCTCAAAATATTTTACTTAATCCTCCATAGTTGGAAAATGTCCTTAATACAAAGAGTCTTCTTGAACCAGATACTTGGTAGTGAAAATGGCCCCCTTTGGAAAGACTACTTCGAAGGTGGAGCAACCTGGGCTTTCGATGTCGGCTCTCAGTCTATGACATGTCCAATCATTGTTGAGGATCTTGACCGACCTCGTCAGATGCTTGTGGAGGTAATGACTATTCTACTACTTATTGCTTATGGTACAATGTTTCTCCTAGACCACATGTAATTGTGATGACTTGGTTGCCTCTGCAGATGCTTTGCGAGGATAGAGGAATCATCTTGGAGATAGCTGATTTCATCAAAGGACTTGGATTGACTATCTTGAGGGGTGTGATGGAAATGCGCAAAAGTAAAATCTGGGCACGATTTACTGTTGAGGTAATACAGCTAAATTTGATAATTAGGATTCTTTCGGTTCAAAATCGAAATTAATAAACAGTAACCCGAATGGAAATCCAAAGTAATGAGATGATGTTGATGAATACTACTGCTGATTTGTCAATTTCCTTACTGATTGAGGCTGTTGGTGCAGGCAAACCGGGACGTAACCAGAATGGAAATCTTTCTGTCACTAGTGCGCTTATTGGAGCCAAATTGTGACGGCAGTGGAGTGGCAGAGAACGCAAACAACATGAACATGCCTCTTGGTTTGGTGTGCCAACCTGTCATCCCAGCAACAGGCCGCATCCAATGAGACTAGAGCAAACCCTCAAGCATCTTCCAAGTGCTAAGAGCAGGAGCTCAGCTAACTTCTGCCATGACTAGCATCACCAATATGCCAGTGCACCACCTGCTTTCCCGAGACCATAGTTGTTAAGGCGTCGTTATACCGACGCCATATCGTCGCCATATCGCCGTGGCGTTTTTCTGGCTCTCGCCACGGCGACGCCACGGCTCCGGCGTGTATGGCGTCCGCCATAGCGCCGTGGCGTCCCCGTGGCGCCGATTTGGCGTCCTGTGGCGGGCGCAATAGACGGTGAGGGTGAGGGTGAGGCCGTGAGGGTACCTGTATAGGCCGAGTGGCCGATTGGAGCCCTCCGAGACCGAGCCCGAGACGCAACCGCAAGCAGCCCTCCGAGCCGCCGCCGCCGTCGGCCGCCTGGATCTCCCGAGGCGCCGGCCCTCAAGCTTCAGCGCCCGCCTGGATCTCCGCCTCAGGCTCGGGCCAAAGGGCACCACCGTGGTGCCGCTCGACGGTGCCGCGCGCGGCTCCGGCCGCACGCGTGCGCCGGCGAGGGGTGCCACGGCGGAGCCGCCATCCCCGCGTCGCGTCTACTGTGAGCTCTCGGCTGCGCTTTGTCGCTCGCTGGACTGAGAGAGAAAGGGCGAAGAGAAGTGAGCTAGGGTTTTGGGAGCCGGCGCTGTGTCGACGTTTTTGATCCTCCAAAGCGCTTGCTCGGCCGTCCGATCTGCATCGACAGCGCAGAATCCACGGGCCGGAGACCGGCCCAGGCGGGCACGAGCAGGCGAGCCGCTTTCCCGGCCCAGGCCTAGGTTGCGGCCTGGGAGGGAGCCGCGCGCGCGCGTGCAAGGCAGGCCGGGCCGATTTCTTGGTCGGGCTGAAGGAACAGTGATGATTTGAGTCCAGTTTTCCTTTTCTACATTTGTGTTCTATGTCTTTTGTGCTACATTTACATTGCTATTTTGATTTGCTAATATTGTAGACTATACCTTTTAAGCTACATTTGCATTACCATTTGTCAATATAATTTCCTAACATCCTAGACTATAATGTATGTATTCGCCACGCCGATGTGTATATGGCGTTGCCACGCCGCGCGCCATAGACGCTGTAAAGGTGTGAAGGTGGTGGGTCGCCGCGTCTCGCCATGCCGCCGTAAAAACTATGCCCGAGACATCTGAATCTGTGCAAATGTGGCATCCTTCATGAGACCAGATCGCAGAAATGGAAGAAGGAAAACAACGCAAGGGTGATCATTAGGCAATGTTTTGTTTGTATGATCTTAGTTTGTTTGTTAGTTAGCCATGTTTGGTCGCCTATTAGTGGATTTTTTGTACTGTTATTTAGAATGGAAATTCTTGGGTTGGTTTATTTCACACAACAAAAAGATGGAATACCACCTTTGTTATAAGTCACCTCACATCAGACTCAGTTAGCATGACTAGTGAAAAACTATCTGAGCTGAAAGTGCTGAATGGCTGCTGAACATATCAGGAGAAGGCGCTATTATAGGACACTCCTTGGCAATCTTAACAGTCTGGTCCATTTGGAAGCAAAGAAAAGACAAAATCTTCAAGAGAAACGAAAAAACTCCGGTTAATTTCTCTGAAATCATCGATGAGGCTTACTTGGGGAAATCGGTAGAGAAAGAAGCTTTTGTTTTCCTAGTTGCAATGTACACAAATGAGTAATCCACTTTAGTCATCATCCAGACCCAGCAGTCTGCTGGTTCTGGTGCTTGTAGGCGCACCTTGCGCATGTAACTCTTCTCCCATCTTATTAATAATAAGCAAGTAATCATCCCGGATCTTTCACCAAAAAAAAAAAAACAAAAAACAAAAAAAAAACTATATGAGCAGATTCTGAGTCATTCCTCTGATCAGGTTATTGTGTTGTTAGTTGTTACTCGCTGCTGCTGCCTGCCAACATTCAGAGGTAGATCACTTGATTCTACTGGAGCATGGTTATCCACAATGTCATCCAGCAGCACATGGTGGTGCTGCCAATGAGTTGGAATGTGATCTGTTTACAGTAAGCAAAACAAATACTGAATTACTGCAGATAATACTAGTTCGCTAGCTTCTACCACATACACTTCCAAGTTCCAAGTCCAGTTCCAATATACCCCTTCACATACTTTACTGTATACCCCCCAATCCCTATGATCTACATATAAAATCTTGTACAATGTTTGGGTATCAACTAGTTACCTATCATCCTATACCTATATACATCGCCCCCATGATATTTATCCCATCTTTACATTCCCAAAACCTATAGTCCAAGCTTAACTGCTTTATACATGCAAGCATATTTAGGCTTGAACAACCCTTTATTTCTATACAAGCTCTAAATTAATTAATCGATGGAGAGATTGATTAATTTGCGTGGACGGACGACTGCTATACTACGTGTCCTACGAGCTAGGCCACGAAGTCCCTCATGAGCTGCGCCGCCACCGACTCAGTGCTCTGCATGTTTATGTCGTAGCCGCCGCTGGCGCCGCCGTGGCTGCCGCTGTCGGCGCCGGCCGTGGTGCTGCCCATGAGGAACGACGCGGTCTGCTCGGCGGCGCTGCCTCCAGCGCCGTGCGGGAGGCCGAACGTCAGCGACACCCCGCCGTTCCCGGCGAACGCGAAGGCGGCGGGCTCCGTGGCGAACTGCCCGTACGGCCCCGGCGCGAACAGCGAGTACCCGCCGCCGCCGTCCTGGTGGTGGTGGTGGTGGTGGTCCCTCGCGCCAGCACCGCTGCTCACCATGCTCTTCATGAACAGCTCCCGTTGCTGCTGCCTCACGGCCGCCATGGCCTGCGCGTGCAGCGCGGCCATGTCGTGCACGTGGTGGAACGCCAGCGCCGGCTCGTCCCCGCGCGCCTTCTTGAGCCTCCGCCCCATCGCGTCGTCGCCGTCGTCTTCATCGTCGTCGTAGAACCCCGCGTGAGACTGCTGGTGGTCGCCGCCGCCGCCGAGCTCGAGCAGGGAGGAGCCATGGATGCCCTTGTTGGTGGACGCGCTCTCCGCCGCCCCGCCGCCTCCCACGCGCACCGCGGACTTGGACATGGCGTCCGCCCTCAGCGTGACGCCGTCGACAGTGTCGCCGCTCTTGCTCCCGCCGCCACCTGACTTGCCCTCGTCATTGCCGCCGCCGCCGCCGCCACCGTCCTGGTCCTTGGTCTCCTCCAGGTACATCTCCTCCGCCATGGGCTTCCACAGCCGCACCCTTGCGTTGATGAACCAGTTCGACACCTAACAGAAATCAAGAACAATTTTTTTTTGAAAGTTAATTTACACACAGCCAGTAAAACAGTCAAATTGATGATAAACAGGAGAAGAAAGAAATGCTATTCATCAGTTTTATTTACTGACCTGACTCCTGGTGAGCCCGGTTTGCTTGGCGAGCATGATCTTGTCCGAATCCTTGGGGTATCTGCATGACGACACAGGATCCATGCGGACCAATTAGAGGCGGACACGATGAGGTGTGAGGCTGCATGCATGGCGCCATGGGCACGAAAGCAAGCAAGCAAAGGGCCAAACAAAGAGCAATGGAGTAGGTCGAAGAGTACAAGGGCTCATGATGAGCTACCTAGCTAGGCAGCTATACTGCAGCTTGTGCAGTGAGGAGGATGAGATGGGACTCACGGATGCAGGAAGTGCTCGAAGAGCCAGGCGCGGAGGATGGAGACGGAGCGCTCGGGGAGGCCACGCTGGGGCCGCCAGGCGTCGCCCTGCATCATGCCGAGCTGCTGCAGCGCGTGCTGCTGCCGGAGCTGGTGGTCGATGTAGCGGAGGCGGGACCCGACGGTGCGGCCCCCGGCGGCGTCAGCATCCTCGCCCAGCGCCCGGCTCGCCACGCGCACCTGCGCCGCGATCGCGTCCCGCAGGCACCGGAACTGCCGCGAGATGGTGCGCAGCGCCAGCGCCGTGTACGTCCGCGCCGACCCGGCGCCCGCCGTCGCCTCGAACGACGACGACACCGCCTGCATCTGCCCGTGGTACTGCCGGTACCGCTGCTCCACCTGCCATTGTCGATTGTTGTCGACATCGATCGCCACCATGCACACACAACAGTGTCAGTCAGCCATTGACCACTCTAATTCATTAATCAGGGCGTGCTACTGCTACTACTAGCAAGCTACTGGCCTACTAGCTGATTATAAGTATAGCTCGTTAGTGATGATCCCATCCAACCAACTGTTCGTCAACAAACTCTATCAATGCTGATCGGTGCAATCGCAACTGCTACACGCCTCCTGATATGATATGTCTACTCATGCACAGAAATGATGTATATATACAAGACATGGGGAAAATTAACGAGATAGTGAAATTTATGTTTTTCTTTTAATAAAAATAATAAAAATTGATATTTGGTAGTACTCGCATTCAGATTCAGCTGGCAGTACAGTGTACACTCATGAAGCAGGCTATTGCAGACAAAAAGAGACACATCTGATGAAGCAGCGAATTGAAGCTTGTTTGTACTGGCATGGACAAAGTACAACCAAAAGAATGGAAGTAGTTGAATTTAATTTATTTGCGCTATAAGCCGTACTTTTTCAGCCAACGAACCGTATTTTTCTCTCACAACAAATCAGCCAACAGTACTTTCAGCCATGGCTTATCAGCCAAGCGAACAGGGCATCTCTTAAGGATTATTTTGTTTGCTGAAAGACCTCCACTTGCCATATATTTCGTTGTACATGATAGTAGAGGATATGGTTTTCATTGCCACTTGTTATGTTATTAGTTAAATATGTTCATATATATACTCTATACCTTCTATATGGCACTTTGTCTTGGATTATATTGTTTTCATTCTCTTCCACACACACAAAAAAATATATATATTATTGCTTTCATTTTACTATTAGAACCGAACCTCTTAGTTGTTACCCCATACGCTTAAAATGAAATTAAGACATTTCAAAAGGAAAAAAAGAACAGAACCTAAGTGGTGATAAGGTGTACCAATAAGAATCCTCTAAGTATGTAATAAGCTGGTAATAATTAAACCACATAATAACTAGTGTTTTCTGCGAGGTGGAAATCACAGAATTAAGTAGGGGAACAATAATTGGTATTGATACTACTACAGCAAGTTGATACAGCATGGATGCTTGATTAAGAGAAGGATTTAAAGTGGGGGAAAAGTCTGATGATATATATCCATCAAATTAAAATTAAAGCCATGCACTGTTCCAAACAACTTGTGTCACTCATCTTTCAGAAAAAGAAACAGCATAACAAAGATAACCGAAAGGCAAATGGTTCCTAGCCTTTTAATACATAACACTGTGACACTGTCTTAGACTGTAGAAGCAAGCAAACAGCAAAAACAAGACAAAATATCTCTCCCTGTCAAATTTGAGGCAACATAACTAAAAACTTGCATGAAAAATCAAGGACCCTCAAGGCCTCATCAACAGCAATTAAAAACAGGTTTTTTAAAAATATCTTATTTTTGAACACGATCGAGAGAAATACATCAAATGGAAAATAACTTGTGAAATTAATCTTAGTAGTATGAATTGAAGCCATAAACTGTGCTATTTATATATACTACTGACCTCGTCAAGCATGTTGATAAGCTTGCTCTTCTTCATCTGCAGCTCATGCCGCTCCGCGGTGGACATCTCCGCCGCGCCGCCACCGCTCTTTGCGCCGGAACCGTCATCGGTGCCGCCACTGGACACGCCCTCCGAGTCCTCCTCCTCCTTCACCGCCGCCAGGCTCTTGGTCGTCTTGTTGGCGTCCTCGACGCCCTTGCTGACGCTCACCACCTCGTCGAGCAGCTCCTGCGCGGCCTTGAGGTACTTGGAGCTCATCACCATCTGCCCCTGCGACGTGGCCGCCACGCCCAGGTACTTGCCCTCGTCGGTGCAGCCAGGGCCGGCCACCGCGGCCACCATGACCGGCGGCGGCGCTGCCTCTCGGGACGACAGGCTGAGCACGGCGCTGACCCCAGCCGCCGCGGCGCCGCCGAAAGTCTGTGCCTGCGGCGGCGGCGACGACATGTCCACAGCGGCCACCTTCTTTGATCCAACATCTTTCCAATTGGTTGAGAGAACAGTGCCATTAGATTCCACCTGCAGGATACGTGAGTATACATAAAATATAGTTGGTTCCAAAACCAGTATTAGCTGGGCCAAAGATCACGTACGAATGACTTCATCATGGCCCTCCGCATATCTTCATCAGCATCCTTGTAGATGTCACGGAAGAATTTGTTCAATGCAGCATCGCCATCAAGTTTTTCTTCGTTCTCCTGATGCAGACACAAATCATGCAACCCCATACATATTCGAGAAACCTAAGTGGCAGCAATAAGAGTGGTACATATATAAGTGGGAATCTTGATCATACCTCCTTTTTTACCTCAGCTTCCAGTTTATCCCAGTCTTTTTTTGGCTTTGAAGATGGGTATGAAGGTCTTGGGGCTGTTTCAGCTGCAGAACATATATACAAATAAAATGTCTCTAAGAAATGCAAGACAGTTCAAGAAAGAAATGATCCAGATTATTAATTGGCTAATATTATCTACAGAAATCTGTTCATCTCAAACTGTTGATCATGTACAGATGAACCACAAAATGGACACACTACAAAACTAACGTGTGCACAAATCCACTACACTCAAATTAGTAGCTTCACTATACGGTTACTTGAGAAGGGCGGGCCTGGTGCAAGCGGTAGAGTCTTACCGCCTGTGACCGGAAGGTCCCGGGTTCGAGTCGCGGTCTCCTCGCATTGCATAGGCGAGAGTAAGGCTTGCCACTGACACCCTTCCCCAGACCCCGCACAGAGCGGGAGCTCTCTGCACTGGGTACGCCCTGTACTACCTTTCTTAGGTTCAGCTTTACTATTGGGAGTGCCATTGTCACTTTTCTTTGTGTTTAGGAAGCGTCCCCCAGTTCCTTTTGCCCTCCTCATCGCGTGAAGATGACGAGACTCATGAAGATATGGCTGCAATATCAAATGCAAGTTCTTAGCAAGCTGTCAAGTTATATACTTCACTTATAACTATAACACAAGAGGAAGGGAAATTTGACTACAGCTAAAGTACAACCATGCATCTAAACTGTTCCCATCCACGTGATTTTAACAGTCGGAATCTTGAGTTGTACTCAAATGGTTGTACGTGTAGCAGTGCTCTTTGTTTTTTCAAGTTAATTCAGGCAGTTCGATCGAGCTTTGAACATAGAGGTGTTGATATATACATAATTACATAAATTGTATAACTGAAGATGAAATCGTCTATTCAGAGTGTTGTACTTGATCCAAAGACATCTGAGCACTACCATCTTCCATAGCTATGACAACCGAACATTTCTTCTTCTTTTGATACCTCTAATGGGACAAGCTGTAGTGTCGTTTCATGTGCACATACACACCAACCCTACACACGCACACCCACATGCACACAACCAAACGTTTCTGCTTACCATAGGTTAGCAATTTTTTACCAAATGAACCCAAGTATATTCAATTCAATTCTGCTTCCATTTTCTGGATTATGTTCTGTAATTTTAATAGGGATGCTCATATTTAAGAACTGACGACTGTTCAATACATCTCCACTCTCCACTTGTCTTCAATTCTTTATCTCAGATTTCATATTTTGCCTGAGTAAAGCATAGTACCTAGTGCTGTTATTTAGACTAGCGCTATTAAAATTAAAATTTGCATAAAATGGGCCCCATGATTTCTAATGCTTAAATCAGCATAAAATAGTACCACAGCTTGACTTCCATAGGTAGTAACCATGCCTGCATAGTAAGGATCTGGGTACTGATGTGCTCCAGGAGCCTACACAAGGAAAGATATATAAACATGAGACAAGAAACACGTTGCCTTACAAGTTCTCAGAAAATGGAAACATAAACAGACAAGAAACAGAGTCCATAGAGAAGGGTGCACACAATTGATTGGTTCAGTTCCAGCTGTGAGTATGGTGCCAAATACTCCAACGCCAAAGCAGGTATCTGTGATGTGGCATGGTTCTTTTCTTGACCAGAGCTTCCATCTGGAATTAAAATAACATCAATTCTTAATTTCTTTTGTCGGTAGCAAAAAGTTGCTTGGAGCTAAAAGGCTTTCTTATTATTGTTAGGTAGAAAAATGATCTACTTTTGTTGCCAATACAGTGATTGATAATGGATCAAACTCTTCAAATCTAACAGTATAGCATGTTTACCCAAGTAGAACGTGTACAGCTGTACTCGCACCAACGTTTAAAACATTACATAAGGAAGTAGCATTAAGACGCATAGGACTTGCCTTTATTGGTAATGTTTGGAGGTGGAGAGGCATATGTCGCTGTAGAAGCATTTGATGATGAAGCAGTAAAATTCTCAAAATCCCAATTGTTCTGTACGGATCCTTCTATAACGGATAGTGAAGTAGAGGTGTCCAGGTTTTCCAAATTTTCAGTGCTGTTCTCCTTCCGATGCTTCTTGGCGTCATCATGCCTAGTGTCAGTTTGAAGATAAGATATATGGGTTCTGAAGTACGTCACAAGGTTTAGCATGCAAAATGTTTCTCAGAAAATTTGATGAATGTGCAAAATTACCAAGGAACTAACTTCACCCTTTCTGAATGAAGAGACTATACTTACTTTTGCACAATGTATCAATGAACAATAAAGTCTGGAAGGATCTAAGCCCCTAGGTAACAGGTATGTATTGGTGCTTAATGAAAACTGCGTGCTATTGTGACTAAGATTTGTTTTAACAATTTCAAAGATGGGTAACAAGAGCACAAGAGGAATGTGACCCCCAATTTTTATTTCAAGGTGATCAAGAACTTGGATTGAAGGCTAAGAACAAGGGGTAAATAGATTTTGCTAGTTTGGAATCTTCGAGTGTACTATAAAGGGAGGAATGAGAGCTAGTAGCTTGACCTATGAGTTTCATGAGCTTAGTGACGTACACTTGGGATCTAGAAAGGAACCAGGAAAACAAGTTTTAGTCAATTTTGAGTTAGGACCAAGAAATTGGAGTCAAAACAAGAAAAATGCATAGGCCAAATACTCCGCAAGTATAGAAAATTAATGACAGCACCAGACAAACACATTTGGTGTCCAGCCAAGCCCTTCGTGGGTGGGACTGTTCAAAAACATGGATTGGATAGTCTGGCAGTGGAAGGAATCTAATAGCCGAACAAATAGAAGCTAAGTCCAGATAAGACACAGTTCAAGGCACTGTTCAAGAGCACTAGAGTGATGGTGCAGTGGTCAAGGCACTGTGTGCATGTAACACCCTAAAATTTGCTCCTCTTGAAATAGAGCTAAAATGATTTAATTTTGTATTTTTATGCTCATGAAAACATGGGGAAATAATAAATTTTCATTAGATTAAAATTTATCTTAAGGTAGAAACGTGTTTGTTGCATTCATGCCGGTCGCACTTTGTGTTTCTATGTGCAAAATGTGTTTTTTTTTTAAATACGTTTAGGAGATGAATATCTATCTCTAGGAATTTTCCAGCTTCTTTCTGGAATTTAATTCCTACCTCCTACACCTTAATCTTTATGTTCCAAGTTCCCAACAATCTTTTCATAAGCTCCAAATACTTTATTTGGGTTCATCATGTTCCAAAGTGTCTCTGGGATTTTTTCCCAAATTTTCGGAGGTCTCGGAGTAATTTTAGTGGCTTAAATATCAATTCTGGACTTTTCTAGAATTATTTTATTCGTGAAATTAATTAATTCCGAAAATAAATAATATATCCCATTTTTCAACCAACTCTCAAAGCCCATGTGCAATAATCCTAATAAATCTCAAAGACCCATGCATTTATTTACTAATAGACTTTAATGATTATTTAGGTCCATTAGTAAATGTGGAGGGTGCAACATCAATTAGTACCATATTGCTAGATGATGTAGATGTGGGGAGTTTTTCTCCCTATAAATATGTACCAACCCCTTGGGCAAAGCACACCAAAACTACCGTAAGAGAAGGCCCTCATTTGGAAAATCCCTCGTGCAGTAAATTAGATTTTTCTCCTCTCGCCGTCGCCGTCGCCGCCCGACGCCATAGACCCGCCGTCGACCGCAAGAAGGCCCTAGGTGAGTTCACCGCCTTCTCCTCTTGTTCCCTGTGCTCTCGGCTCATCAAACCGTGGCCTCTAGGGCCCAAACCGAGCGCTCCGGGAAGCTTCTCGCCGCAGGTAATGGAGCTCCATCGCGCCGGTTTTCTTCTCCCGCCGGTGACTCTCTCTCCCCCTTCTTTCTAATCTAGACCGTCCAGATTCAATCCAACGGTCCAAGATCGCCCGTACCCCTTCGCCGGGTTTATTTGCAAAAGAGCCCCTGCAGTTTCGCGTAATATAACCCGCACTCCATGGCGCACTTCCAGAATACGTTTTCCTATTCCGAAAGCACAGTTTCTTTCTAGTAGATTCAGAATACGTTTTCTCTTTCAGAAAGCGTAAAATCCCTCTGTTAGATTCAAAATACGTTTTCTTTTGAAAACGTAGTTTCTTTGGGTAGATCCAAAATACGCTTTTATCTATTTACAGTTTTGCCACTAGTCTTATTTAGGCTATAAAATCTTCGTTTTAACTCCGTTTTGATCCATTTAAGTTGCGTTAGATTTGTAATTGAGTAATCTACGTGTTCATCCTACTGTTAAACATATTTTCAACTTTTAAAATTCGAGGTTAGATTTAATCTATTATTTTATTAAAGAAAATCTTGTTTAATTCATAACTTTTTCGTTATAGCTCCGATTAGAGTGCTTTTCGCGTCTGTGTGTTCGTAGTAACGTGTAGAACATCTTTAAAACATTTTTACCTATTGTTTATTATGTTTGATGTATTGTTCTAATTTATTTCTATTGTTTGCTTCGTGTATAGCATGGATGTTTCTGTGGTGTTTTATGATCATGTCCAGTCGGTGAGCTATACGCGGTGAATCCAAAAACAATTCATTGAAGGTTTGGACTAGAAGAAGGATCTGAGTTTAAGACAAGTATAGCATGGGATCATCCTTGTTGTCCTATTCACCTTAATATCATTTTAATCATATGCATGTGTCTACCTTGACAACCGTAGTAATTTTCCAAGCTATTTGATATCTTGGATTCCTTTGGGGTATTGCATTGGGTAGTATGATGCTAGTGCTCAACTAAAACCATAATCTTGTAACTTGACTAATGGTATATGCAATAAACACTAAAAGATGTTTTTTAGCAACATGGAACAAGGGGGCTAGAGCATTGGGCTATTTTATGGTGCTCTAGATTCCTCCCTAAGGACTTATCTGTAAGTGATCATCGGGGACTTACAGTACAACTGTGAGGGCTACATGGCTCTGGCTTTAGTCAAGTATGAGGACCTTTTCTAGCATGTTAGTGGTTACCTTTATGGCGCAAGAGGGACTCTGACAGGTATGACCTTTGCCTGCCAGGTTGAGTGCATTTTGGTTTCTTGACCTTTTGTCAGTCACTCCTTGGAGGGGAGTTCATGCTTATTGATGGGGAAACCTAGCGGCCCTAACTTGTTAGACGAACTTTTGAAAGGCTTCATTGTAAACCCTGTCGACCTTCCTTGGTAGTGGGTTAAGAGGCTCGCGACCTCGGGCAAAAGGGTAAATCACGACTCAGTGAAAGTGTACAACCTCTGCAGAGTGTAAAACTGTTATAACAGCCGTGCTCACGGTCACGAGTGGCCTTGGAACCCTTACGAAATAGATGATGGACACTGATGATACTGATGATAAAGATGTTCACTAATGATTATTGTTTATGCTATTCATTATTCATGTTTACCTGATCATGTATTTATGTGGGCTTGTGGATAAACTTGTTGCCACCCTATTGCTAAAATCACGACTCATTAAAAGCTAATCGCAGTTAACCAGTGTCAGCCTTTTGAGCCTCATGAGCCCCATATTATATTTGTTGAGTACGACATGTACTTATGCTTACTTTACTTTTTAAATCTTTGAAAAAATCCTGGATGGGTACCAAATTGCTAGTATGGAGGAGTTAGGCTTATGATCAACTAGTCAGTTGTCCCTGTGGATTGAAGTCTTCACCCGAAGATCGGAGTTGTCTTTCCGTTGTTTGCTGTCTAAGGTTATATCCTTTATATTAAGTACATTATATATTGAGCATTGTCTTTTGATATTACCCTTATTTGTAGCTATATGTGAGATTTGACTTTCTGGGCTCACATATGGTGCGTATCTGGTTTTGTTCTTAAAACCGGGTGCTACAGTGCACCAGACTTTGAGCGAACAGCCCGTAGAGCTTGAGGTTTTTTACCACTGTGTGCACCAGACTTTGAGTGAACAGCCCGTAGAGCTTTGGGGTTTTGGAACAGTATGGAAGGTATTGTGCAAAAGAATGGACTAGACAGTCAGGCGGTTAAACTCAGTGCGCGCCTGACAATCAGTGACATCACATGACCATTGCCAGGCACTGTGCAAAAGCATTGGTCGGACGGTCTGGCGGTGTTGACCAGATTGTCAAGTTTACTCAATTTTTTATTCCCTTTTTCCTGTACTTTGGCAGCAGCTCCTAACCAACTTCCATGAAGTTTATGACTTTAAAAACACCTCAAGGGCATTCATTTGAGGTCTCTTAACACCTTGGAAAGATAGCCACATCATTGTGTAAGGGTTATGTGCCCACGATCATCTTTTAGTTTTGGTGATTGAGATGACAACACAAGCCTAGGACTAACATGTGTGTTATGTGTTAGATAGGCCCTAGGGATGCAAGAAAAGAAGTGGCACAAAGACCAATGAAGAAACAAAGCAAAAATGATTTAGTGCGTAGAAGAAGCACACAGCGAATGGTGTCCGGCGAAGTGATTTACATGCATTGGACAAACGTGTGTGGAGTCCAA
Source organism: Miscanthus floridulus (assembly GCF_019320115.1). NCBI lineage: Eukaryota > Viridiplantae > Streptophyta > Magnoliopsida > Poales > Poaceae > Miscanthus > Miscanthus floridulus. Next base: position 19,196,176 of record NC_089589.1, on the reverse strand, counting down.
CCACCCTCAGTGCCAAAGCACTATGCTGATCAACGGACCGGATAGTCTGGCTATAAGAAAACAATGAGCCGGACAATTAGATCAACAAAAGCGCCTAGGGGAATATTCCCACTAGAGCATTAAATTCACCAATACCACGGGATATATCATCGCATCTCCGGGAGTTTGCCCTATCTATCCTTAGCTTTTTACTTATTTGTTTGTTGCTTCCTCTTGTGTTTTGCTTGTGTGAGCATTACCTTCCTAGATTAGCTATAGGTTAGTTGATAGGATTGGCCCTTGGTTGCTAAACTCTTTTGGATTTTGACATTTACCTTTCTAGATTAGCTATAGGCTAGTTGATAGGATTGGCCCTAGGTTGCTAAACTCTTTTGGGTTAAGGATAAGTCAGAGCACACTAGAAAAACCTTAAGTGTACATCTTGCTAGAGTAATTTATGGTTTTTTCTAGTGGTAGTTTTAATTTGAGTCATAGGATTAGACATTCAATTCACCCCTCTCTTGGGTGCTCACAAGCCCTTACACATTGGAAAGTCAAGAGAGAAATTAGAGTGACAAGTGTGCATCATAGAGCTCTCGGTCTTGTTTGGTCAAGTGAGCTAGTGAGGGCTTCTCATTATTGTTACTTCTAATGATTTGGAGCACCTAGATGGTGTTGGTGCTTGGTGATGGATTCAAGAGATCTTGGTGTTCTTATTAGAGCCTACAAGTCTTGGTGATTTGTACGTGGTTTGAGATTCGCCACTCTGGAGATGGAAAACAGATACTCTTAGTGGATCTTGAGTCCTGGTGACTCAAGACTACTCTGAGTAGTTGCAGCAACGTAGGTTAGGGGGTGTTCTAACACCTTGATTGCACGGGGAAAAAAATCCGGTTGTCTATTATCCACTCTTTACTTCTTGCATTCCTTCATATATTTGATCTTGTGTTGTGCTTTTGTATGCAAGGGGTACTTGTTTGACATCTAGGATTGTTCTTGTGGTAGTATGCTCCTAGTTGATAGGTTTCCTTTTCACATTAAGGACTTTTTTGTTAGTTTGTTTGAGTTTAAGGACTTGACTTAGTGTAGTGGCCTTGAAGACTATTTTAAGTGTGCCTTGTTTAGTTCTAGGGCCTTTTAATGTTCAAGGGACGCGTTAGTTTTTGAATGAATAGACTAAAAGTTGCCGCTTTAATATTATAGAACCCAATTCAACCTCCCTCTTGGGACTTTCTTAAGTTCACCATGGTGGGTCAAGCATGTTATATCGACATTTTAGTCAATACAAAAAAACTATTTCTAGATGCACCCAAAATTAATTTTTAGAGGCGATTTTTGCATCTTCTAAGCAAGTATTTGTAGTAAAAACATATTTTTAGGGACTGCCATGCAACTGCCCGTGAAAATGAATTTTATGGGCAGTCCATTGGATGGCATGTCCCTAGAAATGCATTTCTAGAAGCAGATCATTAGGCTGACCATCTCAAAATACATTTTCATGTTTTTGAACTTTTATTTGACAAAAAAATGTGTGGCTTTTTAACTTATATACTTGGCAGATTGTGCGTTTTTTCATGCAAAATACACGCAGCAATTGGTTGGACTCCAACCCATGACCATAAAAACCTTGCGCAAACCAACCTAACCAACTTATCTCCAATTAATAGTGTTTCGGCTGGGGAAGTGAATGACAAGTGACAAGTGGGTCTCAGGGAGTCTCCGTTGGAATGGATTTGAGGGCTGTATTTTGAAAGCCACTGCTGGAGTGCAACCTAGAAAACAGAGCCCTCAAAAGTAGCAAGAGCCCTAAATGAAAAGTAGGGGCCCTTTTGAGGGCCATTGCTGGAGTTGCTCTAACCGTGGTTGACAGAAATGCAGTTCCTTACAAATTGGGTAAAGTAAGCGACTAGTTCCTTGGCAATGGTATGCGCATGTGCAGGCAGGTCTAATTTTATGAAATTTGCCATTTGCATAACAAGGAAAATTCGTACCTGACATAAGCTTCTTTATTCTGATCGTCCCTTGAGTCCTTGTATTGAGGAAAAAAGTGATCATCCAGGCCTTCCTCAGGGTCAGGGATATTATCTTCTTCTAGAGTGAGGGGGTTTTCCTGTTTGCTGACTGTGTACCAAACTCCGTGACCATAAGAGTTCCAATCCACCAATTGCATTCTGATTCTAGGATTTCTTGGATGATTGCTGACCACAGCCATCAAGGCAGACTCTGCATCGGAACTTGCATCGCCAACTTTTGCAGAGATCTCTTTAAGACTAGGCAAGTGCTCGATGCTGATAGGTATAGTGCTTTGCTGACCCACCTTGTGAGCACTGAAGCCTAGCTTGAGCTTCTGGAGGTTAGGCATTGCCTCCGCCTCAAATTTCAGCCAAGGTACTATACTGCACATGAACTTGAAGTACTTGAGAACTGAGAATCCTGCCTTGTCGAAGATGATCCTCTTAACGGGTGCTATCTTCACATAGAGAGACAGAGTTGTGAGAGCAGGCAATTCTCCTAGAATGTTAACACCATCCCTCATCAGTTCCTTTACTGAAATCTTTAAAATGCAGAGGTTGCCAAGCTCTCCAATCCACTTGGGAACTCTGGAAAAGCTGCAGCTGTGCAGCAACCATTCAAACCTCTCAAGGAGGGGAGGTGGGAAGTCATCCCAGTCCCAGGTAATGGTTGCTTCTGAAGGGCTGTGAGCCACAGCATTTTTATGAACAGAGCTAAGAATGAAGGCTAGAGTTTTCAGGCTTCCGTGTCCTCTAAATAAAGATCCCAGAGCTTCCATGTTTCTCTGCAGATGGTCAGGAACCGGTATAGAATAGGTGAGATAAAGATACCGCAGGTTCGACAGCTTGCCAAGGCTCCACACACTGGCAGCTGGTCCAGTCATGTCTAGCCAATCCATCAGATTTGTCTCCAAAGGCAGATGGAGGTGCAACAGGCATGGTAGATGGATAATATCCGATGCAACATCTGTGACTTTCTTACTGATATCCAGGGTTTCCAAATACCGTAACCTTCCCATATGCTTTGGTAGTTCTACACAGACATCACTTGCGACCTTTAAATATCTCAATCGCAATAGGTCAGAAATCCCAGTGAGATCTATTATGCCATCATCATTGTCGTCATGACCAGATAAATTGAGGTTTAGAACACGGAGAAGCTTAAACTCCTTAATAGAAGGCATACATTTAGATAATCCAAAACAAGTAAGTGACCGAATTTGTGATGATCTGATGTTTGTCATTGCATACTTTGTGTAAGGAAAGTGGAGAGATAGTCGATGGACATTTTCAGAAAGTGATACATTCCTCCGATAACGATCAAGTACCACAACAAAGTTCTCTTCTGAAGACTTCTGTGCAATAAGATCACGTACCACTTCGTGAACTGAACAGGACGCTACCTCACCGGTGTATTTGATACGTTCAGGTTGTAGGAATCTTCTACCAATAAGTTCATGGAAATAGCTTTCTGCAGTCTCCACCTCTCGCCCTTCTGATCCATCGATAAAACCTTCAGACACCCACTGCTTCACCAAATCATCCTTACATACTGTGCACCCCTCTGGATACATACTAAGATAGAGTAAGCACGTCTTCAAATGGCAAGTAAGATTATTGTAGCTGAAGTTTACTACTAGTTTCATTCCTTCTGAAGCAGAACTACTTGTCCTCAACTTGGAGCTTAGTGAATCATATATGTATGTCCATTGCTCCATTAATATCACAGGATGGGTTGCTAAAAGCCTAGCAATAATGGTCGTTGCTAGTGGCAACCCACCGCATATTTTAACAATTTTATTCAAAACATCTTTGGGAAAATCATTTTCAGGGCGAAAAAGGCTGTTGAAAAATAGTTCTCTTGAGAGATCTTCATCCAGAGGTCTCATTTTGAACACATATTCTGAGTGATAATAACAGCATGCTAATGCTACATCTTCAATCTGAGTACTTGTTATTATTCTGCTGCACATTTTGCCTCCCGGGAAAGCATAACTGATTACATCCCATATTGATGCTGACCATAAATCATCAATTACAATCAAATACCTGCATGCCAAGAATATATGAATAAGCCACTCATTGTTTTCAAGCACAAGCATGGAAAGAACACAGGGAGATATTGGAAAAAGAGGAACACGGGGAGGACATAAGCACAACATGTCAGGTGATGTTCATGGATTATTTCTTCACCAAGAATGGATGTTGTTAGAAGTGTGTCGAATATTTAATCTCTACTAAAAGGGTTACATTGAACTTGTGTTGTAAATAGTAGTGGAGGGTTAAGTAGATCTAGATGTTGGGCTCTTATAATCCAGCCTGTCTATAAAGAGGGTGCTGCACTTGTAACCTATGTAAGAGAAAAACAACACAACCACATAGCGGTAGGCTCGTGGGGGGTGTTGGCAGCTTTGGCCGACACCCGGGTGGCTGGTGTCGTAGTTTCAGGGAGGAGCGTCTATAAGCATGCCCTGAGGACGTAGACTTCAGCTGAACCTCGTTAACATATCTCGAGTCTCAGGTATGTTGTGTGATCTCCCGTGAGTATCGCCTTAGGTAGATCCAAGCAAACACTTCCGCGTTAGGCGCCAGTATCACAACAAATGTTACGTTTTTAGTAATATGCATGCTTTGACTTCCTATTGTAAGGCCTGTTCCGCAATTATCATTTTATTTTAAAACATTGGCCATGAAATATGATGCCGTGTTAATAAATAATGATAAATGCATATGAAGATGCATAGGTATGGTGGAGTTGGAGCAAGGGTCGACTGTTTTTTACTAGATGAGTTAGCATGATTTAGCTATATATGCCATTTTGATTATTATTGCAATGAAATCATGTTCCTTTAAGAAAAATATATTAGATATATCTATGTCAAGGGCTGCGGTGATGTGGTTGGGGAGAAAATGACACGAGGCCCCGGACAGTGGAAAAATATTCATGTGGGAATTCCCTATCACTATCTCTTCTTGACACAAATAGTACACACACACACATAACACATCCAATGGTTAAAGCATGTTTACCCGTACCCCACACATGATGTTACTTATGTCTCACATGTCTTGTGAGCAAAACCCATTACCAATAGATGAACCATATGTTTCGGCCACACAATTATATGATTGATGATTGTGAATGACGATAAACATGGGGAAAAGGGCACAGTACCTTTTATACTGTAGATGCTCCCTGATTTTGCCAAGAAGGTCAGAATCCTCGCAATGGTTATGAGGCTGCTGCTGGACTTGTGTGAGGATGTCACGCAGAACTGTCTTGATATCAGGTTTCCGGGTCAAGCGGATGAAGGCTTGACAATCAAATTGTCCTTTGAGTTTGTGGTACAGCACTTTAACAAGTGTAGTCTTGCCGATTCCTTCAGATCCGACAACAGAGACCACCTTGAGCTGCGGATCCCTATCGTCAGCCATCGAATCCATAAATTTCCTCATCCGGTCGTCAATGATTATACCGGCACCCTCTTCACATGTCGTTGGAAGCCTCCCAGCAGCGGGCAATAATCCGCGCCTGATACTGGCGCAGCAATGGAGCTCATACCTCTTGTGCCGTTCAAGAGCCTCTCGGGCATCGATTCTGAAATCTGAGATCCTGGCAGCGACCCGTTTCCGTCGATTCAGCTTCTTGTTCGTCTCCAGAAGGCGAGTGACCTTAATATGCCTAACTCTGATTCGGCGGCAACGGCAGCAGCAGCGGCGGCGGCGGCCAGATCTAGTCTTGATGTTCGCAACATGGCCAGGCAACACAAAGCTGTCGATGTAATTCTCGATGTCATAGGACAGCTCACGCACCTCTTTCATCCAGCACTTTGCTGTCAGCGGAGGATCCTCCACCTCTGACAGGTCCTGAAGGTACGAGGTGATTTCTTCAAGGTCGTCTTTGAGGAGGTGCGTCCAGCGCTTGGCCCCCTTGTGAAGCTGAAGAAGGCCTTCGGAAGGCCCCAAAAGCAGCATGTCGAGCTTCCGGAGAAGGGGTCCCATGGCCCCCAGCGAAGCACTGATCGGCGACTCCATGCCTCCGGATCCGGGAACTCCAGTAAACTCACCCACGGATGCGAACAGTTTAGCTGCATATATTCACATCTGTTATGTATCTAATACAAAGACAAGCAGTCAACCATATGGGAGGAGGGAAAGCAATATTGAAGAACATCGACTCACCAGCTGGTGTCAAGAACAAGACATCATAGCTTCTTCTCCCAGAGATGGTTGCTTGCTTCTTCTCCCAGAGATGGTTGCTACTGTTCTTCCACTTCAGCGAGGAAAGTAGTAGTTTATTTTCGTATAAAATGTGGTAGCTGATGATTTATTAACTACTAGCTCTCTCTGCATCCACAGTCGTGCACCGGTTCGTGACGAGAGAGAGCAAAGTTGTAGACTCCAGCACAAAAAGTACGGTGGGCTCCAGAAATAAAAATGCATTTCTCTCTCTGCGTCCAGTCCTGATGGCCTCGTTTCCTCAACCCGGCCGAGACGAAAGTTGGTGCTCAGCCATTGTCCAATACTATACATAGAGAATTAAATAGGCTAAAAAAATAATTAATTATACAGATCATGACTATTTTGTTAGGCCCAATTTAGTTGCCAAATTTTTTGGCAAAATGGTACTGTAGCGTTTTCGTTGTTATTTGGCAACTAGTGTCCAATCATAGTCTAATTAGGCTTAAAAGATTCGTCTCGTGAATTTCGTCTAAACTGTGTAATTAGTTTTATTTTTTATTTATATTTAATACCTCATGCATGCGTCCAAAGATTCGATGTGACAGAGAATCTTGAAAAATTTGGCGTTTTGGAGAGGAACTAAACAGGCCCTTAGATGAATCTTTTAAGTCTATTTAGCATATGATTTAATAATATGGTGCTACAGTAACATATGCGCTAACGACGGATTAATTAGGACTTAATAAATTCGTCTCGCGGTTTATTGACGAATTCTGTAATCTATTTTCTTATTAGTATCCGAACACCACATACGATATCTCCATGTAACATCCGAGATGACATCTAAAACTTTATACCAGGATCTAAACATCACCTCATTCATTATCAAGTTTCGACTCATGTCCCCTGAAAAAAAAGATTCGACTCATATCCTTCCATCGGTTCATTCCCTCTCCTCTAGGGACAGAAACGGATCAATTGTATGGAATCGGATATGGATATTATCTTTTATCATATTTTAATTTGAATTTGAATACGGATATGAATTTTTTAATATGAATACAAAACCGATGTTTTCTATTCGAATATTTACTCAATTCCACCCAAAGTACATATTGTTAATTATACTGCTAAGTTCATCGATAATGGAAGCAAAATAAAATCAAAATACACATCTAAATTAATCAATAAATATTAATAAATATAGTTATCAGAAATATTTATAATAAATATATCAATTAATCAATCATTATTTATATAATATTTATCATGGCATTATAAATTATCTGTAAAAAGAATATATTGAAGTATTAAAATAATTTACAACAACAAATAAATTAGTGTAAACTAAATAAGAAAATTACTAAAAATATTTTAATCTTTATGTACCATAAGTAGTATTAAATTAATACTGAAAAGTTATATAGATATACTATTAAATAGTTTCAATGCATTGTTAGTAATATTAAAATTAGATAATTAGTCAGGAATCATGGAGGAAAAAACTTTTAAATAGATTCATCATAACTACTTCCCAGATACGGATAAATGTTAGATGTTTCATATTTTTATCAAATACGGATCTAGAATCGGATAACAAATGGATATATGAATACAGATATGTGTATTGCTATTGACACCAAAGGTGGCAAACGGGTAAACCACAAGTGCCGCAGGTTCATAGCATCGTTGTTCGTCGGATGTCGGAAGTGTGGGTCTCCGGTGGCTCGGGCACTCAAAAACACAAGAGGAATACGACGATGTATCCTGTTTCAGGCTATCGGGGCCCTACGTCTAGCAGTGAGTAGTTCTTTGTATTCAGGAACACCCAAATCGGGGGTTTCAATGAAGGAGAAACAAAATTTGAAGGGGATCACTCTGTGCTACCCTACGGCTCGTCGGTGGTGAGGTTTCTTCCCAACGTGTAAGGGAATCGGTCCTCTCTCTTGTTGGGTTGCCGGGGTGTGGAGGCTCTCGAAGAGTCTATCCTGCCGACTGAACTCTATGTCTGTCCAGCCCCTTCTCTACTGGAGCCAATCTTCCCCTTATATTCCGAGAAACGTCGGGTTAAAGGCGGTTTGGGGGGCTTCGGTCTATGGTCTTCATGCGCCTGGGTCCAGGAGGGTGCTGCAGCGGCGTGGATGGACCTTTTGGAGTTGTCGTGGAGCCGGGGAAGCTGTAGGCGCCGCCTGACGTGGTGGGGGCCCTGACACTTGACCGTCAGGGGCTGTCTACTGTAGTGTGGCCTCCACCGGGTGTCCTTGGCAGTGAAGGCGCCCCGGATCAGGAGGTTGATGAGCGGGCCCAGGAGCCCCATACCCCCGGAGCCAGTGGAGTAGTTTGTCTTGTTGTGTCACGCCATTTGCGTGACCCTATCGCGGAGGTGGTCGGCAATGCCTCCTGCCCATTGAACGGACAAGCGCCGTGGAATCCCCGTACCTACCGGGGCATTGGGCGCCCGGCGGACTGGCCGATGCTCGGGGCGTCGGTCGCCTGTCCGAGCTCTGGCTCGGGTTGGAGCCAGGCCAAGGTCAGACTCGGGCTGCTGTCGATCGGGAGCCCGGAGCTTTGTCGAGCCCCCGAGCCCCGAGCAGTGGCCTTGGGCGAGCCCGGGCTCAGCCCAACTCCGACTGGAGGGTACGCGCGAGTGCTTCCGATGGGTATAGGAGCCGAGCCCCCAAGCGATCCAAGGGATCGATCGAGGGATCTATCGGTCGAGGGCCTTTCTCCCGGGGACTTAACATACCCCCTATGTTTGACTCTCGTTAGGATCCTCCGAGCCCCTCATGGCCTACCGGGCCGAGCTCGTGATGGAGGGGCTAATTTTGATCATCTATGACGGGTGTCGGCCCCTCAATTTGAGAGTCTTCAGTGCTTCCATATTTGTGCCAGGATCACGCACTAATCATACGGATGGTACACAGATATATTATAAAAGGTTTCAATCTTTATTGATATCTAAAATAAGGTCTACAACAATGGCCCGAAGGGCATTGTCATAGGCTACAGAGTTGGCATAAAGCTATGGCCGTGAAATGGTATTATTGGTGGTCTCTAAAGTAGGATTATGATACAGCGAAACGGCATCCTATTCCACAGGCAACTAGAGCGCGGACGAAACCCTAGCCTTAATGTTACAATCCTATGATCGAATCTCCTAACGGGAACCCTATTCCTCACGGTACATTTCATCTTAGTTTTCTTCTGTGCCAAGGTCTGTGAGTTGACAACGGGTGAGTACATACGTACTCAGCAAGTCCCAACCATGGGTGGAAATAAAGTGTAGTGCTGATTAAAATTTAAGGGTGGATCCTAGTGGAGTATTACCATTCCCACTAGTGCCCGGGTTAATCATCAATTAATTACCAGTTTCATTGCACATAAAAAGTAAAGCTAATCATAGTATCCCATCCAAGCATTTGCCCATTCTAAGGACGTGGCTATTCGAATAGATTTAATAAAACTCTGCAGAGGTGTACAAATTTCCCCACACGATAGGTGCAACCTCATCCATAATTAGTGGACAAAATAGACCTAACGAGATCCCTTACCAGCTTGGAAAGCTAACCTAGATTTCTATATAATCTCTACCACGGTTTCATAGGGGTTGGAACACAAAACCGGGAAGATGTCAAATCCCCCCAAACGTGATGATACCAAATCATCACAAAAGGAAAACATGGCTCGAACACGGCCAAGAAAACAGTGGCTCGAACATGGCCTAAAAACCTAACGCTTAACGTGGAAGATCACATAGCATCCACGCCAGCCAGACACAGAAGAAAACCTATCCCCTGTGCTGGCTCCTGATCTTCCATTGCCTACACCGGCCTCCTAGTAGAAACTATACTTCTATCTAACGAGGTGTGGGATCAAGCCTACCTATATAGATATGTGGCTGTATGAAAAGACTCACTGGGCGAGAGGGACTATGAACCGGTCCTTATGTGACCGAGGTGAGTATCTCCCATAGGAACCCTATCCAGGTATTTCTGCCATGATAAACTACCTCCATAGTTTACCACCACTTGCCCCATGTTGGGGTTTAGTTTAGGTTTAACAAATTTTAAGTTCAATTATTATCCCTAATTCTAATCGTAATGTGGAGCTCATAGAATAACAAGATAACCATTTATCTTAACTATATCGCATCAACCGAGCTCATTTTATTGGGTGATAGTCTCATAGTCAAGTTTTAGCATTTTAGGATTTTTAAATCAAGATGGTAGGGAGGGGAGCTCGGATGTGCCTTCGTTGTCGTCACCTTCTGGCACGTCCACATAATTCGGGTCTTCGTCCCCCTAACGATTATTGTCGTCTGTCGAACATATCGGTCGCATAAGACTACCGCTATCTGCAAAAGAAAAAGGACCCAAGCAAACATTGAACTATATGGTGGCACTAAGTGCATATGATAGGGTTTGATTTTAGATGATTTTTAGAAGTGGTTTCATGCAAATCGGAAGTTATGGTTTAAAAGTTATGAATTTTAGAAGTTTATCCTATAGCTAATTAATCTAGATGGAATTTTATATGTATTCTCTAGCGCATGAAAATGGGTGCAAACTACATAATTAATTTTATTATTTCATCTAGTTTATTTATAAATTTTCTAGGAATTTTTCTAAGCTAGGAAAATGTATTTATAACACTCTGTGTACACTAGCCGGGTGTACCCAGCGTTTTCTTAAGCGTACCCCGCGCGGTGTGTGCTGTGTGTGTGACAGGTGGGTCCCGTGCTGGCATCAGCAATGACGACGACGTCGGCGATAAGGCCGTGTGTCAGTGAGAGAATGAGGGAGAGAGAGAAGACGGACTAGGACGGATGGGGACAGTGACATCGTTGCCTTCTGGTCCCACCTGGCACGGACAGAGAAGAGGGGGAGAGGGGACAGCGATGGTCGGTGGTGACCGTGCGAGCAACAAAACAGGGGAGGGGAGCAAGGCTTGCTGGAGCGGCTTACGCGTGGCAGCATTGGCCCTCGGGAGAGGTGGTTGAGGGGTGGATGGGGTCCGCTGGGGCAAGCCACTGCTGGTGGTGGGGTTGCTGTCGGCAGCGGGTGCCTGTGGCGGCGATGGTGGCTTGCCGGGGTGGTTGCGGTGGTGCCGTGCTCTAAACACAGCCCTAGTGGCCCTATCCTAACTATCTATCTACGTGTACGTGAAAAGGGACGAGAGGGGAGTGGAGTGGGGGTGACAGGGTGGCTTCGCCGACGATGGCCAACGGCCATGGTGGCTTGGCGGAGCGGGCTCACGCGGGCAGCGCTACACAAAGGCCTACACTACCTAATACCTAATGCAAAAGAAAAAAGGGAGGGCTCAGGGACTCACCGGTCACTCCATTCGGTCAGAGACGCAGCGGAGAGGAAGGAAGGAGCGGGCAACGCTAATGGCGCCGGTGAACTCCCAAAAGGGGAAAAATGAGAAAGTGGGGGAAGGAGGAGGGGAAAGGGGAAGAAGAGGGAGAGATGGGGTGTTACTGCCCGCGGTGGAGCTAATGGTGGAGAGGGCGAGGCGAGAGCATCATCGGCCGAGCCTAGTTATAGGCCGGCTAGGCCGGTGTCCTTATCCATCACATGGCCACGTCGTTGAACTCGTCTGGTCGCATCACCATGGATGGCGCTTGCCCGTGCGCACACCGGAGTTGCCTTGGCGTCTACTCCGGTGGCTCTGCACGGCGGCGACCATGGCGCTGTCGTTAACGCGTTCATAGTGTGGGGGAAGAGGGAGGAGAGGAGAAGAGAGGGGCGCCGTGGGGTCCCAATGTGGCCGTGCCTCCGCTGACCTTCGCTGCCACCGAGGTGGCGCTGGCGAGCTTTGACGACGCGGCGGGGCTACGTATGGCTTGCCGGCTCAGGGTGGACGACAAAGCTGACAGGCGGGCCCGGGGCGTCGGTGGGAGAGAAGGGGAGAAAGGGAGAGCGGGTGAGGCTGGGCTGAGCTAGGCCACGGTTTGTTGGGCCAGCTCGCGCGTGGGAGAGAGGAGGGGGGAGAGGAAGGGCTGGGCTGCAGTTGCCGTCTGAAAAGAAGGAAGGGGAGGAAATGAGCCCAAGTGGCTTTTCCTATTTTGTAATTCCCTTTTCTATTTCCTATCTCTTATGTGTATATGTTTGAATGATTTAAAATTCAAATTTGAATGCATGAGTGTGTAAAAGGGTGCCACCTTAAGTTCAATAAGCCAAACAAACATTCACAAACAAAGTTGCACACCTAAGGTTTTATGTTCCTATGTGGTTTTATTTGTAAAAATAATTTAGGTTGGTTATATATATTATTTCCTTTGCAAATTTTAAAAAGTTCAAATTTTTAGTGGTTTTTAAAACTATGCCAAATTTTAGGGTGTTACAACGGGGACGATTGTCGCGGCCACGACCGTGGCCGGCGTGTTTCAATCGTCCATTTGGGGACACATGGCCATCAGTCGGGGCGCTCAGCTTTGAGACTGAGCGTTAGTCGGATCAGGACTCTACACGAGGAGACACCGGCTCGAGGCCCGCAGGGGGTGCCCTGCCCATCTTGGCCTGTCGTGGGTCGAGCGACTAGGTGTCTAGGCCCAGCCTTCTGCCCAACAGGCTTCTGTGCTTGTTCTTGCTATTACTTGTGATTTAAATTGATTTCTAAGGTTTGCATCTAATCTACAAGTTTCCCAACATCTAGGTGCAACCACTTGTTTGGATAGCTCAACACACTCCATAGGAAGGCTGGTATCACATTCGATCTAAGTTTCATTCGTTAAATTCCGCAGTAGATTGAATGTACACTCTGATCCCCGGAGAGTGCGGAGGCTTCACAGTCTAATAGTGAGTTAATTTTTAGAAAAAGGCATATTCACGCTTGCTAGATCCTTTCACTCGAGGGTTATAATGATCGGGTACGCTCGCGCGCACCCTCTGGTCAGGAGTTAGGTAGAGCTCGAGCGCGCCCACGGCCACTACTCAGGGGCTCGCCAGGGTCCTAGGCTCCAGACCAATAGTAGCCCGAGCCTAACTCTAGCCCAGCACCAACCCGAGCCAAAGCTTGGCTAGGGAACCGACGTCCCGAGCGATGACCAACCCACTGGGCATCTGAGACCTAGCAAGTACGAAGATTCCACAACGCCAGCTTGTTCAACCGACGCAAGGTGTTGTCAGCCACTTCCTCGATAAGGTCACACAGCCGGCGTGACACAACAGCACAAGTGACTTCACCAACTCTAGGGACGCGGGGCTCTAGGGACCACTTGTTCCCGAAGCCGAGATTCCTTCGCAGCCAAGGAAGCCTCAGGAAGGTTCACCCGTTGGAGGCCGGACCGCAGTACACACTACTACATTTTTACCTATCACCAACGCCTCTATCACTACCAGTATTATTAAAAACGTTGGTGATAGTTATCACCAACGGACCGTTGGTGATGATAGTATCACCACCAGTTCGTAAGAACGATCGGGTTGATAACTATCACCGCCGCTTCGTCTTACCAACCGGCAGTGATAATCCATCATCATAGCCGATTTGCACCACCAACTGGCGGTGATGATGTGCTCCTCATCACTGTCGCCTCATCATATGACCCGGTAGTGAAGATGTTTTTCACCTCCAGCTTGTTGTATGATACGGCGGTGATAACCATGCTTCAGCATAATAAAATTCATAACTTTTTCAAATAAAGTCGAATGAAACAAAACTTTATATCTACAACTTTGTAGTTGATGACTTCTTCATTTGAAACCATTTATAGTCCCAGAATTTTGTTTGAGGCGCTCAAATTTTAAAATTCAATTTTTTCGAATTGTACAAGTGGCCTCGGATGGAAAAATGACCAAACCAAAGTTGTAGATCTCGATAGTTGACAACTTTTTCATTAGAAGTTATTTATAGTCTCAAATTAGTATATGAAGTTTTAAAATTTTAAAAAACCAAACTTTTCAAATGACCTCGGATGGAAAATCGACCAAACCCAAAGTTATAGATCTAAATGAGAACAACAACTTTGTATTTGATGAGTTTTTCATTTGAAATCATTTGTGGTCCCAAAAATCTGGCTGAAGTTTTGACGTTTTGGAATTCAAATTTATCAACCGACCTCGGATGGCGAAACAACCAAAATGAAAGTCGTAGATCTCGATAATTACAACAAACTTGTAGTTTATGACTTTTTCATCTAAAGCCGTTTAGGGTCCTAAATATTCAATTTAAATCCTAAAAAGTGAATACTTAGGGAATGGATATGCTATATAGACACAAGTGATTTAGGGGTAGAGTGGTTTGAGGGGAGTGGTTAGAGTAACTCCAAGAGACTTGGTAAAATTAGATGCTAAATTATGAGATTTAGCCATTATGTAAAATAGAAAGCCCATCTAGAATATAGAGTTTTACAACAGCCTAGCTAAATTAGAAAACCCAGATAGCAAGCAGGACTGCTAGGGAAATATGGCCAGCGAGAATGATGGGATAGCCAGCTAGAAAAAATGAAAAACAATATAGACAAGCTGTTGGATTGCTTTTTTGGAGCACAATAGCTATAAATTGCTTCAAGAATACAATTACCTAGTCTATTAGAGTTGCTCTTAGAGGAGCTACGTGCGAGGACAATGGTCTTAGCGCAAGGACAATGGTCTCAGGTTTGAATCCTAGCACCGCATAGCACAAAAAATTACGCGACCATGGGTTGGGTTGGGTTGGCCTTGGGTTAGTTGGTGGAGGCTTCCCGAGATTGAAACAAAAAAATTTGCAATTTTTTGGCCCATTTTTGGAATTTCTAGAAATTCAAATCACTGTCGGCTAATAATACGAACTGATTGTGATAAGCTATTATCACCGCCGGTTGCAAAACCGACTGTGATGAGAATGTCATCACCAACGACAACTCACCACCGAGACCAAAAAGTGTTTGTGATAACATTTTTGAACCGCTTGTGATAGGTCTAAATGGAGTAGTGACACAACCTCTGATGGTCAAGTGTCAGGGGCTTCAGTGATGTCAGGCAACACCCGCAGGTCCTCCAACTCCATGATAAGGCTGAGGTCCATCCACGCCGCGGCAGCACCGTCCTGCACCCGGCGCACGAAGACCATAGACCGAAACCCCAAACAGAATTGTATCCGACCTTCCTCAGTATTAAGGGGAGGGTCGACTCCTATAGAGAGGGGGCTCAAGAAGGGAGCGATAGATTAGACATTCAGAGGCCGATTGGATAGGAGAACCATCGAACGAGAGAGCAACCGAGAGGAATAGCTGAGCGTTCCTCCCTGGCAACCCAGCAACAGAGAGGGCTAGTCCCTTACTCACTAGGAAGAAACCTCACTGTTGACGAGCCTTAGGATAGCATAGAGCGACCACCCTACTAAACTTCCATTCTCCTTCGTTGTAACCCCGAATTTGGGTGCTCCTAGACATGAAGAATACCTCATAGTAGGACATAGGGCCCCGATAGCCCAAACCAGGACAAATCACCGTGTCTCCCTTGTGTTTTTTAGTGCCCAAGCCACCAGAGACCCAAACTTCCGACATCCGACGAACAACCACGATACTTGTCATGGTTATGAACCTACGATAGCTGGCATGCCAGGTAGGGAGCTCATCGAGTGTGATTTCGGCTCTACGGTGGCCGGAGCCACCCCTTCTCGTCGTCGGAGCGAGCGACGTCCACCTCCCCGACATGATCTCCGTCGCAGCCGGCACCTTCGCCCCTGGCCAAGTTCTCAACTTTGGGAGCCTGGCCTACTCATCGACTACTATGGCGAAATTCACCCTGTCAAGGAGACCGCGCTGGTGGACAATGAGTCCCTAGTGTCGTCCCCTTGGTTGGACCTCTTAGGAGCGGATCTTGAGGTCCCAGCAGACCCGGCTCAGTTTGGGCCTAAACCCCACCGTGTCGGAGCACCACCAGATGTTCTACATGCTAGCGAACATCCACTACCAAATCGCCACCGGCGAGGTGCTACCGCCGCCTGACAAGGTTAAATAGTCCTTTTTTAGCAAACCCTTGGAATGAAAGGGTTGAACCAAAAATGGTGTAGCTGGATTGATAAATGTGTATCAGGATGAAGTGTGGGCATAAACAATGGTGGAGCTTAGTGAGGACCATAGTCGGCCATGCCCCCCTAAGCTAGAAAAAATCTTAATGAATGTCATAGTTCCACCACTTTAAGTCATAATGAAATACTAATTTGCCCCTCCTTACATCTCATATCACATTGGTCCCTCCTTTATTGGACAAGCTCCGCCACTGGGCATCAAGATTAATGATGACATTGGACACTTCTTCTAGACAAAGAAAGGACTTAGGCACGGAGATGTCATGTTACCTATTTTATTCAATATAGTAGTTGACATGCTATCAATATTAATCAAGAGAGCAAAGGATGATGGCCAAATGAGTAATACCTCATCTTTCGGATGATGGGTTATCTATACTACAATATGCAGATGATACCATCTTTTTTAGATCATGATTTAGAGCAAGCGAAGAATATGAAATTGTTGCTCACTGTTTTTGAATAATTATGAGGTCTAAAAGTTAATTTCCACAAAAGTTAGATATTTTATTTTGGACAAGAAAAATAGTTTGAAAGGGAGTACACCGAACCGTTTGGCTGTGACCGAGGGTCATACCCCTTCAGGTACTTAGGGTGCGTTTGGTTAAAAAGCAGGGTAGAATGGAATGATTCTATCCCTGGTTTTAGGGCTAGGATGGTTCAATTCTAGCGTTTGTTTGGAAGGACGGAATGATTCTGTTTTCATGTTTGGTTGGAGGGACGTGGTGAACCAGATAACAGAGCAATTAACCCTGTTACCTATGGGCCCACCTATCATATGCTTCTTCCCTTTCTCTGTTCTTCTCCGCACGACTTTCTCGCTTCTTCAACCGCTCGTGCCCGCTGGCGGCTACTCGGTCCGCCTCCACGAGGTCTCGCCCCCTGCTTGTGCCCGCTGCTGCTCGGGCCGGTGGCCCTGGCGTGTGCACGGCCATAACCGCTGCTTGCGCTACCTCTCCTCTGAGCAAGCATGCGCCGCCGCCTGCTGCTAGATCTGCCGTAGTGTGATTCGCGTCACCACCTGCTCGCATCGCCGCAGCGTGTTCGCACCATGGCCGCGTGCTCGCATCATCTCCGCCTCCTCGCTTTGTCGCCGCATGCTCGAATCGCCGCTACGTGCTCGCTCTGCCTGCTTCGCCATCGCATGCTCGCTCTGCAGCATGAAAGACACTCAGACAGAGAGAGACAGAGAAGATGGCGTCTTGCAGGGACGAGTGGGTTCGATCGATGGGAGAGAGCGAGTGCATCCCGAATCTGAGCAGCATATTCCCTTTTAGGATTTTTTTTTTATTTTTAACACTTTTTAAAACTATTTTTAAAACTAACACTGTTTATTTTTTTTTCAAATCAAACACTTTTGGCCGTGCCGGTTCACATGGCGTGGCGAAATCAATCTGCCGTGTCATGCATGGGGGCGTGGCGAGGCTGCCAACGTGGCAGCGACCAGGCCCACTAACTGGTGACGTGGTCCAGCTCTGCCGCGCCACGCATCACGACGCGGCAGACCCATGTACAGGCCTACGGCCTGGCCTCGCTCTCTCACTCTATCACTCGGCCCGTTTGAAGCAGAGCAGCCACCGCACCACGCAGTCCCGCACGCTGCCCGCTGCGCCCGCCCGCACGCCGTCTGCGCCCACCTCGGCCGCACGCTGGCCGCCCGCCACCCACGGACGCCACCGCACCACCCCCGCCGCCTGCCCGCCACCGCCCTCACTGCCATGCCGCCGCTGTACACCGCTCCCAACTATCGTGCGTACCTCCCTCTATCCCACGTCCACCTGCCGCCGCCGTCGAGGCCAGCGCCCGCGCCTTCCCCCGCGACCACCCGCCTCTCGGCCCGGTCTAGGGCGCCGCCGCCATGAGGATGAGCGCACGCTGCTGCCGGAAGGACGAGCGCTGCCGCTGCGAGGACGAGAGCACGCTGCTACCGCGAGGTACTCCCCTTATGTATTTGTTGATTGAATCGATATTGTTGTTACTTAGGGTTAAGATGCAAAATTAGTTTGAATGATTAGTTAGTATAGTAAGTTAGTACAATAAGTAAAGTTAGTATAGTTAGTATAGTTAGTAAAGTTAGTATAGGCAGTATAGTAAGTTAGTAAAGTTAGTTAGTTTAGTTAGTATAGTTAGTGAGTCTAGTTAGTTATTGTATTTAGTATAATTAGTTGTTGTAGTTAGTCTTGTATATGTGTTAATATTAGATTAGTTAGTATAGTTATAGTTAGAATAGGTATTAATATTACTATGGACAGTACGTACGATAATTTCAATGACTTGATGAAGTTTCTTGAAATGCTTTTGTAGATGGATTGTTGTGTTAGAGTTTTTTACGGAGGAGGTGTTAGGAGAGAAGATGGTATGTTTGAGGATATAAAAGAAGAATTGGAATGATTTGATGAACCTCTTAGCTTCAACGACCTTTGTTTCCGTTTGAATGCAAAGTTTGACGGTGATTTCACACTTAAGGGGAGGTTTGATACTAGGAAGACTAGAGCACACTGTGTCCTGATGCCCTTGCGTGACCTTGCTCACTGGTCCCGCTATAATAGGGTGCTCCAAGGTTCCAATGTGCCCATGGCTGAGGTGGTGGTGGAGAATGGATACAGGATGCAGGGTGTCCTGGATGGGCCGTCCATTGACGGTGTTGGAGGCAATGAGCAAAGAATTGGGGGTCGAAGGGGAAGCAACTTAGGGTAACATGGATTTGGACGGTCAGTTGACGCAGGAGCAGTTTCATTCAAGTTAAGTAGGCTGTATAAGCAATGACTTTGATGTGAATGAGTTCGAACTGGAAGAGGAGGAGCAGGAGGAGGAGGACAGGATCGGTGATGTAGTTAGCAGTGATTTGGATGATTCAGATGATGACCAGGGAGGTAGACATGCTATGCCCACACCAGTTGATGCCATGCCAGTACCTATTCATGGTATGCCATTACCAGTACCAATTGAGGTTTTGCATGC
Source organism: Miscanthus floridulus (assembly GCF_019320115.1). Lineage (NCBI taxonomy): Eukaryota > Viridiplantae > Streptophyta > Magnoliopsida > Poales > Poaceae > Miscanthus > Miscanthus floridulus. Next base: position 19,177,025 of record NC_089589.1, on the reverse strand, counting down.
TATCTAGGCTCAGGGTAGACTAGTCACAGATTTGTCAGCAGATGATACCCCTATGATTCATGGAGCAGAATTAGCGAAGCGCAACAGTATGTTCCACCACCACCTTACACTATGACTGAGCTTGAGCAACTAAAGTCGATGAACGTACCTTTCAGGGGCGTTCTGAACTATAGGGATGTCAGCATGACGGATATGGCAGTTTGTGACACCGGTCTCCAGATGTGTATAAAATCATTGTATGACCATGAGAAAGAAATCCGTTAGGAAGGGGATGATATTCAATACAATGTCAGAGATGAAGCTCTTCCTTCAGGACTATGCTGTGTATCATCATAGGTCGTATAAGCGTCACTCATTTGGACCAGGAGTTGAGGTACCACGTGATATGCAAAAATGGTTGTATGTGGAGGTTAAATGCATGAAAGAGACAGAGTGATGGCAAGTGGAGGATAAGTAAAGTGGTCGAACCCCACACTTGCCTAACAAATAGGGGGAAGGAAAATCATCAGTAGCTCACTGCACGTTACCTTGCCCGTCATATATTGGGGCTCGTTGATGACAATAATGACATCTCAGTGTCTTCATTACAACAGTCCATATCCTGGATTCGTTAAGTATGATGTGAAGTACGAAAGGCTTGGCGTGCTAAGCAAATTGCCCTGGCGATTCGTTGGGGTAGTTGGGAGGAAGCGTACAATAGGGTGCCCCGCATCTTATGTGCAATGCATTACTACAACCCTGGCTTGAAATGGTTTGTGGACACCGGAGGGATGTATTTTCGGGACCCATTGAGGCATGTCCTCTATCAGTGTGTTCTGGTCATTCGCGCAAATGGAACATGCATTCTAGTTTTGTCGGCCAGTCGTACTTGTTGATGGCACTTTCCTGACAGGAAAGTACAGGGGCACCTTGATGATGGCTTGCTGCTGTTGATCCTGAGGACCAGATAGTACCCATGGCTTTTGCTTTGGCAGAGGGAGAGAACAATGAATCATGGTCATGGTTCATGCGGCTTCTACGTGTACAAGTGCTTGGCCCATCTCGCACTATATGTTTGATCTCGGACCATCACCCAGGGCTTCTTAATGCTGCTAGCTGAGCATATAGATGGGTTCCCACCTCTAGTGCACAGATGGTGCATGAGACACTTTGCCGCTAATTTCTGGTGGTGTCAGAGGAAGAAGGAGGTATGTGATAAGGTAAAGGCTCTATGTTGTGTACGTACAGAGCACCAGTTCAAGGAGACAAAGAGAGAACTAGACAAGATGCTAAATGAAGCGGGAAAGGCCTGGTTAGAGGCGCAGATGGAATAGAAGGCTCAGTGGGCATTAGCATATGACGAGGGGGGTTTTAGGTATGGCATCATGACCACTAACTCCTCAGAGTCTTTCAACCAGTGTATTCACCAGAGTTCGATCGTTGCCTAGTGTCTAGAATTGTTGAGTTCTCCTTTCATAAGTGCAACTAATATTTTGTCAAGAGGTGGGAACTTGCGCAGAGGAATATAGCTGAGCAGGGGCATTTTAGAAAGGCCAGAGCAGAACATTTGAAGGAGGCCGAGGAATTGGCCAAGCAGCACACCGCCGAGCCATATGGACCCCTCCAGCCATATCTTTAGTGTACGGGGCAAGGGTGGCACAAGCTTGGGCGGCGAACGTTATGGTGGACGAAACTACCGAGTTGATCTTGAAAAAGTAGAGTGCAGTTGCAACGTCCCTCAGATCATGCATGCCCCTTGCTCTCATATGATCACGGCCTGCAGGGTTCACGGGTATAACTATGAGGATCTGCCATATATGTCACCCTTGTATCTCTGTTCGAACACCGTTAGTATTTGGGAGAGGAGCTTCGAGCCATACCTTGACCCGACACAGTGGCCACCTTATCATGGTTATGACTACGTGCCGCATCTAGATCTAATGAAGGTAGGCAAGGGTAGGAGGAAGAAGAAGCGACTCAAGGGGGACATGGACGCTATGAGAGGGTACGGCGAAGACATGTACGGAGGGGGAGACTTCAACGAGACCCAGTGGCAGGAATCTTTGCTCCGTTTGCAAAGAACCTGGTCACAAGGCTAGCAGGCATAGAAGACAAGGGCAGCAGGTGCATATAGCATACATTTTATTATATTAATGTTAATTGTTTGCTATGCTATTTAAAACTACTATGTTAGTACATTGGAACCTTGGAGCTATGTTTATTATGATATATGTTTATTCTCTAATTTTGCATAATAGTTTATTCCTTTTACATTTACTTTGTTTTTATGCACTAATGTTCCATCATATTATAGTACTCTTAATGTTTGTTCTAACATATCCATTTGAAATTTGAACCAGGATGGGGGATCATCATCCCTAGTACCCTATTCTTGAGGTGCACTACGACAAGGACCACCGAGCCAAGCGCCTGTCGGAGCTTCAGGAGGACTTGGTACCTCTTAGACTACTGCACGCACCAGCCGCACCAGCTGGGACGAGTGATACCGGCCATACATACAGCGTGCCGGCTTCCTTGAGATCGTCCGGGTCTTCAACACTGGGCTACCGATCCTCGACCCTACACTTCTCACTGCTGTTGTCGATAGGTATGATTTGATACACGTTTGCGATAGTACAAAGCATTGATTTGTCTCATTGTTTGAATTAAAAAACTTCTTGTATTGAATTAAAAACCAATAGGTGGAGGCCTAGAGACCCACACCTTTCACCTTCCGTGCGATGAGATGACTATCACGATGCAGGACGTGAAGATGATTCTGTGTCTACGGTTGGGGGGTCTTCCAGTGACTGGGATCCTTGATAACGATCACTGGATGGACTTGGTGGAGCAGTTCTATGGCAGAAGACCACCCTGAGGACGAGGATGCTAAGAGAGCAAAGTAAGAATTTCTACGTTCCAAACATTTACCATTTTGACACCAGCACATATTCTGCAAATTATTTTGCTATTTACATGGAGGGTGTAGCTACATAACTTTTATGATGCATATTGTCTTTGTCTAGTTTAATGTTTGTTTTTGTTCCCTCAGCTCTCATGTAACATCCGGTGTCAGCTCTAATTTAATGTTTGCAAAATATTTTAGGAAAACATCCGGTGTCAGTTCGAGCTGGATAACAGAAAACTTCGGGGCACCGCTGCACCCAAATGCTCCAGAGCAGGAGATCGAGAGGTATGCTAGGGTGTGGCTGTGGCACTTCTTAGGCGCCTTCCTGTTCCCCGATGCGTCGGGTAACACCATCAGCTGGGCCTTCCTCAACATACTGAGCCAGCCATGGGAGAATATAGGAGCGTACAGCTGGGGCAGCGCGGTCCTAGCATGGATCTATCGTCAGCTCTATGTTGCCTGCCGATGCAGTACAGGAGGTGCCAACCTAGGAGGTTAGTTCCCACCTACTACAGGTTTGGTGTTGGGAGCGATGGCCAGTCGGGAGGCCCGTTGTTCACGGTTTACCTGTAAGTGCATCGATTTTTTATTTTCCTCAAACTTGATGCCGCACTTGTGACTGACTATCCTATTCAATGCAGGCATGGAATCACGTGGACATAGGACCGACTGCTCTGTATGTCTGGCAAGAAGCGGAGGTAGTTAGAGGGAACCCGAAGCGGCAGTACAGGCTAGTACTCGGACACGCTAGACGTCCTGACATAGCACCAGGTAATGACCACTTTGATACTGCTAGTCGGTGTTGTTGCTTTTTTATTATTCCAAAAACCTAACTGTAGTTACCTAACTTTTAGGTGAATTGGTGTCCTTGGTCCAGATTCGAGCTAGAGGGGTACCTGAGTCCTCGCACTGAGGAAGAGTCGGATGAGTGGCTTTTTAACGGGCCACTAATTTTCTTCCACGTGGTCGAGATGCACTACCCTATAAGGGTGTATAGGCAGTTCAGAAGATTGCAGCCATGCCCACCGCCGCTGTACACAACCAACAGAAAGTTGCACGGGTGCGACAACTAAAACATAATAATTTAGCAGTCATGTGCATACATACAACCACTAACTTATGTTAAACTTGTAGGTACGATCGAAGGAATAGGTACAAGGAGAAGAATTGGGCCGTGACGCACGCCACATTCATCCACGAATGGGACAGTCGGCAAAGGGTCCTGATCGCCGAGATACCACCACACGACCAACGCAACTTCGACCGCTACCTCCAATGGTTGCATAGGAGTACCCGCACACATATGCATGCCCCCTACACTAACAAGCCAATTGATGAGGACAAAGATGAGGATGACATCGCTGATGCGTACGACGAGGCGACAAGGATGGAGACACAGCTTCAGAGAGCCCCGCTACAGAGATACGTGGTAAGAAATTTGAATTTCAATACAACTGCACTGTCGGCGTTCCTATGAATTGTAGTGATACGAACTTAGCTCGCTTGTGTATGCAGGCATCACAGTTGACAAGTCTATCCAACGAAGCAGCCGTGCGACTTCACGAGACCAGAGGGGAGCCGCACGACATTCTACACGTCTTCGTCGATGTACGTTCTATTCTCAAAGCCATGACAGTGGTTAAATGGTTCACATGACTCATTCATCCGTGTTTTCTTTTTTTGCAGAAAGTGAGGAGGAGCTGCAAGAAGCTGGCACAGAAGCTCAGCTACGTGGATACTCATGGGAGATGCCCTATGACCCGGACATGTCTAGTTCCTTAGCTCGAGCACTATGCCGACACGAGCAGGTTCCTCCGACACGATGGCTGGTGGGACCTCTTATGTTTGTACTCCCGACAATCTAGGCAAGGGTCCTGCAAAGCATGATGTTGTAGAGGACGAGGAGGAGGACTATGATGAGATTGGGATGTCTCAGCTTGGTGATGCTTCATTTCCTACACATTTCAACGAACAGGTACTTGAAACAACCCTTCGCCAAATACGTCACAATTACTTAAACATTGTAAGTAACGATGCCTATATTGTAATTGTAGGGTCCTAGTTACACTCAGCACTACTGTCGGGTATACTGCTAGCGAGACCGTACCGACATTGGGTTCACCCCTAACGTGCTGCCTTCACGTCCGAAGAGGCAGCGACGTCCGCAGTACCCATATACTCCTGGGTCGTAGGAGTTCTTTAGGATGACATGATGCACTTGTACTCGGACACCCATATATTGATGGAACATGTAGTATGTCGAGTAATGTTGAACAATGGTATTGTCAAACTTGCGATGAACTTGGGACGTGTACAAGTTAGTGTTGCTAAACTTGTGTATTGATTGTCTCGTGCACTTAACCTTCCTATTGACCTATTCGTTAAACCAACACGACGACATAACAGAAGTGCCTTGTTCCTTTTGCTATCGCTTTGACCGCCATGCCATGGCTGGGGGCGCGTCAGCCTTGCCGCGCCATGGCTGCTGGACGGTGGTGCGGCAAACCCATGCTGGGCACTAGCCAGACTCCCTTCTGAGCGCATCAACAACAGCATTGTAATACCATTTTTGTGGCAAAAGTTTTATGAGATAACACAATGTCTGTTATAAAAATTAAACAGTGTTTGTTATATGGGTACAATACATAAATAGTTCAAATGAAACACAATGCAGCACCGAGAAAGTTCTACTACGATACAAATACCAAATCTAAAACATTAAACTAGCACACCTGTACCAATACTCAGTCTGAAACATACTGAGTAAGCAACTCATCATTCGAGTATCAGTCATCTACCACAACCTCGTTGCTGTGGCTAGGCTCACCTGCATTGCCCTGATCTGCCTATCGCCTGTAGTAAGCTGCCTCCGCTTCACCTGTGGCCTCTGCGGCCTGAGTCAAGAATGCGTCCTCCTCCGTCTGGCTTATGTGGCTAGGCTCACCTACATTGCCTTGATCTGTCTGTCGCATATAGTTAACGGCCTTTGCTTCATCTGCGGCCTCTGTGGCATGAGTGAAGAACGTGTCATCACCCTCCTCCGCCTGCAAGCCCTCTGCTAGAGCGATGAGCTCACTCAGTCTGCCAGTGTCATCCTTAGCCTCCTCCGCCTATAAGCCCGCCTCAACAAGAGCGATGAGATCGCTCAACCTGGCAGTGTCATCCTCATCCTCATCGCCCTCATCAAACAACACAATCAGAGATTGAACGATGCGACCAGCTCACGTTCTGTGCTCATCTAACTTCTTTTCCTCATACCTTGTACAGGCCACCTTTGTGGTATGGTCCTCGCCGCATTCAATCCCTTCATGTATAAAATGCAACCAGTTAGCAACGTGATTATATTACATTTAAAATCAGGCAATGAAAATAAAAAGGCTTTCAAGCACTCACTGGCACACAATGTAGCAACATGGTCATTCAAGACCTACATCTATACTCTTGTCTCCTCTCTTGCCTCCTTCCTTGCCCTCTCCTCTAACGCCCTGTCTCTCCAATCCCCATTTGTTAAGCCCAACATCGATCGGGTTACGAATACCGCGCTATCTAGCAAACTCACGCATCTTGTTTTGTAATGTTTAACAAATAGGTTGACGTAGTCAGGTCCATATCCCCTCTTTCGTACAATTACTTGCCTCCCCTTCAGTTCATCCAAGAACTTAGCTTGATCATCATAACATTCCCACCTGCATTTCCTAGTGCTCTGTTCAAACAAAAAATTATATCATATATGTCTTAGCAAAAGAAATAAAATATGATTTTATGTTTACCATAAAAATAACCAATCTCATCATAGTCAACCATATGGTCGCAATAATGACATATTCCAAGCTTCGAAGGGACTAGACCATAGTTGGATTTAACACCACATTCGCACTTGACTGGAGGTGCTTTGTAAATTAACCTTTCTTTCTTCTTTTCCTTTGCCTTTGGTGGCTCCGGCCATTGATTCTTAGGACCGTAGAGCCACTCATTGAAACGACACTTCACAAATCCACAACGCTATAAGAGAATACATTAGTACACGCACACATATAGAGATAAACATTTAAACAGATACACTTTCCACTTACCTCGTGTTTATTCGGACACACAAACTCCAACATATTCTCAGGTTTTATCACAGCTCAATCTCCGCATTCGCACAGAGGAGGTTCCTCGAGTCGTCTAACTACAGCTAGGTGCTTCTCCTTAGCCGTCATTGGCGGGGGGTTAGGGGGGTGGAACCCACCGCTAGAAGTGCTCATGTGGATGTCTCCCTCTACACCAATCGTCGAAAAGGAGGTACCTAGGGTCAAACTTTTCTACACCGTCGATCCACTGAAAGAAAAAGCACCTCTCATGGTCCTACACAACAATAGTCCAATAAAATATTAGTAGCCTACTTACACAAATGAAGAAAAAAAGATAGTTAAAATAATTACTTACATTAAAACGACTGCATATGTAGAAGTGAGGCGCCGCTGTGTCTGGATGTCTCGATTGAAATACGTCGGCCAGGAAACCACAGTCACAGTTAGGGACAGGAAGGTCAGGAGGGACGGGGGCATCTTTGCTAGACGCGTCGGGGTACAATTCTCGAGGATGACCCCGTTTTCGTCAAAACTCCTCCCTATACATTTCTTGCATGTAACAAAACGGTTGTAATTTAACAAACAAAAATCAAAATATCACAAATTAATGTCAATGAGAACCATTTGCATTAGAACAAATAAAATATAACCTACACTTTAGTGCAAACTCTATCTTAGATGCAAACATAAAAACTATATAAAAACTATACTTTGGTCAGTAAAAAATAAAATTTGGTACATCAACAGTGTGTCTATATATTTATTCACATATAAAAGTTGAGGTGCAAACTCAAACAAGCAAAATTCATATAAAAATTGACCTTAGAATACATGGTAATCATAATTCTAACTAACCAATTAACCTTAACATTGGCAATCCTAATCCTAATCCTTCAATCCAACGTTCTAACGAACTCATATTTTCCTCCATACCCTAACTACTCATTCAAATCCTTCGATCCACCGTGGAGGCCGAGGAGGAGCTTCATTACCTTGACGAGGCCGAGGAGGAGCTTCGGGGAAGGTAGGGAGGGGAACGGCAAGGGAGGGAAATTCGGCAGCCGGCCGTGGGGGAGCCGGGAGGCAATGGCGTGGTGGTGCGGGCTGGGAGGCGCGGCGGAGGGGGCTGGGCGACACAGAGGCGGCTGCTGTGCGGCGCGGAGTGAAACAGAGAGGGAGGAAAGGGACTGGGTCGCGGGCCTTATTGGCTCTGCCGTGCCCTGACGGGTGGCGCGTCACAGCCGCGCTCTAATCGGTGGCGCGGCCAGGCCTGCCACGTCAGCGACCAGCGGGGCAGGACGTTGCCACGTACGCACCCCTGCCGCGCCCCCATACATGGCGCGGCAGAGTTGTTTCGCCGCGCCGTGCAAACAGGCGCGGCCAAAAGTGTTAGATTTGAAAAAAAAAATAAACTGTGTCAGTTTTAAAAATAGTTTTAAAAAAGTATTAAAAATAAAAAAAAATCCATCCCACTCGTTTTGCAACCAAACAGATATAAAGGTTGGACCCATCCCCATCCGCTCCTCAACCAAACACTCTCTTAGGAATCCCAATGCACCACTGTAAATTATGCAACGCGGAGTGGGGTGCGATTGAAGAAAGATTTCAATGGAAACTAAGTACTTAGAATGCCAAATATTTATCCTATGGTGGCAGACTGGTGTTGTTTAACTTAGTTCTGAGTAACCTACCTATGTTCACGATGTTGTTCTTCGAAATCCCAAAAGGTGTCCTCAAAAGACTGGATTTTTATCGGTCAAGATTCTTTTGGTAAGGCAACAACGCTAATAAAAATATCATCTCACCAAGTGGAACAACCTTTGTTGCCTCAATGATCAAGGTGGCCTGTGAATAACAAACCTTTGGATAAAAAATAGATGTCTCCTGAACAAATGGTTATTTAAATTGCTTAACGAAGATGAAACCTGACAGACCTTATTTAGAAATAAATATCTGAGCTCCAAATGTCTCACTCAGGTACAGATTAAACCTAGGAGCTCTATGTTTTGAATATGCCTTCTAAAGGTTAGGGACGATTTTCAAGAATGTGTGACTTTTAAAATAAAGAGATGCATGGCTCACAAACTAGATTTTGGAAAGATACATGGGTAGGGCCCACACCCCCTAAAAGAGTCCATTACCCACATGTTACTGTACAGGTTGTCACGACTCAAACGCCTCTCAATATCTTTTTTCGCAGAGCGTTAGTTGGAGATAAAATGATTACCTAGCATAATCTTGTAGCTAAAGAATCCACCATTCAACTTTCCAATGAGAAATATTTTTTCATTGGGACCTACAAAATAAAGGTCAATTCTCAGTACTATCGATATACCAATATCTGATAAATCAGAGTACTACTCTCGGTAATAATTTGGTAAAAATTCCTCATGAAATTAAAATTTTTCCTTTTGGTGCCTTCTGCGCGGTGTAATTTTAATAAAGAATAATTTAGCTAAAATGAATTGGATAGGTAGCCAAAAGTGTTCTTCTGTGATTGTCAAGAAACAATTAAACACCTCTTTTTGACCGCAACACGCTAAACCTATTTGAAACATTGTTCATATAGTTATTGGGTTAACCCCACCAAGATTCATGTCTCACATGTTTCGAAGATGGCTAACAGGCCTTCGGATGGAGAAACTTAAAATAATTTTTGTGGGGTTGTATCTCTTTGTTGGCAATTTGGTGTACACGTAACGATCTTGTTTTTGAGAAAAAACAATATACTTCTTTTATATAGGCTATATTGAGGGAAACATACTAGGCGCGATTTTGGACATTTTGCAGCATGAGGATACAAGAGAGATTATCCACTCTAGACATATTCACCAAGAACGGATGGAGAAGCAATAATAGAATTTGCATATGATTTTTCCCTTGCATTTGTTATTGTCATTTCTCTTTTATTCTCGATTCGCAACTGAGCTAAAACTTGTAAGACTTGGATGTGTGCGACAGCAGGCGGGAATTTTTCCATTTTCTAAAAGTATGTAGTAAATTTATCAATGAAACTTATTATAATACTTATATATCATGTGTTTATACGCTACTCTGTGCAAATTAAGGCGACTCCCGGGGAATCTTTGCTATTTTGCCAATATAAAATCAACCGGAAGTCCAGGACCAAGTGGCTTGGAGAAAAGAGTAAAGTACTCTCGCCGTGTTCCTCTCGCGGAGTACCCCTCCCAGAATAAGTGATGCTTTTTATTTTTAGACATATCTTGTTTCACCGTTCGATTTATTCAAAAAAATTATGTAAATTATAAAATAAACAATTTATTATTAAAGTGTCTCTAATGATGAAATAAGTCATAATAAAATCAATAATATTTATATAAAAAAATTAATAAGATAAACGGTCAAATAAGATGTTAGAAAGTAAAAAATATCACTTATTTTATGAGAGGGATCAGAAACCAAACAACTCTTATGTTTGGTCGTCTTGTTAGTACGTTTGTGCTACTCTTCTCCGTCAAGGACCCTTTGATGTGTCTAAGGCCCTATTTAGTTTCTACATGCTTTCCTAAAATTCCCGTCACATCGAATATTTAGACACATTCATGGAGTACTAAATATAGACTAATTACAAAACTAATTACACAACTTGCGACTAATTTGCGAAACGAATCTTTTAAGCCTAATTAGTGACGCTACAGTAAACAAGTGCTAATGACAGATTAATTAGGCTTAAAAAATCGTCTCATAAATTAGTCTCCATCTATGTAATCGATTTTGTAATTAATCTATACTTAATACTCTTTATTAGTATCTAAACATTCAATATGTAACATGAAATTTAGAAGCGATTAAAGAACCAAACACAGATTCCTTGAGTTGAAAAACGACAACGCAGTTCGATATTTCAAAAAAAAGAGGACAAAGCAGTCCTGTTGAGTCACGCGCCAACAGCTGGGTAGGGTGCGCATCGATTCCATCCGACCATTTGACGTATCCTAGAGATTTCTTCGCAAGCACGAAGCCGTCCTGTTTCAATCAAGCTGCTGAGTGGGGTGCGCATCGATTCTATCAGACCATTTCTTCGTAGCAAGTACAATAATATTTTTATAGCTAAGTTAATCAATATTTTTTCTTAACGTGAAAGAAAGAAGAGAGCGGAGATAAGAGTTTAGCTCTCAGCTTCTCACACAAGCAACAAGCTGGACACAAAGCATAGGCATTTGTGAGCCTAAATAGAAGTGTATGTGATGATGAATATAAAAATGAACGTAAGGCATGGTACCACATAATAATAATAAAAAAACCTTTTTTAGATAAATAGAAGACAATTAGTCCCTACATTTCAAATTATAAGACATTTTGATATTTCTAGATACATAGTTTTTATTATGGTTCTAGACATAACTTGTAGGAATAACTTGTATCTAAGTGTGTAACAAAAGCAATGAATCTAAAAAAACAAAACGTCTTATAATTTAGAATGGAGGGTGTATTGTATAACTCAGGTTTTATAACTTTTTAGAATTACACAGTATAACGTTGTCGACGGAAACATCGTCTACCACTTAAAGCATAGCGTCGTTAAATCCAGGAAAATATAAACACCAGTGCCAAGTTAAGTACTCAGATGGACACGTTCCACCCTAAGAAAACCAGACAACTGATCGCTAGGTTTTATAACTTACTTATATCCAAAGTACTATTATCGACCTTGCTCTCAGAAAGAAGAAGCAGTCGTGTTGAATCAAGCGCTAGCAACTGGGTAGGGTGCGCATTAATTCTATCGGACCATTTGATGTATCCAAAATATTTATTTCAGAGGTAAGAAGCGGTCCTATTGAATCAAGCGCCAGCAGCTGGGTGGGGCACGCATCGATTGTATTGGACTCTAGGGTGCGCACTATTCTATCGGATCATCTGAAGTGTGTTTGGTTCCTTTCACAGCTATGCACCGTAAATCTTGCATGGGGTGGGTACATGTTAGTGGATGCATTGGTCTGAAATAAATATTATTTAATTGGTTGTATGAGTACATATAATAATTTCCTATAAAGATATTTAGTTGCCTGTGTAAGTGGATACAAGGACTCTTTATTAGAGAATGATATGTGGGCCATCCTAACATGCCATACATCCATCAAGCCAGGAATTTGGTAAAAATTCCTCTTGAAATTAAAATTTTTCCTTTTGGTGCCTTCTGCGCGGTGTAATTTTAATAAAGAATAATTTAGCTAAAATGAATTGGATAGGTAGCCAAAAGTGTTGCTCTGTGATTGTCAAGAAACAATTAAACACCTCTTTTTGACCGCAACACGCTAAAACTATTTGAAACATTGTTCATATAGCTATTGGGTTAACCCCACCAAGATTCATGTCTCACATGTTTCGAAGATGGATAACAGGCCGTCGGATGGAGAAACTTAAAATAATTTTTGTGGGGTCGTAGCTCTTTGTTGGCAATTTTGTTACACGTAACGATCTTGTTTTAGACAAAAAAACAATATACTTCATTTATATAGGCTATATTGAGGGAAACACACTAGGCGCGATTTTGGACATTTTGCAGCATGAGGATACAAGAGAGATTATCTACTCTAGACATATTCACCAAGAACGGATGGAGAAGCAATAATAGAATTTGCATATGATTTTTCCCTTGCATTTATTATTGTCATTTCTCTTTTATTCTCGATTCGCAACTGAGCTAAAACTTGTAAGACTTGGGTGTGTGCGACAGCAGGCCACAATTTTTCCATTTTCTAAAAGTATGTAGTAAATTTATCAATGAAACTTATTATAATACTTATATATCGTGTGTTTATACGCTACTCTATGCAAATTAAGGCGACTCCCGGGGAATCTTTGCTATTTTGCCAATATAAAATCAACCGGAAGTCCAGGACCAAGATGCTTGGAGAAAAGAGTAAAGTACTCTCGCCGTGTTCCTCTCGCGGAGTACCCGTCCCAAAATAAGTGATAGTTTTTTTATTTTTAGACATATCTTGTTTCACCATTCATCTTATTCAAAAAATTTATATAAATTATAAAATAAACAATTCATTATTAAAGTGTCTCTAATGATAAAATAAGTCATAATAAAATAGATAATATTTATATAAAATTTTTGAATAAGATGAATGGTCAAATAAGATGTTAGAAAGTAAAAAACATCACTTATTTTAGGTGAGGGAGCAGAAACCAAACAACCCTTATGTTTAGTCGTCTTGTTAGGGGGTGTTTGGTTGCCCCTCCTAAATTTTATTCGCTGTTCCATCAGATGTTGGACACATGCATGAAGTATTAAATATAGACTAATTAGGAAACTAATTGCATAGTTTGCGACTAATTTGCGAGACAAATCTTTTAAGCCTAATTAGTCCATGATTTGACAACGTTTTGCTACAGTTAACATGTGCTAATGACAGATTAATTAGGCTTAAAAAATTCGTCTCGTGGAGTACTGACGGATTATGTAATTTATTTTTTTATTAGTATCCGAACACCCCATGCAACATCCTCCCGACATACCTCCTAAATTCTAGTCGCTTGATCCAAACGTCCCCTTAGCACGTTTGTGCTACTCTTCTCCCGTCGAGGACCGTTTGATGTGTCTAAGACCCTGTTTGGTTTTTACAGGCCCTCCTAAAATTACTATCACATCGAATGTTTAGACACATTCATGGAGTATTAAATATAGACTAATTATAAAACTAATTACACAACTTGCGACTAATTTACGAAACGAATCTTTTAAGCCTAATTGGTCCATGATTTGATAACGTGGTGCTACGGTAAATATGTGCTAATGACAGGTTAATTAGGCTTAAAAAATCGTCTCGCAAATTAGCCTCCATCAATTTAATTGATTTTGTAATTAATCTATATTTAATGCCCTTTATTAGCGTATAAACATTCGATGTGATATGAATTTTAGGAGTGATTAAAGAAACAAACAGCCCCTAAAGATTTCTTGAGTTGAAAAAGGACAAAGCAGTTCGATATTTCGAAAAAAAAGAGGACAAAGCAGTCCTGTTGAGTCACGCGCCAACGGCTGGGTAGGGTGCGCATCGATTCCATCCGACCATTTGACGTATCCTAGAGATTTCTTCGCAAGCACGAAGCCGTCCTGTTTCAATCAAGCTGCTGAGTGGGGTGCGCATCGATTCTATCAGACCATTTCTTCGTAGCAAGTACAATAATATTTTTATAACTAAGTTAATCAATATTTTTTCTTAACGTGAAAGAAAGAAGAGAGCGGAGATAGTTTAGCTCTCGGCCTCTCACACAAGCAACAAGCTGGACACAAAGCATAGGCATTGGTGGACCTAAATAGAAGTGTATGTGATGATGAATATAAAAATGAACGTAAGACATGGTACCACATAATAATAATAAAAAAAACTTTTTTAGATAAATAGAAGACAATTAGTCCCTCCATTTCAAATTATAAGACATTATGATATTTCTAGATACATAGTTTTTATTATGGTTCTAGACATAACCTGTATCTAAATGTGTAACAAAAGCTATGAATCTAAAGAAACAAAACGTCTTATAATTTAGAATAGAGGGAGTATTGTATAACTCAGGTTTTATAACTTTTTTTAGAATTACACAGTACAACGTTGACGCTCACAACACGCACGCACAGTTACCCCTATGAATACACGTACGCAAACCCTACCCTACGAGTCAAAGAACTGAGCCGGTAGATCTCGAGATAAACGAAGTCACCACAGGCGGAAGCTCTAGCGGAAGCTCTAGCAGGGACGTCAATTGGTGAACACCAAGCCTAATACTCATCACGATAATCTTCAATCCAATCTTGATCTGTTACCCATCCGGGATTTTTCCAATATAAAAGATAAAGCAAGGCATAAGTACATGTCGTACTTAACAAGATAACTAAGGGTTCATGAGGCACAAATAGCTGACACTGGTTGAACTGCAAGTAGCTTTTATGTGTATGATCAAGTTTAGCATTTATTAGCAACAAGGTAGTACCATAATTCCCTTAACACATGATCATTATACTGAGACAACAATTAGCTTAAAGAAGACTTAGTAAAGCACAATTAAACAAGAGCTCATTTATGGTGTAAGAATCCCTTGGCCGCTCGTGACCGTGAGCACGGCTAGTATACCAGTTTATTAACTCTGGGCAGAGGTGTACACTTTCACTGTGAGTCATGGTTTTACAAGTGCATGGGTTAATTACGTCCAGACACCGAAAACCACATATAGCTACTCAGAAGTTCGTCTAACTAGGAAGGGCCGCAGGGTCATCAGATATAGGAACCCCCCTTCCAAAGAAAATAAAAGGCCGCTTCATAGCAAGGCGCAGCAGGACAGAGGCTATCCTATACCCGACTCGCAGTATCCTCTAAGCCAGCTAGAAGAGGTCTCCCAAGCATCTAGAGCTAGAGCCATGTAGCCCTCACAGTTGTACTATAAGTCCCGGATGATCACTTACAAACAAGTCCTTGAGGAGAGGGAATTAAAACCCTCCTGTCATTGCTAACAAGTCATCTTAAATTATTTAAAGCTCAATTATCAGTCAAGTATCAAGATCATGGTTGTTGTTTAGCGCTAGCATACACTACCCAAATGCATAAATCCAGGTTTCAAGGTATTCAAGATCAAATTCTAGGATATCCTACATAGGATAACAAAGTGGACACATGCAAATGAATTTTAGTGCATCTCATGAATAGGACAACAAGGAAGGTCCTTAGCTATACTTGCCTTGATCAGAGTTCTCCTGAAAGTCTTGCTGGTCTTGCTGGTCGTAGAAGTTCTCTTGATCGCCAACGTAAACCTCACCGTCTGAACTCGATCAACAACACCAAGCAGCAACATACAATCATCCGAGCAATCATACACGAGGCAAACAAATAAATTCAATTAGAATAGTACACCAACAGAGGCAAACAGTTTTGAAAAGTTCATAAAACTATTCTACACGTTGCTACGATCACACAGACGCGAAGATCACGAAAAACAGAGTTACAACGAGAAAGTTAGGATTAGAACAAGTTTCCCTATTAAAGAAATAGATCAAATCTAAACTCGAAATTTAAAGTTCAAAAACATGGTGACAAACTATATGAACAGATAGATCTCGAAAAGACGAATCTAACGCAAGTTGAACGGATCAATTTGGAGTTAAAACGAAGAAGTTATGAGCAAATAAAGGCAATGGCAAAACTGTAATTAATTAGAACTTCCATTTGAATCTGCAAATTAGAAAATACGTTTCAAAAACGAGAAAACGTATTCACTGGAATACGCCATGGGACTGCGGGTTCTATATTTAAAAACTGCAGGGGCTCTTTATGAAGTTTGCCGCCGAAGGGGTATCTTCCATTATGGATCGTCCGATCCAGATCGGACGGCTGAGATCGGATCCAAAGGAAAAAAAAGAGCTGGCCGGCCAACACAGTACGCCGGCGCGGTGGCGGCCATTATCGGCTATGGGGAGCTCGCCGGCGTCATCGGCTTGGGCGATTTCGTGCACCAAATTGCACAGGACCGGTACGATTCGACAGAGGAGATCGAAGGCAACTCACCTAGGGCAACAACGTGAGTTGAGGCGATCCAAGGACGACGTGCCGCTCGCGGTGGTGGACGGCGGCACTCTGCAAGGTTCGGCGATGGTCAGAGACCAAAACCGAGCGAAAAACAGAGAGAGGAAACGTCCGGCGGCTTCGCGAGATTAGTACGAAGCTCGGCCTCTTGCTTACGATGACGAAAGAGCTGCGGAACGTCAGGAACAAGCTCAGCAGCTTCGATGCCTTGCGGCTAGGGTTCCGGGTGCTGCTGCAAACCTGAGCGCGTGAGTGAAGGGCGGCGGTTCGCTTAGGGTTGCAGAGGGCGTCGTGGACGCGGACGCTGGGGGCTTTATAGACGACACGACCTACGGATTGCACCGTGACGCGAGGAAATCGCATGGATCAACACCGGGTCGGTGTCCACTTCGTTGCCGACTCAGAGAGGAAGACGGGTGTGGGCCCCAGCTGTCGGTGGCACAAGGAGGCGGGCTGCTGCGACGCGCGAGCGGCTGGCTGCATGTTGGGCCTCGGCTCGGCCCAGAAAGAGGAGAAGGGGAAGGAAACCAGGTGGGCCTGCGCTGTGGGCTTCGGCTGCTGGGCTGGCCTGCATAGCACTGGGCTGAGGAGGAGGGAGCAGGCCAACTGGGCCAGAAGCCAGGCAGAGAGAAGTTTCCCTTTTCTTTTTACTTTCCAAGCTTTTGAATCCTTTTTCAGATGAATTTGAATTCCCTTTTTAAACTAGAACAAAATCCAAACTAACTCAACACAAAATATGCACCAGCATGAATGCTCAAGCATGTATTTAACTTTGATATTGATTTCATTTTTATAAACTTAATATGGTTTAAATGCTCACATAAATAAAAATAAACCAATTTAGCCAATTTAAATTTATTCAAATTTTAGGGTGTTACAATTCTACCCCCCTTAAGAGAATCTCGTCCTCGAGATTAGGCTGTGCTTACTCAAACAACTGCGGGTATGTCTTCCTCAACTCATCTTCTCTTTCCCAAGTTGCCTCTGCTTCCGAATACCGATTCCACTGAACCTTGCGCATCTTAATAATTCTGCTCCTTGTAACTCTTTCTGCTGTCTCTAAAATCTTTACCGAAAACTCTTCATAAGCAAGGTCATCTTTCATAGCGAGTTCCTCTAGTGGTATTTGTTCTTCTGGTACACGCAAACACTTCTTAAGCTGAGACACATGGAACACATCATGCACTCCTGATAAACTATCAGGCAATTCCAACTGATAAGCCACTTCTCCACGTCTCTTTAGAATTTTGAAAGGACCAACATACCTTGGTGCTAACTTTCCTTTCATGTTGAACCTTTTTACACTCCTCATTGGTGACACCTTCAAATACACATAATCTCCTTCTTCGAAAACTAATTCTCTCCTTCGATTATCTGCATAACTCTTCTGATGAGTTTGTGCCACTCTAAGGTTCTCTCTAATCATTCTGACTTGGTCTTCCGCGTTTCTAAGCACATCTGGTCCAAAGACTTGACTTTCCCCCGTTTGATTCCAAAACAACGGTGTTCTACACTTACGACCATACAAAGCTTCAAACGGTGCCATCTTCAGACTATTCTGGTAGCTATTATTGTAGGAGAATTCTGCATATGGTAAACTTTTATCCCAACTAGTACCATACTGCAAAGCACAAGCTCTCAACATGTCTTCTAGTATCTGATTAAGTCTTTCTGTTTGCCCATCTGTCTGAGGATGATAAGCGGTACTGAAGTTCAACGCTGTACCCAAAGAACTATGGATTTGTTTCCAAAAGTGAGAGGTAAACTGTGATCCTCTGTCAGACACAATTTTCTTTGGAACCCCATGCAGACACACTATTCTTTCCATGTATAGCTCTGCTAATTTTGGCCCATTATAAGTAGTCTTAACAGGTAAGAAATGAGCAACTTTAGTCAACCGATCCACAATTACCCATATCGAATCATAACCTTTCTGGGTACGGGGTAATCCTACTATGAAGTCCATACCAACTTCTTCCCACTTCCACTCTAGGATCTTCATTGGTTGCAACAATCCTACAGGTCTCTGGTGCTCAGCTTTCACTCTCTGACAAGTGTCACACAAAGCTACGTACTCAGCCACATCTCTCTTTAATCCATACCACCAGTACTTTTCTTTAAGATCTAGATACATCTTAGTACTTCCAGGATAAATAGAGTAAGCTGACTCATGTGCCTCCCACAGAATTGCATCACGAATAGATTTCACTTCAGGCACACAGATCCTTTTCCCAAACCACAACGTTCCATTCTCATCTATAATGAATCCGGGTGCTTTCCCAATCACTACATTCTCTACGATCTCTTTTAACTTCTCATCCTCTAACTGACCTCTACGTATCTCTTGCTCTATCGTAGGAGTCACTTCTACCTCCATAATATTTGCAACTATACCAAGATTCAAGTGTTTCAACTCTTCACATAACTTCTCTGACTCGGGTCCCTTTTTAAAATTAGCGTCATATCTCTTTCTGCTAAGAGCATCGGCCACAACGTTTGCCTTACCAGGATGATAGTGCACTTCTAGATCATAATCCTTTATTAACTCCAACCAACGACGTTGCCTCAAATTCAGATCCGTCTGAGTGAATATGTACTTCAAACTCTTATGATCGGTAAAGATATCACTCTTATGTCCAATCAGATAATGTCTCCAGATCTTTAATGCATGAACCACAGCTGCTAACTCCAAATCATGAGTAGGATAGTTCACTTCATGCTTCCTCAATTGCCTTGATGCATATGCAACAACTCTACCTTCTTACATAAGAACACATCCCAAACCTAGACGGGATGCATCACAATAGATAGAGAACTTCTTACTTAGATCAGGCAAAATCAGCACTGGAGCTGTTGTCAACCGCTTCTTTAATTCCTCAAAACTAGCTTGGCACTTACTAGACCACTCAAACTTAGCATTCTTCTCTAAAAGGGCTGTCATGGGTTTAGCAAGCTTGGAGAAACCTTCAATGAATCTTCGATAATATCCAGCTAAACCAAGAAAGCTACGGATCTCACTTACATCAGTAGGTGGCTTCCAATTCAGTACATCCTTCACCTTGCCTGGATCCACTGCTATACCACCATTAGAAACAACATGTCCAAGAAAAGAGACTTCTCTTAACCAGAATTCACACTTATTACGCTTAGCATATAGCCTATGCTCTCTAAGCTCCTGTAGCACCAATCTCAGATGTTCAGCATGATCATCTTCAGTCTTAGAGAACACCAGTATGTCATCAATGAATACTACCACAAACTTATCAAGATACTCCATAAACACCTTATTCATCATATACATAAAGTAGGCAGGTGCATTGGTCAAACCAAACGACATAACTGTATACTCATATAACCCATACCTCATAGTAAAAGCTGTTTTTGGTATATCAGTATTCCGAATCTTCAGCTGATGATAACCAGAACGCAGATCAATCTTAGAAAACACACAAGCACCTCTCAACTGATCAAACAAGTCATCAATTCTCGGCAACGGGTACTTGTTCTTGATGGTTACCTCATTAAGAGATCGATAATCCACACACATACGTTGTGTTCCATCCTTCTTATCAACAAAGATCACATGCGCTCCCCAAGGTGATGCACTAGGTCGTATGAACCCTTTATCTGACAACTCTTTCAATTGTTTCTTAAGTTCTTCTAATTCGTTAACCCCCATTCTATATGGTCTCTTAGCTATAGGTGCAGTACCAGGTAATAATTCAATTATAAACTCAATGTCACGGTCAGGTGGCATACCTGGCAAATCATCGGGGAAGACATCTAGAAACTCCTCCACAACATGGTCCTGGGGATTAGCATCCTCATCTAGTTGATTC
The DNA here is from genome assembly GCF_019320115.1 of Miscanthus floridulus. Classification (NCBI taxonomy): domain Eukaryota; kingdom Viridiplantae; phylum Streptophyta; class Magnoliopsida; order Poales; family Poaceae; genus Miscanthus; species Miscanthus floridulus. The sequence continues at coordinate 19,156,678 of NC_089589.1, read as the reverse complement.
ACTATAGCTGTTGGTGGTGGTTGCACTGTCACGCCAACACTGATTCGATCTCCCTTTGGTGTTGTCACTGCTACAACTCTCTCCTGACACTGAATCACAGCTCGGTGTTCTTTCATCCAATCCATACCCAGAATCACATCGATCCCAAAAGTTCTCAACACAATAGGACTGACTATGAAGTCTACCCCCCTTAAGGTAAGACTTGCTGAAGGGCAATAATGTGCAGCAGGTATTGATCCCCCCGGTGAATTTACTAGCATTTGGGTCTTCATTGCAATTAAAGGTATGCTATGTGTTCTAACAAATGCTTGTGAAATAAAAGAATGCGAAGCTCCAGAGTCAAAAAGAACATTAGTGGGGATTGAGTTGATGTTGAACGTACCCATCATAACTTCTGGTGCTCCAACCACAGTCTCAGGCGCCACATGGTTCACTCTTCCAGTGTTGTACGCGGGCTTCTGGTTGCTATTCAGCTTCTGAGGTGTCTGCTGATTCGGCTTCTGAGGGCAATGGTTAGCATAATGTCCCACATCCCCACATCGAAAACATTTATTGGGAGTACTAGGTGCACTGCCCTTCATCGGGGTGGCGTTGGGCGTTCCCTGGCGTGGAGTCTGATTGCCCATTTGCTGCGGTGTACGCTGGTTCCAATTCTGCTGTTGGCTCTGAGAGCGTTGTGGAAACTGACCACGGTTCTATTGACTGACTGGACCTTGATACCTCTGCTGATTATTATAGCGCGGGCGTGTGTTGCCTCCTGAGACCTGTCCCTTCATCTTTCTCTTCCTGTCCCTCTCCAATCGCATATTGTCAAGCACAATAGCGCGGTTCACCAACTGCTGGAAATTAGCATATGTGTTACCAGCCAACTGCAACCTGAGATCATAGTAAATTCCCTTGAGGAAGAGACGTTGCTTGTCTGCATCCTCCCTCACGTCATTAGGAGCATAGCGAGCCAACTGAGCAAACTTGTCGTGGTACTCACTGACGGACATAGAACCCATCCTGAGAGATCTGAATTCCTCCTGCTTGAGCTCTATCAAACCATCTAGGATATGGTGTGCCTTGAAATCCCTCACAAATTCTAGCCAAGTGATAGCAGGAGCATTGTTGGGACGAGCAGACTGATATGACTCCCACCAAGTCTGAGCTGCTCCCTGAAGCTGTCCCGATGCATACAACACCTTTTGTTGATCATCACACTGAGCGATGTTGAGTTGTTTCTCCACTGCGCATAGCCAATCATCTGCCTCCAAGGGGTCAGCGGCATGAGAGAAAACTGGAGGATGTCCTTGCATGAATTCCCTCCGCTTGTCTCTTGGTGGTGGAGGTGCTGGTGCTCCAATAGGTTGGTTCTGAAAGAACTGCATCATGGACTGCATAAACTGTCCTTGCATCACCAACACCTCTGCTGCGGTCATGGGTGGTGGTGGGGGTGGTGGAGCACCTCTCCCACGTCCTCTATTTCCTCCACGGCCAGACATCTGCAATCCAACACGAAACATCACCAATATGTAAGATATAGGCAATTCTGAAAATTTCTGGACGTGATGCAGAATCAGCAGGTCAGAAAAACTGTCATAACTCGAGTTCCAGACATCCAAATAAGATGTTCTTTATACGGTTAGAAAGCTTAAGAAATTATCTACAACTTTCATTTAGACCACATTTTCTGATTCTGACGTTACATTAATAAAAAACAGACCACAACAGAAACTGTCCTCAGATTCCAGACAGCACCAAAGTTCATATTGTGACAGTCGTAACTCTCAGATACAAATAGATAAAAAGGTGATTGTTGTGCCATTGGAAAAACACAGAAGTCTATGTACTTCCCATAAAATTTCATGACCAATGCTCGAGCAGGTGAAAAGTTATAACCAAAACATCACTGACTGTTCCAGAAGACAGCAAGCAAGGAGACAGGATAGACCAACCCGAATTATTTATTAAAGCACTTTTACCCTTAATATTTTAGCTAAGGAACTCATGGACATGCCCACAAAGTTCCCGCACTCATCACAAAGATCCAAATCACACATAAATCACAATAATAATCCAGCTAGCACACCATTAGTTCACAAACACTTAAAAGACTCGACTCGACTCACGATACTAAAACGTGCCTATTACAATGGTTTCATAAACTTAAGGGGCGGCGTTCTTCTTGGTGGAGGGCTCATCTAACTTCTCAAACAGCTTAGGACGCCCTAACTCGGCGTTAAGGCCATCAATCTATTTCTGGTATTCTTTGATCATGTCTTGTGCCTCCTTCAGCTCTTCTTTTAACGCTCCCACCTTATTTGTGAGTTCATGGTTTAACTCAACGGTGGCCTCAAGAGTCTTCGATCCTTTTACCATGACCTCTATGGTCCAACTATTTTCCTTCGGAAGATAGCATGGGTAATACAAAAGTCCATTGTCCTTCTTATCATCAGAGAGATGGCCACGGTAGTAGGCAAGTGCAATGGAAGCAGCATCCTCCATGCTTCTCTCCGCGGTAGCTCGACTGACATGGTGGGTGACAACTGCATCTATCTTGCGAATATTCGGGGTCTTGATCAGCAACCGAGTATCCCAAGATGAGCCAATCAGAGGATGACTGTGCTCCGTAGTATGATACTCCAGAGTGGCTTGCAGGTCTAGATAATAGTACTCCAACATCATTGTCAGCAAGTCATGGTAGAAGGCATTGTCATCAGGCTTCTTGATGCTTAGCTTGTCAGTCCAACCTATACGAGGCAGTGGTTGGAGTACTTCATCTTCATCATCATTGGTCAAGTCTGTGGCCTCCACACGTGCTAGGGATTGAGCTATCGGAGTTGGTGAAGAATGGACCTCTTCACCAACCTCATTCTTCCAGTTCTTCCTCTGGACGTCCTCTCTAGGCTCCATTGGCTCATACACAGCACGCTGTGGTTGAAAGCATCCAACGTACAAGCGGGCAGACTTGCGGTCACGTGTCATCTACAGAAGTTTCAAATTAATTAGAATAGAATCAATTTATTTTATAATAGAATAAGACAAAAGAAGCACAAAACTTAGCAAATAACAAGATGGAGGTGGAAAGCATGAAACAAGTGAAGCAAAGGAACTAAAAACGACCATTCTAACTAGGCTTGCGTCCTACAGTCAACAGGGCTCTGGTACCAATCTGTCACACCCAATTTTAAGAACAAAAGAGGATGTATAAAAGTCTTATGTGCACCCCAGGAACGGTCGCACACATAAGTGGACAAATTGTGAATTGTACCAACACAATGTTTATTACATAGCGAATAGATATTCAACACATAGTCTCAAACATAAATATAATAACTACTAAGATAACTCTCTTGCGGAAGCTCCAGCAGGGACGTCAACTGGTGAACACCAAGCCTAATACTCATCACGATAATCTTCAATCCAATCTTGATCTGTTACCCATCCGGGATTTTTCCAATATAAAAGATAAAGCAAGGCATAAGTACATGTCGTACTTAACAAGATAACTAAGGGTTCATGAGGCACAAATAGCTGACACTGGTTGAACTGCAAGTAGCTTTTATGTGTATGATCAAGTTTAGCATTTATTAGCAACAAGGTAGTACCATAATTCCCTTAACACATGATCATTATACTGAGACAACAATTAGCTTAAAGAAGACTTAGTAAAGCACAATTAAACAAGAGCTCATTTATGGTGTAAGAATCCCTTGGCCGCTCGTGACCGTGAGCACGGCTAGTATACCAGTTTATTAACTCTGCGCAGAGGTGTACACTTTCACTGTGAGTCATGGTTTTACAAGTGCATGGGTTAATTACGTCCAGACACCGAAAACCACATATAGCTACTCAGAAGTTCGTCTAACTAGGAAGGGCCGTAGGGTCATCAGATATAGGAACCCCCCTTCCAAAGAAAATAAAAGGCCGCTTCATAGCAAGGCACAGCAGGACAGAGGCTGTCCTATACCCAACTCGCAGTATCCTCTAAGCCAGCTAGAAGAGGTCTCCCAAGCATCTAGAGCCAGAGCCATGTAGCCCTCACAGCTGTACTATAAGTCCCGAATGATCACTTACAAACAAGTCCTTGAGGAGAGGGAATTAAAACCCTCCTGTCATTGCTAACAAGTCATCTTAAATTGTTTAAAGCTCAATTATCAGTCAAGTATCAAGATCATGGTTGTTGTTTAGCGCTAGCATACACTACCCAAATGCATAAATCCAGGTTTCAAGGTATTCAAGATCAAATTCTAGGATATCCTACATAGGATAACAAAGTGGACACATGCAAATGAATTTTAGTGCATCTCATGAATAGGACAACAAGGAAGGTCCTTAGCTATACTTGCCTTGATCAGAGTTCTCCTGAAAGTCTTGCTGGTCTTGCTGGTCGTAGAAGTTCTCTTGATCGCCAACGTAAACCTCACCGTCTGAACTCGATCAACAACACCAAGCAGCAACATACAATCATCCGAGCAATCATACACGAGGCAAACAAATAAATTCAATTAGAATAGTACACCAACAGAGGCAAACAGTTTTGAAAAGTTCATAAAACTATTCTACACGTTGCTACGATCACACAGACGCGAAGATCACGAAAAACGGAGTTACAACGAGAAAGTTAGGATTAGAACAAGTTTCCCTATTAAAGAAATAGATCAAATCTAAACTCAAAATTTAAAGTTCAAAAACATGGTGACAAACTATATGAACAGATAGATCTCGAAAAGACGAATCTAACGCAAGTTGAACGGATCAATTTGGAGTTAAAACGAAGAAGTTATGAGCAAATAAAGGCAATGGCAAAACTGTAATTAATTAGAACTTCCATTTGAATCTGCAAATTAGAAAATACGTTTCAAAAACGAGAAAACGTATTCACTGGAATACGCCATGGGACTGCGGGTTCTATATTTAAAAACTGCAGGGGCTCTTTATGAAGTTTGTCGCCGAAGGGGTATCTTCCATTATGGATCGTCCGATCCAGATCGGACGGCTGAGATCGGATCCAAAGGAAAAAAAAGAGCTGGCCGGCCAACACAGTACGCCGGCGCGGTGGCGGCCATTACCGGCTGTGGGGAGCTCGCCGGCGTCATCGGCTTGGGCGATTTCGTGCACCAAATTGCACAGGACCGGTACGATTCGACAGAGGAGATCGAAGGCAACTCACCTAGGGCAACGGCGTGAGTTGAGGCGATCCAAGGACGACGTGCCGCTCGCGGTGGTGGACGGCGGCACTCTGCAAGGTTCGGCGATGGTCAGAGACCAAAACCGAGCGAAAAACAGAGAGAGGAAACGTCCGGCGGCTTCGTGAGATTAGTACGAAGCTCGGCCTCTGGCTTACGGTGACGAAAGAGCTGCGGAACGTCAGGAACAAGCTCAGCAGCTTCGATGCCTTGCGGCTAGGGTTCCGGGTGCTGCTGCAAACCTGAGCGCGTGAGTGAAGGGCGGCGGTTCGCTTAGGGTTGCAGAGGGCGTCGCGGACGCGGACGCTGGGGGCTTTATAGACGACACGGCCTGCGGATTGCACCGTGACACGAGGAAATCGCGTGGATCAACACCGGGTCGGTGTCCACTTCGTTGCCGACTCAGAGAGGAAGACGGGTGCGGGCCCCAGCTGTCGGTGGCACAAGGAGGCGGGCTGCTGCGACGCGCGAGCGGCTGGCTGCATGTTGGGCCTCGGCTCGGCCCAGAAAGAGGAGAAGAGGAAGGAAACCAGGCGGGCCTACGCTGCGGGCTTCGGCTGCTGGGCTGGCCTGCATAGCACTGGGCTGAGGAGGAGGGAGCAGGCCGACTGGGCCAGAAGCCAGGCAGAGAGAAGTTTTCCTTTTCTTTTTACTTTCCAAGCTTTTGAATCCTTTTTCAGATGAATTTGAATTCCCTTTTTAAACTAGAACAAAATCCAAACTAACTCAACACAAAATATGCACCAGCATGAATGCTCAAGCATGTATTTAACTTTGATATTGATTTCATTTTTATAAACTTAATGTGGTTTAAATGCTCACATAAATAAAAATAAACCAATTTAGCCAATTTAAATTTATTCAAATTTTAGGGTGTTACATCCCGACATACCTCCTAAATTCTAGTCGCTTGATCCAAACGTCCCCTTAGCACGTTTGTGCTACTCTTCTCCCGTCGAGGACCGTTTGATGTGTCTAAGACCCTGTTTGGTTTTTACAGGCCCTCATAAAATTCCTGTCACATCGAATGTTTAGACACATTCATGGAGTATTAAATATAGACTAATTATGAAACTAATTACACAACTTGCGACTAATTTGCGAAACGAATCTTTTAAGCCTAATTGGTTCATGATTTGATAACGTGGTGCTATGGTAAACATGTGCTAATGACAGGTTAATTAGGCTTAAAAAATCGTCTCGCAAATTAGCCTCCATCAATGTAATTGATTTTGTAATTAATCTATATTTAATGCTCTTTATTAGCGTATAAACATTCGATATGATATGAATTTTAGGAGTGATTAAAGAAACAAACACCCCCTAAAGATTTCTTGAGTTGAAAAAGGACAAAGCAGTTCGATATTTCGAAAAAAACGAGGACAAAGCAGTCCTGTTGAGTCACGCGCCAACGGCTGGGTAGGGTGCGCATCGATTCCATCCGACCATTTGACGTATCCTAGAGATTTCTTCGCAAGCACGAAGCTGTCCTGTTTCAATCAAGCTGCTGAGTGGGGTGCGCATCGATTCTATCAGACCATTTCTTCGTAGCAAGTACAATAATATTTTTATAACTAAGTTAATCAATATTTTTTCTTAACGTGAAAGAAAGAAGAGAGCGGAGATAAGAGTTTAGCTCTCGGCCTCTCACACAAGCAACAAGTTGGACACAAAGCATAGGTATTGGTGGACCTAAATTGAAGTGTATGTGATGATGAATATAAAAATAAACGTAAGACATGGTACCACATAATAATAACAAAAAAAACTTTTTTAGATAAATAGAAGACAATTAGGCCCCGTTCGTTGGTCTGAAACTTGGCTGAAATTGGCTGGTTTTGTGAGAGAGAAACACTGTAGCGGCTGGTTGATGAATAGTGTTATGTGAGGGTGTTCAGCCGGCTGGTAAAACCAGCGAACACGCCCTTAGTCCCTCCATTTCAAATTATAAGACATTATGATATTTCTAGATACATAGTTTTTATTATGGTTCTAGACATAACCGGTATCTAAATGTGTAACAAAAGCTATGAATCTAAAGAAACAAAACGTCTTATAATTTAGAATGGAGGGAGTATTGTATAACTCAGGTTTTATAACTTTTTTTAGAATTACACAGTACAACGTTGACGCTCACAATACGTATGCACAGTCACCCCTATGAATACACGTACGCAAACCCTACCCTACGAGTCAAAGAACTGAGCCGGTAGATCTCGAGATAAACGAAGTCACCACAGACGCCTCGCTGTCGACGAAAACATCGCCTACCACTTAAAGCATAGCGTCGTTAAATCTAGAAAAATATGAACGTCCGTGCCAAGTCAAGTACTCAGATGGACACGTTCCACCGTAAGAAACCAGACAACTTATCGCTAGGTTTTATAACTTACTTATATCCAAAGTACTATTATCGACCTTGCTCTCAGAAAGAAGAAGCAGTCGTGTTGAATCAAGCGCTAGCAGCTGGGTAGGGTGCGCATTAATTCTATCGGACCATTTGATGTATCCAAAAGATTTATTTCAGAGGTAAGAAGCGGTCCTATTGAATCAAGGGCCACCAGCTGGGTGGGGCACGCATCGATTGTATTGGACTCTTGGGTGCGCACTATTCTATCGGATCATCTGAAGTGTGTTTGGTTCCTTTCACAGCTATGCACCGTAAATCTTGCATGGGGTGGGTACATGTTAGTGGATGCATTGGTCTGAAATAAATATTATTTAATTGGTTGTATGAGTACATATAATAATTTCCTATAAAGATATTTAGTTGCCTGTGTAAGTGGATGCAAGGACTCTTTATTAGAGAATGATATGTGGGCCATCATAACATGCCATACATCCATCAAGCCAGGAATTTGGTAAAAATTCCTCTTGAAATTAAAATTTTTCCTTTTGGTGCCTTCTGCGCGGTGTAATTTTAATAAAGAATAATTTAGCTAAAATGAATTGGATAGGTAGCCAAAAGTGTTGCTTCCGTGATTGTCAAGAAACAATTAAACGCCTCTTTTTGACCGCAACACGCTAAAACTATTTGAAACATTGTTCATATAGCTATTGGGTTAACCCCACCAAGATTCATGTCTCACATGTTTCGAAGATGGCTAACAGGCCTTCGGATGGAGAAACTTAAAATAATTTTTGTGGGGTTGTATCTCTTTGTTGGCAATTTGGTGTACACGTAACGATCTTGTTTTTGAGAAAAAAACAATATACTTCATTTATATAGGTTATATTGAGGGAAACATACTAGGCGCGATTTTGGACATTTTGCAGCATGAGGATACAAGAGAGATTATCCACTCTAGACATATTCACCAAGAACGGATGGAGAAGCAATAATAGAATTTGCATATGATTTTTCCCTTGCATTTATTATTGTCATTTCTCTTTTATTCTCGATTCGCAACTGAGCTAAAACTTGTAAGACTTGGGTGTGTGCGACAGCAGGCCGGAATTTTTCCATTTTCTAAAAGTATGTAGTAAATTTATCAATAAAACTTATTTTAATACTTATATATCATGTGTTTATACGCAACTCTATGCAAATTTAGGCGACTCCAGGGGAATCTTTGCTATTTTGCCAATATTTATATCAACCGGAAGTCCTGGACCAAGTGGCTTGGAGAAAAGAGTAAACTACTCTTGCCGTGTTCCTCTCGCGGAGTACCCCTCCCAAAATAAGTGGTGCTCTTTATTTTTAGATATATCTGGTTTTACCATTCGTCTTATTAAAAAATTTATGTAAATTATAAAATAAAAAATTCATTATTAAAGTGTCTCTAATGATGAAATAAGTCATAATAAAATAGATAATATTTAAATAAAATTTTTGAATAAGATTAATGGTCAAATAAGATGTAAGAAAGTCAAAAACATCACTTATTTTAGGAGAGGGAGCATAAACCAAACAGCTCTTATATTTAGTCGTCTTGTCAGTACGTTTGTGCTGCTCTTCTCCCGTCGAGGCCGTTTGATGTGTCTAAAGATTCCTTGAGTTGAAAAAGGACAAATCTATTCGATATTTCGAAAAAAAAGAGAAGGACAAAGCAGTCCTGTTGAGTCACGCGCCAACAGCTGGGTAGGGTGCACATCGATTCCATCCGACCATTTGACGTATCCTAGAGATTTCTTCGCAAGCACGAAGCCGTCCTGTTTCAATCAAGCTGCTGAGTGGGGTGCGCATCGATTCTATCGGACCATTTCTTCATAGCAAGTACAATAATATTTTTATAGCTAAGTTAATCAATATTTTTTCTTAACGTGAAAGAAAGAAGAGAGCGGAGATAAGAGTTTAGCTCTCAGCCTCTCACACAAGCGACAAGCTGCACACAAAGCATAGGCATCGGTGGACCTAAATAGAAGTGTATGTGATGATAAATTTAAAAATGAACGTAAGACATGGTACCACATATAATAATAAAAAAAACCTTTTTTACATAAATAGATGACAATTAGTGCCTCCATTTTAAATTATAAGACATTTTGATATTTCTAGATATATAGTTTTTATTATGGTTCTAGACATAACTTGTAACTAAGTGTGTAACAAAAGCCATGAATCAAAAAAAACAAGACGTCTTATAATTTAGAATAGATGGAGTATTGTACAACTCAGGTTTTACAATTTTTTTAGAATTACACAGTACAACGTTGACGCTCACAACACGCACGCACACTCAACTCTATGAATACACGTACGCAAACCCTACCCTACGAGTCAAATAACTGAGCCGGCGGATCTCGAGATAAACGAAGTCACCACAGGCGCCTCGCTGTCGACGGAAACATCGCCTACCACTTAAAGCATAGCGTCGTTAAATACAGGAAAATATGAACACCCGTGCCAAGTCAAATACTCAGATGAACATGTTCCACCATAAGAAACCCAGACAACTTATCGCTAGGTTTTATAACTTACTTATGTCCAAAGTACTATTATCGACCTTGCTCTCAGAAAGAAGCAGCAGTCGTGTTGAATCAAGCGCTAGCAGCTGGGTAGGGTGCGCATTAATTCTATCGGACCATTTGATGTATCCAAAAGATTTATTTCAGAGGTAAGAAGCGGTCCTATTGAATCAAGCGCCAGCATCTGGGTGGGGCACGCATCGATTGTATTGGACTCTAGGGTGCGCACTATTCTATCGGATCATCTGAAGTGTGTTTGGTTCCTTTCACAGCTATGCACCGTAAATCTTGCATGGGGTGGGTACATGTTAGTGGATGCATTGGTCTGAAATAAATATTATTTAATTGGTTGTATGAGTACATATAATAATTTCCTATAAAGATATTTAGTTGCCTGTGTAAGTGGATGCAAGGACTCTTTATTAGAGAATGATATGTGGGCCATCATAACATGCCATACATCCATCAAGCCAGGAATTTGGTAAAAATTCCTCTTGAAATTAAAATTTTTCCTTTTGGTGCCTTCTGCGCGGTGTAATTTTAATAAAGAATAATTTAGCTAAAATGAATTGGATAGGTAGCCAAAAGTGTTGCTTCCGTGATTGTCAAGAAACAATTAAACGCCTCTTTTTGACCGCAACACGCTAAAACTATTTGAAACATTGTTCATATAGCTATTGGGTTAACCCCACCAAGATTCATGTCTCACATGTTTCGAAGATGGCTAACAGGCCTTCGGATGGAGAAACTTAAAATAATTTTTGTGGGGTTGTATCTCTTTGTTGGCAATTTGGTGTACACGTAACGATCTTGTTTTTGAGAAAAAAACAATATACTTCATTTATATAGGTTATATTGAGGGAAACATACTAGGCGCGATTTTGGACATTTTGCAGCATGAGGATACAAGAGAGATTATCCACTCTAGACATATTCACCAAGAACGGATGGAGAAGCAATAATAGAATTTGCATATGATTTTTCCCTTGCATTTATTATTGTCATTTCTCTTTTATTCTCGATTCGCAACTGAGCTAAAACTTGTAAGACTTGGGTGTGTGCGACAGCAGGCCGGAATTTTTCCATTTTCTAAAAGTATGTAGTAAATTTATCAATAAAACTTATTTTAATACTTATATATCATGTGTTTATACGCTACTCTATGCAAATTTAGGCGACTCCAGGGGAATCTTTGCTATTTTGCCAATATTTATATCAACCGGAAGTCCTGGACCAAGTGGCTTGGAGAAAAGAGTAAACTACTCTTGCCGTGTTCCTCTCGCGGAGTACCCCTCCCAAAATAAGTGATGCTCTTTATTTTTAGATATATCTGGTTTTATCATTCGTCTTATTAAAAAATTTATGTAAATTATAAAATAAAAAATTCATTATTAAAGTGTCTCTAATGATGAAATAAGTCATAATAAAATAGATAATATTTAAATAAAATTTTTGAATAAGATGAATGGTCAAATAAGATGTAAGAAAGTCAAAAACATCACTTATTTTAGGAGAGGGAGCATAAACCAAACAGCTCTTATGTTTAGTCGTCTTGTCAGTACGTTTGTGCTGCTCTTCTCCCGTCGAGGCCGTTTGATGTGTCTAAAGATTCCTTGAGTTGAAAAAGGACAAATCTATTCGATATTTCGAAAAAAAAGAGAAGGACAAAGCAGTCCTGTTGAGTCACGCGCCAACAGCTGGGTAGGGTGCACATCGATTCCATCCGACCATTTGACGTATCCTAGAGATTTCTTCGCAAGCACGAAGCCGTCCTGTTTCAATCAAGCTGCTGAGTGGGGTGCGCATCGATTCTATCGGACCATTTCTTCATAGCAAGTACAATAATATTTTTATAGCTAAGTTAATCAATATTTTTTCTTAACGTGAAAGAAAGAAGAGAGCGGAGATAAGAGTTTAGCTCTCAGCCTCTCACACAAGCGACAAGCTGCACACAAAGCATAGGCATCGGTGGACCTAAATAGAAGTGTATGTGATGATAAATTTAAAAATGAACGTAAGACATGGTACCACATATAATAATAAAAAAAACCTTTTTTACATAAATAGATGACAATTAGTGCCTCCATTTTAAATTATAAGACATTTTGATATTTCTAGATATATAGTTTTTATTATGGTTCTAGACATAACTTGTAACTAAGTGTGTAACAAAAGCCATGAATCAAAAAAAACAAGACGTCTTATAATTTAGAATAGATGGAGTATTGTACAACTCAGGTTTTACAATTTTTTTAGAATTACACAGTACAACGTTGACGCTCACAACACGCACGCACACTCAACTCTATGAATACACGTACGCAAACCCTACCCTACGAGTCAAAGAACTGAGCCGGCGGATCTCGAGATAAACGAAGTCACCACAGGCGCCTCGCTGTCGACGGAAACATCGCCTACCACTTAAAGCATAGCGTCGTTAAATACAGGAAAATATGAACACCCGTGCCAAGTCAAATACTCAGATGAACATGTTCCACCATAAGAAACCCAGACAACTTATCGCTAGGTTTTATAACTTACTTATGTCCAAAGTACTATTATCGACCTTGCTCTCAGAAAGAAGCAGCAGTCGTGTTGAATCAAGCGCTAGCAGCTGGGTAGGGTGCGCATTAATTCTATCGGACCATTTGATGTATCCAAAAGATTTATTTCAGAGGTAAGAAGCGGTCCTATTGAATCAAGCGCCAGCAGCTGGGTGGGGCACGCATCGATTGTATTGGACTCTAGGGTGCGCACTATTCTATCGGATCATCTGAAGTGTGTTTGGTTCCTTTCACAGCTATGCACCGTAAATCTTGCATGGGGTGGGTACATGTTAGTGGATGCATTGGTCTGAAATAAATATTATTTAATTGGTTGTATGAGTACATATAATAATTTCCTATAAAGATATTTAGTTGCCTGTGTAAGTGGATGCAAGGACTCTTTATTAGAGAATGATATGTGGGCCATCATAACATGCCATACATCCATCAAGCCAGGAATTTGGTAAAAATTCCTCTTGAAATTAAAATTTTTCCTTTTGGTGCCTTCTGCGCGGTGTAATTTTAATAAAGAATAATTTAGCTAAAATTAATTGGATAGGTAGCCAAAAGTGTTGCTTCTGTGATTGTCAAGAAACAATTAAACACCTCTTTTTGACCGCAACTTTTGACCGCAACACAGTAAAACTATTTGAAACATTGTTCATATAGCTATTGGGTTAACCCCACCAAGATTCATGTCTCACATGTTTCGAAGATGGCTAACGGGCCTTCGGATGGAGAAACTTAAAATAATTTTTGTGGGGTTGTAGCTCTTTGTTGGCAATTTGGTGTACACGTATCGAGCTTGTTTTTGAGAAAAAAACAATATACTTCTTTTATATAGGCTATATTGAGGGAAACATACTAGGCGCGATTTTGGACATTTTGCAGCATGAGGATACAAGAGAGATTATCCACTCTAGACATATTCACCAAGAACGGATGGAGAAGCAATAATAGAATTTGCATATGATTTTTCCCTTGCATCTATTATTGTCATTTCTCTTTTATTCTCGATTCGCAACTGAGCTAAAACTTGTTGTAACACCCTAAAATTCGCCTCTTTTAAAAATAGGTTTAACAGGATGTATTTCTGAATTAGGTGCTCATGAAACATAGGAAAATAAAAAATTTCATTAATTTAAAATTCATCATAAGGTAGAAACATGTTTGTTGCATTTATGCCGGCCACCTTGTGTTTTTATGTGTAAAATGTGTGGTTTTTTATACGTTTAGGAGACGAATATCTATCTCTAGGAATTTTCCTGCTTCTTTCTGGAATTTAATTCCTACCTCCTTCACCTTAATCTTTATGTTCCAAGTTTCCAATAAATCTTTTTATGAGCTCCAAATACTTTATTTGGTTTCATCATGTTCCAAAGTGTCTCTGGGAATTTTCCCAAATTTTCGGAGGTCTCGGAGTATTTTTCGTGGCTTAAATATCAATTCTGGACTTTTCTAAAATTATTTTATCCGTGAAATTAATTAATTCTGAAAATAATAAATCTCTCATTTTCTCAACGCTCAAAGTTCATGTGCAATAATCCTAATAAATCCTAAAGGGCCATACATTTATTTACTAATGAGCTTTAGTGATTATTTAGGCCTATTAGTAAATGTAGAGGGTGCAACATCAATTAGTACCATATTACTAGTTGATGTAGATGTGGGGAGTTTTTCCCCTTATATATATCTACCAACCTCTTGGGCAAAGCACATCAAAACTACCGTAAGGGAGCCCCTAGTTTGGGAAATCCCTCGTGTAGTAAATTAGAATTATCTCTCTTTCTGTCATGTCATCGCCGGCCAACTCCGACGACTCTTCCGGCGAGCCATCGCCATCACAAGGTACCTCTCTTTGTTCTCTACATCTGAGCATCCTTGATTGTATCAATCCGTTATATGACCTGTCCCCCTTGTTTTTCTCTATTTTCCGACGAGAATTCCGGCGAACTCCATTGGTGTGCACTGTGCTTATTCGTTTTCTGGCCATCTTCTCAGTTCCTCGTTGGCTGTGTTTCTTGCTGTCCTCAAGCTCGCCCGGAACCACCACCGTCTCACCCTTGCTGCTTGGCGAGACCGGCAAGAGGCTTCTGCAGCCCCGTGCAAGCCGCCGCACCACCACGGTCACTTATCGTTGCCCGATTTATCGCTCGGCGTTCATCCATCACTCGAGGTGAGAATATTACCACCTTCCCTATCCTTCAGGTGTTCCGTTTTTATCGCATCTATGTGTATCCTGTAACATCATCGCTTACTTCTGCAGCCCCGTGCAAGCCGCCGCACCACCACGGTCACTTATCGTTGCCCGATTTATCGCTCGGCGTTCATCCATCACTCGAGGTGAGAATATTACCACCTTCCCTATCCTTCAGGTGTTCCGTTTTTTATCGCATCTATGTGTATCCTGTAACATCATCGCTTAGCTTCCTTTTTCTCTACATATCTATGGGTGCGCCTTCCAGCTCCCGGTTCCCCGTTTTTGCTGAGCTCCCATGGCCAAAAGTCTGCCGGCGTACATCCACGGTCCTAAGAAAGCCAGAATCAGCGCCACAAGCTTCATCTTGTCTTGGCTCGATCGAGTGTCGATCTGTACCAAGCAAGCTGTTCATCCATCCATACGCTGTTGCTCATCCCGTTGCCTTGCAAGCACACCTGCATGCTCCCAACTCAAGCGCCATGCATGCATATTATATATATATATATATATATATATATATATATATATATATATATATATATATATATATATATATATATATATATATATATATATATATATATATATATGGAAAATTTTTCCTACTCCTATACACACACACGAGCAATCCATCCATGCACTATGGCAGAAACAGCCGGCCATGGCTGCAGTCGACCTACTGCTTCCCTGCCTTGCAAACCTGCTTTGCGTTCTGTCCTTTGTCTTCCTAGTGCAACATATGCAAACCTTCAAGCAAATAGCACCGTGCATGCATGTCAATAATGCAAGCTAGCAAGCGCCAAGGATGACGAGTATGTAAGCTTAGCAACGTAATCTTCTATCTAGAAGCGAAGGTTCCCCATGCCACGTACTTATGTGTTTATAATTAAATATTAATTTGATTAATATCTATGTAATTAGTTTTCCAAGTTACGGTTTTCGCATCGATCTTTTATAAACACTTATTAATTTGATTAACGTCAACTTTAATATGTTTTCATTAATTATGAATTGTGTAGTTTAAACCCAATTATATAACTTCGATTAGAGGCCCACATAAATCTATCTTTTGCAAAGTTAACTTGCTTAAATGGTACATCAGTATTTATAAATAAAACATGATTAGTTTTCAATCAGTTTCTAAACTAAAATATGATTTGTGTAATCTGAGTTAATATGCCTCACATGGTTTTGCTTAAATAAAACAAATCAAGCATGTAGGCCTTTCTTTTCTTTTATAATATAAATTTTCCGGTAGCCGTTTCCTTTAATCGTAGCTCTGTTCTCGGCGTTTCTTGTGATCTTGTGAGCATAGCTCCGATTAGAGTGCTTCTCGCGACTGTGTGTTCGTAGCGATGCGTAGAATCGTGTTTCAAACTCTTTTACTTATTTTTCTATGATTGGTGTACTGTTCTGATTTAGTTCTATTGTTTGCTTCGTGTATGATTGTTTAGATGCTTGTGTGGTGCTTTATGATCTTGTCCAGTCGGTGAGATATACGTGGTGATCAAGAAGAAGAAGAAGAACGTTGGAGATTAAAGCTTACCGAAGGATCGGTGTTTTAAGGCAAGTATAGCATGGGACCATCCTTGTTACCTATTCACCTTTAATCATTTAATTCATATTGCATGTGTCTACCTTGTTGCCAATAAGGATATCCTAGATATTTGATATCTTGTACCTTGACACCTTTGGGGTATTGCATTGGGTAGTACGATGCTAGTGCTCAATTAAAGAGTATGATCTTGTAACTTGACTAATGGTATATGCAATAAACATTAAAAGATGTTTTTTAGCAACATGGAACAAGGGGCTAGAGCATTGAGCTATTTTTATGGTGCTCTAGATTTCTCTCCCTAAGGACTTATCTATAAGTGATTTATCCGGTACTTACAGTACAACTGTGAGTGCTATATGGCTCTGGCTTTAGCTCAGTATGAGGACCTTTTCTAGCTTGTTAGTGGTTACCTTTATTAACGTAAGAATGGCTTTACGAATCGGGTATAGTGCGGCCTCTGTCCCCTTGAGTATAGGCTGCGCGTCATTGTGCCATCGGGAAGGGGGGTTCTATATCTGTTTGTCGAGTGAATCTAATGGCCCTAATATGTTCACACTAGTAGAGAACAGACCTTTGATCCTCGGCCAAAATGGGCTCTAGTCCCGGAATTTTTTGGCCCCGGGACTAGAAATACCTTTAGTCCCGGTTGGAGGCTCCAACCGGGACTAAAGGTCCCTGCCCAACGGCTACTGCGCCAGACAGAGGTGGCAGGGACCTTTAGTCCCGGTTGGATCCACCAACCGGGACTAAAGGTATACTTTTACTCCCGGTTGGTGGATCCAACCGGGAGTAAAAGTCTACTCCCGGGCTGTGGCTGCGCCCGGGGTTGGAAAGTTACCTTTAGTCCCGATTGGATCCACCAACCGGGACTAAATGTTCTCCCTTTATAAATCGGCCGTCTCCTTCTTCCTCCCCGAGCCCGAGCTCAGCACATTTTGAAGCTCACTGCACTAGTGTTCTTGCTTCCTCCCTCCCTCCATTGTTCCTCCATCCATTCTACGATTCCTCCGTCGATTTCTTCGATTCCTCCGTCGATTCTTCAGTTGTAAAGGTTACCAATCTCATACTCTCATTTTTCACCATTTTCTTATGCCATTTTGTTCACTATATATATTTATGGTTCTTTATTGTGGTTTTTTTCATTTGTAAGCAATTTGAGCTCAAAATCACTTCAAGCTTGCATATTTACATGAAAGAAGGTTAAAGTAGCTAGTTGAACTTGTGGACCGTGTTCATCTCGGCGACCATGTTCTCTGTCGAGCGGTAACGGACGTCAAGGAGGAGCTTTGATTCTACGAGAGAGAGCGGCAGCGGTCGTGGAAGACCGTGTTCCCTTCCTCGTAGAATCGGAGCTCTTCCTTGACCAAGTACGGTGCCGTCCGGTGGAGAAATGCTCGCCGAGATGATCACGTAAGCAAGTTCAACTAGTACGGATGGTTATTTATTCACATATCCCGATATCGTCGCAGTAGTCTGTCAATCACCGTACTTTTTATTTTAACTTTTTATGAAATGAAAAACTTAGAAAATTATAGAAAATCCGTACTAGTTGAACTTGCGGACCGTGTTCATCTCGGCGACCATGTTCTCTGCCGAGCGGTAACGGACGTCAAGGAGGAGCTTTGATTCTACGAGGGAGAGCGGCGACGGTCGTGGAAGACCGTGTTCCCTTCCTCGTAGAATCGGAGCTCTTCCTTGACCAAGTACGGTGCCGTCCGGTGGAGAAATGCTCGCCGAGATGATCACGTAAGCAAGTTCAACTAGTACGGATGGTTATTTATTCACATGTCCCAATATCGTCGCAGTAGTCTATCAATCACCGTACTTTTTATTTTAACTTTTTATGAAATGAAAAACTTAGAAAATAGTTAGAAAATTATAGAAAATCCGTACTAGTTGAACTTGCGGACCGTGTTCAGCTCGGCGAGCATGTTCTCTGTTGAGCGGTAACGAACATCAAGGAGGAGCTTTGATTCTACGAGGGAGAGCGACAACGGTCGTGGGAGACCGTGTTCCCTTCCTCGTAGAATTGGAGCTCTTCCATGGCCAAGTACGGTGCCGTCCGATGGAGAAATGCTCGCCGAGATGATCACGTAAGCAAGGTCAACTAGTACGGATGGTTATTTATTCACACGTCCCGATATCGTCGCAGTAGTCTGTTATGTGTGTACACTCCCATTCTTCTGTTAATTTGCGGAAATATCATGTGAATTACTTACCTGCCGCAGTAAAAGACGAGAACACAATGACCATTAAAAATATCATTGTTTAGAGATCTAGATAATTTTATAGTTTCTTAATTTTATTTGTTTATAAAAGGAGAAATTTATAGTGTATTAAAAAATGAGTATAGAGAGTAGATGGCAACTGCTTCCGGGTCCTCGGCCTCTCATGGGTTTCCAAAGCAACTTAGGCCGGGCCTTCCTCTCATTCCATGCGGCAAGTGTCGTGATGAGACGAAGATTGTGATGGAGTACCGAGTGAAGAAGGAGGGTCCCAACAAGGATCGTATCTTCTACAAGTGTCCGGATCGCAATGTGAGTTATTTTATCGTATTTAATGATTATGGTTAGTTTATACCTATTTTCATGATGGTTGTGATTAAAGTTCTAATTTTTTGTTTTAATTTCAGTGGGATGGCAGTGGATGATGTTCAGGCTTCTACTGGGAGGAAGAGTATGTTGAACTCGTGCAAAAATATCTTGCACAACAGGCAGATACGACGGCTAATGAGGCAGTGATCCAGCCGAAGAAGCCCAAAGATGTTGCACAATCGGGGGATCTGTCTGTTTTAGTTGAGATTGGTCGCGAAATCCTTGTGCTCCTGAAATGTATTTTAGCTTTAGTTCTTTTAGTGGTAGTTGGGATTGTCTACATTGTAGCGATGCTTTCATAAATTTGTATCGTTTGTGGTGGCACGCATGTTGTATAAATAATTAATTATGATCTAGGTTTTAATATGATATTTATGTCTTGTAATGCAGATGAGCCGTCATTGGATGTATAATGCTGATCGCCGCTCCCAAGAGTTCATTGACGGCGTGCAATCTTTGTTATGTGCGGCCGAGGCAAACAAACGCGATGGTTTCATGTGCTGCCCATGTGCCATATGTAAGAATACGGTGGAATATCCTTGCTCAAGGACTCTTCATTCACACTTGTTCAAGTCGTGTTTCATGCCAAACTATATTTGTTGGACAAAGCACGGAGAAACCGGTGTTGTAATGGAAGAAGGTGAAGAAGAACAATGGGACGACAATGATATTATTCCTGATGGTGCGTGCTTCAATGATACTGCAATGAGAGAAGCTGAAGAAGAGGTAGCCGCAGAAGATGAGCCGGCTGATGATCTTTCTCAGGTCATTCGTGACGCACAAAGAGAATGTGAAAGTGAAAAGGAGAAGATCAAGTTCGAGCGGATGCTAGAAGATCACAAGAAATTGGTGTACCCAACTTGTGATGCAGGGCAGAAAAAGTTGGGAACCACACTAGAATTGCTGCAATGGAAGGCAAAGAATGGTGTATCTGACAAGGGATTTGGAGAGTTACTAAAAATCCAAAAGAAGATGCTTCCGAAGTACAATGAATTGCCCGCCACTACCTACGAAGCAAAACAAGTTGTCTGTCCTATGGGGCTAGAAATAGA
Organism: Miscanthus floridulus; assembly: GCF_019320115.1. Taxonomy (NCBI): domain Eukaryota; kingdom Viridiplantae; phylum Streptophyta; class Magnoliopsida; order Poales; family Poaceae; genus Miscanthus; species Miscanthus floridulus. Next base: position 19,136,649 of record NC_089589.1, on the reverse strand, counting down.
GAAGATACATGCATGTCCTAATGACTGCATCCTATACTGTGGCAAAGAGTACGAGAAATTGGATGCATGCCCGGTATGCCATGCGTCGCGGTATAAGATCAGGCGAGATGACCCTGGTGATGTTGAGGGCAAACGTCCGCATAAGAAAATCCCTGCCAAGGTTATGTGGTATGCTCCTATAATACCACGCTTGAAACGTCTGTTCAAAAACAAAGAACATGCAAAATTATTACGATGGCACAAAGAAGACCGTAAGGTAGACAATATGTTGAGACACCCTGCTGATGGGTCCCAGTGGAGAGCAATCGACAGAGAATTCCCGGAGTTTGCAAATGACGCAAGAAACTTAAGGTTTGCTTTAAGTACAGATGGTATCAATCCTTTTGGAGAGCAGAACAGTAGTCATAGCACTTGGCCTGTTACTCTAAGTATCTACAACATTCCTCCTTGGTTATGCATGAAGCGGAAGTTCATTATGATGCCTGTGCTCATCCAAGGCCCGAAGCAACCTGGCAATGACATCGATGTGTACCTGAGACCACTTATTGACGAACTTCTCATTTTGTGGAATAAAGAAGGTGTACGTATGTGGGATGAGTACAAACAGGAACACTTTGATCTGCGAGCATTGTTGTTCGTAACAATCAATGATTGGCCTGCTCTAAGTAATCTTTCAGGACAGTCAAACAAGGGATATAATGCATGCACACACTGCTTCGGTGATATTAGAGGTGTATTCTTGAAAAAATGTCGAAAGGTCGTGTACCTTGGCCATCGTCGATTTCTTCCTGCAAATCACCCCGTAAGAAAGAAAGGCAAGTATTTTAAAGGGAAGGCATACCACCTGACCAAGCCTCGCAACCGAACCGGTGAGGATGTACTCGATATGGTCAATGATGTGAAAGTTGTCTTTGGAAAAGGACATGGAAGCCAACCTATTCTGAAAGATGCTAACGGTCACGCACCCATATGGAAGAAGAAGTCCATATTTTGGGACCTACCCTATTGGCAAGTCCTGGAGGTCCGTAGCTCGATCGACGTGATGCACCTGACGAAGAATCTTTGTGTGAACCTGCTAGGCTTTATGGGTGTGTATGGAAAGCCTAAGGACACATTTGAAGCACGACAGGACCTGCGTTGTTTGAGAGAAAGAGACAACCTGCATCCAGAGAAGACAGATGATGGACGCCATTACTTACGTCCTGCTAGCTACACTCTAAGCAAAGAGGAGAAGGAAATCATGTTTGAATGCTTAAACAACATCAAGGTACCATCTGGATTCTCCTCGAATATAAAGGGTATTATAAATGTGCCAGAGAAGAAATTCTGTAACTTAAAGTCCCATGACTGTCACGTTCTCATGACGCAATTACTTCCAGTTGCATTAAGAGAAATTCTACCTCCAAATGTACGTCTAGCCACCATGAAGCTATGTGCATTCCTCAATGCAATTTCTCAGAAGGCAATTGATCCAACTGATCTAGCTAAACTACAGAATAATGTGGTTCAATGTCTCGTCAGCTTTGAGTTGGTGTTCCCTCCTTCCTTCTTTGATATTATGACACACCTCCTAGTTCATCTAGTCAAGGAGATTTTCACTCTCGGTCCTGTGTTCCTACATAACATGTTCCCCTTAGAGAGATTCATGGGAGTCCTGAAGAAATATGTTCACAACCGTGCTCGCCCAGAAGGAAGCATCGCCAAGGGCTATGGAACAGAAGAGGTCATTGAGTTCTGTGTTGACTTTATTCCTGACCTTGACTCGATTGGTGTTCCAGAATCGAGACATGAGGGGAGACTAAGCGGAAAGGGGACACTAGGGAGGAAAACATATATTGGTACGGATGATGATTATTTCAATAAAGCGCACTACACAGTTCTACAGAACTCCTCTTTGGTAGATCCGTATATTGAGACACACAAGGATCTCTTACGATCCGAGTTTCCAGTGAAGACTGAAGCTTGGATTACGCGTAAGCACATGGAAACTTTCGGCGGTTGGTTGCGAAAAAAATGTCAAGGTGATGAGAGCATCCATGAGCAACTGTATTTATTGGCTATGCAACCATCATGGCATATCGTCACATACAAAGGGTACGAGATAAATGGGAACATATTCTACATAGTAGCCCAAGATAAAAGGAGTACAAAGACGATCCCATTGTTCAAGTGCCAATGGGTCAAGGTGACCGGAGGCGGGGTAACAATAGACAACGAGTATGTAATGACAACAGTAGACCTTAGTAATATTGGGTACAAAGACGAACCATTCGTCCTTGCCAAGGATGTGAATCAGGTGTTCTATGTCAATGATATGTCTACCAAACCAAAAAGAGGGAAAAACGATAATGACTCAACCAAAGAGCCAAAGCGCCACATAGTTCTTTCAGGGAAAAGAGTCATCGTGGGAATTGAGGACAAGTCGGACATGTCAGAAGAATATGAAAAGGATGACCGAATTCCACCCTTCAAAGTGAACAAAGACCCTAGCATCTTGGTAAATGATGAGGACACTCCATGGTTACGAAGCGATCATAACCAAGGGACATACGTAAAGAAGAAGTTCACTGCTGTGCCCACTTGATGATATAGTGATTTAATATAGTGTGTGTTTGAGATATTATGTAATAATTGTGAATTCAGATATTTATTATGTCATGTTTCAAATTAAATCAATGTTTGATTTGGTGGGATTTCTCTCTCAAAAAGGTAAATTAGGATACTGAGTGATGAAAAATTAAAATATTAACGTTAAAATGATGTGAAAACAAATTTCCTGTCCAAAACCAATAGTTTTAATAATTTTAATTAAACACTACATTTTTGCATTAACGAAATAATAAATATTAGTTACATTATGTTTTATAATTCTAACAAAAAATAAAAAAGTTAGGTTATAGATTTTTCCTATGTGCAATAAACAAAAAGAAAATTCATATTTTTAACAAAATAATTTTATGCCTTTTATTTAATTTACTATGTATTTAGCAAAAACTATTGCATTTCTATTGTATTTAACAAGACTATTGCTTAAAACAGGCGGGAAACGAAACTGCAGCCCACCTTTACTCCCGGGTGGGAAGCCCACCCGGGAGTAAAGGTGGGCTGCAGTTTCGTGGCCCGCCAAAAAAAACCCTTTACTCCCGGTGCGTGTTACCAACCGGGAGTAACCCGGTTGGTAACACGCACCGGGAGTAAAGGTACCTTTACTCCCGGTTGGTAATACGCACCGGGAGTAAAGGGTTTTTACTCCCGGTTGATGGCTGGCACCGGGAGTAATTCTCTCTGATATATAACCTCCAGCGCCTGGCGTAGATCGATCCGCTCGTCTTCTTCCTCGTCGAACACCGCCGCCCTCTTCTTCCTCGCACCGCGTTCGTTCGCCTTCCGTGACACCGCCGCCCTCTTCTTCCTCGTGCGGCCTCCACCGCGCGCGCCCGTGCCCCTCCTCCATGCGCGCCCGTGGCCATCCACCACGCCCTCCTCCGCGCCCGAGGCCCTCCACCGCGCCCGTGGCCCTCCACCGCGCCCGAGGCCCTCCACTGCTGAGCTCGAGGTGATATGTTCGTCGATCTCTTTGTACATTCTCAGACGGTGGCCGAAAACTAAACATTGTTTCATGAATCTAGAACACTGCCTTTGCTCAATAGAAGAATTTTTTCTATCTTCATAGATCAATGTTTGTTAACGAAATTTTATCCAAATATATTCATGTAGGGTCTTTTTTTAAGGATTTGTTGTAGGATATATAATGGTCAAATAGGAACTCAATTTGGATACCCAGTTTGTAAACTAAGCGTTTTTTAGTTTATAAAAAATATCACATGTGATGATGTAAGCAGTTTTGGTTGGACTTGCATGCATGGCTACAGACAAATGAAGGAAAACTTCAACGTTTCTTCATTTGTGAACTTTGAATATATAGATATAATATATTAATGTTGCTAAAGTAATATGAGCATTACATATTTTTTCCGGGAAGACTATCTTCAAACTTTATATCATAGCATCAGAGATCGCCTGTAGAAGAAGAAAATAAATTCTTATCATTTCGGAAAAAGTAATGGTTATATTAGCAATAAGACACATATACTTACATTTCATAATGACTTATACTTACATTATCAACATAGAATTTTCTCATATGATGAATGACTACATGGTTCACATGGTACATAGGATCACAACATCACGCACCGACACCGCCCTGGCCCGCCAGCTCACGTCGTCGTCGTCGTCAGCACGCCGGCCCGCCTCACGTCGTCGTCGTCAGCACACCGGCCACCGCGCCGACACGTATATATACGTCATTTGTATTCATATGCATGTATATATACGTCGCGGAGCACCGCCGCCCTCGTTCGCCCATGCGTTTCTATGTATACGGCAGAGCACCGCCGCCCTTGTTCACCCATGTGTACAGACATATATACGGCGGAGTGGAGCACCGCCACTCTTGTCACACCGCCCTTTCTCGTGGCCTAGTTGATCAACATTCATATTATCGTTATCGTTAATGCTAAACAATCACACCAGGGTGAACCGCGCTGTTGATGTCACCGACGTGGTTCGCCCTAGTCACCGACGCAATTTGCCCTCGGCCGTTTATGTATAGCCCTAATTCGCCCTAGTACCGACGTAGTTCGCCCTAGTGTGGCGAATTGCGTCCGTGACCGAGGGGCAAGATTTAATAATGCATATTGTTCATAGATTTTACGCATGTAAGCAAAGATTTGACGTACTATATATTGGTTTTGTTTTTTGAAGCTAGATGGCCGACCCGAGAAACATGGATGAGGAGTTGATGATGAATTTGATCAACACTGGCACTCAAGTTGCCGGCGATGATGGTGCTAAAAATAACGTGCAAGAGGATGCAGATGACGGGAGTCAGTACTTAGCTCTTGAACAAAATGAGCAACAACATACTGGCCAAGTATATATTTTTTATTATTAGCTATATATATTATCATATGTCTTATGTGTGCTCATGACATTAAAAATAATGTTTATGTTTTGTAGCCCTCTGGATCGACATCAACAACTACAACGAAGAGTAAAAATGTTCGAGGTCCCAAAAAGCCATTGGAGGGCCGCTTCATCATCTCGGAGTTCAATGTGGATACAGGAGAACCGGGGGGCCGAATAAAATGAAATTTGTGCACCACTGTGGTTACCTTATACGAGACCGGCTCCCGATTAGTACCCGTGAATGGAAGAAGAAGACCAATGCTCCTCATATCAGTTTTGTCTCCGATCGTGACAAGGCGTTAATTTGGAAAGATGTCTTGGTACATTTCACGCTCCAAACAGATGGTTATGATGATATAATAGATGGTGATGAGTTGAAGGAGCGAGTTAGGGATTGGGCAATGAAGAAGATGGCCACCCAGTTTCAGACTTGGAAGAAACACCTATACACGACGTATGTCAAGAAGAACATAGCACCAGATTTTACTGTCCCAGGCCCGATCTCAAAGCAGAGGCCCTATTGGGATGAGTTTGTACAGTACAAGAGTTCAGAAGAGGGTGTAAGTCGGGTGATAAAGAACCAACGTAATGCCCAACAGAAGACATACCACCATACCTTGGGATCAGGTGGCTACCCGACTGCCATTAAGAAGTGGAACAAAATGGAAGCAGACCTTCTTGCCAAGGGTATCAGACCAGAATCACTCGAGTGGGGAGAACGTGCAAAGAATTGGTTTTTCGGTCATGGGGGAACACTAGACCAGGAGACAGGGAAGTGCGTTTATGGCACAAGACTGCAAGAAGCAGCAGAAAGATTATTTTATGCTCAGAGAGCTACTGCTAGTGGTGCGTTCAGGCCCAACAGAGAGAAGGATGAGCTAACATACGCCATCGGGACTATTGAACATGGTGGCCAAACTAGAGGCAAAGGAAGTGTCTTGTGGGAGCATGGATTCTGTCAGGATAGACCTTCCTACAGAAGTCGCCAGAGAAAGAAGGAAGAAGAGGCACAGCGGCTCCAGAGGTTGGAGGAAGCGGTGCGTGAAGCACAGGAGCGGGAAAAAAACCTTGAAGCGAGAATGCAAGAGGAAATCAGAAGGCAAGTGCAAATAGCAGTGAGTGCAAGCAAGCAGGCATCAGAGCCAGGAATCAACATTAGCCAATCTGTTCAGTTGAAAAGCAGCTGCGCTTCCATGGAGATACCAAATCAAGGGGACACAGGACTGCGCTTCCCTATGGATGACATCACTGAACCTTGTACAACGTGTGAGCTACACATTCCGAAGGAGAATTCCACAATCAAGGTGGCTATCGGTCTTGTTAATCCTATCGACCGAACCAAGACACCAAGGATTCATGGGAATATAATCCAAGAAGGATATGCTACCATCTCGGTAGATAAAGCTGAAAAAGGTTTTAGTGATTTGCCTCTTGACATTCTTGGAGGTGATGGCGAGAAGACTCTAGGAGAAGCGGAGAAGACATTCATTCTATGGCGCAAGCGCTACATCATCATTCCAGGGATGGCGGCTCCACCTCCTCCTGAACTACCTCACCATAGGTACGTGCGGATGAAAACACTACATCATTAATTTGTATTGGCTTAAATAATTAATAATCTGCTCATAATAATATGTCATTCCTTTTTTTGTAGCCGATCCTCCCCCAACCTAAATCTAATTGTTCAATCGCTAGATCATCATAGTGCTCTGTACGATGACATTGTGTTGGAAGGCAAGGCTGCATCCACACCATCTCCAAGGAGGTCTCCAACGCCGCAGCCGCCACCTCCAAGGAGGTCTCCAACGCCACTGCCAACACCTCCAAGGAGGTCTCCAACGCCTCCCCCGCCCCCGCCTACCAAGAAGCCTAGCAAGAGGCCAGCCCCTCAAACGAAGAACCAGTCCCCGCCTACAAAGAAAGCCACCGTGAAACCAAGGGCTATTCCCAAAATAATATCTGAAGAGAAGGAAGAAGGAACTGATGCATATAAAAAAGACATGTCTAGATTCTATGACAAACTTAAAATGAATCAAGAAGCAAGGAGAAACCCGGAGAAACCGTACTTCTTCGTAGCTCCAGATATTCTAAGAAAAAAGGTGACTTCTTACCAGCAACAACAGCGGGAATCTCGTAAGCCGTCCAAATCAACGTTATCGGACTATGACCGCACTCTCACCAAGTCAATTGAGGCGGCACAGAAAAAGAAGCAGGCAGGGAAAGGAGTTGCCCAACTCAGACAACAAGCGCACCAATCAATCCCCCCGCTAGTTGTTGGTAATGAATATGGTTCGAATTTAGGATTAATGCATCAGGCAAACATACCTCCGGATGTCGATTTGGACCACCTTGGTGAATTTCTTGATGAGACTGGTCTCGACCTTTACCAGATGTTTGGTGATGGAAACATTGAGAGTGCGGCGGAGGTTGATATTTGGAAGAAAAAATTTGTACTAGGCCAGAGTCTATACAACCCTCAAGCCTTATCTGATCTGGGGACGCAAATGTACCTGCTAAACAAGTGGTACATGCAGGCGTCTACCAGTGGAGACTTCTGCATTGGTGTCAGAATTAGAGACGAACATTGGTTCCGTGGCGATGATGTTATGTATGTTGACTTTGCAGAATTTCATCAACTATGCCACCTGACCTCTCTGGACAAAGTTATCATTAGCTACTATTGCCTGTAAGTAATAATTCTTTCGATCTATTATTAAACTCATCATATGTGTGTGTATGCATATAAATTATCCTAACAAGTACTATATATATGCAGATTTACAATGATAGAGCTCAGAAAGGAAGGCTGCAATGAAATTGGTTTTGTTGATCCCCATATAGTATTCAAAGACCCAATTACTCCAAAGACTAATTGAAAGTCTGAGTCAGAGAGTAACCTCATGAACTTCTTAGTGAACCAACGCCACAAGAAGGATATACTCTTTCCCTATAACTTCAAGTGAGTGTTAATCATGTCGATCATATCCTTAATGGCTCATATGTTGATTCTAGTTAATTAATGAGTGTTATGCGTTATATCCTATAAACACATGCAGCAATCACTGGATATTGATGGACATCGATCTGGTGAAAAGTCACTTGATAATCTATGACTCGATGAGAAAACCACAACAAGACTACCAAGATATGATAGATATTATCTAGAGGTAATTTTGGGATCTCTAGCAACTATATATACACACAAACATGATGATTAACTATATCTGATGACGTGGCAAATTTTTTATTGGGCAGTGTTTGGGAAACCTTTATTGAGAAGCAACACATGGAAAAATGCAAAGCGCCACTGAATGTAATCCCTTTGAAAGTAAGTCCCCTGAATCGCATCATCTTTATTAATTAAACATATAGCTTTCACCGGATCACCAGATTGGATGACAAATCTTTTTCTCGTAAAGTGGTGTCTGAGGCAGGAACAGGGGAACAACTACTGTGGTTACTATGTTTGCAAGTTTATCAAGGTGCTCTCCCAAAGAACTCCTACGGAGAGACTCAAAGTACGTTAAAAATACACTATATATTCATTTAATTATTATTATTGATTGTGTTACTATGTCTTTATATATATATATATATGTACATATATTAATTTATTTTCCTTTAATTCAAACCTATAGACTCGATGGTTGGAGGAAAAGGTCATACGGCAAGACCAAATCAAAGCAATTCAGGAGTCTATAGCCGGATTTTTTAATGAGCAGGTCATCGATTCCAAGGGCGAGTTCTACTTCGACCCAACACTGCCATTGAAGCCAAGCTAGAGGATGAGAGGAAACTTGTTATGTCACAACAACTGTAATGCAATCTTTTGTAATATATGCACATGAAATAATATAATGTAAAATACACATATGCATGCGTGCATGTAAATATATATATGATGCATGCATGCATATATATATATATATATGCTTGAATTGTGTGATTTAATATGTTCATTGTGCTTGAACCAAAACATACTATACGCGCGTATAAATGTATAATTAGCAGCGTACAATACGACTTCGAAAACCTATTTTGAAAAGAAAACAAAAAAATGAAAAGAAAAGAAAAAAGAAAAAAACCTTTAGTCCCGGTTCGTATTACCAACCGGGACTAAAGGTGCCGGCCATCGTGGCATGTCAGGAGGCACCTTTAGTCCCGGTTGGTGTTACCCACCGGGACTAAAGGTCCTCCTTTAGTCCCGGTTCCTGACCCGGGACTAAAGGACCCCCCTTTAGTCCCGGATGCTTGCTCCCGGGTGGGGAACCGGGACTAGAGGGGGTTCCCCATTGGGAGTAAAGCTCGGTTCTCTACCAGTGTCATCATCTATTCCATAAAGTTCTAAGGCCACTCATGATCGTGAGCACGACTGATATACCAGTTTTACACTCTGCAGAGGTTGTACACTTTCACTGTGAGTCATGATTTACCCTTTCGCCCGAGGCGGCCAACCTCTTGACCCACTACCAAGGAAGGTCGGTAGGGTTCACTATGAAGCCTTTCAAATGTTCGTCTAACAAGTTAGGGCCATTAGATTCACTCGGCAAATAGATATAGAGCCCCCCTTCCCGATGGCACAATAACGCGCAGCCTATACTCAAGGGGACAGAGGCCGTACTATACCCGATTTGTAAAGCCATTCTTACACCAATAAAGGTAACCACTAACAAGCTAGAAAAGGTCCTCATACTGAGCTAAAGCCAGAGCCATATAGCCCTCATAGTTGTACTGTAAGTCCTGGATAAATCACTTACAGATAAGTCCTTAGGAAGAGAAATCTAGAGCACCATAAAAATAGCGCAATGCTCTAGCCCCCTTGTTCCATGTTGCTAAAAACATCTTTTAATGTTTATTGCATATACCATTAGTCAAGTTACAAGATCATGGTCTTTAATTGAGCACTAGCATCATACTACCCAATGCAATACCCCAAAGATGTCAAGGTACAAGATATCAAATATCTAGGATATCCTTATTGGCAACAAGGTAGACACATGCAATATGAATTAAATGATTAAAGGTGAATAGGTAACAAGGATGGTCCCATGCTATACTTGCCTTAAAACATCGATCCTTCGGTAAGCTTTAATCTTCAACGTTCTTCTTCTTCTTGATCACCACGTATATCTCACCGACTGGACAAGATCATAAAGCACCACACAAGCATCCAAACAATCATACACGAAGCAAACAATAGAACTAAATCAGAATAGTACACCAATCATAGAAAAATAAGTAAAAGAGTTTGAAACATGATTCTACGCATCGCTATGAACACAGTCGCGAGAAGCACTCTAATCGGAGCTATGCTCACAAGAGTTGGAAGTGAATGGAGGGTCAAATACTGACCGGACACCGGTTCCGGTTTGATCGGACGCTGGCGTAGAGTCCGGTCAGTTCATTTGATCAAGGTGAAATCGTCTGGTGCGACCAAACGTTGAAGAGGTGAGTGACTGAACGCTGAGGGCCAGCGTCCGGTCGACTCCAGTAAGGTTCCAGAGAGGGAAAATCACGACCGGACATGTCCGGTCAGTACTGACCGGACGCTGTCCAGCGTTCGGTCACCACTTACACACTGGAGGTCAGGGTGAACTGATCGGAGCGTCCGATCAACATGACCTGAGCGTTCGGTCACCCCGCAGAGGCACATAACGGTTCGTTTTTCAACCCATGTTATAAATTCTTCCTCCATTCGTGTGAGGGGGTACTTTTGCTCATTCCAACAGTTGAGAAACACCTTTGAGAGTGCCAAGAAGAGCAAGGTCCTAGTGAGGTGATTGAGATTTGAGAATCCCAAAGAGAGCCCTCATTAGTGAGATCAAGAGTAGCAAAGTGTGCATTCACCCTTTTCATTAGGCTTGTCGTGGTGAAGTGAGAGTTTGTGCTTGTTACTCTTGGTGATCGCCATCACCTAGACAACCTGATGGTGATTGGGAGCTTGGTGATCATCCGGCGGAGCTTGTGGATGACCCAACTCAAGTTGTGAGCGGTTGTGGGTGATTCACCGCGATGGAGTGTCGAAGAATCAACCCGTAGAGAGCACTTGATCCTTGCACAGATCAAGGGGGAGCTACACCCTTGCGCGGGTGCTCCAACGAGGACTAGTGGGGAGTGGCGACTCTCCGATACCTCGGCAAAACATCATCGCATTCCTCCTTCTCTCTTTACTTTAAGCATTTCCTTTGAGCAATTCAACTCTTGTCATTTACATTTATAGAATTGCCATGCTAGAGTAGGATTGGAACATAGGGTGCTAAACTTTTGTGCGCTAGATCAATAGAAACACTCTCTAGGCATAAGGGGTTAATTGGGCTAACCGTAAGGTTTAATTATTGTAAAGAAAATTAGAATTAGCCCAATTCACCCCCCCTCTTGGGCATCTTGATCCTTTCAATTGGTATCGGAGCCTCGTGCTCACGTATTTAGGCTTAACCGCCTAGAGAAAGATGTCTCACGGGAATGGTCCTCCTCCTATCTTTGAGGGGGATGATTTTCCATATTGGAAAATCCGCATGGAGGCGTATTTAGAAGCTCTAGATGTTGGCATACTTAGAGCTGCCTCACAAGGTTTCCTAAAACCTCGGGATGCCATGCACCTATAAGGCGATGAGTTGAATTACGAGAAATGGAATGCAAAGGCTCGAAACACCATCTTTAGAGGCCTTTGCAAAGATGTGTTCAACCGGATGAGGAACCACAAAGACGCCCATGCACTATGGTTGGACGTTTGTGCGCTCCATGAGGGAACAAAGAGTGAGCATGAGGAACGCTATCATCTTGTTATGAAAAAGGTAAATTCTTTTGAGATGCTTCCTAAAGAATGTGCTAATGAGATGTACTCTCGTTTGAATGTTCTTATAGAGGAAGTCAATGGGCTTGGACTCACTCAAATACAACCATCCGACATTGTAAGAAAAATCTTGAGTGTCCTCCCCATTGACAAATATGGGCATATTATGACCGTGCTTCACCAAGGTGATCTTTCCACTGCTACACCAACATAAATCTTGGGAAAGATCAATGCTCATGAGATATACATACACATCACTCCACAAGATGGCTCATCCTCTACAAAGAAGAAAGAAAAAGACTTAGCATTCAAAGCTAGCCAAGAAAAGGGCAAAGCAAGAATTGAGTATGAGAGCTCAAGTGATGATGAAGTTGATGATGCTAGTCTTGCTCTCATGGTGAGAAGAACCGCCAAGATGCTAAAGAAGCTTAACAAGAGTGGCATCAAGTTTGATGGCATGAAAAAGAAGTTCTTCACTAGCTCTAGAAGGAAGCCAATCTCCAAGATGGATTGCTACAATTGTGTAGAACTTGGTCATCTAGCACACCAATGCACCAAGCCCAAGAAAGACAGGTTCAAGAACAAATACAAGGGCAAGAAAGATGACTCAAGCAATGAAGAAGAAGATGAGAAGAAGAAAAACAAGCCATACAAGAAGAGAGATGGCAAGAAGGACTTCCACAAGAAGAAGAAAAGTGGAAAGGCATACATCATTGGTGATTGGCTCACGGACATTGATTCATCTAGTGGCTCATCCGATGATGATAGTGACAACGAGAAGGTGGCCACCATTGTTATTGACTCTTCATCATCTTCACTGCCACCACCACCATCATCCTCTACACACCTATGCCTTATGGCCAAGGGTGATCGCAAGGTATCAAATGATGATAGTAGTGGTGATGAACATGCTAGCAATGATGATAGCGATAGTGATGATGATGAATATGAATTACCTTCTTATGATGATCTTGTTAAATTACTAAATCAATACACTAAGATCATTAGAAAGAGTAGAGCTAAGAATAAAAAACTAGAAGCTAAGAATGACTCTCTTTTAGCAAAATGTGATATAGCCGAAAAGGCTAGTGTTGAGCTTAGAGAAGCAAATGATGCTATATCATCCAAACTCAAGGAGCTCAAATCTTCTAAGAAAGAGCTTAAAGATAAACATGATAAACTTGAGATGATACACAATGAGCTCATCACTAGCCACAACATGCTAAAAGAAGAATACACTACTCTTAAAATTAATCATGATAATCTTGTCATTGCTCAAGAATATTTATCCAATGAGCCACATGATGCTACTAACAATGTTGTTAAGATTGATATAGCTACATCATGTGATGATTTGATTGATGAGAGCATTGAGCAAGGATCTAGTGGCAAAGGCAAGCAAGTGGTTGAGTGCAATGACTATGATGAGTATGTCAAGCTCAAGCATGATAATGAAAAGCTCAAGAAAGAGTTTGAAGAGTTCAAAATCCACAACACCATTGTGCTAGAAACTCTTGATCATGATGGTGACTTGATTCTTCAGAATGAGAAGCTAAAAGAAGAAAACAAGAAACTCAAGGAAGAGAAAAACAATGTTGCTCTCAATGAAGATAAAAGCAATGATGCTCTCAAGGAAGAAAACAAGAAGCTCAAGTTGGAGAGAGAGCATCTTAAGATTGGATTGAGCAAGTTCACAAGAGGGAAGCATCTTCAAAGTGAGCTACTAATAAACACCGTCATGAAGATGGATAGAAGTGGCATTGGGTATGTGGCCAATCAAGAGAAGAAGAAGGCTCAAGCTCAATAACAACAATCAAAGCCAAAGCCAAAGCCAAAGAGATGTTTTGAGTGTGGACAAGAAGGCCATTTTGCTCATGAGTGTCAAACTCCACCACCACAACCCTTGCCCAAGCATGCTAGACCCTTTGCCTTCAATGCTCATTACATGCTTAGAAAGGATTCTAGTGGAAAGATGAAAGTCATGTTCTTAGGACCTCCCAACAAGAATAGGCCTAAGAAAATTTGGGTAGCAAAGTCACTTGTTGAGAAGGTGAAGGGCCCTCAACAAGTTTGGGTTCCTAAAGCTTGATCTCTTGTGTGTATGTGAACTACAAGACCGGTGGAAGTCATTGGGTAATTGATAGTGGTTGCACACAACATATGACCGGTGATCCTCACATGTTCACCTCACTAGATGAAGAAGTAAATGGACAAGAAAGAATCACATTTGGAGATAACTCAAAGGGCAAAGTCAAAGGATTGGGCAAAGTGGCAATATCAAATGATCATTTTATCTCAAATGTGCTATATGTTGCTTCATTGAGCTTCAACTTGCTATCCATTGGTCAATTGTGTGATCTTGGCTTCCAATGCTTGTTTACCGAGAAGGAAGTTGTTGTATCTAAGAAGGATGATGATCAAGTGATATTCAAAGGATTTAGATACAACAACCTATATCTAGTGGACTTCACCTCTGAAGATGCAAATTTGAAGACTTGCCTTTTCACCAAAACAACACTTGGGTGGCTATGGTATAGAAGACTTGCTCATGTTGGGATGAGCTCACTCAAGAAGCTAATGAAGAATGATTTGGTGAGAGGATTGAAGGATGTGAAGTTTGAGAAGGACAAGCTTTGTAGTGCATGTCAAGCCGGCAAGCAAGTTGCAAATACTCATCCAACCAAAGCTTTCATGTCAACCACAAGAGTGCTAGAACTCCTTCACATGGATTTATTTGGACCAACAACATAGAAGAGTTTGGGAGGAAATCTTTATTATCTTGTGATTGTTGATGACTATTCAAGATACACATGGGTATTCTTCCTTCATGACAAATCCGAAGTTGCATCATGCTTCAAGAAGTTTGCCAAGAGAGCATAAAATGAGTTTGAAGTGAAGCTCAAAAAGATTAGAAGTGACAATGGGAAGGAATTTGACAACACAAACATAGAAGCCTATTGTGATGAAGTTGAGATCAAGCATGAGGTCTCCGCAACATATACTCCTAAACAAAATGGTGTAGTTGAGAGAAAGAACCAGACATTGATCACTCTTACAAGAACAATGCTAGATGAGTACAACACCCCTGAAGCTCTATGGGCAGAAGCTATCAACACCGCATGCTATGCATCTAACCACCTATTTCTTCAAAAGTTCCTTGGCAAGACACCTTATGAGTTGCTCAATGGGAAGAAGCCGGACGTCTCCTTTAGGGTGTTTGGTTGCAAATGCTACATCTACAAGAAGCGACAACACATAGGAAAGTTTCAAAGACGTTGTGATATTGGTTTTCTTATTGGTTACTCATCAAAGTCCAAAGCATATAGAGTATTTAATCATGCCACCGGCTTGGTTGAAGAAACATATGATGTGGAATTTGATGAATCTAATGGCTCCCAAGGAGCATATGAGAATCTTGATGATGTAGGTGATGAACCATTGAGGGAGGCTATGAAGAACATTCCGGTTGGAGACATCAAGCCTCAAGATGATGAAGATGATGTACAAGTGATAAATCCACATTTTTCATCAAATGTGCCATAAGATGGTGAAAAAGATGGGAGAGTAGAAAATGAAGACACTCATGTCTCCCATGATCAAATGGTGGTACAAGCACAAGATGTTGATGCTCCACAACCTCCTCCTCAAGTGGTCAATAGAAGAAACACACCTCTACTATAAGATCATCCACAAGATCTCATCATAGGGAGTCCATCAAATGGTGTAATGACTCGCTCACAAAAACTTGCTTCATTTATTGTTCATCACTCTTTTGTCTCTTGCTTTGAGGCTACTAAGGTAGAAGAAGCTCTTCAAGATCCAGATTGGATAAATGCCATGCATGAAGAGTTGAACAACTTCACCCACAATGAAGTTTGGACTCTTGAAGAGCGGCCAAAAGGTGCAAGAGTCATTGGAACAAAGTGGGTGTTCCGCAATAAGCAAGATGATCAAGGCGTTGTTGTGAGGAACAAGGCAAGACTAGTTGCAAAGGGGTTCTCTCAAGTTGAAGGTTTGGATTTTGGAGAGACTTTTGCATCGGTTGCCAGACTAGAAGCCATTCGTATCCTCCTTGCATATGCATCACATCATGAAATGAAATTATATCAAATGGATGTGAAAAGTGCATTCTTAAATGGCTTTATTAATGAACTAGTCTATGTTGATCAATCTCTCGGGTTTGAAGACCCTAGATATCCTAATCATGTTTATAGGTTGTCCAAGGCGTTATATGGGCTTAAGCAAGCCCTAAGAGCTTGGTATGAGCGCCTTCGGGACTTCCTCATTGAGAAGGGCTTCACCAATGGGAAGGTTGACACCACACTATTCACCAAGAAGCTTGATGGACATATCTTCATTTGTCAAGTGTATGTTGATGATATCATCTTTGGATCATCAAATGAACAATCTTGCAAAGAGTTTGGTGAATTGATGTCGAAGGAGTTTGAGATGTCAATGATTGGAGAGCTTACATTCTTTCTTGGTTTTCAAATCAAGCAAATGAGATAAGGGATTTTCATCTCTCAAGAGAAATATACAAATGATCTTCTCAAGAGATTTAAGATGGATAAATGTAAGGCAATCAAGACACCAATGCCAACTAATGGACATCTCGACCTAGATGAGGGAGGTAACACGGTTGATCAAACTCTCTACCGCTCTATGATTGGTAGCTTGTTATATTTAACTGCATCTAGGTCCGACATCATATTTAGTGTGTGTATGTGTGCTAGATTTCAAGCTAATCCTAAGGAAACTCATTTGATTGCTGTTAAAAGAATCCTTAGGTATCTTAAGCACACACCAAGCATTGGCCTTTGGTATCCCAAAGGAGCTATATTTGAATTAGTGGGCTATTTCGATTAGGATTATGCCGGTTGCAAAGTTGATAGAAAAAGCACATCCGGAGGGTGCCATTTGCTTGGTAGATCACTTGTGTCTTGGTCCTCCAAGAAACAAAATACTATGGCTTTGTCCACCGCCGAAGCGGAATACATTACCGCGGGTGCTTGTTGTGCACAAATACTTTACAAGAAGCAAACTTTGCTAGACTATGGTGTAGTTCTAGAAAAAGTACCTCTTTTGTGTGACAATGAAAGTGCAGTAAAACTTGCAAATAATCCGGTTCAACACTCTCGCACCAAGCACATAGATATCTGCCATCACTTTCTTAGAGATCATGTTGCAAAGAATGATATTTGCTTAGAAGGTGTAAGGACCGAGGATCAATTGGCAGATATCTTTACTAAACCGCTAGATGAGGCGACTTTTTGTCGATTGTGGAATGTGCTCAATGTGCTTGATTTTAGCAACTTCACTAAAAAATGAGCTTATATTGTCCCTTGCATTGCATTATAATATACAACATGTTTACTTTATGATAATGCACTTAGGGCTTGTCTAACATGGTTAAGATAACCGCCGTAAAGCGTGTGACGAAGCTTAACTTTGGATCAAACTTGACAAGCAACTAGATTTACTTTCAAGTATTGCATTGCATATGCATGAATGTTGCTTTGTCGTTTTGTCTTCAATTGCCCTCTTATTGCCTATTTTCTTAAAAAGAATTACAGCCAAAGGCAAAATATTTTAAAAACTTGAGGGTTTGAGAGATGTCACTCACATCAGTCTCAATTGGTGTTTATTTGGATCTTATTGGAGTTGGGACTTGATTGGAAACAGGCAGCACGAAGGACTTTGAAGATTTGCTGGAAAAAGAGTGACCGGACGCTGCGCCGGACTCTGATGTCCAGCGTCCGATTAGTTCACAGGAGGTGAACTATGCTGCGAAGGAGTGACCGAACTCTGCTACTCAGCGTCCGGTCAGATGGTGTTCCTACATCCGGTCGTGCGAAGGAGAAGAAGACTGGATCGACCGGACTCTAGCTGCGTCCGGTCAGTTGGGATCGACCACGTCCGGTCGTGATTCCAGGGGTTTTGGACCTCTCTGGAATCGACCAGACGCTGGGTGGCAGCGTCCGGTCGCTACCACCAGAGCGTCCGATCAGTAGAAAATATTTGGATCACAGACACTTTCTTCTTTCCTAATCCAATCCGTCGGGGGACCCCATATAACTCAATCGCCGCGCGCGTTTTTGACCTAACTCGCCGACTTTGCCGTACCACCGTGCCTCCATTGTCCCGAGCCACCACGCATCCCTTGCCCAACTCACCATGCCCGCGCTCGCGTAGCCGCGCCACCCTGCTCCTACGCCCGTGCCGCCACGACACTGCCCGCAGCCGCGCCACCCAGCACCGCCGCGCCGCGCCTTCCCTAGCCCGTGCGCCGCCGCACACCCACGCGCCACCGCATTGCCTCGCCTTTGCCCACACCAGTGCCGCCTCAGAGCCATCGCCGGAACCCTAACCTCCAGTTGCCGATCCGGTGGTTCCCCGATCCGTTCCTATTCTTGTCGTTTCGCCTGTTTGTCAGGTAGCAAGCCCTCGTTTCCAATTTTGTTCCTAATTGCTTGCTTCCTAGGATTTTGTATCTTTAGATATATTGTATTTATTTGTATATCCTATCTATTCTATCGTGCAGCGAGTCGGTGCTATTGTGGTCCTATTTGCAGTTGTCAATCAACTCGAGGCCAAGCTCGCGAGTACGGATCGAGGCCAAGCCTCGGAAGTGACAATTGGCAGTTGATCGTTGTCAGCGGCAGTTGTTCTTTTCAGCTCCATCAGATGGCTCATGTCAAGAACGTCGGAGGTGGTCCCGATGATGAGGATCCAAGGCCCCCGCCTCGCCAGCTTACAGAACCAAAAGGCAAGGCGACGAAGAAGTTGGCAATAAAGAAGCAGAAGTATCTAGATGCAGATGCAGCTAGAGCAGCTGTAGTTGCAGCAGCCGCAGAGCGTGCAGAGGCAGGAGGTGCTAGGAGTGGAGTCCAGATCACAGATCAGCTTTCACCAGCACAGAGGGCTGCACTTGAGCAGGTTGAGCGCCGTCATGGTGGTCCAGCAGGGACTCTCATGGTTGGAGGACGGAGTGTCGCTATTGATGAGAGTCAGTCTCAAGGAGAGTCACAGTAGCAGCAACAGCCAGTAGAGCAGACTCAGGAGGGAGAGCAGGCCGAGGAGACAGAGCAGGCACCTCAGCCACAGTTACGCCGCTCTGGTCGTACCCATGCTCTAGTCACACCGAGGCTAGAGACACAACGGAGGGGTTCTCGTGCACCTCCTAGACCACAGGGTCCACCTCTAGTAACTCATCTAGATTTGAGGGCCACCACGGCCAAGCAGGTGCAGCAGCTCAGATTTGTGGACTTTGGTCAGTGGTTTCCACCGAGGCAGGATGAGCGTGCATCAGAGGGCATCTACACACCACTGCAGGAGGATTTCTATAATGCATATCTTAACAGTGGGGCTGTATTCAGATCTCAGAGGGTGTGCAACATTGAGTCTATTGTTACAGCAGCCGGAGAGCACATTCGCCAGTACCTATCTTACCTGCCAGGGCTGATAGATTTACTTGGATGGACAGGCGTATATGTTCCATATTGGGTCCGTGAGTTTTATGCTACACTCTGGATTGACCCACAACACAGATTTATACATTTTTCATTCAGAGGCAGAGATTATAGGCTGATGAGCTTTAGGATCAAGGAGATTCTCAGGATTTAGGAGCAGCCTGTTCAGCTACATGTGGTGTGCTATGGACAGACAGCGCCTCTCAGACGCCCTCATGGCGGTATGATACCTCCTACAGATCTAGTCCGCCACTACTTCAAGGAGCCTTTTGGTGAGGGATCGAGCAGGACTCTCAGTGATCTCACTACTACAACTAGAGTGCTGGATGCTATTATGAGGAGGACCCTGATTCCGAGGATGGGGTATCATGATGGCTTGACTCGCTTACAGTTATGGCTACTGAACTCTCTGATGCAGCAGACTGTCTTCGACATTTGGGATCTCCTTCTATCAGAGATGGAGGATACTATTGATGAGGGGTTCGGAGGTCATCGTCAGTTGCCCTATACTCACTGGATTACATTTCTTATTCATAGGGCAGTTACAGTGAGGCCGCCTGAGATGCTAGCAGAATACAGTGGTGCTACTACTGAGTTACCTACATACAACTTGACTCAGATGATCTGCCATAGTACACCGAGAGCACCTAGCCAGCCGTGCCATCGTCCAGAGGTACCAAAGACTATAGCCCAGCAGGATGATACTATCAGGGGCATAGCGGCTACTAAGGAGGAGCAGTTAGATGCTCAGCAGGAGCGGATGGTCGAGAGCGACCCCAGTGATAGCTCAGATGAGGACTACCAGGACATTCCTCAGATGCCTCCACGTCGACATGATCATGAGGCCGATAGCTCCAGTTTAGCTCCACCTGCACCGTAGACAGATCCCGCTCTACTTGTTATCCTTGAGCGGATGAGGTAGGATCAGGTTCGCCAGGCTCAGGAGATCGCTGCTACCTTTGCACAGTTTTAGACTAGGCAGGACGAGTTCTAGTGACAGCAGCTGGCTATGCAGCAGTAGCAGCAGGCTATACAGCAATAGCAGCAGGCCATGCATCAGCAGTAGCTTCTCATTTAGCAACAGCTACTTGGGTTTATGCAGCATGTTGTGACAGCTATTGGGGCTCCACCACCACAGCCTTCGCCCTAGCTTGGTCAGACTGCCACCACTTCTATGACTCCATCTGTACAGCCGAGTGGGCTTCAGAGTCAGGGACAGCCACCAGCACAGTTTGCTTCACCTACAGAGCAGGTGTCCTAGTGGTTTGCTTCGCCAGTGCTAGCCCCACAGTTCACACCTCTTCAGACAGGCTTCACAACGGCTCAGACTTCCTCGCTGCTTGTGCCAGATACCTCAGTTTCCAGGAGCCTTGGTGCTTCATTCAGTGAGTTGACAGGGCACCCTACTCTGCCAGATCTACTTGCCCCTGTACCTACCATCATTGCGCCAATGACAGGCACGATAGAGACGCTCCCTTCCTCAGTTGCATCATCAGAGCCGCCTGCTATAGTCATACATACAGAGTCACAGGCCGCACCAGTTTCTGATCTGACCCAGACCGCTTCAGCATCACTTCCAGCGACAGAGGGTCACACAGGTCAGAGCTCAGGATCAGATGATGATGGCACGTAGTTCCAGCTCGCTCCTCGCACCTCAGCGCCCGACTCATCCGCTGCAGCCCCGCCGACCGACCCTTAGGTTTTGGTGTTTGACGCCAAAGGGGGAGAGGGACCGAGTATGTTAGTCTTAGGGGGAGCGACATATTTAGGGGGAGTTTATCTATTAGCTTATCTATTACATTTGGAGTTTTATGTGTGATACACTATTATGCATTCGTCGTGTGTTTACTTTCATGCATCGAACTATTTTTATGTGATAGTGATATCTACGTGATTGTGATAGTTATGTGATATGTGACATGTGTGCTCTCTACTTTGAATTATTTTTATGTCATATCACTTGTGCTATGCTCATTTGCTTTTGCTTCCGTGTTTTACTCCGATGCAAATGAGCTTCATTTATTGTACTCATGCTTATTTCATATCTTTTGAGTACATCATGTTGGCTTGGGTCATATAAGCTTGCCTAACTCCTTTGTTCTTATTGACAAAAGCTTATATGAACCAAGCATGTTAAAAACCTCATCTCTTTCACATACTCGAGGTGGTATTGTCATCAATCACCAAAAAGGAGGAGATTGAAAGCATCTAGGCCCTAGTTGTGTTTTGATGATTAATGACAATACATAATTACTGTGACTAACGTGTGTTTTGCAGAGGCAATTAAGTTAGGTCATGGTAATGGAGATCGATTGGGCAATCATGGTTGTCATGCCTCTACGATGGAAATCGTTTTGGTTTTTCAAAGGATGGACGACAAGGCTAAAGATGGACTAGTTCTAAGTGTCGTTTGGAGTTGAAGAGACACTTAGAGTAGTTTAGGACTTTGTTTTTCCTTTGGCCGTACTATTAAGGGGGGTATGGATGGGTAGCTTAACCTAGGTAAGTCTAGTGGGTTAGGTGTGGTACACACTTGCTAAATCTAGCACTAGATAGCTCTAAAATAGCCCTTAGATCCAATGGAGCAAACTTCATTCATATATGATTGAGAGTTGGAATTGAATGGAGGATCAAAAACTGACCGGACGCTGGTTTCGGTTTGACCGGACGCTGGTGCAGAGTCCAGTCAGTTCATTTGATCAAGGTGAAATCATCTGGTGCGATCGGACGCTGAAGAGGTGAGTGACCGGACGCTGAGGGCCAGCATTCGGTCGACTCCAGTAAGGTTCCAAAGAGGGAAATTCACGACCGGACGCGTCCGGTCAGTGCTGACCGGACACTGTCCAGCGTCCGGTCACCACTTACACATTGGAGGTCGGGGTGAACTGATCGGAGCGTCCGGTCAACATGACCGGAGCGTCCGGTCACCCCGCAGAGGCACCTAACGGTTCGTTTTTCAACCCATGTTATAAATACTTCATTCGTATGAGGGGGTACTTTTACTCATTCCAACAGTTGAGAAACACCTTTGAGAGTGCCAAGAGGAGAAAGGTCCTAGTGGGGTGATTGAGATTTGAGAATCCCAAAGAGAGCCCTCATTAGTGAGATCAAGAGTAGCAAAGTGTGCATCCACCCTTCTCATTAGGCTTGTCGTGGTCAAGTGAGAGTCTGTGCTTGTTACTCTTGGTGATAGCCATCATCTAGACGGCCTGGTGGTGATTGGGAGCTTGGTGATCATCCGGCGAAGCTTGTGGATGACCCAACTCAAGTTGTGAGCGGTTGTGGGTAATTCACCGTGATAGAGTGTCGAAGAATCAACCCGTAGAGAGCACTTGATCCTTACGCGGATCAAGGGGGAGCTACACCCTTGCGCGGGTGCTCCAACGAGGACTAGTGGGGAGTGGCGACTCTCCGATACCTCGGCAAAACATCATCGCATTCCTCCTTCTCTCTTTACTTTAAGCATTTCCTTTGAGCAATTCAACTCTTGTCATTTACATTTATAGAATTGCCATGCTAGAGTAGGATTGGAACATAGGGTGCTAAACTTTTGTGCGTTAGATCAATAGAAACACTCTCTAGGCACAAGGGTTTAATTGGGCTAACCGTAGAGTTTAATTATTGCAAAGAAATTTAGAATTAGTCCAATTCACCCTCCTCTTGGGCATCTTGATCCTTTCAACATGCATGCACGGTGCTATTTGCTTGAAGGTTTGCATATGTTGTACTAGGAAGACAAAGGACGGAACGCAAAGCAGGTTTGCAAGGTAGGGAAGCAGTAGGTCGGCTGCAGCCATGGCCGGCTGTTTCTGCCATAGAGCATGGACGGATTGCTCGTGTGTGTATAGGAGTAGGCAAAATTTTCCATATATATATATATATATATATATATATATATATATATATATATATATATATATATATATATATATATATATATATATATATATATATATATATATATATATATATATTATATGCATGCATGGCGCTTGAGTTGGGAGCATGCAGGTGTGCTTGCAAGGCAACGGGATGAGCAATAGCGTATGGATGGATGAACAGCTTGCTTGGTACAGATCGACACTCGATCGAGCAAGACAAGATGAAACTTGTGGCGTTGATTCTGGCTTTCTTGGGACGGTGGATGTACGCCGGCAGACTTTTGGCCATGGGAGCTCGGCAAAAACGGGGAATGGGGAGCTGGAAGGCGCACCCATAGATATGTAGAGAAAAAGGAAGCTAAGCGATGATGTTACAGGGCACGAGATACACATAGATGCGATAAAAAATGGAACACCTGAAGGATAGGGAAGGTGGTAATATTCTCACCTCGAGTGATGGATGAACGCCGAGCGATAAATCGGACAACGATAAGTGACCGTGGTCGTGCGGCGGCTTGCACGGGCTGCAGAAGCCTCTTGCCGTTCTCGCCGAGCAGCAAGGGCGAGACGGTGGTGGTTCTGGGCGAGCTTGAGGACAGCAAGAAAACAGCCAACGAGCAACTGAGAAGATGGCCAGAAAACGAATAAGCACAGTGCACACCAATGGAGTTCGCAGGAATTCTCGTAGGAAAATAGAGAAAAACAAGGGGGACGGGTCATATAACGGATTGATACAATCAAGGATGCTAAGATGCAGAGAACAAAGAGATGTACCTTGTGATGGCGATGGCTCGCCGGAAGAGTCGTCGGAGTTGGCCGGCGATGACATGAAAGAAAGAGAGAAAATTCTAATTTACTACACGATGGATTTCCCAAACTAGAGGCTCCTCTTCCGGTAGTTTTGGTGTACTTTGCCCAAGGGGTTGGTAGATATATATAGGGAGAAAAACTCCCCACATCTACATCAACTAATAATATGGTACTAATTGATGTTGCACCCTCCACATTTACTAATGGGCCTAAATAATCACTAAAGCCCATTAGTAAATAAATGCATGGGCCTTTAAGATTTATTAGGATTATTGCACATGGGCTTTGAGCGTTGGGAAAAATAAGAGATTTATTATTTTTAGAATTAATTAATTTCGTGAATAAAATACTTTTAGAAAAGTCTAGAATTGATATTTAAGCCACGAAAAATACTCCGAGACCTCCGAAAATTTAGGAAATTTTCCCAGAGACACTTTGGAACATAATGAACCCAGATAAAGTATTTGGAGCCCATAAAAAGATTTATTGGGAACTTAGAACATAAAGATTAAAGTGAAGGAGGTAGGAATTAAATTCCAGAAAGAAGCAGGAAAATTCCTATAGATAGATATCCATCTACTAAACGTATAAAAAACATACATTTTACACATAGAAACATAAGGTGCGACCGGCATGAATGCAACAAACATGTTTCTACCTTATAATAAATTTTAAATTAATGAAATTTTTTATTTTTCTATGTTTCATGAGCATCAAATTCAGAAATACATCCTGCTAAACCTATTTTTAAAAGCGACAAATTTTAGGGTGTTACACTTGTAAGACTTGGGTGTGTGCGACAGCAGCCGGGAATTTTTCCATTTTCTAAAAGTATGTAGTAAATTTATCAATGAAACTTATTATAATACTTATATATCATGTGTTTATACGCTACTCTGTGCAAATTAAGGCGACTCCCGGGGAATCTTTGCTATTTTGCCAATATAAAATCAACCGGAAGTCCAGGACCATGTGGTTTGGAGAAAAGAGTAAACTACTCTCGCCGTGTTCCTCTCGCGGAGTACCCGTTCCAAAATAAGTGATGCTTTTTATTCTTAGACATATCTTGTTTCACCGTTCGTCTTATTTAAAATATTTGTGTAAATTATAAAATAAACAATTCATTATTAAAGTGTCTCTAATGATGAAATAAGTCATAATAAAATCGATAATATTTATATAAAATTTTTTAATAAGATGAACGATCAAATAAGATGTTAGAAAATAAAAAATATCACTTATTTTATGAGAGGGAGCATAAACCAAACAGCTCTTATGTTTAGTCGTCTTGTTAGTACGTTTGTGCTACTCTTCTCCATCGAGGACCGTTTGATGTGTCTAATGGCCTGTTTGGTTTCTACAGACTCTCCTAAAATTCCTGTCACATCAAATATTTAGACATATTTATGGAGTACTGAATATAGACTAATTACAAAACTAATTACACAACTTACGACTAATTTGCGAAACGAATCTTTTAAGCCTAATTAGTGGTGCTACAGTAAACAAATGCTAATGACAGATTAATTAGGATTAAAAAATCCTCTCGTAAATTAACCTCTATCTATGTAATTGATTTTATAATTAATCTATACTTAATGCTCTTTATTAATATCTAAACATTTAATATATGACATAAAATTTAGGAGCGATTAAAGAACCAGACACCCCCTAAAGATTCCTTGAGTTGAAAAACGTCAACGCAGTTCGATATTTCGAAAAAAGAGGACAAAGCAGTCCTGTTGAGTCACGCGCCAACAGCTGGGTAGGGTGCGCATCGATTCCATCGGACCATTTGACGTATCCTAGAGATTTATTCGCAAGCACGAAGCCGTCCTGTTTCAATCAAGCTGCTGAGCGGGGTGCGCATCGATTCTATCCGACCATTTCTTCATAGCAAGTACAATAATATTTTATAGCTAAGTTAATCAATAATTTTTCTTAACGTGAAAGAAAGAAGAGAGCGGAGATAAGAGTTTAGCTCTCAGCTTCTCACACAAGCAACAAGCTGGATACAAAGCATATGCATTGGTGGGCCTAAATAAAAGTGTATGTGATGATGAATATAAAAATAAACGTAAGACATGGTACCACATAATAATAATAAAAAACCTTTTTTAGAAAAATAGAAGACAATTAGTCCCTCCATTTTAAATTATAAGACATTTTGATATTTCTAGATACATAGTTTTTATTATGGTTCTAGACATAACTTGTATCTAAGTGTGTAATAAAAGCAATGAATCTAAGAAAACAAAACGTCTTGTAATTTAGAATGAAGAGAGTATTGTATAACTCAGGTTTTATAACTTTTTAGAATTACACAGTACAACGTTGACGTTCACAACACGCACGCACACTCACCCTTATGAATACACGTGCGCAAACCCTACCCTACGAGTCAAAGAACGAAGCCGGTAGATCTCGAGATGGACACGTTCCACCCTAAGAAACCCAGACAATTGATCGCTAGGTTTTATAACTTACTTATATCCAAAGTACTATTATCGACCTTGCTCTCAGAAAGAAGAAGCAGTCGTGTTGAATCAAGCGCTAGCAGCTGGGTAGGGTGCGCATTAATTCTATCGGACTATTTGATGTATCCAAAAGATTTATTTCAGAGGTAAGAAGCGGTCCTATTGAATCAAGCGCCAGCAGCTGGGTGGGGCACGCATCGATTGTATTGGACTCTTGGGTGCGCACTATTCTATCGGATCATCTGAAGTGTGTTTGGTTCCTTTCACAGCTATGCACCGTAAATCTTGCATGGGGTGGGTACATGTTAGTGGATGCATTGGTCTGAAATAAATATTATTTAATTGGTTGTATGAGTACATATAATTTCCTATAAAGATATTTAGTTGCCTGTGTAAGTGGATACAAGGACTCTTTATTAGAGAATGATATGTGGGCCATCATAACAAGCCATACATCCATCAAGCCAGGAATTTGGTAAAAATTCCTCTTGAAATTAAAAGTTTTCCTTTCGGTGCCTTCTGCGCGGTGTAATTTTTATAAAGAATAATTTAGCTAAAATGAATTGGATAGGTAGCCAAAAGTGTTGCTTCTGTGATTGTCAAGAATGAATTAAACACCTCTTTTTGACCGCGACACGCTAAAACTATTTGAAACATTGTTCATATAGCTATTGGGTTAACCCCACCAAGATTCATGTCTCACATGTTTCGAAGATGGCTAACGGGCCTTCGGATGGAGAAACTTAAAATAATTTTTGTGGGGTTGTAGCTCTTTGTTGGCAATTTTGTTACACGTAGCGATCTTGTTTTTGAGAAAAAAAAACAATATACTTCATTTATATAGGCTATATTGAGGGAAACACACTAGGCGCGATTTTGGACATTTTGCAGCATGAGGATACAAGAGAGATTATCTACTCTAGACATATTCACCAAGAACGGATGGAGAAGCAATAATAGAATTTGCATATGATTTTTCCCTTGCATTTATTATTGTCATTTCTCTTTTATTCTCGATTCGCAACTGAGCTAAAACTTGTAAGACTTGGGTGTGTGCGACAGCAGGCCGGAATTTTTTCATTTTCTAAAAGTGTGTAGTAAATTTATCAATGAAACTTATTATAATACTTATATATCATGTGTTTATATGCTACTCTATGCAAATTAAGGCGACCCCCGGGGAATCTTTGCTATTTTGCCAATATAAAATGAACCGGAGGTCCAGGACCAAGTGGATTGGAGAAAAGAGTAAACTACTCTTGCCGTGTTCGTCTCGCGGAGTATCCGTCCCAAAATAAGTAATGTTTTTTAATTTTAGACATATTTTGTTTCACCGTTTATCTTATTTAAAAAATTTATGTAAATTATAAAATAAACAATTCATTATTAAAGTGTCTCTAATGATGAAATAAGTCATAATAAAATGGATAGTATTTATATAAAATTTTTGAATAAGATAAACGGTCAAATAAGACGTTAGAAAGTAAAAAACATCATTTATTTTGGGAGAGGGAGCAGAAACCAAACTGGCCTTATGTTTAGTGGTCTTGTTAGTACGTTTGTGCTACTCTTCTCCCGTCGAGGACCGTTTGATGTGTGTCCTGTTTGTTTCTATAGGTCCTAAAATTTCTGTCACATCGAATGTTTAGACACATTCATAGAGTATTAAATATAGACTAAGTACGAAATTAATTACACAACTTGCGACTAATTTACGAAACGAATCTTTTAAGCCTAATTAGTCCATGATTTGACAACGTGTTGCTATAGTAAAACATGTGCTAATGACAGATTAATTAGACTTAAAAAATGATATCGCAAATTAGCCTCCATCTATATAATTGATTTTGTAATTAATCTATATTTAATGCTCTTTATTAGTATCTAAACATTTGATGTGACATGAATTTTAGGAACGATTAAAGAAACAAACACCCCTAAAGATTCCTTGAGTTGAAAAAGGACAAAGCAGTTCGATATTTTGAAAAAAAAGAGAAGGACAAAGCAGTCCTGTTGAGTCACGCGCCAACAGCTAGGTAGGGTGCGCATCGATTCCATCCGACCATTTGACGTATCCTAGAGATTTCTTCGCAAGCACGAAGCCGTCCTGTTTCAATCAAGCTGCTGAGTGGGGTGCGCATCGATTCTATCAGACCATTTCTTCATAGCAAGTACAATAATATTTTTTTAGCTAAGTTAATCAATATTTTTTCTTAACGTGAAAGAAAGAAGAGAGCGGAGATAAGAGTTTAGCTCTCAGCCTCTCACACCAACAACAAGCTCGACACGAAGGCATTGGTGGGCCTAAATAGAAGTGTATGTGATGATAAATATAAAAATAAACGTAAGACATGGTACCACATAATAATAATAATAAAAATAATAATAACCTTTTTAGATAAATAGAAGACAATTAGTCCCTTCATTTCAAATTATAAGACATTTTTATTTTTCTAGATATATAGTTTTTATTATGGTTCTAGACAACTTATATCTAAATGTGTAACAAAAGCTATGAATCTAAAAAAACAAAACGTCTTATAATTTAGAATGGAGGGAGTATTGTATAACTCAGGTTTTATAACTTTTTTTAGAATTGAACAGTACAACGTTGACGCTCACAACACGCACACACACTCACCTCTATGAATACACGTACGCAAACCCTACCCTACGAGTCAAAGAACTGAGCCGGCAGATCTCGAGATAAACGAAGTCACCATAGACGCCTCGCTGTTGACGGAAACATCGCCTACCACTTAAAGCATAGCGTCGTTAAATCCAGGAAAATATAAACACCCGTGCCATGTCAAATACTCATATGGACACGTTCGATCACAAGAAACCCAAACAACTGATCGCTAGGTTTTATAACTTACTTATATCCAAAGTACTATATTATCGACCTTGCTCTCAGAAAGAAGCAGTCGTGTTGAGCGCTAGCAGCTGGGTAGGGTGCGCATTAATTCTATCGGACCATTTGATGTATCCAAAAGATTTATTTCAGAGGTAAGAAGCGGTCCTATTGAATCAAGCGCCAGCAGCAGCTGGGTGGGGGCACGCATCGATTGTATTGGACTCTTGGGTGCGCACTATTCTATCGGATCATCTGAAGTGTGTTTGGTTCCTTTCATAGCTATGCACCGTAAATCTTGCATGGGGTGGGTACATGTTAGTGGATGCATTGGTCTGAAATAAATATTATTTAATTGATTGTATGAGTACATGTAATAATTTCCTATAAAGATATTTAGTTGCCTGTGTAAGTGGATACAAGGACTCTTTATTAGAGAATGATACGTGGGCTAGGCCCTTCCTACGGCATGCCACGGGGCAGGAGGGGGAGGACGCACCCCCGGAGTCGGCGGAATCAAACCGCCCCGCCTCATCCGGACCTTCGATGGCCGCCTCGGAACCGGCGGAATCAGGCCGCCTTGCCTTGTCTGGGCCATCAACGGCGGCCCCAAAACCGGCGGAAACAGGTCGCTCCGGTCCGTCCGAGCCCTCGACGGTGCCTCCGGAGTTGGCGGGAGGCGGCCTGACCGAGGGAGGGCTCGAAGCGACAATGTGCCGACGAGGAGCAGCCGGGGTCGAGCAATCCGGCCCCAGAACGTCCTCACTTGATGGCGTCATGATGAGTCAAGAGTTTTTTCGTCCTTTTGTCCTAATAAATTTTTGCTGCGAACTGACTGTAATGTTCCTTGCAGCGTCGGAGGACGTGGGGCTCTCCCGCGGCTCGCTCCGAAAAAGATCCTCTTCCGGCAAACGCGCTAGGAGCCGGCTGGCGCTGCACCGATGGTGAGTGTGAGTGGCGTTGGGACGGCCATGGCATCGATCAGGGAGGCGCAGTTGATGGCTGCGTCCACGGGAGAGCAGGCGGAGGAGGGCACGTCTGGGGCGTCCGGGGCGGGCACGGCGTAGCCGATCGTGTCCTCGACGTCGCAGGCGGAGGCGGCATGGCCGGAGCCATCGTCCGTGCAGGTGGCCGTGTCCACGGCGGGGCGGACGAAAGGGGGCGCACCCGAGGCATCCTGCACGGATGTGGCGATAGGGAAGGCCTCAATGTCCACATCACCCGCCCCCTCTATCGCTAGAGGACCCGCTCTAGAGGAGCTACCGTCGCAAGAGAGGTCGGCGCCGCTTGAGGTTGGCGCGAGGACGTCCCGGTCTCTGGTCTGGGTGGCTACCCTTGATGAAGCAGCAGAGGAGAGGGAATGGGGGAGCATCCACACGGAGGTTGGGGACGCGGTTCGCGCCCTGACCACCTTGCTGAGCTCGATGCATGATATTGTCGCCCTGGTTGGCTAGGTATGATATGACCGTGCTTCCGACCCGCATGTTGTCTTTCCATGCCTCTAAGTCTTGTCTTCTTCGCAGATCCTTATGGCCCGCTGAAAGCTCTAGTTTGGTTTTGGTGAATTGATGAAACCCTAAGTGCTAACCTAGTTTATCAAAGAGATCATGAGATAGGTAGCACATTCCAAGTGGTGAAGAAAATGAAGATCATGACATGATGATGGTGATGCCATGGTGATGATCAAGTGCTTGGACTTGAAAAGAAGAAAGAGAAATACAAAAGGCTCAAGGCAAAGGTATAAGTGTTAGGAGCTTTTCGGTTTAGTGATCGAGACACTTAGCGACTGTGATCATATTTAGGTTCGATAGCCATACTATTAAGAGGGGTGAAACTCGTGTCGAAATTTGGTTATCAAAGTGCCACTAGATGCTCTAACTCATTGCATTTGCATTTCGGATCTAGTGGAGTGCTAACACCCTTGAAAATGTTTGTGAAAATATGCTAACACACATGCACAAAGTTGATACACATTGTGTTTAGCACTTGGGAGCAAGGGTAAGAAACTTCACCGACGGAGTGTATAGAAAAGGTAGGGTTTCACAGAGTGCACCGGACGCTGTCCTCGTGGGACCGGACACGTCCGATGGCTAAACCAAGGCGTCGGTTAGTGGAAGCAGTGAAGACGCTAGCGTTGGTCTTCGACCGAACGCTGGGTCACTTCATGACCGGACGCTGGAGGGGTGTGTCCGGTCTCGATGATGTGGCAGCACAGAGAAGAGGAGAAGGACCGAACGCTGATGCTACGTCCGATCATGATTGACCGGACGCGTCCGGTCATGACTGGAACCTTACTGAAAGTGACCGGACGCTGGGGTCCTGCATCCGGTCGTGATCAAACTGACGCGTCCGGTCGTTAATGGAACCTCTCTAGAAACAACCGAACTCTGCAGAGGTGCGTCCGATCTTGGCACTGTGCTGCGTCTGGTCATCACTTGACCATTGAGATCAAGTGACCGAGGTTGAACGGAGGCGACACATGGCGTGCATCCGTTGACCGGACGCTGGACCGGGTGCATCTGGTCGATCTGACCAGAGCATCCGGTCACCCCGAGCTGTGCCTAGTGAAGGGGTACAACGGCTCTATTTCATGGGGGCTTCTATTTAAGCCCCATGACCGGCTCTAGCTCACTCTCTTGGCCATTTTGCATTGACATAGCAACCTTGTGAGCTTAGCCAAAGCCCTCCCACTCATCTCCATCATTGATTCATCACCTTTGTGAGATTGGGAGTGAATCCAAGTGCATTGCTTAAGTGTTTGCATCTAGAGGCACTTGGTGTTCGTGTTTCGCTATGGGATTCACTTGTTACTTTTGGTGGTTGCCGCCACCTAGATGGCTTGGAGCAGCAACGATCATCGACCGGAGGTTGGTGATTGTCTTCGGCTCTGATCATGGTGATTGTGAGGGGTTCTTGACCTTTCTCTGGCGGAGAGCCAAAAGGCACTTTAGTAAATTGCTCGTGGCTTGTGTAATCCTCATCTTGTGTTGGTTGTGCGGCACCCTTTTGAGGGTTTGGCGTGTGATGCCAATTAGCGCGTGAACCTCCAAGTGAGTGAATCGCCACAATGAGGACTAGCTTGCCGGCAAGCAAGTGAACCTCGGTAAAAATCATTGTGTCATCATTTGATTCCGAGGTGATTGTTATTCATTGGTATTCATTCTTGTGATTGATTGGTTCATTTCTCGACTCGGCGGTATAACCATCTTCCTCTATCTCTTTACATTACCGCAAACTAGTTGTCAATCTCTTTAGTGTAGCTAGTCGTGAAAGCTTGTTAGTTTGGTTAGTGTGGCTCTTTAGTTAGCCTTTAAGAGAACACTAACTTAGTGTAGTGATATAGCCATTGTGTGAATAGAGACTATAGAAACTAGAATTGTGATAGGTGGCTTGCATTTTTAGTAGGCTAGCGCAACACTTGCTTCGCCTCATATTTGTCTAACCGGTTTGCTAAGTGTTGTTGCAGAAATTTTAATAGGCTATTCACCCTCCTCTAGCCATTAGGACACGGTGGAGGAGACACGGTGGAGTGAGGGGCCAATTGCACAGCTCACTGTCGCCCATCAGGAGGTGGCTGAGCTTGCCCCTGTCGCCCAGGAGGTGGCCGACCTCCAAGTCAGGGAGAAGGACACTCGTGACAATGCCCGCAAGGCTGAGGAGAAGCTCATGGCCTTGATCAATAGGGTGCGCATGGACACCATGGAGGCCGAGTGGCTACGGAAGGAGTGGGATGATTTGCTCCGGGCTGTAGAGGAGCTCCACATAGGCATTGACCTGGCTCGCCAAGAGCGTACTGACGCTCAGCAACGGATCGACCACCTCGAGGATGAGCTTCAGGGGGAGAGGGACCTAAAGGTTGTAGCCAAGGGCGTGTCCACCGAGCTCACCATGGAGGTCGGTCAGCGCCAAGAAGAGGTCCAGCGCCTGGAGGCCAAGGTGACCTGGCAGCGCGATGAGGTGCGCAGGCTTTGGGCGGATGTGAACAGTTGAAAGGTCCTAGTGTGGTTTTGGTAATTAAGTGACAACCTAGGTGGACTAATTGTGTTTATGTGAGATACACAGGTGATTAGTCCACAGGTACATGTGTGTGAGCAACATATGCCATGAAGGTGGAAATGGCTCAGAGATGTTGCAAAGCTCACACAGGTGATGGTGAAGGAGCTCATTGCACATGAGACATGACATTGAGTCATGTGATCAAGGTGGAGAAGATCAAGACAAGACTTGGCTTGATGGACCAGTTGAAAGAGTGAAGGGCAAGTCAGAGGCTTTGGAGCGATGGACCGCGTGGCGGTGAAGCTTGAGCAAGACTTGGCACCGATGGACGAAGGCAACGGTGAAAAGCAAGTGAAGTTAAGATCGATGAACCAATATGATCATTTGATGATATGAAGTGGATTATACCATTGTTGATCGTGTTGGTGCATGTGTTGCATCGACATTGGAGAAGATGGAATGGAATACACAAGGCAAAGGTATAACCTAGGGCATTTCATTTCACCGGTCATATGTGTGTAGAGATGTTGATGACCGAGTTTAGGATAGATGGCTATACTATCAAGAGGGGCAAACTTGTTTGCATATCGATCATCTAGTGCCACTCGAGTGATCTAACTTTGCATCGTCGCTAGGATCGAGTGGCGTGGCATGTTGAGTGGCTAATCCTATGAAAAATGTTTGTGAAAAGCTAACATACATACACATGGTAGTGTACACTTGGTGGTGTTGACACATTTGCAAAGGAGAAGAAGTTGGTGAAGAAAAGGAGTTGAATGCGCTGGTCACGGGGTGACCGGACGCGTCTGGTATCTTCCCGACGTGACCGGACGTGTCCGGTATTCTGGCTAGGCACGAGCAGAGTTGCCGAGGTGACAGGACTCTGGCTCGTAGCAGTGACTAGACGCTGAGCAATCACTGTTTGGCATTAGGTCGTGGTGACATGGGGCGCGGGTGTTGGTCCAGAGAGGACCGGACGTAGGGGCGCATCCGGTCGGCCACACCGGATGCGTCCGGTCGAAGTCGAGTGGTTCTGAGAGCTCTCTAGACTCAACCGGACGCTGCCCCTCCTGTGTCAGGTCGGCCACACTGGACTCATCTAGTCAAAGTCGAGCGGCTCTAGGAGCTCTCTGGACTCGACCGAACGCTGCCCCTCCAGCGTCCGGTGGGCCACACTGGACGCGTCCGATCGTAGTTGGGCGGCAATGGCTACTTTGTTTAAATGGGACACGTGGTGGTCAATCACTGACCGGACACAGCGACCGGATGCAGCGACCAGACGCATCCGGTCGCCACACCGGACGCGTCCGGTGCACACGACCTGCGCATCCGGTCGTCCCAAAAAATGTCTAGTGAAGGGGTAACGGCTATTTTAGCCCGTGGGGCTATAAATAGAAGTTTTGGTCGGCCTTTGGCCGTAAGCTTAGTAGAGCTGAGTACACTAGAGGCTTGGTGGCTTATGTGGTAGTGCTTGGGAGCCCTCTAACTCACTCTAGCTTGTTAGTGTTCATCTGATTGAGTGAGTAAGTGATTCTAGTGCGATTGCATCGTGAGGTTACATCGAGTGGCACTAGGTGGTCGTCTTGCAAGCCGGTGGTGCT
Source organism: Miscanthus floridulus (assembly GCF_019320115.1). Classification (NCBI taxonomy): domain Eukaryota; kingdom Viridiplantae; phylum Streptophyta; class Magnoliopsida; order Poales; family Poaceae; genus Miscanthus; species Miscanthus floridulus. The sequence goes on along the minus strand of NC_089589.1, from coordinate 19,101,797 downwards.
TGTTACTCTTGGAGGTTGCCATCTCCTAGATGGCTTGGTGGTGGTCTCTATCAAAGCCCGCAAGAAGCTTGTGCGGTGCTCCAGAGAAGAGCTTTGTGAGGGGCATTGTGCTCGCCCCGCGGGAGCCACAAAGAGCAACTCTAGTTGAGCATGTCATTGAGGTACCCTCACTTTTAGGGTAGGTTCTTGCGGTGCCCGACGTGCGGGCTTGGCGGGCGATGCCAATTAGCTGCCGAACCACTAAGTGAGCGGTTGACACAATGGGGACATAGCGTGTTGGCAAGCACGTGAACCTCAGGAGAAAATCACCGTGTCAACATTGTTCTTCCCATTGGTTTGCAATCCCCTTACACAAGCTTGTAATTACTTTCATATACATTGTGCTTGTGTAGTTGCTCTTGTAATTAGTTAGCTTGTGTAGCTCACTAGTTACCTTCTTGCTTGTGTAGCATAGAAGTAGCTCTCTTGCGTGGCTAATTTGGTTTGTGTAACCTTGTTAGTCATATTGCTTAGTTTGTGTAGCTAAGTATTTGCGCTCTCTAATTTGGCATTGGTTGCCTTGTTATTAAGCATTGCTAGTGAGCTTAGGAGCTTTGTGCTTTTGCTTACTAGAATTATGTAGGAGCTCTCCAGTGTGCAAAATACTAGTGGCATAGGTTTGTGTGACCTTGCTCCTAGAATTGGTTAGGTGAGCTCTAGCTAGCCCCGCACCTTTGTTGCCTAATTAGGATCTTTATAAGGTGTTTGTGAACTTCGATAGAGAGGTGTAGTCTTGGCTAGACCGATTGTTTTAATTCCATATTTATTTCGGTTAGCCGGCGTGATTAAATTTAGAAAGGGCTATTCACCCCCCTCTAGTCTGCCATCTCGACCCTACAGGTGGTATCAAAGCTAGGTCTCTCATTTGTGGTCTTCATCGACCCGAGAGGATGGCGTCTAGTGGGCCAGATGATTGTGAGACACATTTTAATGGCACAAATTTTGCACTTTAGAAAAATCACATGCTTGATCATTTTCGTGCAAAGGGACCTAAGTTTTGGTGGATTGTCACTAGTGGTCTCACTCATGTCTTGGACCATAGAAATCTCACCAAAGCTCAAAGAGTTCTCTATAAACTTGATGCACATGCTTGTTGTTTTCTAACGAATGCATTGAGTTTTGATTTGATGAAACAAGTAAACTACACGGGAACCGCTCGTGAGATATGGGAGTCCATCAAGCGCACCTTCGGTGATTCCTCCACATGGGATGATGGCAAGTTCAAGGAGGAGCCCAAGAAGGAGGCGCATGAGTGTAACACCTTGGTGTTAAGCATGCATTAACATTCCATCTCATGAGCATAATCATCATTTCATTATGCATAAGCATCATTTATGCATTTCATTTCGAAAGAAATGAAGTATCATTTCATGTGGTGTTTAAGTTGATTGAAATTCATCATGTTTAAACTAGTGGGAATGCCATGCTCATGTTTGGATGCCATGATTTCTTGGGTTGATCACTAAGATAGCTTATAAACAATCAGGATACAATTTGGAGCCAAGTTTATATTTAAATTCTTGCCAAATTTTGCTTTTAAACTAATTCTTCAAAACTAGGGTTTTGGGATTTTATTTGACTTTAAATCTGTAGTTCAAAATATATTTGGAATTTGACTTTGGTCATAAAAGCAAAGTTGTAGAGAATAAAATTTTGAGCCACTTTTATTTTTGGGCCAAAGTTTGAAACTGCTCTGAATTAGTTCAAAAATTCGTTTGAATGAAAAAAAGAATTTAAAATAATTTGTAAAATCTCGTTTTTACATTGTTGGGCCGCCGCCTCCTTTCCGGCCTAGCGCCGCAAGCCAGCCCGGCCTGCCCCACGCCTTGCCGCTCGCCAGCGCGCCGCGCCCGACCGGCGTCAGGCCGCAGCCGCCGCGTGGCCGCCGAACGCCGGCGACGGCGTACGGGTGGCACCCCGGTGGGCCTGGCTACGCCACGCGCTCGCCTTCACCTGCCGACCGCGCTGTGCTCCTCCTCACTCTGCCAGTTCGCTCTCTCCTCCGCCAACGCAAGCAGCAGCCGCAGCGCTCGCTCCGCCGCGCGCCATCACCGGCGTAGCTATTCCGGCCGCGCCAGTTCACCTGAGCTCGCTCCATCTCGCCCTGAGCACCGCCTCCTCCTCGCGCGCCTCGTGCTCGCCTCGGTAAGCCATGGGAGGCTCCCCTTCCCTAAGAATCCCTCGCCGGAGTCATGGCCGAGCTCGCCGGAGCACTCCGCTCCGTGGACCTCGCCCCTCCGTCCTCCCTCTCGCTCTCGTTTCGCGCGCACAAGCACCGCCCGAGCTCGGTGAAGCTCCCACGCCCCTTCTCGCGCCACCTCTCGGCCGGAGATGGCCGGCCGACGGTGAGCCGCACCACCGCGCCGCCATGGCTGCTGGCCAGCTCGCTCTCGAGCTCCTCCGGCCTTGCCGCTTGCACTCCCGTGTCCGCCTTGGCAAGGTGGTCACGTTGGTGGTGACCTCGTCGCCGGTCACCTCGCCGACGGCGAGCTCCCGCCGAACAGCGCGGCCTCCTCTGCCTCAGGGGCTGACGGATGGGGTCCCGCTGACCCCCAGGCCCGTTGTCAGTCCCTGTGTGTGTCCGCGCGTGTTCAGATCCGGGTGCACCCAGCGTTTTCTTCGGCTGGTTTTCAAAAGGATTTCTAAAATGATTTCAAAAATGGATTAAATAGCTTGTAAAATGTAGATCTCGAGTTACATGGCTCCAAATTTGTTGAAACAAATTTTTTTGTGTTCCTTGTCATCAAATCTACATGATAAAAATATTGCATGTCATTTTTGAGCTACTTTAATGTAGAGCTTTATTTAATTCTTGATATTGCTGATATCTTGTGAAATGTGTAGTAAATTCTATATGTATTAGAAAAATATGATTCCAAATTTGTTAGTCTATTCTTGAGATGTACTTTTAGCAAAAAATATATGTCATGCAGGTTATGTGGAAAAATATGGCTAGGTAGGTTATGTGTATTAATTGTTGATTTCTTATAAAATTGCTAGGGCTAAAAATATGAATAATACATGTAGGTGAAACTTTTTGGACACTACTTGTATCCTCTGTAGATCATGGGAAAAATACCAAATCTGTTGTTTGACACTTTTCGTAGTACAAAGTATTTTCATGCTCAATTATCTACCATAGCTTGTCATTTTTGTGTAGGCTGTTATACTTATCTAAATGCAACGAAAATTTTATGGTAGTCTACTTAGAGTATTACTATGCTACTGTAATTTTCTCAGATTTTTATGAGCCCCAGAAGTATATGTACTGTTGTAGCCCTAGTTTAACATGAAATAAACAAACCTTCTTTAACGCAGGATTAGTTAATAATGTTGGCTTTGGTGTATCTTTGAAGCATCTTAGATTGTTGTGGTGACTTGGTATGTTAGTACAGTGGTTGTCGTAGTAGATAGTAGTACATGTTCTTGGATGATGTTGACTACCTTGTAGAAGAACTTCGCTACGACTATGTCCAATAAAGTTAAACATGCTCATCCACATTTCATGCATCATAATCATTACAGGTCATCTCTCCAATGCACCTCTGCATTAGCACTTATACATCTGCATCATACATGATCGCAGGAGGAGTTGCTAGTAGCAGTTCAGGAAGAGGAGACCGGGACCGATCCACAAGAAGTCCAGGCACAGGAGGTGCCCGAGGAAGAAGAGCAAGGAGAGGACTTGCCGGAGTGCGTGGATCACCAACCTAGTTCGTTCGAATGAGGCAAGCCTCGGAGCATTCTAAGTCTCCTACTTTATAAAAGCAATTCTTTCTATATAATATGAGTTTATGTATTGTTGCATTAAGTTGTAGGAGTTGATTGAAACCGTTGATGCATTCCTTACTATCCTTGTCTACCTTATTATCTTTTCCCTGTTAGGTCAGGATCGAATAACTGCTTAGCCTTGCTTAGACCGGTAGCGATCGGTGATACCCGATTACCTACGTTATAGGTGGTTACAGGAAGAAATTAGCTATGGACTGAATGATATTCTGGAATTAACCATATGTGATGGAAAATTGGAGACCGGACGGAAAAGTTGGAGGCAACCAGACAGGGTTCTGGGGTGCTGTTAGTTTCCGTCTGTGTTGATTAAGGACCGATCGTTGCTCGTCCCTCTTGTCATGTTGAACGCATGCCTCACATTTAGCTGGCCGAATAAAGTACTTTTCGACCACGAAGCTAGTGGCACTATTCGGGCCGGGATCTACACGGGTGCGCGTATTGGTGCTGATGGGGGTATGACAGGGGCGCGAAGAGTGAGTCCAAGGGCAGGTGTGACCTGATTCCTGGTAGTCAGGCGGTCCCTGGGTACTGCGGCTCTAGATTGTCCCGCGGCTACCTAAAAAGTGTCATTGGTGATCTGTAGCTCACTTGATCGGTGGGTGTGGTTTGTGTGAGGAATAAATCACCAGCTGGTTAGGAATCGATTCGAATCGCCATCGCTCCTGGATCATGAGCACTTGACTCGAGCTACGGCATTGTAGTAATTATTATGGAACAATGATGGTTATCTGGATTGTATGGACAGGCTAAAGCTAAATTGGTAACTGGATGTTAATGGTTAATCATGTGATTGCTATAGTACAGATGCTTACCTAGATGACTAGGTTATAATAAAAAGGATGCAAAGTATTTAAAATAATGATTTCAGGATAGCTTATGCTTTTCGCAAACAAGTCAGCTAGTCCACTAAAGAAAGCCCTGCATAATCCTTGGTGTCGCTTTATTTTGGTTTAAGACGGGTAAGTCTAGCTGAGTACCTTCTCGTACTCAGGGCGTTGTTCCCCTTTGTTGTTGCAGATGGTCAAATGTACTACGGCTATTGCATTAACTGCCTGTACCCGGCGATGGGTGACAACTAGGACCAAGGGCAATGGTCACTCCGTATTTCTCATATGATGCTTTTGTTGGAAACGACTACATACTGGCACTGTATCTGAACTAAAAGTGTGTGTGTGGCTTTAAAACTATTTACTTACGCTATTTCAGTTGAACTTAGTTTGTAATAACTTTATGTTCTAAACTCTGATGTATCTACTATCGTTGTGGACTTTATGTAACGTGTGACGGTACTTGCTAAACTTGTACGATCTTGGTTTGTATGTCGATTGGTTTGAAATCCTTCGTGGTTTCACGGACTACCGGGTTATACGGGCTTAAGTTTGCTAAATTATCTGCTTCGGCGGAAGATTTTCTTACTTAATCTCGTATAATTGGTCGGTTCTGTTACAGCTGGCATCAGAGCAAGGTTTAGCATGTTATTGTTCATGCGTGTATTTAAAATAAAGGGTTTTGTGTTACAAAACTAATTATGAACTTATAGTATATAAGTGTTTCAACCTTTAATTTAAAACTTAATAGTGTGCCAGTGGTCATATCCTTTATGCCCAGTTAAGGACTCTAGGTGGCTTATTTAAGTACTGACTTGGGGGGTCTTTGCATCATATTTCTATTTCGTCGCTCATACGGCGTGCTATTGTATGAGTGCCATTCACTTGAATGGTAATGAATGGATCCATTACCTCTACGCCTCGGTAAGTGAGAGTTGTGAGAGCATGGTCGGACGCACTGCCGACCTAGGGAAGTGTTTATATGATGCCGGATTATTTACATGCCATACGTATGTTTGTATGAAGGTATCCAATGTGTGGGAATTCCATCCTGTGGTGACGATGCCGTCGATAGGACGATGGTTCGGGTAGTTGCTACCGTTGTACGCGTATCGGGGAATACGTGTAAAACGAGTAGATTACTTTACTGCTTCCATGCATAAATTTCATAATGTCGGGGTTTGGGCTGAAGTGGATCTTTTGTAGGTACATAACAGCGCTATAGTGTAGTACGTATTAGCTACGTTATGAGAGATCGTTGTATGCCACCGTCTATGCCGCTAGCCATTTTTATTTTTCTAAGTTTGTGAGAACGTACGGAACGTGCATGCATCATGTTGTTACATATCATTCATGGCATTGTTCCTCCCCTTATAAGTTGATTATCTCATTTTGATAAAAATGACAACTTAACCTTGTTCTCACATGGGTAATAAAACAACAATTTGCTACAGATGGCTCGCACGAAGCAGACTGCCCGTAAGTCCACCGGAGGAAGGGCACCTCGATGTCAGTTGGCCCTAAGGGAGCACCGCACCACAGACACCTTCTTGAGCGAGTTTGGCATGCCGACCTTACTTTGGAGAGTGCTCCATGATGTGGGGTACCCAGAGGGTCAAGAGCCGGTGTACTCTTGGAATGAGAGCCAGTTTGCAGAGGATGGACTCGCAGTGGTAGAGATCACCGTTCCTGCTCTTGGTGATGCTCCAGAGTGGGACGGTTGGCACTTGGAGTTTGAGGGTCGCACTCCTATTGAGGGTACAGAGGGAGCAGCTTTCCGTGTCATCAGGGACATCATGAGCAAATTTCCCAGAGAGCTGGCAGCAGCTCTAGCTGGCACTTTTCCTAGGGATGATCCTCGTGATGCTAATTGGGTTCAGCCTCATGGAAGTGCTTTGGTCAGAGGTCCAGCTGAGGGACAGGCTAGCGACAACCATGCTATGAGTGCGATGTTTGCCGCTATCAGAGCATACCAGAGTCTTGAGTGTACCTACTGGACTTTGACTGGTTTGCATGGCGATGATAAGCTCAAGGCAAGAAAGCAAAAGAAGCAGCAGGCACGTGCTATAGATAGTTTGCAGGAGTAGTTGGCTGATATGAGCGTACAGCGGGACCAGGCAGCAGAGAGAGGTAATAGAGCTATGCAGCGGGTGCGTACGTTGACTCAGGCCAACAACAATGCAGACCGCATGATTGGACAACTGATTCAGGAAAGGAATGAAGCCTGGAACGCAAGGAACCTTCTGCGATAGAGGGTCGATGAGCTAGAGGAGTACAACGTCAACCTGCATGAGGAGTTTCACGCGCTCTACAATGGGGTTGGCCCATATGCTCCTCCAGACGCCGCTGGTATGGACATCGACGAGGACGAGCCTGTAGTTTCACCTAGGGGCGATGGTGACGTCTCTGACCCCGACGATGGCCCCGGGGAGTAGGCTAGTGGCCTTGCGCTAGTGTGTGGGTCCTGTCGCGATGACTTTTCTTTTGTCGCTTGTAACTTGATGTATCTTGTTTCGAACTTATGAGACTTGGCATGTGTTGGAACTTGGCTAGTACTGCGATATCTGAACGTATAAAAAGTCCAGTGTATGTATGCTGGCAACCCATTTGTAATGGACGCGATGTGTGTGCTTAAGTAATCTAATTAGTGGTGTTGTGTAATTGGAATGAATTATTGTGCCCCTGTTTTATTGTATGAATTTATTCTCTCCAGTGAAGTCAGTACGGCATAATTTCTTTCCATTCACCTGCAATTTCTACAACATCGCCTAATGATTACTGTTGCTGGAATATGCAGATGCCGAACACTCACCGCACCGTGTATGACGCTACTAAGGTAGGTGGTAGTGCTGCTGGAAATGAGAACCGTGAACCGCCACCACCTCCTCCTCCACCATACACTGTGGAACAGTTCTTCGCACAGTTCCTTAGAAGTCAACGCAACATGGAGGGCATGCAGCAGAACATGGAAGCTGCATTGTGCCATATTGCTGACAACACCCGCCGTGGGTTAAACCCAGGTGGACATGAAGTGAATCAGCATAGCAGTTTCAAGGACTTTATGGACACCAGACCACCAATCTTCAAAGAAGCTGCAGAGCCGTTGGATGCAGAAGAGTGGATAAACACCATGGAAGATAAGTTTCGTGTTCTGAGGATGACAGAAGTATTGAAAACTGAGTATGTGGCTCATCAGCTGCAAGGCCCTGCGAGAATGTGGTGGAAGCACCACCGCACCACTTTTCCCCCAAATGCCCACATTACTTGGAGGGAATTCACTGAAGCTTTTCGTGGAACATACATTCCCCCTGGGTTGACAGAAATGAAGTTTGGAGAGTTTCTCGCACTGACTCAAGGCACCAAGACTGTGACACAGTATCTACATGCATTCAATAATCTAAGTCGCTATGCCTCTGACGTGGTGAATACCGATGCCAAAAAGATTGCTAGTTTCAAGAGAGGTCTGAATCCCAAGATGATGAAGCACGTGGGTACTAACACAAGAACGGGTTTCAATGACTTTGTTAGTGACTGCTTAAAGCAAGAAAAGAACAACAATGTGTATGCTACTTCCAAGACTCGCAAGAGAGCTTTTGAGTCGGGTCCGTCCCAGCCAAGGGCCCCGATGGCAAACCGTTCTGCGTATCGTTCGCCTACCCCTGGTGCGAGGTTCAGGCCACCCCAACGTAGGAATCAGAATGCCCAGCAACCTCAGAGGAATCAGAAGCCATTCAAGATGGCGGTGCCACAAGCCAAGACTGGACAAGGCAGTTCTTCTGGAGCTGCTACTCAAGTAAGAGGACCATGTTACAACTGCAATCAATCTGGGCACTTTGCGAAGTTTTGCCCAAATCCTAAGAAGCCGCAGAATCAGTACCAAGCTCGTGTGCACCACACCACCATTGATGACATCCCGGAAGGAGAGCCCATGATAGCCGGTATGTTTTCTATCAGCAATCATCCTGCAGTCGTTTTGTTTGATTCTGGATCATCTCATTCATTCATAAGTCAAGCATTTGCAAGAAAGTATGAGCAAAAGATAGTTGAATTGGAATGTGCTTATCGAATCAGTTCAGCTGGGGCTGATCTGTTAACTAATCAGGTAATCCGGGGAGTAACCCTGTGCATAGCAAACAGGCAGTATAAGCTTAACTTGATAGTTATGCTAGGGCTAGTTCTAGATGTGATTATAGGAATGAACTGGATGACTAAGATGGGGGTAGTAATTGATGTTGGGGGAAGAAGCATTTCTCTCAAGGAACCTGTTGGAGAAGGTACCTTTCAAGTAACCTTACCTCGAAAAATAGATCTGGCCAGTACAACTTGTGCAGTCCAAACTACTCTTCTAGCTAAGATTCCAGTAGTGTGCGAGTTTTCGGACGTGTTTCCCGATGAGTTACCTGGTCTTCCACTGGACCGAGATGTTGAGTTCGCCATTGAGTTAATCCCTGGAACACCACCAATCTCAAGAAGGCCGTATCGGATGCCTCCAAATGAATTAGCCGAGTTGAAGAAGCAACTCAATGATCTGTTGGCTAAGGGTTTGATTCGTCCTAGTTCCTCGGAATGGGGATGTCCCGCACTGTTCGTGAAGAAGAAGAAGGATAACTCCTTACGGATGTGCGTGGACTACCGGCCACTGAATGCGGTGACAATTAAAAACAAGTATCCTCTACCTCGGATCGATATCTTGTTTGATCAATTGTCGAAAGCCAAGGTGTTCTCCAAGATAGATTTGAGATCAGGGTACCATCAAATCAAGATTAAACCACAAGATATACCCAAAACTGCGTTCTCCACCAGATATGGTTTGTACGAGTATCTTGTCATGTCCTTTGGTTTGACAAATGCTCCTGCATACTTTATGTATCTGATGAATTCGGTCTTTATGCCGGAATTGGATCAGTTCGTGATTGTGTTCATTGATGACATTCTGATATACTCTGAGAACGAACAGGATCATGCCGAGCACCTGAGGGTTGTCTTGACTAGACTCAGAGACCACCAGTTGTATGCTAAGTTTAGTAAATGTGAGTTCTGGCTGAAGACAGTTCCTTTTCTTGGTCATGTGTTATCTGAGAATGGAATCTCAGTGGACCCTAGTAAAATACAAGAGGTTATGGACTGGAAGGCACCCAGCACAGTTCATGAGGTTCAAAGTTTTCTCGGATTAGCCGGATACTATCGCCGTTTTATTCTGGACTTCTCAAAGATTGCCAAGCCGATGACAAGTTTACTACAAAAGGACCATAAGTTCGCTTGGACAGAGGAGTGCGAGGCAGCTTTCTACACCTTGCGGAAATTGCTAACCACTGCTCCTGTTCTGGCGCAACCAGACATAGAGAAGCCGTTTGATGTGTTTTGCGATGCATCAAAGAATGGCTTAGGATGTGTCCGGATGCAAGATGGGAGAGTTATTGCTTATGCCTCACGTCAGTTAAAGAAGCATGAGGTTAACTATCCTACGCACGATTTAGAGCTTGTAGCTGTTGTGCATGCTCTAAAGATTTGGAGACACTACTTGCTTGGGAATGTGTGCAATATCTTTACAAATCATAAGAGTCTCAAGTACATATTTACTCAGTCTGAGTTGAATATGCGACAAAGAAGATGGTTAGAGTTAATAAAGGATTATAATCTGAATGTGCACTATCATCTGAGAAAGGCAAATGTAGTAGCAGATGCCTTAAGTAGGAAGTCACATTCTCTTACTATGCAACCATTGTTTGAGGATGAGTTCAATTTGTTACATCCTGCTGTGTTGCATAATATCCAGGTTAGCTGTACCTTGGAGAGCAAGATCATTGAGGGTCAGAAAACAGATAAGGGAATATTCTATATCAAGGAGAAAATAAAGAAAGAACCAACTAAGCACTTTAGAGTGGATGAACAAGGAGTGTTATGGTTTAAGGACCGTTTGGTTGTACCGAAAGATCAAGAGCTCAAGAACAAATTGATGGATGAAGCTCATCACTCTAAGTTATCTATCCATCCTGGAAGTAACAAGATGTACCAAGAATTGAGACCTCGTTATTGGTGGACGAAGATGAAGAAGGAGATTGCAGCATATGTTGCTCGTTGCGACACATGTTGTAGAGTGAAAGCTCTTCACATGAGACCCGCAGGAATGTTGCAACCTTTGTCAATACCAGATTGGAAATGGGATGATATAAGTATGGATTTTATCACCGGATTACCTACCACACCAAAGGGAAATGATTCGATTTGGGTAATTGTAGATCGCCTTACCAAATTAGCTCACTTTTTACCAGTCAAAACAACATTTCGACCACCTCAGTATGCTGAGAAGTACATTACAGAGATTGTCCGCTTACATGGTATACCAAAGACTATCGTGTCTGATCGTGGGTCACAATTTACCGCTCATTTTTGGGAGCATCTTCATAAAGGTTTGGGTACTAGCTTGATCCGGAGTACAGCTTACCACCCATAGACAGATGGTCAGACAGAGCGAGTTAATGCTATTCTTGAAGATATGCTTAGAGCTTGTGTGTTGTCGTCTAAGGGTTCATGGGAATCATGGTTACCTTTGGCAGAGTTCTCTTACAACAACAGCTACCAAGAGAGTATCAAGATGGCTCCATTTGAAGCATTGTATGGCAGGAAATGTAGGACACCCTTGAATTGGGTCGAGCCGGGAGAAAGAAGGTTTTACGGAGTCGATTTTGTGGACGATGCTGAGAGAAAAGTCCATATTATCCAACAAAACATGAAGGCGGCACAGTCACGCCAAAAGAGCTATGCCGATAAGAGAAGGAGACCGCTAGAATTTCAAGTTGGTGACTACGTTTATCTGAAGGTTACTCCAATGAAGAAAGTACAACGGTTTGGAGTTAAAAGAAAACTTGCTCCTAGATTCGTAGGACCGTACAAGATCATAGAGAAGAAGGGTCCCGTGGCGTATAAGTTACAGTTACCGGAAGCGATGGGTTTGATCTTCCCAGTCTTCCATGTATCATAGTTGAAGAAGTGCTTGCGTGTTCCGGAAGAGAGAATAGAACCTCAGAGCATTCAGCTCAAATCAGACTTGGAATACCGTGAGCAACCGGTTCGAGTTTTGGATACTAAGGACCGAGTCACTCGGAACAAAGTGGTGAGAACATATAAGATACAGTGGAGTCACCACGATGATGGTGATGCGACGTGGGAAACAGGAGAGTATCTTCAAAACGCTTATAAGGATTTTTATAACAAATGGTTCGTAACTCAAAATCTCGGGACGAGATTCTTATAAGTGGGGAGGGCTGTAACACCTCGGTGTTAAGCATGCATTAACATTCCATCTCATGAGCATAATCATCATTTCATTATGCATAAGCATCATTTATGCATTTCATTTCGAAAGAAATGAAGTATCATTTCATGTGGTGTTTAAGTTGATTGAAATTCATCATGTTTAAACTAGTGGGAATGCCATGCCCATGTTTGGATGCCATGATTTCTTGGGTTGATCACTAAGATAGCTTATAAACAATTAGGATACAATTTGGAGCCAAGTTTATATTTAAATTCTTGCCAAATTTTGCTTTTAAACTAATTCTTCAAAACTAGGGTTTTGGGATTTTATTTGACTTTAAATCTGTAGTTCGAAATATATTTGGAATTTGACTTTGGTCATAAAAGCAAAGTTGTAGAGAATAAAATTTTGAGCCACTTTTATTTTTGGGCCAAAGTTTAAAACTGCTCTGAATTAGTTCAAAAATTTGTTTGAATGAAAAAAAGGAATTTAAAATAATTTGTAAAATCTCGTTTTTACATTGTTGGGCCGCCGCCTCCTTTCCGGCCCAGCGCCGCAAGCCAGCCCGACCTGCCCCACGCCTCGCCCGCTCGCCAGCGCGCCGCGCCCGACCGGCGTCAGGCCGCAGCCGCCGCGTGGCCGCCGAACGCCGGCGACGGCGTACGGGTGGCACCCCGATGGGCCCGGCTACGCCACGCGCTCGCCTTCACCTGCCGACCGCGCTATGCTCCTCCTCACTCTGCCAGTTCGCTCTCTCCTCCGCCAACGCAAGCAGCAGCCGCAGCGCTCGCTCCGCCGCGCGCCATCACCGGCGTAGCTGTTCCGGCCGCGCCAGTTCACCTGAGCTCGCTCCATCTCGCCCTGAGCACCGCCTCCTCCTCGCGTGCCTCGTGCTCGCCTCGGTAAGCCATGGGAAGCTCCCCTTCCCTGAGAATCCCTCACCGGAGTCATGGCCGAGCTCATCGGAGCACTCCGCTCCGTGGACCTCGCCCCTCCGTCCTCCCTCTCGCTCTCGTTTCACGCGCACAAGCACCGCCCGAGCTCGGTGAAGCTCCCACGCCCCTTCTCGCGCCACCTCTCGGCCGGAGATGGCCGGCCGACGGTGAGCCGCACCACCGCACCGCCATGGCTGCTGGCCAGCTCACTCTCAAGCTCCTCCGGCCTTGCCGCTTGCACTCCCGTGTCCGCCTTGGCAAGGTGGTCACGTTGGTGGTGACCTCGTCGCCGGTCACCTCGCCGACGGTGAGCTCCCGCCGAACAGCGCGGCCTCCTCTGCCTCAGGGGCTGACGGGTGGGGTCCCGCTGACCCCCGGGCCCGTTGTCAATCCCTATGTGTGTCCGCGCGTGTTCAGATCCGGGTGCACCCAGCGTTTTCTTCGGCTGGTTTTCAAAAGGATTTCTAAAATGATTTCAAAAATGGATTAAATAGCTTGTAAAATGTAGATCTCAAGTTACATGGCTCCAAATTTGTTGAAACAAATTTTTTTGTGTTCCTTGTCATCAGATCTACATGATAAAAATATTGCATGTCATTTTTGAGCTACTTTAATGTAGAGCTTTATTTAATTCTTGATATTGCTGATATCTTGTGAAATGTGTAGTAAATTCTATATGTATTAGAAAAATATGATTCCAAATTTGTTAGTATATTCTTGAGATGTACTTTTAGTGAAAAATATATGTCATGCAGGTTATGTGGAAAAATATGGCTAGGTAGGTTATGTGTATTAATTGCTGATTTCTTGTAAAATTGCTAGGTCTAAAAATATGAATAATACATGTAGGTGAAACTTTTTGGACACTACTTGTATGCTCTGTAGATCATGGGAAAAATACCAAATCTGTTGTTTGACACTTTTCGTAGTACAAAGTATTTTCATGCTCAATTATCTACCATAGCTTGTCATTTTTGTGTAGGCTGTTATACTTATCTAAATGCAACAAAAATTTTATGGTAGTCTACTTAGAGTATTCTATGCTACTGTAATTTTCTCAGATTTTTATGAGCCCCAGAAGTATATGTACTGTTGTAGCCCTAGTTTAACATGAAATAAACAAACCTTCTTTAACGCAGGATTAGTTAATAATGTTGGCTTTGGTGTATCTTTGAAGCATCTTAGATTGTTGTGGTGACTTGGCATGTTAGTACAGTGGTTGTCGTAGTAGATAGTAGTACATGTTCTTGGATGATGTTGACTACCTTGTAGAAGAACTTCGCTACGACTATGTCCAATAAAGTTAAACATGCTCATCCACATTTCATGCATCATAATCATTACATGTCATCTCTCCAATGCACCTCTGCATTAGCACTTATACATCTACATCATACATGATCGCAGGAGGAGTTGCTAGTAGCAGTTCAGGAAGAGGAGACCGGGACCGATCCACAAGAAGTCCAGGCACAGGAGGTGCCCGAGGAAGAAGAGCAAGGAGAGGACTTGCCGGAGTGCGTGGATCACCAACCTAGTTCGTTCGAATGAGGCAAGCCTCGGAGCATTCTAAGTCTCCTACTTTATAAAAGCAATTCTTTCTATATAATATGAGTTTATGTATTGTTGCATTAAGTTGTAGGAGTTGATTGAAACCGTTGATGCATTCCTTACTATCCTTGTCTACCTTATTATCTTTTCCCTGTTAGGTCAGGATCGAATAACTGCTTAGCCTTGCTTAGACCGGTAGCGATCGGTGATACCCGATTACCTACGTTATAGGTGGTTACTGGAAGAAATTAGCTATGGACTGAATGATATTCTGGAATTAACCATATGTGATGGAAAATTGGAGACCGGATGGAAAAGTTGGAGGCAACCAGACAGGGTTCTGGGGTGCTGTTAGTTTCTGTCTGTGTCGATTAAGGACCGATCGTTGCTCGTCCCTCTTGTCATGTTGAACGCATGCCTCACATTTAGCTGGCCGAATAAAGTACTTTTCGACCGCGAAGCTAGTGGCACTATTCGGGCCGGGATCTACATGGGTGCGCGTATTGGTGCTGATGGGGGTATGACAGGGGCGCGAAGAGTGAGTCCAAGGGCAGGTGTGACCTGATTCCTGGTAGTCAGGCGGTCCCTAGGTACTGCGGCTCTAGATTGTCCCGCGGCTACCTAAAAAGTGTCATTGGTGATCTGTAGCTCACTTGATCGGTGGGTGTGGTTTGTGTGAGGAATAAATCACCAGCTGGTTAGGAATCGATTCGAATCGCCATCGCTCCTGGATCATGAGCACTTGACTCGAGCTACGGCATCGTAGTAATTATTATGGAACAATGATGGTTATCTAGATTGTATGGACAGGCTAAAGCTAAATTGGTAACTGGATGTTAATGGTTAATCATGTGATTGCTATAGTACAGATGCTTACCTAGATGACTAGGTTATAATAAAAAGGATGCAAAGTATTTAAAATAATGATTTCAGGATAGCTTATACTTTTCGCAAACAAGTCAGCTAGTCCACTAAAGAAAGCCCTGCATAATCCTTGGTGTCGCTTTATTTTGGTTTAAGACGGGTAAGTCTAGCTTAGTACCTTCTCGTACTCAGGGCGTTGTTCCCCTTTGTTGTTGCAGGTGGTCAAATGTACTACGGCTATTGCATTAACTGCCTGTACCCGGCGATGGGTGACAACTAGGACCAAGGGCAATGGTCACTCTGTATTTCTCATCTGATGCTTTTGTTGGAAACGACTACATACTGGCACTGTATCTGAACTAAAAGTGTGTGTGTGGCTTTAAAACTATTTACTTCCGCTATTTCAGTTGAACTTAGTTTGTAATAACTTTATGTTCTAAACTCTGATGTATCTACTATCGTTGTGGACTTTATGTAACGTGTGACGGTACTTGCTAAACTTGTACGATCTTGGTTTGTATGTCGATTGGTTTGAAATCCTTCGTGGTTTCACGGACTACCGGGTTATACGGGCTTAAGTTTGCTAAATTATCTGCTTCGGCGGAAGATTTTCTTACTTAATCTCGTATAATTGGTCGGTTCTGTTACAATGAGCATGTTGAGCATGAACACAAATTGGTGATTGTGGAAGATTGCTCTACCTCATGGTCAAGTGATAATGATGATGATGCTACCACAAAATCACTTGACAAGATTGATGGTGATGCCTCAAGTGATGTACATGATGATCCTACTCCATGCACACTTGAGGGTGATAATAATGGATCATGCTTGGGCTATGAGAGTGGTGTTTCTTGAAGCTCTCCAACCACATCACATTGCTTCATGTCGCAAGGTAACACCAAGGTATCAAATGCCAATGTGGTTGATCATGTTGATTCATATGATGAGCTTGTTAGTAGACTTGCTAGCATAACTATGCCTTTAGAAAATGAGAAAGCTAAAACATTGAAATTGGAAAATAAAAACTCATTTCTAAAGAACTCTTGTGAAGAACATAAGAAATTATTTGATGTTCTTAAATATTCACATTGTGAGCTAAAATTGAATCATGAGACACTACTTGCATCTCATGAAGAATTATTAGAACAACATGCTTCTCTCATTAAAGTGTTTACAAAGAAACTTAAAAATAATGAGAGCTCATCACATGGATCAAATGATAAATTGCAAAATGTTGCTAACCCTTGTGATGTAGGCAAGAAGCATGTATCCACCTCTTGTAATGAATTATTAGATATGACATGCTCTTCACATATAGATGTTTGTTCTACTTCTATGTCTTATAACACTAACCTTTTGAAGGAGAACAATGAGCTCAAAAATGAAGTGAAGAATTTGAGCAACAAGTTGGAGAGGTGCTACAACTCAAAAGTCACCTTTGAGCACATATTAAAGACTCAAAGAAACTATGGTGACAGGTGTGGCCTTGGCTTCAAGAAGAAGATGACAAAGGGCAAAAGAAAGAGAGAAAGAAAGATGAAGAAGCTACAACAAAGAAAGCTCTCTCATACCATGTGCTATCGGTGTCATGAAGCGGGACACCGTGCAAATGGTTGCCCTAACATTGAGAAGCTCAAGAAGATAAAAGAAGAGAGGCTCAAGCATGTGAAGTGCTTCAAGTGCCGCACTTGGGGTCATCTTATCTCAATGTGTTCAACCAAGCAATTGGTGAAGCAACTAGAAGAGCCTCAACCAAAGTCACAAGTTGAGCAAGAGAAGACACCCCAAGAGCAAGTCAAGATCTATCATGAAGATGGTGGGGACTTGATGACGAAGAAGAAGAAAACAAGAAGGGGTCGAAAGGCAAGGCATCCAATGCAAACTCAAGATGCCAAGATGATGAGCAAGACACAAGATGAGAAGAAAGTCTATGCTCACATCAAGTGCTTCAAGTGTGGAAATACGGGACACTTTACCTCTAAGTGTCCTACCAAGCTTGAGAATAAGGCTCAAGCAGTACATGAGAGGCAAGGCAATGGGAAGCACCACATGAGTAAGGAAGAGAAGGCTCAATCAAAGAGAAAGTGCTACTCATACCGAAAAAAGGGACACATGGCACATTCATGTCCCCAAGGTAACACTCCTAAGCCTATTTCAATTGATGATGATTCTATGCTTAGGAAGGATGGTAATGGTACCTCTATGGTTGCTATTGCAAAACATCCCGCTACTCATACTAAGGCTTTGCCTAAGTATGTTGCTCCTAACTTGAGAGGACCTAAACTTGTTTGGGTACCATCAAAAAGTGGATGATTGATTGTAGGTACCATCAGCATTGGAGACTTGATTCAATTAATTTCATATTGATAATCATATGTTGAGTCAAAATATGAAGCCTAGTACACATCCAAACCCAATGCCATGATAATTGAGTGAAGTCCAAATGTGCTACATCATTCAAGTGCTATAATTTAAGTTGTTGATGATTTATTGGATATATATATTTGATGGCTTATAAGAATTTGAGTTAAAGCTTGCAAATTGATCGATCATGAGCTAACTAAGATATATCTCTTGTTGATCATTTTATTTGGGTGCATATGAGTTGATTGAATTGGATAAATATGAAATGTTGCTTGCTATAGATGTTTGAATGGATAAATAGCTTAGTAATCAAGTTTAGATTGATTTGTGTTGGATAAGCTCATAAGATGATATTTAGTAAGTGGATTGAATGTATTTATGTCTTGTGAAAGTATTCAAACAAGTTGGTTTCAAGTTTGATTCATATTTGATGAAGTATAGCTCAATAATTGAAATATGTCCTACATTGCAAAATCTGAGCTAGCTATGATCTTAGCCATGTTTGACTGATCAAAACTTATTGGATTGGCACAAAAATTGGTGTACATGCTCTAAACTTATGATATAAGATGCAGTACAAATTTCATGAGAATTGAATAAGAGATGCTTTGGTTTTGGAGGGGATCTTGTCAGCTATAGCGCAGCAGTTTTTAGCATGTAACAGTGATGGAAGAATTGAAATATGGTAGCAATCTAGAAGTTAAATGAAGCTCAAATTTTTGCAACTGCTAGATAACTTAGTGAATCATATCTCGAATAAATTTCGTAGTATTTGGATTTGTACTTTGGGAGATATGCATTTTTCCTTGAAGAGTACAAAATCTGCCAGAAAAGTGACAAATGTTGGATTGATCTAGAGTCACTTTGATTGAAAGGTCCTCAAGTTGGAAACATATTTATAAGTAGTTGAGGTACCTAAGTTTGGTTTTGAGATGATCTATAAGCATGACAAGCAAAGAGTACAAGGACATTTGATTGTGGAGTGTACTTTACACACATTTGGTACTCAAATTGGAAGATCAAACTCAAACTCAAAATGATGATAAAGTTTAAGTTCTAGTGACTATTGGAAATCATTTGGTAGAAAGAAAAGGACTTAAACAAGTTGAAAGAAAAAGACTTAAAGAAGGAATCAATGTTACTCATAAAATTAAGTCCAGCACTTGGGTCAATCAACAAATTCATTTCAAGTGAGTGTCAAGAATGATTCTTGGAGAGATGTCACTTCTCCCTAGTGTAGGGGCTTGCCGCCTATGTATAGGTAAACCAAGTGTGGTACTTGGAAGGCTAACATGGAAGTGATGATCCAAGGGACATTTGAGATGCTTAGTTGAAGCAATCAAAAGGGTTGATCAAGAAAAGCAAGCAACACCCAAAAAGAGAGCTAGTCATGATATTCCAAGTGGTATTCTCACTTTGATGCTCTCATGCAAGCAAAGATGAAATGAAGAAGCAAGCTAACCACAACAAGATAGTGCACTTGATCATATTAGTGGTTCTCAAATCATATGGGTGAAGAATTGATTTCATTATTCATGATTGATCTTCACCAAGATTATAATTGGACTTCATGTTGCTATTGGAGTAATGAATTGGAATCTACGTGACTATCCTCTACTCCAACATAGCAAAGGTATCATTGTAATGTGCATGATCATTTCATCCCTTACTAGTATGCGATTAGTGCATATAGTACATGCTTCATAGGATCATGCATAACAAATGAAATGTTTAAATTCATAGCCTACCACTATTGCTTGAATGACTAGTTGATCTAGTTGTTAGTATATGAATTCGTTCATGAGCTAGTGAACCCAAGTACTTGATTTAATTTGGATTGCCAACAAGTGACAAGTACAACATTGGCAAGATAACCCTTGTAAGAGGTGTGAAGAAGCTTGTCATTGGTTCAAACCGGACTTGAAAGCTTAGGCAAATCAATTTAGTTCAAGTCAACCATAGAAGCCCATGATAGTGATAAGAGTACATGCACAAGACAACAATGCAAATGGATATCTAGTTTGTTTGTTTCAAGTGGTATCTAGACTCAAGTATTTCATCAAGAATTCACAAGTGATGTCTAGATCAACTCGCAAGTGATATCCTATAAGTGGTACTCATGAAGATAACAAAAGGTTTAAGAAATGATTTTTATTGATAAATCCAACAAGTGGTTCCATACTAGAAAATTCTTTCAAGTGGTATCACATCTACACATGGTATCAATCATGCAAGATGATGGTTCCACAAGTGATCATCAAATAAAGAATGCATCCCTCACCTACAAGAGCCCAAGTGTATCAAATGGATGACCCATGCTATCATATAGGGGGTGGTGTCATTCCAATAATCAAGTGATGTCCATTAAAAATGCAAGATTCAAGCCTCAACCATCTACCCTAAATGCAAACCTTTGCATCAATGAGAACCACACCTCTTATGGAAATTGATGACAAAGGGGGAGAGATTGTACAAAGATATGAAAGCTTTGAGAAATTGAGACAAAGAAGTAGAGGTTGGACATGGACATGAGAAGCACACAAGTATGGGGAGCAACATTGAAGAAAAGAGATGGATCACAATTCTTGGACAAGAAAAGCACACAAGTAGGGGGAGCAAGCTCATGAACCTTGATTAGTTGCATTTGAAATGTGCATAGTCATGTGCTTGCTTGCATTGCATAAATTTCTTAAATTTGATATGCATGCTTGTGTGGTGTATGCTAGTTGTAGAACTTGAATGATGATTAGATAACTAGCATGCATAGAATGGTAGCTAGACTTGTATTTTTACACGTGGTACTAGAACCTTGCTTATAAATGATGATCTCACGAGGTTTCTAGTGTTTTTTGTTGTCTAGCTACTCATGGTGCTAAGGATGATGTTAAAAGTGCAACTCCGATTGGTATCACACTTCAAAGGTTCATTCTATACACCTTAGTATCATTTGGTAGTAATTACTCTCCCACAATTCCAATCTATGTATATGTGCGAGCTTCAAACTAAACACTCTAGCACATATGTAGGGGGAGCTAATACTACCATTTTGGGTTTGTGGTACTTGTCCAAAATCATTTACATATGGTAAAATTGCTTGGGCAAGCAACATGAATCCAAAAAAGCTTAATTTCTATATCTTTGTAGAGTTGTCATCAATTACCAAAAAGGGGAGATTGAAAGGTCCCAGTGTGGTTTTGGTAATTGAGTGACAACCTAGGTGGACTAATTGTGTTTATATGAGATACACATGTGATTAGTCCACGGGTACATGTGTGTGAGCAACATATGCCATGAAGGTGGAAATGGCTCAGAGATGTTGCAAAGCTCACACATGTGATGATGAAGGAGCTCATTGCACATAAGACATAACATTGAGTCATGTGATCAAGGTGGAGAAGATCAAGACAAGACTTGGCTTGATGGACCGGTGGCAAGAGTGAAAGGCAAGTCAGAGGCTTTGGAGCGATAGACCGCGTGGCGGTGAAGCTTGAGCAAGACTTGGCGCTGATGGACGAAGGCAACGGTGAAAAGCAAGTGAAGTCAAGATCACTGAACCAATATGATCACGTGATGATATGAAGTGGATCATATCATTGTTGATCATGTTGGTGCATGTGTTGCATCAATATTGGAGGAGATGGAATGGAATGCGCAAGGCAAAGGTATAACCTAGGGCATTTCATTTCACCGGTCATAGGTGCGTAGAGAAGTTGATGACTGGGTTTAGGATAGATGGCCATACTATCAAGAGGGGCAAACTTGTTTGCATATCGGTCATCTAGTGCCACTCGAGTGATCTAACTTTGCATCGTCGCTAGGATCGAGTGGCGTGGCAAGTTGAGTGGCTAATCCTTTGGAAAATATTTGTGAAAAGCTACCACACATACACATGGTAGTGTACACTTGGTGGTGTTGGCACATTTGCAAAGGAGAAGAAGTTGGTGCAGAAAAGGAGTTGAATGCGCTGGTCACGGGGTGACCGGACGCATCCGACATGAGGACCGGACGCGTCTGGTATCTTCTCGATGTGATCAGACGCGTCTGGTATTCTGGCCAGGCATGGGCAGAGTTGCCGAGGTGACCGGACTCTGGCTCATAGCACTGATCGGACGCTGAGCAATCACTGTTCAGCGTCAGTCGTGGTGACGTGGGGCGCGGGTGTTAGTCCAGAGAGGACCGAACGCAGGGGCGCGTATGGTCGGCCACACCGGACGCGTCCGGTTGGAGTCGAGCGACTTTGAGAGCTCTCTAGACTCGACCAGATACCCCTCCCGTGTCCGGTTGACCACACCGGACGCGTCCAGTCAGAGTCGAGCAGCTCTAGGAGCTCTCTGGACTCGACCGGACACTGCCCCTCCTACGTCCGGTCGGCCAAACTAGACACGTCCGATCATAGTTGGGCGGCAATGGCTACTTTCTTTAAATGGGACACGTGGTGGTCAATTAGTGACCGGACGCAGCAATCGGACACGTTCGGTCGCCACACCAGACGTCGGGTGCACGTGACCTGCATGTCCGGTCGTCCCAAAAAATGCGCAGTGAAGGGGTAACGGCTATTTTAGCCCATGGGGCTATAAATAGAAGTGTTCGTCGGCCTTTGGCCGTAAGCTTAGTAGAGCTGAGCACACTAGAGCCTTGGTGGCTTATGTGGTAGTGCTTGGGAGCCCTCTAACTCACTCTAGCTTGATAGTGTTCTTCCGATTGAGTGAGTGAGCGATTCTAGTGCGAATGCATCATGAGGTTACATCGAGTGGCACTAGGTGGTCGTTTTGCAAGCCAATGGTGCTTGTTACTCTTGGAGGTTGCCACCTCCTAGACGGCTTGGTGGTGGTCTCTGTCGAAGCCCGCAAGAAGCTTGTGCAGTGCTCTGGAGAAGAGCTTTGTGAGGGGCATTGTGCTCGCCCCGCGGGAGCCACGAAGAGCAACTCTAGTTGAGCGTGTCATTGAGCTACCCTCACTTTCGGGGTAGGTTCTTGCGGTGCCCGATGTGCCAGCTTGGCGGGTGATGCCAATTAGCCACCGAACCACCAAGTGAGCGGTCGACACAACAGGGACGTAGCATGTTGGCAAGCACATGAACCTCGGGAGAAAATCACCGTGTCAACATTGTTCTTCTCGTTGGTTTGCAATCCCCTTACACAAGCTTGTAATTACTTTTATATACATTATGCTTGTGTAGTTGCTCTTGTAATTAGTTAGCTTGTGTAGCTCACTAGTTACCTTCTTGCTTGTGTAGCATAGAAGTAGCTCCCTTCTGTGGCTCATTTGGTTTGTGTAACCTTGTTAGTCACATTGCTTAGTTTGTGTAGCTAAGTATTTGCGCTCTCTAATTTGGCATTGGTTGTGTTGTTATTGAGCATTGCTATTGAGCTTAGGAGCTTTGTGCTTTTCCTTACTAGAATTATGTAGGAGCTCTCCAGTGTGCAAAATACTAGTGGTATAGGTTTGTGTGACCTTGCTCCTAGAATTGGTTAGGTGCGCTCTAGCTAGCCCCACACCTTTGTTGCCTAATTAGAATCTTTATAAGATGTTTGTGAACTTCGATAGAGGGGTGTAGTCTTGGCTAGACCGATTGTTTTAATTCCACATTTGTTTTGGTTAGCCAGCGCGATTAAATTTAGAAAGGACTATTCACCCCCCTCTAGTCCACCATCTCGACCCTACAACGATAAGTCTCCGGTTTCCCTTGTTGTCTTTCTCCCTGGAATCCGTGGTAAGCCTTTTGACACGGTCGGTACGTGTCTTGGGCAGGTCTCGATGACAAGCTCAGGGCAGAGGAGGTGAAGAGCCATGGCCTAGAGAAGGAGCTCAGCAAGGTGAAGGACACCCTCTAGAAGGAGAGCGATGAACATGACAACCTGCGTGTCGCTGTCTAGCTGGTCTACGACAAGCTCAAGCTGGCCCCGAAGCAGGAGACAAGCTCGCTTGCGGTTCGCGCCACCCGGATCACGGACCGAGCACATGATATGGCAAGGGGCGTGCTTTGCTTTGGCGTTCACCGATCATTCACGATCGCCCGTTCTCATTACGAGAACATCGATCTGGCGACGATGAGCCAAGGCTTCACACCCGTCTATACTGACGCCGAGCTTGACGACATCGAGAAAGAGGTGGCCCCCTGGCGCATGACCTTTCTGCCAAGATAGAAGATGAAATCATCCCCCCGATGGGTTACTTTAGTCAGATAGGTTAGGTGGCGCATTTGTAATAAGCGGACAAGTTCCAACCCTTTTGTTTCGTTTAAACAAGCTTGTTCTTTTGTTTCGGTTGAACAAATTTGTTCTTTCTCCCTTTTTATGCGTAAAAAGGGTTAATGTATTCCGACCCTTCCTATTGTTAAAACTATAGAGCTCGAGGTGTGGGTGAAAAACCTAATCATGCTGGTAAGTAAGAGTGTCATAGCCGCTGGGGCGTAGGTTTCTTACAGTCCGACCAGTTTTACTCAGCGTTCGTTTTCGCAAACCTTGCCTCTAGGTTTTTAACGTGAGAAAGGGTCGGGCACGGTGACTATTTCAGAATGGATACATATATACCCTTATCAGCCCTTGAGTGAGGCCCGACCCCTTGCCGTTGCTGGGGTCAGGTTTAACTAAAGATCGAGGAGATGATAGCGAAATTGGTAAAAGAAAGCATTTTTTGTTTTAGAAACATTACTCTTAGTTTTTGTGCGTACCAGTCCCTAGGATCCAATCCATCGTCCTACGACCGTGCATTCAGTTTTCTTGCGAGTCCAACTTCCCTCGAGCCCCCGCGCGTTGTAGGGGTCCGGTCGAGGGGTCAGTTCGTCTTTGTGATCGTCATCCCTCAAGCGTTTTCTCTCTCGATAAAATGGAGGGGCTGAGCCGTGCCACGTTTTTTCTTGATGGACGAAACATGGTGCTCGGGGAGCTATTAACGGGCTAGTCCGAGTGGGGGCCCAGCTTCCCATTTGTTGGGGTCTGACATGGGTCAGCTGGTGACCAACTTTTGATTCTCAATGGCCAATCCATATAGTTCTCGGTCTGTTTGACCGGTCCCAAGGGCTCGTTGCCTTTCTTCGAGGAAAACCATGGACTGGGAATCGACCAAGACTCGAACATGGGTTGGGATGCCCTGGAGAGGCTGTGAACCCATCGAAGGGCCAGCCTTCGAACTCCTGGGCCTGAATAGGCCGTAGGAGCATTTTTAGCTCCGTATCCCTCCTTACCTGTGATGGTTCTCGTGCCTGTCTACACCGACACCGAGCTGGACGACATCGAGAAGGAGGTGGCCCCTCTGGCACAGGACTTACCTGCCGAGATAGAGGATGAGATCATCCCCCCAAGAAATGAGTTAGGTAGATAAGCCAGGCGGTGAACTTGTAATAAGTGGACAAGCTCTTAAATTTCGTTATGGCCAAACAGATTTTTAGCTCTTCTCCCCTTTTTTTATAAAAAGGTTAATGCGTTTTGACCCTTTCCGTCGTTAAGACTGTAAAGCTCGAGGTGCGGGTGAAAAAACTCTGATCACGCTAGTGAGCAAAAAGGCTATAGCCGCTAGGGCATAGGTTTCTTGTAGTCCGACCAGTTTTACTCAGCGTTCGTTTTCACAACCCTTGCTTCTAGATCTTAACGTGAGAAAGGTCGGCATAGAGAATGTCTACCGGATAGATACACTCTTTAATGCATTCCGACTCTTTCCGTAGTTAAGGCTAAAAAGCTCAGGGTGTGGGCAAAAAACTCTGATCATGCTGGTGAGCAAAAACGTCATAGCTGCTGGGGCGTAGGTTTCTTGCGGTCCGACCAGTTTTACTCAGTGTTTATTTTCGTAACCCTTTCTTCTAGATCTTAATGTGAGAATGTGTACCAGATAGATATGCTCTTATCAGCCCCCATGTGAGGCCTGACCCCTTGCCATTGCTAGGGTCAGGTGTCACTAAAGATCGAGGAGTCGATAGCGAAACTGATAAGAGAAAGAGTGCGTAGATTAAGGGTAAAAGCGACATAGCTGTTCGATGTTCCATGTGTTGATGAACACTTCGCTATCGATGGTCTTGAGCTTATAGGTGCCTAGTCGGAGCACCTCTGTGATGATGTACGGTTCCTCCCACGACGAAGAGAGCTTGTGGCGGTTCTTGTTGCTCTAGACGAGGCAGAGCACTAGGTCCCCGACGTTGAAGGCCCGACCCTGCACTCGACGGCTGTGGTACCAGCGCAACGCTTGCTAGTACTTGGCCGAGTGGAGGAGGGCAATGTCGCACGCTTCATCTAGCTAGTCCATGGCATCCTCGAGGGACACCTTGGCTCCCTGTTTGTCATACGCCCTGACCCTCGGTGCTCCATAATCGAGGTCGGTCGGGAGGATAGCCTTGGAACCATAGACAACAAAGAATGGCGTGTAGCCGGTGGCTCGGCTAGGGGTCATCCTCAGGCTCCAGGGCACCGCGAGAAGCTCCACGACCCATCGTCTGCCAAACTTATTCAACTGGTTGAAGATCCTAGGCTTGAGGCCTTGTAGGACCATGCCGTTCGTGTGCTCGACCTGCCTGTTCGTGCGTGGGTGCGCCACGGCGGCCCAATCGACACGGATGTGGTATTCATCACAGAATCGGAGGAACTTTTTCCTAGTGAACTGCGTGTCATTGTCCATGATAATGGAGTTTGGGACTCCAAAGCAGTGGATGATGTTAAGGAAGAACAACACGGCTTGCTCAGACTTGATTGCGGAGATCGGTCGAGCCTCTATCCACTTTGTAAACTTGCTACGATGACAAGCAAGTGCGTATAGCCCCGGGCACCCTCTTGAGAGGTATGACCAGATCGAGTCCCCAGACCGTGAATGGCCACGTGATGGGGATCGTTTGGAGTGCTTGGGCCGGCAGGTGGGTCTACCGAGCATAGTATTGACACCCTTCATAGGTGCGCATAATCTATTCAGCGTTGGCTACTATGGTCGGCCAGTAGAAGCCTTGTCGGAACACGTTTCCGACTAGGGTCCTAGGTGCGGCATGGTGCCCACAGACCCCATCATGGATATGACTCAGCAACTACTTCCCTTGTTTGATGGGGATGCAGCGCTGCAGGATCTTGGTGTGGCTTCACCTGTAGAGCTCGCCCTTAATAACGACAAAGGACTTGGCACGACGCGCGAGCCACCGAGCCTCCATTTTGTCTGTCGGCAGTGCCTCACGGAGGAGGTAGTCGAGGTAAGGCGTCCTCCAGTCGGCCAGAGGGTCAGGCTCTGTCGCTGGATCCTCATCAAGCTCCATGACTTCGGGGTCGGATGGAGCCACCGGCTGGTTAGCCCCCGAGCCTAGGGTAGGCGGCCCATCACCGGTCTGTTTCGGCTCCTCATAGCGGACCGAGGGCTTATATTGATCGCTAAAGAAGACACTCATCGGCACCGGCTCTCGGCCGGACGCCGTTTTCGCCACTGTCGGCCGCCTCATTGAGATGCCTCGGGATGTGATTGAGCTCGAACCGTTGAACTTGTCCTCTAGCTGGTGGACTTCTCAGTAATACGCAGCCATCTTGGCGTTGTGGCAGCTTGATTCCTTCATGACTTGGTTGATGACCAGTTAGGAGTCGCCCCGGACGTCAAACCGTCGGATACCCAACTCGATGGCAATGCATAGGCCGTTGATGAGTGCCTCATACTTGGCCACATTATTGGAGGAGGGGAAATGGATGTGAACTATATACCTCATGCATACCTGAGGGGTGAAACAAAGACCAGCCCCGCGATGGCACCTTTCTTCATCAGTGATCCATCGAAGTACATCGTCCAGTACTCTTGGTCGATGACTGCTAGCGGCATTTAGATCTCGGTCCACTCTGCAATGAAATTAGCCAGCACTTGGGACTTGATGGCCATCCAAAGGGCATATGAAATGCCTTGACCCATCAGCTCAAGTGTCCACTTCACGATTCTTCCTGTGGCATCCCGGTTTGGAACGACCACGCCGAGAGGGAAGGACGTCATGACCGTCACCGGATGCGACTCGAAGTAGTGACGCAACTTCCTCTTGGCGATAAGGATGGCATATAGGAGTTTCTAGATTTAGGGGTAGCGAGTCTTGGAATTGGACAAGACCTCGCTAATGAAGTACATGGGACGCTACACTTAGAGGGCGTGTCCCTCTTCATCTCGCTCTACCACCAGGGAGGCGCTGACCACTTGCATGGTGGTCGTAATGTAGAGCAGAAGCGGTTCCCCGTTGGTTGGGGGGCCAGGATCGGGGCCTTCCTCAGGAGCTGCTTGACCTTGTCAAGTGCCTCCTGGGCCTCAGGCATCCATTCAAAGCGGTCGGCCTTCTTTAGGAGCCGATAGAGGGGGAGACCTCGTTCGCCGAGGCAGGAGATAAAGCGGCTGAGCGCGGTGAGGCATCCTGTAACTCGCTGTAACCCCTTTATGTTCTGAATTGGGCCTGTCCTCATGATAGCAGAGATCTTCTCCGGGTTGGTTTCGAAACCACGCTTGGAGATGATAAAACCCAGCAGCATACCCGTTGGGACCTCGAAAATGCACTTCTTGGGGTTGAGTTTGATATTGTTTGCTTGGAGTTTCATGAAGGTCTGCTCTAGGTCGGTTATGACCTGGTCAGTCGGTTTGGATTTGACCATGATGTCATCGACGTAGGCCTCTATGGTCTGCCCGACGAGATATCCGAAACACTTGAGCATGCAGCGTTGGTACGTTGCCCCCACGTTCTTCATGCCAAACAACATTATGACATAGCAGAATGATCCGAATGGGGCGATGAAAGATGTCACGAGCTGGTCAGACCCTTTCATCATGATTTGATGGTACTCGGAGTACGCATCAATGAAGCAAAGGGTGTTGCACCCTGAGGTCGAGTCGACTACTTGGTCTATGCGTGGCAAAGGAAACGAATCCTTTGGACATGCTTTGTTGAGACCTGTGTAGTCAACACACATTCTCCATTTCCCACTCTTTTTGTACAAGAACAGGATTGGCTAACCACTCGGGGTGGTATACTTCCTTGATGAACCTGGCCGCCAAAAGCTTCGCAAGCTCCTCACCGATGGCCCTGCATTTCTCCTCGTTGAAGCAACGCAGGCGCTGCTTCACCTGCTTGGAGCATGGCCTAATCTTCAAGGCATGCTTGGTGACTTCTCTCGAAATGCCTGGCATGTCCGAAGGTCTCCATGCAAAGATGTCTCTGTTGGTATGGAGGAAGTCGACGAGCGCGCTTTCCTATTTGGAGGAAAGCGTGGTGCTGATGCACACCACTTTGCCCTCGGAGCCGCTGGGGTCTATGGGGACCTCCTTGACACCCTCTACAGGCTCGAAAGACTTGGCCGACCGCTTGGGGTCGGGCACTTCTTCGACGACCTCCTCCCTGATGACCGTAAACTCTTTGGAGGCGACAATTATCGCGATGTGTTCGTAGCACTCGACCTCGCACTCGTAGGCGCACTAGAAGGAGGTGCCGATGGTGATGACCCTGCATGGACCCGACATCTTCAACTTCATATAGGTGTAGTTGGGGATGGCCATGAACTTCGCGTAGCATGGACGTCCCAGGATGGCGTGGTAGGTCCCGTGGAACCCGACCACCTCGAAGGTAAGGGTCTCCATCCTATAATTAGTCGGATTCCCAAAGGTGATGGGCAGATCGATCTGCCCAAGTGGCACGGCCTGCTTTCTAGGCACGATGCCATGGAAAGGCGCCTCGGTCGACCGGATGCGCGATCGGTCGATGCCCATGGCGTCGAGCGTTTTAGTGTACATGATGTTGAGGCCGCTGCCTCCATCCATCAGCACCTTGGTGAGCCACTTCGTGTCAATGATCAGGTTGACCACGAGCGGGTATCTTCTCGGCTATGGGACGCTTTCTAGATGGTCAGTCTGATCAAAGGTTATGGTGGACTCCGACCATCGAAGGAAGGAAGGCGCGGCTAGCTTGGCCGTATAGACCTCACGACACGCAAGCTTCTGGCGGCTCTTGGAGTCATAGGCCGCTGACCCTTCGAATATCATGAGGCAGCCATCCAACGTCGAAAATCCACCATCCTTCCCCTCGGCGTCATCCACGGACGGCTTCGGCTCCTTCCTATGCTCCCCCTTCTTGGAGCCTCCGGACAAGAACCGCTTCATGAGGATGTAGTCCTTGTATAGGTGCTTGACGAAGAAAGCATGGTTCGGGCGTGGCCCTTTGAGCAGCTTTTCGAAGTGGTCTAGGGTACCCTCGATAGGCTTCTGACCCCCCTTGCGGTCGGTAGTGGCCACGAGGAGCTCCTTGGTGGTTCGCGGGCCCTTACGTCCTAGCTTGTGAACTAGGGACTCGCAGGTGGTCCCAGACAAGAAAGCTCCTATGACGTCAGCATCGGCGATGTCGGGCAGCTCATTGCACTATCGAGAGAAGCGTTGGATGTACCCATGAAGAGTTTCCCTAGACTTCTGTTAGTAGTTTTTGGAGATCCCATGGGTTTCCAAGACGCACGTATGTGCCCTGGAAGTTTTCCACGAAGATCTCTTTTAGGTCCGCCCAACTTTGGATTCGGTTGGGCGAAAGGTGTTCCAACCACGTTCGTGCCGAATCGGCCAGGAACAATGGAAGGTTGCGGATAATGAAATTGTCACTATCTGCTCCACCAGCTTGACAAGCAAGCCAATAATCCTCGAGCCACAGTCTAAGGTTTGTTTTCTCAGAGTATTTCAGGATGTTGGTCGGTGGTCGGTACCGCGGTGGGAAGACAGAGTTGAGGATGTGTTGGCCAAAGGCCTGAGGTCCCAGCAAGTCAGGGCTCGGGCTTCGGTCCTCGCCGCTGTCGTAGCATCTGCCATGACGAGGGTAGTAGCTATGGCTAGCCTCCTCCCTCTCATCGCCACGGGCATGCCTGCGGGCATTCAAGGTGTTGCGCGTGTCATGGTGGAGGCCGAGACACTCATGCACTAGGGCCGCGGCGCGCGGCCTGTCGCCTCACTGCACCTGATGGACTAACACGTCCCTGTCGAGTCGCTCTGAGGGCACACGCTGGCTGGCGTCGAGCTCACATCATCGGGACAGCGCGCTCTCGGCCTACTGTGCCACTGCATGCTCGAGTAGCGTGCGAATCTCGTGATGGGCCCGACGCTCCACCGGTGTCACGGGCTCTGAAAGCCCCCGGAGCAAGGCCGCAGCGGCAGCGATGTTCTAGCTTGCTCAGGTGAAGTGTGAGAGGGCTTCGTCGTCCTCGATGATCCTCCGATTCACGCCGTGGGCCACGGCGCGTGCACGTCCACCATCTCTGTGGCGCTCGAGCTCCGCGCGTTCCTGCTCCAGCTAGAGTCGTGCTTCTTCAAGCTCTTGGTGCCATGCCCTCAGCTGCTCTACCCGCAGGCGAGGTAGGGCTCCTGCATCCCCCTCGACCTCATCGTCGAGGTCGTCTGTTGGGGTAGCCCCTCCCTCATGGATGCTTTCGATGTATCCCTCAGGGGTACCTACCATGAAATATTCTCGCGAGGGGTGATGGCTTTCCCTGCTGGAGTCAGTCGGAGGGCGACTCTAATTCTCCCGCGAGAAGGTCGTGGAAAGATTCCGCGATGTATTCGGTCATCCCTAAGAACTCGTCGTTCGTAGGGGATGGGGGCGTGCGCCGCGCCACAAGGTGGCCAATGGTCTCTGCAGCGTTACACAGACCGAACGGGAGCGTTGACGGGGCACTCCAGATGAGGTATTCCGGGGAGAGCGGCTCTCCTCCGGCAAGCTGCGTCATAACATTAGCGAACAAGAAGGTAAGGCGGTGCAGGTCCTTTCAGGACGGTCGGGGTCCTAGGAAGGCGTAGAGCTAGCACTCTAGCCTCCGGTAGTCGAAGCCGAGGAGCTGGTCGCTCTCGGGTGCGCGGGCCTCCGGTGCGTGCAGCTGTAGCTCCTCAAGCGTCTCGGCGATCGCGTCGAGGCCGGTGGAGTGGAGAGGCTGGACGGTGGCAGGAACCTGCGCCAACTCTCCCTCCGTCATAACGATGAAGTCTAGGTTCCCGAAGCGCACGTGCGCGCTCGGGACCCAGCTAATGCCGTGACTAGCCATCCGAGGCCTGATGTGGATGTCGAAACGCGCAAAAAGCCCCTACCTAGCGTGCCAACTGTCGGTGTTTTCGGACCATCGACGAGTAAATTTGTATTTTCGCGTCTGGCTCGGATGGTGTGCTCGGAGGACACAAGGATTTATACTGGTTCGGACGGAACGTCCCTATGTCCAGTTTGCTGCTGCTCGTGTTACCGGCACTTGGTTTGCAGTAGGGGTTACAAACATGCAAGAGAGGGAGAGGATCCCAAGTCTCTGGTGGAAGGAGTGAACGGGTGCTGAGAGCTCGCTTGCCGCTCAGCCATATGCTCATGTCGCGCTCTTATGTCCTGATCTCCCCTTAATGGGGCGCCCTGCTTCCCCTTTTATAGGCGAAGGGAAAGCGTGGATTACAGAGGAGGAAAAGGAAAAGAACAAGAGAGAGAAGAAGGCTTCCAGGGTTACCGGGTCGTCCTTCTTCTTCATGCGGGTCCCACCGATCCTGTAGATGTCAACAGGGACGGCTCCATGTCGCGGCCCTATTCGTCACTGGCGCCATGCGCAGGCGTTATTTGCCGGTCATGGCGTTCCACTCTGTCCCGGCGGACGTCGTGGTGAACTGACGCGCCTGTCAACGTCCGTACAAGGATTAGGCAGAACAGCACCGGCACCCCCGACACTGTTCTTGATGTGAATTCTCAGGTATGGCCCGTCATAGCCACGGGTTACATCGAGGCCTGCCAGCATCTTCCCTGGCATTAGAGTTTTGACCTAGGCCCACACGCTTAGACCTGTAGTGGTTGGCGGCGGTATGGGTCCTTGTCGAACGAGACGGAACCCGCGTCCTTGGGGTCGGGCGAGACGGAGCCCGCGGCCTCGAGGTCGGGCGCGACAGAGTCCGCGGCCTCGAGGTCGGACGAGACCTTTTAATACGTCTTGAGTCATCCGGGGAAGTCAGCGTGGACGCTAACTTCCATGCTTTGGGTATCCCTAATATCGATACCCGACACTCCTACACGGCTATACATGGCCCTCAAATGACAAAATTCAAAATTATAAATATATAGATCCCATTGAGATCTATAATTTTATATACAAAGTATCTTTATCCAACACTATACAAAAAGGATATGATTTTTCTAAGATGACAAGTTTGGTACGCGATTAATATGTTACAATTTTTATATAAGAATCATCTTCGCCCTGTTCTGCAGCACTACTTCAGCAGTACTTTTCAGCCAAGAAACAGTGTTTTTCTCTCACAAGAAATCAGCATAAGCCAAATTTCAAGGAAACGACATGTGGGTCTCATCTGTCAGATCCATGTAAGCCGAGTCAGCATACCATGTCAGCTATCCGAACGGGTAAACAACCGTTTGGACTTTGATAGGACCCGAACTAACTTTAGAATCCAAAATGGATTTTGAAATTTTAGGGACCTACTCTCCGTCCCTAATAATTATCGTTTTTGCATCGTGAGAAACAACTTTGACTAAATATATATATAAAATATTAATATTTATGGTATAAAATTAGTATCATTAGATATTGTTGAACCTATTTCATAATAAATTTATTTGAGATATAAATGTTGCACGTATTTTCTACAAAATCCAGTCAACTTACGACACGAAAACAGAAAAACGACAGTTATCTAGGGACGGAGGAAGTATAACAATTGACACATGCAGACAATTTTAAAATATTTCACTCATTTCTATACATAAGTTAGCAAGTTAGCATAAAGGCCAATCTCAGTGGGTTTCATCAGAGTTTTATTTGTATTTAATAAGCTGTTACATAAGCGTTTTTTATGACGTGGAAACATTTTTAAGAAGAGAGAAGTGAGTTTCATGGGATGATTTTTTTTAACACGATTATCAACTCACTGTGAGTCATAAAATTAAATGTTTACAAAATCATATAATAACACTTTTCAATGAGGATGTTTTTTTATATTTCATTTTATTTTATTTATAATACCATGTGACAGTTTTAAAAATAACGTCATAAAACTTATCGCTGAGACCGGCCTTACTTGCGCCCGCTTCCTCCATGATTCCTTCTATTTTTTCTGATCTGATGATAGCGTGTCTCCACTGCGCCGTGTGGTTGGTCTTGGTCATGTGGCCTCGTGGGCCCCACCAGGACGCGTTGGGAAGCATGTTGCGCTGAGCCCGTGAGCCGCTGCGCTGATAGATGCTTTTGGCGACGGGCTGTCGTCTCTCTCTTCCCTCGCTCTCCTCGCCGCTGACTAGCTCGCGTCTAGCCGATTCTTCATTTCTTCCCAAACATACAGTCGTCTGGGGCCGTATTCCTAAACTAAATCTCACATCATGCCTCTGCATCTGACCATTTGGTCGATGCATGAATGTATCCAAAAGATTCGTTGAGAAGGACGGAGAAGCAGTTGTGTTGAATCAAGCCGCAGCGCAGCAGCTGGGTGTGGGGTGCGATGGAGGCTGCGGTGGTGAGCGCTGTCCTGAAAACGCTCGGCCCCAAGATCTTCGCGTTTGTGCAAGGAAACTACGAGCTGCGGCGCGACCTGGAGCGCGATATCCAGTACATCCGCAAGGAGCTGGACATGATCGCCGCCGCCATCGAGGACCACGAGAGGCGCTCGTGGGGCGGCGGCGACGGCCGCATCAGCGACGACGTGCAGAGGATCTGGATCGAAGGCGTGCGCGAGCTCGCCTACAGCATCGAGGACGGCATCGACCGCTACCTGCACGACGTGGCCCTGGGTCGCGAGCCCGGTGGCGGCGGTGCGTCGTCGTCGCTCCGCCAGAAAGGCCATCTGCTCAAGAAGATCTCGATCCGCGCCAAGTTCGCCGCCGAGATCCGGGAGCTCAAGAGGAAGTCAGAGGAGATATCCAAGCTCCGGATACTTTACACTAGCGGCGGGCAACCCAGCGCCTCCGGGAGCTCGGGGGTATCTGCTGCTGCATCCAGCTTCTTGGCGTCTCACACGCAGACCCCTGCAGCTGACCTCGTGGGCATGGATGCGCCCCGAGATGAGATTCTGGAGCTGATGCGGGAAGACCAAGGCCGGCCGAAGCAGCTCAAGGTGATATCCGTCGTCGGCTTCGGTGGCCTCGGCAAGACTGCTCTTGCCAGACAAGTGTACGACAGCGTCGCCGTCGGCGAGCAATACAACCCGCGGATTTGGGTTCGTGCATCGGACAAGGACGCTGGGGATGTTCTCAAGGAGATACTGCAGCAACTTCAGGTTGGTGGCGTGCAAGGACATGAGGAGGGCAGCCGTGATGTCCTCGTCGAACGCCTCAGGTTCAAAAGGTAAGAAACCAAGGCCATGTTTAGATTAAAAAAAATTCAAACCGATGAATAGTAGCACTTTCGTCTTATTTGGTAAATATTGTCCAATCGTGGACCAACTAAGCTCAAAAGATTCATCTCATGATTTCCAACTAAACTGTGCAATTAGTTATTTTTTTACCTATATTTAATGCTCCGTGCAAGCGGCTAAAAATTGATGTGATGGAGAGAGAGTGAAAAAACTTTGAATTTGGAGGTGATCTAAACAAGCCCAAAGAAGCATGTGTCCGTTCCCCTTTGGACTACCGTTTCTTCTGATCACGTTAATGGTACTAGTAAATAAATTAATAATGGATGCATGAGTTTGCGCACCCTCGATCGTATAACCTGTTATCTTTTCCTTTTTTTAAAAAAAAAAAATTGCGAAACATTTTTTCCCCTTCCATCGTTGAGGAAAAACTTCTGTAACTGTGAGCTTGGTACATCGAAAACACCACTTGTTTGGTTAATCCCCTCCCTAAAATTCTCTTCGATCCATTTCAATCTTCTTCAATCCCAATCAAACCGGACAAGGCTTGAGGTAGGCTCCTGGTGTGGTGCGAGGATGGTGGTTTGGGATGATGCTCCTGAATTCCTGATGCCACTGGGCATGGCGGACAGCAGGCGGCAATGCTGGCAGGATTGGCTTTGGCTGGATCTTGAGGTATGCCGCCGCGCCGGGACAAGGATGCGCTGGTCAATGGAGAGGAGGGAGACAACAGACTTTTATATTTTAAATAATAGCATACGCTGGTTTAGTTCTATTTTGTTTACCTGCTCCTATCCTAGTTATTATACTAATTATTGTGTCAGCATCGTGCTTGTCTAATTAAACTTGTTCTCTTTGTTTCTCAAGGTTCCTCATTGTGATCGATGACATGAGGACAGAATACTGGAACGCCATTAAAAATGCCTTCCCTAAAGACACAGGAGTGAGCAGCAGGGTGATCGTGACCACGACGATTCAGTCCATTGCAAACGCCTGCAGCGCTGACAACGGCCATGTTTACACAATGAGAGCACTCAACGAGAATCAATCAAAAGAATTATTCTTCAAACAAACCTCCTTGGAAGAATACGCACCTGCAGAACAGGTCATGAAGAAATGTGATGGTCTACCGCTTGCTCTTGTCACCACCGCCCAGCTCTTGCAGAGTAAATGCCAGATGACACCAGCAGGCTGTGCAAAACTGTGCCGCTACATGGGCGACCACTTGGAGAACGAGGAGACCTTAGCGAGGTTGAAGCATGTCCTTCTCCAGAATTACTCCAGTCTTCCTGGCTATGCCCTCAAGGCCTGCTTGCTGTATCTGAGCATTTTCCCAAGTGACCATCCGATCAAGAGAAAACGCCTGATAAGACGGTGGTTGGCTGAAGGATTTGTTGAAGCAGACCATTGTCGTAGCGCCATGGATGTTGCTATTGATAACTTCAAGGCGCTCATGGACCGGAGTATCATCCAGCCCATTGATGTCGGCAACGACACAGAAGCGAAGACATGCCGCACTCATGGCATGATGCTCGAGTTCATTCTGCAGAAGTCCATAAGTGAGAATTTCATCACCTCGCTATATGATCAAGCTCGCCTACCGGATAAGATCCGCCGGCTCTCCCTACATCCCAAAGGTGCTCGTGCTGCAAGGGATAAAACGAACTCAAGCATCGATTTCTCTCTTGTCCGATCTCTGACAATCTTCGGAGAAATAGGCCCACATATTCTGGAATTTTGTAAATACAAGCTGTTGCGAGTCTTGGATCTGGAAGAATGCGAAGCCTTGGAAGATGAGCATCTGAAGAAGATATCCAACCTGTCAATGCTCAGGTATCTCAGCCTGGGGGGAAACATTACTACCATTCCGAAGGAGATCTCAAATCTTAAGTTTCTGGAAACACTTGATGCAAGAAAAGCGAAGACAGAGATTATTCCTATACCGATAGAAGTTATAAAGCTTCCATGCTTGATCCATCTGCTTGGTGTTTTTAGCCTCCCAGATGTACGCCAGCAGGAAATGAGCAACCTACAGTCCTTTCTGTCAAAGAAAAGCAACCTGGAGACACTGGCAGGGTTTGTCACCGACCAGAGCACAGAGTTCCCACAGCTCATGAGACACATGAACAGACTGACCAAGGTGAAAGTGTGGTGTCATTCCACTGCGGATGGCAATGACAACTTCTCTCACCTTTCGAGCGCCATAGAGGAGTTCATCCAGAGAGGCACCGACGTGAACGATGCTCCCTCACTCTCTCTGAGCTTCGACGGGTGCACACAAGACTTTCTGGATTTTACCCTGGAGGACAACTCCTGCTACCTCAGCTCGCTGAAGCTACATGGCCAGCTACGCAGCCTGCCTCTGTTCGTCACCAAGCTAGGCAGTGTCACCGAGCTGTGCCTTTCATCATCTGGTCAGCTGAGCAGGGATGTTCTTGCTTCCCTCAGTAACGTGCGCTCCTTGCACTATCTCAAACTCATCTCAACTGAGCTCAACTTTGTCATAGAACAAGGGGCACTCAAAACCCTGCGGCGCCTATGCATCGTGGTGCAGTCCCTGGTTCGCCTAGAGAACCAGGAGGGAGCTCTGCCACACCTTGAGTCACTCTGCCTGCTTTGTAAAGGTCTGAATGGCCTTTGTGGAACGAGAATAGAGCGCCTCGGGCGTATTAAGGAGGTAGCTCTTGATGATGCAGTGAGTGAAGATACGAGAAAGGAGTGGAAAGAAGCAGCAAAGAGCCATCCGAGACAGCCTAGGATCTGCCTTTTCAAGACGAAAGAGTTGGTCGATCAGATGCATATTGGAGATGAGCCTAGAGAGATTTCCCACAGCCCTGCGGCAACGTCTCCTGAGGCTGAAAACCTGATGAAGCTTGACAATGGATCTGAGCCCTCTGTTGAGCACAGGAAACGAAAGCTTGGCGATCTGTTGTTTTTCAATTCCAGGAAGGCCAATGGCAACATAAAAACTGAGATATCATGTGGTGGAAGCAGCCACGACGCCATTTCTACTTGAAAGTGATTGAGGACCATGCCTCTATGGGTGTATACCATGCCTTGTTGCTTTGGCATGGATCTTTGCTTGCTGATGTAACTGATATGGTAGCTGCTGGTTTGAGTTCACTTTAACTTAATGGATATCCATCCATTTGGAAAATAAAATACCCATGTTTCTTTATTTAAAAAAAAACTTACCATGTATGAGAATGGATTTATATCAAATGTCTAAGTTTTGGTCTAATTTTAAAGAGAATTTTGACAATCCCTCTGTTCCAGGTGAACTGTTTTAATCAGTAGTTATAAAGTGTTGAGTTATGGTGCAGTTGTACGAGGATTGACATCTTTGGCTACTTGCTACAGTTGCAGGAGCAGAATTGAGAATGCTATTTTGAGTAGAACTGAGAATGCTATTTTTGTGGTATACCATGCTGCTTTATTAGAAGAGTGAAGACGATGATGAACTGCTACTTCAGGGACTAAAATAAGTTTTTTTGCTATTACACCCTCTAGTCACAAATGAGTGACATTTTGTGTTGTTCTAAGTCAAATATTCAGAACTTTGGTTGCATATTACTTTTGATGTGTTAATTTTACGTTTGAAAATGATGTGTTTCTTTCTAAACATAGTTCCATACACTTTTACCATGTTGATCACATGTGATGAAAAAATTGTTTGTAATGAAATTGGCGTTGCAAAGTAATTGGCACAATGACATTTGTTTATGTGCAATGCCAATGTGTTAGCTTTGAGATTGATGCATAAACTTGCATTGTGTGATTGGTGTTGTATAGACTAGTCTTGAGTCGGGTTGCGGACTTGTGCTCGCATATTGTTTATTTATTCATGTGCTGGTGTTGTTTGAGGTTAAACGTGGTTGGTGATGTGCTTGAAACTAGGATCTGGTGGAACTGAGATTTCAGACTAGTTTCAAGTGGAATTGAGGTTGCATGAGTCAAGGGTGTCATGCAGGTTGCAGGGTGGTCAAGCTAAAGAACAATGTATATGAATTAAGGTGACGTGCGCTTGAGTTGGTTCATTAAGAGCGTTGCAGGCAAGTCTATGAGTAGAGCCTCATACGTGTGAGAGAGGCTCATGTAAGGTTTGGTTGACTTAATTAAAAAAAAAGGTTTTGTTGGCTTTATAAAGGAATAGACTAGTAGGCTTAGAGGAAGAGACTGTGGCCAAACTTTCGTTTGCTTTCAAGTAGAAACATACGAGAGAGTGATTTCAACTAGAAATATTTCTTAACGACATAGTATAGTGTTTCATCAGTGCAAGTGCAATAAATGAAATGATTTTTGAAGTTGAATACACTTTTTGGAGTTGGGCACAGAAAATGAAGAGGTAGAATGAAAATTCTTACTTTTTAAGTTGTGCATACATGGGAATGAAGTTAGTTAATGATGAAATTAGCAAGGGTAAGACCAAACTAATAGGCTTAAGTTACCAACTAGAACAAGTATTTCAGAAATAGTAGAGAAGAGTGTAGAACAAGTATTTTGAATAAGTAGGGGTACATTGCTGTGCCTATATCTCAAGCATATTTTTGTGGCATTCTACATATCAATTGAGTGCTCTCTACCATATAATGTGGTGCCTTGTATTGGCGTACGGTATGAAGGATCGGACGCCAAAGCTACACTTTAAAACAGACCCATGAGAGTACTATTAAGAAAGACTAATCTACGTTATACCGCTGCAAATATATTGGAGTTCGACATGGCAGCTGAGTTGGAACCTTGGAGGCTTGGCAGTGCTGCCCTTGTTTAAGACCGAAAGCAACGACCCTGCAGTGTTCGTCAAGCAAACACCACTGCAGCACGGGTATCCGAATCTGGTACATTCGTTGTAGCCTGTACAAGTGCAAGGTGTCGCCAGGTTATTCATCAGATGCTGCCATGGTGGTCGAGTTCACCTTCAGGCAGACTGCCAACCTCTGACTCTGGGTGCCTCTCCACCCATCAGCCATCAGCATCAGCATACAGATGTTTGGCACAGAGGAGAGTCACCCAGCCAACCGCGAAATTATCGATTTAGCCCTTGTTTAGTTGGACCCCAAAATCCAAAAAGTTGCTACAGTACCTGTCACATCGAATGTTTGCGGCCCGTGCATGGAGCATTAAATGTAGACGAAAAAAAAACTAATTGCATAGTTTGGTGGGAAATTGCGAGACGAACGTTTTAAGCCTAATTAGTCAATGTTTGGACACTATTTGCCAAATAAAAACGAAGGTGCTACAGTAGCCCCAAAATCCAAATTTTGCGAACTAAACCAGGGCTTATCATTGCTGGACATGAAAAATGCCATGAAAATTCCCTTCAAGAGTCGCTTTGGATGCAAAGAAGGGCACAGATGCTGATGCTTATACATTCATCCCTTTCTTCTGTCTCCTCTGATATTTTGTTCCAGCCTGCAGTTGATTTGTCTTCTGTCAGAATTAGTATCAGAATCTATGAAATACACTGGCCCAACTTTCTACAAGTCTATTACAGCCATATGTGAGTTATCCAAATGATCCGAAGGTCTCCAATCACAGGCC
The DNA here is from genome assembly GCF_019320115.1 of Miscanthus floridulus. Classification (NCBI taxonomy): domain Eukaryota; kingdom Viridiplantae; phylum Streptophyta; class Magnoliopsida; order Poales; family Poaceae; genus Miscanthus; species Miscanthus floridulus. The sequence goes on along the minus strand of NC_089589.1, from coordinate 19,061,355 downwards.
AGGCTTAATGTGAACTCAACATGAACATTAGTGATGGACAGCGTTGGCTGGTAAGATTGCTACCACTCAAAGCATTTAGTGCTGTATCTGTCTCCCCTGCTACTGTAGTCCAGGTTTCAAGCTTGCTATTGAGTTGTCTTCATAGCAACAGTATCAGACTCTTTGAAATTCCTAGGCCCAAGTTTGGATTCTGTCAGACTCATAGCATTTCCTAGTTTATCTGAAGAATCTTAAGAGTCCAATCAGATGACATTCTTCATTTTAACTCAGGAAGTATGGTACCGAATAAAGATGCATGTTAAGATTCTTTCTTCAGGCATGTCTCCATTATAGAACAGTCTCGCGTACTGGTTTTCTAAGCACAAGTGGCATTCCATTTCTAACAATGTTAGCAAATATATTCCCAACAAGGGAACATGTCGGAAACTTAGCAGCTTCTAGACCTTAATTTCGAGCATGCCTTAGCACAAGTTCCCAGACATGACAGCAACGCCAAATTTGTCAGTTTCATGGAAGTCTCAATCAGACCCTTGTTGCACAAAACTTGACTGAAAGTTAAACTTTGTGACCATGTATCCATGTTTCACAAGTTCTATGCACTGCTAGCTCCAACAAGTTGATATGAGAATTTACAGTCTGACATAAGAAAATTGGCATGAATATCTACATACACAGCTCATGCGCATTGGTTAGAGGCATTTGTTGTATTCAAGCGCAATGTTCATGTGATGCCAGAACTGACCAGAAGACATTGCCACCCACAGCAGACACTGTCAGTCAGTCAACAGATTTCTGATTCTACCAGAGGGGCTGTTATTGCATGAACGACTGAATACATCCAATGTACTAACAATTAACACTACGCCACTACCACATAGTCAGCTTCATGTCCAAGCAATCATCGCAAAAGATGCATGACGATGGATGATCAGATCTCGGGCCTGAACTGCATTTCAAGTGCTGATGCATTACAGCATTAGTCAGACAGTGGGTTTTCACGCAATGCCATACCGGCGCATGAGACAGGCCACCCGCTCGGCGACGTCGACGCGGCCGTGCACGCGGCACGCGGCGAGGAGCGCCGCGAAGATGACCCTGTCCGGGCGCGCCTCCATCCCGGCCACGAGCCGCTCCGCCTCATCCACCTCGCCGGCGCGCCCCAGCATCTCCACCATGCACGTATAGTGCTGCAGCGCGGGGCGGGGCACCCTCGCGAACACGCGCCTCCCCTCGGCCACCATCCCGGCGCGCGCGCACGCCGCCAGGAGCACCGTCACCGCCCTGTCGTCCGCCTCCGCCTCCGTCACGGCGAGCAGCGCCAGCGCCTCCGCGCACTGGCCGTGCGCCGAGAGCGCCCCGGCGAGCGCGGTGCGGGACGAGAGCGTCGGGGGCGTTTCGTTGAACAGGGCGCGCGCGGAGGCGAGGTCCCCGCAGGCCGAGTAGCCCTGGATGAGGGACGCCGCGAGGAGGGCGGGGACCCCGCGCCGGAGCACCGCGGCGTGGAGGGAGGCCACCAGCGGCAGCGACGGCAGCGCGGACGCCCGGCGGAGCAATGCCGCGTAGCGCCGCCGCAACCGCATCGCTGGACGCTTTGCCCAGTTTGCGTGCACAAGCAAGGGGATAAACGTGTGGATTGAGGTCAGACGGCCCATGGGCCGTGAGCGGGCCGTGGACTGGATTTGGACGCACAGCATATTCTCTGCGGTGTGCGTGCCCTCGTCGTCGGTCGACCATGAGCAACCGGCGGCGTTTCCTGAATCTGGTGACGCGTAACTGGATCACCGGCGTGTACTCCCTGCACCGCATCGACCTCCACTCTAGTCACTGTTGGTTTGATCTCCCAACCACAGTGGCCCAACGGCCACTTGGGCCTTGACCTCACGCCCTGATCGGGGGCGTCCAGTCCATCTATGGCTGGCGGGCCCCCGTCACACTGTGCATTAAATAGAGGTGGGGTCGGCGGCTCTCGGTACGAGGTTTGCCTGAGCCGTACGCCCCACCTAGAAACCCTACTCCGATCTAACAGAGGGGCGCAGCCAGTGACGGGAAGCACCGCCGCCGCCACTGCATTGCGCCACCACGGTCTTCACTACGTCGCTCTCTCTTCTCCGACCGTCGCTGCCTAGCGCAGAACTTCACCGATAAACCTGATGGCCGGATCCCCTACTCAATGGATGGTCAGTGCCTAACCCTAGCTCCTACATCTCCTTCTCTCTCTTGGTCTCCTACTCCCGAAGGAAGCTCCAGGTCTATTTGATTCAACTGCTAAAGAAATCACCCACTGGATCCACATCTAGATGATCTAAAGAGTCCTAACAATGGTGCCAGAGCCAGTTCTAGTATGTGGATCTTGTCAGGGGCTAGAAACCCAGAAAGGGGAGGGGTACCCATAACCCTAACCCTAACAGAAGGGAAAAGAAATGGACGGCGGTCCGGGGGAAGTCTTACCAGGGCTTCCCCGCCGCCGTCACTACCGCCTCACGCGGGATGGAGCACCCGCCGCAGGTTTGCTGACGCGCGGGAAGAGATGGATTAGATCTTTTCGGATCTGAACATACAGACTAGGGTGTTTTCACTAACCCTAACCCTAAATGGGTGATAGAAACAGAGGGCTCGGATTCAAGAAAACGACGAGATCCGAACCCTAACCCACTACAGACTCGGGGAAGAAGAAGAACAAAGTGAATCTCTAACCCTAGATCCAATCCCCATCCCCAAATCGGTAAAAACAGAGAAAAAGAAAAGCAAGGCGGTGGCTTACCTCACCGCTGCCATCTCTGCCGTCGTGCGGGAAAGACCGGACCGCGCCGGTGTTCGTCGCCGAGGTGCATTCGCGCGGGTACGGGTACAGGGCGCCGACACGGAGCCGCTTGACGGCGGCGCGCTCTCCCGACGGGGAGCGCGCTCGCCGGCAAGAGGGCCCGCGGTGGCGCCGTCTTCGTTTTCTCCTCCGGCGCGGCTCACTGTCACTCGTGTGCGGCGCGCTGCTGAGAGAGAGAGACGCGCGAGAGAGACGGGGAGAAAGAAATGAGCCTAGGGTTCAGAGGGAGGCCGGCCGTGGCGCGGTTTTGATCAGGCGAAACGACCGGACGGCCGTCGGATTTGATCCGACGACGTGGAATGACCGGGCCACTCAGCGGCCTAGGCGGGATTGAGCTTTCCCGGCCCAGGCCCAGGTTGCGGCCTGGGCGCGGGGAGGAAGACGCGCGCGTATTGGTGGGCCGTGCGCTGCTGCTGCTTGCAGGCCGCGCGCTGCTGTAGCATATGGGCCGAGCGCGTGAGCAGCTGGGCCGCGTGCACTGCTGCTGCTGGGCTCCGGGCTACACAGTGCTGGACCGGGCCAGAATGCACAGTGATGATTAAAAAAATTGTTTTATTATTTTTCAGAAGCAAATTTTTATGATTTCATTCAAAGAATGATTTAAAATCTCTGATAATTATTGCACCAACGTGTTAGAATTTTCAAAGAGTAGAAAAGTACAGTAAAATGCTTCTGAAAAGTAGAAAAGAAATTTTGTCAATTTTCCGCTGAAAAGTTAAAGGTTTATTGTCTTCTAATTTGAAGAGCAGTTATAGTTATTCAGTAAATGATGAAAAGTTTATCCTCCAGTTAAAATTAGAACCAGCTAGAAAATTTTTAATTGGAGGAATAGACGGTTGATAGTTAAAATAAATTATAATATTGTTATTTTCTAACCAACGTTGATGATAACAATATTATAAGTTTATTTATGAGTTTAAGTTTAAAGTTAAATTATGGTATTGTTATTTTCTGACCAACGTTGATGATAACAATATTATAACTATATGAGTTTTATGTTTAAAGTTTAAATCTCTGATGAATTTTGTATCAAAGTGACCAATTTTTCAGAGAAAATATAAAGATCAAGGAATGCTCTTAAAATAGAGAAATGTATTTTCATGTTTTCGCTGCAAAGAAGTTGATTGTCTTCTAATTAAATTCGAACCAACGGGAGAATTTAATTTTGAGGAGTAGTACTATGTTTTCAAGATTATTGAATTTCTATACGTTAATTCCATTTCTGCCCAACGGTGATGTGAAATTAATGTAGAAGAATGATATTTTATTTGCCCAACGGTGATATAGAATAGAACATAAAGTTTTTAAAGTTTAATGAGCATTATTGTTGAATATTTTTCAGACAAAAGACCTCCATGCTTTCATTCTTGAAGCAGAAAGAGAAATGAGCTGGGTACTTGTGACTCAGATGATGAAATGCCTAAGGGCAAGTTATGTACGAAAGAATGCCATTGGTTAAGGGACTGTGTTCTCTTTAAAGAATGGCTTCAAAAGAAAAGAATTTTAGGATATTGATCCAAGAAAAGAGATAGATCAATGAGAGTCTTCATTGAGAAATGTCTTTTATGTACTCTCTGTGGAGAAGAATTTATTTTCAGTTTCACTTATGAGAGTTGTAAAAGTCATATACATGTTTAATTTGACTAACATTGGATTAAACATGTGTGTTAAAAGAATATTTGGATTTATTTCTGAATTTGATGACCGAACACGAGCCAATACTGGCAATTATGTCCGTTCAAAGGAATATCTCGCATGGCGGGAAAAAGTTTATGATAGTACCCGCATGGCGGGAAAAGTTTGAGAAAATACCCGCATGACGAGGTAAAGTTGGCATAGTACATATGTTAACCAATCCTACATGGAGGGAGAGTTTGGCATAGTACTTATCCCGCATGGCGGGAGGAGGATGTGATAATTCATATGCTCTAAAGAAATATCCCGCACATGGAGAGAAGTTTGGGATAGCTCTTATGCTATTCTAGTATTTACCGTACACTCTGATTGTGTTATGGTCATAAGTACTCAATGAGTTTGAGAACAAAAGAAAGTTGCATGTGAACCAAGAGATAAGAATAATATGCAAGTGTGACTTGCAGAAGTATTGATAATAATAGACTAAGTTGAGTTTTGAAGTGTAATGAGGAAAATGTACTCCCATACGAATTTTGTTTGCATGATGTAATCATGTGGATGAAGTAAGTAATCAAAGTTTCCTCATTCACAAGAGTTCTGAATGTTTCGAAATTGTGGTAGAAAAGTTCATACCACATTTCGAGGGGGAGAAATGTAAGAATAATTAAGAAAGACAATTAAGAAAGATACTTTCCCCATACTTCAGATAATGCAATGCACATACTTCAGATAATGCAATGCATACTATGCATTGCAGGTAAAAGTGATCTATAAAAGATGAATGTGATCGTTGAGGGAGTAAGACGGTCATAATAATGATACCCCTAAAGTAAAGAAATAGCTAAATTCCTGGACCTTTTACAGTTTCGATAGGAAGATAGCATAGTCAGCTAGTATTTATACTGGATGACGCCATATGAGTTTTTAGCAGATTAAACCCAAAATAAGAAATTTGAAGATACACCATCTTAATCTGGGGGAGCATGGTATGTAGATACCTAAAGCTTGAATAGAAGTGGGATTACATATCCACTATAGTGTTTAGAGCAACAAATTGCTTAATACATGTTGATATTATATGACATATACAACACCAGATGTTAGCTCTTAAAGAGGATGAATAAGTAAACAAGGATCTTGTGATACAGGTGGCTATAGAACAATTGCCTTTTGGCAATGAAGAGTAACAATAGCCCAATATGAAAGAAGTGCCACGAGGATCTAGAAGATCTCAAAGAATAAGAAAATCAGATATTTCTGGTGACTAAGAAGTAAAAGTTAAGAAAGAAATTCAAATAGAGAGTGATTCCACCTCATTTGAAGAAGCCATGAGAGACGTTCACTCGTCTAAATGGCAAGAAGCAAAGTAACATGAAATGAAATCAATAAATACCAACGATGTTTGGGACTAGGAAGAAATTCCTAATGGAGCCAAAACAGTAGGCTATAATGGGTCTACAAGACAAAGTGACTCCAAAGGAAATATAGAAAGATATTTAAAGAGAATATGGAAAGCTATAAAGCGCCACTTGTGGTGAAATGATTTACATAAAGAGAAGGAATAGATTATAATAGGCATGCAAGGATTCTTTTAGAATCATAATGGTATTAGTGGCACATTACGATTTACAGTTACATCAGAAGGATGTAAAGACACATTCCTCAACGAGGATTTGTATGGAAATGTTTACATGGCATAACTCAAAAGGTTTTGTCGTGGAAGGAAAAGAACGTAAAGGGATGTTGCCTAAAGAAATCCATTTATGGATTAAAGTAAGCTTCAAGACAGTGGTTCTTGAAGTTTGACAGTACAATAAGAAAGTTTGGGTTTTAAAGATAATGTAGAGGACAATTGTATTTATGCAAAGTTTAAACAAGGGAAATTTATTTTCCTAATCCTGCATGTGGGTAGCACCTTACTCACTAGTAGTGGTGTTAATCTACTGTTGGAGAAGAAGCAGTTCTTGTCCTCAAGTTTCAATGATAATGATCTTGGTAAAACATCATTCGTTACAGGAATTGGAACTTACCAAGATAAAAGGAAAAGGGGTATTAGAACTATCTCAAGTGTATACTTAGAGAAGATTCTAAAGAAATAAAGTATATATGTGAATAAACTTGCGCCTGTTCCTATAGTCAAGGGTAATAGTTTTTAGAACTTTCAGTGTTCCAAGAATAAATGTGAGATCGATCAAATGGACGTCCTATATGCTTCAGCTGTTGGAAGCTTACTGAATGCTTATAAGCAAGAACTTACCCTGACACAGTTTATGTATCCGGAATGTTTTTAGCAGAAGTTCAGTCCAGATATAGATCACTGGAATGGAGTTGAGAATGTTTTGCAATTGTGCAAAGATTTATAGGCCTCATGGTAAGTAAGAAAGAATAAGTACTCTCAAATAGTTGTGGGTACAAATGTTAAATTTTGGCGAGATGTTTAGTGAAACTCACATAGTAGCTAACACTCGTAGTTGGAGTTTTATTGTGGAAAAGCTCCAAAGAAACAGTTGTGGTGTCATCAAAGATGCATACCCATGGTATAGCTTGTTATGAGGCTTAAGGACAGGCGAAGTGGTTAAAAGAACTTACACCCGGAATTGATAATGGTATGTAACAGCAATAACCATTTAAGTAGTTCGCTCCTATAACAACGGGTCAAGTGTGCTGCCAAACACATTGACGTTAAAGTTGTACGTTGTGAAGGAGAAAGTCCGGAATCATACTAAAAGTATTGAACATATAAGTAACAAGCAAGTGCTTGCGGATCCACGTACAAAAGGCTTACCACCCAGTGTGTTTGGAGAACACACAGTCGACATGGGTTTATGGTATAGCCTATGATTTCCGGACAATAAAGGGCCCAAAGTTAAAGAATCTGTTTTAGAACAGAGATGTGTATTGTAGCTGTTAAGTCTATCGGCGATTGACCGTGACGATGAAGCATACTCTATGCACTAATCTGTGATGGAACAAATAAAAGTGAAAAGGATTAAAAAGTTTAAAGTTAAAGTATGAGTTGAGATCAAGGGGGAGAATGTTGGTTTGATCTCCCAACCACAATGGCCCAACGGTCACTTGGGCCTTGACCTCGCGCCCTGATCGGGGGCGCCCAGTCCATCTATGGCTGGCGGGCCTCCGTCACACTGCGCATTAAATAGAGGTGGGGTCGATGGCTCTCGGTACGAGGTTCGCCTGAGCCGTACGCCCCACCTAGAAACTCTACTCCGATCTAACAGAGGGGCGCAGCCAGTGACGGGAAGCACCACCGCCGCCACTGCACTGCGCCACCACGGTCTTCACTGCGTCGCTCTCTCTTCTCCGACCGTCGCTGCCTAGCGCAGAACTTCACCGATGAACCTGATGGCCGGATCCACTACTCAATGGATGGTCAGTGCCTAACCCTAACTCCTACATCTCCTTCTCTCTCTTGGTCTCCTACTGCCGAAGAAAGCTCCAGATCTATTTGATTCAACTGCTAAAGAAATCAGGATCCACATCTAGATGATCTAAAGAGTCCTAACAGTCGCAACAACCTTTTCTACCCAACGGAGGCGGCTGCGGAGGAAGCGGCGGCGGCGCAGGATCCGAGCGCACTGTTCAGCGGGATACGGAGGCATGTAGCGCTAAACGAGGTGCCGCAGATACGGGTGCCGGCGGCGGCACAGAGCTTCCTGCACCGGCAGGTTCCGTCGTCGGCCTACGACACCGGCCCAATCTGCTGCGTCGCGCTGTCGGAGAGCGAGACGTTGTTCCTGGACTGCAACTCGCGCGGCGCCTTCCTCTACGACGCCGACGAACGGTGCGTCGTCACGCTGCCGAACCTGCACGAGAGCAAGCGGTTCCCCGTCTGCCTCTCCGTCACCAGCGCCGGTAACGACTCCAGAGACGACACTATCTACGTCATGGATCGGTCGGCGCCGCCGCCGCCGACCGGAGACACCATCCAGCTCCAGGCCTTGGTCCACCACAAGGTGCACAACAGGATTTTCTACAAAGATGACTGGCGCTGCGACGAGCTCCCGCCGCCACCCTACGTCACCAACGGCGACGACGATCGGCGCAACTTTATCTGCTCCCACGCACTGGTCGGCAGCGCGTCCGACGTGATCTGCGTGTCCACGGATGGTGCCGGAACCTACTGCTTCGACACGGCGAGCCGCACGTGGAGCAAGGCCAGCGACTGGGCTTTGTCCTTCTGCGGCAAGATCCAGCACGACGTGGACCTTGGCATCTGGGTTGGCTTTTTGCACTATTCCAGGAAGGACGAGGTCCAACATCTGTGCGTCACCGCCGACCTCTTCTCTGCCACAGAGAGACGCCGGGTAACGACGCTGATGCGGCGCGGCTGTGTGGCTACGGCGGCAAAGACCTGGAACCGCCGTACAAGTGGTACCAGGACTAGCATTTTCCTGCCCAAGCTTGTCAGCCTCGGCTCAGGCAAGTTCTGCCTCGTCCAGTTCTTCGAGACCAGGGAGGAAGCCTGCATCAAGTGTGGGCAATGGCAGTGCGAAGATGTCGTCAACAAGTTTGCTGTGTTCACTGGGGTGGAGGTGGTGCGCTGTGGCGGCGGTGGTGGTAAGGATGGCAATGAGCAAGTCGGCAATGGCAGTGCCGACGGCGACGGTGCAGGGGACCTTCGGATGATTGTTCACAAGAGCAAACGCTATATGTTGGCAAAAAGCTACGAAGTTACCATCGAATGTGTACTCTAAGGACGTTGTCGGATTCACCCCAATTCATATGTATTGGGGTGTATGAGGGTGGAATTTATTTAGTTTAAGTTTTACTCCAATCCACTCAACACACGTGGATTGACGTGAATCTAACTACATCCAAATAAGGTGATGAGTTTGTTATTTACCGGTAGCAATGCACATGTGTGCACACGTATGTATCTATGGTTATCATATTCTTATTATAATGTCTGTTTTCTGAATTATTTTGTTAGTCAACTTCTTATTACAATGATATGTTGTTTCTAAATCATTTTGTTAATAAATCCTCGTGATCGTTTTCTTAAAATATCTCTCAATCACTCAAATGATGAGCTGATCGTGATGCATTCATAAGCATTCTTCATTCTTAGCAGGTCATCATCTACCCGCACTAATGTTGTTTCGTTTTGACCTGAATGTTTGGCCAACCCCACTGTTGCTGAAACATGTTGTGCAATTCTAACATTTTTAAATGTTTTGAATAGCAAAATTAAACTATTGTCCTGGCCTAAACTCGCAACTCGGGGCGGGGGGGGGGGGGGGGGGGGGGGGGGGGGGGGGGGGGGGCGCGGGGAAGAACTCACACCATGAGGCAGCGCCAGTAGCTTAGTTTGCTCTTTTGGGAAGAACTCACACCATGAGGCAGCGCCAGTAGCTTAGTTTGCTCTTTTCAACTCAGGATCTCTGAAAAATGTATAAAGAAAGTAGGAGACAGAGGAAAGGAACACTAAATGCAAGAAAACTATAATTGTTTTTAAGAGAAAATTTTTTATTTGGCTCTGATTGAAACTTGCCTTGCTTCCTTGGCCTTGAAGTAAATTTTCTTACATATTAAGCCTCGGCTGAAACTTTTGATTACCAATGTGGGCCTACCATCGTATTTTGTCTTTAACACCGTTAAATAGTATGTGAAATCACTACTGCACAAAACTTAACAGAGGCGGACAAGCCAACCGTCTCCGTCAAAAGGTCACGGCTAACCCGCCTCGGTTAATCAATTATCGGAGGCGGGTGCCTAAACGCAACCGCCTTGGTTAATGCTATTAACGGAGGCTGTTGAGTTAAGTAGCCCGCCTCGGTTACTAATTTCATGAAATAAAAAAGCCCACCGAGCCCGAGACCACGCACCGCTGTTGCCCGTGGTAGGATCCACGCCCCCGCAGCCGCCGGTGGCCGGATCCGCTCCCCCACCGCTGCTGGTGACTGGATCTGCGCCCCCACCGCCTCCGGTGGTCGGATCGGCCACCGGTGGACGGTTGGAGGACGGATCTGGTGGCCGATGCACGGGGGAAAGGGAGGGGCGCCGTGCTCGGAGGAGAGGGAGGGGTCGCCATGTCGTGCTCGGAGGAGAGGCGCGGCCGCCAAGATCCGCCGCCCTAGATCTACCGGGCGACACGGCCACCGCCGGGCGCCTCGTCCTCCACGGCCGCCTGTGCGGGCAGCGCCACACGCCGCCGCCACCATTGTGGGCCTCCCCACGCGCTGCTAGGACTGCTGCTCGGGCTTGGGAGGCGCGGGCGCGGCCCCCAGCTGCCCGGGCGCACGATGCCCGCCACCGGGCACACGCTCAAGGACGCCACAAGGTCGACGGAGCCCTGGGAGTGAGGGAGGGAGAGCAGGAAGGGAGGGAGAGGAGAGCACAGAGCCCTCGTGCGCCGTCGGGAGAGAGGGAGTGGGAGAAGCTGAGAGAGAGATCTGGGATAACTGAAGAATGGAACCCTAATCTCATATATATACAATGAGCAGGATATGGGCCAAGATGGGCTGCCTACTGGGCTACTATTTACCGAGGCGGGCCTCATAGAGTGACCGCCTCCGAAAATGGATTAACCAAGGTGGTTGTTCTCAGTTAATAACGATTAACCGAGGCGGTTGATTTGGACCTAACCGAGGCGGTTGTGTTAGGGCAACCGCCTTGGTTAATAAGCGAGGTGGTTTTCTTACATTGCCCGCCTCGGTTAAGCATTAACCGAGACGGTTGCTGGCCAGGCTACCCTGCCTCGAATAACCAAGGCGGGCAACCAGGCCGCCCACCTCGGAGCCCATTTTGAAAACGCCTTGTAAAAGTTTTTGTGTAGTAGTGAATGACCAATTTACCCTTGAGAAATTTTGAGAACCAAAGGACACCAGGCAGCATACCAACATTATCACCAGCGAAGGTTCCCATATCCGTATTCCGTAACCGCCTCTGTTTTTTTCTTTCTGTTCCCGTCCGGTCACCACGTTCATATTTTTTGTTTCCTTCTGTCCGTTTATCAGCCTGTTCGCTTGTTAGTTTCAGTCAGGGCTTATTGGCCATGATACAATATTTTCCTCTCACAACAAATGTGGCAGAACCGCCCAAAATAGCACACTTACGGAGGCGCTCGTCTTCCACCAGACACTAAGCACCCCAAAAGCAAGCTATAGCGGGCGGTATCCGTCGGGCACACCCCAAGGGAGAACCCGAAAGATCCACATTTTTTCCAAGGATCTAATAATGAGAACGAGTTACAATACTTATCCATTTCATACATCAGAGTTTCTTAAAAGTACATTATTACAATACCAAATATCAGAGTGCGGAATGATAAACAACGGAATTTAAAAATAAACATCTAGCGATAGGGACGAGGATCCGTCTGAGCCCACCAGAAGAATCCTCCACACAAGGTACTTCTCATGCATCACCTACAACAGGGGTAAATAAACCCTGAGTACACAATGTACTCGCAAGACTTATCCGACTAGTGGGAATAATTTCTTGACTCTAAGGAATATGATAAGCTATATGGCTTGCTGGTTTCTTTTGGCAGAAAGCAATACTAATAGTGAGTCCTTAGTTATGTATTATTATTATCAGCCGTGTGGGGGTATTAACCCCTATACCCTTACGGCTAAGCTTGGGCTGGCCCGGATTGATGGTTTCAGTCCACCCGAAAGATGACGTGCGGCCCGGTTAACCTGATCGGAGTCCCGCACAAGGAATCAAGACGGATTTGGCGACCAAGCAGGATCCTGGTCGGTTAGAATAGGAATCCTTATCCGGCCAGATATGGCAATTGTAACTGACTAGGATTAGTTTCCAGATCTGTAACCCTGCCCCCCGGACTATATAAGGCGGGCAGGGGACCCCTCTAAAAAATATCTCTCATTGACATACAGCAATACAAATCAGACGCAGGACGTAGGTATTACGCCTTCTTGGCGGCCGAACCTGGATAAAACCTCGTGTCTGTCTTGCGTCACCGTCTTGTTTGGGGCTTGCGCATCTGTCTGCCGATAATCTACTACCTTGGGCATACCCCTAGGTAGACTGCCGACCATATTTCGTCGACAGTGGCGCGCCAGGTAGGGGTCCCCTTTTAGGGGTTGTGCGTGCTGATCCCAGGCGAACCAGATGGGAATTTTCTTCGTCAACGTTTGACGCAGCTCGACGTCATGATGCGAGATCATGCGGCGTCGTACTCCAACTCGTCATCCCCGACAATATTCAGAGTTAGCCAGACTTTCGATGCAGATCCCAGCACGGAACACGGCACGGGGCTGATGACTTCGGAGTCTGTTACCATGCCCGCGTTCCGTAACAACTTCAGCAATGAGATGCGTCTCTCCGGACTTACACCAAGATCAATCAGCAAGATCTTAACAAAAATCGGAAAGTCATGTCCACCCCGTATCGAGGCATGAACCTGGAGTTCCAGTCGGACTCATCTATTGTCGGTTACGTCAAAGTAGCGTATATCAACAAGGAGCACGGATCTGCAACAGCCATGCAAGTCAATTTAAGTTGATATCTACCAGCCGCAATGGAAAATTGTGATACATTAATTATACTGGACAGCCTGGAACACGGCCCACAAAGGAGTCCTACTCCGATTCGATCTGCATGATGATTGATTGCCACCATGTGCCCCAACGCACAGCAGCCAAAATCCCAATCAAGAGCACATCGATCGAAGGACAATGCAAGATAACGTGTGATCTACAGAGCCGTGCGAAGATAATTAAAGTAATCAAGAGCCGATCCGCATGCAAGCACGAGCTGTCAAGCCGCGTCGAGCCAAGCGAGCCACACCGAACTCCGACCACCAGACCACGTTGACCACGGACCACGTCGACCACGTCCCGAGCAGCTCCGCCGAGCTCCGACCACATCGACCACCAGACTACGTTGCAATGATGATCGCCGCGAAGAACGGCGCTACGACAACCGCGACCACAGTCATGACGACAGGTCGAAAAGCTCGAGGACTGGACAACTTCATCGCCAACGACACGTCAAGCCATCTCTCGAACATCGCAACACACCGACTACACCCACCGGTCGTCAATAAAGCTAAGTATTATTTTTAATTGAAAATTTCTTCGATCATCATACACCTCCGCCGACCACCCTTAGGGTGCGCTCCGCGTCGAATTTTCTCCATACATACAATCCAAAACATGTATAAGTTTTTACAATGGTTCGCCGATACGTTTTCCTTCCTGCTTGAGAATCCCAGAGCCGGCACTGTCTCCGGCTCCACCCCACGCGTGCATGAGAGTCCACCCTCTGTGCTACGGGTAGTCGGCAGTCGCTCCCTGGTAACACTAGCACTCTACGCGCGGCAGCGTTCCGTACCTCGCGCTACGAGATGTTGGTCAGCCCAGGGCTGGCGCATTCTTCAGGACAGGTTAATACATCGCGCTACACCTCTACATAACAAAAGGGCTAAAAACAGCTAATGTTATTTTTCAAATATTACACCAAGTATAATTCATCGCCAACCGAACACCAAGTGTTTACTTCACCTCCTATAGAGAGGTCAATATATTTCGTACACCATCATGTACTACCGCTCTCCGTGTTTATTTTTCAGGAACACAGTTCGGTCAGCGAGCTCATGCTTCAGGGTTCGCCAAGACCACTACGGTGCTCGAGGACTCTGGCCAGACCACGCTCGTGCTCGGGGACTCTGGCTAGACCACGCTTGTGCTCGGGGACTCGCCAGACCACCCTTGTGCTCGGGGACTCGCCAGACCACTCCATGCTCTGGGATCCTCGGGGACTCGCCAGACCACTCCGTGCTTTGGGACTTCTGGCCAGACCACTCCGTGCTCGGGGACTGCCTCGATCACTCTCCGACCACGGCTCGGGGACTTCGTCGCTCGCTCCTCGACCTGTGCTCGGGGACTGCCTCGACAACTCTCCGACCACAGCTCGGGGACTTCGTCGCTCGCTTCTCGACCTACGCCCGAGGACTGCCTCGACCACTCTCCGACCGCAACTCGGGGACTTTGCGTCTCAACTACATGCGACTGGCGACTCGCATACAGTTGGGATATTCTTTCTCATTTAGACCTTGCTACAAGGCTCATATCTCGCCTTCCAGCAAGCTCGGGGACTACATCGGTACGATGCACCTGCCGGTGCATCTTGTATCGCCTGTACGACGGTTGGATTCTCAACTTAACTGGGAATTCTTTTTAGACCCTGGCACCACGTGCCTACGTCACCTACTACCAGGCTCGGGGACTAAGTGGGCACACTTCACCTTGCGGTGAATGTGTTTGTTTTTTGACCTCTACGCCTCTGATGATCAAGGACGCTACGCTTCAAGACGCACTTACATTTCTTTTCAGAAATACAAGTGGGCACACTTACCAGGACGGAAATCTTTTTCTTTCTTCTTAAGAGCACCATACATTCTTCGGACAACCTACTTCTCCGGCGACAACGGTGGTCGAAGATGTCAAGAACTCAAGCCTCACTGTTCGGAGAAGGTTGAAACGGCGTGTCGCATCAGAATACATGGCGCTCGGGGACTAGCTGTGGGGGATATACCCCCGGGTACCACAAGATGATACATGGGCCGCACCATCCGAGGTGGCCCGGCCCGTAAGATCAAGGCGTGCACATCAAGATTACAAGTTGTACTAGATATTGTAATAGTACCAAATAGGATACTTTACTTGTAACCTTGTCCCTTCAGAGTATATAAGGAGGGGCAAGGGTCCCCTAGAGGACAGATCCAAAGAGGTTAATCTGTATACATCTCAATACAATACACCAAAGACACAGGACGTAGGGTATTACGTCGACCAGACGGCCCGAACCTGTCTAAATCGCTGTCTCTGCGCCTTGTGTCACCATCTGGTTCCTGATCACACGCATCCTACCGATAATCTACCACCACGGGCACCCCCCTCGGTGGACTGCCGACCATATTTCGTCGACAAGCCGTATTAAGTTATCATCTAGCCAGTCTATATAAGCACCTGTTCTACTTTCAAGCAAGAGTTGAGCAATCAGTTCCATTTCTTCTCATTTCACTTTCAGTTCTTACTACGGTGCTAAACATGAGACAAGCCGTACCGGATCGCCCGGCGATTCGTGAATCAATGTGCCCAGCTGGGTGCCCCGAAGACACACGCCCCGCTTGTACCCCAGGCACAAGCAGGACTAACCCATCACTCTCCTATCCCGGGTGTCCAGGTCTCCGTCCAAACTTGGACTCCAAGCCCCCACATCCTGAGTCCCAGACTCAGTGTGGTGCAAGGACCTCCACCACCTCCTCTTCCCATCAGTCGGTCCGGAAAGAGCCGGATCCACGACAAGAGAGCAACAAGTCTTCCCTGCGCCCATACCCAAGTATGCGCTCGGGACAATAAATCTGTGACTTACCCACAATGCCTTATGCAACGACCAGTCCTTAATCGACACGGATAGGGAAAAAAATGTAACCGAGCTATGCCCTGTTGGCCGCAGGACACAACCCTTTACACCCACCAAAACCCAACCATATCCCTGCTCAGTCACCATTTTTCTTTCCACCATTTTATCATGAGTGATCATATTTATCACCTATTTACGAGTAACGGCAGGTTACTCACGCTACCGATATCCTGAGCATAGCAGCTACTCGACCTGTACTAGTAGGACTCATAGGTAGATATATTTATGCATGTAGTTTCCGTAAAATGCCTGTAACGTAAATGCACATCATAGATATATATTCAGTTATTATTCAAAATAAGGGTTATGCACCGGGGCTTGCCTTGGGCAGGCACGGTGTCAGCAAAGTTAGTGACGGGCGGCTCCGGAACGTCCTCCTGCACGAGGATCTCCTCCTCGTACTCTTCGACGACTTCGTCGTACTCCTGCTCGTCGAAGGTCACGATCTCCAGTGGCTCGTTCTCTATATGCATGCAGTGATGATGATGCAATGCTTAGTAATACAGCAACAACAACTCTTAAAATAAGAATACATCTACCAACCTACTAAGCTAACTCTAATGACTAATACGCAAAGTTACCTATTATTCCCACTAAACAGGTATGAAACATTTCATGTATTATCTTAGCAACTAAAGGCATCCTTATTGTTAATATCAGTTTACTATATATATGATAAAACAAGGTGCACTAGCTACCATATTTATCAACCTATTCTAAGGCCACAAAAATTACAGTGAGCACATAATAATATAATGAACCTACTGTAAAAGAATTCTAGGGCTAGCACTTCTACCAATGCATCATAAAAAATTATTCTCTAAATAACCATAATAATAATACGCATCTTGAAATAATAAAGTAATCCTAAATGTATCACTGAACTATACGAACTAATTACACTAACAGATAGATCATGAATTTAGGAATCTAACAAAATTTATTTCACAATAAATAAATAAATTCAAATGAGCTCTAGAGTTGAAGAAAATGATATTATTGGAAAAGGATAATCATGCTATTGGACTTGTTGGCTTGCACATGACTGTGGGTCTAGAAATACTAGATGAGACCGTGGGTCAAGAAAATAATAGAGAAGGAGGATAAAGGAATTCTTGTAGGCTAGCTACCTCGGAATTGAATGAAGTGTCGCCTACGATAATCGATGTGTGGAGGCAATGCAAGAGGAGAGACACCAGGGAGCTTAGCAATTGCTTGAACTGTGTGGAGCGGAGCAGAACCATATATAGCACTGGTTGTGGGTGGTCATGACAAGCTAGGTAGTCTGGAAGCACGAAACGAGTTGGCAGGGTTGTCCTCTGGCTCCTTGCCGTGTGCAGTGGTGTGGTCTTTGGTCATGAGAGAATTAATTCAATGATGGACTTTGAGTGGTCTTGGACTTACGAGCACATCAGGACTGGAGTGTGCTTTGGGCGAAACATGCTTGGCGGTGGCGCTGGTTCATTCATGTAGGTCAAGGAATTAATGGGGGAGGAGACCACAGGTCAAGGAAATATTAGAGAATGAGAAGATCAATTGCAGACTAGCTACCTCAGCTGATTATTGCTCGGGGAGAAATCGATAGACGCAGCTCTCTCGGGTAAGAACAGAAGAACTTGATTTGAGCGGAAGAAACAAGTGAGCAGCGGAGCGGGATGGCTCGGCGGCTCGGCGTGTCCTTTTAAAGACAGGAGACGCAGGAATGGAGAAGCAAAGGCGCGACAGCGACGCGCCGTAAGGTTAGTGGCTAACTAGCTTGCTTAAAGGTAATAAAGCGTCGTGGGAACGACGTGCTGCGCAGATGAACAGTGTTTTCCGCGGGTGAACAGTGATTTCTGCGCTGCTACAGTCCCAACGTGTGGAAAAAGGATGTCTCGCCTTCGCTTGCAAAGTAACTGAGCAGCGTGCAAGCGGAGTGCTTAGCGGGCCGAGCTTGCGAGTGATATTAATGTGTAGCGTGTGCGACACACTATGGCAGCGGCAGCGCGTCATGCACTGATAATTTTGCAAGGCGATTAGCAAGCGAAGTAAAGGCGGGGTAATTAGAACAACGAGAGATGACAGTGGCGCGTCGCGAGATTGATGGAGATATAAATCTTGTCGAGTGGTATGCTAATAATTAGTGAATGATAATAATTTATCATTTGATTTTGTGGCTATGGAGCTCTCACGTGGAGAGAGATGACGCTGGAAAGACAACTTGGACTTCATGACGCTTGTTGGACTTGATGACCTGGTGGATCCTAGTGAATGTTATTTGGGTACATTAGTGGGGGTCAAGAATAATGGATGACACACAAATTCTATGAGCTGCTGCGGTCGATCATCTTCGTTTGCTGAAGAGCGCGTGCAACACGCTAGAGGCTGCTACCTAACTCGCCATTCATGACACGGCGAAGTAATGACACTGTGGCGAAACATGCCAGTGAAGGGTACTGCAAACGTGCTATGCGGGCTTGCTCTACGAGTGTGCTGAGGCATGCTACGAGGATCAAGAAGGAGATGAAATAGTGAGAGATGGAGTTGGATCAGGATGTCAATAGTGAGTTGAGTTGTGCTGGAGAGTATTTGTAAGGAATAAATTAGAGCTCAATTCGAGAATTAGTGCAATAAAATTTAATTTCTCATTTACCACATGCAATAATACATAAACATGATGCTCATGATATGGTTTAGTGTTTTGATTAAGGCGTAACACCAAGGGTGTTACAACAAACCAGCACCAGTCAGACTTATCAGCCCAGAAACCAACCAGCGAACAGGTTGTATTTCCGTAGAGTGTCCGCGTTCTTTTTTTTCATTTTCCCTTACGTCTGCTTTTGTACGAGCGTCCGTGTCCCTTTTTTCCTTTCCATTCCGCCCGCCGTTTCCTACTCTTTTTTCCTTTTTCTTTTTTTCCTTTTCTAGACTAGAGTGGTGACGATCCTAGAACAAATTAGAGGGTGGTGCATTAGTCTTATAGGTGTGAAAATTTAAGCTAAAACCATGATGAAATTTTGATTTTAGTATTGGGTTTTCAAATTTTGAAGAGTTTGTCAATAATCTAATCAAAATAAATCGATCTCCAAATTGTATGAGGAACCAGAGTGCTCAAAATTATGTTGGTACGCTGCCTGGGTGCCCTTTTGTTTCTCATAATGTCTCAAGGATAAATTGGTCATTTCACGTACCACTTAATTGTGTTAGAGGCTAAATACGACGGTAAGGCTAGATTGGTAATCAAAAGTTCAAGCGAGGCCAAATAAATAAGAAAGTTTGTTTTAAACCAAGGAAGAAAGACAAGTTTTAATCGTGGCCAAATAAGAAAAAAAATTCTTCTTTTAAATCATTCGATACCTTTTAATGTGATAAAATAATATAAGGAGTCTGGGATCAGGAAGGATCTTCACATTTCTGAGTGCATTGGTATGATAAATGTCTAATTTTAGTAAGCACAACAGCAACTTTATTTAACCTTAAATTGTCTTTCTGAGTTGAGCGGGAGAGACTATATGGACCAAATAATAACAAACTGCATAAATCCCAGATGTACAGGTTGCAAAAAGACCCTAGATAAATAGCAAAAACCTTAGTTTTCATTCCAAATGATCAAATTCCAAAACTATATGACCTTGTCTATTTTGTTTAAGTTGGTCATTTTTCATATCACAATCTTTTTATCAATTATGTCTCTAACTCCGTATTCTTTATTTTCAAAGCCATTGTAACAGGAATGATATATATTTTGTGCTCCTTTGAAAACACCCATTTCTCATGGTGATTGGAAGGGATCGAGGGAGGAATGAACTAATTTCTCTTTTAATCGCCTCCAATCCCAAAGAGGAATGATGGATCCATCCAAAAGAGTTCAAGGTTGTTCCATATACGTACGGCTGGTTTCCTATTTATGAAGAAATTGCGATGAATAGACAACGTAAGATTTTTTTTTTCTTTCATAGTCAGGTTGAGTTGCGGAACAACATTAGTCACCCCGAACATGGTGCACCTGGTCGGTGGCTCGGGGCATATTTGTGGAGACCGTAAAAATGAATGATGATGATATATCTCGGAAGCATCCTATCAATAGATATCGATTAAACCAAATTGCGAAAACGTCGTAGGCTTGATATTGGCTTTCTCCATTATTAGCATGAAGCTATATTGTCGTTAGACTGTGCAAATGTACCTCTAAAAGATTAGAAAAACATATTAAAATCTCACCATATATGCACCCTTATAACATACTTATGTCATTTTAATTTGCTCTAACTTCGCTATAGTCATCTCCTAATTCTATCAGGTATTACTGCCATTTGCGTCCATTGTGCTCTAGTACTCCATGCGACCAGATCCCTATGGTTATAGTAAGAGGGTTTCCTCAATGCACCGGTGTGGATATATACCCAAATCTACATAAGCACTAAGCCATCATGTCATGTGCGCATGTTGCTTCACAGGAATAGCCTGCAAGGACATTGATAGCTCGCTCATCAAATTATAGAAGCACATGCTTATAAGAGAGAGATACATAGTAACAAGAGTAGAGACATGCAGCCTGTTCGCTGGTTGGTTTCTGGGCTGATAAGCTCGACTGGTGCTGGTTTATTGTGAGAGAAAGCGAACAGGCTGGTGATATTAAAAACGACATGTATATTGCAGAGAAAAATAAAATAGAAACATATGTGCCACAATCACAACATGTAGTGTAGCTATCAAAAAGAAAAAAAAAACCGAAAGGGCAATTTTGCCCCTCACATAAGCCTTATGTGCACACTTGCTTGCTCTGAAGTGCCTTCAGCCTTCTCTCCAAAAGTCCAACCTCACAAATCTGCCAAGAAGTGGCCATGAACATGGAGCAGCAAGTCGAGCACAGCCATCTCCCAATCCGAGGCCTCAGCCTCCACGTGGCCCAAGCAGGCAAAGGTTCGCATCTGCTCTCTTGCTCGCCGGCGGGCTCAAGCTTCCTCTGTTGAAGGCCGGTGCGCATGCGCTCGAGATTGAAGCATAGCGACACCTCTCCTGTCGCCGTCTCGTTTTTGCTGCAGGCGAGCTGGCCACGGTGGTGTTCCTGCACGGATTCCCGGAGATATGGTACTCGTGGCGCCACCAGATGCTGGCCGTGGCCGCCGCCGGGTACCGCGCCGTCGCGCCGGACTGGCGAGGGTACGGGCTCTCGGACCAGCCGCCGGAGCCGGAGGCCGCGTCGTACGACGACCTGGTGGAGGATCTCCTCGCAATCCTCGATGCCCTCTCCGTTCCCAAGGTAATACTGCTTTTTTTTTAGAATCGCTGTGGTAAGTTCTTGGGCTTGGTCTTGATTGGGGAAATTTTTTCTTGGTACTTGTTGGTTCAGTACTTCAGTGCGACTTGTTACTGTTAGCTTATCTGATATGAAATATGATACTGCGATTGGTAATGATGGGTGGACAGGAACCATGTAAGAATGTTCTGACATGCCTATTATATGTTTTGGAAGATTTGGAATGAATTTCTCAAACAAGGATTTTTTTTTTTTAAAAAAAATACCGTGGATGAAGTAGGTTCTTAAGGAAAATTACTGTCGAGTTTGTGCAATTCTAAGGGCATGTTTACCAGCAGAAAGTTACAGCATGTAGAATCCCTTCACCACAGTTTTCCATCTCATGTGACGATATGATTTGTCGGGTAAACATACTTAGTGTGTATATTTAGATTGAAGAAAATAAGAGGAACATTTTCAATCCAACCTCTTGGCAGTTTTATTTTATTCAGAATAATGTGGGAAATTGAAGAAAAAAAAGATAGAAATTCCTGTGTATTTCTTAGAGAAACCTTCTTGGCAGTTCTATTGTCCAACAGACTAAGCTTTGCATATTGTGTGCTTATCTGCCAAGCTTCTATTAAGTCATTAGTTCAGTTGAATCAAATAATTTCCAATCACAGTATAATTTCTTGAGAAAAGAATCTTACCTTGTGAGTCGTGCAGGCTTTCCTTGTGGCGAAGGATTTCGGGGCCAGGCCAGCCTATGAGTTTGCTCTTCGTCACCCTAGCCGCACATGCGGTGTTATGTGTTTGGGGATCCCCTTCCTTAACGGTGGCTCATCCCACACCAGCTTGCCAGAAGGCTTCTACATTTTGCGCTGGCGGGTTGCTCTCTAATATATATATATATATATATATATATATATATATATATAATCCCCATTGCCAAATTGAGCAGAGCGACAGAAAACAATGACAGGGGAAGCTTGTTCTTGTAGGAACCAGGAAGAGCGGAAGCTGATTTTGGCCGGTATGATGTCAAGAGAGTTGTTCGGACCATCTACGTGCTCTTCTCTAGGAGCGAAATCCCAATAGCAAAAGAAGACCAAGAGATTATGGACCTTGCGGACTTGTCAATACCTCTTCCAGAGTGGTTCACTGAGGATGATCTCGCTGTGTATGCTTCACTCTATGAGAAATCGGGTTTCCGGTATCCAATGGAGATGCCATATAGGTAACAATAGCAACTGGGCCAACCATACTATTTGTTTTGTGGGTTTTGAAAAATCAAGGTGTAATATGCTGCATTTGACAGGTCTCTCCATAAAAGGAAGCCAATTGAAGATCCAAAATTTCAAGTCCCAGTGTTTGTTGTCATGGGGGAGAAAGACTACGTGTTCAAGTTCCCTGGGGTTGAGTCCGTTTTGAAAGATGGCATCATGGAGAAATTCGCACCGGACCTAAAGATCACCTACATCCCTGAAGGAAGCCATTTTGTTCAGGAGCAGTTCCCGGACAAGGTGAATGATCTCCTGGTCAGCTTCTTGAAGGACCACCCTGTGTCTGCATAGATGTTCTAGCAGTCCATGTTCACTGTCATAAGCAACAGCTACGATGGGCAAAACTGCTATGTGTAGTGTCGCCAGTAAATGAACAATCTGACGAGTGAATTCGGCTTTCAGCGTTTTGACTGTGTTTGCATCTAGCGTGTGAAGGAAGTTTTAAAAATCAAGCAGTATTGATTGCATAGAGCATCAGTGTTCTTGACGAAAATGATTGAAGACTGAAAATTCAAGTGTTGCCTTAGAAACTGTCATCGCAGGTTACATACTGTCAAACTGAGTATAGTCGAACCTGATCATAGTCTGCCGTGGCCAGGAGAGCAGCTTTGATGGTCAATTACTCACTTGGATGTGCTCGACTATATAGACGGCACGCATAAAATAATGAGTGGTAAAAAAAAATGAATACAGGCAGGCAGTGACCTAGAACCAGCAGAAGGGCCCTTTGATGCGTTATTCCCAACGTTTTAAATCTCCAGCCTTGGTATTTGGCGAATGACATCTAAAATAACTAATAGCGAAATTAAATGGGGCTACAGCAGACTATAGCCGCTAAATTGTACGTTAACATAAATATCTTGATCTACCCCCAAATAATCTTTCAACAGTACAATACACGCATTGGATAGAAAAGATCAATTAATTTACTAATTCAAAGCACACAAACTCTTCATCTCATAGGGTAACCAAACAGATGAACTTTGATCTAACAGAAAGCTACTCATCACCATTGGCTTCAGAGCATACAAACCCTTCATCTCATAAGGTAAGCAAACAGATAGAACTTTGATCTACCAGAAAGCTACTCATCACCATTGGCTTCAGATGAATGTGTTAACCAACCCAAGAAAACATACAAGAGTCTATAGGTTTACGACAAAACGACAGGTTGCAACAATCTTACTACATAATGAAAGAGAATTTTTGAGTGTCTAGGCATAAATCCACTACGATCTCCCTCACAACCAGCACCAGCAGGCCAGAACATATAGACTCAACCCTGCAATTAGATGAGAAAAATCACTATTAGTCGATGCAATGTGACATTTATGCTAGCATCGGGTGCTGTTAATTAGGATGTTAGGAATGCTTACTAACCAGTGCATCCTCATGCCAGAAAAACATAATAAAACAGCAAAACAGAGTAATAGCTTAACTGAGTAACAACAGCTACTATATAGTCAGTTCAGAATTTTCAGAGGCACCAGCAGATGAGAAGGTCGTCTAAAGTAGCTGCTGTTCTGTTAGGTCTCACTGCACCAGCCAGTGTGCATCTGAAATTCTGAACTGACTAAAGTAGTAGATGCTATTCTGTTAGGTCGCCTAACACTAATTAACAACACCTCTGTCCCCAGAACCAGCCAACATCCAACTCAGAATTTATAATTCATGCTAATGTTACAAAAATGGGTTTGAGATACGAGCTTCAGCTACGACAGAAAAATACTTTTTTAAGAAAATTAATATATGCAACACATACAAGCTTTCTCAGTTCCTCGACACTAGTATAACCAAACTAGCAGGATCGCACAGAGCACTGACAAGCAGAGCACTGAATAAGTGAACAGAGCACTGACAGCATGCACATGAAAATCAGACCTTGACTAACTAGCAGGCTCGTGCAAAAAAAAAAGCAAATGCACTGAGCAGGTGCAATGATCAAGAAACATTGTCAACTTACTATTCAGATATAATGAAACCAAGAGCTACTTTCAGCTCTACTGCATAACTGTAGCTAAAGCTCACATAACATTTCTGAAAAAGAAGTGTTCACATAATACAGAAACATTGTCACAGTACTAATTTGTAATCTCCTTAGTCCTTTGGTTTCACGGATTTATTATGTGTATAAACAAACGGTCTCATCTACATATGGCCTGCTACCTGAACAATCAGCTGCCTGCATGTACAGTACATATGTGCTATATGCCTATATCTCCTATCCTGCTTTCACGTACAGAGGCTGAAGGAGAACTGAACAAGGTTAGGAGGGAGAACCAGATAAAGATTGCTACTACCTATATCTCATCCAGACAAGTTATCTTAATTCCTTATGCAATGGTTAAATACTTAAATTGTACATGCATTGATGTTTATGTTCAGTTCAGTAACTAGCTGTTGTTTTGCATTATTTTTGTCTTACGTATGCAACTTGTCTTTGTAGGTTCAGGTTAACAGGCTATTGTCAATGAAGAAATATATGACGCTAGGAGGAACCAAATCCAAATTAATTAGGTAATCATTTTTGTACTGGTCCATATTTATCTAGTTTGTTGTACCGCAAGAATAGAATTATCCTTCTAAATATGCATACAGTGCAGCACCATGGATTGTAGGCTACCAAGGTAAGCATTGCAGTTTGCAGAACAGACTACAAATACAGCAAAATGAAAGAATCTGAATCCAGGTGCATCTACATCAAAATGTAGATGCACAAGTGATGTGCCATTGGAGTACTAGATCAAGAATGCTCAAGTGATGTGCCATTGACCCAAACACGCTCCAGTGGAAACAAATCAACAGGATTGCACCTAGTAAGAAACATAGAACAATAAAAAAGCACCAGTTGTAGCAAGAACCACCAAAAGACCACACAGTTCCAACCAAATAGTTGCTTTTCAAACTCTTTCAGTGCCAATGTGTAGTTTTCTTTTCTTTCTTTCTTTTTTTTTTTGAAAAGGCCAATACATAGTTTGAACTTCTGAAAGCATGCAGAGCAAAGTTTAACTGAATTGCACAAATGTAGTACTAAAAAGAAAAGATGCACGACACTTTTATGAGGAACACAACAAAATGGATTGCAGTAAGAATTATGATCATTTGCAATTACAAAAAGTGACAAAAGTTTGAACTGGCATAGCTCCAACAAATTGACTTCTGCAGCCAACCCTAGCTAGGCTGAACAAGGAACAAGACTAGAGTCCCAGCACATGCATTAGAAGAACTGGCTGAAGGTCATTATAAACAAAGGCTTATTTGGCTGATCTTAAGCCTATCTCATGAGCCAGTTTTTTTCTCACGGACAATCTGCTCAACAGGCCATCTTGATGTAGGCCAACAATGCAAGCAGACTGCAATGGGTGCTTACTAATCGCTCATTCACACAACCAGTGGCCAGATGTACAGGTCTGAAATGCAAGAGGCAAGACTTGGAATAGAAAAACATACCTCTCCATATCCTTAAATCCTCCTTGGTGACATAGATGGTGGGAAACCAAAATATGGATAGGCACCACAAGCAGGGGATCTTGTCCTACCGACCCTCTCAATATTGAAAGACTTAATCTCAAGTGAAAAAAATGCTGAATATGTTGTATCCTTTTCATCTGGAATGCATTCTATGAAAATGTATCCTTCAGCTGGACCACCGATGTTGCCTTCAAAAATATAATGGGCAGGCAAGGGGATGGTACTCTTCAAATGCCACTCATGGGACTTCTCACTGTCATTTTGCGAAAAGGTGTAATAATAATCCACAGATGTGCTTTCATGAACCGTACTAAACATTGCAACCCTACTTTCCCCTGACTCCACAATGACGATTTGCCGCTTATCATGGCCAGGCGGGAGGCCAATAGTGCAAAACTGCATACTATTCATGTCGAGCTTGACCACCGTGCTCATGTCGTTTAATTTCCAATAGAAGCAGTCAGACGTACATTGTTCTTGAATGAACTCATCAATTTCATCCAGGCCTAGATCGTCCCAACTGATAGACGTACTGACACTCCAGCAGCCAAAGCCCGAAGAGAAGATAAAAACCCCCAACCTTGAGCTGGATTGCATCCAGCTGATCACACTGAATGATGTATCCTCCTCTGTGCCTCCTGAACGGATGAAGGAGGCCCCCGAATGGAAAATATCTTTGTTTTGGATACCGATGGAGGCGAGTAGGTCGTCGGTTATGGGAGGCAGCAGCAGGTATCGCCGGGACAACGGGTCGCACACCAGGAGGTCCCAGTAATTGGGGGCTTCGCGGCAACTGCGCTCGAGGAGGACGCGGCCGTCGCGGGCATTTACCGGAGTCCAGTGGTCCTCCCATGTGGTGCGAGGGAGATAGTCGAAGGAAAACGCGACAGCCCGGGCGACGGCAGCGGAGGGATGGGGCGCCTCGGCAGGACCGAAACCATAGGATCTAACGAAGCCGAGGAGTAAGGGCGGGTGAATGGAGCGGTACCGGCGGAGGAAGGCGGGGTCAGCGATGAGGCGGCGGAAGGAGACGCAGGCGGTGGAGGCGCGGGCGAGGTCCGCAGGGGAGGCGACGCGGAGCAAGATCTCCTCGAGGAGGTCGCTGGTTAGGGCCGGCGGCGGCCGCTCTGGATCCATGGCATCGGGGTAGGGCAGGGGAGGCTGAGGCGAACTCTTTGACACCAGATTGGGCACCTCTCCGCCGTCGGCAAATGGAGGAAGTGAACTGAGAATCGAGGAGCTGGCTTCTTGTGCGATGAAAGGGGTTGAGTTCGTCACCTGCAGCAGCAGCACGATGCTCTAACCCATCGGTAGGGGCGGATCAGGCGGTGCGGTAGGGGGCGGAGGAGGCGGCGCGGTAAGGGCGGAGGAGGAGGAGGTGGAGGCGGAGGCGGCGGCGTTGGGGCGAGGCCGCGAGGGTCGAGCGTCGGGATGGGGAGGAAGCTGGAGCGGCGGTATGGACTGATCCTTTTCCCGATCCACGAATCCGGCCCTCTCTCACGAGTCACGATCGGTGCACGCGTATATGGGCCACGTCAAGATCCAGCCCTCAAGAATACAATCCGATCTCATCCGACCCATTTCCACAGCTAATCCTTTAGAATCCATAGAAGACAGCCCATTCAGTTGGGCGCCCGTACAGCCTTTGGACCGACAAAGCCCATTCCCAGGCAGCACAATGAGAAATATTGAGCGCAAACCATTTTTTTTTTGGAATTGTGAAAATTAAAGAAAAATTTGAGATTCAAACTTATATTATAAATATTCATGTAAATAAAACTAATAAATTTCAGGTACACATACACCTAGGTCTTAGTCGAAATAAATCTGCATGCAAAATTATCTCTAATGTTTGGCGAGGAGATTGTTATCTGTGGTGATTTCCACAATGGCCATGACACGATCGTTGTTGGCTTGTTGTGGTGGTCAATTTCATTGGCAGGAGATTAGTTTGTGGTTATTATATGTAAAAGAAATTGTGCTCAGCAAGGATGCTCACGGGCACTCCACGTAGGGATATTAACTTCAGATCATCTATGTTCACAATTATGCCCGTATTGAGGAAATTAGATGTCCACCTTAATGGACGGTTTGGAGATACTAGATGCCCAGAGGGGGTGAACAGCTTAATAAAATTTCTATAATTTTACTAGAGCAACTTGTTAGACAATAAGATGACGAAATAACAATTTACTCTCGCTCTACTTTTACCACTAGCAAGCCACCTACTGACCGACACAATGCTAATGGGTTGCTGAGATTTCAGAGAATTTTCTTAGTGGGTTCCTCTTATTTAGAAATATAGTAGATTAGTAAATAACTACGTGTGTGTGTGCATTCCAGATTTGAACGGGAGTAGTACATCTATCTGCTGGACCTTCATGCTAAACCAAATAAATAGCATTTCTTGATATTGGCTGTGTTTGTTTGAGTTTATTGAGAAGCTGGGAAAAAAATTCTCTGGCAAAAGCTATATAAATAATAAGTGCATTTTTAAGAGACGATCTTTTCAGAAAATGTTTGCTTTTTAAGCAAAATACCTAACTTTTCAACTTGCTTCTAAAAAAAGTCTTTTTCGATTACCATTGCTTACGCCTCATGTGAATGCGATGACAAAAAAAGGAAAAAGAAAAAAGAAACACTACAAGGGCAATTGCGCGCCCACCGTGTTCAGATTTCAGACCTGTACACATACTCCACTTTGCCGGCGCTCAGCGCCCAACCCGTGGGCCCCCACGCCGCCGCCGCCGCCGCTGTGCCGTGTTCCAGCTCTACGCTCATACAGTCACATCCTCCACGTCGCAGCACTCGCGGCTCCGCCCACCTCACGTAAGCTGCTCTGCTTCATCGATCCCAGGGGCGGACGCCGCACGCCGTGCACCCGCGCCGTCCGTGCCTCTCCGCGTCGGGCCAGTAGCCACGTGTGCGCCCTCCGTTGTCATGTCCCGCCATGCGAGCGCCGCCCGCGACCGGTGCTTGGAGCTGGAGCGCGTCATTGCGGGACAAGCAAAGTCGGGGAGCCTCGGCCTCGGCGACATGCTCAAGCTGTTCGAGGAATTGCTGCCCCACGTCAGGCCGCCTCAGTTCGTGCTTTCAACCATCTGCTTAACATTTTCGCTCGCGCCCGATGCTCTTCAACCTCCGAACTCACCATCTCTGTCTTCAACCGGATGGCCCGTGCCTGCTCCAAGGTCCGTCCAGACCTATGGACATACAGCATCCTAATTGGCTGTTTTTGTCGTATGGGTCGCATGGAGCATGGTTTCGCCGCCTTTAGCCTCATCCTTAAGACGGGCTGGAGGGTGAATGAAATAGCCATCAATCAACTGC
The DNA here is from genome assembly GCF_019320115.1 of Miscanthus floridulus. Lineage (NCBI taxonomy): Eukaryota > Viridiplantae > Streptophyta > Magnoliopsida > Poales > Poaceae > Miscanthus > Miscanthus floridulus. The sequence goes on along the minus strand of NC_089589.1, from coordinate 19,032,185 downwards.
TCAAGGGCCTTTGTGATGCCAAGAGGATTGACGAGGCCATGGACATATTGCTCCGACGAATGCCTGAGTTTGGCTGCATGCCGAATGTAGTTTCCTGCAACACGCTTCTCATGGGTTTCTTCAATGTAAAGAGAGCTGAGGAGGCACTTGAGCTGCTGTGCATGATGTCTGATGATAGAGGTGGAAGCTACACACCAAATATGGTATCCTACAACACTGTTATTAATGGTTTGTTTGGAGAGAGTCAGGTGGAAAAAGCTTACAACATGTTTCTTGAAATGCTGGATCAGGGGATTTCACCGGATGTTGTGACATACAACACGGTCATTGATGGCATGTGCAAAGCTCAAGCAGTTGACAAGGTTGAGGGTATCCTTTAGTAGATGATTGATAAAGGTGTTAAGCCAGACATCCAGATATATACCTGTATGATCCATAGATACTGTGACAGAACCGCCCAATTTATACAAGATCAAGTACGGATGTCCCCGCTAACACGTTGACACGCGCATACTTTCACTTATATAAACCCGGTAGTACGTCGAGTGTCACGGAGGACCTCGGTAAATCAACATCACAACCAAGATCACATGATTAAGCAAATACACATCACATACACGGAGTTGCAGTGGAATAATATTATAACTGAGTTCACAAATAATGGTACAAATTTGGGTTTCAAAACCGGTTGGTAAAAACAACATAACTTTCGAATGATTACACTAGTATAAGTTCCAAATACATTGCTAGTATAAATGACATCCTTTGACAAAAGCATATAGATAAGAAATAAATATAGAGACGCCGAGCCCACCGGCGGTTAACCACTCTCTTCATCAGGCCGAGAACTTCACCTGCAACATGGTGAGATAAACTCTGAGTACTCAAATGTACTCAGCTAGACTTACCCGACAGGAGAGAAATAAAAAGACTCACAAGGACATGCAAGGCTTATTTAGTGGAGCTGGTTGGATAGCATAGCTTTGCAAAAAGAGCATTACTATCATGAGTCCTTACTTTCAATCTTTTAGTCAAGTTTTAGCATCAAGTTTAGTGAAGCTTATCATGACTAAATTTGCACCTATTCTAGACCAATCACTTGATTAATAAACATCACAATAGTAACCATATCCGGTTTATCGTATAATCATCATAACCATCATGTTCCATCAAATATTACTACGATGAAGGGGCTCCGCCAAGTTTCTCACTATCCGGAAGAGACGGCGATTCGAATCGATTACAACCAGCTAGGCAGTATTTCTAACACAAACCCACACTTCCCCCGTCGGGGTCGCGTCGGGTCACCTTTGGTATAACTCAGGTACACATTTCGTGGGTTCGATAAACGCCACACCCTCAGAGACACTACCGGATTACAAGTCGATCAGGACTCTAACCCACCCTTGGCCTCACACCGGCTCCCCGCACATCCTTACTACCTCCAGAACGAGACCCGGCCTGAGTTGAGCTACTCGGCTTCGCGATCGGAATGAGTTATCCAGCCAACTAAGTGAGAGGCATGCGTTCAAAATGACAAGAGGGCCTCCAACGATGCAGTCCTTAACCGACACAGATGGAATCACTGTAAGTCACAACACCACCAACATATAAGATTCCGCCCGGTCTCCAATTACACGGCTTCACATGGTTCTTTTACACGATAGCAAATATAGCCAACCGTGACTAGATATTCACCTATATCTCACAGGTGACAGCAAATCTCCTGACTTCTACCGACTAAGTATGGCTAAGCATAGATCGCCCTATGCATCTGGTAAGGGTACAGGTATTTATATATAGTGGACAAGGTAGGAAATATGCACCAACGGTTTCATCCAACTCCTATCACCTAATGCATCATACCAAAATTATACTCATGTGCATTTATAAAAAGAGAGGGTAGGAGATTTAGAATGCTTCGGGACTTGCCTAGGATCCAACACTAGGTCAGTGTTTGTTAGATGACACTCGCTTGGCGAGCATCTCCTATCTCAGCACTTTCTTAGTCCTTTCATCTGGATGGATTCACCAAACTCCATCTTCGGGTTCGGCTCCAACATCACGTCCTTCATGTGGTGCATCTAGTGTACCTAGATGAGATGCAACAATGCAAGTGCATGAATGCGAAGAATGGCAATATGAGATGCCTCACATAAAAGTATTCAAGATGAGTACAAGGTTACACCGAACATACATAAGCACTCCACGTTACTTAATTAAACATCGCACAACCTATCATGCTTGGATAGCAAGGAAGGCAGCACCAAGCATGACACAAGTTTCACAAAGTTTTAGGTATATTAACTTAACACCATCAAAGGCATGAGCCACACTTAGCAACACATGAAGCAAAGCAAGGTGAAGCAAACAATTTTAGGTACAAACACAGATTCTGAACAGCAGCACCACAGTCATTTGTTTTAACCATACCTAGAGTTCTAGGAATGCAAAAAGTGTGATCCTAGACTTTCTGGAAAGCTTAGAAAATTGTCTATAACTTTGTTATTCATACCAAAAGTTAATTCATAGGTTAACATGATCAAATATGCTAATATTTCAGGTCTACACAGACAAGGATAGAAAACTGATAGTAACTTTAAAGATGCATAACTGGAGTTTTAGACATTCAGCAAAAATAATTCTTAACTTTATGGAAAGCTTATTAAGTTATCTATAACTTTCTCATTATCATTTTAAGATGATTCTACAGCTAACAAGGTCAAACAACACTAAGAAGGCATCTCTGTCCAGACTTGGGACATAATCTGTCATTTCACTTTGGACAGCTATAACTTGAGTTCTAGACCACCAAAAAGGATGTTCTTGGACATTTTGAAAATATTAACAAAATCATTACAACTCTTCTATTATCACCAATACATGATTCAAAGCTTATCTAAGCCAAACAATGCAATCTTTGAGATCTACATAGATCTCATGCAAAACCTAATAGGGGACTTGTAAAATCTATAACTCTCAGATCTGTTGCCCTAAAGTCATGAAACTTTAGGACAAGGAAGGTAAGGGAGTTATCTACAACTTTTGTATTCACCGCATCCACAGGAAACATCATTATCACCACGAAATTAATTGCTTAACTAAAACTATACATGCAGCCCAAACATATAGCCATATTAGGGTTTCTAAGGCCACATTATCACTATGCAAGGGCAAAGGAACCATATTTCACATTTTTGCATATATAAATTATTTATAAGCCATTTAAAACCATTTATCAAGCATTAAACTAGTTAAATCAATAACTCAATCATACTGCATCCAATGACCATAAAATTTTTACCACGACACACACATAGCATCAGTAGCCTACCATAAAAATTTCACAGCAATTGGAGCACCACAACTTTAGATATGAATTTATTCCTAGAAAACCCTAATTAACAAAGATAAATAAAAATAGCAAAAACCTTCTACTAACACATATCATATTATGACTCTACTGTGTAGATTTACTCACAAGGATTCCAAAACATGTTTATTTGCTATTTTACAAATTTTCTATGATTTACTATGAATTTCCAAAATTTCAACCGATTAAGAGCAATAATCTGAAAAAGAAAAGGAAAAACATTTTTGCAAAGTGAACACCGGACTTTCCTCTAATTAATTAAGCCAATATATGTAAACTGATGTCTCTAGGCATTTTGCATCTGGAACCAAGAAAGAGTTTCTATTTCGATTTTCACTCCCTCTCTTCTTCAACTCGACGTAGAAACAGAGCAGGATGACGGGGGAGGGCCGGCTCTAGCGGGGCAACGGCCAGGCGATGGCTTGGGACACGGCCGTGCAGTACTGGAGCGGCCAGAGGAGAGGCGCGACGTGGCTGGAGGAGGGACCGGTGGGGAGGAGGGGCTCTGCTCGGTCTCATGGAGGATGAGCGGAGGAGACAGAGAGGGACGGAGTGAGAGAGCGAGGGAGAATGGGAGAGAGGAAGAGTGAGGCAGCGAGCAAGAGGAGGGAGGGCGCTCGGTCTTTCCCTTTTAGTCGAGCAGGGGGGCGAGGTGGCACACATGCAAGGGCATGAGGGAGCCATGTGGCCTGCGGCGCCTACGTGCGGTCGAACGACGGTGCTGCTTCCTACCGATCCAAACAGTCAAGGGATCGACTGAAACCGCTAACTTCCCCATCCTCTATTTCTCGATCCGGTTGTCCTGTGATCACGGCGCAAGAGGCAAAGTTGTAGATCTTTGTGAGGTGAACAACATTGATTTAAGGATCTAGAGCTAACTTGGCCTAGATTTGGAGATACGGATCTTCAAAGGAGGTACCCGAAAAGGAAACTCTGAATTTTGGTTTCAGGCCGATTGAAACGGCATTCTTCTCCCTCTTCCAACTCCTAATCTGTTTAATTGTGGCACAAGTTGTAGTAACCAAAGTTGTAGAGCTACACGAGATCAACAACTTTGCTTAAAGGATATTGGGCTGGCTCGGCATGGTTACAAAGATACAAGCCTCCAAAGTAGGGTATACGAAACTAAAAACTGAATTCAGTTAAGGGCTGAATTCAAGAAACTTTTTGCTGTTTTTGTAATGACTTTTGAAAGTACAAACGTGCTCCATAAGTGATGAGACTTATTCTGTTGTTTTCTTCACGAAGTGTACTTCAACTCATATTAAGGAATCCAATTAAGTTGTCACATATTTCTAGAAGATAAAAATTCTCAAACATGTCAACTCGCTGCTATCGATCAGGGACTTAGGAAAAACCCTGGAGGGACCAAAACATCACTGTATCCCAACTTGAGGCCACTATTTGAGCCACTTAGGAGTTGAATCAGGGCTTGGTTCAAAAATAAAGTTTGTTGTACTCCACTTAAACTTCAACTTTTATTTACGTTCAAACTTCATATCTGGTCTGGAGATCATTGTTTCATCTTGGTCAAAGCAGCATCACGATAAAGCTTAAATTGTCCTTTTTGATCCATTGAAGCGTTTTCTGGACATTTGCTCAACATGAACCCTTTATAACTTTTGTTCCTGAGTTTAAGTAGAGTTGTTTGAGCAAGGTTGCAAGGTTTGGTCGACATCCCATGTTCCCATTCACCTGATGAAGCAATTCAAGAAAGGTTATAACCTATCATCTCATGTGACTTCTTGGCTCCAAACTTTATGAAACTTTTCCACTGGTCAAGATGGATGCATGTTGATGTAATGTACATGAAATAAGCATATTTGACATTACTCTTGCATAATCTTAACAAGGGTCCGCATGTAAGCAAAGTGTATTGTCCAATTCCAAGTTGGGGCTCATTTTCATAGGTTTGACTTCAGCACCTTCATCATCACTTCAAAATTATGAACTATAGATCATAATTTGCTGCTTAACTCATGACTAACACTTGGGGTGTTACAGATACCTCTCTACAGGGCAGTGGAAAGAGGTGGTTCAAAGGCTCGAAGAAATGTACGCACGAGGTCTTGACCCAAATGTTGTTACTTATGGTTTACTGTTGGACTATCTCTACAAGAATGGAAAATGCACAGAAGCCAGGAAGAGTTTTGATTCTATGATTAGGAAGGGCATAAAACCTAATGTTACTATCTACGACATTCTTCTTCATGGGTATGCTGCTAAAGGAGCCCTTTCTGATTTGCTTGATCTCCTAGATTTGATGGTAGCAAATGGTATTTCACCTAATCATTACATCTTCAACACTGTGCTCTATGCATATGTTAAAAAGAGTGGATGATGCTATGCTTAAATTCAATCAGATGATCAATGAAGGGGTGACTCCTAACGTTGTTGTCTTTAGCTCCTTGGTTTATGTACTCTGTACCGTTGACAGGTGGGAGAAAGCCGAAGAATTATTTTTTGAAATGTTGGCTCAAGGAATCCATCCTGACACCGTGTTCTTCAACACAATAATGTGTAACTTATGCAGAGAAGGACGGGTTACAGAAGCCCTAAGGCTCATTGACTTGATGGAACGTGTGGGCGTGAGGCCTAATGTTATCTCATATAATACATTAATAGGTGGCCACTACTTAGCTGGTAGAACTGATGAAGCTGCAAAATTACTTGATGGTATGGTCTCAGTTGGCTTGAAACCTGACTTCATCTCCTATAGTACATTGCTTCATGGCTACTGTAAAGTTGGCAGGATAGACAATGCATATCGTCTTTTCCGAGAAATGTTGTGGAAGGGAGTTACGCCTGGAGCTATGACTTACAGTACTATACTGCAAGGTTTATTTCAAACTGGGAGATTTTATGAAGCAAAGAAACTCTACCACAATATGATTAGAAGTGGAAAACAGTGGAGCATTTACACATACAACATAGTTCTAAATGGGCTTTGCAAAAATAGTTGTGTTGATGAAGCATTTGAAATGTTCCAGAGTTTGTGTTCTAAGGATCTTCGTCCTGACACTATTACTTTCAATATTATGATTGGCTGTTTGCTGAAAAGTGGTAGAAAGAAAAATGCCATGGATTTGTTCGCTGCTATCCCTGCCCATGGTTTAGTTCCGGATGTGGTGACCTATCGCTTAATGATGGAAAATCTGATACAAGAAGGGCTGCTAGATGAGTTTGACAATTTGTTTTTAGCAATGGAAAAGAGTGGATGCACTCCAAACTCTGGCATGCTAAATGCTATAGTTAGGAGGTTGTTGGGTGGCGGTCAGATAATGAGGGCTGGGGCTTACCTCTCCAAAATTGATGAAATGAATTTCTCACTTGAGGCTTCTACTACTTCGTTGCTAATATCACTTTTTTCGAGCGAGGAATATAAGAAACACGCAAAGTCCCTACCTGAAAAGTACCATTTTCTTGAAGAGGTCAACTAATGAAGATTATGTCAAATGAAATAAATCCTCAGCTAAGTGGTAATGTCTACCTCATGCTCTAATTTGCTAGCCATGTTGTGTTGCCACATTTGTTTGATGAAATTCTCTAGGTAAGTGTTGCACTGTCAGAGCATCCTGTTAACCTCGTATAAAGTTATCTTGTCTTGAGCCCTAGTTATCTTTACAGTGGGAATCAATTTTCAAACTGTTGGGAGCACATAAGTTTCTTCCTTCTGTTGCTTAGTTTGTAAGATAAGTCAATCGTTTTGACTTCTTGATCCTAAAGGAGATTTCTATACACTAAGCTTTGTTGTTTTCCTCCCCCCCCCCCCCCCCCCCCCCCCTGAATATGCATTGTTACCAGTGTCTTTTCGCACTAATATCCACTGTTAGGAGTTTTGTTTTCCCGCATATCTACTGTTAGCAGTGTGTGTTGTTCCTGTTTGTAGTTGCATGGACTAGGTAACTCAAATGTATAGTAGCATTTTTTTTGACACGTCAATTCCTATATACAATTGTATATAGGAACAATACATTGTAGTACGCAAACATATATGATCATATTTCGATGCATTCAAAAACTGATATAATAAATCTCTAATCTGTATTGCCATTCTGTACTCACAACATAATACACAATTATCCAGTGTCCAATGACAAGGTTCAGATGCCCAAATCAATAGCACGGTATCATCACTATAACCACCCATGAAACCTGCGCATTTGATGATTGAGCATTTTGCCTTTAGTCTGCCTTCAATTCCACTGTGTGATACCATTTTTAATGAATGAAATTGCATTAGAAACTCTTGATCAGCACAAGAGCAGCAGCTAAAGCAAGCATCAAGATCTTCGAATACGTCGTACTCTGCTACTCCTACATGCGACTCTGAAACCTGATGCTGATGCTCCTCCTGCTCTGCTCCTCCATTTGTTTATCGATCCATTCCAGCCAGCATGTGGGAGAGAGAGACAAGACCATGTCATCCAAGGACGACAGATGGTCTTGTTTTACTGCTAGTGTCTTGTTCGATTTCAATATTCTTTATTTCTCGCTACATTTATATGTAACCAATTCTATAAGATTTGGCATCCTTTTCTGCTGGGTTGGACATTCTTTCTTCTCGGCCCGGCCGGCTGTGCCATGCCACCTACTGAATAGTGATGCTTCTTCTGAATCTTTTGAGCTCAACAGATTTCTCAACTCCACTGCTCTTGTCCTTTTTCAGCTCTGCCAATCACGTCCATGTTCCTGTTCCTCTACTTCATGGTAAGCCTGCCATTCTCTTGGCATATTCCATCTCGTACTCTGAAATCATCTATGTTTTTTTTTTGCAAATAAAAGATGCAGATTTCCTTTTCTTTAATTTTCCCTAATGGTGATGAAACAGATAAGGGACCTGCATGTTGCTCAGAGGGAAGAAGACACTGAATTCTATGCTGGTTTCCTCGGTACGGTTTTGTCACTCACGCAGTCACACCCAACCCAAGTGCTAATGGCTTCCGTATACTTTTTTGTTTTTTCTGGTCCACGTGAAATCTCTGTCTCCTTTCCCTTTTTTTTTTTCTTTAGGCACGTCATATATGATCGGCAGAGGTGCCACGTCAGTCTTCTAGGGTGTGGTGGCAGATCGTATCAGGCGAAAGCCTGTGATAGCATTCTCAGTGTTTTCTGTGTAAGCGCTCGATCGATCTGTCTATATATCTTTCTTTACATAATGAAAAGCTACCACAAAAATGTATCCATAATTAATCAAAGTATTGGGGGCTATCTAGCACAGGTATCTGACAAAGATCATTGTTTTCAACCATTTGGTTTACTTACTTTTCACCTTCTCTGTCTTCCTTCCTTATTACCAGCCTGTCAAACAATATCCACATTTTTTTTTGAAAGTGAATAATATCCACATCTGTTTCATGAGAAATCAGTGTTTGGAAGGTAGCATTCCTTTCAACTAAAATTAAAATCTTTTAACACTAAGCTGGAATGTTTTTTTTTATTATTTTATCTTCTTGTTCCAACATCATGCAGATTCCCATATTTATTGCCATGTCTATGTATATCATTTTTCGCTACCTTGGTTTTCATAAGCTGTGTATGGCTCCCGGTAAGTATAACCTGCTCTATATATCAGTGTACGCTTTCAAATTTATTGTTGTAGTTGTAGTAATAATGTTGTCATGAAGGTTTTTTATGCGTTTTATGATTTTTTAACGCATAAATATGCCTTGTTGTTGGGACACTAAAATAGCCAAGTCCATGTGAATATACTATCCTACCATATTAAATTACAGAAAATTCTGTTAGATAAATTTGCACTTTGATGTCTGTCTTATTTCTATACTTGTCATTCATCGAGCAACTAAACAGGAGACCCTACATAAGCACAAAGGCCTTGAGAGAGCAGTTGAAATGGTAGAAGGTACTACAACTCAAGAAAGTACAGAGCCACCTAGGAAGAGCTTACTCAGAAACTGGCCACTGATGTCCTCCGTTGTAACATACTGTGTCTTCTCCCTTCATGACACCGCATATGTTGTGTACCACTTGCTGACTCCAACAGCTTCTACATTGAAATGGATCGTTCTAAAAGTTAGATAATGTTGCAATTCAACATCAGATATTTTCTCTATGGACCGTGAGTGACAGAAAATATGGCGGGCTTAGCTTTGCGTCTAAAGATGTGTGCCAAGTTCTTACGGTCGCAGGTAATTCCATTCCAACCAATTACTTTCCCAAATCATTTAAAAAAACTGAGGCATCCATTTGATCAGTTGTTTGCATTTCATGGTTTTAAAGTCTGTACACTGTGGTAGTAAATGCAATTTCTGGATTGTCAATTCTTATCCTCTACCTCAACTGTAGGTGCCAGCCTTCTAGTATTTCAAATCTTCACTTACCGTTGGATCGATAAAGTCCTTTGTCCAATCAACTCAACCCGAGTTTCATCGGTGAGTTATTACAGTCACCATTATTATTGTTTGACATTTCGCAGTGTGTCCATTACTAAGTATTCCCTATTTTTTCTGTTCAAAATTGTTTGTAATTCATCTCAATTGATCATAAGCATTGCAGGCACTATCTATACGAATAATTGCTGCTTATCCCTTCATGACACACTTGTCAGGAATAAGACTTGATGTGCCGCTCTACATCGCGGCAATTCTCAAAAGCATTTTTGTAGTAAGTAGTTCATTATGTGTAAGCTCTGAGATTAAATACATGCACTCCTGTATAGAATTAAAAATTCAGGACCAAAAAATGCTGGTCATGTATTTTGCTTTACTATGCCTTTTTGCTTCATTCAAATGTTCAGCTTTGGGATACTAATGTTTGAGTATGTTGATCAGATCACTAGAGTTACCGACACTTCACTTCTGCAAAACAATGCTGTGGTACATGTCCAACTTATGCCAGTTCTATTGATTATCATCCAATGTCCTTCCAAGAACTGATCAATAATTGTTATCAGTGTTGGTGTCAATATGTCAGATAAACATAACATCTGAATCGGATGCTATCTGCAGCCACAAGAACAAAGGGGCGCTGCTGACGGAATAGCTGCAACGGCAATGTCTCTGTCCAAGGCGTTCGCTCCAGCTGGAGCAGGCATCTTGTATGTACAAGCTAGCAGTGGTACCTAACTGGTTAGCCCTCCTGTTATTCACGTAATGCTCGTCGCGGTCTTGAAAATGTTGCTAGTTTTTAGTCTATCATTCCTAGCTAATTATTAGTGATTGCTTGTTGTGTGATAAGCACGAAAGCATAGGCCAGGCAGGACAAGCTAGTGTATGTATATGTACTACATGTTTTTTTTGAACAAGAAGCTCACGGCTGAAATAAACGCTCTGGTTGTAGGTTCTCATGGCCACAAAAGTGCCAGCATGCCGCGTTCTTTCTAGGTAAACCTATATATTGCAGTACTGCCATCCCAATTTTACAATATGTAACCTTACTAGTAGTTACTGCAATAAAACCATATTTTTCACAGATGGTGTTTCTGCTCCTGAATCTGACAGAGGTCATCGGGCTGGTGCTCACTTCAAACCCTTTCCTTGCGGTCGGTCCGCAGCAGTACAAACAATGAAAGCATGCATGTAGAGGTAGCTAGTAAGTATGTGGCAACATGAACATGAAGCAGAAGTATGGTTGTCGCCAAAAAAAAAAGGAAGCAGAAGTATGGCGTAGCGTGCGTGCCAGGTGCCATGCATGCTGTCAGCGCATACGTACACAAGACTGAAAAACAGTCAGGTGTGCAACGGAATTCAGTGCGGAGGCCATCGTTTCCATGCCGTTTTTTACTTGTGTAGTATAAAAAAAAACTGTTTAACTGCTTCGGTAAACGGGTTACTGTCTCGTTGGAGGGCATTCTGTTGTTGGCTATTACTAGCCTACTAGTAGTATTCCTAGTACTCGCTTAGTCATAATAATCAATTTTTAGAGTTATTTGAGTCAAATTATTTTGAGTTTGACTAGTTTTAATCAATGTTCGTAGCCCGTTTATACGCCATGTAAATGCTACACAACGACTTGCCATGTTTGTTTAATCAGCCGCTTATCTTGTTTATTAATCATCATTTAGTCCGTTTAAATATCCCTTTAGTCTAAAAGTAGCTAAATAGTCCGCTTATCTTGTTTAGTGTGTTTAAATGTTTAGACTAGCACCGGCATAGCACTGGTTTTAATATCGTACTAGAACACAAGTTTTCAGAAAATTTGTCTTAGTACATATACACCTGAAATTTTGTTCTTTTTATATGAACTTTTCTAGATGTAGTTTGAATCTCAAACTTTAGGATAGTGTATATCTATAGACGCACTACAGATATGTACCGTTTCAAGTTTTTTCTTAAAACTACCAAGTATAGTTTTACGCGGTTTTCATGATTCCATCGAAAATATGGTTCGCACCAAATGTTTTCCCAATAGAATGGTTGGACTCGTTGACCGTGAATACAGAAATTTCATACGAATCAATTTAATTTCACAAAAAAATAAATGAATTAGAAAAAAAATCGTGTTAGGTCACTATTACATCCTCACGCCTATTCTTTACTTCTGGCAAAGGCTAGCATCCGGATGCCACGCCTCACACCTACACTGCTTCACGTGGGGCCGTGTCGCTCCGTGTCCCACGTTCGTACCGTGTCCCATGCTGCTCCGTGTCTCGTGCCCGTGCCGCTCCGTCTCGATCTGTGCTCACACGATATCCCGCTCACGCCCCTCCACACCCACGTGCATGCAGGCAGGCCCAGCAGCTACAGCAGGCGGCTGCCGCACATGGGTCCCACTATAACATGTGCAACGTCATATATACTTTTGTAACATCTAACATCTAGAGGAAACTATTTGCAACATACGTTCGAAACAGTCGAAACACTTGCAACATACGTCTGAAACACTTGCGAAACACCAAAAAAAAACTTAAAAACCACGTGTGTAGCCATTGCAAACATTCAGATAAAACTACTTGTAACATACGTATGAAAACATTTGAAATACTTGCATATATATGCAACATCCAATCTACTTTTGCAACATCCAGACAAAACACTTGCAAGATATGTCTGAAACAGATTGAAACATACACTTGAAACATATGTGTATAACCATTGCAACATATGTACAACATCCCGATCTACTTTTGCAACATCGATGTGAAATACTTGTAACACACCTCTGAAACATCTAAAACACTTGAAACATACGCTTGCAGCATGTGCTTTCCAGCGCAATATCACCTTGCTGCTTGGATGAATGGAGGCTAGTCATTGCGGAGCTTGACGCCGGTGTGGAGGTCGGTGGCGGCGCATGGAGCTTGCCGGTGCCCCAGCGGAGGCAGCGTCGCCAGTGCCCTAGCGGAGGCACTGCGCTGGGCAAGCACCTACGTGAAAGTCGCGGGAGCAGCGTTGGACGAGCACCTGCGCGAGGAGCAACTGGCGAGCACGACGGCCTACTCGGTGAGCCCCCCCCCCTGCAGCACCCCTGGCGAGCGGCCATGAGTCAACGAGCACCCCCTGGCTAGCAAGCACGCGATTCCGAGATGGGAAGGAGATAGTCGCAGACTCCACAATGGAGAGACGGAGGGGAGAGAGAGAGAGAGAGAGAGAGAGGGGAGGAGATGAAATCGGAGAGGATAAGTCTGGTCACTTATGGAAGTAGATATTTGTGTGGTGGGAAAATACGTGAACCACGTGAGGCCACATAACGTCTGTTTGTCCGGGTGCGGGACGACGTCCCATAGTGGATCATTTCCGTTACTTCTGCCTTCTTGTCCTCCTTCAACTCAGGCTAATGAGCCTTAGGTTCATAGAGCAGCTCACTGAAGCGACACTTCTAATATCTGTTCGGCATAAGTATTACATTACGAGAAATTTTACAATGGTTGGAAGAAACATGAGCCATCCATTCGACGAGATTGTATGGTGCAAAAATAGGAGGTAACAATGTGAAAGTACCTAGAGATACTGAATCGGTGGGGACAGTACCAAAATTAGGTCAGACAGGTACTAAAATATGTGGGTCTAGGTTTATTGTTTATTTTTTGTTACTTTTTCGGTTATGGGTAAATGGTAATTTTAGCACCTTCGTTGAAGGGCAAAGATGGTAATTTGTTTCGGTTATGAGGAGCTGGGCCGCCTGGTGCTTGGCGGCGGCCGTGGGCACGATGAAGAGGAGGAGGCGTGGTTCGGGCCGACGGAGTCCAAGACGGAGGAGGACGACGCGGACAGGGAGCCAACAGCGTTCTACATCCTCTGCTTCTCCCCCGGGTCTGACCTGTCGGCGCTGTTCGTCGGCGCCGGGCGAGGGGGCAAGGAGCGGGGGTTAGTAAGCGAGCCCGCCGCGACCGTGTTGGCCCGCGTGGACCGAGCAGGGTCGTGTGACGTGTCCGCCGCGAGCGACCTGTGCAGCAGGCTCCCGTGCCGGCGAGGCTCGACTCCATGGCCTGCGCGCAGCTCACCAGCAGCGTGCCCATGTCCACCTGCTGCTGGAGAAGAAGTCAAGAAGAGGCACGACAGCTTCTTGCATGGCGACGTGGACAAGGCAATTGATCATTATACCGAAGCTGTGCCCACCCGAGCAGGAGTAGTGAGCGGCTGGTGCTGCACAGCGGCTGCAAGCAGTGCCGGCTCGCGCGGCGCGAGGCCGACATTTGAAACCTCGTGCCAAACTTATCAGGGCCATCAATCCACTAAAAAAATAGCACATCTCCTATTCCTACGAAAGTTAATATAACCATCGATCGTCCATGATAACGGGACAATCTAACGAACAAAAATAAATACTAGTGGGTGTTTGGTTCTTTAGTCGCTCCTAAAATTCATGTCATATCGAATGTTTAGATGCTAATAAGGAGCATTAAATATAGATTAATTACAAAACCAATTACATAGATGGATGCTAATTTGCGAGACGATTTTTTTAAGCCTAATCAACCTGTCATTAGCATATGTTTACTGTAGCACCACGTTGTCAAATCACGGACTAATTAGGCTTAAAAGATTCGTCTCGCAAATTAGTCGCAAGTTGTGCAATTAGTTTCGTAATTAGTCTATATTTAATACTCCATGCATGTGTCCAAACATTCGATGTGACAGGAATTTTAGAAGGCACTGCAGAAACCAAACAGGCTCTTAGTAAGCCCGTGCAGTACTCTATGGATGTCTCGATTGAGCTTATCACAATCATACTTGACATCGATAATTCAGGAAGGACCATCCTTGCAAGATATGTCCGAATAGAACTCTTTGAGAGGACTCTTCTTTCGCCACTTAACCTCACGCAAGACAAAGGGGAAGCCGGTGCATGTCATTGCAAGGCCAAGAGATCGAGTAAGCCCTTGTTTAGTTGTAGAAATTTAGATTTTGGGGTTACTGTAGTATGTTCGTTTTTATTTGGTAAATAGTGTTCAAACATGGACTAATTAGGCTCAAAATATTCGTCTCGCAATTTCCCACCAAACTGTGCAATTAGTTTTTCTTTTCGTCTACATTTAATGCTCCATGCACGGGCCGCAAACATTCGATGTGATAGGTACTGTAGCAACTTTTTAGAAGTTGGGGTGGAACTAAACCAAGGCTAAGGGAGGGAGAAGGAACAGAGAGAGAAGGAGGGAGCTGTCAGACGCGCCGGTATATGCCCCTACCGCGCTAGGCAGGGTGACATGTCAAGCTTGTCGTGCCAGACAAGATGGTGCAGTGAGGGGAGCCACGTAGTAGCCGGCGTGGATCTATCTACCACACTAGCGGGTTGACCACACCACATGAGATGGCGCGGTATTGTAGTTTTGTCGTGCCAGGTGGCTTGACGCGACTAAAAAAGTTAGTTTAAAAAATAAAACCAGATTGAGGTTAGTAATAAAATATTATTTAAAAAGAATTAAAATAAAAAAATCCTATAGCGAGCAGCATCAGCTATAGTCGGAGATTTAGAATCTTGACAACAGCCGCTATAATCGGCATAATCTTATTTTTTGCCCCTTACATAAACCTGTGCACAGCTTAAAAAAAATAAAGAGAAAACCAATATAATCATTTCATTTTGTTTTCTCCATCATAGGAAGCTGTTTTGATAAACGGTCTAATAAAACCGTGGCAGTGAGCGAGGGAGTAATTCAAAAAGAAAAATAAACTGAAAAGACAATTTTGCCCCTTTACGTAAGCCTGTGCACACCAGCACACTCGCTCTGAAGTACCTTCTCTCCAAAAGTCCAACCTCGCAAATCTGCAAAGAAGTAGCCACGAACATGGAGCAGCAAGTCGAGCACAGCCATCTCCCAATCCGAGGCCTCAGCCTCCACGTGGCCCAAGCAGGCAAAGGTTCGCATCTGCTCTCTTGCTCGCCGGCGGGCTCAAGCTTCCTCTGTTGAAGGCCGGTGCGCATGCGCTCGAGATTGAAGCATAGCGACACCTCTCCTGTCGCCGTCTCGTTTTTGCTGCAGGCGAGCTGGGCACGGTGGTGTTCCTGCACGGATTCCCGGAGATATGGTACTCGTGGCGCCACCAGATGCTGGCCGTGGCCGCCGCCGGGTACCGCGCCGTCGCGCCGGACTGGCGAGGGTACGGGCTCTCGGACCAGCCGCCGGAGCCGGAGGCCGCGTCGTACGACGACCTGTTGGAGGATCTCCTCGCAATCCTCGATGCCCTCTCCGTTCCCAAGGTAATACTGCTTTTTTTTAAGAATCGCTGTGGTAAGTTCTTGGGTTTGGTCTTGATTGGGGGAATTTTTTCTGGTAGTTGGTGGTTCAGTACTTCAGTGCGACTTGTCACTGTTAGCTTATCTGATATGATACTGCGATTGGCACGATGGGTGGACAGGAACCATGTAAGATTGTTCCGACATGGCTATATGTTTTGAAGGATTTGGAATGCACATCTCAAACGATATGCTAGGATTTTTTTTTTAAAAAAATACTATGGATGAAGTAGTTCTTAAGGAAAATTGCTGTTAAGTTTGTGCAATTCTAAGGGCACGTAGAATTCGTTCACCACTGTTTTCCATCTCATGCGACGATATGATTTGTTGGGAAAACATACTTAGTGTATATTTAGATAGAAGAAACAAATAAGACCAACATTTTCAATCCAACCTCTTGGTAGTTTATTTTTATTCAGAATAAGGTGAAAATTTGAAGGGAAAAAAAGGATAGAATTCCTGTGTATTTCTTAGAGAAACCTTCTTGGCAGTTCTATTGTCCATCAGACTAAGCTTTGCCTATTTTGGTTATCTGCCCAGCTTGTGCTACTAAGTCATTAGTTCAGTTGAATGAAATAATTTCCAATCATAGTAAAATATCTTCAAAAAATAATCTTACCTTGTGAATCTTGACAGGCTTTCCTTGTGGCGAAGGATTTCGGAGCCATGCCAGCCTATGAGTTTGCTCTACGTCACCCTAGCCGCACATGTGGTGTTATGTGTTTGGGGGTCCCCTTCCTTAACGGTGGCTCATCCTATACCAGCTTGCCAGAAGGCTTCTACATTTTGCGCTGGCGGGTTGTTCTCTAATCTGAAAAAATATATAATCCCCATTGCCAAATTGAGTACAGTTGCTGAAAACAATGACAGGGGAAGCTTGTTCTTGTAGGAACCGGGAAGAGCAGAGGCTGATTTTGGGCGGTATGATGTCAAGAGAGTTGTTCGGACCATCTACGTACTCTTCTCTAGGAGCGAAATCCCAATAGCAAAAGAAGACCAAGAGATTATGGACCTTGCGGACTTGTCAACACCTCTTCCAGAGTGGTTCACTGAGGATGATCTCGCTGTGTATGCTTCACTCTATGAGAAATCGGGTTTCCGGTATCCAATGGAGATGACATATAGGTAACAATAGCAACTGGGCCAACCATACTATTCGTTTTGTGGGTTTTGAAAAATCAAGGTGTAATATGCTGCATTTGACAGGACTCTCCATAAAAGGAAGCCAATTGAAGATCCAAAATTTCAAGTCCCAGTGTTTGTTGTCATGGGGGAGAAAGACTATGTGTTCAAGTTCCCTAGTGTTGAGTCCGTTTTGAAAGATGGCATCATGGAGAAATTCGCACCGGACCTAAAGATCACCTACATCCCTGAAGGAAGCCATTTTGTTCAGGAGCAGTTCCCGGACAAGGTGAATGATCTCCTGGTCAGCTTCTTGAAGGACCACCCTGTGTCTGCATAGATGTTCTAGCAGTTCATGTTCACTGTCATAAGCAACAGCTACGATGGGCAAAACTGCTTTGTGTAGTGTCGCCAGTAAAGGAACAATCTGATGAGTGAATTCAGCTTTCAGTGTTTTGACTGTGTTTGCATCTAGCGTGTGAAACAAGTTTTAAAAATCAAGCAGTATTGATTGCATAGAGCATCAGTGTTCTTGAAGAAAATGATTGGAGACTGAAAATTCAAGTATTGCCTTAGAAACTGTCATCGCAGGTTGCAAACTGTGAAACTGAGTAGTCGAACCTGATCATAGTCTGCCGTGGCCAGGAGAGTTCTTGTGAGCGGCTTTGATGGTCACTCGCTTGGATGTGCTCGACTATATAAACCGCACGCATAAAAAAAATGAGTGGTAAAAAACTGAATTCAGGCAGGCAGTGACCTAGAACCAGCAGAAGATGCGTTATGCCCAACGTTTTAAATCTCCAGCCATGGTATTTAGCAAATGACATCTAAAATAGCTAATAGCGAAATTAAATGGGGCTATAGCAGACTATAGCCGCTAAATTGTACGTTAACACAAATATCTTGACCTTCCCCCAAATAATCTTTCAACGGTACAATACACACATTGGATAGAAAAGATCAATTAATTTACTAATTCAAAGCACACAAACTCTTCATCTCATAGGGTAACCAAACAGATGAACTTTGATCTAACAGAAAGCTACTCATCACCATTGGCGTCAGAGCATACAAACTCTTCATCTCATAGGGTAACCAAACAGATAGAACTACCAGGAAGCTACTCATCACCGTTGGCTTCAGATGAATGTGTTAACCAACCCAAGAAAACATACAAGAGTCTATAGGTTTACGACAAAACGACAGGTTGCATTAATCTTACTACATAACGAAAGAGAATTTTTGAGTGCCTATGCATAAATCCGCTACAATCTCCCTCACAAGTCACAACCAGCACCAGCAGGCCAGAACATATAGAATCAACCCTGCAATTAGATGAGAAAAATCAGTATTAGTCGATGCAATGTGACATTTATGCTAGCATCAGGTGCTGTTAATTAGGATGTTACGAATGCTTACTAACCAGTGCATCCTCATGCCAGAAAAACATAATAAAACAGCAAAACAGAGTAATAGCTTAACTGAGTAACAACAGCTACTATATAGTCAGTTCAGAATTTTCTGATGCACCGGCAGATAGCAGGCCAAAGTAGCTGTTGTTCTGTTAGGTCTCATTGCATGAGTCAGTGTGCATCTGAAATTCTGAACTGACTAAAGTAGTAGCTGCTGTTCTGTTAGGTCGCCTAACACTAATTAATTAACAACCTCTGTCCCCAGAACCAGCCAACATCCAACTCAGAGTTTATAATTCATGCTAATGTTACAAAAATGGGTTTGAGATGCGAGCTTCGGCTATGCCAGAAAAATACTTTTTAAAGAAAATTAATATATGCATCACACACACAAGCTTTCTCAGTTCCTCGATACTAGTATAACCAAACTAGCTGGATCGCACAGAGCACTGACAAGCAGAGCACTGAATAAGTGAACAGAGCACTGACAGCATGCACATGAAAATCAGAACACGACTAACTAGCAGGCTCGCGCCAAAAAAAAGCAAATGCACTGAGCAGACGCAATGATCAAGAAACATTGTCAACTTACTATTCAGATATAATGAAACCAAGAGCTACTTTCAGCTCTACTGCATAACTGTAGCTAATGCTCACATAACATTTCTGAAAAAGAAGTAGTCACATAATACAGAAACATTGTCACAGTACTAATTTGTAATCTCCTTAGTCCTTTGGTTTCATGGATTTATTATGTGTATAAACAAACGGTCTCATCTACAGAATATGGCCTGCTGAACAATCAACTGCCTGCATGCATAGTACATATGTGCTATATCTCCTATCCTGCTTTCATGTACAGAGGCTGAAGGAGAACAACTGAACAAGGTTAGGAGGAAAAACCAGATAAAGATTGCTACTACCTATATCTCACCCAGACAAGTTATCTTAATTCCTTATGCAATGGTTAAATACTTAAATTGTATATGCATTGATGTTTATGTTCAGCTCAGTAACAGTTGTTTTGCATTATTTTTCTTACATATGCAACTTGTCTTTGTAGGTTATGGTTAACAGGCTATTGTCGATGAACAAATATATGATGCTAGGAGGAACCAAATACAAATTAATTAGGTAATTATTTTTGTACTGGTCCATATTTCATCTAGTGTGTTGTACCGCAAGAATAGAATTATCCTTCTAAATATGCATACAATGCAGCACCATGGATTGTAGGCTACCAAGGTAAGCATTGCAGTTTGCAGAACAGACTACAAATACAGCAAAATTAAAGAATCTGAATCCAGTGCATCTACATCAAAATGTTCACATATACAGATATAGGAGTACTAGATCAAGAATGCACAAGTGATGTGCCATTGACCCAAACACGCTCCAGTGGAAACAAATCGACAGGATTGCACCTAGTAAGAAACATAGAACAATAAAAAAGCACCAGTTGTAGCAAGAACCACCAAAAGACCACACAGTTCCCAACCAAATAGTTGCTTTTCAAACTCTTTCAGTGCCAATGTGTAGTTTTCTTTTCTTTCTTTCTTTCTTTTTTTTTTTGAAAAGGCCAATACATAGTTTGAACTTCTGAAAGCATGCAGAGCAAAGTTTAACTGAATTGCACAAATGTAGTACTAAAAAGAAAAGGTGCACGACACTTTTATGAGGAACACAACAAAATGGATTGCAGTAAGAATTATGATCATTTGCAATTACAAAAAGTGACAAAAGTTTGAACTGGCATAGCTCCAACAAATTGACTTCTGCAGCCAACCCTAGCTAGGCTGAACAAGGAACAAGACTAGAGTCTCAGCACATGCATTAGAAGAACTGGCTGAAGGTCATTATAAACAAAGGCTTATTTGGCTGATCTTAAGCCTATCTCATGAGCCAGTTTTTTCTCACGGAAAATCTGCTCAACAGGCCATCTTGATGTAGGACTGCAATGGGTGCTTACTAATCGCTCATTCACACAACCAGTGGCCAAATGTACAGGTCTGAAATGCAAGAGGCAAGACTTGGAATAGAAAAACATACGTCTCCATATCCTTAAATCCTCCTTGGTGACATAGATGGTGGGAAACCAAAATATGGATAGGCACCACGAGCAGGGGATCTTGTCCTACCGACCCTCTCAATATTGAAAGACTCTCAAGTGAAAAAAATGCTGAATATGTTGTATCCTTTTCATCTGGAATGCATTCTATGAAAATGTATCCTTCAGCTGGACCACCAATGTTGCCTTCAAAAGTATAATGGGCAGGCAAGGGGATGGTACTCTTCAAATGCCACTCATGGGACTTCTCACTGCCATTTTACGAAAAGGTGTAATAATAATCCACAGATGTGCTTTCATGAACCGTACTAAACATTGCAACCCTACTTTCCCCTGACGATTTGCCGCTTATCATGGCCAGGCGGGAGGCCAATAGTGCAAAACTGCATACTATTCATGTCGAGCTTGACCACCGTGCTCATGTCGTTTAATTTCCAATAGAAGCAGTCAGACGTACATTGTTCTTGAATGAACTCATCAATTTCATCCAGGCCTAGATCGTCCCAACTGATAGACGTACTGACACTCCAGAAGCCAGAGCCCGAAGAGAAGATAAAAAACCCCAACCTTGAGCTGGATTGCATCCAACTGATCACACTGAGTGATGTATCCTCCTCTGTGCCTCCTGAACGGATGAAGGAGGCCCCCGAATGGAAAATATCTTTGTTTTGGATACCGATGGAGGCGAGTAGGTCGTCAGTTATGGGAGGCAGCAGCAGGTATCGCCGGGACAACGGGTCGCACACCAGGAGGTCCCAGTAATTGAGGACTTCGCGGCAATTGCGCTCGAGGAGGACGCGGCCGTCGCGGGCATTTACCGGAGGCCAGTGGTCCTCCCATGTGGTGCGAGGGAGATAGTCGAAGGAAAACGCGACACCCCGGGCGACGGCAGCGGAGGGATGGGGCGCCTCGGCAGGACCGAAACCATAGGATCTAACGAAGCCGAGGAGTAAGGGCGGGTGAATGGAGCGGTACCGGCGGAGGAAGGCGGGGTCAGCGATGAGGCGGCGGAAGGAGACACAGGAGGTGGAGGCGCGGGGCGAGGTCCGCAGGGGAGGCGATGCGGAGCAAGATCTCCTTGAGGAGGTCGCTGGTTAGGGCCGGCGGCGGCCGCTCTGGATCCATGGCATCGGGGTAGGGCAGGGGAGGCTGAGGCGAACTCTTTGACACCAGATTGGGCACCTCTCCGCCGTCGGCAAATGGAGGAAGTGAACTGAGAATGCGTAGTTTTCTTTTGGCAAAATAGCCGAATTCGTCCCTGAACTATCGTGCTGGGCTCAATTTCGTCCCTCAACTACGAAAACGTTCGATTCAGTCCCTGAACTATCGTACTTGGCTCAATTTCGTCCCTCAACTACCAAAACGTCCGATTCAGTCCCTGAACTATCGTGCTGGGCTCAATTTCGTCCCTCAGCTATAAAACCGTTCGATTCGGTCCCTGAACTATCGTGCTGGGCTCAATTTCAAATTTAACACAGTTGCTTTTTTATTTTTAAATCTAACCAGGTTAATATACTGCTAAAACTTGGTTTGTTTTTTTTTAAGCATCTTAAAGATCTCAAATTAAAAAAACTCAAAACTAGAACGTTGTAGATCTCATCGAGAACTACAATTTTTATATATAAAGTATCTCCATTTGACCCCATATATGAGAGATACGATTTTTTCAATGCGATAAGCACGTGTACGCAATTAGTATACTGTTAAAATATTATTTAATTTTTTTGAGCATCTTAATGACCTAAAATTAAAAAACTCAAAACTACAAAGTTGTAGATCTCGTCGAAAGCTACAATTTTCATATAAAAATCATCTTCATCCAAGACTGTATAAAAACATCTTAATGTATCTTTTTTAATATGAAGATGATTTTATACATTAAGATGCTTTTTATATTAAAAAAGATACATTAAGATGCTTTTATATGGTCTTGGATGAAGATGATTTTTATATGAAAATTGTAGCTCTCGACGAGATCTACAACTTTGTAGTTTTGAGTTTTTTAATTTAAGGTCATTAAGATGCTCAAAAAAATAAAATAATGTTTTAACAGTATACTAATCGCGTACACGTGCTTATCGCATTGGAAAAATCATATCTCTCATATATGAGGTCAAATGGAGATACTTTATATATGAAAATTGTTGTTCTCGATGAGATCTATAACGTTCTAGTTTTGAGTTTTTTAATTTGAGGTCTTTAAGATGCTCAGAAAAAAAACAAACCAAGTTTTAGCAATATATTAACCCGGTTAGATTTAAAAATAAAAAAGCAACTGTGTTAAATTTGAAATTGAGCCCAGCACGATAGTTCAGGGACTGAATCGGATGGTTTTATAGTTGAGGGACGAAATTGAGTCCAGCACGATAGTTCAGGGACTGAATCGGACGTTTTCGTAGTTGAGGGACGAAATTGAGCCCAGTACGATAGTTCAGGGACTGAATCGGACGTTTTCGTAGTTGAGGGACGAAATTGAGCCCAGCACGATAGTTCAGGGACGAATTTGGCTATTTTGCCTTTTCTTTTCTTTCTTTTTTTTTGGAAAGGGCCACTATGTAGTTTGAACTTCTGAAAGCATGGAGAGCAAAGTTTAACTGAATTGCACAAATGTAATACTAAAAAGCAAAGGTGCACAACACTTTTATTTTTGTTTCAGAGAGGAACACAACAAAATGGATTGCAGTAAGAATTATGACGAGTAAAATGCACCCTGGGTACTTAAACTATTAGGTCATTACCATCTAGGTACTTGAACTGAAAAAATTGTCACCTGGGTACTTAAATTATGGGGCATTACCATCTGGGTACTCGAACTAAAAAAACTCCCACTTGGGTACTTAAACTATTGGGCCATTACCATCTAGATACGCGAGTGGGCGCGGGAAAATGAATTTTGATTCTTTTTCTTTTTCTGAAAATGGATGAATAGTGCTGGAATTTGTTATTTTTGTAAAAAAATAATTAGAGCTCCAAACATTCTAAAAATTTTGTGTAGCCTCTATATAATGTACTCTACCTAAGAAAAATATGAAACTTGGAAAATGAATAGTTTTTGTATGTTTAAAAATTACCTCTTTTAATTAATAAATGAACTTCCATAAATTTTATAATTAAAATAAATAAATGTCCAAAAAGAGGCGGCCTACCTGTGCTCGCCTGCTCGCTCGCACACAGTTAGGCCGCCTCTTTTTGACATTTATTTATTTTAATTATAAAATTTATGGAAGTTCATTTATTAATTAAAAGAGGTAATTTTTAAACATACAAAAACTATTCATTTTCCAAGTTTCATATTTTTCCTAGGTAGAGTATATCATATAGAGGCTACATAAAAATTTTTAGAATGTTTGGAGCTCTAATTATTTTTTTACAAAAATAACAAATTCTAGCACTATTCATTCATTTTCAAAAAAGAAAAAGAATCAAAATTCATTTTCCCGCGCCCACTCGCGTACCCAGATGGTAATGGCCCAATAGTTTAAGTACCCAAGTGGGAGCTTTTTAGTTCGAGTACTCAGATGGTAATGCCCCATAGTTTAAGTACCCAGGTGGTAGCTTTTTCAGTTCGAGTACCTAGATGGTAATGACCCAATAGTTTAAGTACCCAGGGTGCATTTTACTCTATATATATATATAGAACTACTACATGTAGCTAGCTATAAAATAACTTATTCTGTAGCCACTTTGAGTTACGATAATTACTATGTTAATTTACGAGATTATAGTAACTCTTACTAAGTTGTTTACTATAACGTTATGGTAAATATCTCCATGTGTTATAGTAACTCAACTATCGAAATATGTATTAATATTATCGTAAATTAGTATATAAATTTATCGTAAATAGAGGTGGCTACAAAATAACTTATTTTATAGCTGACTACTGAATATACTCTCCATATATATATATATATATATATATATATATATATATATATATATATATATATAAAAGTCAAAACGACTCATAATTTAGAACAAAAGATCGAGTATTTAAAAGTACTGTTCATAATGTACCTGTATCATATCATACATATAGCATGTGACCATGCTTCCATACTCGGGCGACCAGATCAAACGATTCTAGCTAGAACGTGGCAAAATTCAGAGAGCCTAGCCAGTCGATCTCCATCTGATCCTCGATCGGTGCACCACTCGCCGGACGAAAGGATCTCTCTGCACCTGGGCCGGGGACGACGTCGATCGGATCACCTCCCTCACATGACGTGCGGCATCGTGCCGTAGGGTTTGCTCTTGATCCCCATCATCCTGCGCGTCCTGGTGATGAAGTGGTCCCGTGGCTTGACAGCGCCGGGGATGTGCCCGATGAGCGTCATGAACGGCAGCTCCGCCAGCGCGTCGCGGTGGCCGAGCGTCACGGTCATGGACGTCCTCGGGGACGGCTTGTACCGGTGCAGCTTCTCCTCCCGGGTGGCGCCCTTCACCAGCAGCCGGAGGTTCCGGGACACCACCATTGCCTGCCGCTGCGCGAGGTGGCCCTGCTTCGCCTCCGGCACGTCCGTGATGTCGCCGACGGCGAACACGTTCCGCAGCCCGCCGACGCGGAGGTGGTCGTCCACCCGGAGATGACCTTCCTCGTCCACGTGCTCCCCGAGGAGCGTCCCCCTGAGCCACCCGGACGCCACGGGCCGGCCCGTGCACACGAAGTGGGCATCGGCCTCCACCGTCTCCCCCGCCGACGTCGTGAACTCCCGGGTGTCCGGCGTCGCCGACGCAAGGTCCACCATCTGATCCAGCAGCACGGTGACGTTCTTGGAGCGCAGCCACTCGAGCGCCTTGGCCGACGCCCGGGCGCCCATCACCTTGAGCAGCCGCGGCGCGCCGTGGACGAGGGTCACGCGCTTCTCGGGGCTCTTCATCACGATCTCCGCCGCCAGCTCCACGCCGATGGGCCCGCCGCCGACGATCAGCACCGACCGGGCTCCGTCGATCCGCTCCTTGTCGTGCTGGAACATCTCCAGCCGCTCCGACTGCTTCTGCGGCCGGTTGCACGTGCGCCCCGTCGCGATCACCAGGAAGTCGTACGCCACGGCGCGGCCGATGGAGGTGAGCACCACGGAGTCGTCCACGCCGACGGCGAACGCGGTCACCACCTTGGCGTGCGTCAGGTAGTCGGAGTGCGGGATCACCGTGCGCTCCACCGCCGCCGGGTCCACCTTGGCGCGCAGGTTCGCCCACGGGATCTCGAAGTACTCCTTCCTGCATGCAGCACGGATGGATCCATGGATCGCGCGTCACCGGCCATGCTTATCAAGAGCATTATGGATCATCCGACATGCGCGCTGAAAGTTAAAACGTGCATCCAAACGGCGAAATTAAGCTCACGGGTCGATGAGGACGACGTCGGCGTGGTTCTGGAGCGTCTTGGCGAGGAGGGCGCCGGCGATGCCGCCGCCCACGATGACGACGCGGTCGCCGGTGGACCGCAGCATGATGCACGCCGGTTGGAGCTCTGCCTAGCTATAGTTCGTCGCGTCGAGGAAGTGCATGCGACGAACAACTCAATCGATCGGTGATCGATCGAGATGGATCGACGCTCCGTCCTCTTCTACGTCGTCGACGTTCTTATATATGGATGGATGAAGGAGGTTAATTTGGCCGGAGCTCGTGAGTTTGCTTCGTTTCGGGGGTTTTTCCCCCCTTCTCGTGCTCAATTGTCATGAGAAGGGCCCACATGTCAATGAGCAAATCGGCCAGGAAATTGCTAAATCGAGCTTCCCAAAAATAGGACTGCTAAATGCTAATTGCTGCTGGCCAGAAAAGTGTACTTGCTAAGCTTGTCAATTATATTTTATCCTATCAACTTGGTTGAAGTTGATCACCATGGTCATAGCACTAGTAGAGAACAGACCTTTGATCCTCGGTAAAATGGGCTCGTAGTCTCAGAATTTTTTACCCCCGGGACTAGAAATACCTTTAGTCCCGGTTGGAGGCTCCAACCGGGACTAAAAGTCCCTGCCCAACGGCTACTGCGTCAGACAGAGGTGGCAGGGACCTTTAGTCCCGGTTGGAGCCACCAACCGGGACTAAAGGTATACTTTTACTCTCGGTTGGTGGCTCCAACCGGAAGTAAAGGTCTACTCCCGGGCCGTGGCTACGCCCGGGGTTGAAAAGTTACCTTTAGTCCCGGTTGGAGCCACCAACCGGGACTAAAGGCCCCCCCCCTTTATATCCCGGCCGTCTCCTTCCTCCCCGAGCCCGAGCTCAGCACATTTTGAAGCTCACTGCAGTAGTGTTCTTGCTTCCTCCCTCCCTCCATTGTTCCTCCATCCATTCTTCGATTCCTCCGTCGATTTCTTCGATTTCTCCGTCGATTCTTCAGTTGTAAAGGTTACCAATCTCATACTCTCATTTTTCACCATTGTCTTATCTTATTTTGTTCACTATAAATATATGGTTCTTTATTGTGGTTTTTTTCATTTGTAAGCAATTTGAGCTCAAAATCACTTCAAGCTTGCATATTTACATGAAAGAAGGTTAAAGTAGCTAGTTGAACTTGCGGACCATGTTCATCTCGGCGACCATGTTCTCTGCCGAGCGGTAACGGACGTCAAGGAGGAGCTTTGATTCTACGAGGGAGAGCGGCAACGGTCGTGGAAGACCGTGTTCCCTTCCTCGTAGAATCGGAGCTCTTCCTTGACCAAGTACGGTGCCGTCCGGTGGAGAAATGCTCGCCGAGATGATCACGTAAGCAAGGTCAACTAGTACGGATGGTTATTTATTCACATGTCCCGATATCGTCGCAGTAGTCTGTCAATCACCGTACCTAAACGTAGTATATATAAATAAAAACTTAGAAAATAGTTAGAAAATTATAGAAAATCCGTACTAGTTGAACTTGCGGACCGTGTTCAGCTCGGCAAGCATGTTCTCTGTCGAGCGGTAACGGACATCAAGGAGGAGCTTTGATTCTACGAGGGAGAGTGACAACGGTCATGGGAGACCGTGTTCCCTTCCTCGTAGAATCGGAGCTCTTCCTTAACCAAGTACGGTGCCGTCCGGTGGAGAAATGCTCGCCGAGATGATCACGTAAGCAAGTTCAACTAGTACGGATGGTTATTTATTTACATGTCCCGATATCGTCGCAGTAGTCTATCAATCACCGTACTTTTTATTTTAACTTTTTATGAAATGAAAAACTTAGAAAATAGTTAGAAAATTATAGAAAATCTGTACTAGTTGAACTAGCGGACCGTGTTCATGTCGGCGAGCATGTTCTCTGCCGAACGGTAACGAACGTCAAGGAGGAGCTTTGATTCTACGAGGGAGAGCGACAACGGTCGTGGGAGACCGTGTTCCCTTTCTCGTAGAATTGGAGCTCTTCCGTGGCCAAGTACGGTGCCGTCCGGTGGAGAAATGCTCGCCGAGATGATCACGTAAGCAAGGTCAACTAGTACGGCTGGTTATTTATTCACACGTCCCGATATCATCGCAGTAGTCTGTTATGTGTGTACACTCCAATTCTTCTGTTAATTTGCGGAAATATCATGTGAGTTACTTACCTGCCGCAGTAAAAGATGAGAACACAATGACCATTAAAAATATCATTGTTTAGAGATCTAGATAATTTTATAGTTTCTTAATTTTATTTGTTTATAAAAGGAGAAATTTATAGTGTATTAAAAATGAGTATAGAGAGTAGATGGCAACTGCTTTCGGGTTCTCGGCCTCTCATGGGTTTCCAAAGCGACTTAGGCCGGGCCTTCCTCTCATTCCATGCGGCAAGTGTCGTGATGAGACGAAGATTGTGATGGAGTACCGAGTGAAGAAGGAGGGTCCCAACAAGGATCGTATCTTCTACAAGTGTCCGGATCGCAATGTGAGTTATTTTATCGTATTTAATGATTATGGTTAGTTTATACCTATTTTCATGATGGTTGTGATTAAAGTTCTAATTTTTTGTTTTAATTTCAGTGGGATGGCAGTGGACGATGTTCAGGCTTCTACTGGGAGGAAGAGTATGTTGAACTCGTGCAAAAATATCTTGCACAACAGGCAGATACGGCGGCTAATGAGGCAGTGATCTAGCCGAAGAAGCCCAAAGATGTTGCACAACCGGGGGATGTGTCTGTTTTAGTTGAGATTGGTCGCGAAATCCTTGTGCTCCTGAAATGTATTTTAGCTTTAGTTCTTTTAGTGGTAGTTGGGATTGTCTACATTGTAGCGATGCTTTCATAAATTTGTATCTTTTGTGGTGGCACGCATGTTGTATAAATAATTAATTATGATCTAGGTTTTAATATGATATTTATGTCATGTAATGCAGATGAGCCGTCATTGGATGTATAATGTTGATCGCCGCTCCCAAGAGTTCATTGACGGCGTTCATTCTTTGTTACGTGCGGCCGAGGCAAACAAACGCGACGGTTTCATGTGCTGCCCATGTGCCATATGTAAGAATACGGTGGAATATCCTTGCTCAAGGACTCTTCATTCACACTTGTTCAAGTCGGGTTTCATGCCAAACTATATTTGTTGGACAAAGCACGGAGAAACCGGTGTTGTAATGGAAGAAGGTGAAGAAGAACAATGGGACGACAATGATATTATTCCTGATGGTGCATGCTTCAATGATACTGCAATGGGAGAAGCTGAAGAAGAGGTAGCCGCAGAAGATGAGCCGGCTGATGATCTTTCTCAGGTCATTCGTGACGCACAAAGAGAATGTGAAAGTGAAAAGGAGAAGATCAAGTTCGAGCGGATGCTAGAAGATCACAAGAAATTGTTGTACCCAACTTGTGATGCAGGGCAGAAAAAATTGGAAACCACACTAGAATTGCTGCAATGGAAGGCAAAGAATGGTGTATCTGACAAGGGATTTGGAGAGTTACTAAAAATCCAAAAGAAGATGCTTCCGAAGTACAATGAATTGCCCGCCACTACCTACGAAGCAAAACAAGTTGTCTGTCCTATGGGGCTAGAAATAGAGAAGATACATGCATGTCCTAATGACTGCATCCTGTACCGTGGCAAATAGTACGAGAAATTAGATGCATGCCCGGTATGCCATGCGTCGCGGTATAAGATCAGGCGAGATGACCCTAGTGATGTTGAGGGCGAACGTCCGCGTAAGAAAATCCCTGCCAAGGTTATGTGGTATGCTCCTATAATACCACGCTTGAAACGTCTGTTCAGAAACAAAGAACATGCAAAATTGTTACGATGGCACAAAGAAGACCGTAAGGTAGACAATATGTTGAGACACCCTGCTGATGGGTCCCAGTGGAGAGCAATCGACAGAGAATTCCCGGAGTTTGCAAATGACGCGAGAAACTTAAGGTTTGCTTTAAGTACAGATGGTATCAATCCTTTTGGAGAGCAGAACAGTAGTTGTCGGGGACCTAATACCAGGGTACCCCAGAAGGTGGAACCAATAACCACCGAACGTGAAAAACTTCTGGACGCATAAGGGCGCCGTGTCATCCCTTGTTCAAGTGACAGGAGTTCGGTTCCGCCTCGCCCGACACCTTTGGGACGGGCTCGGTCTCGCCCGAGGGTCGAGGGATAAACTCCGTCTCGCCCGACGCCTTTAGGGTGGGCTCAGTCTCGCCCGAGGGCTGAGGGATGGATTCCGTCTCTCCCGATCCCGGAGGGGCGGGGTCAGCCTCACCCGACGCCTTTGTGGGATAACCCTGCCTCGCCCAAAGGCTCAAGGCTAATCTCCGTCTCGCCCGACGCCTTTAGGGCAGGCTCGGTCTCGCCCGAGGGCTGAGGGATGGATTCCGCCTCGCCCGATCCTGGAGGGGTGGGGTTAGTCTCGCCCAAGAGATAGGGATTGGTCTCTGTCTCACCCGACGGCCAAGAACGAGCCTCGCCCTGATCGATATCTATCCCTCATAATGATGGGTACAGGACGAGACAAGGCGTTCAGGTCAACCATGGCTCTAAGGACCATACCCTGCGCCCTGGTAGGAAAAGGACTGCCAGGGAACGACAGGACTAATGCTTTAGACCCTTCCGGGCGCCGCAGAACCCAAAAGGCATTACAGGTGCGTGCACCTCGCCCTGTAGAGTTGTAGGCGCCGCCTTCAGCTCTGGGACACGGAACCCGACTAAGATATACGACAACCGCTACGCTCCAGGAAAGGATTTGCTATCTCCACGAACAATGGATATTCCGTCACCACGCTGTGGACCTAAGGGAGCGGCGCCCGCTTCCCGACCCCTCAGGTCCACCCAGTTAGAAGGCCTTAGCCACGGCGCTACACCGGACCCCGACCCCGCGTTCCTCCAACGAGGACTCATAGGAACCAGAAGGCGTGCGGAGCAAGGCTGGGGGAGGCTCATAAGTCAAAACCACTGTACTACAACCCATACCCTGCATAGGGCAGCATTATGTGACTAACCTGACATCCTACAAAGACATCGACAACATTGTAAGCACTTATCTTCCTTCGCACTCATCAGAATGAAGGACCTGACCAGGTAGACGTGAGCCACAAGACTAAGTAGAGTACGCGTCCTAGAGCCCTCACCCTTGTAAAGCCAGCCCCCTTCATCTATAAAAGGGGATGCGCTTCCTCCATCAAGGGGACCCGAAAAATAAGACCGAACAAGAAAACACACTCATACACACAGTCAAGCGGCTATGAAGCTCTCGACCACCTTTCAACCCTTCCATCAAAGACTTGGGACCAGTCCCTCTCTTGATCGTTTGTACCCCTTACTACAGACCGTTCACAGTGCTAATAACACAAGCAGCAGCAAACTGGACGTAGGGACGTTCCGCCCGAACCTGTATAAATCTTGTGTCCTTTAGCGCACCATCCGAGCCTAACGCGCATTACTATAAATTTACTTGCCGGTGCTTGTATGAAACACCGACAGTTGGCGTGCCAGGTAGGGGGCTTGCGCATTCCAAATCAGGCCTCGGATGGCCACCCACGCAATCACCTGGGCCCCGGGCGCACACGTGCGTTTCGGCAACCTAGATTTCGTCATCAGACTAGGAGGAGAGCTGGCGCTGAGTCACTCAGCCGCCCCATCTCCCCCTTCCATCAACCTTAGCCGTCTCAGGCTTGAGGGCCCGCCGGGCAACTCCCGGGGAGTCCCGTCACCCAAGGAGGCCTCTCACAATGCCACCCTGTGTCCGGAAGGGTCCGTACGGAGCGCCCCGACAGCGTTTCCGTTTGGTCTCCGCAACGCTGCGGCGACCGCTGGCCGCCTTCTAGCGCTACATGTGGTTCAATCACCCACGGACATCGAGTTCGTGGGGGCGATTGAGCGGGATACAGAGACCCTCTATGAGGTCCTCAACGAGGAGCCAGTATCGCTCTCCAGCTCGGATTCCAGTAGGGGGAGCCACCACCCTTCCCAGGAATGCTTCATGACGCAGACCCCCGAGGGTCACATCGAAAGCGCCTCCAGGGAAGAGGCCACCCCTACAAACCATCCTGACAGCAGATCTGGGGAAGAGATGACAGCCCCATCTCACCTAAAGATGGAGCAGCTAAGGGCTCGTCAGCAAGAGATCGATGAGGCTGGGCAAGGGCTCGCCCGGGAATACGCGGACATCAATCACGAGATTGAACGCCGCAAAGACGGGGGGCACGCGCGCGCCACGGCCCGCACCGTACATCAAAGGATCCTAACCGACGATGGGGCCTTTCCTCACTTTGCCTGAGCCAGCCAGAACATCGCCGCAGCAACCGCCTTGCTACATGGCCTTTCGGAGGCCGCGACGTCCGAGGATCGCCGCGCTCACCGGGAGATTCGCATGTTGCTCGAGCGTGCAATGGCGCAGCAGGCGGAAAGTTCGTTGTCTCGACGACGCGAACCTGACACCAGCCAACGCGCGCCCTCAGTGCGTCCCACCAAGGATGCATCCGTACACCAAACACCGCCAGCCAGCGGGCAGCCCTCCGTCGTCCCTATACATCAACGCCTCGGCCATGGCCACGACGTACGCAGCATCATCGATGCTCGGAGACGTGCCCACGGTGACGATGGAGAAGCAGCACGCCGCGGCTATCATCCCCGGCGTGGTGGGCGCTACGACAGCAACGAGGACCGAAGCCCGAGCCCTGGCCTGCCAGGCCCTCAGGCCTTCACCCGACACATCCTCAACGATGCGTTCCCCCTAAGGTATCGACCGCCCACCAACATCCCTAAATATTCTGGCGAAACAAATCCCGGGCTTTGGCTCGAAGGCTATCGGCTTGCATGTCAGGCCGGTGGTGCGAGTGATGACAACTTCATTATTCGCAATCTCCCGCTGTTCTTGGCTGACTCGGCGTGAGCATGGCTGGAGCACTTACCGTCCAATGCTATTCAGAGTTGGGCGGATCTAACGGAGATCTTCGTGGGTAACTTCCAGGGCACGTACAAACGCCCTGGAAACCCATGTGACCTCAAAAACTACCGCCAGAAGGCCGATGAAACCCTTCGCGGGTACATTCGGAGCTTCTCTCGATAGTGCAACGAGCTCCCTAACGTCGCCAACGCCGACGTGATAGGAGCCTTTCTGTCCGGAACAACATGCGAATCCCTGGTCCACAAGTTAGGATGTAGGGGCCCGCAAACTACCAAGGAACTCCTGGACATCGCCACCAGTCACGCCTCTAGAGAGGAGGTGGTCGGAGCCATATTTGATCGCTCCGACGGAAAGATGAGGCGGGATGAGGACGCCGATGAAGGCGCCTCTAACCATCCCACCAAAAAGAAAAATAAGAAGCAACGGCGCGACAACCCGCTCGTGTCCGCCGCCGACCGCAAAGGTGGCCGGAAGCCTGCGGAAGGCACTCCGAACCACTTTGAGAAAATGCTCGAGGGGCCATGCCCAAACCACGCCTTCCCGGCCAAGCACCTATACAAGGAATGCGGCCTTATGTGCAAATACTTTGCTGGGGGCCTTAATAAGGAGGAGCAGGGGAAGGAGCCTGTTCCCACCACTGACGACACAGAGGAGAAGGACGACACCTTCCCAACGCCGACCAGTGCCCTCATGATCTTTGGAGGATCAACGGCCTATGACTCCAGGCACCGCCAGAAGGTCGCATGTCGTGAGGTCTATACCGCTGGACCGGCCACGCCAGCCTTTCTCCGGTGGTCGGAATCCGCCATAACCTTTGACCGGACCGACCATCCGGATGCCATCCCACACCCGGGAAGGTATCCGCTTGTCGTCGACCTGATCGTCGGTCCAAAGCGGCTCACCAAGGTACTGATGGATGGGGGCAGCGGCCTCAACATCATGTACGCCAAGACGCTCGACGAGATGGGCGTCGACCGAACGCACCTCCGTCCCGTCCGAGCACCTTTTCATGGCGTCGTGCCGGGAAGGCAAGCCGTGCCACTGGGGCAGATCGACCTACCCGTCACTTTTGGGGATCGGTCCAATTACCGGACTGAGACCCTCACCTTCGATGTAGTGGGGTTCCCGAGGACTTTCCACGCCATCCTGGGGCGACCATGCTACGCGAAGTTCATGGCCGTACCCAATTACACGTACCTGAAGCTGAAGATGCCGGGTCCCCGTGGGGTCATCACCATCGGCACCTCCTTCCAGCGCGCTTACGAGTGCGAGGTCGAATGCTGCGGACACGCATCCGCAGTCATCGCATCCGAAGAGCTCGTCACGCTCAGGGAGGAGGTCATTGAAGGGACACCCGACGCAAAGAAGTCATCCGGATCGTTCGAATCGGCAGAAGGCTCCAGGGACGTCCTCTTGGATCCCAGTAGCTCCGAGGGCAAAAAAGTCCGAATCGGAACCGCGCTCTCCTTCGAATAGGAAAGCGCGTTCGTCGACTTTCTCTGTGCCAACAAGGATATCTTTGCGTGAAAACCCTCGGATATGCCGAGCATCCCGAGGGAGGTCGCCGAGCATACTCTCCAAATCCTCCCAGGCTCCAAGCCGGTGAAACAACGCCTGCGCCGCTTCGACAAGGAGAAACGCAGGGCCATCAGTGAGGAGATAGCCAAACTACTAGCCGCAGGATTCATTAAGGAAGTATACCACCCAGAGTGGTTAGCAAATCCTGTTCTTGTCCGAAAAAAGAGCGGGAAATGGAGAATGTGTGTCGATTATACCGGCCTCAACAAAGCGTGTCCAAAGGATCTGTTTCCTTTGCCACGAATAGACCAAATAGTCGATTCCACCTCGGGGTGCGAAACCCTCTACTTCCTTGACGCATACTCCGGCTACCATCAAATCGTGATGAAAGAATCCGACCAGCTCGCGACATCTTTTATCACGCCCTTCGGATCATTTTGCTACATTTCAATGCCATTTGGTCTGAAGAATGCAGGGGCAACGTACCAGCGCTGTATGCTTAATTGCTTTGGAGACCTCATCGGGCGAACCGTTGAGGCCTATGTCGACGACATCGTAGTCAAATCCAAGCGAACTGACCACCTTGTCGCCGACCTTGAACGAACCTTTGCGAAACTCCGGGCAAACGGCATCAAACTCAATCCCAAAAAATGTGTTTTCGGGGTCCCGAGGGGCATGCTGCTTGGCTTCATCATATCCGAGCGTGGCATCGAAGCCAACCCGGAGAAAATATCAGCCATCACAAGGATGGGCCCAATCCAAAACATAAAGGGGGTTCAGAGAATCACAGGGTGCCTTGCCGCCCTCAGCCGATTCATTTCACGCCTCGGCGAACGAGGACTCCCCCTTTATCGACTCCTGAAGAAAACTGACCGCTTCGAGTGGACAGCCGAGGCTCAGGAGGCGCTTGACATGGTTAAACGATTTTTAACTAAGCCACCGGTCCTAGTTCCTCCATGCGACGAAGAATCTCTCCTACTATATATATCAGCCACCACCCAAGTGGTTAGCTCCGCCTTAATAGTAGAGCGAGAGGAAGAGGGGCACGCCTTCAAGGTACAGCGCCCTGTATATTTCATCAGCGAGGTGTTATTCGACTCCAAAACCCGCTACTCGC
The DNA here is from genome assembly GCF_019320115.1 of Miscanthus floridulus. Lineage (NCBI taxonomy): Eukaryota > Viridiplantae > Streptophyta > Magnoliopsida > Poales > Poaceae > Miscanthus > Miscanthus floridulus. The sequence continues at coordinate 18,996,665 of NC_089589.1, read as the reverse complement.
AGATCCAGAAACTCCTCTACACCGTCCTCATCACCAAAAGGAAGCTACGCCACTACTTCGAGTCACACCCCATGACAGTGGTGACGTCGTTCCCCCTCGGCGAGGTCGTTCGTAGCCATGACGCTACGGGAAGAACCGCAAAGTGGGCACTCGAGCTGATGGATCAAGGCATTTCTTATGTCCCCCGAACAGCGATCAAATCTCAGGCACTAGCTGACTTCATCACGGAGTGGACCGAGGTCCAGATGCCACCAGCAGCCGTCGATCAAGAGTACTAGATAATGTACTTCGATGGATCGCTGATGAAGAAGGGCGCCAGAGCAGGACTAGTCTTTGTATCCCCCCTCGGGGTCCACATGAGGTACATGGTTCGGCTTCATTTCCCCTCATCAAACAATACTGCAGAATACGAAGCGCTCATCAACGGCCTACGAATCGCCATCGAGCTGGGCATCCGACGCCTCGACGTTAGGGGCGACTCTCAGCTGGTCGTCAACCAGGTCATGAAAGAGTCAGGCTGCCACGATACCAAGATGGAGGCGTACTGTCAAGAGGTCCGACATCTGAAGGACAAATTCGACGGCCTCGAACTCAATCATATCCCCAGGCGCCTCAACGAAGCGGCCGACATGCTCGCAAAAGCAGCATCCAGCCGAGAGCCAGTTCCAATAGGCGTCTTTGCCAGTGATCAACACAAACCCTCGGTACGCTACGCGGGGTCGGAACAAGCCGACGATGGCCCTTCTAGTCCGACCCCCAAGGCTGATCCGCCAACTGCTCCGCCCGACCCCGAGGTCATGGAGCTTGAAGAGGACCCAGCAGTGGAGTCCGATCCTCCCAATGACTAGAGAACGCTTTACCTCGACTATCTCCTCCATGACGTACTACTGACTGACAAGACAGAAGCCCGACGGCTCGCACGACGCGCCAAATCCTTCGTTCTTGCAGAGGGCGAACTCTACAAATGAAGTCACATCGGAATTCTGCAACTCTGTATCCCCGGTGAACAGGGAAAACTTCTGCTGAGCGACATCCACGGTGGAGCATGCGGTCATCATGCCGCACCAAGAACCTTGGTTGGGAATGCATTTCGACAAGGTTTCTATTGGCCCACCGCAGTAGCCGATGCCAAGCAAATTGTACGCACCTGCGAAGGGTGCCAATACTATGCTCGACAAACACACCTCCCGGCCCAGGCTCTCCAGATGATCCCCATCACGTGGCCCTTCGCGGTCTAGGGGCTCGACCTGGTTGGGCCACTTAAAAAGGCGCCCAGGGGCTTTACCCACCTGCTTGTCACCATAGACAAGTTTACAAAATGGATTGAAGCTTGGCCAATATCCACAATCAAATCCGAACAAGCTGTGTTGTTCTTTCTCGACATCATCCATCGCTTTGGAGTACCGAACTCCATCATTACAGACAACGGCACGCAGTTCACCGGTAGGAAATTCATTCGCTTCTGTGATGAACAACACATCCGAATCAATTGGGCAGCCGTCGCACACCCCCGGACGAACGGGCAGGTCGAGCGCGCAAACGGCATGATTCTTCAAGGCCTCAAACCCAGAATTGTCAACCGGTTGAACAAGTTCGGCGCGCGTTGGCTCGTTGAGCTCCCGGCTGTGCTCTAGAGCTTAAGGACGACTTTGAGCTAGGCCACCGGCTACACACCTTTCTTCATGGTCTACGGTTCAGAGGCCGTTCTCCCGACGGACCTCGACTATGGAGCACCAAGAATCAGAGCATATGACGAACAGGGAGCCGAGGCATCTCACCAAGACACCATGGACCAACTAGATGAAGCCCGCGACATCGCCCTCCTCCGTTCAGCTAAGTACCAGCAAGCGTTGCGACGGTACCACAGCCGACGGGTGCAGGGTCGAGCCTTCAATGTTGGAGACCTTGTCCTCCGTCTTGTGCAGCGCAACAAGGATCGCCACAAACTCTCCCCGCCCTAGGAAGGGCCCTACGTCGTCGCGGAAATACTTCGCCTAGGTGCCTACCGGTTGAAAACCATCAAAGGCGAGGTCTTCGCCAATGCCTGGAACATTGAGCAGCTACGTCGTTTCTATCCTTAAATAAGCTTACACTTTTCTTTATCAGTTTTTGTCTTAACAGAACCCCGATCCTTAGTGACTTCTGACCCCTACAAATCGTGAGGGGTCAGACCTCGCTCGGGGGCTGGCATGTGATCATAACATATGACATGTGTAATACAAGTATTACGCTTGCAAAAAATTCCTGTGTTATACTTACAAACATTCTCTAAGTTTTCCATTCGCCTCATAAACGAGTCTCGAGGGCTAAGATCTTGGGAACCAATTCTGAATACAACTGGTAGGACTGCGAGACACCCACGCCCCAGCGGCTGCAACCTCTTTGCTCACCAGTTCAATCAGAATTAGTTCGCCCACGTTCCTAGCTTCCTATGACTTAGACCATGAGAAGGGTCGGAAAGCGCTAAAATTATTCCTACCGGAGGGAGAAAGATAAAAAATTGCTTGCCATAAGCAAAGGATGTAATTTTGTTCATTTTTTGCACAAATTCATCACTTACAAAGTGATTTCATTACAAAAAGGAACAATATACTTATAAATTCAGAGGACTGTTTACCCAGGGGCTTCCCCACAAGGTTATTTCATTATAGTCTCTGCTAAGCTCTACCACAAGTGCTACTACGGTCGCCGCGCCACGCTCTCCATCGGTGACGCCCGGGGCGTGTACACGGGCCAGCTCATCTACTGCGGTCGCCGCGCCACGCTCTCCATCGGTGACGCCCGGGGCATGTACATGGGCCAGCTCGTCTACTACGGTCGCCGTGCCATGCTCTCCATCGGTGACATCCCGATATCCCGCCGCTTCGCTAGATCCTCGAAGGTGCCACCATCTACGACGCCTCCGCCGGAGCGTCTGGGGACTACGCCATCGTCGTCAGCCGCAACCTCGACAGCGACGCCACCGCCATGGCGTCTGGGGACTACGCCATCATCCCCAGCCATAACCCTGACAACGACGTATGAGCAGGAAATGCCTCCCGCCAAAGGAGAAGCACAGCGGACGACGGCGCAGTCGACGATGTACGACGCCCACCGGCGCCTCTTCTCCTTCGACAACAGCGACTCCTCAGCAAGGGCAGCATGCACCATCTCATCTACGTTGGATAATCTCCGGCTCGACATCACACACCAGACTCGCGAGCAAATTTGTGAGTTTTCTCTCTCTCTAGCATTACTCTTCCTCACTCAGGAAGTGCCACGACGCACGGACACGTTCGGCGAAAAGAAAGAAGAAGGAGAGATAGCGGCTCGGAGGCAGAGGACGAGGTGGGATGTGAACTCCTTGCCCCCTCCCTATTTAAAGAGGAGACGCGGTAGCCAAGGAAAGGCGAAAGGTTGGACGAAAAACCCTCTCCCTTCCCCTCTTTAAATACGGAATCAATGCTGATTGATATATGAGGGGACGCGCCGGAACTGACGGGACGAACCCCGGTCGACGAGGCATCCCTCTTTGGTCAAACTGAACACTGCCTAGGTATGGCCCGCTACTGACCCGCTCCAGACGCGGCGATTAAGGCACCCACATAGGCAGACAACTTTTTTGCCTCCCCATGCAGGACCACGGACGACCCGATGACAGGACCTTTTGGATCTCCTGGGCCGGCCGTTCAGCCCAGAAGACACGACGAACGAACATCCAAAGAAAGATAAGCATCTCAGCTTTCTTACTTTATGCATTAAAATTAATTCACGAGCTTCCGGGGATGCCGAGGATGACAACCAGTCTAGACATCCCCCTCACCCGACCCCTTCGTACGCTTGAAACTAAGGGCACGATATACAGGCACAAAGCTTTGAGTAAAACTGGACGAACTAGCAAACCTTACGCCCCGATAGCTACGGTGTTTCTGTTCACCAGAAAAATCATACTCAACGCCCTCCGCGTCTCTAGTTTCGATGTCTGCCTTCTCAAAGAAGGGATCAGAGGGGTCCACCTACAGAATCTCCCCCAAAGGAGAAGCTGTCAGGTTGCCCAAGTTAATCGAATGGCTCGGATCGTCACCGAGACACGAAAACAAAGAATAGCAATTCTTATGCAGGGTATTTCCAACCTCATCACGAATGTCAGGGCCCGAACCCATCTGGTAGGAGCTTTTCCGCCACTCATACCACCAAGGTAACGTTGCCGACCCCACCTTTATTTCGATTAAATTTTGCATTCAAAACACTACATATGCAAAACATTGCATCCCAACGATTCATGTCGCACCACGAAACGGCTGTCGCCTCATTCGATATAGGCGACCACAGGCCGAGGTTCGAAGGTTGGCCCGCGAAGGGCTCGAGGCCGCCTCACGCCGAACAGAGCCAGGGAGAGATAACCGAGACAAGCCCCAGCGGCCCTGCCTGACCCCGCTCAAAAGCGAACAGGGACGTCTCGACCTTCTCTCGTTCGATTCTAACCCCGAGCCAAACCCACAGAATCTCCATCGAGGAGAGGCCATCGGGCCCCCTGAGCTTATCGAACGACTCAGGCATCTGCCGGGAGGCGGGTTAAGAAGTTGTGGAGTGCCACCAGAGGGCTCTGCCGACCCCATCAGCAAATGATGGACCCGGATTCCACACGAACGTACTCGTTAGTGAGCTCGTTGAGCGTGACACTCGAGCCGTCGAGGCAAGTGTCGTTCACTCAGCCCCTCCGATTGCGAAACCCGAGGACGGGGTAACACGCAAACAACGGTCGACCCCTATTAGACCCTAACAAGGCTCGGGGGCTTGAGCCAAACAATACAGGGACACAGGTTCAAAGGCCCCACCTTGCCGAGCCCATAGAGTCCCCAGTTGGGGATTTCTGTTGGAAGACAGGGCGGGGAATATGGCGATGACATCCATGGACTTCGTCAACCTGTCACCAAAACCACAGTTCCGATCTCCAGTAACCCCCGACCCCAGCACATGCAGGGGGTCGGACCTTACTCGGGGGCTGGTTAAGGTACGGCTACCTCCTTTCTTTCTTTCGGAACAGTCTCCTTGCATTATTACCAGTGGTATAATTCAGGGGAACAGATTGGTAAGATCGTAAAAAATTCAAACAAAACGAAATTACGACGCAAAATCACGAAAAGCGTCCAGACTCAAAAAATACTGACACTTGTCCACATATTACATATAAGTTGTTCTCAAAATCGTTTGACTAATTACTCCCACGGAGGGAGAACCATCTCTTTCAGACTGTCTGCCAGGTTCTTCGCAAGGGGAGCGACCATCTTCTCCATTTCCTCCAGCTCTTCATCCTTGTAGGTGGACGGAAAGCCTTCGCTCATCACCTTCAGGTTTATTTCCTTCTCGTAATGGGCGTGGGCGACGGTGAAGGCCTGGGTAATCCCAGCGTGAAAGGCACTCTCCTCAAGTTGGCCCACCTGAGCCGGGATACCTGCGACACGAGCCGCGAGCGGGCTGGTCTCCATCGGCTCCGTCACATTCAGGGCGTTGAGGACCACCCCGACCGCAGCTTGTAGAAGATCGTGCTCATCGCTCTCAGCCTGAAGGGCCCTTCGTGTATAGGCAGCCTCTTTTTCCAGCTTGATGGAGACGTTCTCAGCACTCAACCTTCCTTTCACCGCGTCACCAAGCTCCGCCCAGAGAGAGCGGACCACCTCGACGTCCTCGTCCACCTTCTGCTGAAGGGCCGCGGCCCTACTCTCGGCCTTCCGCCGGAGGTCCCGCTCCATCTCTAGCTCCTTCAGGACTTCATCGGCCTTCTCATTGGCCATGGCATTCCTCTGCAGCAGCTCGTCTCGCTCCTTTTGGAGCCTAACAATCTCCTCCCCGTCCAGCTTGGACCTCGCCGACAAATCCTCGAACATCCCGTGGGCCTCCTCCGTGTCCTGACGCGCCTGGGCCTCCCGCTCCTGGGTGGAAGCAAGCTGGGCGGCCATGTCTGCTCGCAGTCGGACCTCCTCGGAGAGGCGATCCCACTCCGCCTTCTGCTTGCGGAGGAATTGGGATTTATTCCGGCTACGAGCAACAAGAACCTGAAGAGGAAGAAGACTGGTATCAGAAATGCGAAAACACAAAAACATACGAAGAAAGAAGAAAGCCCAGAAAATACCTGAGTGGTAGGGATAACGATCTCATGGAGGGCTCCTCTGGCCTGATCCAGGGCGTTCAGCATGGTCGAGATCTCGATGTCAAGACCCTCCCGCTCCATGCTCTCGGAATGATCATCGAGCGAGAAAAGAGCCAACGTCGGGTCCTGAGCGGCCATCCACTAGAGCGGCGGCTCCCCCCGTGCAGGGAAGCGGCTTCCTCCCGACAAAGGGGCCGGTGGTGGCTCCCTCCTGACCCTGTGCGGCACCACCGCCGCACTCGAGGACCCTCTGGCTAGACCCTCCTCCGTCTGGGCCGCTTCGAGCGTCACGGGTGGATCCACCTAGGCCCCTGGTGGTGCGGATTGCACTACGCCCTCAGGCGCCACCACGACCGCGCCCGGCTGATCCTGGCTTAGCGCGGTCACGACCACCTCCACCGGCGGTATGCGGCCCTCGGCCAGCTGTTCCACGTCCGGCACGGAGGAGGCCGCTCACTCAGTAACCTCCGCAGGCGTGGGAGCCACCATGGGCGCCGTCAGGTCGGCCAATGCGGCCCCGACGTCGGCACCACTCCCACCCGAAACAGGGGTGACTCTAGGCGACGCCGTCTGTCCCGCTTGAAGGGCGAGACTCTTCTTGGGCGCCAGCCCCAGGGGGTGACCCGTCCGCAAGAACCTGCACAAAGGTAATAACCGTTAAGTCAAAATAAAAATGGAAAAGGGATGAAAACAGAGGAATCAACAGCTTACATTGACGTCCTCGACCGGCGGAAGCGTTTTGGGGACGGATCCCCAGATCCCTGCCCTGACTCATCCGGGCGGGACCGTTTCATGCCTGCCCCCTGCTCTGGGGCAGGGGGTTCATCTCGTCGGGCGCGGCACCGGAGTCGCTCCCCTCCATCGTCTCGTCGGGCACGGCACCGGAGCCGTCCCCCTCCATCATCTCACGGGGTGCAGCACCGGAGCTGCTCCCCTCCATCGTCGCCTCAGGGATGGCGGCGGCAGGCCTGCCCTCCCCCATCCACCGGTCCTCGGCCGGCACGCCGTGCGAAGCGGCAGACTCACCGGCCTCCATTGACCTCATCGATCTACTTCCCTCCGCGTGGAAAGGGAAGGGCCCCTGCACGGATGGGTGGCCACTCGTCAGCGTGTCCTCGTCCTCCAGGACGCCCCAATCCACGCCGACGGCTACCTCATCGTCGTCATCATCATCATCATCATTGTCGTCGTCCTCACTGCTCACGTCCTCTCCTCGATCCCGTGCCTCCTGCTTTAGTTGTTTCGCCTTTTTCATCTCTTCCCTTGCTTTCTTGTCCCGCTTGGCCGCGAGTCGATTCGCCGCCGCCACGACCTTGTCCTTTGGCAGTGGAACCGGGCTGTCCTTAAAGACCAACACCCTCGGCTGGTCCCAACGTCATAAAGCAAGTGTTAAAAAATGGAGATCCAGGAAAAAAGAAAAGAGCATGGGAGAGGAGGGCTTACAAATTCAAAGAACCCAGGCTCCGGCCGCATTGGGGGGTGTCCGGGCACCAGATACACAATGTCAAGGACTCTGCCCACAGAATCCTTCGTCGGCTCAGTCGCCTCCTTGATGCGCTGCGCCACTTCCGAGTAAGGGAGCGCCTCGTCAACAAGCACCGTCCCCTCGTACGATATCCCGGGCATCATCCGATGCAGGGGAAGCACACGCGCCATCAGGGGTGCCACCCTCCTAGCATGGTAGGCACCGATGATCCCTGTCCCCTTTACACCCCGGCCCTTTAGGGCTTGGAGGGCGGAAAGAAGGTCGATGATGTGTTTCTTGTCTTTGGACTGGACGCCCCAGCCCCACGACTCCGGAACGTCCACAATAAGACGCCCAGTATACTTCGGTAGGGTGGCACTCGCATCATCCCTAACATAAAACCACTGCGAGTGCCATCCCTTGTTGGATGTCACCAGACGCATGTATGGGTAACCCTTCGACCGGGTATGGCGCAGATGAATACTGGCACATCCCATCGGCGCGTTCACATCCTTCCCCCCAATCTTCCTCTTTGACAGACTAATGTTAAAGAAATACCGCCACAGATCAAAATAGGGATCGATCCCCAGGAAACCCTCGCACAGGGCAACAAACACTGCCATATGCTGAATCCCATTAGGAGTTAGATGCTGCAGCTCTACCTCATAGTAATCTAACAGCCCCCGAAGGAATCTATGCGCGGGTACCCCGAATCCCCGCTCATGGAAGATGGCAAAAGAGACGACATACCCTTCAGGCGGCACCGGCTCACCCTCGTCGCCAGGAAGCAACCACTCCTGGACGGCGGACAGTGGGCGGAGAAGGCCACGGTGGACGAGGCCCTCCAGACGCCGGGAGGTGATGCTTGATCTGCCCCACAACTCCTTTAAAGCAGTAGGGGGGAAGGGCAGGCGCGAGCTTGACGGCGGCTGGAACACGAACACAGGCCGGTCGACGGTGGCGATGCGGGCGCGAGAGGCTGGGAAGATTGGCGGCGGATGTTTCAGAACGCAAAGGAAGGAGAGCGAAATACGGAACCCTGGGGGCGAACCCCGTGGTTTTATAGGGGGCGACGGACGTGAGAAAGGCAACCGTCCGCCTCGATCTCTGGGCCTACCACGCGCGCCACCGTGTCACGTCGCGGGACACGCGCCCGCGGTCCCTATCCTCTCACCCCAAAAATCTCGGCGGACGGTTCGCCTTCCCCAAGCAAATCCGGACTCTCTACCCACCGGGGAAACGCAAGCCACAAAGGCCTGTTCTTTTCTCTTTGGCCCACCTAGGGCCCAGAAGCTCGCTGGCCGGCCCAACTAAGAAAGGATCCACGAACGATCCGCAATCAAGGGCAGAAGCACCAGTTAGGACAGCCCCGAATTAGTTCCCAGCGAACGGGACGCCACGACCCACTCGGAAAAACATCCAGTTGATAAAAAACTAAGTCCTTCAGCCTTACCCACGAAGGGGCCGATACAACCCCCCGGGCGACTCTACTCGAATCACCCGGGGGCTCGGGGGCTACACCCATCGGGTGCGCTCGCGCGCACCCTCCGGCAAAGTAACTTCGATGAAATCAAAAACACCCTCCAGGCAGTTCTACTCGAATCACCTAGAGGCTCGGGGGCTACTATCGGGGACCTAATACCAGGGTATCCCAGAAGGTGGAACCAATAACCACCGAACGTGAAAAACTTCTAGACGCATAAGGGCACCGTGTCATCCCTTGTTCGAGTGACAGGAGTTCGGTTCCGCCTCGCCCGACACCTTTGGGACGGGCTCGGTCTCGCCCGAGGGCCGAGGGATAAACTCCGTCTCGCCCGACGCCTTTAGGGCGTGCTCGGTCTTGCCCGAGGGCTGAGGGATGGATTCCGTCTCGCCCGATCCCGGAGGGGCGGGGTCAGCCTCACCCGACGCCTTTGTGGGATAACCCTGCCTCGACCAAAGGCTCAAGGCTAATCTCCGTCTCGCCCGATGCCTTTAGGGCGGGCTCGGTCTCGCCCGAGGGCTGAGGGATGGATTCCGCCTCACCCGATCCTGGAGGGGTGGGGTTAGTCTCGCCCAAGAGATAGGGATTGGTCTCCGTCTCACCCGACGGCCAAGAACGAGCCTCGCCCTGATCGATATCTATCCCTCATAATGATGGGTACAGGATGAGACAAGACGTTCGGGTCAACCATGGCTCCAAGGACCATACCCTGCGCTCTGGCAGGAAAAGGACTGCCAGGGAACGACAGGACTGATGCTTTAGACCCTTCCGGGCGCCGCAGAACCCAAAAGGCATTACAGGTGCGTGCACCTCGCCCTATAGAGTTGTAGGCGCCGCCTTCAGCTCTGGGACACGGAACCCGACAAAGATATACGACAACCGCTACGCTCCAGGAAAGGATTTGCTATCTCCACGAACGACGGATATTCCGTCACCACGCTGTGGACCCAAGGGAGCGGCGCCCGCTTCCCGACCCCTTAGGTCCACCTAGTCAGAAGGCCTTAGCCACGGCGCTACACCAGACCCCGACCCCGCGTTCCTCCAACGAGGACTCATAGGAACCAGAAGGCGTGCGGAGCAAGGCTGGGGGAGGCTCATAAGTCAAAACCACTGTACTACAGCCCATACCCTGCGTAGGGCAGCATTATGTGACTAACCTGACATCCTACAGAGACATCGACAACATTGTAAGCACTTATCTTCCTTCGCACTCATCAGAATGAAGGACCTGACCAGGTAGACGTGAGCCACAAGACTAAGTAGAGTACGCGTCCTAGAGCCCTCACCCTTGTAAAGCTAGCCCCCTTTATCTATAAAAGGGGATGCGCTTCCTCCATCAGGGGGACCCGAAAAATAAGACCGAACAAGAAAACACACTCATACACACAGTCAAGTGGCTACGAAGCTCTTGACCACCTTTCAACCCTTCCATCAGAGACTTGGGACCAGTCCCTCTCTCAATCATTTGTACCCCTTACTACAGACCATTCACGGTGCTAATAACACAAGCAGCAGCAAACTGGACGTAGGGACGTTCCGCTCGAACCAGTATAAATCTTGTGTCCTTTAGCGCACCATCCGAGCCTAACGCGCATTACTATAAATTTACTTGCCGGTGCTTGTACGAAACACCGACAGTTGGCGCGCCAGGTAGGGGGCTTGCGTGTTCCAAATCAGGCCTCGGATGGCCACCCACGCAATCACTTGGGCCCTGGGCGCACATGTGCATTTCGGCGACCTAGATTTCATCATCAGACTAGGAGGAGAGCTGGCGCTGACTCACTCAGCTGCCCCATCTCCCCCTTCCATCAACCTCAGCCGTCTCAGGCTTGAGGGCCCACTGGGCAACTCCCGGGGAGTCCCATCACCCAAGGAGGCCTCTCACAACGCCACCCTGTGTCCGGAAGGGTCCGTACGGAGCGCCCCGACAGCGTTTCCGTGCGGTCTCCGCAACGCTACGGCGACCGCTGGCCGCCTTCTGGCGCTACGTGTGGTTCAATCACCCACGGACATCGAGTTCGTGGGGGCGATTGAGCGGGATACGGAGACCCTCTACGAGCTCCTCAACGAGGAGCCAGTATCGCTCTCCAGCTCGGATTCTAGTATGGGGAGCCACCACCCTTCCTGGGAATGCTTCATGACACAGACCCCCGAGGGTCACGTTGAAAGCGCCTCCAGGGAAGAGGCCACCCCTACAAACCATCCTGACAGTAGATCCAGGGAAGAGATGACAGCCCCATCTCACCTAAAGATGGAGCAGCTAAGGGCTCGTCAGCAAGAGATCGATGAGGCCAGGCAAGGGCTCGCCCGGGAATATGCGGACATCAATCGCGAGATTGAACGCCGCAAAGACGGGGGGCACACGCGTGCCACGGCCCGCACCGTACATCAAAGGATCCTCACCGACGAAGGGGCCTTTCCTCACTTTGCCCGAGCCAGCCAGAACATCGCCGCAGCAACCGCCTTGCTACATGGCCTTCCGAAGGCCGCGACGTCCGAGGATCGCCGCGCTCGCCGGGAGATTCGCACGTTGCTCGAGCGTGCAGCGGCGCAGCAGGCGGAAAGTTCGTTGTCTCGACGACGTGAACCTGACACCAGCCAACGCGCGCCCTCAGTGCATCCCACCAAGGACGCATCCGTACACCAAACACCGCCAGCCGGCGGGCAGCCCTCCGTCGTCCCTGTACATCAATGCCTCGGCCATGGCCGCGACGTACGCAGCATCATCGACGCTCGGAGACGTGCCCACGGCGACGATGGAGAAGCAGCACGCCGCGGCTATCATCCCCGGTGTGGTGGGCGCTACGACAGCAACGAGGACCGAAGCCCGAGCCCCAGCCTGCCAGGCCCTCAGGCCTTCGCTCGACACATCCTCAACGCTGCGTTCCCCCTAAGGTATTGACCGCCCACCAACATCCCTAAATATTCTAGCGAAACAAATCCCGGGCTTTGGCTCGAAGGCTATCGGCTTGCATGTCAGGCCGGTGGTGCGAGTGATGACAACTTCATTATTCGCAATCTCCCGCTGTTCTTGGCCAACTCGGCGCGAGCATGGCTGGAGCACTTACCGTCCAATGCTATTCAGAGTTGGGCGGATCTGACGGAGATCTTTGTGGGTAACTTCCAGGGCACGTACAAACGCCCTGGAAACCCATGGGACCTCAAAAACTGCCGCCAGAAGGCCGATGAAACCCTTCGTGGGTACATTCGGCGCTTCTCTCGACAGTGCAACGAGCTCCCTAACGTCGCCAACGCCGACGTGATAGGAGCCTTTCTGTCCGGAACAACATGCGAATCCCTGGTCCACAAGTTAGGACGCAGGGGCCCGCAAACTACCAAGGAACTCCTGGACATCGCCACCAGTCACGCCTCTGGAGAGGAGGTGGTCGGAGCCATATTTGATCGCTCCGACGGAAAGATGAGGCGGGACGAGGACGCCGGCGAAGGCGCCTCTAACCATCCCACCAAAAAGAAAAATAAGAAGCAACGGCGTGACAACCCGCTCATGTCCGCCGCCGACCGCAAAGGTGACCGGAAGCCTGCGGAAGGCACTCCGAACCACTTCGAGAAAATGCTCGAGGGGCCATGCCCAAACCACGCCTTCCCGGCCAAGCACCTATACAAGGAATGTGGCCTTATGCGCAAATACTTGGTTGGGGGCCTTAATAAGGAGGAGCAGGGGAAGGAGCCTGTTCCCACCACTGACGACACGGAGGAGAAGGACGACACCTTCCCAATGCCGACTGGTGCCCTCATGATCTTCGGAGGATCAACGCCCTACGACTCCAGGCGCCGCCAGAAGGTCGCATGTCATGAGGTCTATATCGCTGGACCGGCCACGCCAGCCTTTCTCCGGTGGTCGGAATCCGCCATAACCTTCGACCGGACCGACCATCCGGATGCCATCCCACACCCGGGAAGGTATCCGCTTGTCGTCGACCCGATCGTCGGTCCAAAGCGGCTCACCAAGGTACTGATGGATGGGGGCAGTGGCCTCAACATCATGTATGCCAAGACACTCGACGAGATGGGCGTCGACCGAACACACCTCCGTCCCGTCCGAGCACCTTTTCATGGCATCGTGCCGGGAAGGCAAGCCGTGCCACTGGGGCAGATCGACCTGCCCGTCACTTTTGGGGATCGGTCCAATTACCGGACTGAGACCCTCACCTTTGATGTAGTGGGGTTCCCAGGGACTTTCCACGCCATCCTGGGGCGACCATGCTACGCGAAGTTCATGGCCGTACCCAATTACACGTACCTGAAGCTGAAGATGCCGGGTCCCCGTGGGGTCATCACCATCGGCACCTCCTTCCAGCGCGCTTACGAGTGCGAGGTCGAATGCTGCGGACACGCATCCGCAGTCATCGCATCCGAAGAGCTCGTCACGCTCAGGGAGGAGGTCATTGAAGGGACACCCGACGCAAAGAAGTCGTCCGGATCGTTCGAATCGGCAGAGGCTCCAGGGACGTCCTCTTGGATCCCAGTAGCTCCGAGGGCAAAAAAGTCTGAATCGAAACTGCGCTCTCCTCCAAATAGGAAAGCACGCTCGTCGACTTCCTCCGCACCAACAAGGATATCTTTGCGTGGAAACCCTCGGATATGCCGGGAATCCCGAGGGAGGTCGCCGAGCATACTCTCCAAATCCTCCCAGGCTCCAAGCCAGTGAAACAACGCCTGTGCCGCTTCGACGAGGAGAAACGCAGGGCCATCGGCGAGAAGATAGCCAAACTACTGGCTGCGGGATTCATTAAGGAAGTATACCACCCAGAGTGGTTAGCAAATCCTGTTCTTGTCCGAAAAAAGAGCGGGAAATGGAGAATGTGTGTCGATTATACCGGCCTCAACAAAGCGTGTCCAAAGGATCCGTTTCCTTTGCCACGAATAGACCAAATAGTCGATTCCACCTCAGGGTGCGAAACCCTCTGCTTCCTTGACGCATACTCCGGCTACCATCAAATCGCGATGAAAGAATCCAACCAGCTCGCGACATCTTTTATCATGCCCTTCGGATCGTTTTGCTACATTTCAATGCCATTCGGTCTGAAGAATGCAGGGGCAACGTACCAGCGCTGTATGCTTAATTGCTTCGGAGACCTCATCGGGCGAACCGTTGAGGCCTATGTTGATGACATCGTAGTCAAATCCAAGCGAGCTGACCACCTTGTCGCTGACCTTGAACGAACCTTTGCGAAACTCCGGGCAAACGGCATCAAACTCAATCCCGAAAAATGTGTTTTTGGGGTCCCGAGGGGCATGCTGCTTGGCTTCATCGTATCCGAGCATGGCATCGAAGCCAACCCAGAGAAAATATCAGCCATCACAAGGATGGGCCCAATCCAAAACATAAAGGGGGTTCAGAGAATCATAGGGTGCCTTGCCGCCCTCAGCCGATTCATTTCACGCCTCGGCGAACGAGGACTCCCCCTTTATCGACTCCTGAAGAAAACTGACCGCTTCGAGTGGACAGCCGAGGCTCAGGAGGCGCTTGACATGGTTAAACGATTTTTAACTAAGCCGCCGGTCCTAGTTCCTCCATGCGATGGAGAATCCCTCCTACTATATATATCGGCCACCACCCAAGTGGTTAGCTCTGCCTTAATAGTAGAGCGAGAGAAAGAGGGGCACGCCTTCAAGGTGCAGCGCCCTGTATATTTCATCAGTGAGGTGTTATCCGACTCCAAAACCCGCTACTCGCAGATCCAAAAACTCCTCTACACCGTCCTCATCACCAAAAGGAAGCTACGCCACTACTTCGAGTCACACCCCGTGACAGTGGTGACGTCGTTCCCCCTCGGCGAGGTCATTCGTAGCCATGATGCTACGGGAAGAACCGCAAAGTGGGCACTCGAGCTGATGGATCAGGGCATTTCTTATGTCCCCCGAACGGCGATCAAATCTCAGGCACTAGCTGACTTCATCGCGGAGTGGACCGAGGTCCAGATGCCACCAGCAGCCGTCGATCAAGAGTACTGGATAATGTACTTCGACGGATCACTGATGAAGAAGGGCGCTGGAGCAGGACTAGTCTTTGTATCCCCCCTCGAGGTCCACATGAGGTACATGGTTTGGCTTCATTTCCCCTCATCAAACAATACTGCAGAATACAAAGCGCTCATCAACGGCCTACGAATCGCCATCGAGCTGGGCATCCGACGCCTCGATGTTAGGGGCGACTCTCAGCTGGTCGTCAACCAGGTCATGAAAGAGTCAGGCTACCACGATACCAAGATGGAGGCGTACTGTCAAGAGGTCCGACGTCTGGAGGACAAATTCGACGGCCTCGAACTCAATCATATCCCCAGGCGCCTCAACGAAGCGGCCGACACGCTCGCAAAAGCAGCATCCAGCCAAGAGCCAGTTCCAATAGGCGTCTTTGCCAGTGATCAACACAAACCTTCGGTACGCTACGCGGGGTCGGAACAAGCCAACGATGGCCCTTCTAGTCCGACCCCCAAGGCCGATCCGCCAACTGCTCCGCCCGACCCTGAGGTCATAGAGCTTGAAGAGGACCCAACAGTGGAGTCTGATCCTCCCAATGACTAGAGAACGCTTTACCTCAACTATCTCCTCCACGACGTACTACCGACCGACAAGACAGAAGCCCGATGGCTCGCACGACGCGCCAAATCCTTCGTTCTTGCAGAGGGTGAACTCTACAAACGAAGTCACATCGGAATTCTGCAACTCTGTATCCCCAGCGAACAGGGAAAACTTCTGCTGAGCGACATCCACGGTGAAGCATGCGGTCATCATGCCGCACCAAGAACCTTGGTTGGGAATGCATTCCGACAAGGTTTCTACTGGCCCACCGCAGTAGCCGATGCCGAGCAAATTGTACGCACCTGCGAAGGGTGCCAATACTACGCTCGGCAAACACACCTCCCGGCCCAGGCTCTCCAGATGATCCCCATCACGTGGTCCTTCGTGGTCTAGGGGCTCGACCTAGTTGGGCCACTTAAAAAGGCGCCCGGGGGCTTTACCCACCTGCTTGTCACCATAGACAAGTTTACAAAATGGATTGAAGCTCGGCCAATATCCACAATCAAATCCGAACAAGCTGTGTTGTTCTTTCTCGACATCATCCATCGCTTTGGAGTACCGAACTCCATCATTACAGACAACGGCACGCAGTTCACCGGTAGGAAATTCGTTCGCTTCTGTGATGAACAACACATCCAAATCGATTGGGCAGCCGTCGCACACCCCCGGACGAATGGGCAGGTCGAGCGCACAAATGGCATGATTCTTCAAGGCCTCAAACCTAGAATTTTCAACTGGTTGAACAAGTTCGGCGTGCGTTGGCTCGTTGAGCTCCCGGCTGTGCTCTGGAGCTTAAGGACGACTCCGAGCCGGGCCACCGGCTACACACCTTTCTTCATGGTCTACGGTTCAGAGGCCGTTGTCCCGACGGACCTCGACTATGGAGCACCAAGAATCAGAGCATATGACGAACAGGGAGCCGAGGCATCTCACCAAGACGCCATGGACCAACTGGATGAAGCCCGCGACATTGCCCTCCTCCGTTCAGCTAAGTACCAGCAAGCGTTGCGACGGTACCACAGCCGACGGGTGCAGGGTCGAGCCTTCAACGTTGGAGACCTTGTCCTCCGTCTTGTGCAGAGCAACAAGGATCGCCACAAACTCTCCCTGCCCTGGGAAGGGCCCTACGTCGTCGCGGAAATACTTCGCCCAGGCGCCTACCGGTTGAAAACCATCAAAGGCGAGGTCTTCGCCAACGCCTGGAACATTGAGCAGCTACGTCGTTTCTATCCTTAAAATAAGCTTACACTTTTCTTTATCAGTTTTTGTCTTAACAGAACCCCGATCCTTAGTGACTTCTGACCCCTGCAAATCGCGAGGGGTCAGACCTCGCTCGGGGGCTAGCATGTGATCATAACATATGACATGTGTAATACAAGTATTACGCTTGCAAAAAATTCCTGTGTTATACTTACAAACATTCTCTAAGTTTTCCATTCGCCTCATAAACGAGTCTCGAGGGCTAAGATCTTGGGAACCAATTCTGAATACAACTGGTAGGACTGCGAGACACCCACGCCCTAGTGGCTGCAACCTCTTTGCTCACCAGTTCAATCAGAATTAGTTCGCCCACGTTCCTAGCTTCCTATGACTTAGACCATGAGAAGGGTCGGAAAGCGCTAAAATTATTCCTACCAGAGGGAGAAAGATAAAAAATTGCTTGCCATAAGCAAAGGATGTAATTTTGTTCAGTTTTTGCACAAATTCATCACTTACAAAGTGATTTCATTACAAAAAGGAACAATATACTTATAAATTCAGAGGACTATTTACCCAGGGGCTTCCCCACAAGGTTATTTCATTACAGTCTCTGCTAAGCTCTACCACAAGTGCTACTGCGGTCGCCGCGCCACGCTCTCCATTGGTGACGCCCGGGGCGTGTACATGGGCCAGCTCGTCTACTACGGTCGCCACGCCACGCTCTCCATCGGTGACGCCCAGGGCGTGTACATGGGGCAGCTCGTCTACTGCGGTCGCCATGCCACGCTCTCCATCGGCGACATCCCGATATCCCGCCGCTTCGCTGGATCCTCGAAGGTGCCACCATCTACGACGCCTCCGCCGGAGCGTCCGGGGACTACGCCATCGTCGTCAGCCGCAACCTCGACAGCGACACCACCGCCATGGCGTCTGGGGACTACGCCATCATCCCCAGCCATAACTCTGACAATGACGTATGAGCAGGAAATGCCTCCCGCCAAAGGAGAAGCACAGCGGACGATGGCACAGTCGACGACGTACGACGCCCACCGGCGCCTCTTCTCCTTCGACAACAGCGACTCCTCAGCAAGGACAGCATGCACCATCTCATCTATGTTGGATAACCTCCGGCTCGACATCACACACCAGACTCGCAAGCAAATTTGTGAGTTTTCTCTCTCTCTAGCATTACTCTTCCTCACTCAGGAAGTGCCGCGACGCACGGACGCGTTCGGCGGAAAGAAAGAAGAAGGAGAGATAGCGGCTCGGAGGCAGAGGACGAGGTGGGATGTGAACTCCTCGCCCCCTCCCTATTTAAAGAGGAGACGCGGTAGCCAAGGAAAGGCGAAAGGTTGGACGAAAAACCCTCTCCCTTCCCCTCTTTAAATACGGAATCAATGCTGATTGATATATGAGGGGACGCGCCGGAACTGACGGGACGAACCCCGGTCGATGAGGCGTCCCTCTTTGGTCAAATTGAACACTGCCTGGGTATGGCCCGCTGCTGACCCGCTCCAGACACGGCGATTAAGGCACCCACATAGGCAGACAACTTTTTCGCCTCCCCATGCAGGACCACGGATGACCCGACGACAGGACCTTTCGGATCTCCTGGGCCGGCCGTTCGGCCTAGAAGACACGACGAACGAACATCCAAAGAAAGATAAGCATCTTAGCTTTCTTACTTTATGCATTAAAATTAATTCACGAGCTTCCGAGGATGTCGAGGATGACAACCAGTCTAGACATCCCCCTCACCCGACCCCTCCGTACGCTTGAAACTAAGGGCGCGATATACAGGCACAAAGCTTTGAGTAAAACTGGACGAACTAGCAAACCTTATGCCCCGATAGCTACGGTGTTTCTGTTCACCAGAAAAATCATACTCAACGCCCTCCGCGTCTCTAGTTTCAACATCTGCCTTCTCAAAGAAGGGATCGGAGGGGTCCACCTATAGAATCTCCCCCAAAGGAGAAGCTGTCAGGTTGCCCAAGTTAATCGAACGGCTCGGATCGTCACCGAGACACGAAAACAAAGAATAGCAATTCTTATGCAGGGTATTTCCAACCTCGTCACGAACGTCAGGGCCCGAACCCATCTGGTAGGAGCTTTTCTGCCACTCATACCACCAAGGTAACGTTGCCAACCCCGCCTTTATTTCGATTAAATTTTGCATTCAAAACACTACATATGCAAAACATTGCATCCCAACGATTCGTGTCGCACCACGAAACGGCTGTCGCCTCATTCGATATAGGCGACCACAGGCCAAGGTTCGAAGGTCGGCCCGCGAAGGGCTCGAGGCCGCCTCACGCCGAACAGAGCCAGGGAGAGATAACCGAGACAAGCCCCAGCGGCCCTGCCTGACCCCGCTCAAAAGCGAACAGGGACGTCTCGACCTTCTCTCGTTCGATTCTAACCCTGAGCCAAACCCATAGAATCTCCATCGAGGAGAGGCCATCGGGCCCCCTGAGCTTATCGAACGACTCAGGCATCTGCCGGGAGGCGGGTTAAGAAGTTGTGGAGTGCCACCAGAGGGCTCTACCGACCCCATCAGCAAATGATGGACCTGGATTCCACACGAACATACCCGTTAGTGAGCTCGTTGAGCGCGACACTCGAGCCATCGAGGCAAGTGTCGTTCACTCAGCCCCTCCGATTGCGAAAACCGAGGATGGGGTAACACGCAAACAACGGCCGACCCCTATTAGACCCTAACAAGGCTCGGGGGCTTGAGCCAAACAATACAGGGACACAGGTTCAAAGGCCCCACCTTGCCGAGCCCATAGAGTCCCCAGTTGGGGATTTCTGTTGGAAGACAGGGCGGGGAATATGGCAATGACATCCATGGACTTCGTCAACCTGTCACCAAAACCACAGTTCCGATCTCCAGTAACCCCCGACCCCAGCACATGCAGGGGGTCGGACCTTACTCGGGGGCTGGTTAAGGTACGGCTACCTCCTTTCTTTCTTTCGGAACAGTCTCCTCGCATTATAACCAGCGGTATAATTCAGGGGAACAGATTGGTAAGATCGTAAAAAATTCAAACAAAACGAAATTACGACACAAAATCACGAAAAGCGTCCAGACTCGAAAAATACTGACACTTGTCCACATATTACATATAAGTTGTTCTCAAAATCGTTCGACTAATTACTCCCGCGGAGGGAGAACCATCTCTTTCAGACTGTCTGCCAGGTTCTTCGCAAGGGGAGCGACCATCTTCTCCATTTCCTCCAGCTCTTCATCCTCGTAGGTGGACGGAAAGCCTTCGCTCATCACCTTCAGGTTTATTTCCTTCTCGTAATGGGCGTGGGCGACGGTGAAGGCCTGGGTAATCCCGACGTGAAAGGCACTCTCCTCAAGTTGGCCCACCTGAGCCAGGATACCTATGACACGAGCCACGAGCGGGCTGGTCTCCACCGGCTCCGTCACATTCAGGGCTCCGTCTAGATTCTCCTCGAATATAAATGGTATAATAAATATGCCAGAGAAGAAATTTGGATACTTAAAGTCCCATGACTGCCACGTGCTCATGACTCAATTGCTTCCAATTGCATAAAGAGGAATTCTACCGCCAAATGTACGTATAGCCACCGTGAAGCTATGTGCATTCCTCAATGCAATTTCTCAGAAGGCAATCGATCCAACAGATCTAGCGAAACTACAGAATGATGTGGTTCAATGTCTCGTCAGCTTTGAGTTGGTGTTCCCTCCTTCCTTCTTTGATATTATGACACACCTCCTAGTTCATCTAGTCAAGGAGATTTTCACTCTCGGTCCTATGTTCCTACACAACATGTTCCCCTTAGAGAGATTCATGGGAGTCCTGAAGAAATATGTTCACAACTGTGCTCGCCCAGAAGGAAGCATCACCAAGGGCTATGGAACAGAAGAGGTCATTGAGTTCTGTGTTGACTTTATTCCCGACCTTGACTCGATTGGTGTTCCTGAATCGAGACATGAGGGGGACTAAGCGGAAAGGGGACACTAGGGGGGAAAACATATATTGGTACGGATGATGATTATTTCAATAAAGCGCACTACACAGTTCTACAGAACTCCTCTTTGGTAGATCCGTATATTGAGACACACAAGGATCTCTTACGATCCGAGTTTCCAGGGAAGACTGAAGCTTGGATTACGCGTAAGCACATGGAAACTTTCGGCGGTTGGTTGCGAAAAAAATGTCAAGGTGATGAGAGCATCCATGAGCAACTGTATTTATTGGCTATGCAACCATCATGGCATATCGTCACATACAAAGGGTACGAGATAAATGGGAATATATTCTACACAGTAGCCCAAGATAAAAGGAGTACCAACCAAAACAGTGGTGTTCGCATAGATGCCACAGACCCGAATGGGAATAAGCAGACATATTATGGACGCATAGATGAAATATGGGAACTAGAATATGCACCTACTTTGAAGATCCCATTGTTCAAGTGCCAATGGGTCAAGGTGACCGGAGGCGGGGTAACAATAAACAACGAGTATGGAATGACAACAGTAGACCTTAGTAATATTGGGTACAAAGACGAACCATTCGTCCTTGCCAAGGATGTGAATCAGGTGTTCTATGTCAATGATATGTCCACCAAACGAAAAAGAGGGAAAAACGATAATGACTCAACCAAAGAGCCAAAGCGCCACATAGTTCTTTCAGGGAAAAGAGTCATTGTGGGAATTGAGGACAAGTCGGACATGTCAGAAGAATATGAAAAGGATGACCGAATTCCGCCCTTCAAAGTGAACAAAGACCCTAGCATCTTGGTAAATGATGAGGACACTCCATGGTTACGAAGCGATCATAACCAAGGGACATACGTAAAGAAGAAGTTCACTACTGTGCCCACTTGATGATATAGTGATTTAATATAGTGTGTGTTTGAGATATTATGTAATAATTGTGAATTCAGATGTTTATTATGTCATGTTTCAAATTAAATCAATGTTTGATTTGGTGGGATTTCTCTCTAAAAAAGGTAAATTAGGATACTGAGTGATGAAAAATTAAAATATTAACGTTAAAATGATGTGAAAACAAATTTACTGTCCAAAACCAATAGTTTTAACAATTTTGATTAAACACTACATTTTTGCATTAACGAAATAATAAATATTAGTTACATTATGTTTTATAATTCTAACAAAAAATAAAAAAAAGTTAGGTTATAGATTTTTCCTATGTGCAATAAACAAAAAGAAAATTCATATTTTTAACAAAATAATTGTATGCCTTTTATTTAATTTACTATGTATTTAACAAAAACTATTGCATTTCTATTGTATTTAACAAGACTATTGCT
Source organism: Miscanthus floridulus (assembly GCF_019320115.1). NCBI lineage: Eukaryota > Viridiplantae > Streptophyta > Magnoliopsida > Poales > Poaceae > Miscanthus > Miscanthus floridulus. The sequence goes on along the minus strand of NC_089589.1, from coordinate 18,974,531 downwards.
TAAAACAGGCGGGAAACGAAACTGTAGCCCACCTTTACTCCTGGGTGGGAAGCCCACCCGGGAGTAAAGGTGGGCTGCAGTTTCGTGGCCCGCCAAAAAAACCCTTTACTCCCGGTGCGTGTTACCAACCGGGAGTAAAGGTATACATTTACTCCCGGTTGGTAACAAGCACCGGGAGTAAAGAGACCTTTACTCCCGGTTGGTAATACGCACCGGGAGTAAAGAGTTTTTACTCCCGGTTGGTGGCTGGCACCGGGAGTAATTCTCTCTGATATATAACCTCCAGCGCCTGGCGCAGACCGATCCGCTCGTCTTCTTCCTCGTCGAACACCGCCGCCCTCTTCTTCCTCGCGCCGCGTCCGTTCGCCTTCCGTGACCCCATCGCCCTTTTCTTCCTCGTGCGGCCTCCACCGCGCGCGCCCGTGCCCCTCCTCCGCGCGCGCCCGTGGCCCTCCACCGCGCCCTCCTCCGCGCCCGAGGCCCTCCACCGCGCCCGAGGCCCTCCACTGCCGAGCTCGAGGTGATATGTTCGTCGATCTCTTTGTACATTCTCAGACGGTGGCCGGAAACCGAACATTGTTTCATGAATCTAGAACACTGCCTTGCTCAATAGAAGAATTTTTTCTATCTTCATAGATCAATGTTTGTTAACGAAATTTTATTCAAATATATTCATGTAGGGTCTTTTTTTTGAAGGATTTGTTGTAGGATATATAATGGTCAAATAGGAACTCAATTGGGATACCCAGTTTGTAAACTAAGCATTTTTTAGTTTATAAAAAATATCACATGTGATGATGTAAGCAGTTTTGGTTGGACTTGCATGCATGGCTACAGACAAATGAAGGAAAACTTCACCGTTTCTTCATTTCTGAACTTTGAATATACAGATATAATATATTAATGTTGCTAAAGTAATATGAGCATTACATATTTTTTCCGGGAAGACTATCTTCAAACTTTATATCATAGCATCAGAGATCGCCTGTAGAAGAAGAAAATAAATTCTTATCATTTTGGAAATAGTAATGGTTATATTAGCAATAAGACACATATACTTACATTTCATAATGACTTATACTTACATTATCAATATAGAATTTTCTCATATGATGAATGACTACATGGTTCACATGGTACATAGGATCACAACATCACGCACCGACACCGCCCCGGCCCGCCAGCTCACGTCGTCGTCGTCGTCAGCACGCCGGCCCGCCTCACGTCGTCATCGTCAGTACACCGGCCACCGCGCCGACACGTATATATACGTCATTTGTATTCATATGCATGTATATATACGTCGCGGAGCACCGCCGCCCTCGTTCGCCCATGCGTTTCTATGTATACGGCGGAGCACCGCCGCCCTCATTCACCCATGTGTATACAGACATATATACGACGGAGTGGAGCACCGCCACTCTTGTCACACCGCCCTTTCTCGTGGCCTAGTTGATCAACATTCATATTATCGTTATCGTTAATGCTAAACAATTACACCAGGGCGAACCGCGCTGTTGATGTCACCGACGTGGTTCGCCCTAGTCACCGACGCAATTTGCCCTCAGCTGTTTATGTATAGCCCTAATTCGCCCTAGTACCGACGTAGTTCGCCCTAGTGTGGCGAATTGTGTCTGTGACCGAGGGGCAAGATTTAATAATGCATATTGTTCATAGATTTTACGCATGTAAGCAAAGATTTGACGTACTATATATTTGTTTTGTTTTTTGAAGCTAGATGGCTGACCCGAGAAACATGGATGAGGAGGAGTTGATGATGAATTTGATCAACACTGGCACTCAAGTTGCCGGCGATGATGGTGCTAAAAATAACGTGCAAGAGGATGCAGATGACGGGAGTTAGTACTTAGCTCTTGAACAAAATGAGCAACAACATACTGGCCAAGTATATATTTTTTATTATTAGCTATATATATTATCATATGTCTTATGTGTGCTCATGACATTAAAAATAATGTTTATGTTTTGTAGCCCTCTGGATCGACATCAACAACTACAACGAAGAGTAAAAATGTTCGAGGTCCCAAAAAGCCATTGGAGGGCCGCTTCATCATCTCGGAGTTCAATGTGGATACAGGAGAACCGGGGGGGGCCGAATAAAATGAAATTTGCGCACCACTGTGGTTACCTTGTACGGGACCGGCTCCCGATTAGTACCCGTGAATGGAAGAAGAAGACCAATGCTCCTCATATCAGTTTTGTCTCCGATCGTGACAAGGCGTTAATTTGGAAAGATGTCTTGGTATATTTCATGCTCCAAACAGATGGTTATGATGATATAATAGATGGTGATGAGTTGAAGGAGCGAGTTAGGGATTGGGCAATGAAGAAGATGGCCACCCAGTTTCAGACTTGGAAGAAACACCTATACACGACGTATGTCAAGAAGAACATAGCACCAGATTTTACTGTCCTAGGCCCGATCTCAAAGCAGAGGCCCTATTGGGATGAGTTTGTACAGTACAAGACTTCAGAAGAGGGTGTAAGTCGGGTGATAAAGAACCAACGTAATGCCCAACAGAAGACATACCACCATACCTTGGGATCAGGTGGCTACCCGACTGCCATTAAGAAGTGGAACAAAATGGAAGCAGACCTTCTTGCCAAGGGTATCAGACCAGAATCACTCAAGTGGGGAGAACGTGCAAAGAATTGGTTTTTCGGTCATGGGGGAACACTAAACCAGGAGACAGGGAAGTGCATTTATGGCACAAGACTGCAAGAAGCAGCAGAAAGATTGTTTTATGCTCAGAGAGCTACAGCTAGTGGTGCGTTCAGGCCCAACAGAGAGAAGGATGAGCTGACATACGCCATCGGGACTATTGAACATGGTGGCCGAACTAGAGGCAAAGGAAGTGTCTCGTGGGAGCATGGATTCCCTCAGGACAGACCTTCCTACAGAAGTCGCCAGAGAAAGAAGGAAGAAGAGGCATAGCGGCTCCAGAGGTTGGAGGAAGCGGTGCGTGAAGCACAGGAGCGGGAAAAAAACCTTGAAGTGAGAATGCAGGAGGAAATCAGAAGGCAAGTGCAAATAGCAGTGAGTGCAAGCAAGCAGGCATCAGAGCCAGGAATCAACATTAGCCAATCTGTTCAGTTGAAAAGCAGCTGCGCTTCCACGGAAATACCAAATCAAGGGGACACAGGACTGCGCTTCCCTGTGGATGACGTCACTGAACCTTGTACAACGTGTGAGCTACACATTCCGAAGGAGAATTCCACAATCAAGGTGGCTATCGGTCTTGTTAATCCTATCGACCGAACCAAGACACCAAGGATTCATGGGAATATAATCCAAGAAGGATATGCTACCATCTCGGTAGATAAAGTTGAAAAAGGTTTTAGTGATTTGTCTCTTGACATTCCTGGAGGTGATGGCGAGAAGACTCTAGGAGAAGCGGAGAAGACATTCATTCTATGGCGCAAGCGCTACATCATCATTCCAGGGATGGCGGCTCCACCTCCTCCTGAACTACCTCACCATAGGTACGTGCGGATGAAAACACTACATCATTAATTTGTATTGGCTTAAATAATTAATAATCTGCTCATAATAATCTGCTCATAATAATTAATAATCTGCTAATAATAATAGTATATATATTTCTATGCTTGAATTGTGTGATTTAATACGTTCATTGTGCTTGAACCGAAACATACGATACGCGCGTATAAATGTATAATTAGCAGCGTACAATACGACTTCGAAAACCTATTTTGAAAAGAAAACAAAAAAATGAAAAGAAAAGAAAAAAGAAAAAAACCTTTAGTCCCGGTTCGTATTACCAACCGGGACTAAAGGTGCCGGCCATCGTGGCATGTCAGGAGGCACCTTTAGTCCCGGTTGGTGTTACCCACCGGGACTAAAGGTCCTCCTTTAGTCCCGGTTCCTGACCCGGGACTAAAGGACCCCCCTTTAGTCCCGGATGCTTGCTCCCGGGTGGGGAACCGGGACTAGAGGGGGTTCCCCACCGGGAGTAAAGCTCGGTTCTCTACCAGTGTAGAACACAACATTCAATTCCGACTTTCTGAGAGCAGCTTAAAGCCTTGTTTGGATGCATGTGTATCGACTTCAATCCACATGTGTTGGAGTGGATTGGAATAAAACTTAATTTAATTTTCACTCTAATCCACTTTAATACATGTGAATTGAGATGGATGCATGTGCATCCAAACAAGGCCTTAAGTGGTTGTATTGAAGTGTTACACGTTTATCCTTTCATCAACTAGGCTGAAGTTTGGTCACCATGACTCCTAGATTTCAGGCATGCCATTGCACTGTGTGACGGTCTCCGATGTGATTAGAGGCTTGTTTGGTTTCTTGCGCAGGCAAACTTGTCTGACCAGGAAGCAATCAAGACCATTGATTTTGGGTGCCTGTTGGTGACTAGAATTTGTTGCTTAGTCTACCAGACAGCAATCAAACATGGCCTAGTAACGTGTGACGGTGTGCGGTCACGGTTTGAGGTTTTTCTGTGTCTATGTAGAAAGGAAGCGGTGAGCAAGGGAGGCAGCAGGTCTGGTCTGGATGGCGGAGGATGGTTTCTGAATAGGCGAAGGTAACTTGAAATGGAGTGGATAGTGTGGCAGGAGAGGGGGTGCTCCAATAGCCTCTAAGGATGAGAGGAAGGCAAGAACAAATGCGGATGTGGGACGAAGTGAGAAAATAAGCTATGCATTATTGCTGTGGAGAAAGAGACAATAGTGGATGTCATATCTTGATCATGTGGTGGAAAAGCATTGCCTAAATAAAAAGCCAAAGTTTAGGCATCTGATGAATAGAACCTCCCAAATAACTTGCACCAATGAGATGGGGCTATACTACCATTGTTGTGCATGACACTTTGATGCAAATCATGCACGCACCTTTGTATGCATTGAATTGATTGGAGAGCGGGAGCCAAGGGGGTTAAACTGCCCTAAGTTAATATAATTTCCACCAAAATTTTAAATTCTATTAAATATTTACAAAAATCGTATTGTTGGCGGTTTGACACCCCTAATAAAAGAAAAAAAATCACATTTCTGGCTCCACCTCTATTGGAGAGTACATGGTGATAGTAATATGAGCTTCCTCTTTGGACACATATATATTCAATTAATGCAACCTTAATTTTTTTGGTTTTAACAGTAGTGCCAACATATAGAAAAGTATCATGGTTGCACAATGGAACAAAAGGAATGAGCTCCAGGGTTCAGGTAGAGCCAAGCAGTGGCGGATCTAGGCTTTGGCTGTGGGGCCACCTCGCTCCACAACTTTTGCCAAATCCCCTTACAAAATTTGCAGTTTTATGTATTCATGACGTTAATTGATCTAAAATCAATGAGCTTTGGCCCTACAGGTTTTCAATTCTGGATCCGCCACTGGAGCCAAGGATGTCGGCTTGCCCAACAGCAACGTTCGGAGGTTGGTAGGGCGGCAAAGCACCGTCAGAGCGTGGTAGGGATGACTTAAAAAATGCTCCATAAAGATGGGTTAATATGGTGATGGCACATAGGCCATGCATGGATCCGATGGTGAGAGCTGCCAGACACAAATTAAAAGGAGAGCAGGGTGATTGCGTGGAGAAATGTATAGTACGTGCAACCTTAGTTTAAGTGTGTAAGACACACCTTTTGTGTCTGGTGAGACAAACAAGAAAAAGATTGTAATAGTTTCCTCACAAAGCACTGAGCATGAAGCCATCGATCAGCATGCAACGTCGAAGCCAAAGCCAAAGGTAGAACACACTAGACCATCATTAGAATTCACTTTACAAAATCATTAAGGTACGTACGTACAGCAATTAACGTTAGTTAATACAATCAACAAATTGTAAACACAGCTACTATCTGCATGGATCCATCATCTGGCACCGGAAAGGTCGACAGATCATCATCGAATCGGATGCCAAAACGAAGCGCGTACGTAATGCATGTTCGCCGGTCTGGACAGTGGACTGATGGGCGTGCGTCACTTGAAAAGGGCGACGACGGGCAGGAACGCGGCGAGGACGAGCGCCGCGCAAGCGCTGGACGCGCCGCCGCGGGCCTTGGCGCCGCCGGAGAGGTACAGGTAGTAGTACGGGTTGGACGACGACGGCGGGGACGGCGGCGACGAGAAGTGCGAGGGCGCAGACGGGGAAGACGAGGACGACGAGGAGGAGGAGCCGCTGCCACCGTCGCCGCCGCTGCTCTTCGGTGGCGGCGGCGGGGGTGGTGACGGCGGAGGCTCCGACGACGAGGACGAAGGCGGGGTCGAGCACGGGGACTCCGGCGCCGGCGGGCTCGTTAGTGGCGTGACCGGGGGCAGCAGGTCGTTGACGTCCCCCTGCGGCGGCGGCGGCAGCACCAGCTCGAGGTACGGCGGCGGCGGGGGCGCGGACAGCGGCAGCAGCGCCAGGGCCGGCGGCGGGGGCGCGGTCATCGGCAGGATCGTCGGCGGCGACGCCGTGCAGATCGTCGGGCACGTCCCGCACTTGCTCACGCACAGCTGGTTCGTGTCCGGGCTCCCCACCGCCGGCTCGCCCTCGTCACCGGCGACGACGACGGCCGGGAGTAAGGAGCACAAGCACACCAGCAGCAGCGACACCACCGCCACCAACGACGACACGGCGGCCGCCCTTCTTCCCTCCATTGCCGACTTGCCGCCGCCTAGGTAGCTCGATCGACGGACAGAAACGCAGGAGAGGACACTGATGCGCTTGCTTGCTTGCTCGCGTAGGTGCGTTGCGTGTGCTCGCTTTCACAGGTGAGATTCCCGCGGGAGCTGGTGGACCTCTGGGTTTATAAGACGGTGGCTGGAGGCCCAGCGCGGCAAAGAAATGTGCCAAACTTGAGGCGCAAGCTCCAACGGAATATTACGTGGGCTGAGTGAGATGAGAAATGCTGTCTGTAAAGGGAGATGCTCTTGAAATCGGCAGCAAGGAATTGCCGATTCCTCTTACGGCGCAGATTAATCCCAACAAATCCGCAGCTTCATGTGCATCTCCAGTTGGGTGAAATGATAGGCCACAGAAAGTATTAAGGAAATAGGTCAAAAGATTTCCAGTGAATGATGATTCGTTGATGCTTTCCAGAGTACAAGACAGGCAAAGGATATATGCTGAATTGCTGCTGTGTACTAGTACAAAGACAAGGTGTGCTTCCTGCATTCCTGCTGGTTCCTGGTTCAGTTTCCAGGCAAGCAAAATGCTGGATGATGATCGCTGATGTTTGGTGCTCTATTTTAGTTAACGCAATGTAAACCAGTATTGGGCAACTTGAAAACCTTGTACTTTGAACATTCGGCTTTTGGAGCCACTCAATCAATATGAAAATCAGGTGGGGGATCCTCTCCCTCCCCGTCGACTTATCAAAGAAAAAATGCTGGATGATTGGATTGGATCAAACAAATCTCAACTGTCCTGCATACAGGTGGGCACTTTATCGAGGAGATTACTCACAGGATTAACCAAAAAATGATATGGCACGGTCCCAATGGGAAATGCTGTTCTAAGTTGTACAACAGTGTCTGTTGTTGTCATAGTAGTAATTACTACAAGTTACTACTATTATAATGGCAACAAAATGGGTGAATAAGCTGTACAGGCTCTGCTTTCTCACTCCACAAACATAAGTACATAGACGAAATCGGGTGGTTGCACCGTTTTCCTAACCACCACCCGTTAATCCTCTGAACATTTGTCAATTTGATGTACTTTACAAAATAAGGCTTGAATGCCAACAAACACTATACATAAAGACTAAAGAGTTCGCCCTTGTACAGAAAGGCTAACCATGGAAGGGAATTTTTTTTGCCAGCCTTCAGTCTTACCAGTCCAATTGCCCACACCTGGTGGGAAGGGAAGAATAAAAAATACAGTTACAAATTAACGCCTGTCACGAGTCAGTTTCTGCTTCTGTTGTTGTAGCTGATTTCAGCTTTTGGCTTACAAATTGTCCCTTAACTCTTGGCCTTTGCTCTGCAAGCTTCTTCCTGCTATGATATCTAACCTGTAGAAATGAAATACGAAAGGTTGAGTTAGATAAAGAAACAATTCGGTAGTTATTTAATGACTAAAAGGGTTATCAAATGAAATACCTTTTTCTCGAAGCATCTATCTTTCCTTTTCATGCGAAACTTCATCAACGCGGCTTCACGGCGAGTCCTATCACTGTTTTGGATGCCACTTTCGTTGCCACTCTCTAGGGCAACCATTGTATGTGCATTGATATCGGCTTCACCACTACCCGTGCATCCACTTCCTTTACAGATATCTGGGCTGCAGCTTGCACTCTGGTTAGCATGATCCATGTGAGCTCTCGCCATGTCAATTGGTTCTCCTGATTCACGAAGAATTTGTCTTGAATGATGCAACTGGTGGTTTTCCTCTGACTGTTTGTGCTCACCAACCTGAGATGGTTTACCAGGAGCTTCATGGTAATTAGATTGACCAGAGGCGTGCTGGATTGCTGCCGTGTTGATTCCAGCTGAATCACAGTGCATAAGAGGACCCTGTGGGTAGTATACTGGATGCAGAATTGCACCATAATGGTAGGGCATCGCAGGACCGACAGGAATTGGAACAGGTATAAACCCATATGAGGGATGGCTCATACTGTCCTTTCTATGGGAAGACCTACTTGCACCAGCATCTTCCCTAGCACTGCTGGAACACATGATGGCAGCACCCTCCGTGCTACTGTCCAAAGTAATTCGAGCTTGCCTTGTACTCTCACCTGTATTATGTTCATTGGGAGGCAGCAACACCCCATTGGGTTGGAAAACTGGGTCCCTGCCATGAACATGCTCTTGCCCAGTGGTGCAGAGAGAAGGAAAAAACTGTACCTCGCCTGATGGTTCTATCCTTTTATTGCCATATCTGTGTCATGTTGAAGCGATGGACAAGTACAATAAAGCTAGTCAGAGTTATGCAACACATTTGAGGAGTTACTAACATCAACTAATGGGTCTATATGAGTACTAAAACATGTAACCTCATAAACAAACAAATGGGCATGGACAGAAAGCCATGCATTAACAGATAATTTCCAGCCACATTCAAGGACTAGATAGGCAATCAGAATTTATTTAGACTAAAGTTTAGAACCCATCAGCACAAAGTACCTTGAAAAGGCAGAGGAATTCGAGTGATTAAAGATATCTTTTTCCCTGAATTCTTGTTTTTTGTAACCATTAAGATGGTGTTGCTTTCCCAAGTTGGTCTCCAGAAATTGGGAGGGGGAAGAATCAGCATGACCTATTGCAGCACCCTTCATGACAGCATTATTTTCCATGACTGAAGATTGGCATTTTCTGTCAGCTGCTGGCTCAGTCATACCCAAATCTTTGCCAAGATTGCTTGGACGACATGAACTTGTATCCGTGATCCTCAAGGCATAATTTGCTTGGACGACGTGAACTTGTATCTTTGCCAAGGCATTATCCATAATTTGCTCAGCCACTTTTGCAGAAGTAATACCATTAAAGCATTTGGGACGCACATTCTTCTCACTTCCACTTGGAGCACCTACATGCGATGAAATGACAAAATACCATTAAGGCAAAATAGAGTGGTGCACACTAACTCACTAATAATAGAGCACAAGTTAACATAAAATTATGTAACCAGGTCTGAATTCCTTACCATCGCTATCTTTTGACGCATCCACTTTTGTGTTTACCCCATCATCATAAGACTTACTTTGTGGTTCAATTTTTTTGGATGAACCAGCCACTTCATCTCTACGAATCTCTGGTAACTTCTCAACACTCTGAATTTCAGCCTGCGTCTTGCTACCAAAGTTCTGATCAAGACAAAACAGTCTATAATAATGTAACATGGCAAGGAAATCCAATATGAATGTCAAGGATATATCAGAACTGCATAAAGGATGAAATGATGAACTCTAATTGATTCCATTAAACAGTGCCAGTTACAGTCACTACGTAAAGTCAAGAAAAAAACCATCATAGAAAAGGACATGTCTCTAAATGTTATACTGTCAAACTTTACTACTTTCTATTAAACTGGCGTTGTCAAGCTAAGCAGGAATGCAAATATGCAACTGAACACATGCATTAATGCCAGTTGAACAGATAAGGTGTAAGCAAGATTAGATACTTACTTGGGCATCACTTTCCTCATCGCTGTTTTCTCCTGTCTTTGACCCATTAGCAACATTGGCACTTATATGATTGCTGGCTGCATTATTTTCTGATCCATTTGTCTGGCAATTCATCTGCATTCAATTCTTAATGCCTAAGTATCCCAAAGAAAAACTATAAATTAACAGTATATAACAGATAGATGATAAAAGCTAAAATGGCTACATGACCATTCTCCAGTATTTCACCAAGGATCTCAGATAACTACTTATATATAGTTCATAAAGTTCCAAGAAAAAAGACAGCCAAACTAAATCCAGATAGGTTGACAAATAAAATTAAACAAAGCATTTGGATAAGGCTACATTTTGCGGCATGCACCAATATGCCATGGCAAAAGGAAGCATGTTCTTAAAGACCTGCAGAAAAAGAACTTACTGCATGCCGCCTCCACACATGTTGCCATAAGTTACGCAGCTCGTTCCTTCTCACTGGTTTCACAAGGAAGTCCACTGCACCCTTCTGCATGCACTTGAGCACTGTGCCAATAGAATCTTGGGACGACATCACTGCCACAGGCAACATGTGCAAAACCGATGAAACCCATAACAAATCTAAATATTAGATTCATCAATTCTCTTAATTCAAGACCGCTTGTGATGCTCGTATGGCATTATGTCAGATATAAGCACATCACTATACTAGGCCGATCAGCTGATCAAGTGGTTGTCGTAACATTAGTTTAGTTGATTAGAAAAATATGAGCTACAATAACGGTTGAATTGACATAAACACATCAATCACATGTTGCCCAGCTCATCTTTTGTTCTTTGACGAAAGTGCTGTTCATATTTGGTAAGGTCTTTCTTGTCTTTTTGCGCACTCAATGTAAACATCCCCTATATTTAGCATAGATCCAGTACCATTAAAATAAGCACTTGAATTGATGTAATGCTATGGCTATCGTGGTTTCAACGGCTACGTAGAGCACTGCAATTCAATATTTTCTAATTTGATTTCCTTGATGTAATGCTGCAGCTATCTTGGTTCCAACGGCTACCTAGAGCACTGCAATTCAATATTTTCTAATTTGATTTCCAGGACTACCGCCGCCTCATTTTTTGTTGAGCTAATGCCATGGATATGTGAATTCAAATTGGAAAGCACCCGATGAAGTGGATAATTTCCCAGCCAAGATATGTGATTGATTATAGAGTTTAGCCTGTGCCTGTCAAAGAAGTGTATATATGTACCACTCAAAAATCTTATAAAATGATAATTTGGCTCCAATCACATACTTGGAATCAAATTCTGCAGAACAGAACAGCAGTGACCACAGAAACTCTGCGAACAAACTACTTCCACTCCCATATTCCAAGCACTCTAATGCCATGTTAATCCTTGAATGGTATGTACGCAACACTTGGCTTACAGCACAAGGGGGGAAGATCACAGAGGGGAATCTAATCTAACAATGATGACACAGCAAACCTTAAAGCTGCTCATACGAAACAAGCATCCCGGTTTTAGTAACAAGCATGTGCAGAGCATAATAATATAAAAATCCAGGCGGAGCTGAGCAGTGAGCATAAAATTATACAGTATATCCGGCATCACCAGTCCCTTGCTTGAAGTTACCGCTTGGCTACTAGTGGAGCCTAATCCATTCCCAGGGTCGATTTGATCCAGAAGGAGAGAAGAAATCGAGGCACGTCGTGAGCACACACGAAGCATTGCGGGGGAAAGGAAATAAAATATGAATCTGGCTTCGATCGAGCAGCGAGTAGGAAAAAAAACGGAGGGGGGGCGGGGGTGAGGGAGGCTTACTGATGACAGGGATGTTCTTGCACTCGTCGGCGGCGACGATCCTGGAGAGCAGCTGGATGCCGGAGAGCGAGGGCATGGCGACCTCGGTGAGGACGAGGTCGAAGGCGTAGGCGCGCTCCCGCATGACCCCCCACGCCTTCATCCCGTCCGCGACCGCGGCCACTGCCGTCCGTCTCCCGGAGGGAGGGAGAGGAGTCAGAACAACGGAGCGCCGAGAATTTCCTTTCCGGGGGGATTAACGACCGCGGGCTGTGGAGCAGGGAGGAGAAGAGGCGACTCACCGCGGTAGCCGCACTTGCGGAGGAGCGCGGTGACGACCTGGCGCGTGGAGTCGTCGTGCTCGACGAGGAGGACCCGCAGGGAGCGGCGCGGGAGGATCTGGTCCCACCGCACCAGCGCCCGCCCGTTCGCCCCCGCCGCGGACGCGGGGGACGACGACGCGCCGGCGCCGGCGCCACCGCCCGCCTCTCCGCCGCCGCTTCCTCCTCCTCCTCCTCCTCCTCCTCCGGCGGAGGCTGCGACGACGGCGGCGGCGGCGGGAGACATTCGATTGCTGCCGGTAGGAGCGGAGCAGAGCAGGAGCCGGCGAGGCGAGGAGAGGGAAAGAGGGGAAGGAAGGAGCGGTGGGGAAAATATCTGCAATATTTTTTCCGCGCGGTGGGCGCCACGTCAGCGGCGACGGGGCGGGGCCGGGGAGCGAGCCGAGATCATCGTCGTGGATGAAATCAAAGCCGGAGGAGAGGCGTGGGGTGGAAATGGCCCTGGCCCCAAACAACAATTACCACGCCACCACCGAGATATTATCCTCTGCCCTCGCCTCTCCGTTGTCCTCCGGGCTTCTGCCGCGCCCGCTGTTGAATTGAGATATTTCGGGTGCCCGATTTTTCCTTTTTTTTTTTTTGTTTCCATGGCGCGTGCACGTGCAAGCTGGTCCGGCATGCTGATGCTTCTCTCTCCGAGGGATGGGGATATTTGCCGAATTTTTTATTTTTCAGCTTTTTTTTTCAAAAATATTCACAAATAGATCCCTGGTGGTTTGATTTTCGTTCATGGACCCTGACCTCGGCGCCATGGCTTTTGGCACCGAGGAAATATGTCTCGCGCCATGGCCAATGGCGCCAAGGTCTTGGCGATGCGTCAGATGTGACGGTGACCTGACGTCGACGTGGATAAGGCCTCGGCGTCACGCCGAGCTGTTACCCTATAGATCTTGGCATTTGAAATGAAACAAGTATAATTGTTTCGAGAAACATGCAACAATGCTATTGCGGTTCAGCTGGTTAGGACGTGCGCGACTTAGCTCGAAGGACTGGGTTTGAATCCCAGCGCTAGATTTTTTTTTTTTTGCTATATTTTTATAAGTAATAGAACGAAAAAATTATTTCTGATGAGTTTTTAAGGGAGCTAGATTCTTCACTCCACTTCCTGTCAACTGGCATCCAGTATTCGTACAGGTTCAGAAAGAGGTTAACCTTTCGCTCCTGCGGTGAGTTGCCGTGGAGAAATTAAAGTTGAGAAAGAAATAGTTGGTGTTCGATAAAATTGCATTGGTGGAGTAGTACTGGTCCATTGTCTGTGCATTTTCACTCTTGTGGACATCACGACAAAAGCTTGTAGGTAACACCTTAACAGGATGGGTTGTGAAACGTTCATATCAGACATTCAGACGACGGGTGCCGAAGCCTAACATTTCCAGCACGGCCGGTTTCGTGCACTGGTCGGCAACACTTGCCATCCGTTGTTTTTCTCAAAAAATCCTCCGAAGCAACCCGTTTGGCAAATCAAGGCAACCCAATAAAGATGCGTCTGGCGTATCCGAAATAAATTCTAGGCAGATCACAGCCAACGATCCGTGATCGGACGGCCTCGCTCGAGTGGTCACACCGAAACGCTCGGGTCCCGTGCCTCCTCATGCTCGCTGGCACGGACACGCGTGTGGGACACTCCGAACTCGTGCCGCTCGCACGCGCGGCGGCGCGGGCTCACCAGCGCGCATGGCGCCTGCGGGGGCGCACGAGCGGGCCTGCGGATGGCGCTTGCGGGCTGCGGCAACCACGTCTACGTGACAGTTTAAGGGCATGTTGGTTTCTACGGTCACTCCTATAAAATTTATGTCGTATCGAATATTTAGATACATACATAAAATATTAAATATAGACTAATTATAAAACTAATTGCACAACTTGCGACTAATTTGCGAGACGAATCTTTCAAGCCTAATTAGTCCATAATTTAACAACGTGGTGCTACAGTAAACATATGCTAATGACAGATTAATTAGTCTTAAAAAATCGTCTCGTAAATTAGCCTCCATCTATAAAATTGGTTTTGTAATTAATCTATATTTAATGCTTTTTTTTAATATCTAAACATTCGATGTGATATGAATTTTATGAGACTAAAAACCAAACACCTCCAAACACGCACAGGCATTTAGAAGGGAGCGATTCCGGAAAAGCAAAGAAAGCGTGGTCAGACACCTCGATCGATCTGGCAGTCGATTCTGCCGGCGCCGCGCCTACCTATAAAGCCCTAACCTGCTACTACGACACCATGTGTCATCGGAGCGAGTTTGTCTCCCTCGTGCTGTACCAACCAACTGAGATATATCAAAAAAAAATTCAGCGCGGGTTCGAAATAGCCCTGGGTTTGAATCCAGGTCTTTAAGCTAGTCGCGCGCGTCCTAACTAGCTGAACCGCAATGACGTTGTTGTACGTTCCTCGAAATAATTATACTTGTTTTATTTCAAACGTCAAGATCTATAGGGTAATAGCTCGGCGTCATGATCTACGACGCCGAGCTCGGCGCCAAGATCTATGGCGCCGAGGCCTCGTCCACGTCGGCGCCAGGTCACCACCACGTCCAATGCCTCGCCAAGACCTCGGCGCCATTGTCTATGGCGCCGAGACGTGTTTCCTCAGCGCCAAAAGCCATGGTGCCGAGGTCAGGGTCCATAAACGAAAATCAAATCACCAGAGATCTATTTGTGAATATTTTTCAAAAAAAAGCTGAAAAATAAAAAATTCAGGGATATTTGGTGGTCGCTCGTGGCCTCTCGTTTCGGGGTCTCTACAACTAAAAAGAATAAAGTGTGGATATTTTTTGGTGCGACGTTTGTTTTGAGTCTGCCTCTCTCCGTGCGATACCGCGAGCGCTACCTCGGCCTGCCTGGCGTGCGATGGCTCATGCTTGCGAGATCACGTCCACCGATCACGCTTAGCTCGCCCTTTCCTGCCCCGCGCTCACGTCCGTGGCTCGCCCTTCCCTGCCGCCCGCAAAACCATCCTTCCTTGCCCCACGAGGCCACCTTCCTGGCGGCATAGGCGACGCGCACGTCCCGGTGCTGGAGGCGGCGAGGCATCCCGGAGGCAGAGGCGGCGCAGGCGTCCGTGCGCAGCATCCCGGCAGCACAGGCGGTCTATGCGCGGCCTCCAACCTACCAACCAGGGGCGGCGGGCAACCAGCCAGCTCGCGGTGGCCATTCGGGGGGGGCGCCCGGCCGGGCTAGCCAGCCCGCGGTAGCACGGGGCGGACATGGCCGCCGCGCGCTCTAGGGTGCGGCCCCTCCCGTGCGAAGCCAACAGGTATGCCCTCCCCTTCCCTGCTCTCCCTTCTATGCGAAGCCGAGGACCTAGATCTGATGCGGACATGTGCACACCCAGACGTTAATTTGCTTTGTGTTGTTAACTTCACACCATGCAACTTGCAAAACTTGACATTGTTTTCGGATACAATCCAAGCTTATTTGTTCATTTTAGAGACTCTGGTTTTTGATAGACCACCTTGATGAATCCTATGTGCAGTACTGCAATTAAGTTTGCCATGCTATGATCTCTACTGAATAGTAAGTAGGTCAAGTAGTCTAATGATGCAGGGAACAATCTCTGTATTTTCTATTGACGAGGGGTGTTTTGTTTTTCTCATTTGCAAATTCGTGAGTTTACTCTTGCTGAGCTGAAAGAATTCTATATTTTGGCCCTTGGTTCTGTAGTGCTGTCAAAGTTGCAGGATAGTGGGCATCTTCATGTATGCATTTTTTCTAGAGTACCAATTTAGCTTCCCCACACAGTTAGCTTACTCGTACCTTGCAAACACCAACCATTTATTTAACATATCTCCTGTATATGTTTAATCTCATGGGCTTTTATTTGTCCTGTCAGCAGTTCAGTCAGCCTGCAGATGACTCTGTATTTTTCAAAAGAAAAAGAAATCTCTTTACTTCAATGACCGTCTCTATTTCTCAAAGAAATCAGGAGATCTAAATTCACTTCAACCTTCAACTATATTCTCTTCTTAAGAGTGTTTAGTAGCAATTATGCCGTTTCTCTCCCTACCTTCCTCGAAGCTCCTCCTCGGTCTCCACGATGGATCGAAGGATTTGAATGAGTAGTTAGGGTATGGAGGAAAATATGAGTTCGTTAGAACATTGGATTGAAGGATTATGATTAGGATTGTCAATGTTAAGGTTCATTGGTTAGTTAGAATTATGATTACCATGTATTATAAGGTCAATTTTATATGTATTTTGCTTGTTTGAGTTTGTATCTCAACTTTTATATGTGAATAAATATATGGACACACTGTTGATGTACCAAATTTTATTTTTTACTGACGAAAGTATGGTTTTTATATAGTTTTCATGTTTGTATCTAAGATAGAGTTTGCACCAAAGTGTAGGTTATATTTTATATGTTGTAATGCAAATGGTTCTCATTGACATTAATTTGTGATGTTTTGATTTTTGTTTGTTAAATTACAACCATTTTGTTAGATGCAAGAAATGTATCGGGAGGAGTTTTGGCGAAAACAGGGTCGTCCTCGAGAATTATACCCCGACTCGTCTAGCAAAGATGCTCCCGTCCCTCCTGACCTCTCTGTCCCTAACTGTGACTGTGGTTTCTCGACCGACATGTTTCAATCGAGACATCCAGACACAGCGGCGTGTTGCTTCTACACATGCAGTCATTTTAATGTAAGTAATTGTTTCCACTATCTTTTTTTCTTCATTTGTGTAAGTAGGCTACTAATATTTTGTTGAAATCTTGTTGTGTAGGACCATGAGAGGTGCTTTTCTTTTAGTGGATCGACAATGCAAAAAAGTTTGACCCTAGGTACCTCCTTTTTGATGATTGGTGTAGAGGGAGACATCCACGTGAGCACTTCCAGCGGTGGGTTCCACCCCCTAACCCCCCGCCAATGACGGCTAAGGAGAAGCACCTAGCCACAGTTAGACGACTCGAGGAACCTCCTCTGTGCGAATGCGGAGATCGAACTATGATAAACCCTAAGAATACGTTGGAGTTTGTGTGTCCGAACAAACATGAAGTAAGTGAAAAGTGTATCTGTTTAAATGTTTATCTCTATATGTGTGTGTGTACTAATGTATTCTCTTATAGCGTTATGGATTTGTGAAGTGTCATTTCAATGAGTGGCTCTATGGTCCTAAGAATCAATGGCCGGAGCCACCAAAGGCAAAGGAAAAGAAGAAAGAAAGGTTATTTTACAAAGCACCTCCAGTCAAGTGCGAATGTGGTGTTAAATCCAACTACGGTCTAGTCCATATGGTTGACTATGATGAGGTTGGTTATTTTTGTGGTAAATATAAAATTGTATTTTGTTTCTTTTGCTAAGACATATATGATATAATTTTTTGTTTGAACAGAGCACTAGGAAATGCAGGTGGGAATGTTATAATGGTCAACCGAAGCTCTTGGATGAACTGAAGGGGAGGCAAGTAATTGCACGGAAGAGGGGATATAGACCTGACTACGTCAATCTATTCGTTAAATATCTCAAAAACAAGATGCGTGAGTTTGCTAGACAGCGCAGTATTTGTAACTCGATCGATGTTGGGCTTGATAAATGGGGATTGGAGAGACAGAGGGCGTTAGAGGAGGAGAGGGCAAGGAAGGAGGCAAGGGAGGAGACAAGAGTACAGATGTAGGTCTTAAATGACCATGTTGCTGCATTGTGTGCCAGTGAGTGCTTGAAAGCCTTTTTATTTTCATTGCTTGATTTTAAATTTAATATAATCGCGTTGCTAACTGGTTGGATTTTATATATGAAGGGATTGGATGCAGCGAGGACCATGCTGCAGAGGTGGCCCGTGCAAGGTATGAGGAAAAGAAATGAGATGAGCACAGAACGCGAGCTGGTCGCACCATTTAATCTTCGATTGTGCTGTCTGATGAGGGGGCGAGGATGAGGACGACACTGCCTGGTTGAGCGATCTCATCGCTCTAGCTGAGGTGGGCTTGTAGGCAGAGAAGAATGAGGATGACATTGGCAGACTGAGCGAGCTCATCGCTCTAGCAGAGGCGGTCTTGCAGGTAGAGGAGGTTGAGGATGACACTGGCAGACTATGCGAGCTCATCGCTCTAGCAGAGGCGAGCTTGTAGGCGGAGAAGGATGATGATACGTTCTTCACTCAGGCCGCAGAGGTCGTAGATGAAGCGGAGGCCACTTACTATAGGTGGGGGGTACGACCCTAGATACCCATGGTAGACCACATGGGCTACGCCCCTAGGGGTGGCCTAGCCCACAAGAAGAAGCCTTGCGAGGCATGACTCTGCTCGGCGCCTTCCGCAAGACATCGGGAAGATATCTTGAAGATACTACGAGATCTGTTAGGATATGTATGATCCCAAGATTCCTGTAATCAGTTATTACTTTCCGGTTATCTCTTAGATCTAACCGACTTGTAACCCTGCCTCCCAGACTATATAAGGCGGGCAGGGACCCCCTCTAAAATCACGGCATATCATACGATAGCTAATACAAACCAACAGACCACAGGAGTAGGGTATTACGTCATACTGACGGCATGAACCTGTCTAACTCGTGTGTCTCTGTTGCCTTCTTGTTCTTGATCTCGCGCTCCTCTACCGATCAATCTACCTTCGTGGGATACCCCTTAGAGGACTGCCGACGATAATCTGTCGACAGTTGGCGCACCAGGTAGGGGTGTGCATGCTGTTTACTTGTCGAACAAGATGGCTTTTTCTGTAGGCTCTTCGTTCCTTCCACAGCCTAGCCAGATCTTCATGGTCGGATCCATCTCGTGGGTCATCAACGCTGACAGAGTCAGAGAGCTCCTCAAGCCAGAGCAGATCGTTTCTGCGCCGGCCACCCCTGCGCCTGCAACTGTAGATCCGATCTTGGAGGCGATTCCGAGATCTCTTTCGGCAACAACTCGCCGTCCGCTTCCTCGCTACCAGAGGAGGCCGATCAATAACGATGATATGATCGAATCTATCGATCGAGTCAGACTGAAGCTCGTCGATTGTCTCTCCGTCGCCGAATCGGCACTGGACACTCTGGTTCAGCGCCGACCACCCTCCGATCCAGATCTATCGGAGGGTGCTTGGGAAACTGCAAGGGCTATGGCCCTACCTTTCGGAATCTCCAACACCGCCACCGCTTACTAGCATACCCTAAGGGGCAAACTCATTGACCAGATCACCGTCCAGCTCCCACCGGCTGTCAACACGCTACACTTAGGTCGGAGCCCTAGGGTGCACCTCCAGACCATCCCAGAAGAAACTCCGGGCTCTGAGTCTCAGGGCTCTACGGAGACCCTCGCCGAAACCTTCTCCGATCAATTTCTCCTCCCACCCTTCTAGGGTGGTGCAATCTTCAACGTCAGCATCGACAGCCCTCCTCAGAACGGCGAAACCGAGGAGGAGCGCGCTGCTCGGGAAAGCCGAAACGTCAACAGCGCGCAACGGCGAGAGAACGAGGCAGCCATTGCAAGGGCCGAGGCTGCTCAGAATAATCGTCTTGACTCTCAAGGAAGACCGCTCCCGCTCTACCACGACCTCGACGAAGAATTTCTCCGCGTCGACGGCCACGACGTCTTCAAGACTCCAAGCGCCAATTTGGCAGTAGCCGCCAACGAGCTCGCTCATTTCTCTCAAACGCCCGAGCTCGCTAAGATCGCCGCCATGCTTAAAGCGGCTCACTGTCAGGTCAATGAGATCCGCGAGGACCAGAGACCTTCGTGCTCTACGAGCATGATTCACCGATTAGCTGCACCGAGGTTCAACCGCCGCCCAAGTCAAAGCTGTTTCGCCGACCAATCATTACCTCTCTAAGGGGTACCCGGGGGGCATCATACCAAACACCATCGCCAACATGACCAGGAGGTCGAACAGGATGCTAGAGTACATCTCAGCAACCTCCGGGATGCGCGGCGGCGTATCGAGCACCATCGCTTTGGTCGCCACGAAGACGAAGTACGTCGCCGCCAGGATTACAAAAGGGAGTACGACAACCCAGACTCAGCCCTCGAGCCTATCCCCGACCACAATGCCGTAGATTATAGTGTTGACAATCTTGAGGGGCCTTCAGCTTTCACAAAGGATCTCCGAACGCTTCGATGGCCCCGTGGTTTTAAGATCACCGAGGTCAAGCCCTACGAAGGAAGAATGAACCCAACTCAGTGGCTACAGGCTTATGCCACTGCCGTCCGTGCCGCGGGAGGAGACACCAGCGTTATGGCAAATTATCTCCTCGTCATGCTCACAGCCACCCGCCATGAGCTGGTTCACCAGCCTTGCACCGGACTCCATCGGCTCAGTGGGAAGAGTTGAAGAAAGTCTTCACCGACAACTATATGGCCACGTGTACTCGACCCGGCACGAAGCATGATCTCAGCCGCATCAACCAGAAGCCATCTGAGCTCCTCCACAGCTACATCCGGTGTTTCTCTGAGATGAGGAACTTCTATCCCCAACATCATGGAAGCTGAAGTCATCACCACCTTTATCCGAGGACTCCACCATCGCTGAACTTCGCTCCAAATTCAACCGTAAGCCGCCAACCGAATCAGGCGAAATGATAACTACTGCCAACCAGTACGCCGATGCAGAGGAAGCCGAGGTGCGCTTCAACGAGGATGCAGGCACTCAGCGACCACCCCACCGATACGACGATCGCCCCAACGACCGACGTCACAATGACCGCCGCCCAGACGACCGCAGCTATCATCGCGATAGCGGCCGTGATCGAACAGGAGGACAAAGGCCTGGCCAAAATCACCGCCGACGGCCAGAACACATCTTCACCGCCGCTAGTCAACCTCGTGCCAACCGTAACTACGACGAGCAGTACCAAAAGATACTCGACGGCCCGTGCCCTCTTCACAAGAACGCCAAACACAAGATGAAGGACTGCATTGGTCTAGCCAGGGAGTTCTAGGACAAGAGGCTCGACGACGACGCCAACAACAGAATAGGAGGTCACCGACTGCCTGGGAACAACAACAACGCCTTTCAGGACCACGACAAGGTGGTCGCCACCATCTTCGGGGGCCTCGCCTCCACTAAGAGTTGAAGGGAACGAAAGCTTGCCGCTCGACGAGTGCTCGTCGTTGCTTCAGAAGAAACTACCGCCGACCCTAGCTATTGCCCATGGTCCGAGATCCCCATCACCTTCAGCAGGGCTAACTAGTGGGCAGACATACCATACACAGGGTGTTTCCCCCTCATCCTCGATGCAACCATCTAGAAGGTGCTATTCAGAAAAGTCCTTGTTGACGGTGGCAGTGCTTTGAACCTACTCTTCAGCCGGAGCCCTAAGGGAGTTGGGCCTCACGATATCAGATCTCACACCCTTGGACTCCTCCTTCTAGGGCGTGGTACCTGGAAGGGCATCCAAGCCACTTGGAGAGATCACCTTGCCAGTATAGTTCGGCATGGCAAGCAACTACCGCATCGAGCATATCAACTTCTACGTCGCCGACTTCGACACCGCCTACCACGCCATACTTGGCCGGCTAGCTCTAGGCCAAATTCATGGCCGTACCGCACTATGTGTATCTGGTATTGAAGATGCCTTCGCCTACAGGAGTCCTGGCTCTACGGGCCAACCTTTCCTTCGCCTACGCCTATGAGACAGAGAGTCTCGCCCTCAGCCGAAGCCACCGACCTCTCCATCCAGATGGATAGCGTGGTCACCGAAGCCAAGATAGTACCCGCCGATGACATGGAGATTCTAGAGCTAGAGCTTCCCCGTGCCTCTGTCAAGTCCAAGGAAATTAAGGAGGTCGGCCTCGGCCTCAATGATGCTTCCAAGACCATGAAGATTGGGGCTCACCTTGACCCCAAATAGGAAAGCGCGCTCGTCTCCTTCCTACGTGCCAACACTGATGTGTTTGCTTGGAAACCTACAGACATGCCAGGGGTACCACGGGAGAAGATCAAGCACTCCTTGAATGTCTCGCCGACCGCCAAACCGATCAAGCAGAAACTTCGCCTGATTCAGCGCCAGACAAGAAGGAGGCTATTAGGGTAGAAATAAAATGGCTCTTAGCTGCTGGGTTTATAAAAGAAGTGTATCATCCAGATTGGTTAGCAAACCCTGTTCTCGTTTGAAAAAAGAATAAAGAATGGAGAATGTGCGTTGATTATACTGATCTTAACAAACACTGCCCTAAAGACCCCTTCGGCTTGCCTCGGATAGACAAGGTTGTAGACTCTACCGCCGGCTACGAACTACTCTCTTTTCTTGACTGTTACTCCGGCTATCATCAGATCTCCCTCAAGGAAGAAGACCAGATAAAGACGTCGTTCATTACACCTTTTGGAGCATACTGCTACAAAACTATGTCCTTTGGACTCAAGAACGCTGGGGCTACCTATCAAAGGGCGATTCAGATGTGCCTCGACCAGCAAATCAGCCGCAACATCGAAGCATACATCGATGACATGGTCGTCAAAACCAAGACAACCGACAACCTTATCGCCGACCTCAAAGAAACCTTCGCCAATCTAAACAAGTACCGATGGAAGCTGAACCCTTCAAAGTGCATCTTTGGAGTTCCATCCGGTGTACTACTGGGCTACATCGTCAGTGCTCGAGGCATCAAGCCTAATCCGGACAAGGTCTCCGCCATCACCAATATGAAATGGCCGACATGTGTCAAGGATATACAAAAGCTTACAGGTTGTATGGCTGCTTTAAGCCGCTTCATATCACGCCTCGGTGAAAAAGGGTTACCCTTCTTTAAGCTCCTCAAGGCCTCCGAGCACTTTTCCTGGTCAGAGGAGGCAGACTCAGCTTTTGAGCAGCTCAAGTTGTTCTTGACAAAGCCGCCGATCATGACAGCGCCAAGGCCAGATGAGACTCTGCTCATATACATCACCGCCACTTCTCGCATCGTGAGTACAGCTATCATCATCGAACGTGAGGAAGCCGAGCACGCTTACAGGGTCCAACATCCGGTCTACTTTATTAGTGAAGTACTCAATGAGCCAAAAACTCGTTATCCTCAGGTACAAAAGCTGTTATACGCAATTCTGATTACGTCGCGCAAGGTCCGGCATTACTTCGAATACTACAAGATCATCGTGGTCACTGAGTTTCCCCTAGGGGACATTCTTCGCAACGAAGAAGCCAATGGCTGCATCATTAAGTGGGCTGTTGAGCTTGGCACCTATTCCATTGAATTCAGAAGCAGACCTACCATTAAGTCACAGGCGCTCGCTGACTTCGTCGCTGAATGGACCGAGATCCAAGAGCCCATCGCCGTCGCTTGCCCCGAGCACTAGGTGATGTACTTTGACGGCGCCCTTAACATCAACGGTGCCAGTGCGGGTATTCTATTCATTACGCCGACCAAGGATAAGCTACGTTACGTTCTTCGGATACACTTCCTCGGCCTCCAACAACGCCGCGGAATACGAAGCATGTCTCCATGGTCTTCGTATAGTCCGTCGCGCTCGGCGTCAAACGCCTCATGGTGTACGGAGACTCCACGCTGGTTATCAACCAGCTCAACAAAGACTGGTCCTTGTTCTAGTGAGAAGATGGACGCATACTGCGCCGAAATTCAGGAAGCTTGAAGGGAAGTTCTACGGTATCGAGTACCACCACGTGGTACGAGATCAAAATCAACCAGCCGACCATCTCTCAAAAATAGGTTCGTCTCGTGCCGCGGTTCCACCGGGGGTCTTCATGCAAGATCTCTTGGTGCCATCCATTAAAGAAGAAAAGGAAGTTGAGGAGGTTCCCCTGCCGAGCAGTTGGTACTTGTGGTGCCTTCGCCGGTCACCGATTGGAGGGAGCAATTCATCAAGTACCTCACCAACTCTGAAGTACCCGCCGACAAGACCGACATCGAATGCCTAATCCACCGAAGTAATCACTACGTGTTGGTAGACGGTAACTTGATGAGGAAGAGTGCCAAGGAGGGGGTATTGAAGAAGTGCGTCCCTCAAGACGAAGGAGTGAAGCTGCTTCACGAAATTCATTCTGGTTCCTATGGCAATCACGTGGCCTCGAGAAACCTGGTTGACAAAGCTTTCTGAGCTGGCTTCTACTAGCCCATGGCCATCTCCGATGTAGAAGACCTCGTCCGGCGCTATGAAGGATGTCAGTTCTTCGCTAAGCAAATAGACGTACCAGCATAGGAATTGCAGACCATCCTAGCTTCTTGGCCTTTCGCATGCTGGGGACTGGACATGATTGGGCCCTTTAAGCCAGCGCCAGGAGGTTTCAGGTATGTATACGTCGCCATTGATAAGTTCTCCAAGTGGATCGAGTACAAACCGCTCGTTTCAGCTACTGCAAAGAAAGCAGTCGACCTCTTTGAAGATATCATACACAGGTTCGGTCTCTCGAACAGCATTATCACCGACCTCGGAACCACGTTTACCGGCCATCATTTTTGGGACTTCTGTGAAGACCAGTGCATCTCTGTTAAATACGTTTCTGTTGCTCATCCTAGAGCTAATGGCTAGGTTGAGCTGGGCTAATGGTATGATCCTTGATGCCCTCAAAAAGAGGCTATATCAGAAAGAAGAAAAGCATTCCGGGCAGATGGCTCAAAGAACTACCGGCTGTGGTCTGGGGACTGCGCACTCAAGCTAGTCGCAGTACCGGTGTGTCTCCATATTTTTTGGTCTACGGCTCAGAGGCCATACTACCAGCAGATGTTGCCTTCCGAGCACCCTAGGGTGGAAAATTATGTTGAAGAGCAGGCCATGGCTGTTCGGACAGAGGACATTGACCGGGCCGAGGAAGAACGCCTGATCACCTACGTCCGCACAGCCAAGTATCTAGAAGATCTATGAAGGTACTATAACCGCAACAGTAAAAGGTCGTTCATTCACCGTCGGCGACCTCGTTCTCCGTAGAAAACAAAAGACCGAAGGGTTGCACAAGCTGTCTTCCCCTTGGGAAGGGCCCTACGTCGTCAAAGAGGTCACCCGACCAGGATCTTATCGCTTATGTGACTTAGATGGGATTGATGTTCCAAACTCATGGCACATCGAGCACCTTATAATTTTCTACCCTTGAAACTGCTCCAGATATGTACTCTCCATTTTATGATGAATAAAGTTTTGGTCTCCATAATTTGTCTCCATTTTTTCTCCTTTAACTTTCGATCTCCGTGTATGGTCGCCGAAGCATTACGATACTCCATAACGATCTCCAAAATCGCCGAACAGTTTTCTCCAAAATCGCCGAACAGTTTTCTCCAAAATCGCCGAACGATTTCTCCAAATCGCCGAGCGGTTTTCTCCAAAATCGCCGACCACGATTTCGCCGAATAAAGTTCTCCAAATCTTGAAAATCTCCGAACGGTTATCTCCACAAAATGCCGAACATTTTCTCCAAAACGTCGACACATTTTCGCCAAAAACGTTGAATAATTTTTCTCCAAACACGTCTCCTCCAAATCGCCAACGTGTCTCGCCACATGTTTTTCTCCAAACCGCCGAATAATTCGCTGTAAACCTTTAAAGATATTTCGCCGATCAGCGAGCAGCCTTCTTTCTTTCTGTTCTCTTCGGAGAAGACCCAGCCTCCGATCTCTCCCTACACGTGCCACGGGCTCCGTGCTCTGCGTTATGGGTGGTCGGCTGTGGTTCCTTGGTCACGCCTATTTTTCTTTCACGTGCACGGGCTCTGCGCTCGATGTTATAGATTATGGGCTATCCGAGGCTGAGAGCCCAGAGCAGAATTTATTGCTCAGTTGACGTTTATGCCATCTACAGTCATTTCGATAACTGCCGAGCAACATACGTTTTGCTTTTTTCTCTATGGAGAAGGCCCAGTTTCTGATCTCTCCCTGCAAGTGCAACGGGCATCGCGTTCTGCGTTATGGGTGGTCGGCTGCGGTTCCTTAGTCATGCCTGTTCCCCCTACATGTGCTCGGGCTCCGCGCTCGACAGTCATGGACTATGGGCTAGCTGAGGCCATGGGGGTTAGTAGCAAACTAACTGCTCGGACTCTACTTATACTCTGTAGAAATATCTTATGGTCATAACTATGAAGATTTTGTCACCAAAATACAATCTAGCTATATACACATGCACTTTATAACATTTATCGTATATATAAGTGTTCTTGCGCTTTCGTGTGTTCTAATTGCATTGCGCAGAAATTACAGATGATGTCAGCCAAGCAGATCATTGGGCTACGTCACTGCCATCCGTCTCACTAAACAGATCTATGTCGTCGGCCAGTTTCTAGGTTGCGTCCTCCACCTCATCCTCCAGCTTCTGGGTCTCCGCATCGCTCAGTCCTTCGGCGAAACCGCCCCCTATCGACTGAACATCGATGGTTGGGTAGTGGGACCGAGCAACCGCAAGGACATGAGTAGCAACGGTCATAATGGTGTCGCGGTTGAAGATCTTGAAATTCTCCCACGCTGCCTTAAACCTCTGGATGATGGTATTTGACCCTTGCCTCCTACCGTCAAGTCAGGGTGCCGTTTCTGGGTCGACACAGTCAAGCACTGGTTTGATTCCGGCAACTACGGTGTCAAATTTGTTCCTTTGGGTATGGGCATCTTGCTCCAAGACATTGAATTGTGCCTTGACCCTCCGACGGTAGTCTGCATGCATTTCGAAATCCATCAAGGAAGACATTAACCTCAGCAGAAAACCCGACCACGAGGTACTCACCGTCCAGCTCCTCGGTCAGTTTGTTCGCTCGCTCTGTCTCCTTCGCTTTCTCCTCCCGGAGTTGCTCGAGGGACTGGCGCAGTTGACCGAGCTCCACGTCTTGTTCTACAAGTACATCATTCATCAACAAAAGAAATTGAATCCAACTATGTGAGGCATTTTTCTGGATCAAACGTACCTCTCTTCTCCTCAGAGACTTTTTGCAGCTTTTCTAATTGCTCAGGAAGCATCTTTAAGTTGTGTAGAGACAGTGATCAGCTGCTCGGACTTGCTCCTGAAGTTGTTCTTTTCATAGTCGCCTAGTTGTCCAGATAGGACCCCCTTCTAGTATTCTAGGTCCCGCGCGTTGGACTCGGCAAGGTCTCGCTCGCGCTGGGCCCTTTGAATATTCTTCTCCAAAAGATTCATCGCCTCCTTGAGTTTTTTGTTCTCCTCGGCGAGGGGCTCCATCCTCTTAATCAACTGGTAACGGTGCTCGGTAGTTCGAGTTATCCCCTGGAAATGCACAATGACAATGACATACAGGAAATAAATAATGACAACGAAGAATTTTTAGGATTCAGTATCAACCTCGATTTGTTTTACTACTCTGCCGAGGGTGGATTTCAGCCTCCTCATTTCTCTAGGGGTGTCCTCTTCCTCGACAACTACCACTTCGTCACCGCGCTTGTGAAGGATCTAGACGGATTGGGTTCGAGGCTCATCACGAACGATCTCCTCAACCTCGTCCTCCTCTTCCACAGTAGTAGGGCTCACCGCAGGGGGGGCTCTGTGGTCGGACAGTGGGTCCGAGCATGACTTGCGACCCCTCAGGGGACACCGTTAGCTCCTCGGGCACCCCTGGTCTCACCGACCTAGACTCTGCTGCCTCGTTGGCCACTACAGTTTCAGCTCCTGAGGGTCTAGCGCTACCCGACATTGCTCTAGGTATTGTTGCTGAGCCGGCTTCTACTGATGCCGATCCCTCACCGTCTCTAGTTCCACCTACAGTGGTTGTTGTTTGTTTCGCTGATTGCTGAGCACTGGGGGACCCTAACATGTGGGCGGCAGGCGCTTCCTCCAGCCTCGGGATCAGCTTGAGACTGCTTGACAGTCTGGGCGGGTGACTTCGGATCCTCCATGTGCCTTGCGCTGCATCAGAACATTTGGTCAATCGCCCAAACAACAGAGGTCAAATAGCAAAACAATAACAATACGAGGTTACTTACCTGTTTGGTCTGCCGGTGTGCTTTTTTGAATCGTCGAGGCCTGTTCGAGCCCCCGGGTGCGGCTGTGGGGTCGACCTCCGTAGTACCAGGTGGAGGTCTATCCTCCTCTACTAGTTGGCCTCTGCTCCGCTTGTTGTTCCGAGTGTTTGCTCGGCCTGTACCACCGTCGTCTGATGCTCAGGGGACTCCCGTCGCCTGCTGCTCGGGGACTTCGTCGCTTCCCTTTGGTTGCTCCTCCATGCGTGTTCTGTGTGAAGTTGTTTGCACGCTTGGGGGAGGAGGAACTGTATTATCGTTGTCATCAGACCACTCCATCACCACGGCCCTCCATCGGATGGCTGGTCTGGTCGCTGCCCAGTGATATACCGCCCGGTTTGCGGGGAGCGGTCGTCGTCGTTTTCCTCTTCTTCCGTGCCGGCTCGTCTGCCGCTGCCCGTTTTCCATGAGATTTCTCCAATAATGGGGGGGGGACGCGCCGTATGATCAACATCCAAATCTCTGGATTATGATGAGATACCGATGGAACTTTCTTCAGGGTTTTCTGTTGGTCGGACATCCACCGCTGGCGGCCATTCAGCTCTCAGCACATCAGAAAAGTATACTGCTCTGTCCTATGAATGGATCTTTGCATAAGCAAGTCAGTTCCCTGCTCGGCGAATCGACAATTGAACAATGCAGGGCAAGATTATTACCTGAGGAGGCGGGTTGGTACAGTTGAAGGCCTTCGTTTCTTTCGGCCAACTAAATGAGGCGCTGGAGGTGAATAGTTCTATGGCGCGGCATATTACTTCTTTCCTTGATAGCCATTCAGGTCTCTCTCGGGTTCCATCGTCGTCGCCCTTGTAGTCAAAAGCAGGGTAGGCCCTTTCCTTATAGGGCTAGACACGACATACTATGAAGCTTGTTGCCACAAGTTCACCTCTCAACTCCACCCTTTGAATCAAGTCAAGGAGCTCCTTCACTTGCTCCATATCGACACTCCTTGGTCTCTCCGACCAGCTTCTTTGGTTCTCCGGGATATGGTGGACGTCACAGCGGATGGCCGGGTGGTTCTGTTTCATGTAAAACCACTTCGCATTCCACCCTTTCAAGGAAGTGTTCAGTGATACGCTGATATAATCGCTGGCCATTCCATCCTGGAGCTGCAGATATACGCCGCCGACCACCTTGGAGCCGCCGCCACCTTTCTTCTTTAACCAAAATAAATGTCTAAAGAGGTTGAAGTGCGGAAGAATCCCAAGAAATGCCTCACAGAAGTGAATAAAGATCGAGATGTGTAGTATAGTGTTGGGGTGGAGATTGCACAGACTGATCGACCAAAATACCAACAGATCTCGCAAGAAAGGATGAATAGGGAACCCCAATCCACGCCAAAAATAATCTTCAAAGACTACAACTTCATCAGTGTTAGGCATTGGAAAGGGCTCACCAATGCTGGACGCCATCCGCCGGTGACGCGGTCAGGAAGCATGCCCACCGTCACCATTCTTTGAGCTCCACTTCTCTAGTGCGTGACGGCGTCCACTCTTCGTCGCGGCTGGCTCCACTTCTCGCCTTCTTTGGGCTTGTTTGCTTCGGGTTCGCGGCTCTCCTCTTCGGCGCCATCGCTTAGATCTGGATACGATCTGGTGACGGCAGCATTTGGGGCTATGAATCTGGAGGTGTGGTGGCTAAGATGGAAGATGAAATGGCGAAGTGGCAAAGGTGGGAGAATGGGGGTAGCGGTACTGTTACAAAGAACTTTCCCCACCTTTATAACTCGAAGGTTTTTGGGAAACCGTTCCCGCGATCTGTGCTGCTGCGATTTCTCCGATGCGTCAAATGGGCCCGTTACATGGGCTTCCTCGCAAACCGCAGCCCACGACGCTCATTTATCGCTGCCTTCAGTTGCTCCTAGCCTAAATATCACCGACTTCTCCACCATTTATTGAGGCTTAGTAACTGACACTGTCTAGCTGTTACTCCGGTTTTTCCTCCATGGTTGGATTACTCCCATAACTCCGTCTGCAGCTCGGGGACTAGTGGTCTTTTCTGTTGATTTTAGGTTGTTTTTTCTGTTTCTGACCCTGGCACCACGTGACTGCGTCACCTACTGTTAGACTCGGGGACTAAGTGGGCACACTTCACCTTGCGGTGAATGTGTTGTGTCTCTTTTTGGGCCATGCCCGGTGATTGGCTGCCTGCTCGGCTGGTTTTCTGCTTTTCTTCTAGTTTCTGAGCCTGGCACCACAAGACTACATCATCTACTATCAGACTCGAGGACTAAGTGGGCACACTTCACCTTGTGGTGAGTGTGCGGGATTTTTTCTTGAAGACTGTATGCCTATAGAGGAAGATTGACTCCTACAATTTTGTTCGGACTCTAAGTGGGCACACTTGGTTCACTGCGGAGAAATTTTCGATTCTGTACTTGAGCTCCTTACACCCTTATGGCAAGCCATACTTGAGTCACGCTGCTCGGAGACAGGCCACACTGCTCGGCGATGGTTCACGCTGCTCGGTGATAGGTCGTGTTGCTCTGCAATAGTTCACACTGCTCGGCAATGGTTCACGCTGCTCGGCGATAGGTCGTTTTGCTCTGCAACGGTTCACATTGCTCGGACAAACTCAAGGCGGCGTTGCACAACGGGTACAAGGTGCTCGAGGACTAGCTGTGGGGGGTACGACCCCGGATACCCACGATAGACCATATGGGCTGTGCCCCTAGGGGTGGCCATGCCCACAAGAAGAAGCCTTGCGAGACACGACTCTGCTCCGCGCCTTCCGCAAGACATCGGGAAGATATCTTGAAGATACTATGAGATCTATTAGGATATGTATGATCCCAAGATTCCTGTAATCAGTTATTACTTTCCGGTTATCTCTTAGATCTAACCGACTTGTAACCCTGCCTCCTGGACTATATAAGGCGGGCAGGGACCCCCTCTAAAATCACAGCATATCATACGATAGCTAATACAAACCAACAGACCACAAGAGTAGGGTATTACGTCATACTGACAGCCTAAACCTGTCTAACTCGTGTGTCTCTGTTGCCTTCTTGTTCTTGATCTCGCGCTCCTCTACCGATCAATCTACCTTCGTGGGATACCCCTCGGAGGACTGTCGACGATAATCTATCGACAATAGGCGACAGATAGATCAAGGCAATGCATGTGAGCCTAGCCACATGAGCCACACGGAGGAGGACGCGTTCTTGACTCAAGCCGCAGAAACCGCAGGTGAAGCGGAGGCAGCTTACTACAGGCGACAGACAGATCAGAGCAATACAGGTGAGCCTAGCCATAGCAACGAGGTTGTGGTAGATGACTGGTACTCGGATGATGATTGCTTACTCAGTATGTTTTAGGCTAAGGATTGGTATAGGTGTGCTAGTTTAATATTTTAGATTTGTTATTTGTATTGTAGTAGAACTTTCTCAGGGCTGCATTGTGTTTCATTTGAACTATTTATGTATTGTACCCATGTAACAAACACTATTTAATTTTTGTAACGGACATTGTATTATCTCATAAAACGTTCGCCATAAAAAATTGTATTACAATGCTGCTGCTGATGCGCTCAGAAGGGAGTCTGGCCAGCGCCCAGCATGGGTTTGTTGCGCCACCGTCCACGGCGTGGCAAGGCTGACGCGCTAGTAGCCATGGCACGGCAAGGCTGACGCACCCCCAGCCATGGTGCGGCGGTCAAAGCGACAGCAAAAGGAACAAGGCACTTCTGTTATGTCGTCGTGTCGGTTTAACGAATAGGTCAACAACAAGGTTAAGTGCACGAGACAATCAATACACAAGTTTAGCAATACTAACTTGTACACGTCCCAAGTTCATCGCAAGTTCGACATTACTCGACATACTACATGTTCCATCAGTATATGGGTGTCCAAGTACAAGTGCATCATGTCATCCTAAAGAACTCCTACGACCCAGGAGTACATGGGTACCGTGGACGTCGCTGCCTCTTCGGATGTGAAGGCAACACGTTAGGGGTGAACCCAACGTCGGTACGGTCTCGCTGGCGATACACCCAGTGGTACTGCCGAGTGTAACTTAGACCCTGCATTTACAATATAGGCATCGTTACTTACAATATTTAAGTAATTGTGACGTATATGGCGAAGAGTTGTTTCAAGTACCTGTTCGTCGAACTGTGTAGGAAATGGTGCATCACCAAGCTAAGACATCCCAATCTCATTGTAGTCCTCCTCCTCATCCTCGTCCTTGTCCTCCTCATCCTCATCCTCCACAACGTCGTGCTCTATAGGACCCTTGCCTGGATTGTCGGGAGTACAAACATAAGAGGTCCCACCAGCCGTCGTGTCGGAGGAACCTGCTCGTGTTGGCATAGTGCTCAAGCACAAGGAACTAGATAGGTCCGGGTCATAGGGCATCCCCCATGGAGTATCCACATAGTTGAGCTTCTGTGCCAGCTTCTTGCAGCTCCTCCTCACTTTCTGCAAAAAAAGAAAACACGGATGAATGAGTCATGTGAACCATTTAACCACTGTCATGGCTTTGAGAATAGAACATACATCGACGAAGACATGTAGAATGCCATGCGGCTCCCCTCTGGTCTCATGAAGTCGCACGACTGCTTTGTTGGATAGACTTGTTAACTATGATGCCTGCATACACAAGCGAGCTAAGTTCGTATCACTACAATTCATAGAAATGCCGACGTGCAGTTGTATTAAAATTCAAATTTCTTACCACGTATCTCTGTAGTGGGGTTCTCTGAAGTTGGGTCTCCATCCTTGTCACCTCGTCGTACGCATCAGTGATGTCATCCTGATCTTCGTCCTCATCAATTGGCTTGTTAGTGTAGGGGGCCTATATATGTGTGCGGGTACTCCTATACAACAATTGGAGGTAGCGATCGAAGTTGCGTTGGTCGTGCAGCGGTATCTCAGCGATCAGGACCCTTTGCCGACTGGCCCATTCGTGGATGAACGGGGCGTGCATCACAGCCCAATTCTTCTCCTTGTACCTGTTCCTTTGATCATACCTACAAGTTTAACGTAAGTTAGTGGTTGTATGTATGCACATGACTGCTAAATTATTATGTTTTAGTTGTCGCACCTGTGCAACTTTCTATTGGTTGTGTACAGCAGCGGTGGGCATGGCTGCAATCTTTTGAACTGCCTATACACCCTTATAGGGTAGTGCATCTCGACCACGTGGAAGAAAATTAGTGGCTCGTTAAAAAGCCACTCGTCCGACTCTTCCTCAGTGCGAGGACTCATGTACCCCTCTAGCTCAAATCTGGACCAAGGACACCAATTCACCTAAAAGTTAGGTAACTATAGTTAGGTTTTTGAAATAATAAAAAAGCAACAACACCGACTAGCAGTATCAAAGTGGTCATTACCTGGTGCTGTGTCAGGACGTCTAGCGTGTCCGAGTACTACCTGTACTGCCGCTTCGGGTTCCCTCTAACTATCTCTGCTTCTTGCCAGACGTACAGAGCAGTCGGTCCTATGTCCACGTGATTCCATACCTACATTGAATAGGATAGTCAGTCACAATTGCGACATCAAGTTTGAGGAAAATAAAAAATCGATGCACTTACAGGTAAACCATGAACAACGGGCCTCCCGACTGGCCATCGCTCCCAACACCAAACCTGTAGTAGGTGGGAGCAACCTCCTAGGTTGGCACCTCCTGTACTGCGTCGGCAGGCAACACAGAGCTGACGATAGATCCATGCTAGGACCGTGCTGCCCCAGCTGTACGCTCCTATATTCTCCCATGGCTGGCTTAGTATGTTGAGGAAGGCCCAGCTGATGGTGTTACCTGATGCGTTGGGGAACAGGAAGGCGCCTAAGAAGTGCCACAGCCACACCCTAGCATACCTCTCGATCTCCTGCTCTAGAGCATTTTGGTGCTGCGGCGCCCTGAAGTTTTCTGTTATTCAGCTCGAACTGACACCAGATGTTTTTCTGAAATATTTTGCAAACATTAAATTAGAGCTAACACCGGATGTTACATGAGAGCTGAGGGAACAAAAAACAAAAATTAAACTAGACAAAGACAATACGCATCATAAAAGTTATGTAGTACACCCTCCATGTAAATAGAAAAATAATTTGCAGAATATGTGCTGGTGTCAAAATGATAAATGTTTGGAACATAGATATTCTTATTTTGCTCTCTTAGCATCCTCGTCCTCGGGTGGTCTTCTGCCATAGAACTGTTGCACCAAGTCCATCTAGTGATCGTTATCAAGGATCCCAGTCACTGGAAGACCCCCCAACTGCAGACACAGAATCATCTTCACGTCCCGCATAGTGATAGTCATCTCATCGCGCGGAAGGTGAAAGGTGTGGGTCTCTAGCCTCCACCTATTGGTTTTTAATTTAATACCAGAAGTTTATTAATTCAAACAATGAGATAAATCAATGCTTTGTACTGTCGCAAACATGTATCAAATCATACCTATCAACAACAGCAGTGAGAAGTGTAGGGTCGAGGATTGGTAGCCCAGTGTTGAAGACCTGGACGATCTCAGGGAAGCCAGCACGCTGTATGTACGGCCGGTATCGCTTGTCCCAGTGGCGTGGCTGGTGCGTGCATAGTCTAAGAGGTACCAAGTCCTCCTGAAGCTCTGACAGGCGCTTGGCTCGGTGGTCCTTGTCGTAGTGCACCTCAAGAATGGGGTACTACAGATGATGATCCCCCATCCTGGTTCAAATTTCAAATGGATATGTTAGAACAAACATTAAGAGTACTATAATATGATGGAACATTAGTGCATAAAAACAAAGTAAATGTAAAAGGAATAAACTATTATGCAAAATTAGAGAATAAACATAGCTCCAAGGTTCCAATGTACTAACATAGTAGTTTTAAATAGCATATTAAACAATTAACATTAATATAATAAAATGTATGCTATATGCACCTGCCGCCCTTGTCTTTTATGCCTGCTAGCCTTGTGACTAGGTTCTTTGCAAACAGAGCAAAGATTCCTACCACGGGTCTCGTTGAAGTCTCCCCCTCCGTACATGTCTTCCCCGTACCCTCTCATAGCGTCCATGTCCCCCTTGAGTCGCTTCTTCTTCCTCCTACCCTTGCCTACCTTCATTAGATCTAGATGCGGCACGTAGTCATAACCATGATAAGGTGGCCACTATGTTAGGTCAAGGTATGGCTCGAAGCTCCTCTCCCAAATACTAACGGTGTTCGAACGGAGATACAAGTGTGACATGTATGGTAGATCCTCATAGTTATACCCACGAATCCTGTAGGCCGTGATCATATGAGAGCAAGGGGCATACATGATCTGAGGGACGTTGCAACTGCACTCTACTTTTTCAAGATCAACTCGGTAGTTTTGTCCACCATAACGTTCGTCGCCCAAGCTTGTGCCACCCTTGCCCCGTACACTAAAGATATGGTGGCGAGGTCCATATGGCTCGACGGTGTGCTGCTTGGCCAATTCCTCGGCCTCCTTCAAATGTTCTGCTTCGACCTTTCCAAAACGCCCCTGCTCAGCTATATTCCTCTGCACAAGTTCCCACCTCTTGACAAAATATTCGTTGCACTTATGAAAGGAGAACTCAACAATTCCAGACACAGGCAATGATCGAACTCTGGTGAATACACGGTTGAAAGGCTCCGAGGAGTTAGTAGTCATGATGAGATACCTAAAATGTGGCAGAACCGCCTAATCTAATGCCTCACAGGAGTGCTTGTCTTCCATCAGACACTAAGCACTCGAGGGAGAACACTAAATTACTCGGTTCCGTCGGACACACCCCAGGGGAGAACCCAAAAATCCACATTTTTACCATCAGGATCACAAATGAGAGAATAAAGCTTACATCATTCGTAACCATTTCTTACATCACTTTTAATACAACATCAGAGTATAACATTTATTAATATAACAGTGGAATGAAATCATATTATCAGAGTTGTAAACAATTTAATTGAACAGCGGAATATAAACATGTGATCAGAGTTACAGCGGAAATAAACATCTATTAATGACATGATGAAGTATTGATATATAAACTACGACAACAGATTATTAAACTTCCATTTATAAAAGCATTTGGTGAGAGTTATAAATAGCAACTACGATCGCAGCGTAAAGGAAATCCTCGCTGAGCCCACCAGGAGGAATCCACACACAAAGGTCAGCTCTAGCATCCACCTGTCACCTGCAACAGGGGGAATAAAACCCTGAGTACTCAATTATACTCAGCAAGACTTACCCGATAGGAGAAAAGAAAAGACTCCAAGGATATGCAAAGCTATTTGGCTTGTGGGTTCATTGCATTTGCAGGAAGCATTACTAAACGTGCGTCCTTATATTCGATTTTTATTAAAAGCCGCATTGGTTCATTAACTAACCATTCTATGTAAGCACCTGTGCTACTTTCAAGCAGGTGGTAAGCAATCAGATTTCCTTTGTCCACCTTCCATCTTTCAGTTCTTACTACGATGCTAAACCGTAGACAAGCCGTACCGGATAGCCCGGCAATTCGCGAATCAATGCCCCCAGCTGGGTACCCCAAAAACACACGCCCCGCTTGTACCCCAGGCACAAGCAGGACCAACCTATCACTCTCCTGTCCCGGGTGTCTAGGTCCCCATCCAAACTGGGACTCCAAGCCCCCGCCCCTGAGTCTCGGACTCAGCGCGGTGCAAGGACCTCCTCCACCAAAATAAAACCCTAACAGTCGGTCCGGAAAGAGCCGGATCCGCGACAAGAGAGCAACAAGTCTTCCAAGCGCCCACACACAAGTATGTGCTCGAGATAATAAGTCTGTGACCTGCCTAGAGTCATATGCAACGATCGGTCCTTAACCGACCAGACAGGGAAAAACGGTGTAACCAAGCTATGACTCGCCTCCGCGGTGACACAACTTCTTACACCCACCAATACCCAAACCATATCCCTGCCCGGTCACCATTTTCCTTTCCACCCTTTTATATATTCCAAGTGATGATCATATAGTAACATATTTCCTATATCTCGCGAATGACAGGCAATCACTCGACTTCTACCGGAGTCCTGTAGCATAGCAATCTACACGATCCTGTCATACTAGTAAGACTCATAGGATAAGGATATATATATACAAGTGGGTTTCATTCAACTCCTTAAAACTTAATGCACAATTATAATTTAAACTGCAGAAAGTAGGGGTTATGCACCGGGGCTTGCCTAGGTAAGATATAATCAGAAGTTAGTATCTGCATCTTTTGATCATCCACCATCAACTGGATAGAAGGCCCATTGCATCATCTTCGGATTCCCAATCATCCTTCGATCGATCCGTTGATCCATCATCGTACCTATATGATACGCATGCGATGCAATGCAAAGATGTAATTAATCAAATGCAACCGTGACTCATAAAATACGATTTACGCCTGTCAATTTAACGGCTAGTTCTAATGACGACCGTACCAGGCTACATATATACATTGTCGAATAAGGCATTATTTCCCAACAATTATTTTAGTTATATAAACCAAGATGTTTCTTTACTTTATTATATCGATTTAACCTTTATTCGCAATGAGTCGTCATTATCTACTTAGTAAACTAATTATTACGAAGATACAAAAATTACGGTGAGTACCTAATATTGCTAGGAACCTACTGTAGAAATTTCAGATCCAACACTATTACCAATTTACCACGGAAATTCCTACAAGTTCTCCTTTTAACAATATTAAGCATTTTACAATAATTAGAGGAAACCCTAAAAACATACCGAGTCTATGTGAACAAGATACACTACTAGGTAGATCATGTTTTTAGGAGACTAACAAAATTGGTTTTACCATTTTTGGACTCCTATGTTATTTCATATTGACTTTACAACTTTACCTTTTTAAACTAACTTAGAAATTATTCTACAAGTCGAAATGGGCTGGCGCCAATCACTTGGCCCAACGGCGCGCGCCGTCAGCCGCAGCCCAGGCGGACGCGGCGGCCCAGCAGCAGGCAGGCCCAGGCGGGCGACCACAGCGTTGCGCGGCCCAGCGGCGCGACCAGGCCAGCAACGCGGAAGTAGGCCGCCAGGTGGCCCACAGGCACGGTGACTGGTCAGCCCAAGCAGACGTATAGCGCGCGCGGCCCAGCAGCACATGGTCGAAACGGACTGGGCACACGGCCGATAGCCTCGGCCATGGCCCGCGGCGCGGTGAGCCCAGGCGCGGTGCGCGAATGGCCCACCAGCCAGCCCACGCGGCCAAGGCGAGCTGGCCCAGCGCGGACAGGGGCGTGTCACCTTCTTCTACCCATTTTGTGAGCAGAGCAGAGGAAAGGATGCCGAGCCTCACCGACGGCCGGTTCGGCAGGGAAAGATGTCACGGCAATGACCAGCTCCAGCACGTGTCTTGCACGCTCACGCTCACGCGGTGGCAGTCGAAGTGGCCACGACGGCGCGACGATGGCGGGAGATCGGCTTGGCCCTAGCGGGGCACGGGCACCCATGCCCCACGGCTCGTCCGCCATGGACGGCCACTAAAACTCGTGAGAAGCTCGGCTCTGGTAGAGAGAGGGAGAGCCACGGGTTGGAGAGGACAGAGGGTGGTGAGGGGATTCAATTACAGCGCTTCATGGCATGAGTGAGGGAGGAAAAAAAGGAAAGGGCGTTGAGGGCCACGGGAGCCGCCATAGACGACCACTGGAGCTCGGGAGCAGCTCGACACAGGCAAGGAGGGGAAGAGACACGGCTTGGAGAAAGTGGAGGAGGGTCAGGAGGTACTCACTGCCAAACCAATCGAGTCACAACGGCTGGACGTGGGAGATCAACGGTGGTGGTCACGGCGACTGCGCCTTGGCGGAGGGGCAGAGGAGGTCCGGCCATCGGGCATGGTCGACCAAAACCCGGCCAACAACGCACCCGCCGATGGGGGACGACGGCGCAGGGCAGCGACGGAACGCGGTGCGGCCGAGCGCTATGGCACAGCAGACCAGCGGCCGTGGTGCAGGCGCCTAGGCTCGGCGGACCTAACACGTGCCCGGCTAAGCGGTACCGTGGAGGCGGAGCTCACGGCGGCAGCAGCAGCCGGGCGAGCCAGGCGGATGGCGTCGGGGTGGCCACGGGGCAAAGCAGCCTAGGCGCGCGTTGCAGGCACGGGGCAACAGTCCCGAGCGACCGAGGGTGCTCATGCGTGGTGGTCTGGCAGTGGCGCTACAGCGGCCACAACGAGGCGATGTTGAGGGGCGACGCGACTGCGGTGGTGGTGCAGTGGCCGACTCGGCAGCAAGAGCGGCGGTCGCGGGCGCACGGAGAGGACATCGGTGCTGCGGCCGTCCCGGAAGGAAAAGGCGCGGAGCAACTCGGGGCCAAGGGGCGCGCGTGAGGAGGAAGAAAAAGGGGTGAGCAGGTGCGGCAGAGAGGAAAAGGAGCGGCCGAGCGCCTCGTGAAGGACGGGCGAGGGAGCAGCGTGGCCCGGACGGCCAGTAGGCCGTAGAGCCGTGCGCGACGTGGACTTGATGGCAGGCGATAGCAAGGACAGCACGACGTGGCCGACAGCGGCAGCAGCTAGGACGACCGGCCTGCATGCCAGGCAGAGGGAATAGTGGCACAGCGACAAACAAAGACAGAGAAACACGGCAGACAAAGGCTGATTGAAAGAAAACCACAAGCCACAGTCAGTCAACTTGTACAGAGAGGATAGGTTTTTACCGCCAAATGAAAAACTCTCGGCACCGTCGATTTTCAACAAAGCTTGAATTTAAATTTGATTCAAACTCTCTATATATATGTATATCGTTCTATTCATTAATGGATTTTATTTTATTTGTACAAGTTACTTTTCATGCTTAATCTAACAGGACAAACCGTCCGCTAGCATCGTCGTTCGACCTTCCCAATTATTTGTACGCACTACGTTATTTAACTTAAGCGTTTATTCGAGTCCGTGAAACTAAGTCATACAAGATTCGCTTATCGCTTCACGTATGTTTTAAATAAAAATTCGAGAAACTCATTTCGAAAGTTTTACTTAGGCCTAAATCGCGGCGCTAAATAAGATCATAACACCGGGGTGTTACATAAAACCCCCCTCGTCATATGCCAACGCCCACTGAGCCTTCTATTCCATCTGCGCCTCTAACCAGGCCTTTCCCACTTCATTTAGCATCTTGTCTAGTTCTCTCTTTGTCTCCTTGAACTGGTACTCTATACGTGCACAACATAGAGCCTTTACCTTGTCACATACCTCCTTCTTCCTCTGACGCTGCCAGAAATTAGCGGCAAAGTGTCTCATGCACCATCTGTGCACTAGAGACAGGGACCCATCTATATGCTCAGCTGCAGCATTAAGAAGCCCTAGGTGATGGTCCGAGATCAAACATATAGTGCGAGATGGACCAAGCACTTGTACACATAGAAGCTGCATGAACCATGACCACGATTCATTGTTCCCTCCTTCTGCCAAAGCAAAAGCCATGAGTACTATTTGGTCCTAGGGATCAACAGCAGCAGCCATCATCAAGGTGCCCATGTACTTTCTTGTTAGGAAAGTGCCATCAACATGTACGATTGGCCGACAAAACTAGAATGCATATCCCGTTTGCGTGAACGACCAGAACACACGATAGAGGACATGCCTCAATGTGTCCCAAAAATACATCCTTCCGATGTCCACAAACCATTTCAAGCGAGGGTTGTAGTAATGCATTGCACATAAAATGCGGGGCACCCTGTTGAACTCTTCCTCCCAACTACCCTAATGAATCGCTAGGGCAATTTGCTTAGCACGCCAAGCCTTTTCGTACTTCACATCATACTTAATGAATCCAAATATGAACTATTGTAACGAAGACACCGAGATGTCGTTATTGTCATCAACGAGCCCCAATATACGATGGGCAAGGTAATGTGTAGTGAGCTACTGATGATTTTCCTTCCCCCTATTTGTTAGGCAAGTCTGGGGTTCGACCACTTTACTTATCTTCCACTTGCCATCACTTTGTCTCTTCCATGCATTTAACCTCCACATACAACTGTTTTTACATATCACGTGGTACCTCAACTCCTGGTCCGAATAAGTGATGTTGTATGGCCTATGGTGATGCACAACATAGTCCTGAAGGAAGAGCTTCATCTCTGACATTGTATTGAATATCATCCCCTTCCTAAGGATTTCTTTCTCATGGTCATACAGTGATTTCCTACACATCTGGAGACCGGTGTCACAAACTGCCATATCTGTCATGCTGACATCCCTATAGTTCAGAATGCCCCTGAAAGGTACGTTCATCAACCTTAGTTGCTCAAGCTCAGTCATAGTGTAAGGTGGTGGTGGAACATACTATTGTGCTTCGCTAATTCTGCCCCATGAATCATAGGGGGTATCATCTGCTGACAAATCTGTGACTAGTCTACCCTAAGCCTAGATAGCATGCAAAACCTCAGTTGGTACTGGTAAAGGCATACCATGAATAGGTACTGGCATGGCATCAACCAGTGTGGGCATAGCATGTCTATCTCCCTGGTCATCATATGAATCATCCGAATCACTGCTAACTACATCATCGATCCTGTCCTCCTCCTCCTGCTCCTTCTCTTCTAGTTCGAACTTGTTCACATCGAAGTCATTGCTTATACAGCCTACTTGACTTGAATGAAACTGCTCCTGCATCAACTGACCATCCAAATCCATGTTACCCTGAGTTGCTTTCCCTTCGACCCCCAATTCTTGCTCATTGCCTCCAACAC
Source organism: Miscanthus floridulus (assembly GCF_019320115.1). Lineage (NCBI taxonomy): Eukaryota > Viridiplantae > Streptophyta > Magnoliopsida > Poales > Poaceae > Miscanthus > Miscanthus floridulus. The sequence continues at coordinate 18,932,806 of NC_089589.1, read as the reverse complement.
CGTCAATGCACGGCCCGTCCAGGACACCCTCCATCCTGTACCCATTCTCCACCACCACCTCAGCCATGGGCACATTGGAACCTTGGAACACCCTATTGTAGCGGGACCAGTGAGCAGGGTCGCGCAAAGGCACCATGACATAGTGTGCCCTAGTCTTCCCAGTATCAAACCTCCCCTTCAGTGTGAAATCACAGCCAAACTTTGCATTCAAACGGACACAAATGTCATTGAAGCTAGGAGGTTCATCAAACCATTCCAATTCTTCTTCCATATCCTCAAACATACCATCTTTTCTCCTAACACTTCCTCTATAAAAAACAACATAATAATCCATCTACAAAAGCATTTCAAGAAACAACATCAAGTCGTCGAAATTGTCGTATGTACTGTCCATAGTAATATTAATATCTATTCTAACTATAACTATACTAACAAATCTAATATTAACACCTATATAGGACTAACTACAACAACTAATTATACTAAATACAATAACTAACTAGACTCACTAATTGTACTAACTAAACTAACTAACTTTACTAACTATACTAACTTACTATACTGCCTATACTAACTAAACTAACTAACTTTACTAACTATACTAACTTTACTTATTGTACTAACTTACTATACTAACTATACTAACTAATCATTCAAACTAATTTTGCATCTTAACCCTAACTAACAAAAATGTCGATTCAATCAACAAATACACAAGGGGAGTACCTCGCGGCAGCAACGTGCTCTCGTCCTCGCGGCGACGACACTAGTCCTCGCGGTAGCAGTGTGCGCTCGTCCTCGCGGCGGCGGCACTCTAGATCAGGCCAAGAGGCGGGTGGTCGTGGGGTGAGGCGTGGGCGCTGGCCTCTATGGCGGCAGCGGGTGGACATGGGATAGAGGGAGGTGCGCGCGACAGTTGGGAGCGATGTATAGCGGCGGCACGACAGTGAGGGCGGTGGCGGCAGTGGCGGCGCGGCAGTGAGGGTGGTGGTGTTGCAGAACCGCCTAATCTAATGCCTCCCAGGAGTGCTCGTATTCCATTAGACACTAAGCACTCGAAGGAGAACACCAAATTACATGGTCCCGTCTGGCACACCCCAGGGGAGAACCTAAAAATCCACATTTTTGCCATCAGGATCACAAATAAGAGAATAAAGCTTACATCATTCTTAACCATTTCTTACATCACTTTGCATGTAACATCAGAGTACAATATTTATCATTTATAATAGCGGAATATGAACATATTATCAGAGTTATAAACAATTTAATTGAACAGCGGAATATAAACAAGTGATCCGAATTATAGCGGAAATAAATATCTAACATGACATGATGAAGTATTATTATATAAACTACGACAACAGATTATGAAACTTTCATTTATAAAAGCATTTGGTGAGAGTTGTAAATAAAAACTATGATCGCAGCGTAAAGGAATCCTCGCTGAGCCCACTAGGAGGTATCCACACACAAGGGTCAGCTCTAGCATCCACCTGTCACCTGCAACAGGGGGAATAAAACCCTGAGTACTCAATTGTACTCAGCAAGACTTATCCGATAGGAGGAAAGAAAAGACTCCAAGGATATGCAAGGCTATCTGGCTTGTGGGTTTATTGTATTTGCAGGAAGCATTACTAAGCATGCGTCCTTATATTTGATTTTTATTAATGGCCGCATTGGTTCATTAACTAACCATTCTATGTAAGCACCTGTGCTACTTTCAAGTAGGTGGTAAGCAATCAGATTTTATTTTCTTTCCATTCTTTCAGTTCCTACTACGGTGCTAGGCATAAGACAAGCCATACCGGATCGTTCGGTGATTCACGAATTAATGCCCCCAGCTGGGTACCCCGAAAACACATGCCCCGCTTGTGCCCAAGGCACAAGCAGGACCAACCCGTCACCCTCCTATCCTAGGGTCCAAGGTCCCCATCCAAACTAGGACTCCAAGCCCCCGTCCCTGAGTCCCGGACTCAGTGCGGTGCAAGGACCTCCTCCACCAAAACAAAACCCTGACAGTCGGTCCGGAAAGAGCCAGAACCTATGACAAGAGAGCAACAAGTCTTCCAAGCGCCCATACCCAAGTATGTGCTCGGGATAATAAGTCTGTGACTTGCCTCGATGGCTTATGCAACGATCGGTCCTTAACCGACACAGACAGGGAAAGCAGTGTAACCAAGCTATGCCCCGTGTCCACGGTGACACAACCTCTTACACCCACCAATACCCAAACCATATCCATGCCCAGTCACCATTTTCCTTTCCACCATTTATATATTCCAAGTGATAATAATCTAATAATATATTTCCTATCTCTCGCGAGTGACAGCCATCACTCGACTTCTACCGGAGTCCTGTAGCATAGCATTCTACACGATCCTGTCATACTAGTAAGACTCATAGGATAAAGATATATATGCAAGTGGGTTTCATTCAACTCCTTAAAACTTAATGCACAAATATAATTTAAACTACAGAAAGTAGGGGTTATGCACCGGAGCTTGCCTGGGTAAGATATATATTAAAAAGTTAGTATCTACATCTTCACATCATCCACCATCATCTGAATAAAAAGCCCATTGCATTATCTCCGGATTCCCAATCATCCTTCAATTGATCCATTGATCCATCCTCGTACCTATATGATATGCATTGATGCAAATGCATAGATGTAAATAATCAACGAAAGCCGAAATGCTTAGAAATCCGATTATGTCTCCCAAGCTAACGAGATGGCTCTAATGCGCTAGTCTACGTATCCATGTTGTCGAATACGGCCTTACCTCACAACTAAAGTTTTAGTTATACAATCCCAAGTCGTTTCTTTATTTCATTCTATCGATTTACTCTTTATTCAGAATAGGGCATCATTATCTATTTAGCAAACTAATTATTCTGGAGCTATAAAAATTACAGTGAGTACCTAACATTGCTAGGAGCCTACTGTACAAATTTTAGATCCAACACTTTTACCAATTTACCATAACAATTCCTACAAGTTTACATTTTTATAATGTTAAGTATCATTAATTAATTATATAGCTCCAAAAATATTATCAAACTTTGTGAACAAAATCTACTAATAGGTAGCTCATGATTTTAGGAACTCAACAAAACCGGTTTCATAATTTTTGGATAGCTACACCAATGTATATTGATTTTACAAATTTATTCCCAAACTAAATTAGCTAATTGTTTTAGAATTTAAAGGCCAGCGGCCATCAATTGGCCCAGCGGCCCGTTCGGCCTGGTCCAGCGGCGAGGCAACCCGGCGGCGGGCGCGCGCAGGTGCGGGTGGCCTAGGCGTGGTGGCAACCGGCCAGCCCAGCAGGGCAGGCGACGTCCCAATGTGGCAGGCGGCCCAGCAGCTACCACAGCCCGCGCGGAAAGGACACACGCGCAGCAGGCCAAACCAACGAGCGGCCCACGACGCGAAGCCCGCGTGAGCACCGGTGATTTTGCAGAAACGTCCCCGTACTACGCGGTTATTACACGATGACTCCATGCACTATTACAACAGAGATAGTCATCGCACCGACCACCCTGAACACATCATCTTCACAAAGACGAAGCCCCCATCGTGCCTGGGCGCAGCGGCGCAGCTCCGGCCGGCACAACACTTCTACGCCGGGCAACGAAGCGTGGCACCGGCTACCTGAGCAAGCTGACGAGCGTCGTGGGGCCACGACAAACTCTTAGACGACGGTTGGGAGAAAACCCATGGTCCCAGCGCCCTGTCCATGCCACCGAGCCACCCGCCATGGTGGCACGAGCACGCCGGCGTCCTAAGATGCTAACAGAGAATTAGAGGCGGTGGTAAAGCAGCAGGGGCTCACCGTAGTCCGTGCTGTGGAGACGGGTGGAGCGAAAGACGGTCGAGTCGGCCCGGACATGTGTGAGCGGCCCGAGCAGCGGTGCTCCAAGGCGGACATGGCCGCGTCACCACGTTGCCGACGAGAAACCTGGTCGAAGGAACGTGAGCACCTGATAGAGGGGATCAAATCACAACTACTGATGCCATCAATTGAACCATTACCGACGGTGAGGGCCCTACCCCCAATCACGCTCTGCTCTAGTGACGAGCTGACCGGCGACGATGGAACTCCAAAATTGGCCATCGCTAATGCATGACTGCGCTAAATGTGGGTCGGGTGGTTGGCCAGCTCTACGACCTAACTACTGACGTGAAGAATTGCCCTGAGATGGCCCCTATGTCGTGAATTTGAACGACGCCCGCCGACAGCAGCACGAGGGCGCGACAGAGCATAGCGGGCAGCTGTGCACGTCACAGGGCGATTCGACTTGCTGTGGCGAGAGGGCAATAAGGCAACTATGCTACGGGATAGCGGAGACGGCGTCTACTCAATGGGACCACTTGGCCTTGTCCGCGCGCGGGCGGCGGAAATGGAATAACGAGTGCGCGGGAAGGGCATCGACAACCCGACAAGGCAGTAGCTCGACGAGATAGCAGAGCTGGCAGTTACCATGGGGTAAATAGCTCGATGGTAGTTGGATTGGGTGGCGAGGCGGGAGCCACATTGACCCGATGGCTGCTATCACGGCACCAGCCTGGCCGTGCCTAGTTCCGCCAGCAGCGCGCACACACCACCCTGTGGCAGCGACCGCACTCAGACGGGCTGGCCAATCGACAACGGCGTGCTCACGAGGTGACTTTAGGGCAACAGCAAGGGCGGGGGCACATGCATGAAGGGCGCCTAAATGCGACGACGCAATGTGGTAGATGTGGTGACCGCGGCCACAGGCTGATCGGCCGAAACAAGTGTCGTGCATGCTTTTTAAAGCGACGCCCAAGCTATCAAACAGTGCGGTTAAGGTTCGACCAACCTCACTAACTCAAAGTCCACACCACCAGCTTGCTAGGGAAGCATTCGACGTGATCAAAGAGTGACTAGGGAAAAAGATACGAGATAGGCCAAGATGAGTTCGTCGCGCAGCGCACCTGTTCACGAACTGAACACCGAAGGTGGTTCTACGCATTTTCTAAAGAGTTACGAGCAATTCTTGGGGTAACCCCACTACGTCACACCATTCTATGAACCACTCGATGCCAAAGTACTCACCATGATGCAACTAGCGGTAAAAGAATATAAAGCCAGTGTTTAAGAAATTTAGCTAGAATTTAAATGCTAACACGTCATTGTCCATCGTCATCTTAGGAATTTCAAGGTTTAAGTTATAACAAACAATCATTAGCACTTTGTCTTAATTTATAGAGGGTCAAAACCTTGTCAATCTCAACTTAACAATTATCCCATGCACTAATCCCTACTTTATACTAACTCATAGAGGCAAAACATTTAAGTACTATTTGATTATTTGCTCAATATAAATCACCAAAAATGGCATCCTAACTATTACTCAACTTCTTGCCGATTCACAAAAATTCTAGTTTAAATCTCGGATTCGATTTTGGAGCTATCATATATACTATTGAATAACTTTTACTAACCAAAACAAGAGTTGCATTTTCCTTTGTTAACTTGCACTTCAAACTTTTATCTAAATATGAATTACAAGCTATATTTTATTTGGTTTATAAAAATTGTTTTTTTCACGCTTAATCCCATAGAACAAACCATCCGCTATCTATTTGCTAGAATTGTTGTCCGACCTTCCTAAATATCTTTACGCACTAAATAATTTAACTTGGGCGTTTACTTGAGTCCACAAAACTAAGTCACAAGGGATTCGCTTATTGCATCAAGTACCTTTTAAATAAAAAATTCCGAGAGACTCGTTTCAAAAATTTGACTTAGTCCTAAATCGCGGTGCTAAACGAGCTCGTAACACCAGGGGTGTTACAGGTGGCGGGTGGCCGGCGGGCGTGGCGCAGCGGCGGGCGTGGGCGGCGAGGTGCTGGCGTGCGTGGCGGGCGATCGACGGTCATGGCGTAGCGGCGTGCATGGGCGGCGGGCGGCCGGCGTGCGTGGGCAGCGGGCGCGGCGAGCGGCATGCTGGAGTGCGTGGCGCGGCGGCGTGCGTGGGCGGCGAGTGGCCGGCGTGCGTGGTGGGCGACCGACGGCCGTGGCGCAGCAGCGTGCATGGGCGGCGGGCGGCCAGCGTGCGTGGGCAGCGGGCACGGCGGGCGGCGTGCCGACGCGGAGGGCGGCGTGCGGGAGTGCGTGGCGCGACAGCGGCTTTGCTTCAAACGTGAGTGAGAGAGTGAGAGAGCGAGGTCGGGCCGCAGGCCTGTACATGGGTCTGTCGCGCCATGATGCGTGGCGTGGCAAGGCCTGCCACGTCACCGATTAGCGGGCCTGGTCGCTGCCGCGTACGCACCCCTGCCGCGCCGCCATGCATGGCGCGGTAGAGTTGTTTTGTCGCGCCGTGCGAACAGGCGCGACCAAAAGTATTAGATTTGAAAAAAAATACAGTGTCAGTTTTAAAAATAGTTTTAAAAAAGTGTTTAAAATAATTTTTTCCTTATTATTAACATCTATCAACAATCCAAATATGGTAATCAAAGAGTGTTACATGTGGCATTTGTTTCATCACATGCTATGTTCAAAAATAGCTTGGATGCCTTATACTCCTTATATATATTTGAGGACAGCTTGAGTAACTAACTATTAGCAGTAGTGGATCAAACATATCTCAGCGGATCTACAACTTGTGCTTCTAGTGGGCCCCGCACTGGCCACGTGAGCTACTAATGGGGTCCAGCTTATTCCACCGCAGGAATTTGATGTCTACCAAGAGCTCAGAGAGTTGAGTAGAAGGAAGGACAGTGCAGTGTCAAATGAAATCCTTAGATGAACATGCAGGATATCCGTGACGCATCATCCCTCGTCTCGTGACGTAGACACAGCTAGGTTAAGGAGCTTGATTATATTATCGCCGCCAACTAATCACGCTAGAAGAATGGAACAAACACTACGTATATATTTTTTTTATTAAAAACTGTGTGTGGCTGTTGTTCGCCCAACCCACACAGTACGTATGTACTATATCTTCTCTCCATATATATATACCGCGATGCAGGAGCCGTCTCTGTCGCTGCTAATATATATAGTGTGCTCGGCCGAGCCGTAGGTGTGCGATTAGTTTCCAAATTTACTTTTCCTTTTTCACAGTAATTTTACGGTGCATTATATTTACGCAAAACCTAATAATAAATAAACTAAAAACTCGCGAGCGTCATGTACAGTAAACTAAAACCATTCCAATACATACGATGGACAAATAAACACATGTCAAAAGTGAAGCACTCTTTTGAGTGTCTTTTTTTTTAAAAAAAAAACTATTCCCTTTTGCCCACCAAATTGCTAACGAGTGTCCCGTGATCTGATCGATAGCCTCCATCAAGATGCCCATCCCAAACACGTGCATGCATGGGCACACGACACACACACGTTAAGACCAGGGGCGCATATAGTACTGTACTTCTCGCTCTTTTTCCTCCACGGTTCCCGTTCGATATCCTTGTTGCCATGTCTGATGTCTCCAGTCCGTCCGTGCCATTTTCGCTTGGCTGATAAGTCATAGTTAAAAGTATTATTGACTAATTTATTGTGAGAGAAATATATTATTTATTGACTAAAAAAATATGGCTTATAAGCGAAGCGAACAGAACATGCTTTTGCCTTGCTTGGTACGGAACCCAAAACCAAGAGGGAAAGGGGAGCCTCGTCCGTACAGGCGGCTGCCCTTGGAAAGGACACGGATTGGAGATGGAAAGGCGCCAGTACTGACGCTGCCTAGCCAAACTGCAAAAAGCTAGTTAAAGGGGGCGTTTTTTGTTAGCAGCCGTATATAAACTCTCCCACGCTGCGAGTTTAGGCATGCCGCAACCGGCTAGCCCCCGTTTATCTCATGGCGCGCCTCGCCGGCCTCGAGTCCAGGAGTTAGGCGCCGAACGCCCGGGCAAAAGCTGCATTCTTGGCCAAATCCTTTGCGAACGTTGATAAAAAAGAAAAAAGAAAAAAACCCTTTGCGAACGGTTTGGTGAGGACTTGCATTTCTGCCTCTCCTCGCTCCCAGAACTATGTACAATGATGGGATTACAGGGTGAAATGACTGATGCGATGCAATGGCGAGGAGGATAACGATGGGACAAAGAGACGATGTATACATACGCTTCCAACAATACCGTTATGGACTCTTTTTATTCTCTTGATTAATTGATGAGTTGCCTTTTTTCTGTCTGCTTGGAAATTAAGGCCATGTTTGATACCAAACGGTTTAGTAGGAGAAACCGTTTCAAATAGTTTTTCAGTAGAAAAAGGAGGAGCCGAAGCTATTTTGACGGAGCCACAAATTGTGGCTCCCAAAAATGGCTCCGCCTTCTCGAAAGGAGCCATTGGAGAGGAGCCCTCCCAAATAAGGCCTAAAAGGACGGACATATACTCCCTCTGTCCCCAAAAAAATGTCGCTATGAGATTTATGTTGGTTAAATTTTGTTAAGTTTAATTAGATTTATAGAAAATATTGACAATATATGTATCTCTGAATAAATTTATTATAAAAATATATTTAGTGATTCGTCTAATAATACTAACTATGCACCATAAATATTAATGTTTTCTTATATATTTGAACAAAGTTAAAAAAATAGTTGATTTCTTAGGAAGTGAGAATAACACTATTTATGGGACAGAGGGTCTATATGGCAAACTGACTGGTCAACATGATGCTGAGGAGGATAATGATGGCAGTTAATGGCTTGTTTGGAACGTAAGAATTCCACAAAAATTGCGCAGTAGAAAAATCAATTCAATTTCACAGAAAAAAAAAACATATGAACAATGAAAAAAAATCGCCCGGATTTCTTCATCCACCCCTTCCGTACCACCGCATCATCCTTTGGTCTGTCTATGTAGAAGTTGTCACTCTTCCACCACGGAAATCGAAAAAAGATGAACATTTGCGGTGATAATGACGATAATGTGATTCAGGGGAGGATAACCATGGGAGCTAGCCAAGGAAAGGATACACATGATTGCTTTTCGTGCCATGCTATTGATTACACACAACACGATATTTCTTGGGAGTGGAAAAACAACTAGTGGCATTCGATGTGCACAACGAGATATTTGAGTATCCGTAATTAATTATATGTAATAATCATAAAAAATGAGAGAGTTTTGTCATAAAAACATGACAAAATGGTATTTTCTGCATAAGAGAAGCATCACCAAATCTACACAAACATAATACATAGGGCCTGTTTGCATGCACATATATCCACCTCAATCCAAAACATCACCTATGTGGTAGAATCATCCGAAATAACACACCTTCGGAGGTACTCGTCTTCTACTAGACACTAAGCACCCCGAAAGCAAGCTACATCGAACGGTTCCGTCGAGCACACCACAAGGGAGAACTCGAACGATCCACGTTTTTCCTCCAGGATCCAATAATGAGAACGAGTTTACAATACTTAGTCCATTTCATACATCAAAAGTTCTCAGAAATACATTATTATAATACAAAGTTCAGAGTGCAAAATTTAAATAGCAGAATTGCAATAAACATCTAACGATAAGATACAAGGATCCGTCTATGCCCACCAGAAGAATCCTCCACACAACAGCTACTCCTCACGCTGCACCTGCAACAGGGGTAAATAAACCATGAGTACACAATATACTCGCAAGACTTACCCAACTAGTAGGAATAATTTTTCGACTCCAAAGGGTATGATAAGCTTTATATTTTATTGGGTTTCCTTTTTGCGAGAAGCCTTACTAGTAGTGAATCCTTATGTATGTTTTTTATTAGCAGTCAGGATTAGTTCATTATCTAACCATTCTATGTAAGCACATGTTCTACTTTCAAGCAAGAGTTGAGCAATCAGATCCATTTCACCATCTTTTATCTTCTAGTTCTTACTACGATGCTAGATTGTAGACAAGTCCTACCGTATTATACGGTGATTCGCGAATCAATGTAGCCCAGCTGGGTACTCCGAAACACATGCCCCGCTTGTACCCTAGGCACAAGCAGGATCAACCCACCACTCTCCAGTCAAGGGGTCCAGGTCCCCGTCCAAACTTGGACTCCAAGCCCCCACACCTGAGTCCCGGACTCAGTGTGGTGCTTAGACCTCCACCATCCCCGCCTCCAACCAGTCGGTCCGAAAAGAGCTGGAACCCACGATAAGAGAGCAACGAGCTTTTCCGTCCCCATAAGCAAGTATATGCTCAGGATAATAAGTCTGTGACCTGACTAGAATCCAATGCAACGGTCGGTCATTAACCGACACGAACAGAGAAAACAGTGTAACCAAGCTATGCTCGTTGGCCGCGGGACACAACCTCTTACACCCACCAATATCCGTACCATATCCCTGCCCGGTCTCTATTTTCTTTCACTATTTTATCATGAGAGTAATATTAATAATCACCTATTGCGAGTAACGACAGGTTACTCACGCTACCGAAAAACCTAAGCATAGCAGCTACGCGGCCTAAGCTAGTAGGACTCATAGGTAGGTATATATATGCATGTAGTTTCAACAATAAGCCTGTAACGTAAATGCACATCACATATATATATCCAGTGATTATTCAAAATAAGGGTTATGCACTGGGGCTTGCCTTGGGCAAGTGGGGTGTCAGCTCAGTCAGTCAGTGGCGGCTCCGGGGCCTCCTCCTGCACGAGAATCTCCTCCTCGTACTCCTCAATGATTTCCTCAAACTCATGATCTCCGATGGTCACGATCTCCGCCAACTAGTTCTCTACATGCATGCGATGATGATGCAACACTTAGCATTTTGACAACAGCAACTCTTAAAATAAGAATACACATGCTAAGGTACTAAGCTAGCTCTAATGACTAAGATACTAACCACTTATCATTTTCGCAAAAACAGGTATGGATTCATCTAACGGTTATTAACTTAGCAACTAAAATGTAATCTTACTCTTATTGACGATTTAACTTATATTACCACAAGGAGCACCTAACTACGCTAGTACTTAGCCTATTCTAAGGCTACAAAAATTACAACGCGCACATAATAATACAATGAATCTACTGTAAAAATTTCATGGTCAAAGCTATTACCAATTTGCCACAAAAATTCCTACAAATACTAATCTAAATAATACTAAACACTCGCAAATGATTTAATAAGCCTTAGCATCAACTCAGACCTGCATCATCTAATCATGCCATCATATAGACAACATTTTCAGAAACCCAACAAAATTTATTTCACAATTTTTGAACACCTATGTGAATTGATATTAATTTTCAAAGTTCAGCTCAGAATGTAAAATATAAAACTATTTCTAATTCCTTAAGAAAAAGATAAAATGAATTCTCACTCCGTGGCCCACCACCGCGCGGCCCACGCGGACGTGGCCCACCCGAGACGGCCCACAACAGGTCGACCCATGCGCTTGCTGTCAACTTTGCAAAAACGTCCTCGCGCTACAGACAAATCAACCCGAGGTCTGTAGCACTATTCTCGAGAGAGAGGCTATGCAAAAGGACCTCACAACTATCCTCTTTTACCACAGCTTGGTCCTTAGCCACCCCTGCGTGTGACGGTGCAGCGGGCACGGCAATGGACGGCCACGCCGACCAACTAAGGCACGCAACAGCCCCACTAGCGGGCCGACCTGCATCTACGGTCCTAGCGCCTACACTAGATGAAGTTATGGGAGCAGCGTAGCTTGCGGGAGCGGTAGCCACGGTGAGCGGCCGCGTGCGACAGTGGCACGGCCATACCGGCCATCCTAGACCACCGCGTAGCTATTGGCTAGCACGTGAGCAACCCCAGCTTACCCCGTCACGGCTGTGGTGATGGTTGAAGGAACGGTCAGCGGAAAAGGAATGGCCGCGCGCGACCTGAGGGGTCCGACGACGCTTCGAGATGGCGTAGCCGCGTTAGCAGCTACGGCGAGGCAGTAGAGGTGCAAGCGAGGCGCGTAGGGTGAAGTGGAGGTGGAGGCGAAGCTCGTGAGGCAGCTAGGTTGGCGTAGAGTGGTGCGGTGGGTGACTGCCCTCGTCCACGGCCGAGCCCGGCCTTAATGGCACGACGGAGGGAAAACTCCAAAATTGGAGCTTGATAGGGCTCGGTTAGGACTGTACGTGGACTTGGCGTGTAGCTAGGTTCCTTAATTGACATCTAGCATAAGTAATTATACAGAGATCGACCGGGCGCTGTAGGATCAGCTTCGACGCGACGCAGCCTCGTCTGCCCGCCTTCAATGGCGATGATGGTTCGGCGCTGGTGGTTTCCATTTAATGGAAGATGACAAGGGCGAGATGGTAACCGGCTGCACGTGTGGCGCAGAGTGAGGCCAGCAACGTGTGGAAACTCTACGTCGCCTCGAGGAGCGGCTGGTCGCTAGTGAGGACACGCACGTGTGTGGGTGTCACCGCGGCGCTACTAGGCAACGCGACACCAGGGTAGAATGTGCGCGTTGCTGCGGTTACAGGCTCGACCATGTGCTGCTGCAGCACCATGAGCGGGACGATGACGAGGCAGCGGGACCCGAGGAGGGCGGTGCGCACAGCAGCGGTGATGCGACGACAGCGGCAGCAGCGCGGCACGACAGTAGGACAGCCAGGCGTAGGTGAGCGGCGGGCGCGGCGGCTAGCGGCGTGCCCACCGTGGCCAGGCTACGGCAGCAGCAACCGGCCAGCGTGGCCACGTGCGCGCGTGCCCGCGCGCCCAGTGCACCGACGCCGCGACATTGGGGCTGGATGGCCTGGTGACCGCGCCCAACATGAGAAGACAACCCGAGTTCATGTTATGCACGGATTTTAAAAGCGTTCGAGACGTCTAACCCGTTGATCTATTCCCCAAACCACTTTTGCTATACCTTAGAGGGTATATTAGGCTACTAAAATAAGCCATAATACTACCCTACTCCTTAACCCAATTTCTCTGCAAAAATTGCTAAACATTACAATGCCTAACCTTTCAAAAGTTTATGAAATTTTCTAAATGTTAAATGGATTTCTGTTTCTAGTTGCACTTTTAAGCTATTGAATATAGTACTTAACAACATTATCTCTCAACACCAAGTATTTCATTGTCATCTACAAATCTCACATTTCAAACTTTATTAAGGTATCGCATATATGTTTTATAGCGTTTTTGTTCAATAAAAAATAGTTAACATCCCTACTTGCTAACTTTATAAATCACGAATTAACTTTTCGTTTTACGTCTTTACGACCCGTTTAAGTTACAATGCTTTACCTATTCATCGCATCACATGCAATATCACTGAAGTATGATGCTCATGACATGTTTTAGCAAGTGATTCACTATGTAACACCAATGGTGTTACAACCCATAGGTAATCTATGGCGGTGTAATTAAACTGAATCCTCATGTGATTATACTTCCGGTCACAAAATAATTCGTCATGAACATCTCCTTATATTACATACTCCCTCCATTCCAAATAGTAAAGACACTTTTATTTTTCTAGATACGTAACTTTTGCCCTGCACTTAGATATACATTATACTTAAATATATAGTAAAAACAATGTACGTAGAAAACCAAAACGTATTATAATTTGAAACAGAGGGAGTACATCGCTTCTATGATTTTTTATGTCCTCACTCACTATAAGGATTTCGTTCAAAGGCCCACAAATTTCTTGGTGCGAAGTTTAGAGGGTGTTTGATTCTTTAGTCGCTCCTAAAATTCATGTCACATCGAATATTTAGATACTAATAAAGAGTATTAAATATAGATTAATTATAAAATCAATTACATAGATGAAGGCTAATTTGCGAGACGATTTTTTAAGCCTAATTAACCTGTCATTAGCACATGTTTAGTGTAGCACCACGTCGTCAAATCATGGACTAATTAGGCTTAAAAGATTCGTCTCGCAAATTAGTCGTAAGTTGTGTAATTAGTTTCGTAATTAGTCTATATTTAATACTCTATGCATGTGTATAAACATTCGACGTGACAGAAATTTTAGGAGCGTCCGTAAAAACCAAACAGGGCCTTATAAAGCGGTAGCTAAGCAAATGTCTCACAAGTCACAAGCATAACTAACCATGCACATTTGTGGAGCAAATGGCTCTACGGCACACAATGCATTCCCAAACGATCATTGCACTGGACGTTTGGAGAGCGACAACTCCCCTGTCCCTGGGCCCTACATTTCCGTATCATAAAGGCGAACAATAATGTTCAAATCTTGAGGGTGCAATTCCAAAAAAAAAGCATCCCAATATCCAGAACCAGATAACGCGCGGCGGTGGACCGGGTCCACACAACTCGATCAGCTTGGCCCCAGCCTCTCCCCACGTTCGAGCGGCCGACACCAACAGCTGGACCCCACCGCCTCCTACACCCGCCGCTCCACGCACCGACCGAGCCCATCCTAGCCGTCCGTTCCGTTCCGTTGCCTCCGTCCCGCGCTTCCCCGCTCCCGCACGGAACGCATCACGAGACCACCACCGCCGCCCTGCCCACCGGCTGCTCCCTTCCCTTCCCGTGCACGACGGGCGCGTCCACATCCGCGCACCGCGCCGACGAGCCACCTGCGATCCGAGCCGTCCGCGGGGTCAACAGTCAGCACGCACGCACGAATCTCGCGGGGGCGTTCGCCTCTTCCTCCTTGTTGCCCTCCCTCCTTCGTCCACGGCGACACACCACGCGTCGCCGACCACCACGGCACCGCCACCGCCACCGAATCGTCGCTTCCCATAGACCATCGAGGCGCCGCACGGTCCGCTCTTCCATCAGGGCTCGTCCACTGGCCAAAGCCGCCCTGACCCTCGGCGCATTCTCTCCTCTCGGTGCCGACTGCCGAGATCTCCCCGGCCTTCTCCCGAGAGAAGTGCCCGCGCTTGATCCGACGTCCGCGATGGCGGTGGCGGCGCTGCCGCAGGCGATGGACGCGCTGTCGCGGCGGGCGACCATGCTGCGGGACTCGCTGCGGCGGAGCGAGGGGAACACGGACGGCATGGTCGCCATCCTCGGCTCCTTCGACCACCGCCTCTCCGCGCTCGAGGCCGCCATGCGCCCCACCCAGGTTCGCCCCGTCTCCTTCCCCGCCATTTCGAACGCGTCGCGCCTTCGTTTCGTTGGATGGAATGAAATTTGAGGCGGGGATGGCTGTGTCCCTCTGTACTTGGTGGTGGGGTTGCAGGTGAGGACGCACGCGATCCGGACGGCGCACGAGAACATCGACCGGACCATCAAGGCCGCCGACGGCATCCTCTCCCAGTTCGACCTCGCCCGCCGGGTGCGTTCGTTCATCCTCTCTCAGAAGTCAGAACGCTAGTCCTTTAGCTGAAATCGGGGTGAATTGCATTTGTTTTCTTGTGGCCATTGTGTGGATCTGAGGGCAATTGAATGTGCAAACGGGCAGGTGCTTTGTGCTGTAATAAGGGACGGAGCTAATTAGTCTTGGTTAACACGATTAAGCTGTATGTGCGGTTAATTAAGCTCAATGCAGGAATAATTGATACAGAATGACTGTTCTCGAATGGAAGGATATTACTCCTGTTTATTTAAGGTTATGTTATTTAGGGTAATCTGGTCAGTGATAATTTTACCATTTACGAGATTAAAGATTGAGTTACCATAATGAGTTACTATAATTATAATGTTTCTTTTGAATGGGATGCTGTTTTTGTAAAAAATCATCTTGAACTGTAAAATTGATGGCTAACTGAACTCCTTGCATTGAAAGTATAGTAATCCTGCAAGTTAATGTTGTTGGCTTCTGGTCAGGCTTCGAGTTCAAATGTTGCTATTCTCGCATCTTCCCTTAGTTTGTGTGGTTTTTTTTTTCTTTCGTGCTTTAGGCTGAGGCAACCATATTGAGGGGTCCCCATGAGGATTTGGAGAGCTACCTGGAGGCAGTGGATGTGCTGAAAGGCATCGTTCGCTTCTTTTCCTCAAATAAGAACTTCAAGAGCAGTGAAGGAGTTCTGAATCATGTCAACAATCTGTTAGCTAAGTCTACTCTGAAGATTGAAGAGGAATTTAAGCAGCTGATGGGTACATACAGGTAAGGCCGTTAACTTATGGCTGGTGCATCTAGTGATGCAGAGGCCCACTCATGAAGGTCTCCATCATCTATTTCCCTCCATATAATGGCAAAAGAACAGTTAACTTATCACTGTGTTCTTCTAGTGAAGCCTGAGGCCTGAAGTTGTTCTTACCTAAAAAAAATTGTGTTGATTGTCGTTTTCTTTTCTTTTCAGCAAACCTATCGAGCCAGATCGCCTGTTTGACTGTCTACCCAAGTCTCTGCGGCCAACAAAAGGTGATCACGAGGCCGATGGAGGCGGCCGTTCTGATCATCCATCCAAAGGCTTGGAGACTGCCGTATACAGGACCCCAACACTAATTCCTCCCAGAATATTGCCTCTCATGAATGACATAGCTCAACAGTTGGTTCAGGCTGGAAATCAGCAAACTTGCTACAAAATCTACAGGTAGGCTTTGGTTGTCTTTATTATTGTTTTACATTTATTCTGAGCTCGTTCCTTCTCGATGGCACTTTCTGTCCTTGAATAGGGATTTTAACACTTGATTCTTTTTAATAATTCAATCTATTTCCCCCCTTTTCCTTCAGTGATTCCCGTGCTTCAGCACTAGAAGTGAGCCTTCGGAAGTTAGGAGTGGAAAAACTTACCAAAGATGATGTGCAAAAAATGCAATGGGAGGCTTTGGAGGCTAAAATTGGAAACTGGATACACTTTATGCGAATTGCGGTGAGGATCCTTCTTAAAATGTACTCATGTTATGTATGTCCATTTCAGCATCAAGTTAACAATGTTATGCTTTTCAAACAGGTCAAATTATTACTATCAGGGGAAAGAAAAATCTGTGATCAGATTTTTGATGGTGTCAACTTTAACAAGGGCCATTGTTTTGCTGAACTGACAGCAAATAGTATTATAACTCTTTTCAGCTTTGGAGATGCTGTTGCTAAAAGCAAAAGGTCCCCTGAAAAGCTGTTTGTGTTGCTCGACATGTATGAAGTAATGCGTGAACTTCAACCAGAGGTATTCTGGAAGTACCTCATAGAGGCGACTACCCAAATTTTACATACTTTTCTATGTTGCTGTGATTCTAAACTATTTGATATTGATGATGATTACAAAGATGTCAATACCACCTTTGCTTGATCCCTTGTTTTTATCAGATTGAGGAAATATTTGAAGGCAAACCTTGCACTGAGATGCGTGAAGCTGCATCAAGCTTAACAAAGCGATTGGCACAGACTGCTCAGGAAACATTTTCAGATTTTGAGGAGGCAGTTGAAAAAGATGCTTCAAAAACTATTGTTCAGGACGGAACAGTCCATCCTTTGACTAGCTATGTGATTAATTATGTTAAATTCCTATTCGAGTAAGTATTCCCTTTCTCATATTGGTTGTGAATCTATGGACATGTAAAATTGTTGATCACATAAGTTTGACTAACCTACTGTTAATAACACTATTTTAACTGTGGCTTATGGGGCTTTATGCTTCTGATCTTCTCAAGACCATAGTTTTTGATGAAGTAGAAAGGATTTCCAAGTGCTAATATTAACAGGCTGGTTCATTTAGGAAACAAAATTGTACCACAAT
Source organism: Miscanthus floridulus (assembly GCF_019320115.1). Classification (NCBI taxonomy): domain Eukaryota; kingdom Viridiplantae; phylum Streptophyta; class Magnoliopsida; order Poales; family Poaceae; genus Miscanthus; species Miscanthus floridulus. The sequence goes on along the minus strand of NC_089589.1, from coordinate 18,915,258 downwards.
ACTGAATAAGATTTTGAACAAATTTGAATCAGGGAAGTTCAGCCTATAGGCTGTAATACCAATACGAAGCTATTTATAACATCTTTTGATCTTGCTTTTCTTAACAAACTTGGGCACTTTCTAGATTCTAGAATTTATCTGGTTATGAATTAGTTGTATTTTTCATTTACTCATGAAGCAATGTCGCATTTGTTTATTCTTTTCCTGTTGTTGTTTCTGAAATTTCATGCATAACAAATGTTACTCTGATTTGAACAGTTACCAGTCAACATTGAAGCTATTATTTCAGGAATTTGATATTGGCACTGAGGCAGAATCTCAGCTTGCTGCTGTTACCACAAGGATAATGCAGGCCCTACAGAATAACCTAGATGGAAAATCTAAACAGTATAAGGATCCTGCATTGACATACTTATTTCTTATGAACAATATCCACTATATGGTTAGATCTGTTCGCAGGTATGTCTGTGTTTATTACAAGACCTGTTTCGTATTATGTTATGATAGCCTGTTCATTTAATGATCTCTTTTGTTGCCTCAGATCAGAAGCAAAAGATATACTTGGTGATGACTGGATTCAGAGACATCGCAGGATTGTGCAGCAAAATGCGAATCAGTATAAACGCGTTGCTTGGGCAAAGGTTAGTGGATCGGCTAAATCTTCTAGGATCGTGCATGACATATTGCTTTTTTGTTTGGCTGCATGATGTTCGATGTGCAATCCCCTTTTGGCCCTCTTTAGGGAATGTATCTTTTTTGTCTTGATCAGACTGCTGTTTAATCAATATTCTTTAGTGGCTATCACTCTGTGAATACAGCATGGATGTATACCTGTTCAATCTATCATAAATCATAACGAGGGTACAATATCGCTCCTTATACATTATACATTTGCTGCAGTTAGAATTTTTTGTGAAGTTAGGCTGAGCTTACAAAGTAGATCTCTATTAAGTATGGTCTGACCCTTCAATTCATCAGAAATTGTAATGTCCGAAAGTCCCTCTTGTACATCCACTATTAAGAAACTTTATGCACACACATGCCATTTTATATTTAGTAAAGCAAAATGTGTGGCAATGCTGAGCTGGCGTGGACTTAATGTTTGTAGGCGTTTTTATAGTTTTCCTCTACCTGGCAAGGCATTCTTTAATGTCCATTGGAGTTTTGGATACATCAGTTAGCATGTTTGTTATGTATTAATGTATTATTGCATTATCGTACACAGTTACATATAGAATTGCACTTGACTGTGGCTGCTCTGCTTCTGTTATTTTAGATTCTTCAGACACTTTCTGTTCAAGGCGCGGGCAGCAGCGGTGACCTGACCAGCAGTGGTGTTTCAAGAGCCACGATCAAAGAACGGTGAGTGCTTGGAGGCAAAACGTTTTTAACTGTCTTACGCAACAACAGAAATCAATAACCCTCCAATGTCTTTTGCCTTGTCAGGTTTAAGTCTTTCAATACGCAATTCGAAGAGCTCCACGCGAAGCAATCACAATGGATCGTACCTGATCAAGAGCTGCGAGAATCCTTGAGGCTTGCTGTAGCCGAAGTCCTGTTGCCAGCCTATCGATCTTTTATCAAACGCTTTGGGTACATCATCAAACAATTTCATTAGTCGGCTGCTAAGACAGTAGTTTTCCTGTTCTTTTACTAGAACATGGAATGCCTTCTATTGCCAGTAATTTGCTACATCCTGCAGCTAGCAGTGCTAGTAAGATGTGACTGTAGTATCCTTGTGACTTTGCAGCAATCTTGTGGAGAACAACAAGAACCCGCAGAAGTACGTTCGGTACAGCCCGGAAGCGGTGGACCGACTTCTCAGCCAGTTCTTCGAAGGGCAGCAATGGGCGGAGCAAAAGCGCTGAGCAACAGTGAGTGAGAGAGACGGCATGAGTACATCCAGATGCCAGTAAGTTCAACAGCACAGATTTCTTTCGAAGCAACCACCGGTCTTTCTCTCACTGCATATATATAATATAGATATATATGCCGAGCACTACCAAATTTTCTTTTCTCAGAAAAAGCACGCCAAAGTTTCTTTTCTCTCCATTTGGGTGGCTGACACGGAAAGCTAACGGCGAAAAAGTGTTGGTGGCATTTTCTTGATGGAGGTTCCTCAAGTTAACTATACCGTGTTGTTCACCTAAAAAGTCAAAAGAAATGAAACCTTTTTTTTTTAGGAAAAGAAATGAAACCTACGTTGTGGCCTTGTGGGTTCACAATCAGCGGTTCCAAAACTAACCTTTTTTTGTTGGTGCTGTAGAGTATGTTTTCATGAGTATAGAACCCTATGTTGCAATGAAACTGTTCCCTAAGAAAGACAGATGATGATGATAGTGGCAATTGAAGCGATGCCATGAACCTAAATTTTCAGCGGCAGTTATGACGAGGGGAAAAGAGGTGGTAGCGTTTTCCTCTTCTTTTCTTGCGAATTGCGATCCTACTCGAAGGAGAATAAAGAAGGAAGCAAACGTCTTTGTTGTTTGGTATGTATACTTTCTATGTAGGAGTAGATAGCAAGTGACGGATCGGGCAAAGGACGTTGCTAAGCTTAACACGATTTGCTGTTAGCGCCACTACGACGCCATGGTTTCACTGGAATAACGTAAAGATGGTCCGGGAACTTGCTGGTCTGTATCTTTCGGTGTCGATTTATTTATTGATACAAAGGGGAAATCTCATTCCCATTTTACCTTTTTGATGATATATAAATCTCACGAATCCGTCTTTCTTGTGCCAATAATTAAAAAGCAAACCCAAAAATTCCTCTCGTGATTTGTGACTCTTTTCATTCACCGCCACGCCTGCAGAGAGCTCGATCTGGCCGTCTCCCTTTTGGCCTCCATTTCAGCTGCTTATCGATGGAACTCCCTCGAACTGCAAGCCAGGTCGAGAAAAACTACCGAATGACCATTTCCGCCCCTTTTTAAATTTAAAAATTCGAAATCAGTCCGGCAACTCGCAGCGAAGTTCCTTCATGAGCACCGCATCGCTTCCTAATATGTTTTTTTTAACAAAACTTCCTAATATGTTTTTTTTTGTTATTACGTATTATTGTAGTACTAGTATGATAACACTATGCGCGAGCGATGATTGATCTTCCATTCCGCTGCCAAACCTCGTGAACTTAACACAAAATTTGGCCAGTCTCAATAGGAGTTTTATCAAAGTTTTGTTTGCATTTAATAGACTGTCACATATGTGTTTTTGATAATTTGACAATGTTTTTAAGAAGAACGAGAAGAAGTGAGTTTTATAGGGGATGAAACTTTCTTGTTGCCACGATTACCAACTCTCTGTAAGCCATAAAATTAAATGTCTATTAAACTATATAATGAAACTTTTCATTAAGAGCGAGTGTTTTATTTATATTACATTTGGTTTTATACGATGGTATGGCAATCTTGTGACCGGCCTTAAACATTCTTGTAAAACTTTTATGCACTGTGTTGTAACTGTCTATGGCGTGCAACATGGTTGTGACTATCCTTTGCATAGCAGCCGGATTAAGTTGAGTGGGGGTGTGCATGACACATTCTCCGAGGCTGCAGGATTGTCTCGCTCAAATGTACGGCGTATACGTCAACGGACAATGATTCAGTTATTATCCCTAAAAAATAAAAATTGCCCATATCTTGGCTTGTGCCTTGTGCTCACAATCGTCACCGTACAGCAAATAGGGAAATGGCCAATATAATGAAAACAATAAGGAAAAACTACTTTTTTTTTGTGGTTGCCGTCTGACACGTACTCCCTCCAATACTGTATAGTATTTTGTCCACCACATGTTTTAAACTTTTCCAGCATTTTCAACTGAGTCTATGAATTTTTAAAGTGTTTATTCATGGTTTATCTAAGTGCGAATTCAGGTTCATGATTGAATCTAGAGTGAATTTAGAAGAAACCACTTGAAAAGCTAAAGAATCCAGACAATCACTTTAAAACTTCACGACTTAGATAAAAATATAAGAAAGTTTAGAGAACCAGGATATGTTTTACTCATAATTTATTGGCAAAGTACGAATGCTCCCCCGTACTCATTTGAACTTGACAAAAATAATCTATATCCACATATCTTATATATATATTATAAAAGCAAACTCATTTTAATCTTAATGTACAAGTTATCTACATCATCTTCACTAAATGTTAAGCAATCCTACATTTCAATCTAAATATGCAAGCTGTCCATGGTATTTTGTACTGAATGTCATGTCAAGTAATCCTTCCTTCCAATTAACATGTACGCTGTGCACGCCATCCTTCGCTAAGTGTTACACTGTTGCTACATCCTTTTTCTTTGGCTTTCAATTTAACTCGGGTGTCTTTCTAAGTTCACCCAAAACAACCGGTCAACAACCAAGGAAAATAAGAATCGAATCACCCTCGCTCTCCCATCCTAATTAGCGTGGAATAAAATGATCTTTTTGCCTAAAAATCACTTGAATTCCTTGGATTTGAGGACAGGGTTGGTAAATAAATAAATATATATATATATATATAATAAAACCTATGTCTCGCGCCAGAGTCCAAATGAACGAGTGGGAGTACAAATTCGTTCGAGAAAAAACGGAACGGGATTTATTCGCCGACGTCCCAATCTCCGGCGGGCCACCTGTCAGTCGGACGGAAGGAACCGACGCGCGACCCGCAGGCACAGCAACAGGAAAAGGAGGCACGCAGAGACGCCCCTCCCCCGCTGCTGCCGCCGTCTCACGGACTCCAGCAGTGAGTAGTGAGATCCCAAATCACCATCCATCGCCGAACCGAGAGCAAACCCCACAACGCCACCGCTCGCCTGCTCTCACCGACCACGACCCCCCCGCGCCCGCGCCACTCCTCCCGTCCTCCTCCTCCTCCGCCGCCGGATCTCCAGCATGCAGCAGCCCTCCTCCTCCGCGCACCTGCCCGACCACCCCAACTCCAAGCCCCCGGGCGGCGCCCCGCCGGCGCCCGCCATGGGGTACCCCGCCCCCAACGGGAACCCCAGCCCCGCCGCCGCCGCCGCCTACTACGCCGCCGCTCCACCCCCCGCCGCCGCAAACGGCTCCGCTCCGGCGGCCTTCGGCGTCGCGTACCCCTACCCCGCCCCGCCTCACCACCACCCGCCGCCGCCGACGCACCACCACCACCACCACCCGTACCCCCAGCCCCCTCCTCCTCCGCCGCACCACCACCACCACTACGCTTACCCGCCGCCTCCTCCCACCTGCTTGCGCCGCCTGCTCGCCGCCGTCGTGGGCGCGTTCCTCCTCCTGGGCGTGGCCACCTTCATCGTGTGGCTCCTCCTCCGCCCGCGCGCGCCGGCCTTCTCGCTCACCTCCCTCGCCCTCTCCCGCGTCGCCTACTCCCGCGCCAACGCCTCCCTCTCGGCCTCCTTCGACGCGGCCCTCCTCGCCGCCAACCCGAACTCCAAGCTCTCCGTCGCCTACTTCTCGCCGCTCGCGTCCGTCTCCTTCGCGCCCTCCTCCCCGCTCGCCGTCGCCTCGCTGGCCCCCTTCGGCCAGGCGCCCGGCAACACCACCACACTCGCCTTCCGCCTCGTCGTCGAGGACGCCTACGTCGGGTCCGACGACGCCGCCGCACTCAAGACCGGCGACGGCGGCGCCGTCGACGTCCAGGTCAGGCTCATGGCCGTGGCTGTCTTCGACAGAGGGGGCTGGCGCACGCGACGGAGGGTCATGAGGGTCATGTGCGATGGTGTCAAGGTGGTTTTCCGCGGGAAGAATTCCACTGAGGCTGCCTTCAATGGGCCGCCGAGAAGGTGTGATGTCGTGTTGTGAAGGTTAGTAGTAGTCCTGGTGATTTTACTCTCCTATATCATGTATTTCTATTTTTTCTGTCAATCTATACCTTAATCTTGCTTGCGCATTCCAGGCAGTGTAATTTTTTGTGTGGATCTTAGTAGGTAGGGCTACCATTTTGTTGTGATAGTAACTGTGATTCTAATGTGGCTGTGTACAAAATACAAAGCCTTCGATTGTATTATATACTTATGTCCTTGTTCGTGTGCACAACTTCGTCATTTTCCTGAAAGCCAATAGGAAATGATAATGGTGGGATTGTCAATGGCGGTGGCATGTTGCAGTCAAATGTCACAGCAGTGTCATTATGGTGCTATAAACAGAGAACAGTATTAAAAAGCCAAACGGATGTTTGACTAACCCTGGGTTCACTAATTTCCTATGCTAAGCAACAGAAAGCATGGCAAACTTAGAGTTTTATTAAATGTAAATGTTTTTTTTTATTTCGTGTAATCTGTTCATGCCATGCAGTCAAATTAAAGCAAAAGATTCTTGGTGAACTGAGCACAAAAGGTCATTGCAGCGCCAGAGGCTAGGATTGGCTTATTGTTCTGTTTTCTTCCATGGTATGGTTGGCCCTACCAGATTTTTTGTATGTGCATGCAATGGTTAAAAAAGCATCAAGCACTACGTTGGTGACAGTTGGTCAGGCAGGATGATGATGCCTATTGCCAACACGAGCAATTTTTTGTAGCAATTCATAGAAACTAGTAATAGTTCTGGCTGAATCACTTAGACATCAGTTGTGTTTGCCAAGGCATTATTAAATCCCCTTCTTCGTATCTTTAGGAAATGCTTAGTGAGAAATTTTAGCCAGATAAATATAAGGTATACTCCCTCGGTTCCAAATTATAGTTCGACTTACTTGCAGATTCCAGGCAGTGTAGGGTTTTGTTTTGTTTTGTTTTGTTTTGTTTTGTTTTTTGTTTTGTTTTGTTTTGTTTTGTTTTTTTGTGTGTGCGTGCGTGTGTGTGTGTGTGTGGATCGTAGGACTAGCATTATGTTGTGATACTAAGTGTGATTCTAATGTGGCGTGCGAAATACAAAGCCTTTGATTGTTTTATATTTATGTCTTTGTTCGTGTGCACCACTTCATTTGCATGAAAGCAGATGGAAAATGTTAACGTGGGATTGTTAATGGTGGTGGCATGTTTTTTTTTTGACCCAACTGTGTAGCAAAGCACCCCAGGCAAAATATATTAAAAGGAACACTGTACAGGGGGTGGTTAGTGGAGAGCTAACTGAGAAAGCTACATAATTACAAGGGTAAAAGGGGCCCCAAAGGAGACAAAAAACAAAGATGAGGAACCCATTACAAAGAGGGGTGGTGGCATGTTGCAGTCAAATGTCAACGGCAGTGTCATTATGGTGCTATAAACAGAGAAAATGTATTAAAAGGCCCAACATATGTTTGACTAACCCTGGGTTCACTAGTTTCCTATGTTTAGCAATGGAAAACATGTCAAACTTATAAGTAGTTGTATTAAACAGTTCTTTTGGAGTTTTGATTTTGTAAATTCCGTTTCCCATGGCATCCAGAATCGAATTAAAGCAAAAGGCCGCACAATACCATGTTAACGCATGTTGATGCCAGGTGCCTAGTTGTGATTAGGCATTTGGCAGCTTGGCTCTTAGCGCTTAGGCAGGCTAGTTTTGAAACAGTTAATTTGAAATGATAAAGGTGGTGATTGATTCACTTATGTAACAACTTTGTTTGCGAACCCATTAGTATCTCCCTTGTATCTTATTTATAAAATGTGCAATGAACCCATCAAAATTGTGTTGGATATTGGCTAATGGAGGTTTTGATTACACAAAGCTTGTCGCCTCGGTTCGGGTTTCAAGGGGCTAGCATTTGTCTTCCATTCATATCCTTGTTTGTACAATTGGATATGAGCAAAGAGGAAATGAATAAATGTTGGTAACGTGTTGGACTGTTGGTGTCAAGTGTCTTTGAGTGCTGTGAATATAGAGAAATATATTAAAGAACCCAACAGATGCTTGACCTGGCTTCACTATCCCCTTATGTTAGGCAACAGAGAACCTCACAACTTCCAACCTATTATTACCTGACAAACCTTTGAATTGGAAAGTGTTTATAGTTGTATTGATTATTTTTCACTTTAATGGAATATGTTGTGTTACCCATGCATGGTGAATTGAGCACAAGCAGCACCAAGGTTGGGATTGGCTTATGGTTCTGTATTCTTGCATGGTGTGGTTGGCCCTATCAGATTTGTGTATATCAGTGGCGGATATAAGCCTAGGGCCACTATGGCCACGGCCCCAGGCGTTGGCCCATTTCTCTACACTGTAGCACACTGTTCCAAAGTGGCCCAATTAATCTACCAAAATGAGCCCATGGAGTGGCCCTAGGCGTTGGGCCAGCCCAGCTCCGCCACTGGTGTATATGATATGCAATGATTTAAAAAACATCAAATGCTACTTTGGTGATAGTTGATTAGGTGGGAAGATGGCTCCAATTGCCAACACAGGCAATTTTTGTAGCAATTCATGTGAAATGGTAACATGCTGGCTGAATCACTTAGCCACCAGCTTTGTTTATCTATACATTATTAGATCCCACTTCTTCGTATTATAAAATCCCTAGTGAGAAATTTAGGCAAGATGAATATAAGGTATACTTGGTAAGGCGAGACTTTAGTTATTGTCTGTGTCTATAGTTTGGGTTTCAGATCCTTGCTCCATTGCAATAGATGCATTTTTTCTTGTTTTATTTCATGAATTCTTAGCAATGTATTGCTAAATTTCGTCAACAGTCAAAATTACAAGTGTACTTTCATTTGATGTTTCCCATTTAGAATTGATTGTAGCTGTAAACCTTGATGGGAAGTGTGATTTGTTGACAGTTTATGCTTTGATGGATTGTAGGTGATTTTTTTTTTTCAATTTCATGTTGAAAACCTGTCACTTTAGTGTTATATTTACAATGCCTCATTAGCTACAAACTGTTTTTATATGCATCAAATGTGTCTTGAGGGATGTGGCCTCAGTTCAAGCACTAGTTAGAGACACCTCCTTGATCACCGGCCAGAAGACAAAAAGGAACCAGTTCTATGAATCGGTTGCGTTCTACTGCTTACAGATGAATGCATTAAGTGCTTGTGTGAATTCTGAAATGCAACCGTTTATGTTGATGCTAGAATTTGGGAAGAAAGACATCATAGTTGCCTGAACCTGTACATCTGACATAGTAAGAGCAATGAACAGTTGAGCATGAATTGGAACTTGGAACTTTGATAGTCCATTTCTTCATTCTTCACAAATAATGTGGTCATATTGTTATTTCTGCTTGCTAAATATTCAATATTCAATTCAATAATTCTGAAGCTCACATGTAAATGTTCTTGGCAAAGCATTTTCATGCACACAATGATGGATTGGATGCCATGTTGGGTTGTTGGATGACATTTATCGTTTTAGAGTTTTAGCCACTACTTTTGTTGTCTCTTTGCATATCTGCATAATCAATGCACATGTTTGTATTTATGCATCTCATGGGAAAAAGACGAAGCACTTGATTCTATGGCCGAACTACTTCCTTTGTTACATGTGTTTACCTCCTTAGGGATCCCATGAATGGATTGGATGCCATGTTGGGTTGTTGGACGATATTTCATCGTTTTAGAGTTTTAACCACTATTTTTGTTCTCTTTGCATATCTGCATAATCAGTGCACATGTTTATATTTATGCATCTCATAGGAAACAGATGAAGCACTTGATTCCATGGCCGAACTACTTTCTTTGTTACATGTGTTTACCGCCTTAGGGCATCACATGAATCGTTGCTTAGGTCTATATAGGAACCCTATAGACCTTTCTTTTGTTTTTATTTTCTTATTTTCTTGCCTTTTCTGTTTTATCTTGCTACTCTGTTTTTTCTTCTAGTGGATATGGTACTCTTGGTGCCTGTAGAGCTGCTTCTTTGTTGTGCATAGGCTACTTACTAATTCACCCTTCACCACATTATGTTGCATATGCTGGTAGTTTCTAGTCAACTGTGTTGCTGTTGTAGCTTAGACACTGTTTGGTTTGTGGTTTTGTAACACAAATGGATTACATGACGGAAAGTGATTGCGTTACATACGATTGGTTCAGGTTGGTCCGTAATCCATTACCCTGTAATCGGATACCAGTCCATTGAAAGTTGGTACCGGTGCTCATCGGCTGTAATCTGTTACCATTAGCGCTGCTTTTCATTTCCCTTTGCAGTTGCGTTTACTGTCGCTTAACCGAACAGCACATTAGTGTCTACACTATAGTCTATGCTGGCATCACAGGCCCAAACTTTATTTGGCCTTTTCTTTTGAGGATACCCTAGGTTACAAAAAAAAAAAAAAAGGATTCTTCGTTGTAACGTAACAGTAGTGCTTATACGCATGCTTTACACCTTGTTTTCTGATGATACCTGGGCCTAGCTAATCGTTTGCTTGTATCAGGAGTTGAGGACCATCGTACCGGGTTTGCTGACCACTCTAGATGCTGATCAGGGGAGACTTATATTCCATAGGTACAAGAAGCTAACTGGCGCAGCGGGGGCATTTGTCGGCACTGATCTGATGAGCAATATTCCAGCTGGGTAACCATGCTTTTTACCTGGCAGTAATAGAGTAGCGAGTGAGAGAAGAGAAGTCTGAAATGATTCATGCTTGGTGGTTATAATATGAGTGTCTGTATCTATGATAGCTTCAACAAAAATGGTTGTGAAAGTTATGGCAAGAATTGTTGTGCATGCATGGTTAACTGGTTATCTGTGCGTGTGCGTGCTATGGAGCCTGATGAAACGATGTACATTGAAGTAGCGCTTGAAATCAAGCTCGGGTTTCTTGGAGATGGATGGCTGAAACCTATAACATCAACATGTCATGTGTTCATCTGTTCACCAACATACCTGGTGGATGGATGTAGTGCTTTGTCCTATCTCGTAGTTCATGTGTTAATCTGCCTACTAATCATTGATTGAAGCTGGTGCCCGGAATTATTTGGTTTGGCAGATCCGTTCCCAAACTTCATTTGTACCGCTGTGCCTGCCTGGTGTACTGTCCATAACAAGGCAGTATTTTTGGCATTATATAGCTTCATTCATCAACTATATTTAATGTATGAAGCCAAGTTAAGACCACCTGGCTGGTATAATGGTGTCCGATGTTCATTCATTCAATTCGTGGTGGTGGACCGGCAGGCAGGCAGGCATGTCGATGATTTGATTCATACGGTGGCCCTGGCCCCTGCGGCCCTGCCTCATGCCATGTTTCTCCATGTGCCTTAAACAACGGGCCTGTCTGAAACGACCGATGAGCCTGCGGTGTGCTGTAGTAGTACAATGAAACGCTGCTACAATGAAACACAGTGCCACACCACGTCGTACCTGCATTGGTTAGTCGAAGAAATATTGTTTTTTTTCTCTTAATAAATCAGTAGCAGCAGCAGCAGCAGCTAAATTTCAGCGAGCTGAATAGGAGCAGTATGTTTTCTTTGTGGATGGATGTGAAGAGAGAGCGAACTGTGCAGTGCAACATCAGTTTCATTCGTGCGTCCCTCCTCCGTCGTGGTGCTGGATAGGATAAGGGAGATGCGGCCGAGGTTTGGTGACCAAACGCCTTGGATGACCCGGAGGATCGGACGACCTCGTCTCGTTTTCCTGAGCTCAACGGAATTGACCTCCACTGCATATGTAGCTTTGGTTGGTAGGTGGTCGGTCAGTTCTGTTGTGAAGATGACTTGAGGAGACCCAAAGATATCTACGGCTTGGGGGGGGCCTAGTAGAGGACTAGGCCACCACTAGCTAGCAGCACAGGGGAGGGAGGGAGTTTATTGGAATCCGCCTGCTTCAGATGGCTCCTGTTTGGAAGGTTCCTGCGTGTCGGATTGTGACTTATTACTCTATGTGGAGGAATGGAATGAAACGGGTACAGGAAGACGGATGATCTTGGATTTGCTTGGGTTGGTGCGGAATGGCCTGCTGGGGTTGTCCTACGGGCTACGGATCTTATCCTCTGGGACCATAACAATGCAAGGGGTATTGCATTGGACAGTAGTACGTGTTAGTTATCAGTAGTATTAGCTAGTTCCTTGTAGCTAGCCTAGGTAGCACCAAACAGTTTGTGCGTTGCCTTCTTGCCTGGTGCATGCCCTGCCAAGTGACAAGGCCCCGTTTCACCGGGCCGGCTCTTTTAAAACCCTTTTGTAGACCTCCGTCTTACTTTGAGCCGAAGTGATTTTTTTAGCTGAAAGTGATTCTCTTTAATTTTTTAACATAAACTTTTAAAATCATGATAGAGAATCACTTCACAGAATTAGAAGAAGCTACTTTTTTTCCAGCTCCGAGCCTCTTTTCGTTTCACAGAATCAGCTTTGAGAGCTTTACCAAAAACATCCTTAGGCTCCGGCTCCGCTCTACGATACTAGGGCCTTGTTTAGTTGGCGATTTTTTTTGAAAATGGTACTGTAGTACTTTCTTTGTTATTTGGCAATTAGTGTCCAATCATAGTCTAATTAGGCTTAAAAGATTCGTCTCGTGAATTTCGTCTAAACTGTGTAATTGGTTTTATTTTTTATTTATATTTAATGCTTCATGCATGTGTCTAAAGATTCGATGTGACAAGAAAAATCTTGAAAAATTTTGCAAAATTTTGGGAACTAAACAGCACCTTGAGCAGCTTGGGTTTCGCTTGCCTCCATGTTTATCTTGTGAGGAGAGAGATAGAAAAATAACTTATTTGACAATAGTGCCGCTACAGTTGCTGGTGTAGGACAAGCCACAGCCGCACGTCGAACAGACCCCTAAGTAAGGAGGATTGTATTAGGGCTCTTCGCTGGTGGTAGTTTGACACTTGGGCTAGCAAGAGTAGTACCTTGTAGTTGTAGGTAGCAGCAGGATTCACGTGTGTAGTACGTTTTCTGAACGGTGGGGCTGGTGAAAGAGTCGATCGCCGCGCTCGCCGGCATCAGCAGTGCATGACTTCCTTCCCTTTCCCTGGGTGAAACAGAGTGAGTGCGAGCTTTTGCGCTGCGCGTGGTGAAGGAGTAGAGCTTAGCTAGTCGTGCACCGTACGTACCCTTGAATTCGACGGCTCCGTGTGGTGTCAGGCTTGGCCTGTTTAGACGGACGGCTATACGCCCATACCAACTCCGTATATATGTGCATCTATGCACCGCACCGAAGGAGGAGATGAAAGCAGACAAGAAACAACTAAAAATGTGAGCCAGAGCCCACTTGCACCCCAGAGTCGCGTTTATTCCATCCCAATCCCAACTAAAAGTGTGTGTGCCGCTGCCTTGGCGATCGATCTGATGGATCGTCGTCTCGTCGATCTGATGGATCGTCTATTCGGATCCTGCAGGTGCAGGTGCAGGTGCAGGAAACGAACGAACCACCTCCCCGTGCCGTGCATGGCTGGACTGGATGCCACCCTCCTGGATCCGTCAGGCGGCAGGCAGACCAAAGGTTGGTTCCTCCTGCCGCTGCCGGGGGCCTAGTACGCAGCGATGAGTGAGGAACGAAGAAAAGCCGCGTTCCTTGTGTTGTCAGCAATCGGCACCTCGCCTCTCTCTCTCTCTCTCTCTCTCTCCGGGTCCGGCCGCCTTTTCATTCGCTAATAAAAAGTTGTTCCATGTTGCTTCTTCGGGGTTGGGGGTGAGCAGTGTTGTACGAACGCATGCATGATACTATGCCATCAATGATGCGTTCCCATTTGCAGTCGTTGCGTGCACACCTTGCCTGGCACACGACGCTCGTCTCACCTTGCTCGGGAACACACGGCCCCATCTTTATTCCTTTTGGAGGTTAGCTCTAGTATGCGTATTTGACAAGCCTACTGTGTAGAACTTTTCTAGGAATACGTATGGAACTTTCCACGGGCTATGTACAACGGCATGCATTCACGTGTAGTGTGTTTATTATTACTGAACGGTGGGCTCTAGTAGGCTGGTGAGACAGAGTCGCCGGCATGAGGCATGCATGACTTCCCCTGGGTGCGTGCTTTATTATTACTGAACGCTGCGCGTGGTGAAGGAGTAGCTAGCTATTCTTGTACCCTTGAAGTCGACGGCTTGGCCCGTTTAGACGTCCCGGCCATGCCTATGCTATGCTAAGATCGAGCACCGGAGGAGGAGAAGTAATAAGCAGACAAGAAACGAGATGGCCATGAATGAGACGCATGCAATTGGACTGCCTGCTCAGTGAGTGCCAGAGGAGGGAAAGGTCGCCATCGCCCTTTCCTTTCCTTTCTCTCCCGGTCTGTCCATCCCTCGTCGTTCAGGGCGCGCAAAACTGAAGAGAGAAGAAGCGCAGAGCAAGAATCGGATTCTGCCGGGGGGGGAAAGAATTGCGAGATGAATGAAAGCGGATGATGCGGCAGGACTGGATGCAGCATGGGCACCAAGGTTTAGGTTCCCTCCTGCCTAGTACGCGGCGATGAGTGAGGAATAAAGAGGGGGAGGGCGAGAGACGCTGTCGTGTCACGCTCACGGCTCACGGCTCACGCACTCGTGCCGCGCCCCGCCCGCCGGCGCCGGGTGGATGGATGCCTGCCGCGTGCGAGCACCGTGTGGACCGGTGGACCCAACCAAAGGTAAGGAGGCGACGTGGCGGTACCAGTACACCGCGGCCCCGCTCTGTGCTGCTGCCTCTCCAGGTCCGGCCGCCGTTTCCTTCGCCGCACCGGATGCACGGGACACCAGGCCAATTTCGTCACACTCACTCACGCGCCCTACTACTACTCTCCTCTCTTTCTCCCTTTTTTTTTCTCTCGCAACTATTTATTCGATGTTGCTTCTCACCAAAAGATATTCGATATGTTCGCTTTGTTCAAAAGTACTATACACTAATTTATCGTAAAAGAAAAATAATATTCTTTCATCAAAAAAATATAGCTCATAAACCAAGCATTTATTCCATGCACGTTGCTTCTTCAGCTCATGTGTGTTCAATGCATCCACGCCATGCCATGTGGGGCGAGCAGCCGTGATGTACGGACGCATGCAGTGCATGATATTATGCTGTTGCTGTTGCTGCGTGCCATCAATGGCGCGTTCTCTCATACGTACGTACTATGCTGTTGCTGCGTGCACACCTTTGCTTGGCACGACGCTCCTCTCACCAGCTTGTTCGGGAAAACACACGGCCGGCCCCATATTTATCCTTTTGGAGGTTACTTAGGTTGTGTTTAGTTCGCGAAATTTGAGAATTTAGCTACCGTAGTATTTTCGTTTTTATTTAGCAATTAGTGTTCAATCATGGACTAATTATGTTCAAAACGTTCGTCTCGCGATTTCCAACTAAACTGTGCAATTAGTTTTTTTCGTCTACATTTAATGCTCCATGCACGTATCACAAGATTCGATATGATGGCTACTGTAGCACTTTTTGGAACTAAACACAGCCTTAGCTAGGATCAGGACCTAAGTATGCGTCTTTGGGAAGCCTACCGTGTAATTTTCTACGAATACGTATTAGACCTTGTTTAGTTTCTTCCCTATCACATTATATGTTTGACACATGCATGGAGTATTAAATATAGACTAAAAAATAACTAATTGTACAGATTGCGACTAATTTGCGAGATGAATTTTTAAGCCTTTAAAAATATGGTGCTACCGTACATGTGGTAATGATGGATTAATTAGGCTTAATAAATTCGTCTCGCGGATTATTGAGGATTTCTGTAATTTATTTTATTATTACTATCCGAACACTCCTATGTGACAACCCTAAACTTCACATACTGGATTTAAACACCATATTAATGGATGGATGCTGCATTATCTTGCCAACTGTTTGTTTTTAACTTATAGTAGTACGTAGTAACTACTCAGTAGTAGTAAGATCACGCAGTAACAACAAACATGGTATGACGTGACGCCTCTACCAAGCACTTCTTACCAAAAAAAAAAACTCATGGCCAAATGTCAGAGTCGTTCAACTTAACCCTAAATAAAAGTTCGTTTTCAACCTTTGTCATGCATAAACCACCACAACCTGCCCATGTTCGTATCCGATCGAGGCCCGTTTCGAACGCGAGAAGTCTAATGATTTTCGTCGTGACAACATGAGTCGTTGCCCTAAATTTTTAAACATAAAACCGTTTTCCGATCAGTGCCTTCAAATATCTTTGCCAAAACATCTCTCACCTACAATCGCAGCCTCATAAATTTAAGATGAAAGTAAAAAAAAGTGGGGTGCTTCCTTCTCCATCAAATGATGATATCTCTGGCAAACCAGACACAAATCCCGGCAAAGAGAAAGCTCCTCGACACGGACCTCTCTCTCTCTCTCCGGCTCCATGATTTCAACATGATCATATTAAAACAAAGATTAGTCACCAATCCCTAATACCCCTATTAATAATAATATAAAACCCACTCCCGAACGGCCACACACAAACACAAACACAAACACAACCCAAGCCCACCCTTCCAAGCTCCTCCACTCCACCAACACACACCACACCAGCCAGTCAACCAGCTAGCTCTGGGCGCTCCAGCAAGCACCGGCAGGCAGCCATGGGCAAGGACTGCGGCAACCACGCGGACGACGACTTCCAAAAGTCCTGCCGCCGCCTCCTCCTGATCCTCCTCACCCTCGCCCTCCTCGCCGGCGTGATCGCGCTCATCATCTACCTCGTCCTGCGCCCGACCCACCCGCGCTTCTACCTGCAGGACGCCTCGCTCCGGCAGCTCGACCTGAGCAACGGGTCCGCCCCGCTCCTCTCCACGACGGCGCAGGTGACGCTCGCCTCCCGCAACCCGAACGCGCGCGTCGGCGTCTACTACGACCGCCTCGACGTGTCCGCGTCCTACAGGTACCAGCAGGTCACGCTCAACTCCAGGCTGCAGCCGGCGCCGCTGTACCAGGGCCACGGCGACGTCGACATCTGGTCGCCGGTCCTGGCGGGGCCCGGCGTCCCCTTCGCGCCGTTCCTCGCCGACGCGTTGAGGAAGGACATCGCCGCGGGGTACCTTGTGTTGCAGGTTAGGATCGATGGCAGGATCAGGTGGAAGGTCGGGAGCTGGGTGTCGGGCCACTACCACATCTTCGTCACCTGCCCGGCTTACTTCATCAACGCCGGCGCCGGCAGTGGGTACGGCGGCGCGGTCGGGGCCCACGGGCTCAGGTTCCAGACTGCCACGTACTGCCGCGTCGAGGTGTAGCCACCTTCACTCACGTGCTCTGCTTTTGCTCTGCTTCCTCTGCTCCGGCCGGCCGGCGAGGTAGGCCAGCTTCAGCTTGTCACATGTGTCATGTCTGTTCATACTGCAAAGGAGGTGGTGAATTGTAATAAATAAATGGAGGGATACAGAGGTAAAAGAAAAAGTGTGAGGTGATTTAGAGAGGGTTAACTAGTGTTTCTTGGTGGATACATATGTTTTTTTTTTGTGTGTTGCAAAAATCTTTGTTCAGTTCAGCGTTCAATTGTTCATAACCAAATCTAAAAGTTCATTCAGTTCAGGTAACATGTTTCTTTCTTGTGGTGGTGCCTTCTTCTGCTTTTAGTTATGCTGTTGGATCATTATAGTTTAGGATGTCGTCTGCTGATGGGATTAGAAAGCTTTTAGGTAGGTTGCAAGTCGATTGCAAATCAGTTATCACATGGTACATGAGTTCAGCTCCAACGGAGTTTTTGGAATTACGCTGGCGTGCCAACAACCGCAACTCCGGCGACCGTCCATGTCCGGCCAGGGTTTGGTGAGAGGCAAGTACGGTTTGTGACTTGGGATCCTGGTTAGTGGTAGGACAGGTAGTTCATTGGTCCCTCTCTTTAGCTTGGAGATCCCAAGAAGCTTCTCAAAAGCAAGAGTAACCCAAAAGATTGTGTGTGTCTGTGTGCGCTGTCTTCTCCATGTGACCATGTGGAGAAGGAGAACATCTGCACATGGAATTGGTGTTCATATCATATTTGACAATTGGGGTTTCCAGTTGTGTATCTTCCGGCAGTAGCAGAGCAGTGATAATGATAAGTTGATGCATTACTTCTTGACAATGTAGTTAGAGATCCTTCTAAAAAGACAATGCAGCCCATTGAGCAGTTTCAACATTTTACAGAGTTCATAATAAGCTGAGTAGGCAGAATCTGTTTTAGTTTGCAGTGAACAATAAACTGGGTGCAGAGTAGGCTGGTCGCCAGCCATGAATTTTTCAACACACTAGGTTACTGATGTACTGTAACTGTGAGCTAGGGATGGTACGTTCATTTCCGTGACAGCAACTAGCAGCACGACCCAGGAGAAAAATTGCTGGAGGCACACTAATGATCATCATCTGATTAACCTTGTATTTCTTGCTATATGAGGGTCTTGCCATTCACTTGTGTGGTGGCACCAATGATGAAAAATAATCTAGAATCACTAATAACAATATTGTTCCTGTTCGCTTCGCTGAAAAAATAAGTCGAAACACTGTTCCGGCTAATTTATTGTGAGAGAAAAACACTGTTTCAACTGAAAAAATAAGCTGAAAAAAACGGATTAGAAGAGAAGCGAACAGAGCCCATTTTTGACTGACGGCACTAGCTAGGTCGGCCCCGGTAGCAGCATGTGGCCCAGATATTCCACTAAAATGATAGGCATCAATCCATCAGCCGTCTTATATTTTTCTTTATACCCAAGAAAAAAAGAAGTGGAAAGAGACTTTGTTTGAGGCTGGCATACATCAGCATCAGTGGACCACAGACGCTGTGGTCTCAGAAAACTACATGTCAGGCTGCAGGAGCATTCTCTCTTTGATGTAATTGTCATTGTGAAATGTCAGTAAAAGAGCAACTAATACAACGCTTTGGGTAACTATGTCTATGTCTATCTGGTGATTGCTCTTCCTATTATTGCATTAATTTATTTACCGAGAAAATGGGAGATAAATGGTCTTTTGAGGTATAGTAAATAATCTATTTTCTTTCTTTCTGGAAGGCGAGGTAGATTGTAGGAATCGATGAAGTACCACCGAAAGAAGTGATTCAGAAAATGAGATGGCAGGCCGCAGGTAGGCAGAGCAAAGCAAGCCATGCAGACACACATAGCCCGTGAAATAGCACAGTGGCCCAACTGGCAACATCGATGGAATGAGTAACATGAACATGTTTAAAACGCGTTTAGCTCGTACCTCATAATGCTTCTTCAATTAGAATGTTAAAGGAATTCTCCAGATTTTCTAAATATATTTCCTATTTTTTAGAGCAAAATCTATTTTTTTAGAAGCTTCTAGACATATTTCACAAGCTCTAAATATTTTATTTGGATTGGTTGTATTCCTATCTATCTCTAAGACTTGTCTCGGGTTTCTTTTGAAGTTTAGAGACATTTTCTGTGGTTTAAAACCTTATTAGAAATTTACTGGAATTTTTAACTAAAAAAATGAAACCATCTTAACAACCACTTCAAACAAGGGCATGGTGTTAATCTCAACGGTTTTCATAGTTCAAGAGGTAAGATGCCTTGTAAAGTTCAAAGAGAAAAAATTGAACGATGACGATAGTTTTCTTTTAAGGATCGTCTCATGGTTAGTTAGTAGGCGAAATCTGATTACAAATTCCCTATGGGAAAAGTCAACCATACATGCCTTCCTAATGACTCGTAAATCGACCTTTTCATAAGCCCATCGAACTCGTCGTTCAACGGTCGTCCTTCGTGTATAAACTCCACCGCTTGGAATGCCTCCTTCATTGCCTTGATTTTCTCGAATGATATGGCCGCCTCCTCGAGGGCTTGAACAATGTTCACACAATCGGTCGCCAGCTTGACCTTCCTTAGATCTTCACACTAAACATCATCTCCAATGTCTCTAGGTTAGTTATCCTTTTCATCACAATCACTAGGAATGTGCCTACTTCATCCCTTACTACTGCAGTAGTTATTGCAGTTTCCGAAGACTTGCCGATAGCTGCAGAATTCACATTAATCTTTGCTACAGTACTGCTGGTGGAGCAAGCCATCTAGGGGCACTTGATTGTGCACCATTCATCAATGAATCCTGGGTTCTTGTAAGGTCCAGGCCAGCTAAAAATCAAGCAGTGAATGGAGAAGAGGCTTTGGAATAACTTCTCGTGTATATCGTCTTGTGACAACGACGACGATAGTTGAGTGGGGTAAAATAGGCTTTTTCCTTTTTCTTGAGATTACTTTTTTTTTTTGAGAAAACCGGGTTGCATTTCATTTATTCATTCATAACATGGATTACAGAAACACCCTACAAAGACACCACTGATAAAAAAGAAAACTACACCCAAGTCCTTGCAAAGGTCTCCCGGTCGTCTTCGTCGCCGGCAACCGGAGCCACCGCTCGAAACGCCGCCCCTGGAAGAGATAAACGCCGAGCTTGCAGCTTGAAGCCAATTCCCACCTCAACGAAGAAGCTTCCAAAGAAGCCACATACAGTTTTAATGTTGCAACGATTGGCACACTGAACTCGCCGATGTGCACATGGAGCACTGGACGCCCAAGCAAACTATGATGGCCACCGGTCATATCATCGTCGAGAGATACGGGATCAGACACCACAAGCACCGCTGGCGACCCCAAATCACACGACGACGAAGCAACCCCAAAAGGGATAATCCAACCCGATTTCTCCAGATAGGAGCAAGCATACCTCGCAGCACCATCTCCGGAAGACGCGTCATCACTACTGCAGCCGCCGGAGGTGCTGTGGAGGGACAAAAGAACCGGACGCCACAACCATGAGCCACCGGGATCCGCTGGACTCCGCATCGACGACCTCGATGCGAAGAAAACTAACCGTAACCTAACTGGACTAGATGTGGGTATGTACAACGGCCATCGATCCCCCGGCTCCTCTCCACCTCCGGCACCGGGACGGTCGCCGTACGCGAAGAGAAGACGGCGAGATCGACGCCGGATTCGAAATCGCCTATCCTCCGCCCTTGTGTACTGTTGCGAGGGGAATTTCAGTGTATAGCCCATAAGCAACTTTGGCATGTGCTTTGTCATCGCCCAGTTAGGGCGCTAATGGGCCGATTCACTAGACACGGAACCCACGGCCTACCACAGGAAGGGTCCTTCGAGTGATCCAGCCGGCCAAGTCCACGCAGGTCTCCACAGATGTTTTACGTAAAAAAAACGTAAAGGTCGTGATCGATCCTTGTTGTTATACAATTGTACGTATTATTATTTATCTACAGCATTGTATTTATCGACGAAGCCGGGCACTCTTCTTCTCCGGATCTGAAGGCAGCAGTGCTTTGCAACCTGCGTGCAGGGCTGCAGGCCTCAATCTTCTTTCAGGTTAGTGATCGATTCTTCCAATGACTTTTCTCCATCCATGCCTGAGTACGCACGTAGTGCCTTTTGCTAGTAACCTGTTTTACTGATCCGGGGATTGTTCTATGTGTAATTTGCTGAAAAATGTGAACCTGGCGACCTTTTGCTAGTAACCTGTTTTACTGATCCAGGGATTGTTCTGTGTAACTTGCTGAAAAATCTTAACCCGGTGACCTTTTCCTAGTAACCTGTTTTACTGATCCGGGGATTGTTAGTAAGCTCGATCGGAAAGGTTGATCAAGTTTGAAGAACAAAAGAAAAAAAAAAGGGACAAAGTTGATTTTTTCCTTTAAGAGAACATTTTGTGATGCTTCTTGAATTCTTGTTTGGACCGAAGACTACATTCCTATGTGATTATAAGAAATGGACTGTGAAGCTAGCATGGAACATCTCTTGGAGCGCATGCTGCTTGATCCAAGTGCAGAGCCCATAAACCTGCCATTATCGTTTCTCAAGGCCATCACGAATGATTTCTCTGATCATAGGAAAATTGGCAGCGGTGGGTTTGCAAATATGTAGGCTCGCTGGTTGGTTTCTGGGCTGATAAGTCTGGCTGGTGCTGATTTGTTGTGAGAGGAAAACACTATTGGCTGGCTGATAAGCCCTGACTGAAACCAACAAGCGAACATGCCGAAGGTAAATACTTACGAGTAACTCGATCCCAACTGTCCTTATTCTGATCTAAAAGGCATAATGCAACTTTGTCACTGTAGGGTGAACTTCAGAATGGGACAGTCATCGCTGTGAAGAAGCTGTTCCACAATCTTGATAGGGATGAGGAGAAATTTATCAAAGAGGTTGGTTGTCTTACGAAGTCAAAGCACAAGAATGTAGTGCGATTTTTGGGGTACTGTTATGATCCACAAGGAAAAATGTTGAACTATGAGGGGAAGATGATCCTGGCTGAAGGATCTGTAGTAGCGAGCGCTGGAGTCGTTAGCGAGGCTCCCTTCCCCCGCCAACCGCCGGTGGCCACTCCGGCCCCGGCGTCCACCAGCCTCCACCGCTGGTGGCCACTCCAGCCTCGACGTCCACCCACCAACCCTCCAACCCAACCCTCCCCGCCTGTGCGCTGGCTCCCATGGACCCCGGCTCGTGCTCCCGTCTCTCCTGGGCAGATGAGGTCGAGGCGGAGGAGTCCTCCCGTCGCGGGGAGGGATCCGTTCCCTTTGAACTACCGCCGCTTGCGGCGGCCGCCCATGCTGCCCTTGTGCTTCAGGTGAGCTCCCTCGATCCTGACGCCGAACCTTTCATCGCTTCCCCGGGCGGGTCCGGGGCGAGGCTGCACTTCTCGGACTCGGAAGCTTCCTTCAGCGACGCCGAGGCCCAATCCCCGTCGGGCCGCGGGAAGGGGGCCGCCCGGCCACGGCGCCAGCACCGCCGTCGTCGTCGCCGTCCGCGCCGTGGGGACTTCATGGGTGATGCGCGCCGTTCCCCGCGGCCTTCTTCCCCAGCGCAGCGTCGCTTGGCGTCCATCCCCCGCGCATGTCCGTGGAGCCGGACGCGGAGGGGTTCAGGCCTGTGTAGAGCCGTCGCCGTTGGCGTCGTGCCGCGGCTCCGCGACGGCCGGTGCCGGCCAACTTGGTGGGAAAATGCTTCAACTACCTCGCCGGTGACCATATCAAGGCGGACTGTAAATCTTAGTCCAGGTGCTTCAATTGCAACGATGCTGGTCACCAGGCGCGCGACTGCCCAATGCCGGCGGCAGCTGATGCTTGGGAGGGCAAACGGGGACGTTCGCCCGGTCGGGGGCGGGGCACCCGTCGGCGTCGCTCCTTCCCGAGTCGCGCCTCACCAGCGGACACGGCCTCGATGCGTTCAGCATCAACGGGTAGAGCGCCGTCCGTCCCGCCGATATGCCAGCCTCCAACGCCGGAGCACTCAGTCGCTGAGCCTGCGGATCCTACCGTTGACGCGCCCGAGGGCGCGGCGCCATCCGGCACGGGCACGGGCGATGGCACAACCTTGGCCGGCAGTGCCGGGGCTGCAGCCGATGTCGTGGGTGGTGGGCCAGGACCCTCCGAGCCTCCCGTCCGCCAAACCGGCTACCCCAGAGCCCTTCTCCGGCGTGTTCAAGAGCCACCGGTTTCGCCACGGACGTGAGCCAAGAACCCACTACTCGAGTTGGTGGTTGTGCCGCGCACCCCCGGCCCTGCAGGCTGCGGAGGATGCGCTGTCGTTGGCACTGCTGGCGCTGGTCCTCGGGACTCGGCCGGTGGTGACCTCGGCCATGATGCTGCACCACCTGCAGGAACACTTCGGCATCGCGGGCGACCAGGTGACCGTGCGCAGGACCAGGCCACACGACTTCATTGTTCGGTTCAGCCAGCGTGAGGATCTCGAGCGGGTGTTGAGTGATAGGATTTACTGGACCTCTACGTGCAGATGGGTAAAACTTGACTTAGGTAGGATGGCTTACTGATGCACCTCACTAAACCGTGTCGTGGTCGAGACGTCAATGACGTAGTAGCCACAACGGGTCAGAGTAGAGGTAGCTGTGACGCGTCCACTAGGTCATCGTAGGTAGCAGCAGTGCAGACGCGGTGCTGTGGCGGCGGTGAAGACGATGGAGCTTCCTGTCGCTTATAACGTCCCTCTCTATCGGTCTAGGGATAGGACATAGGTGAGGGGCTGGCGGCTGCGGTGAACCTTATTTCTTGCGCCTCGGCTCCCACCTTTCTCTTTATAGCGCTGCGCGATGGGGGCCTATCAGCCAGGAGAATGGCTGGGCGCCTCCGATCAGGACGCGGATCAAGGGCCCAATTGGCCGTTGGGCCAACTGGTGGAGATCAATCTAACATTCTCCCCCGTGATCTCACCTTATTACTTAAACTTAACTTACTTTTCTTTTTCCCATTCCATCAGAGATCAGTGCATAGAGCGTGCCTCATCGTCACGGTCAGTTGTCATTAGATTTAATAGTTACGATGCACATCTCTGTTTTGAAACAGATACTCAACTAGGCCTTTAGTATCTAAAAATCATAGGCTTTCCCGTAAACCCATGTCGATTGTGTGTTCTCTGAACGTACTGGGTGGTAAGCCTTTAGTAAGCGGATCCGCAAGTACTTGCTTTGTACTTATATGCTCAATGCTTTCAAAATAATTCTGGATTTTCTCCTTTACAACATATAACTTAATGTCAATGTGTTTGGCAGCACACTTGACCTGTTGTCTTAGGAGTTAACTACTTTAAATGGTTATTACTATTGACTACCATTGTTAAATTTGGGTACCTATTCCCTTAACCACTTTTGCTTGTTCCTGAGGCCTCATGATAAGCTATACTATGGTATACATCATTAATGACACCACAACTATTTTATTGGAGCTTTTTCACAATAATACTTCAACTGCGAGTGTTAGCAATTACTGTGGATTTCACTACACACCTTGTCAAAACTTAGCATTTGTACCCACAACTATTTGAGAGTACTTATTCTTTCTTACTCAGCATGAGGCCTATGATACTTTGCAAAAATTGTAAGACATTCTTAACTCCATTCCAGTGATCTATATCTGGATTAAACTTCTGCTAAAATATCCCAGATACGTAAGCTATGTTAGGGTAAGTTGTTACTTGTACATTCATTAAGCTTTCAACAGCTAAAGCATATAGAACCATGTTTATTTGGTCGATCTCATATCGGTTCCTAAAACACTGAAAATTGCCAAATCTATTACCCTTGACTATAGAAGCAGGCGTAGGTTTACTCGCATGCATACTTTATTTCTTTAGAATCTTTTCTAAGTATGTCTTTGTGATAGTCCTAATACCCCTTTTCATCTGTCTCGGTGAATTTCAATTTCTAGAACCAATGAGGCTTCATCAAGATCATTCACATTAAAACTTGAGGACAAAGACTTCTACTTCTCCAATAACAGATTAACATTACTACTAGTGAGTAGGATGTCATCCTATACACAGGATGTAGAAAAAGAATTTTCCATTATTGAACTTCGCATAAACGCTATTGTCCTTCTAATTTTCTTTAAACCCAAACTTTCTTATCGTTTCATCAACTTTAAATACTACTGTCTAGAGACTTACTTTTAACCCATAAATGGATTTCTATAGGTGGCATCTCATATGTTCTTTTTTTCACGACAAAACCTTTTGGGTTGTGCCATGTAACGTTTTCATACAAATTCCCGTTGAGGAATGCCGTCTTTACATCCATCTGATGTAACTCTAAATCGTAATGTGCCATGAACACCATTATGATTCTAAAAGAATCCTTGTATAAGACTAGAGAGAAAACTCTCATTATAATCTATTCATTCTCTTTGCGTAAAGCCTTTTCCTATAAGTTGTGCTTTATATCTTCCTATATTCTCTTTAGAGTCACGTTTTGTGTTGTAGACCCTTTTACAGCCTACTGTTTTGGCTCCATTTTATTAATTTCTTCTAAGTCCCAAACATTATTGGTATTCATCGAATTCATTTCAACTTCCATAACTTCTTACCATTTAAACGAGTAAATGCTTCTCATGGCTTCTTGAAATGAGGTGGGATCACCTTTCATTTGAATTTCTTTACTAACATAGACTTCATAGTCATCAGAAAAACTGGTTTACTAATTCTTTGAGACCTTCTGGGGCCTCAGCTACTGGCACTTTCATATGGGGCTATTGTTGCTCTTTATTGCCAAGAGACAATTGATTCTACAAGCTCCTGTATTATAAGATCCTTGTTTACATTATTCATCTTCTTCCAAGAGCTAACAACTGGTGTTGTATTAGTCATACAACATCAACAGGTATTGAGAAACTTGTTGCCCTGAGTCACTGGAGTGGGCACGCAGTCCCTCTTCTCTTCAAGTCTTAGGTCTTTACATACCTCTACATACCATGCTCCCCCAGATCTCCCCCATCTTTTCTAAAAATGGTGTATCTTCAAATATCTTATTTTGGATTTAATCTGTTAAAACCTCATATGGCGCTTTAAGCAACACCTTAACATCTTTGAGGCTGACTACGCTATCTTCCTGTCGAAACTTTAAAAGGTCCAGGAATTTAGCTATTTCTTTGCTTAGGGGTATCATTATTGTGACCGTTGTACTCCTCCAACGGTTGCATTTATCTTAATTAATCTTTATCTCACTCTTAATGAAGTATATCTTTCTTAATTGATCATTATTGTTGTGACCGTTGTACTCCTCCAACGGTCGCATTCATCTTAATTAATCTTTATATCACTCTTAATGAAGATTATCTTTCTTAACTGATCTTTATCTCACTCTTAATAAAGAGTATTTTTCTTAATTGATCTTAATATTCTCCCCCTCGAAATATGGCATGAACTTTACTGTCATAATTTAGAGAACAATTCACAAAACCTATGAACGAGGAGACACTTATAACTTACTTTATTCACATGATTATGTCATGTAAACAAAGTTATTTCTTGATCCGTTTAGGAGTACACTTTTCCTATTTCACTGCAAGAACTCAACGAGGTCTTTCATTAGCGGTATTTTTGCGAGTCACGCTTGCATATTTTCATATCTTTTGGTTAGTATTGACCATGACGATACATTTCTATTGTGCCACGGTCAATACTAGGACAGCATAAGAGCTACCCAAACTTCTCTCGCTATGCGGGATACAAAACATGTGAATCATCACAAAACTTCTCCCGCCATGCAGGATAAATCTATACACAATTTACTATAACGAAAACTTAGTCATGACGACTAAAACATTCACTTATTTCTTTATTTGCCAATTAAATCTTCCCGTTGGTTCCAATTTAATCAGAAAATTAGTAAACTAACAAAAACTAGTCCTGAACTGGCTTGACTCAAGCCTTTTCATTCACATAGACCAGCATTGCAGCCGAGTGATCTCGGTTAAAATTAAAACACACAAGATGCTTCTACATCAATTCTACATCACCATTGGACAGAAAATAGAATTAATACATAAAACTTATAAATGAACTTGAAAGACATATAACTACTCTTCAAAATTAAATTCTTCGTTTGGTTCGAATTTAATTAAAAGATAATCAACATCATTGCAGCGAAACTCGATAATAAATACATTCTATTAGTTCAGGAGCATTTCTTGGTCTTTATCTACTCTCTAGAAAATTGACCATGTTGGTGTAAAATTTATCAGAGATTTAAACTTCAACCTTAAACTCATTATAATATTATTATCATCAACGTTGGTCAGAAAATAACAATATCATAATTTAACATAAACAAATCGGACTACTCTAATTTAAAATTTTCAGTTGGTTCTAATTTAATTAGAGGATAAACATAAACATAATTTACTAAAAGTAATTGCTCTTCAAATTAAATTCTCTCATTGGTTCGCCCAAACCCTAGCTTCATTTGTCTCATCCCCCTTCTCTCTCTATGCCGTGTCGGGATAGAGAGCCGGCGGCGGCCGCCCGTGGCGACCAGAGGAAAAGAGTGGTGGCACTGCTGCGGGGCCCTTTGCCGGTGAGCACGCTCGCCCAAGGCTGAGCATGCCACCGTCGAGCGGCCTTGCGACGTTGCCCTTGACCCTGCGCGGCTCCGCTCCCGGAACCTTAACCCTCATTTTCTTCCTCTCCTTCTCTCTCCTCGCCGCAGTCGTCGGCTTGCTCTCCCCCTTCTCCACCCAAAACACAGTGGCCGGAGAGAAAAGTGATGGCGCTGCCATGGCGCCCTTCGCCGGTGCCCGTGTGAGGTCGGAGCGCTCAGCAGTGGTGCCCATCGAGTGGCATCATGGTGGTGCTCTTTGTGCCGCCACATGTGCTCTTCCCTAAACCCTAGATCCCTTTCTCCTTTGTCAGCCCTCAAAGTAGAAGACGCGGGAGAAGAAGGCGACGCCGCCGTGGGTCCCCTCGCCGAAGCGTGCGCTCCCCTATGGGTGAGCACGCCGCTGTTGAGCGGTCCTATGACGGTGCCCTCAGCCAGGGCTCGTGCGCACGACGATGAGCGTGGCTCGGCTGCTTCTTCCCGCGCGTGGCGGTAGCGACGGCGGCAAGGAACCGGGTAGGTCCTCCTCTTTCTCCGTCCATCCTTCTAGGGTTAGGGTTGGGGTTCAATCCGATTCATCTCCTTCTTGATTTCTTTTCACTTTTCTACCCCAGTCTAGATCTACATACTCACAACCTCTCTCTGATACCATTGATAGGATTTATTGGACCTCTATGTGCAGATCTAGTGGGTAAAACTTGACTTAGATGGGATGACTTGCTGATGTACCTCACTAAACCATGTTGCGGCCCTAGCGCCGGTGACATAGTAGCCACAACAGGTCAGAGTAGAGGTAGCCGTGATGCGCCCACTAGGTCAACGTAGGTAGCAGTGGTGCAGGTGCGGTGCTGCGGCGGCGGTGAAGGCGATGGAGCTTCCTGTCGCTTACAGCGCCCCTCTTGATCTGTCTATGGATAGGACATCGGTGAGGTGCTGGCGGCTGCGGTGAACCTTATTTCTTGTGCCTCGGTCCTCACATTCCTCTTTATAGCGCTGCGCGATGGGGTCCCATTAGCCAGGAAAACAGCTGGGTGCCTCGATTACGGCGCGGATCAAGGACCCAATTGGCCATTGGGCCAACTGGATATCAATCTAACATTGAGCACGTTGTCGCCGCAGGGGGCACCGTTCATCTTGCGCTGGCGCAGGTGGAGTCGGCTGATCATGGGCTCAGCTGGCGCCTTCCAGTACCGCGTGCTTGTCGGCATGAAGGGCATCCCGGCACACGCCCGATCTTTCGAGGTGGCCCAGATGATTCTCAGGTCCTCAGGCACCAAGGCGGAGATCACCAACCCAGACACCATCAATGACCCAGACGATGAGCGGGAGTTCTTCATTACTACATGGTGTGCCCATCCTAACTTGATACCTGATGAGAAGATTATGGCGGTTTCAGAGCCGGAGGAGGAGCAAGACGGTGGCCCACCGAGCTACCTCCGCCCGTGGAAAGTCATCCATGATGAGGTCCCGGGCCCTGAGGTACCTCGTCTGCCTGCACCTCGTCGAATTCTAGGACTGGCACACTCCGCCGCCGTCCTCCGACGATGATTACGGCCAGCACGACTCCGACAGCGATAGCGGCGACAACAATTACAACAGATACTGGCCAGGCTTCACTGACTCCGGCGGCGTTAGGGCACGGCCACGGACAACGCGGTTCAGCTCCGAGCAGGACCCAAGGCTCCGGGCCCACCTTTTGGCCATGTCAGCAGGCGGACGTCATCATAGTGGGCTAGTTCTACTGCCCGATCACATCACCGCACGACGCCATGCCCTACTCCCCAAGTGTGGGGGTATTAACCCCTATACCCTTACGGCTAGGCTTGGGCCGGCTCGGATCAGAGGGTCCGATCCACTAAAAGACGACGTGCGTCTCGGCCAACCTGTTCGGAGTCCCGCGCAAGGAGTCAAGACAGATTTGGCGATCAAGCGAGATCCTGGTCGGTTAGAATAGGAATCCTTATCCGGCCACCTATGGCAATTATAACTGGCTAGGATTAGTTTCCAGATCTGTAACCCTATCCCCCGGACTATATAAGGCGGGCAGGGGACCCCTCTAAAAAACATCTCTCATTGACATACAACAATACAATCAGATGCAGGACGTAGGTATTACGCCTTCGCGGCGGCCGAACCTGGATAAAACCTCGTGTCTGTCTTGCGTCACCGTCTTGTTTGTAGCTTGTGCATCTGTCTGCCGACAATCTACTACCTTGGGCATACCCCTAGGTAGACTGCCGACCATATTTCGTCGACAGTGGCGCGCCAGGTAGGGGGTGTGCGTACTGCTCTCCAAGCGAACAAGATGGTCATCATCTCCGGCTCCGTGGCTACGCCGAATGGCCTCACGTTCACCGTCGGCCAGATCACCTGGACTACTGGCTCTGATGACTTCATTGCCATGATCACGGAGGAGGCGCGGATTCAACCCGCGTCGACCACTGCTTCACCTGCATCGGCTACGGCTCCAACCACGGTGGATCTGGCTCCGACCACGGTGGATTTGGCTTCGACCACGGTGGATCTGGCTCCGACCACGGTGGATCTGGCTCCGACCACGATGGATCTAGCTCCGACCACGTCCGCATCACCTTCAGCCACGCCGACAACCCATCATCCGCTTCCTCGCTACAAAGGGAAGCAGATCGACAACACCGACCTGCTCGATTCCATCGATCGTGTCGGCACCAAACTTGCTGAAACCCTAGCTCTGGTAAGTTCAATTCAAAGTCAACCTAATGAGCAGGTAACCGCTACCCACAACAGATCTACCCGACCAGCTCGGGCCAGTCACCCTGCACGACTCGGTACAGATCTCGTGGTCACATCTACTCCTGAAGGGCGCTCCGCTCATCGTCGGCCAGCCCCTGCGACGGGTCTCCGGCTCTCCGAGTACGAAGCCTCGATGGAGAACCACCAGGCCCAGCCCTATGGCTTGCGCAACTTCGTCAACATGGTCCGGATTGAGGATTATCAAGAAGGATCGATCCACACAGTTCAAGAGGGTGGTTCAAGCTCTTCGTCTGGCATCGCATCTAATGCCTCCGTTCACACCGAGCTCCAGCATCACGACGATGAAGGCGTTGAATACGATCTGGATATCCCAGACCATGCCCCGGGGTACCCGCGATTCCCCTCCTTCCCACCAAGGCGAGGAGACTTGATCAATGTTGTCAGTAACGACGAACCACCAGCAGCCGGTGAGACGTAACAAGAAAGGCTAGCACGCGAAGCACGCAATATTGACCAGTTTAATCGCCAACAAATCGAAGCCGAGGCAGAAGAGGAAGCCCGACGCATAAGGGTCTAGCCACATGATCTTAACAATGCCTTTGACAGGGTGGGGGACAAGCAGGTCTTCAGGACTCCAAGCGCCAACGTAGCCGTTGCTATGGCGACAATGCAACGACTACCCAATACCCTAGAAACTCAGGCAGTTCGTGATGATATACAAGCTTACCTGATAGCTGCTATGGCCCAGACCGCAGAAATTGTAAATCAAGCCCGGGCTCCATCCGTATCAGTCGAATCAAGCCACAGCCGCCAGTACTCAAGTCGCTCACAGCCACCCAACCAACGTGGCTCACACAACAACGACCCATCAGACAACCGTCAAGGCGGAAACGGTGGCCATGATGGTGGTCGGGACGACAACCGCCGCCGGGATGACAACCATCGAGACAACTGTGATAATCGCCATGATAACCGCGGTCGTAGGGTTAATCCGGGTGGCAACCGAGATCGTCATGATGGCAATAACGATCTCCGCCATTACCTCGGAGAACGCGATCTGTGTGATCGCATCAACCAAAGAGCCAATGATCGTGCGTCCCACGAAAGCTATCGCTGCATGGAATATGATACTGCCCACGGCCCTCCGGGTTTGAAGCAGTTTACTCCGCATCTTTGCCAAGTCATATGGCCCAAGAACTTCAAGCTTGAAAAACTTCAGAAGTACGACGGCAAGGAGAACCCTGAATTATGGGTCATGCTCTATGAAACCGCGTGCAGGTCAGCCATGGCTGACGAGCACGTCATGTCTAACTACTTCCCAGTCGCTGTTGGTCATGCAGGTCACCAATAGCTGGTCAGCTTGTCGGCGAACTACTTCGATTCTTGGTAAGAACTCAAGCAAGCTTTCATCGACAACTTCATTGCCACTTGTGAGCAACCTGGCAACAAATATGATCTGCAGCGGATTCGAGACCGGAAAGATGAGCCACTACGCGAGTACGTCCGACGTTTCTTGGAGATGCGCATCAAGGTCCCGTCAATCTCTGACAACGAGGCAATCGAGGCTTTCATCACTGGTCTCCGCTTCCACGATGCCCTACGGGACAAGCTCCTCTGCAAGAGACCTGAATCAGTCACAGCGCTCCTGGCCACTGCCAAGAAATATGCGGATGCCGACGACACTAAAAAGATAATCATCAAAGAGGCAGCAAGGGTTCCACGCTCCGACCACCCCCCACACCACGACGACTACCGCGGCAACCGTGGTCGGAACGACAATTTTGATCGCCGCAACCAGCGCAACGACCCCCGTGACCACTGCGACCAGCGTAATCAGCGGCGTAATCGCCGTGACGATTACAGGAGCAAGCGTGCCCGGGAAGACGACGGCGAGGTCAACACTGTCAAAAAAGGTGGCAGACGTCGCAACTACGAAGAAGACTATGCCAAAGCATTGAAAGGGCCCTGCCAGCTCCATCCCAAGTCAAACCATACCATGGAGAGCTGCCGCGTTCTCAAGTCTATCTACACGCGTCAACAGGCTCCGGATACGTCCGACAAGCCTAACGATGCAGGGGAACAGCGCAACGAGGACAACGACGATGAAGACGCAGATCCCCGTCACAAGTATGTCAAGCCAACCGATCGCGTGCACACCATCATTGGAGGCAAAGTGTCCATCGAGACCAAACGAGAACGCAAGCTGCTCGCCCGTGCTTGCTTAAATGTGGCCAACACCGACAACCTCATCGCCGATCCGCGGCTCCCTCCTTGGTCTCACCGCGAGATCTCCTTCAGCAGAAAAGACCAATGGGCCGCAATACCTAAACCAGGATGTTTTCCCCTGGTCCTCGATCCTTGTATCAACAAGGTTCAGTTCGATAGGGTGCTGATTGACGGCGGCAGCTCCATCGATATACTGTTCAAGAATAGTCTGCCAGCACTGAAGATAACCCAGGCGGATCTCAAGCCATACGAGGCACAGTTCTAGGGTGTTCTCCCCGGACAGAGCTCCACACCTCTCGGGCAGATCATGCTACCTGTGCAATTTGGGACCTCGGACCACTTCCGCACCGACTACGTCAACTTCGTGGTCGCTGACTTCGACGGCACCTACCATGCTATCTTGGGCCGACCATCGCTCACTAGGTTCATGGCCATACCTCATTACAGGTATCTGGTGCTGAAGATGCCTACCGAGAAAGGAGTTCTAACCCTCAGGGGCAATGTATACGCAGCTTATACCTGCGAGGATGACAACATCAAAATAGCAGAGGCTCACGACCTCTCTATTCGCATGGCCGAGACCATGCTCGACGCCAAGAAGACCTCGGCCGATCACCTAGAGATCCCAGAGCTCGAGGCTCCACGCAAGAACACCAAGTCCAAGGAGCACAAGGTGATCCAGCTGGTCGACGGCGATCCCAGCAAAATGGCCCTTATAGGGGCCAACCTGGATCCCAAATAGGAAGACGCGCTCGTCAGGTTCTTGAGGAGCAACATGGATGTGTTCGCATGGAAACCTACTAACATGCCCGGTGTACCTCGGAACTTGATCGAGCACTCCTTGAATGTCAATGGCAAAGCCAAACCTATCAAGCAGAAGCTACGACGGTTCGCTCGCGACAAGAAGGAGGCGATTAGGGTAGAAGTTACACAGCTTTTGGCAGCCAGATTTATCAAAGAAGTGTATCATCCGGAGTGGTTAGCCAACCCGGTTCTTGTACGCAAAAAGAATAATGAATGGAGAATGTGCGTTGATTACACTGATCTCAACAAACACTGCCCTAAGGACCCATTCGGCTTACCTCGCATAGACGAGGTCATAGATTCAACCGCCGGTTGTGAGCTGCTTTCCTTTCTCGATTGCTACTCTGGTTATTACCAGATCGCTCTCAAAAAGGACGACCAAATCAAGACATCTTTTATCACGCCTTTCGGCGCCTACTGCTACACGACCATGTCGTTCGGGCTCAAGAACGCCGGGGCTACATACCAACGCGCTATACAGGCCTGCCTCAAAGACGAGATAAAAGACGACCTCGTCGAGGCTTATGTTGATGATGTAGTTGTCAAAACCAAGGAAGCACATACCCTTGTTGACAACCTGGAATGCACCTTCGCAGCCCTTAACACATTCCAATGGAAATTAAACCCAAAGAAGTGTATTTTTGGTGTTCCTTCTGGCATACTGCTTGGCAACGTCGTCAGTCATGATGGCATATGCCCTAACCCGGAGAATGTCAAAGCTGTCTTGGACATGAAGCCGCCCAAAAAGGTGAAGGATGTTCAGAAGCTTATCGGATGCATGGCCGCTCTCAGCCGTTTCATATCAAGATTAGGCGAAAAGGGATTACCGTTCTTTAAACTGCTCAAAGCATCTGAGAAGTTTGAGTGGTCGGAGGAAGCAGACGCTGCCTTCACACAGCTGAAACAATACCTTACGTCACCTCCAGTCCTCACCGCTCCCAGAGAAGACGAAACACTCTTGCTTTACATTGCGGCGACTAATCGAGTGGTCTCCACTGCCATGGTGGTCGAGTGCGACGAGCCTGGCCATGTCTACAAGGTACAGCGACTGATTTATTTCATCAGTGAGGTACTCAATGAATCCAAGACCAGGTACCCACAGATTCAGAAAATTGATCTACGCCATACTGATAACATCCCAAAAGTTGAAACATTACTTCGACGGATATTGTGTGGTGGTCATGACTGAGTACCCTCTGCGAGACATCATTAGTAACAAGGATGCGAATGGGCGCATCGTCAAATGGGCAATGGAGCTATGCCCCTTCTCCTTGGAGTTCGCAAGCCGTACTACAATCAAGTCTCAGGCACTCGTCGATTTCATCGTCGAGTGGACAGACTTAAGCACACCTACCTCTCAGGGGCCCGATGAATATTGGAAGATGTACTTCGACGACTCTCTCAACATCGACGGCGTAG
Organism: Miscanthus floridulus; assembly: GCF_019320115.1. NCBI lineage: Eukaryota > Viridiplantae > Streptophyta > Magnoliopsida > Poales > Poaceae > Miscanthus > Miscanthus floridulus. The sequence goes on along the minus strand of NC_089589.1, from coordinate 18,880,501 downwards.
GAGCAGGAGTCCTTTTCGTATCACCATCCAAGGAGCAGCTCCGGTACGTCCTCAGGATTTATTTCCCAGCATCTAATAATGTCGCTGAATACGAAGCATGCCTACATGGTTTGCGCATTACGGTCGAGCTCAGTGTTAAACGTCTCTATGTCTACGGAGACTTGGCTCTAGTCATCAACCAACTCAACAAGGACTGGGACACGACCAGCGAAAAGATGGATGCATACTGCAAATTGATCAGAAAGCTGGAAGGCAAGTTCTATGGCATCGAGTACACACACGTGGTCCGGGACAAAAATCAAGCAGCAGATGCACTGTCAAAGTTAGGATCATCCCGAGCCAAAGTCCCACATGGCGTATTCGTCCAAGACCTGCTCACGCCTTCCATCGAAGAGGAAGATCCCACGGTCGACAAGCCTCTATACCAGCAATTGGTGGCTACGGTTCCAGCGTCAAGCACCACCGAGCCACCTCCGACCACTCATGAGCCCAACTAGAGAGTACCTTTCATCAAGTACCTGACAGATGGCAGCGGTTACACTGATCGGACAGAAAACGAGCGTCTGATGCGTCGTAGTAAGCAGTATCTGCTCGTCGATGGCAAGTTATGGCGCAAGAACACAAAGGAGGAAATCTTGATGAAGTGTATAACCCAGGAGGATGGCGAACATCTTCTAGACCAAATCCACTCTAGCTCCTGCGGCAACCACGCGGCCTCAAGAACGCTGGTCGGCAAGGCTTTCCGAGCAGGGTTCTATTGGCCGTCAGCGGTAGCCGATGCAGAGAAGCTAGCCCGCCACTGTGAGGGTTGTCAGTTCTTCGCTAAGAGAATCCACGTACCAGCACATGAGATCCAGACAATACCAGCCTCTTGGCCCTTCGCATGCTGGGGACTGGATCGGACCCTTCAAACCGGCTCTAGGGAAATTTACATGTGTCTTTGTGCTGATCGACAAATTTTCTAAGTGGATAGAGTACATGCCTCTGGTACAGGCATCCTCAAAAAAGGCTGTCACGTTCCTCGACCAAGTCATCCACCGCTTCGGCATACCCAACAGCATCATCACTGATCTGGGTACTCAGTTCACCGGGAACGCTTTTTGGGACTTCTGCGATAAAAGGAGCATAGTAGTAAAATACGTCTCGGTGGCGTACCCTAGAGCTAATGGACAGGTCGAGCAGGCAAACGGTATGATTTTGGACGCATTGAAGAAGAGAATGTACAGAGAAAACGATAAAGCTCCTAGAAGATGGCTCAAAGAGTTACCAGCCATAGTCTAGGGCCTCAGAACTCAGCCCAGTCGTAACACTGGTGTCTCACCATACTTTATGGTTTACGGCGCTGAGGCAGTCCTCCCAGCAGATATAGCTTTCAGATCAGCACGGGTAGAGAACTTCGACGAAGGCAAGGTCAATGAAGTACGGGAGCTAGAAGTGAATAGTGCAGAAGAGAAGCGGCTCGATTCTTGCGTACGTATGGCCAAATACCTTGCTGTTTTGCGCAGGTACTACAACAAGAACGTTAAAAAGCGGTTCTTTATGGTCGGGGACCTGGTCCTAAAGTGGAAGACGAATCAGGCTGGTGTCCATAAACTCGCAACTCCATGGGAAGGGCCCTTCATGATCAAGGAAGTCACACGACCAACGTCTTACAGGTTTGCTCACCTGGACGGTACGGACGTACCCAATTCATGGCACATCAACAAGCTTAGGCGTTTCTATGCTTAACTACTAAGATGTGTACTCCTCTTGTACTTTCGAATTAATTCAATAAAGCTATTATGATTTCTCTGACCACTCTGATGTGTCACTTCGAATTTTACGGTCATTCTAACTTAGCCAGTCAAAGCCGACCACCATTTCTTCCTGGGTTTTCGGAGCAGGCCCTGTCTCCGGTTCTCCCCAATGCGTGCATGGGATCCGCTCTCTACGCTACGGGTGATCGGCAGGTCCCCCCTGGTTTGACTTGTCCGCATCTACGTGTGCACAGGTCACGCACCTCACACTCCGACCACATGGCAAATCAGGGCCGTACAAACTTTTCAGGATGACGTGTCGAGTAAACTGGTACAACTAAACAGAACGCTAACATGTTCTCACTTAGTTACACCAACATGGGTCTCAAGCTTAAATACGTTTTATACAAAACAAACAAGCTTATGATGATATACAGTTACGTTATTACAAGCTTGCCTGAAGAGGTACAAGTTTACAATAACACAACTATATCCTTCTTCTATAGCTCTAGCCTATCCTGTTGGCAGGTCGGGTCACGCGGCACCTGCTGCTCGCTGCTTCCGACATCCTGCTCGAGTCTTGGGGACTCTTGTACTGGTCGAGCTGAAGAGGATGGCCCCGCCGCTGCCTGGCTGGTCGAGACCGCAGGCTTCGCCGGTTGGCTCACAACTGATGGCGTTTCCAGCTGACTTGTTGATGGCGTACCCTGTACAGGTGTTGTCCCACCTCCACATAGGTTAATGTCGCCAATTATCTTTGAAGATAGGTCCAGCTGGGTCATCCGAAGCTCCTCAGCCTTGTCTGGATCTACCTCCTTTGGGTACCCAGCCTCCAGGCGCTTGAGATCGATCAGGGGGTAGTGGGCACGCACCATGCTTAGCACATGTGCGCCTGTGTACTCACCCGCCTCCTTCATGAACTCTTGGAACCATCCCCATGCCTTTCGGCATCTCTCGACCAGTCCGAGCTGCGGCGTCCTTGGCACTTCCTCTGTAAGCGCTGGGTCGATAAGGTTGAGGATGGGCAAAATGCCAGTTGCCACTTCCTGGCACCGGTTCTTCCATGTGTTCCAATCCTCGGTGATCTCTAGGCATCGCGCCTTCCAGCCGTCACGATCTTTCATCACGGTTTCCAGATGCTTCTTGGCATTGACTTTTAAAACTGCAAACCGCATAAGACATTAAAATGTCACGCCATGACAAGATAAGGCGGGCAATAGAGTGAGCAAGGTGGTCTGGAACACTTACTTTTCAGTTCCTCCTTCATCTTGGTTGTGCGGTCCCGGAGTTGCGACTAGTCGTGCGCCAGCTTCTTGTTGTCCTCCTTTAGGCGACCACACTCTACGGCCACACGGCTATTCTCCTCTTGGAGACGGACTACTTCGACTTCTAAGCCTGCACTACAGCTATTATTACCAACAATGCAACAACACGTGTCATGTACTTGTTGTGATAAAGTGATAACTTACTTGTTTTTTCCTGCTCGTGTTCCGTCCTCTCTTGGTTGGCGGCTTCAAGTTGGTGGCACAAGCGTTCCACCTCGGCCGCCAGTTCTTTGTTGCTTGCTGTGATCCCCTCAATCTGGTCGAAGCACTTCTTTTGGTACCTTGCGGTCTTCATTAAGTCCTGCATGTAAAAAAGCTAAGTCAGACAGTTTGACTGGATAACAGGATCATGTGGTCAAGCAAAACATACCTAGACTTCCGTCACCAGACGTTTTGCCGCTCGTTCAACTTTCATAGTCTCTTCGACCTCTGGGATTTCCTCATGCACAACCCATTGGTCGTTCTGCCAGCGCGACACATATACATGTTGTCGTTTGTCCTAGGGACGGCCCAGGACCTCCTCTACTTCGTCCTCTTTGGCCTCTTCTTCGGGCAGCGGTGCTGGTCCGGAGTTTGCAGTTTCTGCGATCACTATGGCCTTCCCACGGGCCGTAGCATCGGCAAATGTGCTCTATGCCACCTTCGGCTGCTGCTCCTCGGTTGGGTCTGCTACTCTTGGCGCCGAAGTGTCCCCCTCAGCAGGGTTAGTGCTTGGAGCACCTGTACTTGGCTCGGCTATCCCCTTGACCACCTGCTCGAGGACTGTTGTCTGGCCGCTCGTCTGCTGGGGTTTCGGTGGACTTTCTGCTATATGTTCCTCCATAGCCGGCTGCTGGGCAGTTTTCTCTAACACTGCTGGTGGAGCCACGCCGCTTCTGGCTAGTTGGTCAGGATTTTTGGTGGATGCCGACCTAATATATCTGAGATAAGTTCAGAAGACAACAGTATTCAAGATAAATTGTAAGCTTACATCAAGGTTACAAATACTTACAGCTTGGAACCGCCGAATGATGTGGCGAAGGCGCGTCTCTTCGGCCGCGCCTGCTCCACATGCTCTGCGGGTGCCACCTGGTCTCCCTCTACGACCAGCATCGGCGCTGGGGCTTGATGCTCGACCCCTTTGCCGCTTGTCCTCTGCACTGCAGTGGTCGGCAATGCGGGTTTATTTGGCACAAAGGAGCCACCTTGCTCCATCGACTCCAGTTGCCTCCTCCTCTTTCGAGGGACGAGTCGAAAGATGTCTGCATCCTCTGTTTCATTGTCCGACAATGTAAAGATCGCTTGACGATGCTTGCTGGCCGCTGACCGTTTCCCAGCAGCTCTGGTCGCTGTCTCCTCCCCAACTCCGAGCACGGCCTAGTCGACGTCTTGGATCCCGGCGCTGGTCTGGGCGGTTGGGTCTGGTACTTGCGGCCAATCTACACCGGGGGGTGGAGACACATACACCGTTGCTCTATCATGACCATTAATCTAGGAAACACATAGGAGATAACATAGTAAGTTTTTGTTATAACATAAAACTATGGGTACAAGGCAGAATGATTTACCTTTGGGGGAGGTCGGGCAAGCTTGAAAGCGTGCTCGATGTCGCTCAATCTGACATAATTTGGATCAGCTAAGTTAAATAGCTCTCCAATTCTAGCTTTGACTTCGACCTTGTCAAGCGCCTCTTGCCTGGTCCTCGTTGGATCTGCGCTACCCTAGTACTCGTAGCCAGGATGTACCCTCCTCTGGTAGGGCTGGATCCTTCGGCTGATGAAGTTTCTGACCACGCTTGGACCATCCAGTTTCCTCCATAGGATCATCCCAAGTAGTTCTTGGATCTGTTCCAGGTGCTCGGGCTTTTCCGACCAGCTGTTCTTCTTCTCCGGAATGAATCCCACGTCGCACAGTGTGGTCGTGTTCGGCTCTTCGCGGATGTAGAACCACTTCTTGTACCAGTCGTCCAGCGATGTGTTCCAAGGGCAGTGCAAGTACTGGGCATTCATCCCGTCACGCAGATTGAGGTACACACCTCCGGCTATCTTCGAACCACCGCTTCCTTTCTTCTGCAGACAGAAAAGATGGCGAAAGAAGTCGAAATGGGGCTGGAAGCCACCATATGCTTCGCAAAGATGAATGAAGGTGGAGACAAGAAGAATCGAGTTGGGATGCAGATTGCAAATCCCAATCTCATAATACAAACAGAGCCCCTGAAGGAAAGGGTGCACTAGAACCCCAAAACCCCGCTTGAAGAAATCTTCAAAAACCACAATCTCACCTGGTTGTGGATCGGGGTACCCTTCTCCTCCCGGCGCGCGCCATCCTGCGAGTGCCTTGTTGTGGAGTACTCCCATGATGACAAGGTCTTCGATGGTCTGCTCGTTGCTTCTTGACTTCCACCACTCCTTCGCCATGACTCCGGTTTTCTTCTAGGCGTCACTCTTCGCCATGAATCCGCCCTTGCTGATGGAGGTGGATATGGTGGAGGGGTGATTGGTGATGATTTCGGAGGTATTAGAGTTGGCAAGAGGAAGAAGAAGGCTGCGGCGGCGAATGGTAATGGGGATCGGTAAAAAGTAACTTACCAGTTCTATATAATAAATAACCAAGAGTTCCACCGTTTTGTCTGTCTGAGATTCTTGGGAGACATGCGCACGCGCCGCAGACGGTTGTTTTCACAACCTCGAGATCTATGCCAATATATGCGTCCCTTTGTTACCAGTGTACGCGCCTCTTCGTTGCTAGTGTGAGAGGGCCCACACTGATGCACCTCCTTACAGGTGCCGAGCGATTGTTTGCTTGAAAGGAAAAGAAGGCAGTATGCCGTGCTATACTCGTCTGATTTTTTGACCAGACGTGTTAGATTAGACTTGACAGAGTAAGAAGATAAATAAATACACCAAATAATAGTATAAGTGGCATTCGTTTCTTCGCTGCATGTCTCGTGCTCAGGGATGGTCCAGACCACTACCGTGCTCAGGGATGGTCCAGACCACCACCGTACTCGGGGACTGCTCCGACCACTATCGTGCTCAGGGACTGCTCCGACCACTACCGTGCTCGGGGACTGCCTAGACCACTACCGTGCTCGGGGACTGCCCAGACCACTACCGTGCTCGGGGACTGCCCCGACCACTACTATGCTCGGGGACTGTTCCGAAGAATGCTCGGCGATTGCTCTCCTCGGCTACATGTGATTTTTTCTCACATACAGTTGAGAGACATTTATTTAGACCTTGCTACAAGGCTTATACTTTGCCTTCCAGCAAGCTCGGGGACTACATCGGTACGATGCACCTGCCGGTGCATCTCGTATTGATTGTACGATGATTGGATTCTTAACTTCAGTAGAAATTCTTTTTAGACCCTGGCACCACGTGCCTGCGTCATCCACTACCAGGCTCGGGGACTAAGTGGGCACACTTCACCTTGTGGTGAATGTGTTTATTTAATCGACCCCTACGCTTTGACTGATTGTCAGGATTACTATCGTGCTCGGGAACTGTCCCGACCACTGCTCGGAGACCGCTCTCCTCGGCTACATGTGATTTGTACTCACATACAGTTGAGAGACATTTATTTAGACCTTGCTACAAGGCTTATACTTTGCCTTCCAGCAAGCTCAGGGACTACATCGGTACGATGCACCTGCCGGTGCATCTCGTATCGCTTGTATTATGATTGGATTTTCAACTTGAATGGGAATTCTTTTTAGACCCTGGCACCACGTGCCTGCGTCACCTACTACCAGGCTCGGGGACTAAGTGGGTATACTTCACCTTGCGGTGAATGTGTTTATTTTATCGACCCCTACGCTCTGAATGTTGGCCATAACAACTACTGTACAAGGGTTACTTATATTTCTTTTCAGAAATACAAGTGGGCACACTTGATGAGGAAAGAAATCTTTTTCTTTTTTCTTTAAGAGCACCATGCATTCTTCGGACAACCGGAATCTTCGGCTATAATCGTGGTCTACCGCTCTCTGTACTGATCAGAATGCTGGCGCATTTGATTGGTCAATGTTTTAATCAGTTGAAAATGACATGAAGACGGATTGCATTAGTCGAAGGAGATCAAACGGCGTGTCGCGGCATAATACATGGTGCTCGAGGACTAGCTGTGGGGGTATTAACCCCTATACCCTTACGGCTAGGCTTGGGCCGGCTCGGATCAGAGGGTCCGGTCCACTAAAAGACGACGTGCGGCCCGACTAACCTGTTCGGAGTCCCGCGCAAGGAGTCAAGATAGATTTGACGATCATGCAAGATCCTGGTCGGTTAGAATAGGAATCCTTATCCGGCCACCTATGGCAATTGTAACTGACTATGATTAGTTTCCAGATCTGTAACCCTGTCCCCCGGACTATATAAGGCGGGCAGGGGACCCCTCTAAAAACATCTCTCATTGACATACAGCAATACAATCAGACACATGACGTAGGTATTACGCCTTCGCGGCGGCCGACCCGGCCGAACCTGGATAAAACCTCGTGTCTGTCTTGCGTCACCATCTTATTTGTAGCTTGCGCATCTGTCTGTCGATAATCTACTATCTTGAACATATTCCTAGATAGACTGTCGACCATATTTCGTCGACACCGAGCAGCAGCAGGATTCCCGGACTCGGAGCGATGTGTGTCGACGTGCCCGTGGGCTATGCGGTTGACTCCATGCCCTGGGCCGGTTCCTGTCATGTCACTGGCCGCGGATCTGATGTGCGTTGAGGCGGGCCTCTGCGCCACGCCGAAAGCTGCTACTAGCTTATTTGACACCTCGGTCCACTCGTTCGACCGTGACCCGAGTAAGCCTGCCATACCTCATGGAGTGGGCATCGGGGCATCGTGGGGAGCATGCTTGATCTCATCATGGGCCGCTCCCTCTGCTACGCTGCTGGAGAAGACGATGGGCCCTCGTTTCTCTTTGAGCTTAGTGCACCGGGCGTGATGGACCACTCCGCCCTCGTCCACGAAGTCGATATTTGGCTTTCAGGCCTTGAGGAGGCCCTCAGTTCTGGGCGAGCTTTGCTGATGGGCCGACCTACACGGGGGCTGAGCTTCTAGCCTCTGCGCCGGCAGGAGTCGAAGCCGCAGATCCCTGCCCCGGCCTCTCTGAAAACGATGAGGCCATCCGTCGCCGCGCTCCGGTCGTCTCGTCGACAGAGGAGTTCATCGCCTCCTACAAGAAGCCACTCCAGCAGCCCATACTATCGACGCCACGCCTGCGCTCAACCAAAGCCGTGACGACCAGCGACGATGAGGACTGGATACCCAAGAGGAGTGCCCGTTTGGCCGCCAAGAGCAGATTCAGAGCTGAGAAACCTGAGGCACAAGCTAGGAAGGTCATGATGAAGAAGCTGGGCTTCGAGGTCGAGACGGAGCTCCCAGATGAAGCATCCTTTGACGAGTTCCAGACCGCGTTTCAGCTACCGCTCTCGTCGTCCAAGCGTAAAACCATGAAGGTGTTGTTCCCGGGCAGGAAGCAGCGGGCACTCGGTGCCGTTTGCGCCGCCCAGTGAACCCTTGTCCCCCTGTCGCGACAATAGTTTATCATGTTAAGTCAGAACGTCTTTGTCTAGAATGTACGAGGGCTGAACATGCGCGCGCGTAGAGCTGTCGTACGCGAGTTCTTGCTGCAAGAACACGTCTCCGCGCTGTGCTTGGTAGAGACAAAACTCGATGTACTATCCCCCTCCTTAGGCACTGATGGGAGCTGGGTTTGACTATGTGTGATTGCCTTCTGTGGGAGCTTCCGGCGGGATTGTGCTTGCCTGGTCACGTGATGTCTGGGTGGTGACTGATCGCAATTGTCGCGCGTTTTCGGTCATGGTCTCCATCGCTCCCACGTCCTCGCCTTCGGCACCGTGGACGCTGTCGTCAGTATACGGTCCGGTGCTGGACGAGCTCAAGCCGGCCTTCCTCAACGGGATCCGTGAGGTCCGCGCCCAGGCCTCGGGGCCATTCCTGATATGCGGCGACTTCAACCAGATTTACCGCGCCGCTGACAAAAACAACAGCCGCCTCAATCTCAGGCACATGAGGCGTTTTCGTCGGTTACTTGACGACTGTCAGCTTGAGGAGCTATTGTCGGTGTACATGGAGTACCTCTAGGAGTAGATTCGGGGTAAAGCTTCTTACTCAGATGGGGAAACAATTGTTGTACCTTGGGATGGGTCACCCTTTCGGTACATGGCCACCGGTGTCGTGGCAGATCCGACGTAGACGCCGGTAGCGTTGTAGTGGCGATGCAGTGGTGACGGCGGTGCGGTGGGGCATCCCGTCGCTGGCAGCACTTCTCGTTAGATCGGATTAGGTTTCTGTGAGTGGTTACGACGGCTCCAGTCAATTTTGTTATCCGAGCCCGGTTCCCCACTCCTCTATTTATAGTGCTGTGTGACAGGGGCCCACTAACCATATTAGGGTTGGGCGCCCCCGATTAGGGCGCAGATCCAAGAGCCCAATAGGCCGTTGGGCCTATTAGTGGAGATCAACTAACATTCTCCCCCTTGATCTCATTACTATTTTTCAATTTCATATCATTTACTTTTGTTCATTCCATTACAGATTAGCGCATAGTGCATATCTCATCGTCACGGTCCATTGCCGATAGATTTAACAGCTATAACACACTACTCTGTTCTGAAATAGATACTTATCTGTGGGCCTTCTTTTGTCCAGGAATTTTAGGCTTTCCCTTAAACCCATGCTAGCTACACGTTGGGTGGTAAGCCTTTTGTAAGCGGATCCGCGAGCATCTTTTCTGTACTTATATGTTCAAGACTTATGACATGATCCCGGACTTTATCTTTCACAACATAATACTTTATGTCATTGTGTTTGGTAGCACCACTTGACTTATTGTTGTGAGCATACTGTACTGCCGGATTATTATCGCAGTATAACTTAAGTGGTCTATAGATGTCGTCAACCACCTTCAAACCGGGTATGAACTTCTTTAGCTAGTTCACCTGTCCCGTTGCCTCATAACACGCTACAAACCCGGCATATATTATGGATGATGTAGTGACGGTTTGCTTTGAGCTTTTCCATGAAATAGCTCCCCCTGTGAGAGTGAATTCATATCTAGACATGAATTTTCTATCATCTCCCGCATAATCAGAATCTGAATATCCCACTATATGGAGTGAATCAAATCTTCTATACGTCATCATGAGGCCTTTCGTTCCTTGCAAATAACGCAAGACTTTCTTTACTAATTTCTATTGTTCTGTTTCAGAATTGCTCTAGAATCTGCCAAGTAACCCGGTAACAAATGCCAAGTCAGGGCGCGTACATACTTGAGCATATTACAAGCTTCCGACAACTGAAGCACATGGAACCGTTTTCATTTGATCAATCTCATATTGGTTCCTGGGGCATTAAAAATCCCCATATCTGTCGCCCTTGACTATAGGAACAGGCGAGGGACTATATTTGTGCATACATAATTTCTTTAAGATCTTTTCTATGTAAGCCTTTTGTGACAGTCCTTATACCCCTTTACTTCTATCTTGGTGAATCACGATCTCTAGAACGAACGAAGCTTCACCAAGATCTTTCATATCAAATTTTGAGGATAAAAACTTCTTTGTCTCCAACAGTGGACTGACATCACTACTAGCAAGTAAGATATCATCCACATACAGGACAGGGAAGATAAACTTCCCATTCTTAAACTTTGCATAGACACAATTGTCCTCTACATTCTCTTTAAAACCCAAAATTCCTTATTGTCTGATCTAACTTCAAGTACCACTGTCTTGAAGCTTGTTTTAATCCATAAATGGATTTCTTTAGGCGGCATCCCATTCGTTCTTTTCCTTCCATGACAAAACCCTTTGGTTGTGCCATGTAAATATTTTCCTCCAAGTCCTCGTTGAGAAATGCCGTCTTTACATCCATCTAATGTAATTCTAAATCGTAATGTGCCACTAATGCCATTATGATTCTGAAGGAATCCTTAAATGAGACTGGAGAAAAGGCTCATTGTAATCCATTCCTTTTCTTTGCGTAAAGCCTTTTACCATAAGTTGCACTTTATATCTCTCTATATTTCCTTGGGAGTAAGTTTTGTTTTGTAGACCCATTTACAGCCTACTGTTTTGGCTCTTTTAGAAATTATCTTCAAGTTCCAAACTTTATTGGCATTCATAGATTTCATTTCATCTTCCATGGCCTCAAGCCACTTTGATGAATGATCACTTTTCATTGCTTATTCAAATGAGGTGGGATCATCCTCCATTTGAAATTCCTCAGTGTTGTATACTTCATTGTCAGCAGAAATAGCTGATTTTCTAACTCTTTAAAACCGTCTAAGGACCTCCATATTTGGCACATCTTCTGTTTGAGGCTGTTGTTGCTCCTCTTCATGTGTGGCAATAGATTCTATAGGATCCTGAAGAATAGGTTCCTCATGGTCATTCATTGTTGCCACAGGCGGAATAACAACAGGTGCTGACACCACAGTATCTTGCACTGTCGGTGCAGCAACAACAGGTAGTGAGAAAATTGGCCCATGAATCATTGGAGTGGGCGCATACACCCGCTTCTCTTTAAGGTCAATTTCTCGAGCTACCATGCTCCCCCTCATCAATTCATCCTTTAGGAAGACAGCGTGTCTCGTTTCCACAAATTTTGTATGTCTCTCTAGACAGTAGAAATGAAAACCTTTTGACTTTTCTGGGTAGCCAATGAAATGACAACTTACTGTTTTGGGATCTAGCTTCCTAATATTTGGGTTAAATCCTTTAGCCTCAGCAGGGCTCCTCCACACACGTAAGTGTTTAGTGAGGGTACTCTTCCTGTCCACAACTCATACGACGTTTTTCGGCACCGACTTACTTGGTACTCTATTGAGAATATGAATGGTGGTTTTTAACGTCTCCATCCACAGGATCATCTGTAAGGTGGAGTAACTTATCATACTGCGCACCATATCTATCGGGGTGCGATTGCGTCTTTCAGCTACTCCATTCTGCTGAGGTTCGCCCAGTATAGAATACTGGGCTACTTTGCCATTCTCCTGTAAGAACCTTGCAAAAGGTCCAGGAATTTGGCCATATGGGGTATGCCGACCGTAGTACTCCTTCACGGTCGGACCTGACTATCTTAATCTTTAAATTGTGTTGGATTTCAGCTTTTGTCTTAAATATCTACATTTATCCAATGCTTCTATTCTTTCTTTGATTGGATAAATATAGACATAACGGGAGTAATCATATGTGAATGTTATGAACGAATTATTACCATCCACACTCTTTACAGGAAACTAACCACATATGTCTGTGTGAATGATCTGTAAAATTCCTGCGCTTCGTTTGGCATCTTTCTTAACTTTCTTTACATACTTTTCTTTTATGCATTCTCTGCATTGTTCTAAATCTGAGAGCTCTAATGGAGAAAGAATATTATTCTTAACTAGTCTTTTATTCTCCCCCTCGAAATATGGCCTAAACGATAGTGCCATAATTTCGACGATGCATCGTGAGCTCTCTTATATCACAATTTCCAGATTAACTTTCTGTCACCAACTGCTTTATCAGCTGGGTAGCATATGTCTTTGAAGAGCCAGTGAACTAACTCTTTATTCTATCGAGGTACTCGGTGACCGTGTCACACTCTGGGATTGAGCCCACAATTGTAGGCTCAATCGTGTTCTTTATCACAGCCAAAAATTTCTTGTTGGCAGTGACCCTCTTCCTATGCTTAATGTCATAGGACATCTTTTGGGATTTAAAATCCCTCTCTTTAGTTGCTCAAACGGCATCATCCTCATTTGTCTCCCTCACCGGTGCCACAGACTCTATGGAACACGGCGAGGTGACTACCCAGTCCACCATAGACAAGATGAAAACCAGGTCAAACCTTTTCTTAACATAAAAATAACACCATTTGCATGCCTTGATTCCAACATTGGTCAAAATCAAAACATACAACTGTTCGTATACACTAATTCTACATCACCGTTGGGCAGAAATAGAATTAATGTATAAAATCATTAAAATTCACAACTGTTCTTACACACTAATTCTACATCACCGTTGGGCAGAAATAGAATTAATGCATAAATTATTAAAATTTACAACTGTTCTTATACCCTAATTCTACATCGCCGTTGGGCAGAAATAGAATTAATGCATAAATCATTAAAATTATGATATTGTTATTAACAACGTTGGTCAGAAAATAACAACATCATAATCATGTCAAAATCTCTTTTTCTCCAATTAAATATCACATTGGTTCAAAATAACTAGAGAATAAACAATTTCTTTAGTAACAAAAAAACTCTCCTTTTCTCCAATTAAATATCACGTTGGTTCAAAATAACTGGAGAATAAACAATTTCTTTAGCAGCGGAAAACATATACTCATTTCTTGAATTTTACCCACAGGGAAAAATTACTTTTTTCTATTTTCTTTAAGCCATTAATCAATTTCCAGGAAATAAACATTTACTGGAAAAAGAAAATAAGAAAACTGATTCAAAATTTTTACTGTCTTCAGCCCAACCGGCAAAGTGGCCCACGGCCCACAACCACGCGCGCTGTCCCGCGCTCTCCCCCGCGCCCAGGCCGCAACCTGGGCATGGGCCGGGAAAGTGGCCTCGCGCCCGCGCCCGCCTGGGCCGAAACTGGCCCAGTTGCGCTTCACCGTCGGATCACATCCGACGGTCGCCCGTCCGTCTCGCCCGAACAAAACCGCGGACGCCGGTCTTTCCCGAAAACCCTATCTCATTCTATGACTCCCTTCCTCTCTCTTCGCCGCTCTCCTCTTCCTTTCTCTCTCAGCCGCAGCGATGGTGAGTCCGAGCGAGCAGACGACGGAGAGCGAGCAGAGCCTCGGCGCCGTCGCCGGCCTCCTCGCCGGCGTGCGCGCTCCCCAGCGGGTGAGCGCGCCGCCGTCGAGCGGCCTGGCCGCGGCGCCTCCTTGGCCGAGCCCGGGCGAAACATCTCCCCCCGGCTCAGCCCTCTTCTCCCGCGCCAGCGAAGGGTTAGCCCGGTGCACGGCGAGGTAGACCCCTTCCCCTTTTTCCCCTTCTTCTCCGATTTGGATCTTGTTTCTCTTTTGGGTTTCCATAGCTTCTTCTCGGATTCAACCGATTTGGGGATCTAGGGTTAGGGTTTCTCTTCCCGATTCGATTCGTTCGATTCGGTTCATCTTTTCATTTGATTTCTTTTCTTTTCTATTTATACCGAATCACTCTCTTCCCCTTCTTCATGTGAGTTAGGGTTAGGGTTCGGTTGAACCCGATTCGGTTTTGTCTTGAAGCTTTGGCGAGATAAGCCTCTTCCCCTCTTCCCTTTCTTCTCTTTTTGGACTAGTTCTTCTTGGTTGAGTCCGATTGGGATGGGGATTCGTTCTAGGGTTACATTCTTGGGGTTAGGGTTTCACTGTGTGTCATCCCCGTGGAGTCTTTACGGGTTTTAGGGTTCGGCCTCGTGAGCCGAGGGCCCTTCCTCTTCACCCAGTTAGGGTTAGGAACCACTGTTCTTCTTTCTTTTTACTCCTTTCCTCAGATCCACACTGGGTCTGTTCTTTTCGTGCCGCGCGCCGACGTAGGCATCTTTCCCCGCTCGGTGGCGGTGGTGACCGGGAGTTGGGTGACATTCGCCACTCCCCGGTCCCTTTTCTGTTTTCTTTTACCCGATTAGGATTAGGGTTTCAATCCTAAACGGATTGAACCCTTGTTTTTGATTTCTTTTCTATTTTCAATGCTCTACCCCATACTAGGTCTACACATTAGACAACGAGGCTCTGATACCATTGTCGATATACATGGAGTACCTCTAGGAGTAGATTCGGGGTAAAGCCTCTTACTCAGATGGGGAAACAGTTGTTGTACCTTGGGATGGGTCACCCTTTTGGTACATGGCCACCGGTGTCGTGGCAGATCCAGCGTAGACGCCGGTAGCGTTGTAGTGGCGATGCAGTGGTGACGGCGGTGCGGTGGGGCATCCCGTCGCTGGCAGCACTTCTTGTTAGATTGGATTAGGTTTCTGTGAGTGGTTACGGCGGCTCTGGTCAACTTCGTTATCCGAGCCCGGTTCCCCACTCCTCTATTTATAGTGCTGTACGACAGGGGCCCACCAACCATATTAGGGTTGGACGCCCCCGATCAGGGCGCAGATCCAAGGGCTTAATAGGCCGTTGGGCCTATTGGTGGAGATCAACTAACAGCTATACCTGCATGGAAGGCTATACACTTGGTCTAACGAGAGGCAAAGGTCGACGCTTGAGCGCGTCGATCGCGCGTTTGCGTCCTTGGATTGGCTTGAAGCGTTCCCAAGCCACCACTTGAGATGCCTGTCTTCGGACTGCTCGGACCATGCACCATTGTTGCAGCAACTGTGCACTCTGCCTTGGGCTAAGCCCAGGTTCCGTTTTGAGTCATTCTAGGTGTGCCTAGATGGGTTCGAGGAGGCAGTCAAGCAGGCCTGGGACTGCCACTTGCCGGGTGCCGATGCTTGCAAAGTCCTCGACCACAAGCTGAGGAAGACAGCCAAGGCGCTACAGAGCTGGAGTATCAAGAACATCGGCAGTGTGCGCTCTCAGCTTTTCATGGCACGTGAGCTCATCGCCCAGTTCGACGCGACGCAAGAGCGCCGTCTGCTATCCGACGATGAGCAGACGCTACGCAAGCAGCTTAAAGCTAATCAGCCTGGGTCTAGCATCTTTAGCAAGAACGATCGCACGGCAACGTTCGAGGCTGAGATTCTTAGAAGAGCTGTTCCCGATTGAGCCTGGGCCAATACCAAGTTCTTCCATCTGCAGGCATGCCACAGAAATCGCAAGAACCACATCCCGTCGATTTCGCATAATGGTGTCTGGTTCTCTAGCGATGAAGCTAAGTCTGAGGTGATCTACGACTACTTCAACGGCATCCTCGGGACCCCGTTCCAACGACAGCACACCATTGAGCTTGAAGACTTGCTACCACAGCTTGATCTGTCCGGCATTGATGCCTGCTTCTCCGAGCAAGAGGTCTGGGACACCATCAGAGAGATGCCCGCCGACCATGCCCCGGGTCCTGATGGATTTAACGGCCTATTCTACAAGGTTGCGTGGCCGATCATCAAGCAAGACATCATGAATGCGATGAACGCTCTGTGGTCCCTTGATGCTAGGAGCTTCCACCTGGTGAATGATGCACTGATGATCCTCTTTCGGAAGAACCCGGACCCGAACCGCCTCAAGGACTTCCGCCCGATCGCTTTGATGCACAGCTTTAGTAAGCTGTTTGCTAAATGCTTAGCAAGGAGGCTAGCGCCGAGGCTTAAGGACATGGTCGCCCTAAACCAAAGCGCCTTCATCAAGGGCCGTGCCATCCACGATAACTTCAGAACCATTCAGCTAGCTTGCCGGTGGTTGCAAATGAAGAATTTTCCGATCGGTGCTCCTCAAGGTGGACATCGCAAAAGCATTAACTCGGTGTCCTGGCCGTTCCCGATTGAGGTGTTGCAGCACATTGGCTTCTCTCGGCGTTGGACGGATTGGATTTCTACCCTGCTATCCACAGCAAGCACTAAAGTACTAGAGAACGGAAGACCTAGGAAGCGGATCGTGCAAGCAAGGGGGCTGCGTCAGGGGGACCCTATCTCACCGATGCTCTTCGTCCTGGTTATGGAGGTGTTGAACTCCCTCATCAAAGAAGCCGACTGCAGCGCTGCACTGTCGCCGTTGCCTGGCCAGGTTGTCGTACATCGGGCGTCACTCTACGCCGATGATCTTGTCGTTCTACTGTCGCCAAGGACCGCAGACCTACAGTGTCTTGCCGAGATCCTCCAGTTGTTCGCGGGAGCGTCCGGGCTAGTCACAAACATGGAGAAGTGTGTCCCAACACCTATTCGCTGTGACGACGGCATGATATATTTCTCCATCTATTTGCTATATTTAAGTAATTTATTGCATTTAGAGGAATTTTTTGGTTTAAGTCAAATTTGAACCGCAAGTTATAAAAATAATGGAATAAATTGAGTGGAGAAATCATATTCATGTTATTGAGTCCATTTTGGGGCCTTACTAGGGAAATGAAAAGAATTTTCGAACATTTTATTCAGGAAACACGACCACGAACGTGTGGCCGGATGATTTTTAAATTCTAAAAAAAGCAAACGAAGTCTGAAAATGACGAGATTTGTCAAGATCTCCTGATATCATACGTGGAGACTTTGAAAATAATTGAGAAGGTTTCGCACAATTTGTCACGTAAGACCTTTACAAACAGAAGCGTCTCCGTACAAGAATCGTAACGTTTAGAAGGATCCGATAAGATTTGGAGTCAAAGTGACGGTCGAATCGGGGTTTGACTTCAAAACTTTTTGTATAGGCAATAGACAACATAGATTGGTTCACGTCAAATTTTGGTAATTTTTCAGATCCATTTGATAATTTTAATTTATTAACTGTAATTATAGAATTTTAATTGATATATATTGAATTTGAGCTATAACTGCATGAAATAATGGATTATTATTCGTAGAAAAATCAAATATGCATTGTTGAGTGGATTTGACAATGTATTTTTAAATTACATCGTAACAAATTTAGTAGAACACGCTATGAAGAAGGAGGACAGTGGAGCATGAAATATCGATTTATTTTGCCGGGTGTTTTGTAGCTGACACTCGGCGAAAAGAACAGTTGCCGAGTGTCATATAGGGGACACTCGGCAACTTCATCGACCGGCCCCACTGCACAGTATCTGGACGTAATGGAACATTAAAAAAAATAATGCCGAGTGCCCCATATCTTGGCACTCGGCATACTCCTTCAAAAAACTAATGCCGAGTGCCCCAGATCCTGGCACTCGGCAAATTTCTTCATATACCCCAGCGGTTAGCACCCCGGCCCTCACCCTCACCCTCACCCTTGCGCACACAACACGCAACCGCACGCCGCCAACCCCCGCCCCACCGCGCCCCGCCGCGCCCCACAGCGCTCCACCGCACCGCGCCCCGCCGCCTCCCCGCCCCACCGCGCCCCGCCACCGGCGCGGCATCGCTGCCCCGCCCCCGGCGCCGCCCGCCCCGCCCACGGCGCCGCCCGCCCCCGGCGCGTCCCGCCCCTAGCGCCGCCTGCCCTCGGTGCCCCGCCCCGCCACCGGCGCCACCCGCCCCCGGCGCCCCGCGTGCGAAGCTCTCTCTCGTGGCGACGACTGGACGACCGCCGCCGCCGCCCTTCGCCAGGTCTTCTTCGGGCCCTTCGCCGGCGACGAGTACGCCCACCCCTTCTCTTCCCTTCCTGCTACGCGAAACTGAGCATCCAAACCCTAGCTTAACCTATTTGTATTCGGATCTGATATAATTACAGGAGTATACATGTTCCTTCATCATGCAAGTATCATTTTCCTTCCTTTTCCCTTTTTTCAAATGCCAGTAGGATACGAGCTCCGTAGTACCGAGAAAGTCAAAGTCTGTTTCTTCTAGACGAGGACGGCCAAAGTGGTTTGGCAGTGCGACAGAGAGAGCAGCAGTTAGTACATGCATGTGTGCTAAGCTACTAGTATCAGGTCACACTACCTTGGTCTTGTTTCCTTTTCTTGATTTGGAAATCCGGACTCGATGTGTTTCTGGTCAACCCAATCAACCACGGAACAACAAACTCTACTACGTCCCTAAGATAGCAATTAGTGGACTACTCCAACAGATAGCAAAGAATGAACAACACTACTCCAGTTCAGAACTGTTAGTGGTAGATGATTGGGAAATAGCTTACTTTGTTGAGTGAGAAGCTCATTTGAAGATCTACCTTTTGCTGTAAATAAATCTCTTCAATTGTAACTAGCATACTGAATTGGAAGAAAGCCCATTTCATTTCAATAGGCCACATACAGTAACATTTTGACAACCTAGCATATAAATATTAAACACGCCAGATAATTTGCATTTTATAAAATATACAAAACCCATACAAGAGATGGTTCAAACAAATGTTAAATCAAATGGTTCAAATACATCATTGTCCATATCCCGAGTAATGTAAATAGATGACATATTCTATTAACAGCTCTTCCTATATTGGAACAACTGTAGCAATCTTCCATCTTTTTTAGCACACGAACCTGCACATCCAGCTGTTCGTAATGAAGCTTTTTGGATTTTCTGCAATATCACTGATGAATTGAGAAACAGACAATGAGTGAACGGACTAGGAACCGGCCAGCTGGTGAAAAGCTGTTTCTGAATGACTCACCGAATCACTGTGATGCATGTCTGCGTCCTGAAATAGCTAGCTCCTGTTCAGTCCCGTCCCTGGACCTCTTCTGTGGTGTGGTCCAGCAAAGTTCATACCAGACACGGCCTTAAGTTTCAGAACCTACGCGACCCCAAAAACACCATCAAAAGCTATATCACTATCAGTCACCATGGCATAATTAAAGGAGGGAGGATAACACAGAATTTATGCAATCTCATACATATTTCCAGGAAGCATACCTTTAGACAAAGTAGTAAATGTCCACTCTTAACTCGTAAGGACCTGCACTAGTAGAAGAAGATTCATCGTTGTCCTCGAAAGTTTTTTTATAGAGATATGGAGAAAATAGCCTGGTTGCACCTCATAGAAGGGAATCTGTTGTGCTCTAATGCCCTGTTGTGTTGCGCGTACGAATGTTTCCTAAAATGTTTTGCTGGCTGCTGCTCAGCTCAATTTCTTACCTTTTTCATCTGGCATCTAGGAACTGTGCGCTTGTCAATGCGCTAGACAGTTTCATGCAACAGAGTTCCCCCTTTATCTTACACCTGAAATATTGAAGGAAATGGACATTATTGTTATATCAACTAATAAAACATATGACTTTGTATAATGGCATCAGGGAAATGGACATTATTGGTTATCCACATGCTTGGCTTCTTATGTTGATGCTCAATTTGATTACACTCCTTATCATATCAGTCCCACACAAAGTTGATAATAAACCTCTAGAGTTTTTCTAAACACTTCTTGCTTGAATCATACAACCACATATCAACTTGCAGGTTTTTGCCGCCGCTCCCTGCCCCGCCTGGTTCCGCCTTGCCCTCCCGCCGCCCCACGACTTGTCGTCCTCGACTCGTCACTTTGCAGGACAACAAGGTGAGGCATAAAAGACCATTCTTTCCGTATCATGTTCGTATATCACGTAACCTAGCTAGGCGTCTCCCGTTCGAAAGAGATACGGTTAGAAATATGCAGATCTTTGCATATCTATAACCGTATTTGTTTTGAATTGTCCACGTTTTTTGGACAGCCCGAGGATGTGTAGATGCTGTTAGTTTTCATGCTCTACTCCGATCCGTGATAGAGTTTCGGCAGCATCTCCCTGTTTTTCTCCGGATACACAATCTCCCTTTCAGGACGTGTATTTGGAGAACAGCGGGGAGGTGCTGTCGAAATTCTGTCTCGGATAGGAGTAGAGCATGGAAACTAACCCCATCTATACATCCTCGGGTGGGATTATGACCTATCTTCACCTATTAGATAGTATAGGAACATGTAGATGCAACGTGATTTTTTATATTACTCGCTAATATGCTAGAGGATGGATGACCGTGAGTGGATGTACACGGGCCGCTCTAGTCAGAGTTCGTGGACCGAAGAATGGATTGACAAGACCGATGCTTTCTTGGAATGGGCATTTGCAAGGGTTAAAGGAGCTAGTGTCACTTGGTGTCCCTGCAGCAAATGTGCAAACACGCGTCGGCAAACCAAGCTGGTCATGGGTAAACATCTTTGCAAGAATGGATTTACGGCAGACTATACCAGGTGGATCTACCATGGCGAAGCCGGTTGTGGGAGAGACGAGGTCGTGAGACAACACATCGAGGAATATGATGGGGATGCCGGGGTAGGAGACATGTTAAATGACTATCATGAAGCACACTTCGATGAAGGACGTAGGGAGGAGGAGCCAGAGGCTACCGCAAAGGCGTATTACGACATGTTGTCTGCGGCACAGCAACCCCTTCACGGGTATTCCAAGGTTTCTCAACTGGATGCCATTGCACGCCTAATGGCCGTGAAGTCCCAGTTTAGCTTGAGTCGAGACGCCTTCGATGTTATGCTCACAGTTGTTGGCAGCCTGCTCCCGGATGGTCACATCTTGCCAAAGAGCATGTATGAGGCACAAAAACTCCTTCGTGCACTTAAGATGCCATACGAGCAGATACATGCTTGTCCGAAGGGGTGCATCTTATTTAGGAAATAGTATGCGGAAGAAAAGTACTGTGTGAAGTGCGAATCGTCAAGGTTCCTGGAGGTAGACTCTGGTGATGGTCAGAAGAGGCAGCTCACAATCCCCGTGAAGATCCTACGGTACCTTCCTTTCATACCGAGGATCCAACGACTTTACATGACTGAGGAATCCGCGAAACAGGTGACATGGCATAAAAACGGACGTTGATACAATCCTGAGGAGATGGTACACCCATCCGATGGTGAAGCCTGGACAAGGTTTGATGAGATTCATCATGAGAAAGCTCTAGAGGCTCGTAATGTACGTGTTGCGCTGGCAACAGATGGGTTCAATCCTTATGGAATGGCGGCTGCCCTGCACACCTGTTGGCCCATGTTTGTTATCCCCCTCAATCTCCCCCCTGGCGTCCTCTTTCAACGACAGAACATATTCTTGTCGTTGATAATTCCAGAACACCCGGGGAATAATATGAGTGTGTACATGGAGCCTCTGATTGATGATTTGCTACGTGCTTGGGAGGAAGGGATATGGACATACGACCGAGCTACAAAGACAAACTTCAAGATGCATGTTTGGTACCAGTACTCCCTGCATGACTTGCTGGCATATGGGATTTTCTGCTGCTGGTGTGTTCATGGGAGGTTCCCATGCCCGGTATGCAAGGCTTCTCTGATGTTCATTTGGTTGACGAAGGGTGACAAGTATTCTTTGTTCAACAAACATCGACAATTCCTCCCTCCTGACCATCCATTCAGACTAGACATCAAGAACTTTACGAAAGGTGTCGTAGTTAAAGACCCTGAACCGCAGATGATGACAGAAGCCGCGGTTCGTGCTCAGTTAGACGCTCTCGAGGTCAATAAACAAGAAGGTGGTTTTGTGGGATATGGCGAGCAACATGCCTAGACTCAGAAGTCGTGCTTGTGGAACCTCCCCTATTTTGATGATCTTCTTCTTCCACATAACATTGATGTAATGCACACTGAAAAGAATATCGCTGAGGCAATTTTTGGTACAATCATGGACATTCCTGATAAGACAAAGGATAACGTTAAGGCTAGAGTGGATCAAGCGAGGTTATGCGATAGACCAAAGCTGGACATGGCGCCTCCCAGAGCCGGCAAGTCATGGAGAAAGCCTAAGGCCGATTTCGTCCTGACGAGGGCCCAAAGGAGGGAGGTACTAGAATGGTTCCAAACGTTAATGTTCCCTGATGGGTATGCATCGAATCTGAAGAGGGGAGTGAACTTAGCTACTATGCGAGTCAACGGGCTCAAGAGTCATGATTACCACATATGGCTTGAACGCCTACTTCCGGTGATGGTTCGAGGCTATGTCCCTGAGCATGTCTGGCAGGTGCTAGCGGAGTTGAGCAATTTCTTCCGCCAGCTTTGTGTCAAGGAGTTATCTCATACCGTGGTTGCAGAAATGGAAAAAATGGCGCTTGTGTTGCTCTGTAAGTTGGAGAAGATTTTTCCACCCGGCTTCTTCAATCCGATGCAGCATATGATTCTGCACCTCCCGTATGAAGCACGAATGGGGGGGGGGCTGTGTAGGGCCATTGGTGCTATTCAATTGAGAGATGTCAAAAGGTTCTTCGAACTAAATGTAAAAACAAATGCAAAATTGAAGCATCCATTGTAGAGGCATACATTATGGAGGAGGTTTCAAACTTCACAACAAAATACTATGCTGACAACCTTCCTAGCGTGCATAATCCACCCCCTCGTTACAATGTCGGCGAAGATGAATCGAGCCTTAGCATTTTCCGAGGGAAACTCGGAAGTGCAAGTGGTTCGACCCCCAAGATCTTGAAACATGAAGAGTGGCGCGCTATCATGCTGTATGTGTTGATCAACCTATCCGAAGTGGAGCCGTACATGCTGTAAGTTCTCAGCAAATTTGTTCTCAAGTAGTCACTATTCTGTGTCCAACTCCCATGTTTCTCGTTGGTACAGGGAATTTCATCGTCAATTCTAGCGTGAATCAAGGGAACCTACCCCGCAGGAAGCTGAGACCCTTCTCAGAGAGGGTGCGGGAAATGGAATGCCCAATTTCATTTCTTGGTTCAAACAGAAGGTACAATCCAATTTAGCTCGTACTTAGTTTGACATTACAAGATGCTCGTACATGCGAGTAATATAACGAACCACCCTGCTTGAACTTGCAGGGCCAAACTGATGCGTCTCTGAGTGCCGAGTTGAGACAGGTTGCCAATGGCTGTGCCTATAGGGTCAAGTTGTTTACCGGTTATGACGTGAATGGCTATCGCTTTCACACAACAAGCCATGAGCAGAGTCGGCCCAATCGAAGAACCACAAATACCGGAGTTTTTACGCCGGGCATTAATGGGGTCGAGTACTACGGAAGACTTGAAGAAATATACGAACTCATGTTTCATGGTTGCAAACCTCTTAATCCAGTCATATTCAAATGCCATTGGTTTGATCCATCAGTAGTGAGACGGACCCCCTAATCTTGGGCTAGTCGAAATTCGACAATCATCCGTCTTACCAGGAGACGATGTCTATATTATGGCTCAACAGGCCACGCAAGTTTATTATCTCTCATACCCATGCCAAACCGACGACCGTCTTAAGGGTTGGGATGTTGTGTACATGGTATCGCCACACGGTAAACTACCTGTACCAAACAATGAGGATTACAACATAGACCCCAACACATATGACAGAGAGTTCTTCCAAGAAGATGGGCTCGAAGGGAGTTTTGAGATAGACTTAACCGAAGCGATCAGAATGGAAGTAGATAATGAAAGGGTTGCTGACGAGGACGCTGGAGACGAGGTTCAGAATGTGAAGGACTTAGAATTACTTCAGCGATTACATTTAGGCAATGACAGTGATGACGACATTCCCGATCATGATGATTATATCGACACGCGTGATAGTGATGATGAGACTTATGATCCAGCTAATCCCGATCATGATGATTATTTCTAATACATGTATGAGCCATACTAATTTATTTATTATTTGTCATAACTTTCTAAGTATGTTTTGTTTATCTGTGCTGATTGGTTTACTCTTTTTAATTGCAGGTGATTGAACAATGGTGGGCGGTATGAGGAAGATCGCGGTGCTTTACGGAAAGAGCGGAGCTTCAGGGTCAGCTTCAGGGAGGGGTCGAGGCAAGGGTGGAGGGAAGGGTAAAGGGAAGGGTAAAGGGAAGGGTAAAGGGGCGAGGCCCCCGTCGCCTGTAGCTCCCTCGTCGTCGTCTGAGGAGCTACCTTCCGCGCACGCCTCTGCTGACGAGGAGGAGCTCGCACGCCTCTGCTGACGAGGAGGAGGTACAGGAGGAGCAGGAGCAGGTGGAGGAGGAGCAGGAGCTCGTGAAGGACATGCACTATGAGGCGCGCGTCCAGGCCATCATCGATTACTATGCTCAATAGAGACGGATGAAGGTTAAAAAAGAAGAGGCAAGAACAATGAACCTGACCCGGGAACAATTCTTGCAGGTACATATAGAACATTAATACTTACTTTTTATGAGATTAATTACGCTTAATTTCATTTTTTCATATGTCATACACTTGATCACGTAGGTGCCTCCGTACTGGTGCGCCCAGCATGCCTAGTGCTGGGAATACATGGTGGACAAGTGGGTGGAGCCCGGGTGGGTGGAGACGCACAACGCTTGCCGGGACCGGCGTTTGCTGATGCCACGTGCATCACACCATCAAGGCAGCCTGAGCCTCGACAAATATAGGGAAAAATGGGTACGCGAATTCATTTCTTTATTCTAACGCTCAATTCTGCATAATTTCTAATCATTTTGCATTTTTGCCGCAGTCGTCGTCACATGAGGGCCAGCCTTGCTCCTAGTTCAAGGCATGGGTTCTGTCCAAAAAGGGCAAGGTGACGGCAAACATCGACTTCAACCCGGAGGACCCGCCCGAGGCGTACAACGATCCCAGCATCCACAACCGCGTCAGTGAGTACACGTCGATGGCAAGGCTGGTTCATGGGCCATAGTTCGATCTGAGCACTGAGGATCTTGATGGAGAAATCGTGATGAGGGTGGGAGGAGGCAAGAAGCATGGCCGGTACTGGATTGGCGACAATACACTCGACACGGCCTCTACTCCCACTCTCTCCCAGATCCGAGCAAGGAGCACGAGCTCGAGCCCGGCGATACGCCCACGGCCAACCACTGCGCAGTTTCAGATGGAGACTCTCCAGGTTATTTTTTATTTATTCATCGTTCGTTGATTGTTACGTAAGCTTTGTATTGTAACATTGGGATGAAATGTTATAGGTCCGGGTGGAAGCAGAAATAAAGCAACAGGAGGAGATGGAGGCGAGGATGGCGGAGATGGAGGTGAAGATGGCGGCCGAGCGGCAGACGATGCAGAGGATAGAGGAAGAAAATCGGTTGAGGATGGACCAAATGTTCCAATACATGCAGAATTTTGCATCGAGTATGGGTCAAGCTTTGCCACTGCCACCGGTGCTATTCCCTCCACCTCAGCCACCCACAACTACTCCTGTGAGTCACTTGACACCTTATGTTAGATCTATTTATTATTATTTTTTATGCCAAGATATTAGATGGATGGTTACCTTGCTTTTGCACAACATAAAAACTCACTAATTAACATTACAGATTTTTCTTTCACTTGAAAAATACAATGTAACTTAGTTCTGGACTATCTGTTGTGTATCTGGACTATCTGTTCTCGCATGGATCAAATTTGGATGATAATTATTCTCCATTGGATTATGTTCTGCTGTGCCAAATTGTTTATTTTCACATGGACCAATGAACATAGGAATTGCTGGGGAGCTTTTTCTGCGAGTCTGACTGTGACCTGTGCCCGGCCTTTGGATTTTTTTTTCCTTCTTAACTTCTTGACTGTGACCTGCGAGGTTGAGAATTGGGATTTATCACTAGCTACCACTGACCTGCTTGAGTTAGACACCTGTGTTGCACGCATTTTCTGCAGGAAGGAAGAATGAATGCATTTAAATTGCAAAATGTTGGCATCTTATGCCTCACAAGAGGAGCATGATTACTTTCAAGTTTTAACCAAGCACAACTTTATAATTAGCAAACTGGTACAAGAGTTTTACATCACTCTTTACTGTACAAGTATTCATTCATAGGGGACCATAACTTCACAGCACACACTACCTATGAGCAGATAGGGTTCCCTGGTTTCTACAGCATATAGCTGATGATTTGCTCTCAACCTATAGCTATTTACACATAACACACTTATCTATATTCTCCAGCTCCTTTTATTTCTTACCTGAGCAATCAATAGCTAGTTCAATAGCTAAGATATCTAGTTCATGTAGCAGTAGTTCCTGTCTGGTGGTTCTTCACATCCTTCACTCTTTGAAGTGGGGTGTGTGTGTGGTTAGTGTGGATATGCTGGAGATCGAGAGTCAGTAATCTCATCATATATATGCCTCGGTGCTGCTGTATATGCATCTGCAAGCTTTGCTGCTACTGAACTACTGATCTGATCCTCCAACTATAGTCATCATTAGTTAAAGGTGGTTTATTTGGCCTGGGGATTTGGGAAAGATGCAAATAAAAAGCATTGCGGCGCCCTGGAGCTAACTAGCTAGCCGTAGGCCGTAGCAGTGGTGATCTTTACTGCCTTTTGCTCATCTGAAGCTAGGTTGCTCTTGCTTGGAGCAACTAATAAAGTTTTGATTCTGACAACATTATCATTGAAAGTGTAGTGGCTCCCATCATGATATCATTACTACCTTTTGCTGTCGAGCTTATTTTTTTGACACCATGCACTTTCCTGATGATTACAACTGGAGCGTGGCTTAGTTTTGGTATAATCGTACTATTTTGTCTCTGATGAAAATTTCTTTTGGGCGGAATAAATATTACATCTGAATTTACTCATAAGTAGCAGCGCATGCAGGTAACACTAACACTGCTCTTCTGGGTAACTAATGCATAATAATAAATCTAGACATCTAGTTCAGCTTCAGAAAGCAAATGGGAGGGACGACTCTGATCCTGAAGTGTAGTGTTGATCTGCAACTTAGGATGACTTTTTTTTTTCCTTTCGGAAAGGGATTGCAATCTCAGGATCTATTCCTTGCTTTCGATTTCATGTAGCAGTAGTTCCTGTCCGGTGGTTCTTCACATCCTTCGCTCCTGAAAAAAAAGTAAAGCCGTGCTCCATAACTTTATGGCCATGCAGATCAAAATGTGTGCATAGCACGAATTTAAGTGTTGCATTAGTGTTGAATGTTGTGATTACAATTACAGCATGCTACCTTTCGATACTGAAATTCACTTTGCAATATGAAGTCTAACACTGTTAAAAAGGAAGCTAACACTGTTTTGAATACTTCTCTTTTGTGCAGAATCAACCGGCGGCATCAAATAATCAGTCTCAAGACCCGGATTTGTCGCAGAGGTTCCAAGGGCCTACGCAGTGATTGCATTTGCATTGTGGCTTATTGTGACTTAGTTGTGACTTGTGATGATGGTTTATTGTAAATTGTGATGATGGCTTGTGACTTGTGACGATGGTTTATTGTGAATTATGATGATTGTTTATTGTGACTTGTGATGATGGTTTACTGTGATAATTATGCCTGTGATGATGTTTTATTGTGAATTGTCATGGTTTTTTGTGAATTGAGAGGGGTCCGTTATATGTGACAGATTAGTAAAAAAGGGGGGGTCTTGGTCGCTTCGCCGAGTGTAACACTCGGCAAACAGAGGAGTTGCCGAGTGTCAAGGTAAAACACTCGGCGAAGAGACCATTTTCTATCATTCTGGGAACCTTCTTTGCCGAGTGTTTTGGCTTTGACGAGTGTATTCCAATGGACACTCGGCAAAGTGACCATAAAATCTGACCGTAGCTCGCTTGTTTGCCGAGTGTTTTAGGAATGGCACTCGGCAAAGTGTCTAAACTTTGCCGAGTGTTATGGACGTGGCACTCGGCAAAGTTTACAAACTTTGCCGAGTGTTTTGGTGCTGACACTCGGTAAACTTGAGGAACTTTGCCGAGTGTTTTCGTGTTGACACTCGGCAAAGTTGAGAAATTTTGCCGAGTGTTTTCTTCCTGACACTCGGCAAACTTGAGAAACTTTGCCGAGTGTTTTTCCGTGGTGCACTCGGCAAAATCGACGTCATCGTTCCATCCCGTCAAATTTTTTTTGCCGAGAGTTTATTTTTGCCGAGTGTTTATTGACACTCGGCAAACTGTTTGCCGAGTGCCCGATAAAAAACACTCGGCAAACTACTGTTTGCCGACAAATCAATGCCGTGTGCTGTATGCCGAGTGTAACACTCGGCAAACCGTTTGTCGAGTGTTTTTGTTCCTTTGCCGAGTGCCTCTGGTACTCAGCAAATCTACTGTTTCCCGTTGTGAATACCTCTCTCGCTTCGGCGATTGAGACGCGCGGACGAGGAGCCGCTGATCGACTCCATCACGGCCAGAATCCCGACATGGAAGGCGGGGCTCTTGACCAATGCCGGCAGGGTCCTACTCACCAAGGTCACGTTGTTCGTTGTCCCAGTGCACCTGAGCATTTCATGCTGCCTATCCAGCTGGGCAGTCAAGCAAATTGACAAGCTCCGGCAGGCCTTCATCTGGGCTGGCCTCCTGCACTGGCGGCAAGTGTAAAGTCGCCTGGCTGGTTGTCTGCCGACTGACTTATCTTGGAGGTTGGGGAGTAATCGATCTGCGCTTCTTTGGATTAGCGCTGCGACTACGCTGGGAGTGGCTCTCACGTTCTGAGCCACAATGCTGCTGGGTGAGCTTGCCATCGCGACCTGAAAGGTGCGTCGCCACTATGAGCGCCGCGAGCATGATAGTCACCGTGGGCAACGGTGCGTCCACAAGAGTCTAGACAGACAACTGGTCATTAGTGGGGCCCCTACACCTCTTTGCCCCGGCCCTCTTCGCTGCTATATCACGTTTGGGGCGCAAACGGTTGCTATGCGACGCCCTCCAGAACAACCGATGGGTGAGGGACATCACCAGAGCCACCACAACGCAAGTCCTATGTGATTACCTCCGAGTCTAGGAGCTCCTACAATCGGTGAACTTGCAGCCGCTGCAGCCGGATCGTTTTGTGTAGAGATGGTCTTCCTCTGGGGCGTACTCGGTCTCCTCGACATACAGGCTTTCTTTGCAGGATCAACCAGGCTCTTGGGAGCCAAGAGCTTTGGCGTACCAAGGCGCCGCCATGGGTAAAGCTCTTCTTCTGGTTCGCCCTACACTGCCGACTTTGGACCGCCAACTGTCGCAAGCGGCATGGCCTTCAAGACGACGACACATGTGCTCTATGTGATCAGGCATCCGAAACAGCGTGCCACTTGTTCCTCGGATGCGTCTTCTCCAGACAAGTCTGGCACGCGCTGTTGGAGCCCATACATCTACTGGCCCTATTGCCGGACGGCGTACAGGAACTCGACGAGTAGTGGATACAACAGAGGGGTCGGATCGACCTGGCGTCCAAGCCCCCGTTCGACTCGTTGCTGCTCCTTGTCGCCTGGACAATCTGGAAGGAAAGAAATTGTCGAGTCTTTGGTAGAGGGCCATCTTCGGTGCTCGATGTCGTCAGGGCGGCGATCAAGGAAGGCGAAGACTGGGCGCTGGCGTGCTTCACGCCTCTGGCTGCGCTTCATCTGTATTAGTTGCGAAATTCTTTGGACATGTAATCGCAAACCTTGGATCCAATAGTCAGGTAGGACTCTTAGCTGGACGTTGCTCGAGGCCGCTCGCCTAAATCAACGGCCCCGCGCTGTAACACCCCTGGTGTTACGACCTCGTTTAGCACCGAGATTTAGGCCTAAAAAAAATTACCGAAATGATTTTCTTGGATTTTAAAATTTAACTTATGTTTAAAAGTGTCGATTATGATGAATTATACTGAACAACGGGTTAATTAGTTTCTAGAGGTTTGTTTCTACGAGATAGATTGATGTATGGACTAGTGCTTAAAAAATGCCTGATGGCAAATAAATGGGGAATGGCTTGTTTATTTGATTGAGCATGAAAAACAATTTTTATAAACAAAAATTGTGAAAGTAAAATTTGCTAAATATTAAAACCTTAGAGTTTTAGTTACGCTTGTTAGTGCATAAAGTTGTTTAGAAAATGAATTTTTGGAAGCTAAAATAATATAAAACATAAACAGGAAAAATCATATCATCTGCACGATATGAACGTGGTGAATATGTGGGTATGCTTGTTCGAGTGTCAATGTGATGTTTGTTAGTTTAAAAATTAATACGAACCAAATAGAATTAAAAACGAGAGTGCCACTGGCTGCCTTCATGTTCCGTCAAGTTCGAGTCGTCCTGTCTATGCGCTAGTATGACGACGGTGGTGCGTCCCCCCTGTTCTGAACCAGTCAGTGGATTTATTGCGTCGCGTGGCATTGCTCCTGCCGGCCACGTTGTGCTAGACCGCGCTGTCCCTGCGTTAAGGAAAGTTGGCCGAACCCTCGGCGCGTCTGTTGCTTGAGCCGTTGTCTTTCTCTGTCTCACTGCGAGTTCCGTCGCTTCAACCCTGCAGCACCTTGAATGCCTCTATTGCCTCTGCTTGCCTGTCTCGGCCTGTCTCTGTCTGTTTCGGCTTTATCTCTGTGCTGCCCCTGCGTTCGTGTTCAAGTGGAGACCGACCCTCGCGTTGTTTTTCTCCTCCCTTTTCTATTTTTGCTTGCCTCTGTCTCTGACTGTGCTTGCCTGCCCTGCGTGTCTCTTCTCTGCTTGGTACTACTACTGTACTAGATGCGCAGTAGGCCACGTGCACTTGCTTCCTCGCGACCTTTTTCGGGAGCGCCTTAATGGAGATTTGCCAAATCGCTGCTCGCTCCGTCCCCTTGCCTCTACCTTTTTCTCAGCCGCAGCACCACGCCGCCTTCCATCGTGCCTGCTGCGCCGTTGCCCGGCGCCCTACATGAGCGTGCGTGCCCGTGGCTAGGCGCTGGTCCACAGCCTTCCCCGCGCGGCCCCTCCCAGGCACCTCCTCCGCTCGCCGTAGCTCCACGGCGCCTGCGTTGCCTTGGCCTACTCCCCGTGCCCCTTCTTTTTCCTTTCCGCGTTGCGCGCTCGTGCCCGCAGCGCCTCTCCTCCCGTTCCCCTGCGTGCCGGTGCCCCTTCCTTTTCCTCCTCCACTGTGGCCACATGTGGCCGCTGTGCCCCGCCCCGGTCCACGCTGGACTGGCGGCTCCACAACACTCCTCCTCGCCTCCGTGGCTTTCGCCCACAGCGTCACCCCTCATTTTCCCTCCCCGCGTCGTGTGCCTGTTGAAAGGTCCTAATATGGCTAGAGGGGGGGGGGGGTGAATAGCCTATTTAAAAAAAATCTACAAATCAACTAGAGCAATTTGATTAGTATGACAAATAGCGAAATGCAAACTTGCTCTAGCTCTACAAGGGTTGCAAGCCACCTATCCAACAATTTTAGTTGCAATGATTACTAGGCACACAACTTGCAATGT
Source organism: Miscanthus floridulus (assembly GCF_019320115.1). Classification (NCBI taxonomy): domain Eukaryota; kingdom Viridiplantae; phylum Streptophyta; class Magnoliopsida; order Poales; family Poaceae; genus Miscanthus; species Miscanthus floridulus. Next base: position 18,848,831 of record NC_089589.1, on the reverse strand, counting down.
TACTACTCACTAAGAGCTCTCAATCTTGCTACTCTAAATAGCTCCACTAGATGAACTTAAAATAACAAAGCAAGCACTCAATTCTAATTACACTAAAGAGCTTGCCACAACTAGTTTGCAAGAATATAAATGAGTGAGTAGGGTGATTATACCGCTGTGTAGAGGAGTGAACCAATCACAAGATGAATACTAAATTAATCACCGGGAGAATACCAAAGGGCAAGAGACAACCAATTTTTCTCTCGAGGTTCACGTGCTTGCCGGCATGCTAGTCCCCGTTGTGTCGAACAACACTTGGTGGTTCGGCGGCTAAGAGGTGTTGCACGAACCTCGTCCACACAATTGGACACTGCAAGAACCTACCCACAAGTGAGGTAACTCAATGACATGAGCAATCCACTAGAGTTACCTTTTGGCTCTCCGCCGGGGAAGGCACAAGACCCCTCACAATCACCACGATCGGAGCCGGAGACAATCACCAACCTCCGCTCAACGATCCTCGCTGCTCCAAGCCATCTAGGTGGCGGCAACCACCAAGAGCAACAAGTGAATCCCGCAGCAAAACACGAATGCCAAGTGCCACTAGATGCAATCACTCAAGCAATGCACTTGGATTCTCTCCCAATCTCACAATGATGATGAATCAATGATGGAGATGAGTGGGAGGGCTTTGGCTAAGCTCACAAGGTTGCTATGTCAATGCAAATAGCCAAGAGAGTGAGCTTGAGCCGACCATAGGGCTTAAATAGAAGCCCCCCATAAAATAGAGCCGTTGTACCCCTTCACTGGGCACAACATGGGCTGACCGGACGCTCCGGTCAGATTGACCGGACGCAGGACCTAGTGTCCAGTCGCCCGATAACAGCCATGTGTCCCTCTGCGTTCAACCACAGCTAGCTGATCTCAACGGTCGAGACACGACCGGACGCTGCGGCAGAAGTGACCGGACGCTGAACCCCCAGCGTCTGGTCGTTTATCGTAAGCTCCCAAAGACGGCAAATCTTGACCGGACGCGTCTGGTCGACCTTGATCGGACGCAGCCAGCGTCCGGTCAGTCTCCTTGATCTCGGTACTGCTACATCGGCTCTGACCGGACGCTGCCTTCCAGCGTCCGGTTAGTCCGAGACCCAGCGTCCGGTCACAAGACCGACACTAGGTTTTCACTGCCACGCCTAACCAGACGCGCCGGTCCCCTGAGACCAGTGTCTGGTCACTTTGTGAAACAGCGAGACTGACCCTCTTTAATCTCTATCTTCTTCACCCTTGCTCAAATGTGCCAACCACTAAGTGTATCACCTTGTGCATATGTGTCAGCATATTTTCACAAATATTTTCAAGGGTATTAGCACTCCACTAGATCCTAAATGCACATGCAATGAGTTAGAGCATCTAGTGGCACCTTGAAAACCGCATTTCGATACGAGTTTCACTCCTCTTAATAGTACGGCTATCAATCCTAAATGTGATCACACTCGCTAAGTGTCTTGATCATCGAAACAAAATGGCTCCTACTATTTATACCTTTGCCTTGAGCCTTTTGTTTTTCTCTTTGTTCTTTTCAAGTTCAAGCATTTGATCATCACCATGCCATCACCATTGTCATGATCTTCGCCATTGCTTCATCAGTAGGAGTAGTGCTACCTATCTCATAATCACTTTGATAAACTAGGTTAGCACTTAGGGTTTCATCAATTAACCAAAACCAAACTAGGGCTTTCAATCTCCCCTTTTTGGTAATTGATGACAACCCTTATACAAAGATATGAATTGAGATTTAATTGAATCCACGTTGCTTGCCTAAGCATATTTACCATGTGTAAAAGAATATGGACAAGTTTCATGAACTCCAAATAGTAGCAATTGCTCCCCCTACATATGTGCTAAGAGTTTGGATTGTAGCTTGCACATATGCTTAGATAGGAAATATATGAGACAATTTCTACCGTATGATGCTAAGGTATAAGAGATGGACCTTTGAAGCGTGATACCAATCGGAGTCCACCAATATACCTTCCTTAGCACCATTAGTAACTATACATACACAAAAACTAGAATACCCTATGAGATCAACATTACAAGCAAGGGTCTAGTTTCCATAAAATGAACATAAGTCTAGTTACTTTAGCCTATGCATGCTAGTTTTTCATTTCACCATTCAAGCATATAACTAGCATACACCACATAAGCATGGAACTATATAAGGCGAGTAGGGGACCTCTCTAAAAAACATCTCTCATTGACATACAGCAATACAATCAGACGCAGGACGTAGGTATTACGCCTTCACGGCGGCCAAATCTGGATAAAACCTCGTGTCTGTCTTGCGTCACCGTCTTGTTTGTAGCTTGCGCATCTGTCTGCCGATAATCTACTACCTTAGGTATACCCCTAGATAGACTGCCGACCATATTTCGTCGACACCCAGCAGCAGCAGGATTCCTGGACTCAGAGCAATGTGTGTCGACGTGCGCTATGCGGTTGACTCCATGCCCTGGGCCGGTTCCTGTCATGTCACTGGCCGCGGATCTGATGTGCGTTGAGGCGGGCCTCTGCGCCACGCCGAAAGCTGCTACTAGCTTATTTGACACCTCGGTCCACTCGTTCGACCGTGACCCGAGTAAGCCTGCCATACCTCATGGAGTGGGCATCGGGGCATCGTGGGGAGCATGCTTGATCTCATCATGGGCCGCTCCCTCTGCTACGCTACTGGAGAAGACGATGGGCCCTCGTTTCTCTTTGAGCTTAGTGCACCGGGCGTGATGGACCACTCCGCCCTCGTCCACGAAGTCGATATTTGGCTTTCAGGCCTTGAGGAGGCCCTCAGTTCTGGGCGAGCTTTGCTGATGGGCCGACCTACACGGGGGATGAGCTTCTAGCCTCTGCGCCGGCAGGAGTCGAAGCCGCAGATCCCTGCCCCGGCCTCTCTGAAAACGATGAGGCCATCCGTCGCCGCGCTCCGGTCGTCTCGTCGACAGAGGAGTTCATCGCCTCCTACAAGAAGCCACTCCAGCAGCCCATACTATCGACGCCACGCCTGCGCTCAACCAAAGCCGTGACGACCAGCGACGATGAGGACTGGATACCCAAGAGGAGTGCCCGTTTGGCCGCCAAGAGCAGATTCAGAGCTGAGAAACCTGAGGCACAAGCTAGGAAGGTCATGATGAAGAAGCTGGGCTTCGAGGTCGAGACGGAGCTCCTAGATGAAGCATCCTTTGACGAGTTCCAGACCGCGTTTCAGCTACCGCTCTCGTCGTCCAAGCGTCAAACGATGAAGGTGTTGTTCCCGGACAGGAAGCAGCGGGCACTCGGTGCCGTTTGCGCCGCCCAGTGAACCCTTGTCCCCCTGTCGCGACAATAGTTTATCATGTTAAGTCAGAACGTCTTTGTCTGGAATGTACGAGGGCTGAACATGCACGCGCGTAGAGCTGTCGTACGCGAGTTCTAGCTGCAAGAACACGTCTCCGCGCTGTGCTTGGTAGAGACAAAACTCGATGTACTATCCCCCTCCTTAGGCACTGATGGGAGCTGGGTTTGACTATGTGTGATTGCCTTCTGTGGGAGCTTCCGACGGGATTGTGCTTGCCTGGTCACGTGATGTCTGGGTGGTGACTGATCACAATTGTCACGCGTTTTCGGTCACGGTCTCCATCTCTCCCACGTCCTCGCCTTCGGCACCGTGGACGCTGTCGTCAGTATACGGTCCGGTGCTGGACGAGCTCAAGCCGGCCTTCCTCAACGGGATCCGTGAGGTCCGCGCCCAGGCCTCGGGGCCATTCCTGATATGAGGCCACTTCAACCAGATTTACCGCGCCGCTGACAAAAACAACAGCCGCCTCAATCTCAGGCACATGAGGCGTTTTCGTCGGTTACTTGACGACTGTCAGCTTGAGGAGCTATTGTCGGTATACATGGAGTACCTCTAGGAGTAGATTCGGGGTAAAGCTTCTTACTCAGATGGGGAAACAATTGTTGTACCTTGGGATGGGTCACCCTTTCGGTACATGGCCACCGGTGTCGTGGCAGATCCGGCGTAGACGCCGGTAGCGTTGTAGTGGCGATGCAGTGGTGACGGCGGTGCGGTGGGGCATCCCGTCGCTGGCAGCACTTCTCGTTAGATCGGATTAGGTTTCTGTGAGTGGTTACGGCGGCTCCGGTCAACTTCGTTATCCGTGCCCGGTTCCCCACTCCTCTATTTATAGTGCTGTGCGACAGAGGCCCACTAACCATATTAAGGTTGGGTGCCCTCCGATCAGGGCGCAGATCCAAGGGCTTATAGGCCGTTGGGCTTATTGGTGGAGATCAACTAACAACTATACCTACATGGAAGGCTATACACTTGGTCTAACGAGAGGCAAAGGCCGACGCTTGAGCGCGTCGATCGCGCGTTTGCGTCCTTGGATTGGCTTGAAGCGTTCCCAAGCCACCACTTGAGATGCCTGTCTTCGGACTGCTCAGACCATGCACCATTGTTGCAGCAACTGTGCACTCTGCCTTGGGCTAAGCCCATGTTCCGTTTTGAGTCAGTCTAGGTGTGCCTAGATGGGTTCGAGGAGGCAGTCAAGCAGGCCTGGGACTGCCACTTGCCGGGTGCCGATGCTTGCAAAGTCCTCGACCACAAGCTGAGGAAGACAGCCAAGGCGCTACAGAGCTGGAGTATCAAGAACATCGGCAGTGTCCGCTCTCAGCTTTTCATGGCACGTGAGCTCATCGCCCAGTTCGACGCGACGCAAGAGCACCGTCTGCTATCCGACGATGAGCAGACGCTACGCAAGCAGCTTAAAGCTAATCAGCCTGGGTCTAGCATCTTTAGCAAGAACGATCGCACGGCAACGTTCGAGGCTGAGATTCTTAGAAGAGCTGTTCCCGATTGAGACGGCAACGTTCGAGGGAGACGCCAATACCAAGTTCTTCCATCTGCAGGCATGCCACAGAAATCGCAAGAACCACATCCCGTCGATTTCGCATAATGGTGTCTGGTTCTCTAGCGATGAAGCTAAGTCTGAGGTGATCTACGACTACTTCAACGGCATCCTCGGGACCCCGTTCCAACGACAGCACACCATTGAGCTTGAAGACTTGCTACCACAGCTTGATCTGTCCGGCATTGATGCCTGCTTCTCCGAGCAAGAGGTCTGGGACACCATCAGAGAGATGCCCGCCGACCATGCCCCGGGTCCTGATGGATTTAACGGCCTATTCTACAAGGTTGCGTGGCCGATCATCAAGCAAGACATCATGAATGCGATGAACGCTCTGTGGTCCCTTGATGCTAGGAGCTTCCACCTGGTGAATGATGCACTGATGATCCTCTTTCGGAAGAACCCGGACCCGAACCGCCTCAAGGACTTCCGCCCGATCGCTTTGATGCACAGCTTTAGTAAGCTGTTTGCTAAATGCTTAGCAAGGAGGCTAGCGCCGAGGCTTAAGGACATGGTCGCCCTAAACCAAAGCGCCTTCATCAAAGGCCGTGCCATCCACGATAACTTCAGAACCATTCAGCTAGCTTGCCGGTGGTTGCAAATGAAGAATTTTCCGATCGGTGCTCCTCAAGGTGGACATCGCAAAAGCATTAACTCGGTGTCCTGGCCGTTCCCGATTGAGGTGTTGCAGCACATTGGCTTCTCTCGGCGTTGGACGGATTGGATTTCTACCCTGCTATCCACAGCAAGCACTAAAGTACTAGAGAACGGAAGACCTGGGAAGCGGATCGTGCAAGCAAGGGGGCTGCGTCAGGGGGACCCTATCTCACCGATGCTCTTCGTCCTGGTTATGGAGGTCTTGAACTCCCTCATCAAAGAAGCCGACCGCAGCGCTGCACTGTCGCCGTTGCCTGGCCAGGTTGTCGTACATCGGGCGTCACTCTACGCCGATGATCTTGTCGTTCTACTGTCGCCAAGGACCGCAGACCTACAGTGTCTTGCCGAGATCCTCCAGTTGTTCGCGGGAGCGTCCGGGCTAGTCACAAACATGGAGAAGTGTGTCCCAACACCTATTCGCTGTGACGACGGCATGATCGCTGATGTCCAGCAGGTGTTCCCGTGTGTCGTGGCGCCGTTCCCGTGCAAACACGTGGGAATCACTACCGGAAACAGTAGGATTGCCGAGTGTATTCCATCGGGCACTCGGTAAACACCATATTTACCGTGTGTATTTAATAAAACACTCGCCAAACATATAGCACTCGGCAAAAGAAAACTTTGCCGTGTGCCTAATATAAAACACTCGGCAAAAGCAAACTTTGCCGTGTGCCTAATATAAAACACTCGGCAAAATACAAAAAAACTCTCGGCAAACACGGACACTCGACAAACTGGAGTCACGTGCGCTGGGCGTGCGGCGGCCATCTGACGGCCGTTGGGTGCGCCGCCCTACCGTTAGAACTTTGCCGAGTATCTGTTAGAGACACTCGGCAAAGACAAGGTATGCCGTGTGTTTTTTCTTGACACTCGGCAAACTAATTTATTTGCCGAGTGTTTTTTGTTTACACTCGACAAATTAATATTGTTGCCGAGTGTTTTATTATGGCACTCGGCAAAATAATTTTTTTCTCTCCTGCCCTCCAAACTTTTTCTACTCTCCACATACATCATGTGGTACTACATGTTAAAATTTGATATATTTCTCCATCTATTTGCTATATTTAAGCAATTTATTGCATTTAGAGGAATTTTTTGGTTTAAGTCAAATTTGAACCGCAAGTTATACAAATAATGGAATAAATTGAGTGGAGAAATCATATTCATGTTATTGAGTCCATTTTGGGGCCTTACTAGGGAAATGAAAAGAATTTTCGAACATTTTATTCAGGAAACACAACCACGAACGTGTGGCCGGATGATTTTTAAATTCTAAAAAAAGCAAACGAAGTCTGAAAATGACGAGATTTGTCAAGATCTCCTGATATCATACGTGGAGACTTTGAAAAAAAATTGAGAAGGTTTCGCACAATTTGTCACGTAAGACCTTTACAAACAGAAGCGTCTCCGTACAAGAATCGTAACGTTTAAAAGGATCCGATAAGATTTGGAGTCAAAGTGACGGTCGAATCGGGGTTTGACTTCAAAACTTTTTGTATAGGCAATAGACAACATAGATTGGTTCACGTCAAATTTTGGTAATTTTTCAGATCCGTTTGATAATTTTTATTTATTAACTGCAATTATAGAATTTTAATTGATATATTTTGAATTTGAGCTATAACTGCATGAAATAATGGATTATTATTCGTAGAAAAATCAAATATGCATTGTTGAGTGGATTTGACAATGTATTTTTAAATTACATCGTAACAAATTTAGTAGAACACGCTATGAAGAAGGAGGACCGTGGAGCATGAAATATCGATTTATTTTGCCGAGTGTTTTGTAGCTGACACTCGGCGAAAAGAACAGTTGCCAAAGTGTCATATCGGGGACACTCGGCAACTTCATCGACCGGCCCCACTGCACAGTATCTGGACGTAATGGAACATTAAAAAAAATAATGCCGAGTGCCCCATATCTTGGCACTCGGCATACTCCTTCAAAAAACTAATGCCGAGTGTCCCAGATCCTGGCACTCGGCAAATTCCTTCATATACCCCAGCGGTTAGCACCCCGGCCCTCACCCTCACCCTCACCCTTGCGCACACAACACGCAACCGCACGCCGCCAACCCCCGCCCCACCGCGCCCCGCCGCGCCCCACAGCGCTCCACCGCACCGCGCCCCGCCGCCTCCCCGCCCCACCGCGCCCCGCCACCGGCGCGGCATCGCTGACCCGCCCCCGGCGCCGCCCGCCCACGGCGCCCCGCCCCGCCCACGGCACCGCCCGTCCCCGGCGCGTCCCGCCCCTAGCGCCGCCTGCCCTCGGTGCCCCGCCCCGCCACCGGCGCCACCCGCCCCCGGCGCCCCGCGTGCGAAGCTCTCTCTCGTGGCGACGACTGGACGACCGCCGCCGCCGCCCTTCGCCAGGTCTTCTTCGGGCCCTTCGCCGGCGACGAGTATGCCCACCCCTTTTCTTCCCTTCCTGCTACGCGAAACTGAGCATCCAAACCCTAGCTTAACCTATTTGTATTCGGATCTGGTATAATTACAGGAGTATACATGTTCCTTCATCATGCAAGTACCATTTTCCTTCCTTTTCCCTTTTTTCAAATGCCAGTAGGATACGAGCTCCGTAGTACCGAGAAAGTCAAAGTCTGTTTCTTCTAGACGAGGACGGCCAAAGTGGTTTGGCAGTGCGACAGAGAGAGCAGCAGTTAGTACATGCATGTGTGCTAAGCTACTAGTATCAGGTCACACTACCTTGGTCTTGTTTCCTTTTCTTGATTTGGAAATCCGGACTCGATGTGTTTCTGGTCAACCCAATCAACCACGGAACAACAAACTCTACTACGTCCCTAAGATAGCAATTAGTGGACTACTCCAACAGATAGCAAAGAATGAACAACACTACTCCAGTTCAGAACTGTTAGTGGTAGATGATTGGGAAATAGCTTACTTTGTTGAGTGAGAAGCTCATTTGAAGATCTACCTTTTGCTGTAAATAAATCTCTTCAATTGTAACTAGCATACTGAATTGGAAGAAAGCCCATTTCATTTCAATAGGCCACATACAGTAACATTTTGACAACCTAGCATATAAATATTAAACACGCCAGATAATTTGCATTTTATAAAATATACAAAACCCATACAAGAGATGGTTCAAACAAATGTTAAATCAAATGGTTCAAATACATCATTGTCCATATCCCGAGTAATGTAAATAGATGACATATTCTATTAACAGCTCTTCCTATATTGGAACAACTGTAGCAATCTTCCATCTTTTTTAGCACACGAACCTGCACATCCAGCTGTTCGTAATGAAGCTTTTTGGATTTTCTGCAATATCACTGATGAATTGAGAAACAGACAATGAGTGAACGGACTAGGAACCGGCCAGCTGGTGAAAAGCTGTTTCTGAATGACTCACCGAATCACTGTGATGCATGTCTGCGTCCTGAAATAGCTAGCTCCTGTTCAGTCCCGTCCCTGGACCTCTTCTGTGGTGTGGTCCAGCAAAGTTCATACCAGACACGGCCTTAAGTTTCAGAACCTACGCGACCCCAAAAACACCATCAAAAGCTATATCACTATCAGTCACCATGGCATAATTAAAGGAGGGAGGATAACACAGAATTTATGCAATCTCATACATATTTCCAGGAAGCATACCTTTAGACAAAGTAGTAAATGTCCACTCTTAACTCGTAAGGACCTGCACTAGTAGAAGAAGATTCATCGTTGTCCTCGAAAGTTTTTTTATAGAGATATGGAGAAAATAGCCTGGTTGCACCTCATAGAAGGGAATCTGTTGTGCTCTAATGCCCTGTTGTGTTGCGCGTACGAATGTTTCCTAAAATGTTTTGCTGGCTGCTGCTCAGCTCAATTTCTTACCTTTTTCATCTGGCATCTAGGAACTGTGCGCTTGTCAATGCGCTAGACAGTTTCATGCAACAGAGTTCCCCCTTTATCTTACACCTGAAATATTGAAGGAAATGGACATTATTGTTATATCAACTAATAAAACATATGACTTTGTATAATGGCATCAGGGAAATGGACATTATTGGTTATCCACATGCTTGGCTTCTTATGTTGATGCTCAATTTGATTACACTCCTTATCATATCAGTCCCACACAAAGTTGATAATAAACCTCTAGAGTTTTTCTAAACACTTCTTGCTTGAATCATACAACCACATATCAACTTGCAGGTTTTTGCCGCCGCTCCCTGCCCCGCCTGGTTCCGCCTTGCCCTCCCGCCGCCCCACGACTTGTCGTCCTCGACTCGTCACTTTGCAGGACAGCAAGGTGAGGCATAAAAGACCATTCTTTCCGTATCATGTTCGTATATCACGTAACCAAGCTAGGCGTCTCCCGTTCGAAAGAGATACGGTTGGAAATATGCAGATCTTTGCATATCTATAACCGTATCTGTTTCAAATTGTCCACGTTTTTTGGACAGCTCGAGGATGTGTAGATGCTGTTAGTTTCCATGCTCTACTCCGATCCATGATAGAGTTTCGGCAGCATCTCCCTGTTGTTCTCCGGATACACAATCTCCCTTTCAGGACGTGTATTTGGAGAACAGCGGGGAGGTGCTGCCGAAATTCTATCTCGGATAGGAGTAGAGCATGGAAACTAACCCCATCTATACATCCTCGGGTGGGATTAGGACATATCTTCACCTATTAGATAGTATAGGAACGTGTAGATGCAACGTGATTTTTTTATATTACTCACTGATATGCTAGAGGATGGATGACCATGAGTGGATGTACACGGGCCGCTCTAGTCAGAGTTCGTGGACCGAAGAATGGATTGACAAGACCGATGCTTTCTTGGAACGGGCATTTGCAAGGGTTAAAGGAGCTAGTGTCACTTGGTGTCCCTGCAGCAAATGTGCAAACACGCGTCGGCAAACCAAGCTGGTCATGGGTAAACATCTTTGCAAGAATGGATTTGCGGCAGACTATACCAGGTGGATCTACCATGGTGAAGCCGATCGTGGGAGAGACGAGGTCGTGAGACAACGCATCGAGGAATATGATGGGGATGCCGGGGTAGGAGACATGTTAAATGACTATCATGAAGCACACTTCGATGAAGGACGTAGGGAGGAGGAGCCAGAGGCTACCGCAAAGGCGTATTACGACATGTTGTCTGTGGCACAGCAACCCGTTCACGGGTATTCCAAGGTTTCTCAACTGGATGCCATTGCACGCCTAATGGCCGTGAAGTCCCAGTTTAGCTTGAGTCGAGACGCCTTCGATGTTATGCTCACAGTTGTTGGCAGCCTGCTCCCGGATGGTCACATCTTGCCAAAGAGCATGTATGAGGCACAAAAACTCCTTCGTGCACTTAAGATGCCATACGAGCAGATACATGCTTGTCCGAAGGGGTGCATCTTATTTAGGAAATAGTATGCGGAAGAAAAGTACTGTGTGAAGTGCGAATTGTCAAGGTTCCTGGAGGTAGACTCTGGTGATGGTCAGAAGAGGCAGCTCACAATCCCCGTGAAGATCCTACGGTACCTTCCTTTCATACCGAGGATCCAACGGCTTTACATGACTGAGGAATCCACGAAACAGATGACATGGCATAAAAACGGACATCGATACAATCCTGAGAAGATGGTACACCCATCCAATGGTGAAGCCTGGACAGGGTTTGATGAGATTCATCGTGAGAAAGCTCTAGAGGCTCGTAATGTACGTGTTGCGCTGGCAACAGATGGGTTCAATCCTTATGGAATGGCGGCTGCCCTGCACACCTGTTGGCCCATGTTTGTTATCCCCCTCAATCTCCCCCCTGGCGTCATCTTTCAATGACAGAACATATTCTTGTCGTTGATAATTACAGAACACCCAGGGAATAATATGAGTGTGTACATGGAGCCTCTGATTGATGATTTGCTACGTGCTTGGGAGGAAGGGGTATGGACATACGACCGAGCTACAAAGACAAACTTCAAGATGCAGTTTGGTACCAGTACTCCCTGCATGACTTGCTGGCATATGGGATTTTCTGTTGCTGGTGTGTTCACGGGAGGTTCCCATGCCCGGTATGCAAGGCTTCTCTGATGTTCATTTGGTTGACGAAGGGTGACAAGTATTCTTCGTTCGACAAACATCGACAATTCCTCCCTCCTGACCATCCATTTAGACTAGACATCAAGAACTTTACGAAAGGTGTCGTAGTTAAAGACCCTAAACCGCAGATGATGACAAGAGCCGCGGTTCGTGCTCAGTTAGACGCTCTCGAGGTCAATAAACAAGAAGGTGGTTTTGTGGGATATGGCGAGCAACATGCCTGGACTCAGAAGTCGTGCTTGTGGAACCTCCCCTATTTTGATGATCTTCTTCTTCCACATAACATTGATGTAATGCATACTGAAAAGAATATCGCCGAGGCAATTTTTGGTACAATCATGGACATTCCTGATAAGACAAAGGATAACGTTAAGGCTAGAGTGGATCAAGCGAGGTTATGCGACAGACCAAAGCTAGACATGGCGCCTCCTAGAGTCGGCAAGTCGTGGAGAAAGCCTAAGGCCGATTTCGTCCTGACGAGGGCCCAAAGGAGGGAGGTACTAGAATGGTTCCAAACGTTAATGTTCCCTGATGGGTATGCATCGAATCTGAAGAGGGGAGTGAACTTAGCTACTATGCGAGTCAACGGGCTCAAGAGTCATGATTACCACATATGGCTTGAACGCCTACTTCCGGTGATGGTTCGAGGCTATGTCCCTGAGCATGTCTGGCAGGTGCTAGCGGAGTTGAGCAATTTCTTCCGCCAGCTTTGTGCCAAGGAGTTATCTCGTACCGTGGTTGCAGAAATGGAAAAAATGGCGCTTGTGTTGCTCTGTAAGTTGGAGAAGATTTTTCCACCCGGCTTCTTCAATCCGATGCAGCATATGATTCTGCACCTCCCGTATGAAGCACGAATGGGGGGGGGGGGGGCTGTGTAGGGCCATTGGTGCTATTTAATTGAGAGATGTCAAAAGGTTCTTCAAACTAAACGTAAAAACAAATGCAAAATTGAAGCATCCATTGTAGAGGCATACATTATGGAGGAGGTTTCAAACTTCACAACAAAATACTATGCTGACAACCTTCCTAGCGTGCATAATCCACCCCCTCGTTACAATGCCGGCGAAGATGAATCGAGCCTTAGCATTTTCCAAGGGCAACTCGGAAGTGCAAGTGGTTCGACCCCCAAGATCTTGAAACATGAAGAGTGGCGCGCTATCATGCTGTATGTGTTGATCAACCTATCCGAAGTGGAGCCGTACATGCTGTAAGTTCTCAGCAAATTTGTTCTCAAGTAGTCACTATTCTGTGTCCAACTCCCATGTTTCTCGTTGGTACAGGGAATTTCATCGTCAATTCTAGCGTGAATCAAGGGAACCTACCCCGCAGGAAGCTGAGACCCTTCTCAGAGAGGGTGCGGGAAATGGAATGCCCGATTTCATTTCTTGGTTCAAACAGAAGGTACAATCCAATTTAGCTCGTACTTAGTTTGACATTACAAGATGCTCGTACATGCGAGTAATATAACGAACCACCCTGCTTGAACTTGTAGGGCCAAACTGATGCGTCTCTGAGTGCCGAGTTGAGACAGGTTGCCGATGGCTGTGCCTATAGGGTCAAGTTGTTTACCGGTTATGACGTGAATGGCTATCGCTTTCACACAACAAGCCATGAGCAGAGTCGGCCCAATCGAAGAACCACAAATACCGGAGTTTTTACGCCGGGCATTAATGGGGTCGAGTACTACGGAAGACTTGAAGAAATATACGAACTCATGTTTCATGATTGCAAACCTCTTAATCCAGTCATATTCAAATGCCATTGGTTTGATCCATTAGTAGTGAGATGGACCCCCTAATCTTGGGCTAGTCGAAATTCGACAATCATCCGTCTTACCAGGAGACGATGTCTATATTATGGCTCAACAGGCCACGCAAGTTTATTATCTCTCATACCCATGCCAAACCGACGACCGTCTTAAGGGTTGGGATGTTGTGTACATGGTATCGCCACACGGTAAACTACCTGTACCAAACAATGAGGATTACAACATAGACCCCAACACATATGACGGAGAGTTCTTCCAAGAAGATGGGCTCGAAGGGAGTTTTGAGATAGACTTAACCGAAGCGATCAGAATGGAAGTAGATAATGAAAGGGTTGCTGACGAGGACGTTGGAGACGAGGTTCAGAATGTGAAGGACTTAGAATTACTTCAGCGATTACATTTAGGCAATGACAGTGATGACGACATTCCCGATCATGATGATTATATCGACACGCGTGATAGTGATGATGAGACTTATGATCCAGCTAATCCCGATCATGATGATTATTTCTAATACATGTATGAGCCGTACTAATTTATTTATTATTTGTCATAACTTTCTAAGTATGTTTTGTTTATCTGTGCTGATTGGTTTACTCTTTTTAATTGCAGGTGATTGAACAATGGTGGGCGGTACGAGGAAGATCGCGACGCTTTACGGAAAGAGCGGAGCTTCAGGGTCAGCTTCAGGGAGGGGTCGAGGCAAGGGTGGAGGGAAGGGTAAAGGGAAGGGTAAAGGGAAGGGTAAAGGGGCGAGGCCCCCGTCGCCTGTAGCTCCCTCGTCGTCGTCTGAGGAGCTACCTTCCGCGCACGCCTCTGCTGACGAGGAGGAGGTACAGGAGGAGCAGGAGCAGGTGGAGGAGGAGCAGGAGCTCGTGAAGGACATGCACTACGAGGCGCGCGTCCAGGCCATCATCGATTACTATGCTCAATAGAGACGGACGAAGGTTAAAAAAGAAGAGGCAAGAACAATGAACCTGACCCGGGAACAATTCTTGCAGGTACATATAAAACATTAATACTTACTTTTTATGAGATTAATTACGCTTAATTTCATTTTTTCATATGTCATACACTTGATCACGTAGGTGCCTCCGTACTGGTGCGCCCAGCATGCCTAGTGCTGGGAATACATGGTGGACAAGTGGGTGGAGCCCGGGTGGGTGGAGACGCACAACGCTTGCCGGGACCGGCGTTTGCTGATGCCACGTGCATCACACCATCAAGGCAGCCCGAGCCTCGACGAATACAGGGAAAAATGGGTACGCGAATTCATTTCTTTATTCTAACGCTCAATTCTGCATAATTTCTAATCATTTTGCATTTTTGCCGCAGTCGTCGTCACATGAGGGCCAGCCTTGCTCCTAGTTCAAGGCATGGGTTCTGTCCAAAAAGGGCAAGGCGACGGCAAACATCGACTTCAACCCGGAGGACCCGCCCGAGGCGTACAGCGATCCCAGCATCCACAACCGCGTTAGTGAGTACACGTCGATGGCAAGGCTGGTTCATGGGCCATAGTTCGATCTGAGCACTGAGGATCTTGATGGAGAAATCGTGATGAGGGTGGGAGGAGGCAAGAAGCATGGCCGGTACTGGATTGGCGACAATACACTCGACACGGCCTCTACTCCCACTCTCTCCCAGATCCGAGCAAGGAGCACGAGCTCGAGCCCGGCGATACGCCCACGGCCAACCACTGCGCAGTTTCAGATGGAGACTCTCCAGGTTATTTTTTATTTATTCATCGTTCGTTGATTGTTACGTACTTCAGCTTTGTATTGTAACATTGGGATGAAATGTTATAGGTCCGGGTGGAAGAAGAAATGAAGCAACGGGAGGAGATGGAGGCGAGGATGGCGGAGATGGAGGTGAAGATGGCGGCCAAGCGGCAGACGATGCAGAGGATAGAGGAAGAAAATCGGTTGAGGATGGACCAAATGTTCCAATACATGCAGAATTTTGCATCGAGTATGGGTCAAGCTTTGCCACTGCCACCGGTGCTATTCCCTCCACCTCAGCCACCCACAACTACTCCTGTGAGTCACTTGACACCTTATGTTAGATCTATTTATTATTATTTTTTATGCCAAGATATTAGATGGATGGTTACCTTGCTTTTGCACAACATAAAAACTCACTAATTAACATTACAGATTTTTCTTTCACTTGAAAAATACAATGTAACTTAGTTCTGGACTATCTGTTGTGTATCTGGACTATCTGTTCTCGCATGGATCAAATTTGGATGATAATTATTCTCCATTGGATTATGTTCTGCTGTGCCAAATTGTTTATTTTCACATGGACCAATGAACATAGGAATTGCTGGGGAGCTTTTTCTGCGAGTCTGACTGTGACCTGTGCCCGGCCTTTGGATTTTTTTTTCCTTCTTAACTTCTTGACTGTGACCTGCGAGGTTGAGAATTGGGATTTATCACTAGCTACCACTGACCTGCTTGAGTTAGACACCTGTGTTGCACGCATTTTCTGCAGGAAGGAAGAATGAATGCATTTAAATTGCAAAATGTTGGCATCTTATGCCTCACAAGAGGAGCATGATTACTTTCAAGTTTTAACCAAGCACAACTTTATAATTAGCAAACTGGTACAAGAGTTTTACATCACTCTTTACTGTACAAGTATTCATTCATAGGGGACCATAACTTCACAGCACACACTACCTATGAGCAGATAGGGTTCCCTGGTTTCTACAGCATATAGCTGATGATTTGCTCTCAACCTATAGCTATTTACACATAACACACTTATCTATATTCTCCAGCTCCTTTTATTTCTTACCTGAGCAATCAATAGCTAGTTCAATAGCTAAGATATCTAGTTCATGTAGCAGTAGTTCCTGTCTGGTGGTTCTTCACATCCTTCACTCTTTGAAGTGGGGTGTGTGTGTGGTTAGTGTGGATATGCTGGAGATCGAGAGTCAGTAATCTCATCATATATATGCCTCGGTGCTGCTGTATATGCATCTGCAAGCTTTGCTGCTACTGAACTACTGATCTGATCCTCCAACTATAGTCATCATTAGTTAAAGGTGGTTTATTTGGCCTGGGGATTTGGGAAAGATGCAAATAAAAAGCATTGCGGCGCCCTGGAGCTAACTAGCTAGCCGTAGGCCGTAGCAGTGGTGATCTTTACTGCCTTTTGCTCATCTGAAGCTAGGTTGCTCTTGCTTGGAGCAACTAATAAAGTTTTGATTCTGACAACATTATCATTGAAAGTGTAGTGGCTCCCATCATGATATCATTACTACCTTTTGCTGTCGAGCTTATTTTTTTGACACCATGCACTTTCCTGATGATTACAACTGGAGCGTGGCTTAGTTTTGGTATAATCGTACTATTTTGTCTCTGATGAAAATTTCTTTTGGGCGGAATAAATATTACATCTGAATTTACTCATAAGTAGCAGCGCATGCAGGTAACACTAACACTGCTCTTCTGGGTAACTAATGCATAATAATAAATCTAGACATCTAGTTCAGCTTCAGAAAGCAAATGGGAGGGACGACTCTGATCCTGAAGTGTAGTGTTGATCTGCAACTTAGGATGACTTTTTTTTTTCCTTTCGGAAAGGGATTGCAATCTCAGGATCTATTCCTTGCTTTCGATTTCATGTAGCAGTAGTTCCTGTCCGGTGGTTCTTCACATCCTTCGCTCCTGAAAAAAAAGTAAAGCCGTGCTCCATAACTTTATGGCCATGCAGATCAAAATGTGTGCATAGCACGAATTTAAGTGTTGCATTAGTGTTGAATGTTGTGATTACAATTACAGCATGCTACCTTTCGATACTGAAATTCACTTTGCAATATGAAGTCTAACACTGTTAAAAAGGAAGCTAACACTGTTTTGAATACTTCTCTTTTGTGCAGAATCAACCGGCGGCATCAAATAATCAGTCTCAAGACCCGGATTTGTCGCAGAGGTTCCAAGGGCCTACGCAGTGATTGCATTTGCATTGTGGCTTATTGTGACTTAGTTGTGACTTGTGATGATGGTTTATTGTAAATTGTGATGATGGCTTGTGACTTGTGACGATGGTTTATTGTGAATTATGATGATTGTTTATTGTGACTTGTGATGATGGTTTACTGTGATAATTATGCCTGTGATGATGTTTTATTGTGAATTGTCATGGTTTTTTGTGAATTGAGAGGGGTCCGTTATATGTGACAGATTAGTAAAAAAGGGGGGTCTTGGTCGCTTCGCCGAGTGTAACACTCGGCAAACAGAGGAGTTGCCGAGTGTCAAGGTAAAACACTCGGCGAAGAGACCATTTTCTATCATTCTGGGAACCTTATTTGCCGAGTGTTTTGGCTTTGACGAGTGTATTCCAATGGACACTCGGCAAAGTGACCATAAAATCTGACCGTAGCTCGCTTGTTTGCCGAGTGTTTTAGGAATGGCACTCGGCAAAGTGTCTAAACTTTGCCGAGTGTTATGGACGTGGCACTCGGCAAAGTTTACAAACTTTGCCGAGTGTTTTGGTGCTGACACTCGGTAAACTTGAGGAACTTTGCCGAGTGTTTTCGTGTTGACACTCGGCAAAGTTGAGAAATTTTGCCGAGTGTTTTCTTCCTGACACTCGGCAAACTTGAGAAACTTTGCCGAGTGTTTTTCCATGGTGCACTCGGCAAAATCGACGTCATCGTTCCATCCCGTCAAATTTTTTTTGCCGAGAGTTTATTTTTGCCGAGTGTTTATTGACACTCGGCAAACTGTTTGCCGAGTGCCCGATAAAAAACACTCGGCAAACTACTGTTTGCCGACAAATCAATGCCGTGTGCTGTATGCCGAGTGTAACACTCGGCAAACCGTTTGTCGAGTGTTTTTGTTCCTTTGCCGAGTGCCTCTGGCACTCGGCAAATCTACTGTTTCCCGTTGTGAATACCTCTCTCGCTTCGGCGATTGAGACGCGCGGACGAGGAGCCGCTGATCGACTCCATCACGGCCAGAATCCCGACATGGAAGGCGGGGCTCTTGACCAATGCCGGCAGGGTCCTACTCACCAAGGTCACGTTGTTCGCTGTCCCAGTGCACCTGAGCATTTCATGCTGCCTATCCAGCTGGGCAGTCAAGCAAATTGACAAGCTCCGGCAGGCCTTCATCTGGGCTGGCCTCCTGCACTGGCGGCAAGTGTAAAGTCGCCTGGCTGGTTGTCTGCCGACTGACTTATCTTGGAGGTTGGGGAGTAATCGATCTGCGCTTCTTCGGATTAGCGCTGCGACTACGCTGGGAGTGGCTCTCACGTTCTGAGCCACAATGCTGCTGGGTGAGCTTGCCATCGCAACCTGAAAGGTGCGTCGCCACTATGAGCGCCGCGAGCATGACAGTCACCGTGGGCAACGGTGCGTCCACAAGAGTCTAGACAGACAACTGGTCATCAGTGGGGCCCCTACACCTCTTTGCCTCGGCCCTCTTCGCTGCTATATCACGTTTGGGGCGCAAACGGTTGCTGTGCGACGCCCTCCAGAACAACCGATGGGCGAGGGACATCACCAGAGCCACCACAACGCAAGTCCTATGTGATTACCTCCGAGTCTGGGAGCTCCTGCAATTGGTGAACTTGCAGCCGCTGCAGCCGGATCGTTTTGTGTAGAGATGGTCTTCCTCTGGGGCGTACTCGGTCTCCTCGACATACAGGCTTTCTTTGCAGGATCAACCTGGCTCTTGGGAGCCAAGAGCTTTGGCGTACCAAGGCGCCGCCATGGGTAAAGCTCTTCTTCTGGTTCGCCCTACACTGCCGACTTTGGACCGCCAACCGTCGCAAGCGGCATGGCCTTCAAGACGACGACACATGTGCTCTATGTGATCAGGCATCCGAAACAGCGTGCCACTTGTTCCTCGGATGCGTCTTCTCCAGACAAGTCTGGCACGCGCTGTTGGAGCCCATACATCTACTGGCCCTATTGCCGGATGGCGTACAGGAACTCGACGAGTAGTGGATACAACAGAGGGGTCGGATCGACCTGGCGTCCAAGCCCCTGTTCGACTCGTTGCTGCTCCTTGTCGCCTGGACAATCTGGAAGGAAAGAAATTGTCGAGTCTTTGGTAGAGGGCCATCTTCGGTGCTCGATGTCGTCAGGGCGGCGATCAAGGAAGGCGAAGACTGGGCGCTGGAGTGCTTCACGCCTCTGGCCGCGCTTCATATGTATTAGTTACGAAATTCTTTGGACATGTAATCGCAAACCTTGGATCCAATAGTCAGGTAGGACTCTTAGCTGGACGTTGCTCGAGGCCGCTCGCCTAAATCAACGGCCCCGCGCTGTAACACCCCTGGTGTTACGACCTCGTTTAGCACCGAGATTTAGGCCTAAGAAAAATTACCGAAATGATTTTCTCGGATTTTAAAATTTAACTTATGTTTAAAAGTATCGATTATGGTGAATTATACTGAACAACGGGTTAATTAGTTCCTAGAGGTTTGTTTCTACGAGATAGATTGATGTATGGACTAGTGCTTAAAAATGCCTGATGGCAAATAAATGGGGAATGGCTTGTTTATTTGATTGAGCATGAAAAACAATTTTTATAAACAAAAATCGTGAAAGTAAAATTTGCTAAATATTAAAACCTTAGAGTTTTAGTTATGCTTGTTAGTGCATAAAGTTGTTTAGAAAATGAATTTTTGGAAGCTAAAATAATATAAAATATAAACAGGAAAAATCATATCATCTGCAGGATATGAACATGGTGAATATGTGGGTATGCTTGTTCGAGTGTCAATGTGATGTTTGTTAGTTTAAAAATTAATACGAACCAAATAGAATTAAAAACGAGAGTGCCGCTGGCTGCCTTCATGTTCCGTCAAGTTCAAGTCGTCCTGTCTATGCGCTAGTATCACGACGATGGTGCGTTCCCCCTGTTCTGAATCAGTCAGTGGATTTATTGCGTCGCGTGGCATTGCTCCTGCCGGCCACGTTGTGCTAGGCCGCGCTGTCCCTGCGTTAAGGAAAGTTGGCCGAACCCTCGGCGCGTCTGTTGCTTGAGCCGTTGTCTTTCTCTGTCTCACTGCGAGTTCCGTCGCTTCAACCCTGCAGCACCTTGAATGCCTCTATTGCCTCTGCTTGCCTGTCTCGGCCTGTCTCTGTCTGTTTTGGCTTTATCTCTGTGCTGCCCCTGCGTTCGTGTTCAAGTGGAGACCGACCCTCGCGTTGTTTTTCTCCTCCCTTTTCTATTTTTGCTTGCCTCTGTCTCTGACTGTGCTTGCCTGCCCTGCGTGTCTCTTCTCTGCTTGGTACTACTACTGTACTAGATGCGCAGTAGGCCACGTGCACTTGCTTCCTCGCGACCTTTTTCGGGAGCGCCTTAATGGAGATTTGCCAAATCGCTGCTCGCTCCGTCCCCTTGCCTCTACCTTTTTCTCAGCCGCAGCACCACGCCGCCTTCCATCGTGCCTGCTGCGCCGTTGCCCGGCGCCCTACATGAGCGTGCGTGCCCGTGGCTAGGCGCTGGTCCACAACCTTCCCCGCGCGGCCCCTCCCAGGCACCTCCTCCGCTCGCCGTAGCTCCACGGCGCCTGCATTGCCTTGGCCTACTCCCCGTGCCCCTTCTTTTTCCTTTCCGCGTTGCGCGCTCGTGCCCGCAGCGCCTCTCCTCCCGTTCCCCTGCGTGCCGGTGCCCCTTCCTTTTCCTCCTCCACTGTGGCCACATGTGGCCGCTATGCCCCGCCCCGGTCCACGCTGGACTGGCGGCTCCACAACACTCCTCCTCGCCTCCGTGGCTTTCGCCCACAGCGTCACCCCTCATTTTCCCTCCCCGCGTCGTGTGCCTGTTGAAAGGTCCTAATATGGCTAGAGGGGGGGGGGGGTGAATAGCCTATTTAAAAAAAATCTACAAATCAACTAGAGCAATTTGATTAGTATGACAAATAGCGAAATGCAAACTTGCTCTAGCTCTACAAGGGTTGCAAGCCACCTATCCAACAATTTTAGTTGCAATGATTACTAGGCACACAACTTGCAATGTTACTACTCACTAAGAGCTCTCAATCTTGCTACTCTAAATAGCTCCACTAGATGAACTTAAAATAACAAAGCAAGCACTCAATTCTAATTACACTAAAGAGCTTGCCACAACTAGTTTGCAAGAATATAAATGAGTGAGTAGGGTGATTATACCGCTGTGTAGAGGAGTGAACCAATCACAAGATGAATACTAAATCAATCACCGGGAGAATACCAAAGGGCAAGAGACAACCAATTTTTCTCTCGAGGTTCACGTGCTTGCCGGCATGCTAGTCCCCGTTGTGTCGAACAACACTTGGTGGTTCGGCGGCTAAGAGGTGTTGCACGAACCTCGTCCACACAATTGGACACTGCAAGAACCTACCCACAAGTGAGGTAACTCAATGACATGAGCAATCCACTAGAGTTACCTTTCGGCTCTCCGCCGGGGAAGGCACAAGACCCCTCACAATCACCACGATCGGAGCCGGAGACAATCACCAACCTCCGCTCAACGATCCTCGCTGCTCCAAGCCATCTAGGTGGCGGCAACCACCAAGAGTAACAAGTGAATCCCGCAGCGAAACACGAATGCCAAGTGCCACTAGATGCAATCACTCAAGCAATGCACTTGGATTCTCTCCTAATCTCACAATGATGATGAATCAATGATGGAGATGAGTGAGAGGGCTTTGGCTAAGCTCACAAGGTTGCTATGTCAATGCAAATGGCCAAGAGAGTGAGCTTGAGCCAGCCATGGGGCTTAAATAGAAGCCCCCATGAAATAGAGCCGTTGTACCCCTTCACTGGGCACAACATGGGCCGACCGGACGCTCTGGTCAGATTGACCGGACGCAGGACCCAGTGTCCAGTCGCCCGATAACAGCCACGTGTCCCTCTACGTTCAACCACAGCTAGCTGATCTCAACGGTCGAGACACGACCGGACGCTGCGGCAGAAGTGACCGGACGCTGAACCCCCAACGTCTGGTCGTTTATCGTAAGCTCCCAAAGATGGCAAATCTTGACCGGACGCGTCTGGTCGACCTTGACCGGACGCAGCCAGCGTCCGGTCAGTCGCCTTGATCTCGGTACTGCTACATCGGCTCTGACCGGACGCTGCCTTCCAACGTCCGGTTAGTCCGAGACCCAGCGTCCGGTCACAAGACCGACGCTAGGTTTTCACTGCCACGCCTGACCAGACGCGCCGGTCCCCTAAGACCAGTGTCTGGTCACTTTGTGAAACAGCGAGACTGACCCTCTTTAATCTCTATCTTCTTCACCCTTGCTCAAATGTGCCAACCACTAAGTGTATCACCTTACGCACATGTGTCAGCATATTGTTGATGCAAAAGTGGATCTGCAAACACAAAGGGCTAATACCCAAATCGATATCCAAAGCGTGCGAGTCGATTTGACCTGTTAATCGACAAGGATGAAGATACGAGCACTTTGGTCCTGACAACAGCGATACGCCCGGAAGTCACGGCCAAGAGGTACTCACGCGGAACTCGAGAATCGCCGAAGGTCGCACTGAAGCGATGCAACTCGCCGAATCAATGAGAACTCATAAAAAGGAAAAAATATGCAAATTGACAAAGTCGCCGAAAAGTAAGTAGATGCAAATAGGAGTAAAAATTGGTTTTGATATTGATTGATATATATTACATTGCCCCTCAATCTATATTTATACCCTGATCTAAAGAGACATAACCAAATACGACTAGGACACCAAGTCCATATCTAAGGAAACACGTGACTCTTACATGAATCATACTCTAACAAATATAGAAAAGGAAATCAACTCCTATCTATTTCCCTGTCCGCCTCAATTACGATGGAATTCTCACCGACCTCCTTTCCATCGGCATACTTCCTGTTTCATCGACAGTAGTTTTCAAGCCTTCCTTCATCGGCATCGACAATAACATCTCCAACCTTATCGGCAACGCCCGAGTCTAAATCAACCTTTCCATCGATCACCACCATTCATCGGCAACCATCTTTACAAGCTGATTTTCATCGGCTGTCAGCGTATACAGTAACTTTCCTCCTGCCGATTAGCCCACTCTGATCATTTTGACACGTGCAAAAAACGGTGTCAACACATGCCCTCCAATTTCGGAGTATAAAACCATTAATGCTCCGAAATTTACTCCAGATAACGTTTGCCTTCGCCCAATTACCGTAACTCATCCTCCAAGCCAAAACTTGATCTGTTATCAAATCTAATCAAATCTAGTCCTGATTCACGCACCTCAGTAAATATCGCACAATTTCCAACCACTCTTGCCCTGATTATGGTTAAGATACCGAAACAATAATCCATTGGCAAGATCCTAACATAATAATGCCGCCATTTTCAGAATTAAAATATCCTGTACCGAGATCTCTTCCAAGTCATGATTACTTGCCATCAAATCATCTGTACAATCCCTTGATTATCGTGCGAACAGTTACCATATCCATCTGAACCACCTCGACCCACATGCGCGCGGCATAGAGATAAGTCCAGAATACCCCTACTCCAAGCGGCTTATAAATAGATTTCTTCGGAATGCTCGTCTTCTACCCTCAGACTCCAATCTTTGGCATTCTCTCTTTCCGGCGGCGACTCCGACGAACAACTGCGTGACCTCAACCAACAAGAACTTTTCTCTAGCGTCAACCTCGAGTCTCCAGCTCGTGCCCCCATCTACCTCAAGATAATGGCAATCAACTTCGACGTCCCTGCGGTTTGTTCCACTTCCGTTACTTTTTACCTCGATTCCTCTGGTCTTTGCGAGTTCATACAGTTGGTAATTTTTCTCTTTTTCTTTGTTCTTCGGATCCTCTAAACTTAGGAACTTCGCAACAAATTAGTTATTCCAACCGATCAGCCGCATTTCCAATGCCTAGGACCAATGTGCAACCCAGATCCAACTGATCTGATTAATGCAGAGGTTAACAGAATCCCTTTTAGAGCCCAAAATTTCTCTCTGAATTTATGGAAAGATACATTCCGATCTTGGCCCAAAACCACCAAAGGGTGGAAAGATTGGTACTTGAGGGTCAACAGGTCGATGCAAGTACACTAGGCAGAACGGAAGCTAGACCAATGCATTAGGCTATCCATTGCTGATATGCAAAAGAATGAGTCAATGATGATTGCAGCTGCTTACTTCTGGTCAGACACAACAAACACTTTTATGTTTGGACATGGTCCAGCTACTCCCACACTTGTCGATGTCTACATGCTCACTGGCTTGGACATTTCAACTGCCGATGAAGGCTCCATCTATGGCAGAAAATCTGAATATAGGGTGAATACCCGCAACATCGGCGGTTGGACGGGATATATTCAAGAATGCCAGAGGACCGGGACAGTTAACCAGACGGAACATGTCACATTCTTGAATATATGGTTAGAAAAATTTATCTTCTGTGGTCGATCAGTAGGACCAACCAACGCCTTCCTCCCCGCGGCTGAACTCTTGGCCAATGGTATAAGGTTCCCTCTTGGCCGATACCTTCTGAGCTCCACTTATCATCTTCTTCATCAAGTGTCTCAGAAACTTTTGCTTGGCGAACCCATCGGCAACTTAGGAGGACCGTGGTGGTTTATCAACATGTGGCTGAATGCCCATATGCACAAACGTTTGCAATGGGACTTCTTTGCCCAACAATTCCCACGAGAAATTGCTGAAGACCACGTGCTTGGGGATGAGGAATCGGCAACACGCTCACCCCTCAATTTTGGTGAAGCCATAATTGTCCTCCCTGGAACAGAGGCCAATGAAGACCAGATCGGCAGATTCTTCCAAAGCTTCTACAATGGTCTTTCTCGTGATCATAGGGCCTGGGTACCTTATATTGACAAAGAAAATAGATTCCCCCTTCTTTTCAACTTTGCCGATGACACTCTGAATCAAGATAATGAACTCATGATGGCCATCATTACTCCCAGGGCAATCCCAGTAAACACATTTGGTAGTGGGAAAAACACCAATATCACATATGAATTTTACAATCCATCGGCAGTATCCCGTCAATTGGCTTTTGGGCAACTGCCAATCAAACTTTGTTTTGCCGATGTGATCAAACCCAGAGAAACAATCACCTGCGGAATAGATTGGAGCAGGGTAGTGCGACTCTCCCCCGATGCCGATACTACAGATGTCGATATATCCATCTGGACGCCAGCATCTTTCATCACCGAATCATATAAGCAATGGTGGCGAGAGTGGAGGGAACAACTGTTTGCAACATCTGCTCACACATATTGGCACATGATCGACTCTGAATACGCCATTCCCGATGACGCAGTAAGTTTCTTTTAACTCCCTTCTGCTTTTTCCTTTCATATATCGGTAACTAACTTTCTCGTGACAGGTTAACAACCCAGCACCATCTATGAGCAAAAGTGGGAAACCCTTCGATCTTCGGCCTGTTTCCCCGATATCACCGATCGGCTATAACGCCCCCACCTTAGCTGCTTTGACTCACCAGAAGACCCGTGCCAAGACCATCACCTCCAAGTCCAAATTGGCTACAGCTAGGGCCACTCCATTGGCTGCTGCTACAACCCTGATCAAGGCATTCAAGGTAACAACCCTGTTTATTTCTACTCATGCCGATCACAAACTGTATTAACATTAATCATCAGGGTGTAAGAGCCGCTGCTGGATCGTCATCGGCAATTCCTCCGACATCAAGCACCACTACCTCTGACAAACCTTCAGAGGTATTCCTTTGATTTTACATTTTATCTGTTAAATATCATACCTTACACTTGTTTTGCAGCAATAAATGGGTACATCGGCAAGCGTACCAGATGTTCAAGCTCCACAACCAACAAGTGCCGATGCCCCCCAGCCAACCGTTGCTGAGGCCCAAGCAAAGCGCAAAGCCTTAACAGATGCCGAGGCACAGCCAAAACGACAGAAGTCCATGCCGATCCCCACATCTGCCCCAACGTCTGCAAGTCGGCCAGAATCAGTCGATGCAACTGAGCAAGCAGTTAATCCTCCTGTACAGGACATACCATCGGTCATCATACCCCAAGGGCCAACCACCGATGAGGCCACAGAGGATATCCCATCGGCAAGCTCAGCCGATCCTCCACACGGCATACTCCAGGCTGCTTCCTCCCGCCAAGTACAGGAAATTGCCTTGAAACAGGTAAGCCGATTGACCTAGTCGATTTATAATATTCATACTTATCCTTAACTGACCTCTTTTTCTTTTTCTCAGGAACAAGATTCCCCAAACAACCTATTTTCCTTTGCCATTGACGTTTCTGACGATGATGGAGAGGAAACAAGTTCTTCCCTTGCACTGGGAACAATATCGGTAGAAATTAAGTCCAAGTTGGAAGCTCTCCTGGACTTGTTACAGCAGGATACCGCCCAACTGGTAGATGACTCGGACCCCGCAAAGGCAATTTTCAAAACAATCCGTGGCCAGGTCCCTGCCGATGTTGAAGAAGCACTCTTCCCAGCAGCCCATTTAGAAAGCCGCCAACTGCAATATCAACGGGCTGCTCAACGCATTGCCGATAGAGCAGCTCAGGCTCAACTCAAAGAAGAGATGCTACAACTGAAACAGATTGCCGATGAGAAGCACAAGGGCATCGGCAACTTGCAGACTTCGGACGCTGAACTTAAGCAGAAAATCTTAGATTTATCGGCAAAGAGGATGGCTCTATTGGCTGAATTGAAAGAAGTCGAGGCAGCCTTAACTCATGCCCAACAAGAAGAAAGCCAGCTACCCGATGCCATCAAGGCCCTTCAGCAAGAAAGAGACATCCAGGCTCGCAAAGCCTTGGCCATGAAGAAAAAACTCAAGCCTGTGGAGGGTGCTGCCGATGAAGACATCAAAGAAATGAAGGAAGCCGACCAGATTCGCCTGCGTGCGATATTGGCTATCCAATCCTTATTAAACTTGTAAATCTTGTCTATTGCATCAGCACTTTATGAGACATTGACATCCTTGTATAATTTTAGCCGATAGGACTGTTATCGGCACTTATACTTTTATGCATCCATCTAGATACTAGGGTAATATTTCTTTAAATATTTTCCATTTAATGCTCTGGGAAACACAACCCCTTCGAGGGTTTCTAGAATATATGCGTTACCAGGAACAGACTGATTTATCCGATATGGACCTTCCCAATTAGGAGACCACTTTCCAAACTTCGAACTTTTAGTCCCAATCGATAAAATCAATTTCCAGACCAGATCTCCATCGGCAAACTCCTTTACCTTCACCTTCTTGTCATACCATCTGGCTACTCTTTTCTTATTTTCTTCGATGCTAACTAAAGCCCTTAACCGATGACCCGCCACATCTTCCAACTCATCCTTCATAAGAGTATCATAATCATCGGCTGTCAGCTGATTTTGAGAACGTATTCGCCTAGAGCCAGCTTTAATTTCCCAAGGCAATACTGCGTCGTGTCCATATACTAACTGATAAGGCGTTACTTTGGTTGTACCATGACATGACATCCGATATGACCACAAGGCTTCATTTAATACTGTATGCCACCTCTTAGGATTTTCTTTAATTTTGCGCTTAATGAGTTTGATGATCCCTTTGTTAGAAGCTCAGCCTGACCATTAGCTTGAGCATAATATGGAGAAGAATTTAAAACTTTAATTCCTATACCTACAGTAAACTCATCAAATTCTCCCGATGTAAACATAGTACCCTGATCGGTAGTGATAGTTTGAGGAATACCAAATCGGTAAACAATATGCTCTTTCACAAAATCGATCATATTAGCCGATGTCACCTTTTTTAAAGGAATTGCCTCAACCCATTTTGTGAAATAATCGGTAGCAACCAGAATAAATTTATGTCCTTTGCTCGATGGCGGATAAATCTGACCGATGAGATCGATAGCCCATCCCTGGAACGGCCAAGGTTTAATTATAGGGTTCATAGCCGATGCAGGCGCTCTTTGAATATTACCAAACTTTTGACACCCCCGACATCCTTTAAAATATTTAAAACAATCTTCAAGAATAGTCGGCCAATAGTATCCATTCCTTCTGATCATCCACTTCATCTTGAAAGCCGATTGATGCGCTCTACACACTCTTGGTAGCTTGGAACCTTATACGTCTTTCAACCTTTTTATATGGATCCTTTAAATAATCGACAATCTCCTTTCTCCAGTCATCGGTATCGACTGCCGATGTTAGCACTTCCTGAATAGGCTGATACCCTGAAGCATGCTGAGCTAGTCGATTAGCCTCCTCATTATGCAGTCGAGAAATATGTTCAAGACAAAAATCTCTAAACCCTTTCAATAGTTGCAAACATCTTTCATAATACGAAATTAAAACTTCACTTCGGCATTCATAAATCCTAGCCAATTGATTTATAACTAGCATAGAATCACCAAAGATTTCAACAGCATCGGCATGTATCTCCTTCAGCAATTCTAACCCTTTTATCAAGGCTTGGTATTCAGCCTGATTGTTTGTCGATGTAGCAACAATCGGCAATGAAAACTCATACTTCCTTCCTTGAGGTGAAATCAACACAATGCCGATACCTGCTCCTTCACCACATGTGGACCCATCGAAGAAAAGTGTCCAAGGAGCAACCTCCAGAGAGTCCACTATATTACAATGCTGAGTGACAAAATCAGCCATAACTTGCCCCTTAACTGCCTTAGTCGATTCGTAACGTAGTTCAAATTCTGATAATGCTAAAATCCACTTGCCGATTCTACCACTTAATATCGGCATCGACAGCATATACTTGACTACGTCGTCTTTGCATATGACCGTACATTCGGCAGATAACAAATAATGTCTTAATTTGACACAAGAAAAGTATAAACACAGACATAATTTTTCGATGGCCGAATACCTTGTCTCAGCATCCACTAATCTTCTGCTCAAATAATAAATAACACGTTCTTTCCCTTCAAATTCTTGAATAAGAGCTGAACCGATAACGGTATCATCAGTTGACAAATACAACCTGAAAGGTTTCCCGTGTTGAGGTGGAACTAGCACTAGAGGATTTGTTAAATATTTCTTAATTTCATCTAGGGCTAACTGCTGCTCAGCTCCCCATACAAATTCCTGATCGGCTTTCAATTTAAGTAATGGACTGAAAGCCTTGATCTTACCCGACAGATTAGATATGAATCTTCTAATGAAATTAATCTTACCGATCAAAGATTGCAATTCAGTTTTATTGGCAGGAGCAACCACCTTGTTAATTGCATCAATAGACTTCCTACTGATTTCGATGCCCCGCTGATGCACCATAAAACCCAAGAATTGACCTGCCGATACACCAAATGCACATTTATTAGGATTCATCTTCAATCCATGCTTCCTTGTGCACTCTAGTATCTTTCGTAGATCGGCTAGATGTTTTGTGATATCTACAGACTTAATCACTACATCATCAATGTAGATCTCCACTAATGTGCCGATGTATTCATGAAAAATAAAGTTCATAGCTCTTTGATAAGTAGCGCCGACATTTTTCAAACCAAACGTCATGACTATCCACTCAAACAACCCTACATGACCTGGACATCTGAAAGCAGTCTTGGGAATATCTTCTTCAGCCATGAATATTTGATTATAACCTGCATTACCATCCATGAAGCTGATAATTTGATGTCCGGCTGCAGCATCAATCAACAAATCAGCAATCGGCATTGGATAGCCATCCATCGGTGTGGCTTTGTTGAGATTCCTGAAATCAATACAAACACGAAGTTTTCCATTTTTCTTATAAACAGGAACCACATTAGAGATCCACTCTGCATATCGACACTGCCGAATAAACTTTGCCTCAATTAATTTAGTTATTTCGGCCTTAATGTCAGAAAGTATATTAGGGTTGCATCGGCGCGCTGGCTGCTGATGTGGCCAAAATCCAGATTTGATAGGTAACCGATGTTCAACTATCGATCGGTCTAATCCAGGCATCTCAGTATAATCCCAAGCAAAACAATCTTTATACTCTTTTAACAAATCAGTTATTTGCTGCTTACACTTGGAATCTAACTTAGCACTAATAAAAGTAGGTCTTGGCCCATCGCCATCACCAATATCTACTTCTACTAAATCATCTGCCGATGTGAACCCTTGACCTAATTTTCCATCATCGGCAAACCTATCCATTAAAACTCTTCTTCAGAACCGACTGCTTGGATCGGTGGAATTTCATAATCAGCAACTCTAAGGAACTCTTTTTCCCAAACTTCTCCTGATATGCATTTAGTTCGCTCATAAGTATCTGATTCTGTCGATGCGATGATATAAGAAGAATCACCAGGGACAAACTCAATCTTATCCCTAATCCACTGTACGAGGCATTGATGCATTGTAGAAGGAACACAACAATTAGCATGAATCCAATCCCTCCCTAGAAGCAGATTATATGCACCCTTGCCATTAATAGCAAAGAACGTCGTCGGCAAGGTTTTGCTGCCGATGGTCAATTCAACGCATACTGCCCCTTTAGCCGGTGACACATTGCCTTCAAAATCCTTCAGCATCATATCGGTTTTGGTCAAGTCTTGATCTCCCTTACCAAGTTTCCGATACATCACATAAGGCATAATATTAATCGCAGCCCCTCCGTCGATAAGTATCTTAGATACAGGCTGCCCATCAACTCTGCCTTTCACAAACAAAGCCTTAAGATGTTGTCTCTCGTCATCGGTAGGTTTCTCAAAAACAGCCATCATTGGATCTAGTGTCAACTGAGCTACTTGATCAGAGAGAACAACTTCTTCCTCATTATCAGATAGTGCCAAAAACTCCATCGGCAACATGAATACCATATTAACATCTGCCGATGGACCCTTATTTTTGTGTTTTACCTGCCACTGCTGATGACCAGACCTCTCATTGGAGGAATTTTCCTCTCGGTATAAATCCTCCTGATGCTCACGTTGCATCCTCCTTTTCTGTGTCTTTGTCAGACCCTCCGGGCACCATCGAGGAAACTTGGTTTTCCAAACCGGCTGATAACAGGTCCCAGTTGATTCTACACGGCGTATATTAGGGTCCCTGTAGAATATTTCTTCATCGGGAACTCTTGCGTTTGCCATCTCCTCAAGCTCCTCTTGATTCCTTGGAAAATATCCAGCGCGTTTACCAAGCCTCTCATGTACACTAAGTCTGCCCCCAGCCGATCATGCACTGATGCTCTGCCTCTGATCGGCTCATTGATAAATAAACCCTGATTGCCAGGTTGAAACCTCCTTTCTGACCGATTGACCCCATAATAACCATTGCACTCAGGGCAATTTTCAACAGTTGGCAATTTAATACCTTCTTCCTAGCAATGGATGAAAAACGGGCACCTCCAATGATCTTTATGCCGATACCATTCTTCCCGACGTCTCTCTTCTTGCTGTTGTCGATATCGGTCCTTACGCTGACGCCAACCCTCCTGCTGCCTTCGATGGGTAATCATAATGCCAGGTCGAGGAGGGTTTTTGGAACTACTGCTTTCTCCCAGCAAACCCTTACTTTTTGCATCATCGGTAGTTATCTGATGTTGGGGATCCACTGATGCGTTTTTCTCAGCAGCCTCTGACGTCAATACCTTGGTCTTCCCTTTAGCCTCCAACATATTTGCTGGAAAAGGGTGTTGATCAATTTTCATCGGCTTCTGGGCCTTGGAAGTACCAAACTTAATTCTCCCAGATTCAATAGCCGATTGTAACTGTTGCCTGAACACCTTGCACTCATTTGTACTGTGTGAAGTTGCATTGTGCCATTTCCAGTACAAGATCTTCTTCAACTCTTCTGCCGATGGGATCACATGATTAGGTGACAGCTTAATTTGGCCCTCTTGAAGCAGAAGATCAAATATCTTGTCGGCCTTGGTGATATCAAAGGTAAACTTTTCTGGCTCTTTCTGACCAAAGGGACAAGATATCGGCTTTTTATTCTTAACCCACTCAGCTAAGCCGATAACTGGTTCTTCATCAGAATCAGAATCTCCTACTTCTTCAACAAATGATACTTTTTTACTCCAATTCTTTTTAGGTTCAAAAACCCTAGTATCTTGATCAGAGATCCTTTGCACAAGATGACTGAGGCTTTCAAACTCCTGAGAAGCATATCTGTCTTTAAGATGTGGCAATAACCCTTGGAAAGCCAGATCGGCAAGCTGTCGATCATCCAGCACCAGGCTGTAGCACTTATTTTTTACATCTCGTAGCCTTTGCACAAAGCTTTCTACCGATTCATCATTACGCTGTCTCAATTTTACTAAATCGGTAAGCTTCTTTTCATGGATTCCAGCAAAGAAATACTTATGAAATTGTTTTTCTAGATCAGCCCAAGTAATAATAGAATTTGGTGGTAATGAAATGAACCATGTAAATGCCGATCCAGACAAAGATGATGAAAATAATCGAACTCTTAATTCATCTCTGCTAGCTGCCTCTCCACATTGAATAATGAAGCGATTGACGTGTTCCATTGTTGATGTATCATCTTGCCCAGAGAATTTAGTGAAATCTGGTACCTTGTACCGATTTGGGAGAGGAATTAAATCAAATACAGGAGGGTATGGAGTCCGATAAGAATAAGTATTGACCTTGGGCTTTATCCCAAACTGATCCTTCATAATTTCTGCTATCTTATCGGCCCAAAAAGCATCAGCCTCCTGCTGACGAACTGGCTGAATTTCTACAGGAGGTACCTACTGATATCCCTCCACATATCTTTGTGGCCCACGATCTCCAGCAATCGGCATATTTGCCGTTACTTGTGGTCCATTAACCTGCTGGAAAGGATTCATCGGCTGAGCTGCCGATGCTTGATTCTAGAAACCAGCTTGCATATGACCTTGTTGAATCCCTGCAACCTACTGATTTTGCTGAACTGTATGTTGAACAGGTAACTGTCCTGACCAACCATTATTAGAACTCATCGGTACAAAACTTACCGATGGCTGGTAATTTGCTGACATTGTTGGATAATTATAACCAGCTTGAGGCATGAACTGAACCCCAGTTTGACTCATAGCAGGGGCTTTCTGCTGCATCGGCAGTAAGCTTGCCGATGGACTTGAATTGGGTGTTTGAACCAAAGGCATCTGGAAACCTCCTGGAGTTGGTTGCACAGTAGTTGCTGTGGCATATTGAGGCACTTGAGCCATCGGCGAAACAGCCGATGGTATAGGAGCTTTTCCTACTGCATCAAACACTTGAGGTAACCCAGGATTGAAAGCAGATGACTCCGGAGGCATACCATATCCCCACCAATTAGCAGGAATCTGGCTATTCTGAGACACAGGGCCTGACATAGCTGATGCCAATAGATCTGTATTAAGCTGAACTCGTCCTCCTGGTAGTACCAGATCTGATCGTATCGGTGTAGATTGAATATTAGGTAAGCCTGCCGATACTGGAGGAGAAGTAACTTCTGTACCCACAACTGCCGAGGGAGCCGATGGAGTATTGACAGATGCCGGCTCTGGTTGGTGATAGGCAGGCCCAACGTAATGCGGTGACGCTTGTCCTTCTTTGAGAGTTCGAACCACAGCATTATGAACAGTATTGGACAGCACATTGGAATGATTAATCAAAGCATGATTTACTGCAGAATTAACCATCTCTTGAAGTTTACCAGGATTAGAGTCAAAGGTAACCTGCCGAGGAAACGGCAAATCTTGCTTCTGGATGACTTGTCCACTCTTGTTCAGGCTAAACGATCTCAGACAAAGCTGCCTGTATTCTTCTATAGCCTTTTCCATGGCCTGCCTCTGCTCTTCCTTAAGATCTTCTGATACCGCGATAATGTTCCCTGAATCGATCTCGGGATTGAACATATTGATCGGATTGATTTGTCCCACTAGGCGTGCCAAAAGATGTGTTGATGCAAAAGTGGATCTGCAAACACAAAGGGCTAATACCCGAATCGATATCCAAAGCGTGCCAGTCGATTTGACCTGTTAATCGACAAGGATGAAGATACGAGCACTTTGGTCCTGACAATAGCGATACGCCCAGAAGTCACGGCCAAGAGGTACTCACGCGGAACTCGAGAATCGCCGAAGGTCACACTGAAGCGATGCAACTCGCCGAATCAATGAGAACTCGTAAAAAGGAAAAAATATGCAAATTGACGAAGTTGCCGAAAAGTAAGTAGATGCAAATAGGAGTAAAAATTGGTTTTGATATTGATTGATATATATTACATTGCCCCTCAATCTATATTTATACCCTGATCTAAAGAGACATAACCAAATACGACTAGAACACCAAGTCCATATCTAAGGAAACACGTGACTCTTACATGAATCATACTCTAACAAATATAGAAAAGGAAATCAACTCCTATCTATTTCCCTGTCCGCCTCAATTACGATGGAATTCTCACCGACCTCCTTTCCATTGGCATACTTCCTGTTTCATCGGCAGTAGTTTTCAAGCCTTCCTTCATCGGCATCGACAATAACATCTCCAACCTTATCGGCAACGCCCGAGTCTAAATCAACCTTTCCATCGATCACCACCATTCATCGGCAACCATCTTTACAAGCTGATTTTCATCGGCTGTCAGCGTATACAGTAACTTTCCTCCTGCCGATTAGCCCACTCTGATCATTTTGACACGTGCAAAAAACGGTGTCAACACATATTTTCACAAATATTTTCAAGGGTATTAGCACTCCACTAGATCCTAAATGCACATGCAATGAGTTAGAGCATCTAGTGGCACCTTGAAAACCGCATTTAGATACGAGTTTCACTCCTCTTAATAGTACGGCTATCAATCCTAAATGTGATCACACTCGCTAAGTGTCTTGATCATCGAAATAAAATGGCTCCTACTATTTATACCTTTGCCTTGAGCCTTTTGTTTTTCTCTTTCTTCTTTTCAAGTTCAAGCATTTGATCATCACCATGCCATCACCATTGTCATGATCTTCGCCATTGCTTCATCACTAGGAGTAGTGCTACCTATCTCATAATCACTTTGATAAACTAGGTTAGCACTTAGGGTTTCATCAATTAACCAAAACCAAACTAGAGCTTTCAATCTCCCCCTTTTTGGTAATTGATGACAACCCTTACACAAAGATATGAATTGAGATTTAATTGAATCCACGTTGCTTGCCCAAGCATATTTACCATGTGTAAAAGAATATGGACAAGTTTTATGAACTCCAAATAGTAGCAATTGCTCCCCCTACATATGTGCTAAGAGTTTGGATTGTAGCTTGCACATAAGCTTAGATAGGAAATATAGGAGACAATTTCTACCGTATGATGCTAAGGTATAAGAGATGGACCTTTGAAGCGTGATACCAATCGGAGTCCACCAATATACCATCCTTAGCACCATTAGTAACTATACGTACACAAAAACTAGAATACCCTATGAGATCAACATTACAAGCAAGGGTCTAGTTTCCATAAAATGAACAAGTCTAGTTACTTTAGCCTATGCATGCTAGTTTTTCATTTCACCATTCAAGCATATAACTAGCATACACCACACAAGCATGGATATTGAAATTTAGAACTTGTGCCATGCAAGCAAATATATGAAATGCACATTTAAATGCAACATACAAGTTTATGAGCTTGCTCCCCCTACTTGTGTGCATTTTTTTATGATCCCATTACAATGTCAATGTTTAATTTGTTTACTCCTAATATCTTACTATCTTTGTGAATTTCTCCCCCTTTGTCAACAATTAGCACAAAAGGTGAGCTCAAATTATAGATAGGTTGGGGTGAAACCATGTGAAATGAGGACATTTTCCCAATTTGGTACAATCTAGATTACTTGCAAAAGATATTTAACTCGGTTTGATCCAAGGACAAGCTTCTTCACACCTCCAAATAAGGGTTATCTCGTACCATGTTGAGTTAAACACTTGTAGCTTATTTTCTAGATCAAACATTAGGTGTACAAGCCCACAAACATGTCATATGCTACCACTAGATCATTTCAAACATACAAACAATAGTGGTACCATACAAGCATCAAATTCATTTGATTTTAATGAATGAGCCTAGGACATGATAGGAATGACTCGATGCACTAAACAAGTCCTTAGCAATGGATGGATGACATGTCAATCAACTTTACCTTGTTTTGCTCGAAGAAGAGGCATGTCATATAATGGGGGGTGCATCAACACATATTGGAGAAGTCAAGTATGTTCAATTCATTCCTTAGCTTGCAAAACCTCTTTTCATCAAGTGGCTTGGTGAAGATATCGGCAAGTTGATCTTCGGTGCCCACACTCTCAATGCAAATGTCCCCTTTTTGTTGGTGATCTCTTATGAAATGATGGCGGACATCAATATGCTTTGTTCTTGAATGTTGAACCAGGTTGTTGGTGAGCTTTATGGCACTCTCATTATCACATAGCAATGGCACTTGCTTGAATTTAATTCCAAAGTCACTCAAAGTAGCCTTCATCCAAAGTAATTGAGCACAACAACTACTGGCCGAAATGTACTCCGCTTCGGCGATTGAAAGTGCTACACTATTTTGCTTCTTTGATGACCAAGACACAAGTGATCTTCTCAATAGTTGACATGTGCCCGATGTGCTCTTTCTCTCAACTTTGCATCCCGCATAATCGGAGTCCGAGTATCCAATCAACTCAAATCTTGCTCCTTTGGGATACCACAATCCAATATTTTGTGTATGCTTCAAGTACCTCAATATTCTTTTTGTTGCTTTCGAATGACTTTCTCTTGGTGAGGCTTGGAATCTAGCACACATGCATACACTAAACATCACATCCGGCCTTGATGCGGTCACATAGAGTAGGCTTCCAATCATAGACCAATACATCTTTTGATCCACCATGTTGCCACTAGCATCACTATCCAAGCTTCCACTTGTCCCCATTGGTGTACTAATAGCTTTACTATCATCCATTCCAAACTTCTTGAGCATGTCCTTGATATACTTGCCTTGACTCACAAATGTGCCATTCTTCATTTGCTTGATTTGAAGACCAAGGAAGTAACTAAGCTCTCCAATCATAGACATCTCAAACTCACTTGCCATCATCTTGCCAAACTCCTCACAAAAATCTTGATTTGTTGACCCAAATATGATATCATCGACATAGATTTGCATTACAAACAAGTCATTTCTAAGCTTCTTGGTGAAGAGAGTGGTGTCAACCTTTCCCATCTTGAATCCCTTAGAGAGTAGGGAATCCATCAATCTCTCATACCTTGCTCTTGGTGCTTGTTTCAATCCATACAAAGTGTTTCTCAACTTGTAAACATGGTTGGGTTTCTTCTCATCTTCAAAATCGGGAGGTTGCTCAACATACACAATCTCATTGATGTACCCATTGAGAAATGCACTCTTCACATCCATTTGGTACAACTTGATGTTGTGGGCACAAGCATAGGCTAACAAGATCCTAATTGCTTCCAATCTTGCAACCGGGACATATGTTTCTCCAAAGTCAAGACCTTCAACTTGAGTGTAACCTTGAGCCACTAATCTTGCTTTGTTCCTTATTACTATCCCATCTTGATCTTGCTTGTTCCGAAAGACCCACTTGGTTCCAATCACATTATGATCCTTAGGCCTCTCAACTAACTCCCATACTTGATTTCTTGTAAAGTTGTTTAGCTCTTCATGCATAGTATTGACCCAATCAATATCCTTCAAAGCTTCATCTATCTTTTTAGGTTCAATGGATGACATAAATAAGAAGTGCTCACAAAATGAAGCCAATCTTGATCTAGTTTGCACACCTCTTGAAATATCACCAATGATAGTGTCCAATGGATGATCTCTTGCAACATTGGTTGGTTGAAGCACTTGCACTTGATTGCTTGCATTTGATTGAACACTTGGTTGAGATGATGAACTAGCCACTTGTTGTTGATCTTGCACTTTGTCATCACTAGTTCTTGCTTGAACTTGATCATGAGAACCACTAGCTTGCACATTTGAGTCAGAGAGCACTTGATTCTTGTCATCTTCAACATCAATCACCTCTCTAGGCCTTATATTACCAATGTCCATGTTCTTCATTGCATTGACCAATTGAGTGCCTCTTACATCATCTAGATTCTCATCTTCCTCTTGGGAACCATTTGTTTCATCAAACTCCACATCATGAACCTCCTCAAGAGTACCACTAGCCAAATTCCAAACTCTATAAGCCTTGCTAGTAGTGGAGTAACCAAGCAAGAAACCTTCATCACATTTCTTTTCAAACTTGCTTAATCTAGTGCCTTTCTTCAATATGTAGCATTTACAACCAAAAACCCGAAGGTATGCTATGTTGGGCTTTCTTCCATTCAAAAGCTCATAAGGTGTCTTCTCCATCATAGGGTGACAATAGAGTCGGTTGCTATAATAGCAAGCCTTGTTGATTGCTTCAGCCCAAAATGAATGACTCACATTGTACTCACTCAACATTGATCTTGCCATGTAAATCAAAGTTCTATTCTTCCTTTCAACTAAGCCATTTGATTGAGGAGTGTACTTGGCTGAGAATTGATGTCTAATTCCAAATTCGTCACACAACTCATCAATTCTAGTGTTCTTGAATTCACTATCATTGTCACTTCTAACTTTCTTGATGGTTGTTTCAAACTCATTGTGAATGCCCTTGACAAATGATTTGAATGTTACAAACACATCACTCTTGTCAACAAAAAAGAATACCCATGTGTATCTAGTGAAATCATCCACAATCACAAATCCATATTTGTTTCCACCAATGCTTGTGTATGTGGTTGGTCTAAACAAGTCCATGTGCATCAACTCAAATGCCTTAGATGTGCTCATCATGCTCTTCTTAGGATGTGTGTTACCAACTTGTTTTCTGGCTTGACATGCACTACATAGCTTATCCTTCTCAAATGTGACATCTTTCAAGCCTCTAACTAAGTCATGCTTAATCAACTTGTTTAATTGTTTCATTCCAACATGACCAAGCCTTCTATGCCATAACCAACCCATGCTAGACTTAGTGATCAAACATGTTGACAATTGAGCTTCTCTAGCATTGAAATCAACTAAGTATAGATTCTCATATCTAAATCCTTTGAATATCAAGTTAGAGCCATCTACACTTATGATCTCTACATCATCCACACCAAATATGCACTTAAAACCAAGATCACATAATTGAGCTACCGACAATAGGTTGAAGTTCAAGCTCTCTACTAGTAGCACATTGGAGATGCTCAAGTCATTGGATATTGCAATCTTACCAAGCCCTTTGACCTTGCCTTTGCCATTGTCACCAAATGTGATACTATCAATCCCATTGCTCTTGTTTTCATTGATTGAATTGAACATTCTTGGATCATCGGTCATGTGTTGTGTGCACCCACTATCAAGCACCCAATGTCTTCCTCCAGCTTTATAATTGATCTACAAAAGAAGATCAATTGTTTTTTAGGTACCCAAACTTGCTTGGGTCCTTGAAGGTTAGTTACCAAGGTCTTTGGTACCCAAATGGCCTTCTTCTTTGGGCCCACAATTGGTGTACCAATGAACTTAGCCTTCACACCATTGGCACCCCTAACAAGCATGTAACAAGAATCAAATTTGATTGAGGATACAATATGTAGCTTGTTCTTGTTAATCTTGCAATATTGCTCTACATGCCCAACTTGCTTGTATCTATTGCAAAATCGACCATTGCCCTTCACAAAGTTAACTTTGGGAGTGACAAAGGCCGCCTTGCCTTTCTTGGGGGTATAGCCTAATCCCTCTTTGTTGAGAGAAAACCTTTGGCTACCCAAGCACTTTAGCAAGTGGGCATCTCGACCAAAGGCATTGCCTAAGGCACGAGTGAGCTCATTCACCTCCTTCTTGAGGGTATCATTTTCCACCATTAATGAGGCATCACAAGTGAGACCATCACTCAAAGGTGAAGTAGAAGTAGTAGTGCTACAAGAAGTGTTAGTGGGAGCAACTACAATGGGCTTATAAAAAGTTTCATAAAAAAGATCACATGTTAGTCCCACATCACAAGACACGATCACTTGCACCTTCTTGGCCTCCTCCTTCTTGACTTGCTCGACGAGAGAGGAGTGAGCCTTTTCAAGCTTAGAGTGAGCTTTGCCAAGCTTCTCATTGGCTTCCATTAGCCTCTCATGAGTGGCATTGAGCTCATCAAGGGATTGCTCAAGAAATTTGACTTTCTTGTTCAATTCCTTGCACTCCTTTCTCTTCATCTCAAAGCAAGTATGCACTTGCTCACACATGTCCATGAGCTCCTCCTTGGAGTATTCCTCATCATCATCATCACTCCTACAAGCATCACTTTCACATTCATCATCATCACTCACATCATATTTTACCTTGGTAGGTTTTGCCATGAGGCATGTCGAAGGAGTGTCGAAG
This sequence comes from Miscanthus floridulus, assembly GCF_019320115.1. Classification (NCBI taxonomy): domain Eukaryota; kingdom Viridiplantae; phylum Streptophyta; class Magnoliopsida; order Poales; family Poaceae; genus Miscanthus; species Miscanthus floridulus. Next base: position 18,808,138 of record NC_089589.1, on the reverse strand, counting down.
ATGGAGGGCTTGTTGTTGATGGCGATGCTTGCTAGTGCTTTCTTGATAAATTTCTTGCCATCATCACTAGAGTCATCACTATCCAAAGAGCCATCACTATCCCAAGTGACCACATAGCCTCCACCCTTCTTCTTCTTTTGGAAGGTCATTCTCTTCTCCTTCTTTTCTTTCTTATCCTTCTTGTGCTTCTTCTTCTCATCCTCATCATTATCACTATTGTAGGGACAATTTGCTACAACGTGATTCGAACTCTTGCAATTATAGCATCTTCTCACATATTCTTTGCTTTTGGTGTGATCTCTTCTCTTTCTTGCACCATAGCCCTTCTTCTTCATGAATTTTCCCATCTTACGTACAAAGAGGGCCATACCTTCATCATCAATATCACTAAGATCATCATCATCATCACTTGATTCTTTCTTGGACTTGCCCTTGTTCTTGGATGATGATGAGCTAGCCTTGAATGCTATACTCTTCTTCTTCTTTTCTTCTTCTTCCTTCTTGTCATCCTTGTCATCCCCCTCCCTTTCCACACGGTATGTCTCTTGGGTCATGACATCACCTAGTACTTGGTTAGGGGTAATCTCCTTCAATCCTCCTCTTATGATAAGGAATCTCAACATCTCAAATCTTGGAGGTAAGCACATCAAGAACCGATGAGAGACATCATCATCCTTGATCTTATCTCCCAAGGCCTTCAAGTCATTTACAATCACTTGCAACTGATGGAACATTTCTGGAATGCTCTCATCTTCCTTCATCTTGAAGCTTGTCAACTTATCCTTAAGAATGTATATGTTTCCTCCAATCTCCTCCACACCTCATTTGCTCTTTCACAATCCTTGATTTGCTCAAACACTTTCGAATCAATGGCATTGTATATGGTGTTGAGAGCCATTGTATTGCATTGCTTGTTGGTCTTGTCTTGGTTGGTGGGGTCATCGGAATCAATGATAGCATAGTCATTCTCGGTCACCTCCCATACTTGATCATTGATTGAACCAAGATATATCCTCATCTTTCTCTTCCAATAATCATAGCATGTGCCATCAAAGAATGGTGGTTTGCCCCCCACATGGTTGAACACAACTTGAGCCATAATTTGACACCGAGGTTGTTAAGCCTTCAATCAAATGGTGACCACGGCTCTGATACCACTTGAAAGGTCCTAATATGGCTAGAGGGGGGTGAATAGCCTATTTAAAAAATCTACAAATCAACTAGAGCAATTTGATTAGTATGACAAATAGCGAAATGCAAACTTGCTCTAGCTCTACAAGGGTTGCAAGCCACCTATCCAACAATTCTAGTTGCAATGATTACTAGGCACACAACTTGCAATATTACTACTCACTAAGAGCTCTCAATCTTGCTACTCTAAATAGCTCCACTAGATGAACTTAAAATAACAAAGCAAGCTCTCAATTCTAATTACACTAAAGAGCTTGCCACAACTAGTTTGCAAGAATATAAATGAGTGAGTAGGGTGATTATACCGTCGTGTAGAGGAGTGAACCAATCACAAGATGAATACTAAATCAATCACCGGGAGAATACCAAAGTGCAAGAGACAACTAATTTTTCTCTCAAGGTTCACGTGCTTGCCGGCATGCTAGTCCCCGTTGTGTCGACCAACACTTGGTGGTTCGGCGGCTAAGAGGTGTTGCACGAACCTCGTCCACACAATTGGACACCGCAAGAACCTACCCACAAGTGAGGTAACTCAATGACATGAGCAATCCACTAGAGTTATCTTTCAGCTCTCCGCCGGGGAAGGCACAAGACCCCTCACAATCACCACGATCGGAGCCGGAGACAATCACCAACCTCTGCTCAATGATCCTCGCTGCTCCAAGCCGTCTAGGTGGCGGCAACCACCAAGAGTAACAAGTGAATCCCGCAGTGAAACACGAATGCCAAGTGCCACTAGATGCAATCACTCAAGCAATGCACTTGGATTCTCTCCCAATCTCACAATGATGATGAATCAATGATGGAGATGAGTGGGAGGGCTTTGGTTACGCTCACAAGGTTGCTATGTCAATGCAAATGGCCAAGAGAGTGAGCTTGAGCCGGCCATGGGGCTTAAATAGAAGCCCCAATAAAATAGAGCCGTTGTACCCCTTCACTAGGCACAACACGGGCTGGCCGGACGCTCTGGTCAGATTGACCGGACGCAGGACCCATCGTCCAGTCGCCTGATGACAGCCACGTGTCCCTCTGCGGTCAACCACAGCCAGCTGATCTCAACGGTCGAGAAACAACCGGACGCTGTGGCAGATGTGACCGGACACTGAACCCCCAGTGTCCGGTCATTTACAGTAAGCTCCTAGAGACGGCAAATCTTGACCGGACGCGTCCGGTCAGTCTCCTTGATCTCGGTACTGCTACATCGGCTCTGACCGGACGCTGCCTTCTAGTGTCCGATCCGTCCGAGACCTAGCATCCGGTCACAAGACCGACGCCAGGTTTTCACCGCCACGCCTGACCAGACGCGCCTGTCCCCTGAGACTGAGACCAGCGTTCGTCTTTAATCTCTATCTTCTTTATCCTTGCTCAAATGTGCCAACCACTAAGTGTATCACCTTGTGCACATGTGTCAGCATATTTTCACAAATATTTTCAAGGGTGTTAGCACTCCACTAGATCCTAAATGCATATGCAATGAGTTAGAGCATCTAGTGGCACTTTGAAAACCAAATTTTGATACGAGTTTCACTCCTCTTAATAGTATGGTTATCAATCCTAAATATGATCACACTCGCTAAGTGTCTTGATCACCGAAACAAAATGGCTCCTACTATTTATACCTTTGCCTTGAGCCTTTTGTTTTTCTCTTTCTTCTTTTCAAGTTCAAGCATTTGATCATCACCATGCCATCACCATTGTCATGATCATTGCCATTGCTTCATCACTTGGAGTAGTGTTACCTATCTCATAATCACTTTGATAAACTAGGTTAGCACTTAGGGTTTCATCAATTAACCAAAACCAAACTAGAGCTTTCACCTGTGCTGCAGCAGTGCCCTCCCAGGCGGCATCGCCGCCCCGCCGTCATCCGCGTCGACCCGCCTGCTGCACAGAGCCGAAGATGCGCCCCCGCTGCTTCCATTTCCTGCGCCTCGTCCGTATCGGGCCACCATGCTCGCAGTAGCCCGGTGCCGAGAGCCACCAATTGCGCCGCCGCCGTCGTGCAGTCGTCCTCCGTGGTCACCGCGTGTCTGGCTAGGCCACTGCCGCCTGCGCCCGGCCAAACTGCCACCGTGGGTCGCCTTCAGCCGAGTCACGCCCTGCCTGGAGCGCATGCGAGGCTGCTGTAGCTCCGCGTCAGCACCGTCAGCGACGTGATGCCACATCGACCGGTGCTCTGCTTTCCCTATCCGTGCTCTGCTTTGAGGAGGATGAAAAGGTAGAAAAGGACTCAAGTGTAAATAACACTTTTTACCATGTTCTTTTTGCAAACATGCTAGACTCATAGGTTTACAAATAGGGTCTTAGTCGATTTAGAGGAAGTTTAGGGACCTCTTCACATAAGTGTCGCCCTTGGTTGGGCCACTGGCCGCGCGCCGCGCTGGGCCGCTCACGCCTGTCCCCGCGTTGGGCCACGCGCCCAGTGCATCCGCGGCCTCGGCCTGCTCGACGCCACATCTGGGCCATCCGTGTGCCGCCCCTGTGCCTAGGCCACGCGTCCACGTGGGCCGAAGTGGTGGTCACTAGCCCTTTTACTTTTCTAAAGCAATTGTTAATTTAGTTTCGTAAATAAACTTGTAAAGTCAATATAAAATTGTGTAGTTGTCCAAAAATGGTGAAACCAATTTTGTTAAGTTCCTAAAATCATGACCTACCTGATAGGGTATTTCGTTCGCATAGGTTTCGTATGTTTTTAGGGTTGCTCTAATTATTTTAACATGCTTAATATTGTTAAAAGTTGAACTTGTAGGAATTTCTATGATAAATCGGTGATAATGTTGACTTTGAGAAATTTACAGTAAATTACTAATATTATTAGCTGCTCACCGTAATTTTTGTAGCTCCAGAATAATTAGTTTCTAGATTAACTATTGAGCCCTAGTTTGGATATATATTAAATCAATGAAATAGATAAAGAAATGCCTTGGGGTCTCATGACTAAAACATTTGTTGGGAAATAACGCCTTATCCAACAACATGGATATGTAGCCTAAGTACGATCGTCGTTGGAACTAGCTCGTTAACTTGAGAGGTGTAAATCGTATTTTTACGAGTCACGATTGCAGTCGATTAATTACATCTTTGCATGGCATCGCATTGCATATCATATAGGTACGATGATGGATCAACGGATCAAGTAAAGGATGAGTGGTAATATGAAGATGGTGTAATGGTGTTCTCTCTAGGAGATGATGCGATGGGCTTTCTATTCAGATGATGGTGGATAATCTAAAGATGCAAATACTAACTTTTGGTTATATTTTAACCAGGCAAGCCCCAGTGCATAACCCCTACTTTTCTGCACTTTAAATTATATTTGTGCATTAAGTTTTAAGGAGTTGATTGAAACCCACTTGCATATATATATATCTTTACCCTATGAGTCTTACTAGTATGATACGATCGTGTAGATTGCTATGCTATAGGACTCCGGTAGAAGTCGAGTGATTGCCTATCACTCGCGAGATATAGGAAATATATTATTGTATTATTATCACTTAGAAAATATAAATAGTGGAAAGGAAAAATGGTGACCGGGTAGGGATATGGTTTGGGTATTGGTGGGTGTAAGAGGTTGTGTCCTGCGGCCAACGGGACATGGCTTGGTTATACTGTTGTTCCCTGTCTGTGTCGGTTAAGGACCGCCCGTTGCATTGGACGCTAGGCAAGTCACAGACTTATTATCCCGAGCACATACTTGGGTATGGGCGCTTGAAAGACTTGTTACTCTCTTGTCATGGGTTTTGGCTCTTTCCGGACCGACTGCCAGGGTGGTTTTTGGGTTAGGAGGTCCTTGCACCGGACTAAGTCCGAGACTCAGGGGCGCGGGCTTGGAGTCCTAGTTTGGACGGGTTCCTGGACCCCATGACAGGAGGGTAGTGGGTTGGTCCTGCTTATGCCTAGGGTACAAGCGGGGCGTGTGTTTTTAGAGTACCCAGCTAGGGGCATTGATTCGCGAATCATCGGGAAATCCGGTACGGCTTGTCTAAACTCTAGCACCGTAGTAAGAACTGAAAGATGAAAGGTGATGAAAAGATAATCCGATTGCTTACCACCTGCTTAAAAGTAGCACATGTGCATACATAGAATGGTGGGTTAATGAACTAATGTGGTTGTTAATAAAAATCGAATATAAGGACGCACGCTTAGTAATGCTTTCTGCAGATGCAATAAACCCACAAGCCAGATAGCCTTGCATATCCTTGGAGTCCTTTCTTTCCTCGTGTCGGGTAAGTCTTGCTGAGTACAATTGAGTACTCAGAGTTTTATTTTCTCCCGTTGCAGGTGACAGGTGGAGGCTAGAGCTGACTCTTGTGTGTGGATTCCTCCTGGTGGGTTCAGAGAGGATTTCCTTACGCTGCGATCATAGTTTTATTTATAACTCTTACCAAATGTTTATTAAATGGAAGTTTTATAATCTGTTGTCGGAGTTTATATATCCATATTTCATCATGTCATAAATAGATGTTTAATTCTGCTGTAACTCTATTCACATATTTATATTCCGCTGTTCAATTAAATTGTTCATAACTCTGATAATATGATTACATTCCGCTGTTATAACAATAAATATTATACTCTGATGTTGTATTAAAACTGATGTAAGAAATGACAAAAATGTTGTAAGCTTTATTCTCTCAGTTGTGATCCTGATGGAAAAATGTGGATTTTTGGGTTCTCCCTTTGGGTGTGCCCGACGGGACCATGTAATTTAGTGTTCTCCCTGGAGTGCTTAGTGTCTAATGGAAGACAAGCATTCCTAGGAGGTATTAGATTAGGCGGTTCTGCCACACGAGCTCGGTTATGTACGGTTTAAATTCTCTTCCTCTTAATGAAAAACGGGTACACACCCGGTCGCGAAAAAAAATGTTGAAATCATGGAGGGGAGGAGGACGGAGAGAGAAAGGTCCGTGTCGAGTGAGGAGCTTTCTCTTTGCCGGGATTTGTGTCTGGTTCGCCGGAGATATCATCATTGATGGAGAAAACGAACACCCCTACTTTTTTTTCTTCTTCTTTTGTTCATCCTAAATTTATGAGGCTGCGATTGTAGGTGGAGAGAGGCTTTGACAAAGAGTAATACGGACTATTTGGCAGTGAATTTGAAAAGGGCTTCATGTTGGAAAACTTATTAGGGCGACGATCGACTTATGTTCACTACGTCAAATATGATTTCCAGGGGCGGCTACAGTGCATTTGTAGGGGCGGTTCGGCCAGCCGCCCCTACCATACCGTCTCTACAAATCATGCATTTGTAGGGGCGGTTCCCAGACCGCCCCTACAAATCGATTTGTCGGGGCGGTTGGTACTGTAGCCGCCCCTACAAATCGATTTATAAGGGCGGTCTGGGAACACCAGCCGCCCCTACAGATCGATTTGTAGGGGCGGCTACAGTACCAACCGCCCCTACAAATTATTTTTCCGCCAAAAAAAATTAAATTTACGATCCACGTTGTTCGGGATCCACTCCACGAAGTAGGACGAGTTCATTTTCTGCACATTGAACTGAACAGAACGACACCGATGGAATGTAAATAAAAACACCACAGGTTGTGCTCGACAATTAGAACAGAGATAAACATCCATTTGACCTACTGACTTGAATTGGAGTGAAGACGCAGATATATATGTCAAAGACACTATATATAGCAAAAGTACAGTGTTGTGGTATTGACGAAATGAAAGAAAAACTCAGTTTCCCAAATATAAAAGACATATTTATAATTGTGTATCATGTTCAATTCAGGATACAATCATACAACCTCACATAAACAATTAAATGCAGACAAGGTGAGCACAAAAACTAGAGACATATCATACCATTGGTGGAGCAGAGACAGTAGGGGTGGCTGATACTCTGGAGCAGGTGCAATGATGACAGAAAGATCAACTATTGTGGCACCCTGTGACAGTCATATAAAATTGCATTGATGTTATTTTTCTAGGAGCACGAACACAACACAATGTTGCAAGGGCAGCAAATTCTTTGCAATTTGCAAATTCTGCTAAAGAGATCCACAAACATTCCATTTGAGTGAAGCATTTAGTCATAGCTCTAATACAACAACATTTTTTGGCCCCAAGCAAAGGGGTACACTAGAGGTAGCGCTATGGTGATCAATTATAGCCAAGCCAAGTAGTGAAAAATCATAGAGTGAAGTATTGTAAGAACTCCACTGAATCATACTAAGGCCTCCATAGAAGAAGTGCAGTATATGCGCCCTGTGCGTCTTTGAAAGTGACATATGCAACTTGAGACCACTCATCACCACTGCCAAAGGATGAAAGGAAAGAGAAGCAAACTAATGAGGATGACAATCAAAGGCTTGTACAGACATGAAAAGAGAAGGGGTAACACCCTAACATGAACTAGAAGCAAATATCCTCTAGTAACCACTAGCCAAGATGCGTTGTAAAGGGTTCTTAACCCATCTTTCTTCTTAATATAATGAAGCGTAGCTCTCCTGCGCTTTTCGAGAAAAATAAGCCAAGTATTTTTGCCAACAGCTGGTTACTAAAATATTCACCTTTATCCTAGTATTGGCCCATGAGTTGAGGTTCTTTTCCTCCCAGGTTCCAGCCTGCAAAGAGTAACAAAAAAACGCATCAGAAAACTTGAATAGGAATAGCCATAAATTTGAAGACATGTACAAGGAGATTTATTCTGTCTAAAGCTGCAACATTCGTAAGATGGTATGGATCAGCGTCTACACATCTACAACTAATTTAAGTTTGCTTGCTGCACATTCACACTACTGTGATCAAGATAGATAATCGAGAGTAGCAAACCCGTTCCAAAGATCAAGCAGAATAACTACAGCTTATAAATATGGACCATAACTGCAAGAATCTGTCTAAAGCAAGAAGAAGAACAGCAAGAATCTGAGTTAGTTACCCTTCTGACAAACATCAACTTTGGATAAGCCTCGCGCTTAAGCTGCACGAGCTCCTCCTGCTCCCAACATCCACATAGGAAAATGCAAAAACAAATCTTAGTTACCTTTGTAATCAAGAAGAAAGCATCTTAATGCAAAAACAAATCTTAGTTACCTTTGTAATCAAGAAGAAAGCATCTTAATGACAAATCTTAGTTACCTTTGTAATCAAGAAGAAAGCATCTTAATGACAAACATCAACTCCAAACTATGGCTAGCAGGATATGTTAAGTTTTCAAACAGTAAGATAATTGAAAATCTTGCAGGACTGAAAATACCTTTCCAAACAGTGACCCTGGCTATTGGAGCGCTGCGACTCTCTCGCTGATATTGTCCTTCACCTGCTCAACCACTACAAGAAATCCCCAGCATGCTTTTAGCATCAAATTCTAACATAGTTGTTTGGAGCTTTTAGCACATATAGTAGTTTGGAGCTTTAGATAAGTCAAAACTAGGTAGATAACCAAAACAATATATAGCAGTTTACTTGTGACTTAATAGAAGCTAGGTAGATATACAAAACAGGTTGAAATACAAGGAGTTACAATCATCACAGCTGTTAATAAATGTTGATACAGTGTAGCAAAAAATTGGCAGAACTAGTGTTCTAGCATCAGCAATAAGTCCACTCATGGCACAGCCTATGTGCTCATCAATTCCCATGACTTTTTCCACACTGCTTGGTGGAGCTGCTATATCCTCTGATTGTAACAATTCAATGATTAACAATTTAGACATGAAACAGAATATACCATGAAAACCATAGGCTAAGTGGAGCTGCTATATCCTCTGATAAAACTACTCCTATTATAGCCACAAAAATTTCAGTATTAATCTCCAATTAACAAGCATCAAGAGTTTGACACTTAAGTACAATTAATTATCATATAGCCCAAATCACATGGTAAAGGACCTTTAAGTCTTAGTTTGGGGAAATTCATAGGAAATTGCAGCCATCATAGATCAAGGAACCATATCGGAAAGAAGGAGAGAACGAAGGGACATATGTGCAAAACCTAAGCAGCTAGGGTTACCCAAATGAAATCCATGAACTATACAGGTAATGGACCCCTTGATCCAGAATGCAGCTAGGGTTTGGGGCATCACAGGCGTGGCTAGGGTTACCCATGAGCACGCGGAGCACCATGGAGGAGGAGACTTGAGATGGCTAGGTTATAGGCCACGCACCTGGATCCTCCTGCCGCCGTCGCCCCAATGTTGGGATCTCATCGTGGCCGTCGCCCGGGCTGGGATCCTGCCGTGCTCGAATCCAGCCGTCCGCGCTCGGATCCAACCGCCCGCGCCCGGATCCCGCAGCTGGCGCCACCCATGAGAAGGGATTAGAGATATTAGAGAGAATGAACAGATGGGGAAGATTACGAGTACCTGGGTCTGAAGGTGGAGAACTGGATCTGCTCCTCCTCCCCTTATCCACTGGATCTGCAGCATGGAGATCGAAATCAAAGCCAGATCAATTGGATTAGGGTTAGGGACTGGGAGGGAGGGAAACCTTTTCCACTGGAGCTTAGGAGCTGGATGCACAGCCGCCAGGGGGCCGGGCTCGTGCCGCAGCAGGGGTGCACGCTGCCACCCGGGGTGCGAGCCGCTGCCATGGAGCAGATGGGGAGCCAGCGGTGGGGGGCCGGCCAGGACGACGCGAGGGGGGAGGAGGAAGAGGAGGGGGCGGCCGCAGCTGCAGCGCCGCGCGTGCCAGTGGCAACGAAGCCGAGTATTTATTCGACCGAGCATTTATAGGGACGGTTGGTTATTGAGCCGCCCCTATAAATAGTAATACTGGGGGCGGTCAGTGATTGAGCCGCCCCCTATAAATCCAAACTATTTATAGGAGCGGCTCGTATCACCAGCCGCCCCTGCTGTTCCATTTGTAGGGGCGACTGATCTTTGGACTCCTGAGCACACCACTGTAGGGGCGGCTCTATCACCAACCGCCCCTAAAAAAAATTATTCCGTTGCTGCAAATCATTTTTCTCGTAGTGGTTGTCACGACGAAAACCATTAGATTTTCTCGCGTTCGAAATAAACGGGGCCTCGATGAGCTACGAGAACATGGGCGGGCACACAGAACGTTGTGTGATGTATGCATGCATGCATGCATGACAAAGGGTGAAACGAACTTTTTAATTAGGGTTAAATTGAACGACTCTGACATTAGGCCGTGAGACGAGCTCCTCTTTTTTTTTTGGTTATATAAGAAGAAATGGTTGGTAGAGACGTCATACCATGTTTGTTGTTACTGCGTCATCTTCGCCTGCTACTTGTACTGCTAGTTACTACTTATAAGTTGAAAACAAACAGTTGGCAAGATAATGCAGCATCCATACGTATTCTTAGAAAAGTACTTGACAGTAGGCTTCTCAAAGACGCATACTAGCTCCTGATCCTAGCTAAAGTAACCTCCAAAGGAATAAAGATGGAAAGGCCGTGTTTCCTGAAGAAGCTGGTGAGACGAGCGTCGTGCCAGGCAAGGTGTGCACGCAGCGCAACAACACCAAATGGGAGCACGCATCATTGATGCCATAACATCATGCGTTCGTACAAGTTGCGAGAAAAAAGATACGAGACAGAAGAGTAGGGCACGTGACTGACTGTGACGAAATGGCCGGGGTGCGGGTGCGGCGAATGCAAAGGCGGTCGGACCGGGACGGGAGAGGCGATCGAGGAGGTGCCGTGACGCGGCTCGTCCTGGACCTGGATGGAGCGTGACACGACATACACAGACAGCAGGGCCTGCGTCTCTCGCCTCCCGTCTCCGAGTGCCCCAAGGCTCTGAGTGCTGACAACACAAGGGACGCGGCTTTTCATTCGTCACCGCTGGGGGGAACCTAAACCTTTGGTGCCCAACTGCGACTGCCCATGCTGCCGGCGTATCCATGCAGGCATCCAGTCCAGCCATGACATTTCTCCTGCCGCATCATCCGCTTTCATCAATTCTTTGTCCCGGCAGAATCCGATTCTTGCTGGACTCTTTTTTTCCGCTGCCCTCCTCTTTTCCTACCTTTCCGGCTGCAGAAGACGAAACGCGCCACGTTCTCGCGCACTGCGCGTGCGTAACCAACACTAACCCGGTTCATGGGTAGGTTTTTGGCGGGTTCCGGTTAAATCCCTAACCAACCCAGGATCAGTACCCCGGTGCGGTGCGGTGCGGGCTGGTTTCCGACGGGTTGGCATAAATTTGATTAGTTTCTTGGGTTGGTTTGGTCACCCGGTTTTCAATGGTTAACATGGATTGCGTAGCTGAAAATGAATCACGTGGCTCAGCTGCAAGCCTGCAACTATGGATTGAGAGCTCCGACACAAGCTTGGAGGTGTTCTGCGTTGGCGCCCATGGACCCAGAATCGAAGGCTCAACTGCAACTATGGATTGAGAGCTCCGTGCGACGGCGAGTCTTGCTCCAACTCCAATTCGAGGCCGACGGAGAAAGCTCTCGTGAACATGGGCGCCCATGGATGAGAGCTCTTGCGCTCGCGCTGCGGCACTGCCGCCAGCGCCTTTTTTGTTTCCCCAGGTTTCGGTGGTTTTCCCTGGGCCGGTTACGGGCCGGCAGCCGGTTTTGCTGAACCGCTGAACAGGGTTAACCAACACGGTCCCGACTCATAATAATAATAATAAAAAAACACGGTGCCGACCCACGCGCACGCGGCCGGGGACGGCACGGGGAGGTGGTTCGTTCGTTTCCTGCACCAGCAACCTGAATCTTTAGGAATAGACGATCCATCAGACGAGACGACGATCCATGGTTGGGGATGGAATAAACCCGACTCTCTCTGGGGGGTGCGAGTGGGCTCTGGGTCAGAGATTAAAGCAGAGGATAGCGACCATGGAGACCCACCGGGACGTTTCTGTTTCTGTTTGCTCGCCCTGACCCTGAGAAGGGATGGACGATGTGGACCGGGAGAGAGAGCCGAAAGGCGATGGCGACCTTTCCCTCCTCTGGCACTGTGGCAGGCAGTCCAGTTGCGTTTTGTTCCTTGTCTGCTTTCTTCTCCTTCGGTGCATAGGCATGGCCGTCCGTCTAAACGGGCCAAGCCCACCACACCACATGGAACCGTCGACTTCAAGGGTATGTAGACTTGCTACCCCTTCACCACGCGCAGCACAAAGCTCTCGCACTCTGTTTCACCCAGGGGAAGTCATGCATGCATGCGCTTGCCGGCGACTCTGTCCCACCGTTCTGTAAAACATACTACACATGAATGCATGCCGTGTCCGTCGTCGTGCTCACGTTTTTTTATGACAACAAACAAATTTCATTTAACAGCATCTAGCTGTAAGCACAGAGTTGATGTTTACAAGCTGGAGTGCCAAAGGGAGTGGGCACTGATGTACATGTGCCGGGTTGGAACAGACACAGGAGTGATTGATGAGATTGAGGTCTAAGTCACTAAGTGCCTGTCTAGCTAGCAGATCTGCTGTCTGATTCTGGTTTCTGCTGATCTTGAGGATGCTTGTGCTTCTTCCTTGTGTGTAGTTCCTGATAATCTGGGTAAATGGCTTTATTCTCCAATCAGGAGGGTTGGAGATATCAGAGCCATTTAGGAATTGCACCAACTCTTGATTGTCTGCCAAGAAGTTTATATTGCTCAATTGCAGACAGTTGTAGCCAGAGCCAGGGCTGCAGCCTCTGCCATTAGGACTGAGGTGAAGTCCTTCATCGTCGCCTTGATGTAGACCTGTTGTGGCGGCTGCACCTGAGTGTTGATCATGAATACACCGATTCCAGCATTTCTGGGAATCGAACGAGGCATGCCTGGCGAAGTCGATGCATCTGAGTAGCATCTAGATCCTTGCAGCTTTGTCGGACAGTGGGCAATGAGTCTTTCCAGCAGCATGGTCAACTGCCTGTGCGCCTGAATTGTGGTTGGAGTATTCCCTGCATTGAGCAGCAGCATACCTGATTGTGTAGGCTGGACTAGGGAGCGATGTGGGTGTGGATGTCTTGACGCCTGGCTGTGGTTGGTGTTGGGCGCAGAGTGATCTGCATTGGCAAAGTTTGTACCTTGGTTAGTACTGTCGATGTCACTGTTCTCCCTGGTTGGTCCGTTATTGGGTGCGGTTACATTGCCTGCAAATACAGAGGGCATACCTGTGCCGTTTGTGTTGGGTTGCCGGTCGGTTGTTTCTCGGTTTCCAGAGCTTGCTGCAGTTTCTGGCGTGATGTTGTTTCCTGGTTGTAGAGCTTGAATGTGGAGCGCGATCTGTGCGGAAACAGCGTGGTGAACCTGCCAAGGAGTCCAGGACTGTCTCTGGAAGCTTATATCATTCCTGGCCTTCCACAAATACCACATAGTGATTAGGATTTTAATAAACAGGGTATTAGGGGTGGAGTTTGTTGAAACTAGAGGTTTCAACCTGCGTGGCGAAGACCAAGGCCTCCGCCCGTCGGGCGGGCGGCCTCGGACGGAGGCTCAGGGTACGAGCGACAGGGGGAATAGTGGAGAGTAAGGGAATGGCACGAGAAGTTAGGGTTTCATTAATTTACCCACCAACCAACCTCCATGGTTACAAGTGTCCCCTATTTATAGGACTCAACTACCACACAACATAATTTATTACAATGCCCCTCAACTACTACAGTACATTCCTATAATATTCTGCCGCTAGCCTTTTATTCGCGGGGCAGTCCTGCCACACCGTTTCTAAGCAATGGGCCTCCATGAGCGGTCGGCCCACTGTGGCTGGTCTTCGGCCCGAAGGCCTGGCTCCCCGGCGCCGGCCTTCATCCCCCACGGCGCGCCGCTCCCCTGGCGGACCTCCGCCGGACGGTCGGAGACGTTCTCCGCGGGTATCCGCCCGGCCGCGCGGGGGCCATGGTTCTCGCTGCTGGCCTTCGCGTTCAAGGGCGCGCTGTTGCCTCGGAGAGTCCCCGCCGGTCCGGGCGGAGACATCACCAGCTGGTTTCCGCCCGGCCACTGGCCTCGGAGCCTCCGCCATCAATGGCGCGCCGTCGCCTTGGCGGGTCCCCGCCGGTCCGGGCGGAGGCATCACCAGCTGGTCTCCGCCCGGCCGCTGGCCTCCGAGGAGGGTCCCCGCCGGTCCAGGCGGAGACATCATCTGTAGGTCATGTACTGTAGTAGTTGAGGGGCATTGTAATAAATTCTGTTATGTGGTAGTTGAGTCCTATAAATAGGGGACACTTGTAACCATGGAGGTTGGTTGGTGGGTGAATTAATGAAACCCTAACTTCTCGTGCCATTCCCTTACTCTCCACTATTCCCCCTGTCGCTCGTACCCTGAGCCTCCGTCCGAGGCCGGCCGCCCGACGGGCGGAGGCCTTGGTCTTCGCCACGCAGGTTGAAACCTCTAGTTTCAACATTGGCGCCCACCGTGGGGCTCGAACCGGACAAGTGCTCAGTATCGAGGGTCAACCCCAACACGAGCAAGGGCAACAGCCAGCGCCAACACGGCCGGAGAACCAAACAAGGAACCAAGGTCGCCAAGGTTACCAAGGAAAAAACTGGAACAGAAACCAAAGCCAGAAACAACGCAAGCCATATTGCGTCTTTCACGGCGAAAACGCAGGGTACAGCACCAAAGATTGTCCGGAGACAAAAGAAACACAAGAAAGGATGAAGAACAAGCAGACTGCCCAACCTCCGACACAGCAGAGCGCAAGAGAGGTCAACACCACATACACAACTGGCCACCAGCAGTACTGCCCAATGTACCCAGCGCTAAACGCAACACAAATACATCCCTCCACACTGGCCTCTGCCTATTACCCAAACTTCTTACCAGCATGGCGGTCATCACCCTCGCAGCAGACTCCGGCGAGCAACTACAGGTCGGAGGCAAGCCTGACCTACATAAACCCAAAATCTCCCCATATAACCTACCTCGATACAAACCCGCCGGAGCAAAACCGAATAAGGTTCGAGCCTCCGCAGCCACAGCACCACATGCAGCAACTGCCTCCGCCACCACCACACAACCAGCCCGCAACACCAAAAAACGAGCCAAACCCAGAAAACCAAGTCAACCCTCATGGAGCACTGCCAACAATAGGCATGATATTGCCAATCGCCGGAGGATCATCGATGGAGTTTCAAATGAAAAAGCAGAAAAAAGATCACCTCCGCCTGGTAAACAATGTAGCAGTCCAAGGCCCGGCGAAACACACAGATTGGTCCAGAGTCCCAATCACCTTCACAGAAGAAGATGTCCAGCTAGAAAGCTACCCTCACACAGATGCAATGGCGATCAAGGCAAACATAGCAGCATGGGAGATAAGCAGAATACTGGTCGACACAGGCAGCTCGGCAGATATCATCTTCGCAAATACGTTCGACCAACTGAAGCTCAGCAGAAATCAACTACAACCCTCCGAATCCCCTTTAATAGGATTCGGAGGCAAGCAGATACAAGCACTAGGAAAAATCTCACTCCCAGTGTCGTTCGGAACCCAAGCGAATGCCAGAACCGAGTACATAACCTTCGACGTCGTCGATCTGTATTACCCATACAATGCCATCTTGGGCAGAGGATTTACAACCAAATTCAACGCAGCACTGCATATGGCCTACCTGTGCATGAAGATACCAGCACTCCATGGCATTATCACAGTTCAAGGCAGCCAGAAAGAAGCAAGAAACATAGAGAAAGCTATCTACAGAGCCCAAAGAAACATCAATGCAGTCAAATCGGCGAACAAAGAACTAGAGCCTCCGGACATGCCCAAAGGAGAAACAGATATGGCAGGTCAAGAAGAGACAAAGCTGACCCCTCTAGAAAAAGAGTTACCGGACAGAAAAGTAACAATCAGCTCAAAATTGTGCAAGGCAGAAGAGGAAGAGCTCATGGCAACCCTAGTAAAAAACAAGGACATCTTCGCCTGGTCAGCCTCCGACCTCCAGGGAGTCAGTAGGGACATCATACAGCACGAACTGGATATCAACGAAAACATGAGACCAAGAAAGCAAAAACAGAGAAAAATGTCGGAGGATAGAATCCTGGCAGCAAAGGCGGAGGTGCAAAGATTGCTAGATGCAAAAGTGATCAGGGAAGTCAAGTACTCAGAATGGCTCGCAAACGTAGTCTTGGTACCAAAGAAAAATGGCAAAATGAGAATGTGCATAGATTTCACAGATCTGAACAAAGCTTGCAAGAAAGACCCCTTCCCATTGCCAAGAATAGATGCCTCCGTCGACAAGGCAGCCAGATGCCAGAGGTTCTCCCTCCTCGTCTGTTTCTCTAGGTATCACCAAATCTGGTTGAAAAAAGAAGACGAAGACAAGACAAGTTTCACCACCCCATTCGGGACATACTGCTACACCAGAATGCCGGAGGGACTAAAGAACGTCGGAGCAACCTTCGCCAGAATGACAAAGGAGGTTTTGGGATCACAGCTAGATAGAAACATCATAGCCTATGTCGACAACATAGTCGTCATGAGCAAGAACAAGGACGATCATGTCTCTGACTTACAGGAAACCTTCGCCAACCTTAGGACAGCAGGCCTCCGCCTCAACCCAGAGAAATGTATATTCGGAGTTACAAAAGGGAAAATGCTCTGTTATATCATAAGCAGCGAAGGCATCAAAGCAAACCCGGACAAAACCAGAGCAATAATAGCAATGGCAGAGCCCAAAAACAAGAAGGAAGTACAAAAGCTAACGGGAAGAATAGCAGCGCTCAATAGATTCATCTCAAAATTAGCAGAACACAGCCTACCCTTCTTCCAAGCCCTGAGGGGCAGAGACAACTTCGAATGGGGGCCCAAGCAGTCGAAGGCATTTCATGACTTGAAAGAGTATCTGACAAACTCACTGATGGTCTCCGTCCCAGAATCGGACATCCACCTATTGCTGTATGTGGCGGCCTCCGACCATGCGGTCAGCGCAGTTTTAGTCCACGAGATGGAAAAAGAATCAGGCAAAACTCAAAAACCAGTTTATTTCATCTCAGAAGCACTGTTCGGAGCCAAGCTAAACTATACAGAGGTAGAAAAAGTCGCCTACGCAGTGCTGATGGCATCAAGAAAACTAAAGCATTACTTTCAAGCCCACGAAATCTCAGTTCCAACATCTCTGCCACTACAAGACTTGCTCAGAAACAAAGAAGCCTCCGGCAGAATAGGCAAATGGGCTACAGAACTATCACAGTTTGGAATCTCATATGTCCCCAGAACAGCAATCAAATCACAAGCATTAGCTGATTTTGTAGCAGATTGGACACCTCCGACAGAGCCCAAGACGCAACCTACAGCTCAAGGCTGGATAGCACTCACGGATGGAGCTTGGGGCCAAGCTGGAGCAGGAGCCTCCGCTGTCCTAACGGGACCTTCCGGCGTCAGACTAAAATACGCAGTAAGGCTAGAATTCAAATCAACAAACAACATAGCAGAATACGAAGGCCTGATATTAGCGCTGAGCAAAGCAAAAGCCCTAGGGGCAAAAACATTGACAGTCAAAACAGATTCTCAAGTGGTCACTGGCCAAGTAGAGAAAGAATACACAGCAAGAGAGCCAGAACTCATCAAATACCTATCCGTTGTTAGAAACATGGAGCGGAGATTCGAGGGTTTCACCCTAAAGCACATCCCAAGATCAGAAAACGCAGAGGCAGATGAATTGGCAAAGGCAGCGGCAAACAACCTGCCACTGCCTCCAAACACTTTTTACCAGATCTTGAAGGCTCCGGCAACTGTGGAGACATCGAAGGCACCAAAGCCCATACTACACCTGCAAAATGAAGATTGGAGAAAGGTGATAACAGAATTCCTAGAAGGCAAAACAACCGAAGAAGATGAAGCAAAAGCAGCAAGAATACAGGCCAGGGCAAGAAATTACACAATCGTAAATGGCGTACTGTACAAGAAAGGAGTAGTCCAGCCTCTCCTCAAATGCATATCGCAGAGCGAAGGCATAGAATTGCTTCAAGAAATACACTCAGGAATCTGCGGGTCGCACATTGGCTCCAGAGCTTTATCAGCAAAGGCAATAAGGCAAGGCTTTTATTGGCCAACACACATACAAGACGCAGAGCAGATAGTCAGAACATGCAAATCATGCCAAACTTTCTCTCTAGGACAGTCAAAACCATCGGCGGAGACCCAGCTTATACCTCCGATATGGCCGCTGTAAAGATGGGGGATGGACCTAGTCGGCCCATTACCTCCATCCCAAGGAGGAAACAGATTCGCAGTAGTGGCAGTGGAATATTTCACAAGATGGATAGAGGCAAAGCCACTGGCGAAGATAACCTCAGAAACTATCAGAAAATTCTTCTGGCAGAACATCGTTTGCAGATTCGGTGTACCAAGGATCCTGACAGTAGACAATGGAAAACAATTCGATTCAGAGAACTTCAAAAAATTCTACAAAAGCATAGGGATGAAATTAGCCTTTGCCTCTGTATACCACCCAGAGTCCAATGGAGCAGTCGAAAGAGCAAACAGAATAGTCTTTTCAGCAATATCAAAGACACTGCTGAGCCTACGCAAAGGAAGATGGATAGATGAACTACCTAGAGTTATTTGGTCACACAATACATCCGTCTCAAGAACAACAGGATTCACACCATTCAAACTGCTCTATGGAGAAGAAGCCATGATGCCAGAAGAAATAAAGCACGAAAGCCTCCGCACAACAAGCCAGCTGATGTTGCAAGATGAAGAGTATGCAAAAGAAACAATAGAAGCCACCAGACTGGAAGCAGTCGACAACATTGCAAAATATCAGTCACAAACCAAGAAGTGGAGAGACTCTCAGGTGGTAAGGAAAGACATAAAACACGGAGACCTCGTACTCAGGAGAAAACCAAACGCACAACTTGTCGGTAAGTTGCAACCGAAATGGGAAGGCCCATACACAGCAACGGCAGCAGGCCGACCTGGTTCTTTCCACTTGACCGACAGCGAAGGTGTCACAACAACCCACACATGGAATATCGACAGCCTTCACAGATACTACATCTAGGCAATGTACCAAAGGGCAACCTCCGCAAAATATAAGCGGAGGCCCCTATATGCAATTACCTTAGTTTTTTTTACTTCATTCGAAACAAAATGTAAAAGAGCCTGCACTCTTTTCCTCACAGGGGAACTCCAAACGGAGGTGAGGGTTTTAACGAGGCAGGCTCAATGTAAAAATCATCTACAAGTATAAAGAGGTAATTCCCCAAAAGAACACCACATAGAACCCAAAAACCGAAAGCGGCCAGCTCTGGTGCCGCAATATTCGGTAAACAAAAAAATAGGTCCTTTCAAAGCGCCAGCCATAGGCAAGGGCAATTTGAAATGACCTCTATGGCCAAATAAGGCCTCCGATCCTTGACAAAGACCTGACCAAAGTCAGGCATCAAGGAATAAATCTATGGCCAAAAAAGGCCTCCGATCCTTGACAAAGACCTGACCAAAGTCAGGCTTCAAGGCAAAAATCTTCGGCCAAAAAGACCTCCGATCCTTGACAAAGACCTGACCAAAGTCAGGCATCAAGGAATAAACGTATGGCCAAATAAGGCCTCCGATCCTTGACAAAGACCTGACCAAAGTCAGGCTTCAAGGCAAAAATCTTCGGCCAAAAAGACCTCCGAATCTTGACAAAGACCTGACCAAAGTCAGGCATCAAGGAATAAACCTATGGCCAAATAAGGCCTCCGATCCTTGACAAAGACCTGACCAAAGTCAGGCATCAAGGAATAAACCTATGGCCAAATAAGGCCTCCGATCCTTGACAAAGACCTGACCAAAGTCAGGCATCAAGGAATAAACCTATGGCCAAATAAGGCATCCGATCCTTGACAAAGACCTGACCAAAGTCAGGCATCAAGGAATAAACCTATGGCCAAATAAGGCCTCCGATCCTTGACAAAGACCTGACCAAAGTCAGGCATCAAGGAATAAATCTATGGCCAAAAAAGGCCTCCGATCCTTGACAAAGACCTGACCAAAGTCAGGCTTCAAGGCAAAAATCTTCGGCCAAAAAGACCTCCGACCATTGACAAAGACCTGACCGAACTCAGGCATCAGGGCAACAACCTCGGTGGAACAGGCCTTCGACCCCTAAAAAAAACCCTAGCGTTAGGGAAAACAAAATTGTGGCGCAGAAACTAGGAAAAAGGTCTCCGCTATCCGTAATAGGAAAACAGAAAGTGCCTGGCAAAACACTGCCACCACTGTGGCGCCAGGCCTCTTTACTTCAAAGATCTCAAGAAGAACGATTAATTCAGGCAACATATAGGCCATTAAAGCCAAGATGCGTTCCACCTAACAACGTACAAAAATGTTAACGCCCGAAAGCCACCACCCCACTATAAAAACGGATTCCCCCCGTGCCCTTAAGAAACTCAGTCAGCATAAGGCGCAAGGGCGCAAGGGGGGAGCAAGGCATAGTGCAGGCAAAAGCCATAGCAATAGCCACGGAGGCAGGGGTCTCCTTAGATATTCAAGTCGGCTGTGGATATTGTACGAAAACTCGTAAAATCGGAGGCAACGGTAGACAGTCGGAGACATGGAAGAAGAGAGAGGGCCTACGGCACGGTGATGAACAGCAAAGGCCTACGGGAGCAGGGGGATATCGCACGAAAACTCGTAACATCCCCCTGACGCCGGAGACCTAACCTGCCATCTCCAAAGATCAACCATGTCCCACGGGTGCGCAGCGTCGGAGACCCACACCTCCAGACAGCTAAAACACCCAGCTAAAGAAATATCTAGAGTCTCCGCCGTCTGCACAAGCTACGCCAAACCCCCAGCCGGATCAAACGACGAATCGGCAAGCCTCGCCAGGCGGACTTCGAGTACGCCTCCGCCGGTCGAAAAGCTGCGGAGACTTCTACCCCGGCCATCAAGCAAACACAGAGAATGAGAAAAAATGGGCCGAAGGCCCTGGCCACCACCTCTGTATCGCGCTCGATCACGCGAGCTCGGGACTAGATGAGATATGTAAACTACCACGACGGGCTCAAGATACCGCGCAAACAATCAAGAAAGCGAACCTGTCTTGTATTCCATAAGGTGTCGAGAAACATTCTTACAGGACACCAACTTGAAATAAAATCCTAACTATTGTGGCGGAGGTCCACGCCAAGCGAGCGCGCGAGTGAACCCAGCGCGCTCGTCATCTATGTCAAACCTAACCGACTCAAATACGTCGTGCACGATACTGCGGGGGAAGGCCAAACGCCAATACTCCCAAAGCTCTCCGCTCACGTAAATACCGTCGTTGTAGAGAGTCAAAGGAGCAACGTCTTGCGCAGGCTCCCGATTCGGAACCTACGCAAGATTAAAATTTTGCACAAAACCATTCAGAACAAAATAAACTTTATTCACAAAAGCACAGTTGGACTATGAGGTACATGCTAGAACAGCTAAATGCTACAAAGAGCCTAGACCTCCGGCGCATCGGCAGCGGCGGAAGTCCCTGGAGCAGAGCTCACATCAGCGGTGGGCGGAGACGGAGCCTGCGGCCTCCGACCACCGACCCCGCCGATGGTAGATCCCCCCGGAGCGCCACCAGCGGCGGAGGCACCAACCGCAGACACCGAGCACGGAACCGACGGAGGCCTGCCCGCAAGACCCTTCTGCGCATCCTGCAGCGTAGGCTGGAATGTCAGGGCCAAAAAAAGGACAAAAAGGGCAACTACAAAAACTGTAAGTACCTTCGCCCTCTTGTCCTCCGCCAGTTTCCGGGCAGCAGATCTCCCAAATGGAGCCCAAAAGTGCCCGATGAAATTTCTCAAGGTTTTTCGCAAGCCAAGAGAGGTCTCACCGAGCTCCTCCGGATCAGGCAGCGCCCCCTTCGGAATACTTTCGGTGTGCGTACACCCACCGCGTGCCAAGAGTTTGGCATAGTTCGCCACTCCCGCTAGTGCCCCGTAGTCCGTGCAACCATTGATCAGACCAGGGAGCTTTGCAAGATGACGCTTTAGCCAGGAAGCGAGGGCGTACACGCTGTCTTCTTTCGGAGGAGCGGAGGTCTCGCCTCCAAGCTCGACGACGATGGCCCGGTAGTGACCAATAGTCACAGCGAGGACCCCTTTGACCGAGTCCAAACGCCTCGTCGTCAGAGAAAGTTGCTCCCTCACCGCTGCTGCGGACTCCTTCTCAGAGGCGAGCTCTCGCCGGAGACCCTCGACCACCTCACTCGCCCTACGAGTCTGCTCGGCGGACAGAACCTCCGCCTCCCGGGCCTTGGCAAGATCGACCCTCAAGCCATCCCTTTCTCGCTCTTTCTCCGCCAGAGACAGGCGGAGAGCTGTGAGAGAGTCCGATAGACTCCCTTTTTCACCTTCCAGGCGCTCGATTTCCACCTTGAGCGCTTTGATCGCGGCGTCACGATCGGAGACCTCCCGGGTGCAATGCTCTTCCATTACAACGCCCGTGTGATACCCCTGCGACAAAAAAAACCCAAAGCGATCAACAGCGGAATCAAGAACAAGACTAAAAACGAGCATACACGAAGAATAATAAAACAAGAAACGAGTAAAACCGCCGGAGGCGCACCAGGCTCTAGTGTTCCAGGTGAACGTGAAGAAGCTGGAAGAAATCCATATCCCTCATACGCTGTTTGAAGCGATCTGTTCAAAGAGGAACAAACAAACAAGAAACAATGAGGTGAGAAAAGCAAATTTCACGTTAAACGCACCAACAGCCAAAGGCCACCTCCGACGTCTCCAAGAACGGCAAGATAACACTCCTCCCAACCTGAGATAGAAGTGTCGGAGGAGCCTACGTAAAAAAGACACAACAGTAGCTTAGGTCGGAGGGCAGATCACAAACAAACCAGACGACGATCAAAATGAAAATATTTTTACTTACTCGGACCCGGCGCCGTCAGCCCCGGTTGCCCTAGACCGAACCTAGCACCAGCGGCAGCTGCTCGCTCCTCTGGGGTGAGAAGTCCAGCCATGACATCACCTGCAAAGCAGCAGGTGCATAGTATTGGCACTTGGCACAACACACAAAGGGATGAACCGGGCGAAGACAATAAACATAAAGATGTCCACCAAACGAGCTTACTCATAAAGAGCCCGGGCGGAGCAGCCTGCCGCGCCCTCTGAGCAAAAGTCTCCGCCGTATCATGTGACGAAGGCCCAAGGGGACGGACTTCCCTAGCCAGCGGCCCGGTGGGCGGAGGGCTCGAAGAAGGCCGAGCCGCCGGGGCCTCCTCAGCAAGAGCGGCCTCCGGCCGCCCTACGTCGGCCGCAGGTGCGGGCGAAAGCGCGACAGTGGCAGAGGGTGAAGGAACATGCCGCGGGATGGCCTCCGTGTCCTCTTCAGAGCTTGAGCACAGCCCGCCAAGAACGTCGGGCATAGGCTCGGTGGCGCTATCTTCTGGCCGATCGCCGACGCTCGTAGCACCATGCGAGGAGCGCGCCGGGATAACGCCACTCTCCGGCCGCCCGGCATCGCTCACCGCCACGCTCGTCGGGCACGCCGGAGCTACGGGAGAGCCGCGATCCCCTCCACTCGCAACTCGAGCGTCCGCTGATGGGGCGGAGGAGCTCTCAATGTCTTCGCTGCCGGCGGAGGCAGCGCCCGCACTGCCAGTGGAAGACAAAGCCGGCGCGATCAGCGGGGCTCTGTTTTTCTTTTTCTTTTTCACAGGCGCCCGAGATACGGCGGCGCCCTTCCTCTTTTTGGATTCGGCCTCCGCTGTAACATTCTTTGCGTAGGCTTTCTTCTTCTTCTTTTCAATCGAGACCAGGACCTCAGCAGGAACTTCGTGCTCCCGGTATATGATACCGACCTCCTCGAAAACTCTATTAAGCCACGGCATGGTGCCTGCCACGGCCATCCGAGACATGTACTCACGCTCGAAAATCTTGCCAACCAGTCCTATGGTGGCTTCCTCGACTTCGGAGACGAAACCGTCCTCCGTCACCCCCTCCCCCAAAGACTGACCAAAGCGGGGGAACGGAATCCCGGCCTCCGGCCCGAAGACGGGGACCTTGACCTGTTCCAGCTAAAAAGCTAGGTTGTTTTTGCCCAAGGGCCAGTAGTTGGAGGCCATGATCTCCTCCACCAGATCGCGACCACCAGAGTAGCGGCACGTGGCCGCAAAAGCCCGATCACAGGTCTCCCGCGTCAGAGACACCTCCTCCGGCGGATCCACGCGCGTGTGTGGCGCCATCTCCTCCATCCGAGAAGTCAGAGGATACTCCGAGACTTCCTCGCCATCTTCGGTTGTGCTGCGGACCCCATAAGTCTTCACGTAGAACCATTGCTCGAGCCAGCCGCGGTCCCACTTGCCCTTCTGGCAAAAAGATATCTCCAGATGATCCATGCCTTGGTTCCTCTTAGACATGAAAGTGCAACTACCGTACTGATAGGTCACTTCCACCTCTTTGCCATCTCGCACCTCCTTCTTCCTCTTCGGCTGCTTCTGCAGTTCATAGTACGTGCAAAAGGTGTCCACATCCGGCTCGACACCATAAGAGACGCACGCCCAACAAAACTTGCTAAGAGTCAGGAAAGCAGTGGGAGTCAGATGATGGAGCTGGACATTGAAGATCTCCAACACCCGGCGGAGGAAGGGAATGTAAGGAAATCGGAGGCCGCAGGTGAAGAAGTCCCAGAAGACCACCGCGTATCCTTCCTCTGACTCCGGAACAGTCTGACCCGGCGGAGGGATCTTCACCCGGGAAGAAGGAAAACATGACTCCTTCAGCATCTCCGTGATTGCCTCCTCAGTAATAGAGGACGGGCCGAAGTCCCAAGATTTTATCGCCATGTCTCCGGAGTCCACGGCGACTAGGTCTCCGATAGACGCAGAGACACTCCCCAAATCCTCCTCCACCAGCTTTTCCAACTCCAACGCGGAGGCAGAGGCAAGCAGCGTGCACGCCTCAAAGCGTGCACCCCAGCCAATGGCCCTAACGCCGAGAAGGTGGCGGTAGGGTCCGGAGAAGGTGGGCCGGCGAGTTTGGGCGGAGGCGGAAAGGAAAGCCACCGCGACAGCAACCTAAGCGCGAGACGCGAACAGAAGGACGGAGCGAGCAAGGGCAGCGAGAGGCGAAAGTGAAGAGGGCAGAGAACGTTTTCTTAGACGCAATGAAAGCGAGTGAGCGGTGTGTGGGGGGACCCCACCACCAAGAGCGCCCTTATATAGGCAGCGGGCACAACGGTCATCTCCGGAAGTTTCGCCCGCTGCACAACGGTCACCTCCGAAAAAATCACGGGGAACGTAACGGACACCGACACAGCGGAAACGGCCGCGACGTGGGGCAACGGCTACATTTGCCGCCCAACGGCTATTCTCGACGAGACCAACGGCTACGCCAGAGCGGGCCAGGGGGGAAGTAGCGGGGTCTCGCTCGAAGACGCCGAAGGTGGCCTCCGCCCCCGCGGACGCCTTCGGCTAAGGCGTTTTGAGCTCACGACACGCTCTGGCGAACCATGGTCTCAAAAGGGGGGGAACTGTTGTAGCATGGCTTCTGGCGGGTGGCGAAGGCCCCTGGCAGCGGGGTGTCGCCAAGGCGTCTTCGAGCGGGCGGAGACCGGGCGCTGACTAGGAGATTTCTCGACCATGCTCGAGGGGTCATCACGGCCTCCGTCCGAGGCCAGGCTCGCACCCCGCCGACCGCTCAGGCGGGCGTCTCCGGTATTACGGGCGGAGGCAGCCTTATCTCTAAACTAACCAAACAAACGATTTTGCCCAAGTGTGCGCAGGTACTCAAGCGCGGGCGCTCGCGGTGGGCGCAAGCGCGCCAGCATGGCTCCTGCGCGGCCGGGCGGAGACCTACAGATGATGTCTCCGCCTGGACCGGCGGGGACCCTCCTCGGAGGCCAGCGGCCGGGCAGAGACTAGCTGGTGATGCCTCCGCCCGGACCGGCGGGGACCCGCCAAGGCGACGGCGCGCCATTGATGGCGGAGGCTCCGAGGCCAGTGGCCGGGCGGAAACCAGCTGGTGATGTCTCTGCCCGGACCGGCGGGGACTCTCCGAGGCAACAGCGCGCCCCTGAACGCGAAAGCCAGCGGCGAGAACCATGGCCCCCGCGCGGCATGGCGGATACCCGCGGAGAACGTCTCCGACCGTCCGGCGGAGGTCCGCCAGGGGAGCGGCGCGCCGTGGGGGATGAAGGCCGGCGCCGGGGAGCCAGGCCTTCGGGCCGAAGACCAGCCACAGTGGGCCGACCGCTCATGGAGGCCCATTGCTTAGAAACGGTGTGGCAGGACTGCCCCGCGAATAAAAGACTAGCGGCAGAATATTCCAGGAATGTACTGTAGTAGTTGAGGGGCATTGTAATAAATTCTGTTGTGTGGTAGTTGAGTCCTATAAATAGAGGACACTTGTAACCATGGAGGTTGGTTGGTGGGTAAATTAAAGAAACCCTAACTTCTCGTGCCATTCCCTTACTCTTCACTATTCCCCCTGTCGCTCGTACCCTGAGCCTCCGTCCGAGGCCGGCCGCCCGACGGACGGAGGCCTTGGTCTTCGCCACGCAGGTTGAAACCTCTAGTTTCAACAGAGTTGGAGATAATAGCCTGTAATATTAGCTGGACTCCATCGTCTTCGTACGGCAGGTTATCAGTGCGAAGAGGTGGATCAGCAGAGAACCAAACTGCCCCGGGAAGGTGGCAATGGAAGAATAGATGGGTATCTTCCTCCACTGCACCGCAGGCTGCACACTGTTTGTCAATGTGGGTGCTGTACCTTGCTGCTCTATCAGCGGTTGCGAGAGCTCTTCTGATGAGTCTCCAAGTAAATGCTTTGATTAGAGGTGGTAGTTCTTTGGTTTTCCAAGCTCTCTGTAGGATCTGATTAGCTTGGGGGTGGATGCTTCTAGAACCCTGTTGAGGTAGTTGGATGGTCTGCTGGCTGCTAAGATGCCTGTAGACATTTTTAGCTGAGCATTGACCATTTGTGGCTGGCGTCCATCTGAGGATATCTTGCTGATCGTTGTCAACCGTGTGGACCGCAGTGATAGCTTGAACAGCCTGATCATCAAAGATGTTAGCAATTAGATCAACATTCCAATTCTGGGAGTTGGGGTGCCAAAGATCAGATACTGTAGCCGGCAGTGGAAGCTGGGTAACCGGTAAAATCATGTGGTCATGGATGGAGTTCCAAACAGGACACCATGGTGAAGACCAAATGGAGCCGTTACCTGAATGTATTTGATAAACAGAGTTTTTGCAAAGTTTCTCTTTTACCTGCAAAATAGATGACCAGAAGATGGAACGAGGTCCCTTGGTGTTAGCTGTCCAAAAGGAGGAGTTGTGGTAGTATTTAGCCTTAAGAATGGAGGTGAGAAGCTGATTTTTGTTAGTAGCAATGTTCATGCCGCATGGGTGAGTAGGCTTTTGTTAACCGTGTAGAGGTCCCTAACTCCAAGGCCACCATTTTCCTTGGATTGGCAAATGTCATCCCATGATCTGAAGGCAATAGGGGAGGTAGGGTTATCGTCCTGGACGTCCGCCCACCAAAATCTTCTTATGATTGCTATGATTTTACCTACAAAAGTCTTAGAGAAAAGCACAGTAGACATATAGCACACCGGAATCGAAGCCAAGACCGACTGAATGTAAGTAAGACGGCCTGCATGGTTAAGCTTGTTAGCTTTAACAATAGTAAGTTTAGCTCTGAATTTGTTGAGAATAAAATCATAAGCTTTATTTCTATCGTTGTGGTTGAAAATAATTAGGTGCCCAAGGTGCATAGTGTTTGGGAGGAGATCAGGGACAAGAAAAATATCTCTGATGTGAGATCGGGTAGCTGCAGGCACATTTTTACTAAAAAGGCTAGAGAACTTTTGGAGGCTGGGGACCTGGCCAGGGGCGCTCGTCGTGCTCACGGTTAACGTGGAAGCAATAACTTTGACTGGCTTTGACTAGTTCGTGTCCTCCGCTTATTAGTGGTGCTTACTAGTACCACCACGCGAGACACATGCCCTCGAGGTGCCGGTAGTGTCAGACTACTGATCCCTGAGAATCCAGAACCAACAATCCTGATTACTACTTGACATACACAGTGCATAGACATGTCTTCAGAAATATATATACGATGAAATTTGAATCGAACTCTCTATTATTTCTCTTTTTTTTTGGAGGTGAGTTTGCAAACCTAGACACAACTTACCTTCGCCCTACCAGTCAAGACAAATCTTGCTGCTACCTACAACTACAAGGTACTACTCTTGCTAGCCCAAGTGTGTGAAACTACCGCCAGAGAAGAGCCCTAGTGCAATCCTGCTCTGTTCGTTTGACCCCAAACCAAGGGAATTGGGAGGGATTGAGGAGGATTAAATCCCCTCCAATTTAAAATTCCCCTTAACCCCCTCCAATCCCCTTTAATCCCTTTGATTTTAACAACAACCGAACAAACCATTAGGGGGTCTGACATAGCTTCGTGCGGCTCTGAGTTGTCCTACACCAGCAACTATCGGCCCTAGTGTCATATAAGTTAGGCCTGGTTTGTTTTCCTCTCCTAAACTTTAGTCTCTATGTTTGGACACATACATGAATTATTAAATATAGGCTAAAAAATAACTAATTACACAGATTACGACTAATTTACGAGACGAATTTTTTAAGCCTAATTAGTCCATGATTTGACAATGTGGTGCTACAGTACACACATGTGGTAATAGCGGATTAATTAGGCTTAATACATTCGTCTCGCGGATTACTGAGGACCTGTGTAATTTGTTTTATTATTACTATCCGAACACTCACATGTGACATCCTCGTATGACATCCGATATGACACCCTTAAACTTTAGACTCTGAATTTAAACAAGGCCTTAATTTTCTATCTCTATCTCTCTCCTCACTAGATAAATATGGAGCTACCTAGGCTCTAGCACCAGGCAACGCACAAACTGGTAGGTGCTACTTGGCTAGCTACAAGAAACTAGCTAATACTCCCTTCGTCCCTTAATATAAAGCATACACGTATTTTAAAATTTAAACTTTATTTATCTTCGACTAATAATTAACCTCACTATATCAAAAGTTTGCATTATAAAAGTAGTTATGTATGATTTGTATTTAGAAATATTTTATAATGGTCAAACTTTTGTTTCCTATAAATTATATATTATAAGATAAATTATAGGTCAAAATATGTTCTTAAAAACCACAAGAAGTCAAATCGCGTCTTATATTTAGAGACGGAGTGAGTACTACTAATAATAACACAAGATGGCTGTTTGTAAGTCAAATAGCCCAAGATGGCTGTTTGGATCTATATGCTAAAAGATGAAAGGGAGAGGAGAGAGAAAAAGAGTAAAAGCACTTTTAGCCCTTTTTAGCCCATCTTGAGGGGCAAATGGACTAATGGAGGCTAAAAATTAGTCCTTCCCTTTTAGCCCACCTGTTTGGTTCTCCGAAGACCAGAAATAGATAAAAAGTGAAAGACTAAAGTTTAGCTCATTGGATCCAAACATACCTTGACACGTACTATACACTGCAATATCCCTTGCATTGTTATGGTCCCAAACAAACAGAAGGATAAGATCATATATCCTCCGTAGCCCGTAGGACAACCCCACTATACCATCCCCACACACACAGCAGATCCAAGATTATCTCATCCCTCTTATTGTACCCATTTTATTTCATTCCATTCCTCCACGTATCTCCATTACATTACATTCCCTCACATAAGTACGCAGGAACCTTCTAAACAGGAGCCATCCAAAGCAGGCGGATTCAAATAAACTCCCATCCCCTCCCATATATAAAAAGTATCTTTATTTGACACCATACCAAAATGATATAAAAAATATCTTCATTTGACATGATACAAAAACGATATAAAAAGTGTCTTCACTTGACACGATACAAAAACGATATTATTTTTCTAATGCGACAAGCTATTAGTACGCAATTATTATATTGTTAAAAAATTATATTATGTTTTTGAGCATCTTAACGTCCATAAACTCAAAATTATAAAGTTGTACATCTCATTGGGTACTACAACATTGGTGTAAAAAGTATCCCCTCCGTTTACTAAAGAATGCAATTCTCGTTTCTCGAGAAGTCAAATAAGTTTGAACTTTGACCAAAATTATATAAAAAATATGAACATTCCTAATGCAAAATTAGTATCATTAGATTAGTCATAGAATACATTTTTATAATAAATTTATTTGGAAACATAAATATTAATACTATTTGTTATAAACTTGGCCAAACTTGAGCTATTTTGATCGGCATGGATCCCATAATTGCATTCTTTTGTGGATGAAGAGAGTATCTTCATTTGATACCATATAGAAAATGTATTATTTTTCTAATGCGACGAGCACTAGTACGCGATTGTTATGCTCCTGAAATTTTATATTATTTTTTGAGCACCTTATCGTCCTCAAATGAGAAAACCCTAAACTAGAAAGTTGTATATATCATCAAGATTTATAATTTTCATATAAAGTTCATCTTCATTCTACGTCGTATCAAAAAGTTATGATGTTTCTAAGGTTTAGTCTTGTCATGCCACTTCCGATGGTGCGACAGAACAATACTGTCACACTAACGGAAGTGGTGTGACAAGCTTTTTTACGTTGTAAACGCCATCTAACGTGACAGATGTTGCCGCACTAATGCATGTGGTGCGGCAACGTTATTTTGTCGCGCCAACGGCACTGGCGCGACAAAAATGGTGAGATCTATAAATTTTTTTAGGAATGATTATTATTAAAATATTGAATAAAAAAGACTAAAAATAAAAAAAATCCAAGCCATGCAGACATACATAGCCCGTGAAATAGCACAGTACCTCCGCATCATTTCCCGTCAAATAGCATAGTGGACCAATCGTCAAGACAGATGGAACGAGTAACATGAATTTGTTTAAAACGCGTTTAGCTCGGACCTCATAATGCTTCTTCAATTAGAATGTTTTAGGAATTTTTCAGATTTTCTAAATATATTTCCGATTTTTAGAGCTAAATCTAATTTTTTAGAAGCTTGTAGACATATTTCACAAGCTCTAAATATTTTATTTGGATTTGTTGTATTCCAATCTATCTCTAAGACTTATATCGGTTTTTTTTCGAAGTTTAGAGACATTTTCTGTGGTTTAAAACCTTGTTAAATATTTACTGGAATTTTTAACTAAAAAAATGGAACCATCTTGACAACCACTTCAAACAAGGGCATGGAGTTAATCTGAACGGTTTTCATGGTTCAAGAGGTAAGATGCCTTGTAAAGTTCAAATAGAAAAAATGAATGACGATGATAGTTTTTAAGGATCGTCTCTTGGTTAGTTAGCAGGCGAAATCTGATTACAAATTCCATATGGGAAAACTCAACCATACATGCCTTCCTAATGACTCGTAAATCGACCTTTTCATAAGCCCATCGAACTCGTCGTTCAACGGTCGTCCTTCGTGTATAAACTCCACCGCTTGGAATGCCTCCTTCATTGCCTTGATTTTCTCGAATGATATGGCCGCCTCCTCGAGGGCTCGAACAATGTTCACACAATCGGTCGCCAGCTTGACCTTCCTTAGATCTTCACACTAAACATCATCTCCAATGTCTCTAGGTTAGTTATCCTTTTCATCACAATCACTAGGAATGTGCCTACTTCATCCCTTACTACTGCAGTAGTTATTGCAGTTTCCGAAGACTTGCCGATAGCTGCAGAATTCACATTCAGCCTGTTCGCTTGCTCGTATACGATCGTGGATTATAAGCTGGAATAGTATTTTTCTCTCACACCAAACCAGCCAGCAGTAAATAATCTATGATCGTTTACGACGAAACGAACAAGCTGATTAATCTTTGCTACAGCTACTGCTGGTGGAGCAAGCCATCTAGGGGCACTTGATTGTGCACCATTCATCAAGGAGTCCTGGGTTCGTGTAAGGTCCAGGCCAGCTAAAAATCAAGCAGTGAATGGAGAAGAAGCTTTGGAATAACTCCTCGTGTATATCGTCTTGTGACAACGATGACGATAGTTGAGTGAGGTAAAATAGGCTTTTTCTTTTTTCTTTTTCTTGAGATTACTTTTTTCCTTTTTTTTTTTTTGAGAAAACCGGGTTGCATTTCATTTATTCATTCATAGCATGGATTGCAGAAACAGCCTTACAAAGACACCACTGATAAAAAAGAAAATTACATCCAAGTCCTTGCAAAGGTCTCCCTGTCGTCTTCGTCGCCGGCAACCGGAGCCACCGCTGGAAACGCCGCCCCTGGAAGAGATAAACGCCGAGCTTGCAGCTTGAAGCCAATTCCCACCTCAACGAAGAAGCTTCCAAAGAAGCCACATACAGTTTTAATGTTGCAACGATTGGCACACTGAACTCGCCGATGTGCACATGGAGCACTGGACGCCCAAGCAAACTATGACGGCCACCGGCCATATCATCGTCGAGAGATACGGGATCAGACACCACAAGCACCGCTGGCGACCCCAAATCACACGACGACGAAGCAGCCCCAAAAGGGATAATCCAACCCGATTTCTCCAGATAGGGGCAAGCATACCTCGCAGCACCATCCCCGGAAGACGCGTCATCACTACTGCAGCCGCCGGAGGTGTTGTGGAGGGACAAAAGAACCGGACGCCACAACCATGAGCCACCGGGATCCGCTGGCCGGACTCCGCATCGACGACCTCGATGCGAAGAAAACTAACCGTAACCTAGCTGGACTAGATGTGGGTACGTACAACGGCCATCGATCCCCCGGCTCCTCTCCACCTCCGGCACCGGGACGGTCGCGTACGCGAAGAGAAAACGGTGAGATCGACGCCGGATTCGAAATCGCCTATCCTCCGCCCCTGTGTACTGTAGCGAGGGGAATTTCAGTGTAGAGCCCATAAGCAACTTTGGCATGTGCTTTGTCATGGCCCAGTTAGGGCGCTAATGGGCCGATTCACTAGACACGGAACCCTCGGCCTACCACAGGAAGGGTCCTTTGAGTGATCCAGCCGGCCAAGTCCACGCAGGTCTCCACAGATTACGTAAAGGTCGTGATCGATCCTGTTGTTACAGGATTTTTTTTAATTTTAACCCTTTTTTTAATATAATTTTAAATCTAACACACTCGATTTTTTTTAAAACTAACACTTTTTGCCGTGCCTATTGTCCTGGCGCGGCCAAATGCATGTGCCGCGCCATGCATGGTGGCGCGGCACAGGGCTGACGTGGCGTGCGGCGGGGGGGGGGGGGGGGGGGCGCTGACGTGGCCGGTCTTGCCGCGCCACCTACCCTGGCGCGACAGTGCCGCGCCGTGTTGCGTGGCGCGGCTGGACCAAACATACACAAGCAGCCACACCACCTGGCCGCTGCGCCCGCCGCCGGCCCGGGCTACCTGGATGGTAGAATCGAAACGCGTCGCGCCCGTATTTTGTTGAGTTTTTTCACGGCCGAATAGAGAATTTGATAAGCCAATGATTAGTTTTTCGTCTTTCATAATACGGTTATGCATCATTTTAACTAATCAATTACGAAAAATTGCCACCGGTGTCCAGGTACGGGCCGATTCTTGAACGCAGGGTACTTAATCTCGCCGGCAGTGCTGCCGCGACTCAACGAAACGAATAAGAAGCAAGTTGACAAGCTGCCACATAACATATTCATTGTTTTGACATAAGTTTGACATAACAAAACCAAATAACCCCGCAAGTTTCGGATGCCAATATTCGTTTGACCTAAACAAACTAAGACCCAGGAGTGTAAGGATCTCTCGGACGCCTCTGTCTCTTCGGATTTGTTGGCAACACATTGGGGGTGTAGCCAACGTCGGTATGGTCGCGTCGACGGTGCGTACGGCTCGTACCCTGCAGGTATATGATACGCACGATTACTTATAATTATTTATGATCGTTAGCTCATGGAGCTTACGTACTGAAACAAACTATCTTTGTTAGTACCTGTGAGGCTCCTTGGGTGCCAAACGGGGCACCACCTAGCTGAGACATGCCGATCTCATCCTGCGGCCATTCGTCCCACTAGCCATGCTGTCCGCGAAAGCCCGGGGGTTCATCGTCGTCGTCCTCCTCGTCCTCGGTTGCAGTGTTCTTCCCAGCGCTATGATGTGGTGGTGTACGCACCGCGGAAGTGGCACCCTACGTCATCGCCTGAGAAGAGCCGGCTGATGTCCTCAAAGAGGCTGAAGACGTGCCACCCGACCGCGCGGGGAGTGGCGGTTCCTCATAAGGAGTGTCCATGCAGCTCAAGTTCTGAGCTAGCTTCCTGCAGCTTTTCTTCACCTTCTGCATAAATAGACGTTAAAGTTAGTTCATTAGCCAAACGCATATACAATAAAGAAATATTTTCGAAACGGACAAGTTTATGTTTACCTTCACAAAAGCCGCGAGAACGCCTGGCCCCTGCCCTCTAGACTCGTGAAGCTGGAACGCTGCTTCGTTGGATAGCCTTGACAATTGTGTCGCCTGGGTACAGAAACGCGGTTGGACAGTTTTAGTACGCATACTTAATACCAAAAGGATAACAAATTGTACCATTCAAGTATCTTACCACGTATCTTTGAAGCGGGGCTCTCTGTAGCTGTGTGTCCTCCCTAGTGGTGACGTCGTACACATCTTCGATGATATCTTCCTCTGAGTCCTCGTCAATCGCCACGTCAGTGTACGGAGGCTTGATATGTGTCGTCATAGACCTGTGAAGCCACCGCAGGTACTCATCGAAGATGTGCTAGTTGTGTGGAGGACCCACAAGGACCGCATGTGGTACCCTGGTCTGCCACAAATGGATGTACGAGTTGTGTGTCACGCGCCAATCCTTGGTCTTGTACCTCTTCCTGCGGTCAAACCTGCAACAAAACGATATTAGTTGTACCAAACACACATCTGAATTGTAGCATTGTTATTAATCGATAACGCACCCGTGCAATACTTGATTGGTGGAGTAAAGCGGTGGTGGACAGCCTGTCATTCTTCCAAACTGTCTATAGATCCGGATGGACAAGTGAATCTCGACCACATGAAAGAAAATAAGAGGGACGTCGCAGCGATACTCGTGTGACTCGTCCCTAGTGACAGGACTCAGATAGTCCTGGAGCTCCGGAGAATCCCAAGGACACCAAAACACCTGAAATTTCATAATTGTGTTAGGTTGTGATATAGTGTACATCGAAAAAGACACTGCTACGATAGTATAGAGAGCGTAACCTGGTGCTGTGTCAGGACGTCGAGACCGTCCGTATACTCCCTATACTTGCGCCACACATTCCCTCTAACTAACTGTGCTTCCGTCCAGATATACAGAGCTGTAGGGAGTGTATCATGCCCGTTCCATTGCTGCATTGAACACGATAATGAATTAGCAACAAATAATCTCATCATATCTAACTGCCTGGAAGAATATAATAAACTGAAGTACTTATCGGTAAACCATTATTAAGAGGCCTCCCAACAGGCAATTGTTTCCAACACCAAACCTGGAGTAGATAGGAGCAACCCCCAAGGTTCGCATGTCCTGAGGTGCGACGACAGGCAACGCATAGCTGTCGATACGTCCATGCCAGGACTGCGCTGCCCCAGCTGTATCCCGCTATGTTCTCCCACGGCTGACGAAGTACGTCCGTGCCTCCTCAGCTTGTGGGTCCAAGTACTCAAAGCGCTCTGTGATCCAGGACGACGAAACACCGAAACTTTTCCTGTAATTTATCAAAGAAAATGAGACCCGATGCCAGCTGTAAAGCAATGCAAGTATTAAATAGGCTTGAATTAGTCACTTATTTTTCTTGTAAGCATCGTCGTCCGGTGGAAGAAAATCAGTAAACTGAGCCACCAGCTCCCTCCAGTGATCGTTGTCAACTATCCCTGTCACTGGAAGTCCCCCCAACCGAAGGCCTAAAATAGCCTTCACGTCCTGCAATGTCAAGGTCATCTCGCCACAAGGTAGGTGGAACGTGTGGGTCTCAGGCCTCCACCTGTTATAAGAATAGAACGACTGTTAGTTGCCTCCAATTTGTTACAAGAAAGTTTACGTACAAAGAATGCATTCGCACCTGTCTACAGCTACAGTAAGTAGTGCTAGATCAAGGGGCGGAAGACCGTGGTTGACAACACGGACAAGCTCGAGAAAGCCGGCATGCCATATGTACGGCGTATAATGCTCGTCCCACTGATGCGCCCTGGTGTGAGTGCGGGGCCTCAAAAGAGGCAAGAACACCTCTGCGTTGTTGTCACTCAAGATGTGTGCTCGGTGCTGGTCGTCATACTCCACCTACAGAATGGGGTACAACGGGTGCTGCGTGGGAGGGGCCATCCTGTTACAAATTGATAAACAAAGCGTTTGAGTATTCAAATTAATAAAATTAAAGTTAACATTAGTAAGTTCACAAACAAATTCACTAACCTAACTAGCCTAAATCTCTAAACCCAAAATCCTAAGTATACTAGATAATAAATACATAATCCATCCATATAAAACTTTGGTTCTAAAATTACAAGTAATCTCTCCGTCTCAAAATAAATACACATCTTGCTTCTCGAGTAGTCAAATATGTTTAAGTTTGATCAAAACTAAAAAAATGGTATCATTATTTCTATCTCCGTCTCAAAATAAATACACATCTTGCTTCTCGAGTATCAATATTTCTATCTCATAATAAGTTTATTACGAAAGTATCATAAATATTAGTACACTATTACATAAATTTGGTCAAAGACACCAATAGTAGATACAAAAAATACTAACTATACTACATAATAACAAAAAAAATATGAAATCGAGAGGGAGGTACCTTAGGAGCGGGCGGCCTTGACGCGCCGGCGTTCGTGGCGTGGCCGGCTAGGGCGCTGCGCGGCGGGAGTGGCCGGGCGCGGCGTGGGCGAGCGGCCGAGGCCGGGCCGTGCGGGCGCGGGCGGGGCGAGGCGAGGCCGGGCGGGCGCGTGCGCGGCGTGGACGGGCGGGCGTTGGCGCGTGCGGCGGCGGCGTTGGGGCGTCGGGCGGGCGGGCAGGGCACGGGTGCGTGCGGGCAGGCGGGTCGCGCGCGGTATATATCTGGACCTGCCGCGCCACAGATCAGGGCGCGGCACTGCCGCGTCATGGTCGGTGGCGCGGCATGACCGGCCACGTCAGCGGCCCCCGCCGCCCCATGCCACGTCAGCCCTGTGCCGCGCCACCATGCATGGCGCGTCATAGGTATTTGGCCGTGCCAGGGCAATAGACGCGGCCAAAAGTGTTAGTTTTTTAAAAAAAATCGACAATGTTAAATTTAAAATTATATTAAAAAAGGGTTAAAATTAAAAAAAAATTCATGTTACAGCATTGTATTTATCGACCAAGGCGGGCACTCTTCTTCTCCGGATCTGAAGGCAGCAGTGCTTTGCAACCTGCGTGCAGGGCTGCAGGCCTCAATCTTCTTTCAGTGATCGATTCTTCCAATGACTTTTCTCCATCCATGTCTGAGTACGCCCCTCGCGTGGCCTTAAACCCGGTTTGATCCGCTTATTTTTTCATCCGAAACAGTGTTTTTCTCTCACAAATTCATCCAGCATTCCTCCAAACCATCCAGATTCCTTCAGACAAGCGAACAGTAGTGCC
Source organism: Miscanthus floridulus (assembly GCF_019320115.1). NCBI lineage: Eukaryota > Viridiplantae > Streptophyta > Magnoliopsida > Poales > Poaceae > Miscanthus > Miscanthus floridulus. Next base: position 18,770,579 of record NC_089589.1, on the reverse strand, counting down.
TTTTGCTAGTAACCTGTTTTACTGATCCGGGGATTGTTCTATGTGTAATTTGCTGAAAAATGTTAACCTGGCGACCTTTTGCTAGTAACCTGTTTTACTGATCCAGGGATTATTCTGTGTAACTTGCTGAAAAATCTTAACCCGGTGACCTTTTCCTAGTAACCTGTTTTACTGATCCAGGGATTGTTCTGTGTAACTTGCTGAAAAATCTTAATCCGGTGACCTTTTCCTAGTAACCTGTTTTACTGATCCGGGGATTGTTAGTAAGCTCGATCGGAAAGGTTGGTCAAGTTTGAAGAACAAAAGGAAAAAAAGGGACAAAGTTGATTTTTTCCTTTAAGAGAACATTTTGTGATGCTTCTTGAATTCTTGTTTGGACTGAAGACTACATTCCTATGTGATTATAAGAAATGGACTGTGAAGCTAGCATGGAACATCTCTTGGAGCGCATGCTGCTTGATCCAACTGCAGAGCCCATAAACCTGCCATTATCGCTTCTCAAGGCCATCACGAATGATTTCTCTGATCATAGGAAAATTGGCAGTGGTGGGTTTGCAAATGTGTACAAGGTAAATACTTACAAGTAACTCGATCCCAACTGTCCTTATTCTGATCTAAAAGGCATAATGCAACTTTGTCACTGTAGGGCGAACTTCAGAATGGGACAGTCATCGCTGTGAAGAAGCTGTTCCACAATCTTGATATGGATGAGGAGAAATTTATCAAAGAGGTTGGTTGTCTTATGAAGGCAAAGCACAAGAATGTAGTGCGATTTTTGGGGTACTGTTCTGATACACGAGGAAAAGTATTGAACTATGAGGGGAAGGTGATCCTGGCTGAAGAACGACAAAGGTTGCTCTGCTTTGAGTTCCTGCCCAAAGGGAGTCTTGACAAGTATATCACTGGTATGTTTCCTTTCGATTTATTTTTGTTGGAAAATCCAGAAACCCATGTAAGTTGAATGCCTTCTTTTTCTCGTTCCTAGCATTCAAAATTATATTATTGACAACTTGTTCCTTTCCTCGATTTCTTTTGTATGAACGGAACTAATGATGAAATGCGAAGGACTTTTTTTTTGAAGAATCAGAAATGCAAAGGACTTCAAGTATCCTAATACCCATACCCCTCCAACTAAAATATAATTCACTTTGCAGATATATCTGAAGGACTTGAATGGAGGACACGCTATAAAATAGTCAAGGGAATTTGTGAGGGTTTACATTATCTTCACCAAGATATCCATATGGTTCACTCAGACCTCAAACCTGCAAATATATTTCTGGATGAGAACATGGTACCGAAAATTGCTGATTTTGGTCTTGCAAGGTGCTTTGATGGAAAACAAAGCAAGACTATAACTTCAAAAGTGATGGGAACATTGTAAGTTAGCAAAGCAGCTTTAAAACACTTGTCTCTTGGTACTACTACCATTCGGACCACGAAACTGCAAATATACTGTTGAATGAAGACATGTTGCAGCCCTTTTCTTTTTAAGTGACTCAAACCACAAGATCTCCCTCTCCCTTGTAGGGGATACTTGGCACTGGAATTCTATGATGGAGTGATCACATTCAAGTCAGACATATATAGTCTCGGTATTATAATCACAGAGATATTAACTGGACGGAAGGGTTATTGTGACATTCAGAATGTAAGAACAGCATGTTCCAAGACTAATAAAGGATCGAGCTTAAAATAACCGTCTGATTAGCTTCTGCAATATGGGTTTGTGCACTGTACAACTACAAGCCTTATACAATGTACTTTGTTCAGTATTTCTGAAGCCTGCTACTAAAAAAATTATAGTTCCTCTTTATTATAGAAGAACTAAGTAGTTGATACTGGCCCCTCCAATGTCATATTACCGTTCCTCCCTTTTCTTGACCAACAATAAAGTATATATTTGTTTTGTACTATCTTTTTTGTATCTACTTATAATATATATAAACATTAGGGGGCAACTCCTGCTGATCCCTAAAAAAAACTGCTAAACTTTATAGGATTTTTCTTTTCTACTGATTTTATGAGTTTTCTAGAGGAACTATTATAAGAATGTCTTGAACTCCAACATTTGGTTATATTTATATACATCAACTTGAGCTTAGGATTGCGTAAACATGGTATGGAGTTGATTTAGCAGTGGAAACAAAAGAAACTGTATGGCATTGAACCATATTTTTCTCCATGCACTAGCACTACTACAAAAACAAATTTGCGCAGCGTTGCGATAACGCTCTCCGCGGCGGGCTCCTATTTTTGCCCGCTGCGGTAAATCCCACGATTTACCGCGGCGGGCATTTTTTATTTACTGAGGCGGGCACTTTTGTCCGCCACGGTAAATCATGGCAGGCATATTAAGAGGTCCGCCACGGTAAATCGATGTACCGTGGCGGACATCCTATAAAGCCCGCCTCGGTTAAGGCCGAGGCCCAATAGGCCCAGGGTGAGGCCCGTAGCGGGTACTGGTATAAAATGAGCACTTAGGGTTTCAGTCCTCTTACCTCTCATCCCCAGGCGCCGCTCCCACCTCGCCCACCTCGCGGCCCGCGACGAGCACCTCCACCCCGCGACGACCCACGACGCACGCACTCCCTCCGTCGCCAGCGTGAAGGCCTCTCCCACTCCCTCTCTCTCCCTCTCCCACTCCCTCTCTCTCCCACTCCCTCTCTCTCTCCCTCGCCGGCGTGTGAAGGCCTCTCTGCGGCGCAGGGACAAGCGAGGTCGCGCGCGCCACCACCTCTCCGTCGCGCGCGCCGCCGGCGTGTGAAGGCCTCTCCGCGGCGTAGCATCGAGCAAGGTCGCGCGCGCCACCACCTCTCCGTCGCGCACGCCACCACGTGGGTCCAGGACCGTGACCGGATCTGGCGAGGAGAGCGCCGCCGTGCCCGGTATCTCTCTCTCCCTCTCTCCCCCACCCTCTCTCTCCTCTCAGTACCTCCCTCATCTCTCTCTCTCGTAGGCGAGGAGCTGCGTGGCACGTAGGGACGGGTGATCCACACGGCGGCGGATCCAGGCGGCCGCGTCGACTCCCTGCGGCGTGGATCCACACGGCGACGACACGGATCCACGGCGAGACGGCCCCAACCTGCGGCAATGGCGCAGATCCTGCGAGGATGACCTCCCCGGCGGCAGATCCGGCAAGGTGGAGACCCCGGCGGCGGATCCAGCGAGGTGCGGTGGCGCCAGTATTGGGTTGTGAATGGGCTCGTCGGTGGGCTCAAGAATGGGCTCGCCGGTGGGTTCCTGGGTTTTTTTTGAAATGTTTAACCGCGGCGGGCATCCTAACATGCCCGCCGCGGGAAATCGTTTAACCGCAGCGGGCAAAGCGGCCCGCCGCGGGAAACCGAAAACGCCCGCCTCCAGTAAAGTTTGTGTAGTAGTGTAGGTAGTTAACTTAGAAAATTGAAAGATTGGAAAATAAGCAATCGAGCGGTAGGCAAAAGATACACAGGACAAAATAGGAATAACGTGGCATAGAACTGAATGTATATAGTCATACAAGCTATTACTTACAGCAGGTTAAATCAAATCTCGGAATGCAAGTCACATAGTGTTAATTTAATTGATTGGGCATTTGTGTGTGCTTTCCTACTCCAACATATTGTTTGTTCTAAGTTTGATACCAACTTGGTTTGCACGTGTTACTCCCACTATTCTGTGATACTTGTCCATAGCACACCGTGCACTCAAACCAAGCACATGCTAGTTTTAAAATAACTCAAATCAAAATGAGTATACGTGCATGCCTTATTAAATGTAATATATATAGCCATTTTTTTCTACTGCATTCAGTGGCATAGCTAGACAAGCGGACAGGGGGTGCTTGACTAGACAAGGGTTGTTGGACTTATTGAAAATGGATTGAGTTTCGGATTTTAGGCTTATTTTTCTCTTAGGCCCTGTTTGATCCTTGAAATTGAATTCATTTTAATAATCATAATTTAGACATATATTAATTAAGGCCCCATTTGGATCATTGGAATTGAATTCATTTTAATAATCATAATTTAAACATAGATTAATTAAGCTAATATGAATGTATATGGACTATATTTGTATATTATTGTTGACCACACGAGAGAGATACTTATGCGTTGTATTTCTACCATAGGGGAACGAGTTGAAGAACATGTTATAAGTTGCAAAGTAGAAACATAGTGTGATGATCTATAGAATCAATTTCCATCTCCCATCCTATGAATTTGAGATAGGCTTATATGTGAACTTTAGAAAGTTGTGGAATGACAAATTCCAAGCCAAATAATAGCCTAATCTATTAAGTAGATTCCAATTCCTCCAAAATGAAAGAATCCAAACAACCCCTTAGAGATGATTTTATGGACTTTTATTTCTCTTAGGGATTCTCCAGTACGGTCCTTACTTCTCCCCTGACCACATTTTATTAGGGGTAGGGTATGAAAATAATGCAAAGCGCTACTACACCCTCGATATATAGTGGAAGATAATTTTCTTCCACTATGGACAAGTGTTGCTTGCAGATTGGAGGGGGTAATATTGAGTATATTGTTTACATGTACTACATACATTGGATTTCCATTTATTGGACAAACCCTTGCTCATATTTGCTATTTCTTAGCTAGGTACTTCAAAGTTGGAGTATTAGGTTCAAATCGAACCAGGAAGACATATGGTTGCAATATGTGAGAGTATGTGCGGAGATTGGAAGACAGTGCATTGACCGTAACCCAGCAGATAGGCCACATACGCTTTATATAATTGAGAAGCTGGACCAAATGGAGCGTACGTGCGGTTTCATTGAAACTGACATCTGTGCTTCATCGGCAACGCAAGTAAGTGTAATCATGGCACATGTATATAGCACATACTATCACAATGGCCTAGCATCTTGTGTTTTTGCCGTATGATAAAAATATATTTTTAAACCTTTTAAAATCTACAGCAAATTAAAATTTTGTTGAATTATGTGCAAAACGCCATTTTAAAAATATTTTAAACTTGCATTAAATGTCATCTTATATACTAGTGCAAAATGGTACTTGAACCATCACTAGTATCGTTCTTCTCTGGTAACCTAAATTCCACGACTAATGCATTCGTTTTTCCTGTTTGCTGCCATATGCATGGGAATTGCTTACATGCAGATGGAATCCAATATACTATTAGTTTGTTAAGGCCTTGCTTGGATACCCTCGTATCTACTTCATTTCACATGTATTGGGTGGAACTTAAACTAATTTACACCTCATTCCTAAGTGTTTTTTTAGGAATTAGAAGGGATCAGAGGCCCCTACCGACCGGTCAATATATATTAGATATGTTATTAAAAAGGTTTACAAGGTCAAGAGATTTGGGGTCAATTAAGGAAAAAAAAGCAGACAAAGAAAATAAGGTAAATCACAAGACTTTCTATCTATACGCTAAGGGGAATTCAAAATACAGTTGTTAACTGAGTGTTTCATGTGGATCCAATGCATATCTTTGAAAATTCATTTCTTGTATAATGTATGCTTAAATTAATTCAACAATTAAAAAGATATTGGTGCCTTTTATTTAACTATTAAGATTGATCAAATCTTTTCATTAACACCATGCTTTTTCATGACCGGAAGGGGTATTATCAATTTATCATTGATTCCATCACACTACCGGAAACCGGCACTTTGCCGAGTGCTTTTTTTCGGGCACTCGGCAAAGACGGTCTTTGCCGAGTGCCAAATAAAATACACTCGAAAAAAAACACTCGACAAAATGCGTCTTTGCCGAGTGCCTTTTTTTTGCGGCAAAGATGTATTTTGCCGAGTGCTATTTTTTGGCAAACGGCAAAATGCGTCTTTGCCGAGTGCTTTTTTTCTGGCACTCGGCAAAGATGTATTTTGCCGAGTGCTATTTTTCGGCACACGGCAAAATGCGTCTTTGCCGAGTGTTTTTTTCTGGCACTCGACAAAGAGGCATTTTGCCGAGTGCATTTTTTTTGGCCCTCGGCAAATCAGTTTTTCAAAGCAATTTTTGAGGCCCTAAATGAATTCAAATAAAAAACTTTTCAACTACAAATTTGTATAACTTCTTAAGATCTACAAAGTTTATTTTGGTCATTTCTTCATTTGACAAAGCGACAATAACGTTGTTCATAAAATCTACATCTCTCATTAGTTTCATGAAAGTAGAAGAGAGATATATAAGATTTGTGAACAATGTTACTACCACTATGTCGGATGAACAAATGACCAAAATAAACTTTGTAGATCTTGAGAAGTTATGAAATTTTGTAGTTGGCAACATTTTGATTTGAAATTATCTTGTCATTCAAAAACGACGTTTTAATTTGAAAATTTTAAAATTTGAATTTTTCAAAAGACCTCGGATGGAAAAACTTCCTAAATGAAAATTGTAGATCTCCAAAAGTTATGAAACTATGTAGTTGACAACTTTTTGATTTGAAATCATCTTATCATGCAAAACTACGTTTGAATCTCTCAAATTTAAAATTCGAATTTTTCAAACGATCTCGGATGAAAACACTTCCTAAATGAAAATTGTAGATCCCGAAAAGTTATGAAACTTTGTAGTTGACCACTTTTTGATTTGAATTCGTTTAGGACCTCAAACAAGCAATTTACTCTCGGTTTAGTATAATATATGAGGATAGATAACGTAATCTAGACACAAAGTGATAGTGTAGTGTAGTGGTAGAGCAACAGAAACGTGAGGGAGATGTCGTGAGTTTGAATCCCGCCGGCCATGTTAGCTGCGAATTTAGCGCAAAAATGCACCGACTTAGATGAAGACGGGCGGGCGCTGGCTAGTGGCGGCCTCCCTCGATTTTTTTTTTTGAAAAAATTTTCTATTATTTTTGGGTTTTTTTCGCATTTTCATTTTGCCGAGTGTAAATCTTTGCCAAATGCTTTTTCGGCACTCGGCAAAGGCTTTGCCGAGTGCCCGACATGCGGCACTCGGCAAAGAAGCCTTTGCCGTGAAGAGATATGCCGACAGCTCTTTGCCGAGTGCAGCACTCGGCAAAGGCTTTGCCGAGTGCAAAGTCTTCTTTGCCGAGTGCAATTGCACTCGGCAAAGCACGCGTTTCCCATAGTGGATCAGGTCCTAATCCTTTGACGAGACTATATCCATATATATTTATTAGGTGCTGGATGTCTACCCGCTGAATATTTGGTTTCCCTTCAAGCAAAACAAGCTCATCAAATGCCCAGTGACACTAACGAATAAGACAGGCGATCTTATTGGTGTTTGTATTAAACCGACCAGCCTAGATGCATGTTCCAACCCTGCCTATCTATGTGTGGGAGCAGCTAGAGTATATTAAGGATGACCCTGTATCATCACTTTTCAGAAGGCTGGAGCCACATTTTAGTGAGACCATTTACATGACTATGAGGAAGCAACAACATCCCCCGCTACAAGCAGACAAAGGCATGTTTGACGTGGTGATGGTCGCCACAAAGTCAGAGAGACCTCCAACGTTTTGATCAACATTGGAACCATGGTAATCACTACTGCAATCCACATGTTTCCCTAGAGTTCCAATTCCTAGGGAAAATTAAAGGCCGAAAACTATAGGGAAACCAGTTCCCAAGGGTGTTTCGTAGGGAACATTTCCTAGGGTATGTTTGGACGGGAAACAAGTTATTGCCCTACAGTTTCCTGAGGAACAATAGGGATCTCAGTTTCCCTAGGAAATCCATCTCTAGGGAAATCTGCTGACACCACCAGGATCCATCCTACATGTAAAGTTGCTTTCCCTAGGACTTTAAATGATCTCTAGGGAACTAATTGTACCTCCCTAGGAACAGGTTCCGTAGGGAAATTTTATTGCATGGCAAATTATAATTTATATATGCAAATTTGAATTTGAATTCAAATACAAATTCAAATTCTACCAGATGAACACAATCCAATGAGCATTGATTACGTGCATTCATTAATAGGTACATTGCATATGACAATACAATTATGATGTTCACCAATACTTCACAGCTACTAAGCCTCAAAACAACAAACACACGATCCAAAAGGAGTTCTTGTCCAATGCATGTTATGGCAACGGAACAGACTACATGTTGTCTCAACTACTAAGCCTCAAAACAACAAACAATAGATCCAAAAGGAGTTCTTGGCCAATCCATGCATGTTATGGCAACAGAACATAATACATGTTGTCGAAGCCATGTTTTGGCAACAAAAGGTGTCAAAACAATGGAAAATCATCCGGCGGCGGAGAGTAGGTACCACCACCACTTGTACTTGCTGCATTTTCATGGCCACGGAATCTTCCAAGAGCAATTCTACTCAATGTTTCATCAGGAGTTTCTATTCCAACGGAAGAGCCACCAATATAAGCCTATTCAATTAAACAAGGAAATCAATTAAATAAGTGGAAGTGTGAGGAAAAAACTTAACAAGTTTGAATATATATTGCACTGAAAGGTAATGCCAAAGTTCCATGTCTCGTGTGATGTACAACTGATATTACTAAGCCTATGTTACTTGCAAGGTAAAAAGGAAAAAAAGGAGGACAAATAATGCACATACCAAGCAGTTGAAACTCTACAGGACTACTAGACAGAAACATCAAGTGCCAGTACTATAATGCAACTAGAAGGGTTGGCCAGGTAGATAGATATGATGACAAATCTTTCAGCTTACATTGATATTTCTTCAAAAATATTTTACATCATGAACATTATAGTTCAAAAAGGCAATCAGCTGGTACTGGTACTGCATCAGGTGTGGAAGCTATTAGGAAGATTGGAACAGCTTGTTTGATTCAAGGCAAATGATACGAGCCTGGGGACCTGATTCATGATTTGGTCCTTTCCTAAATTTATTTAAGAATTTCATTTTAATCGTCATCTCAAGAATTGTTTAAATAATTAATGTGTAGAAGCCAAAGTATGTTTGTTGACAGAACATAAATACAACTGACCAAAGTATGTTTGCCTTACCAAATATGATCCAGTAGTTCAGCATAATATTTGTCAACATGTTACGTACAACAAAAATACAAAGACGGAAAAAAGCATGCTAATCATCAAACTTACATTGTTGGGAGAGGGATTTGAAGATTATGGATCGGCATATACAGGAGGCGCGGGTGGGGGAGGCAGAGGAGGAACTAACGTTGTAGGCATACCGGTGTACTGAACAACACTCGGCATTTCAACAATCCAATCCAATGTAAACTAATTAAAAAGTTGCTCACGGGTACCAAGATGAATAAGGAAGGATGCATGTGAGATGTCACCTCCATAAACTTTTGGATGTTCTCATTGTGAGCATGCAACATTCTACCCCATTCCAACATATTTTGCGCATATTCCTTGGCCACGCGACTATCATGAGCTTCCTTCCTTGATGGTTCCTCTTTCTCTTGGCGTTGACGTCTAGCAGCCATTGCACAGGCACGACTTCTCCTCAAGTCAGGGAGGACTTCTTTGTCATTGATCATACCATTAAATGTGGCCCATTTTCCATGTGGGCGACCACAAGAGAATTCATAAAGAGCTCTAGCACCCACGGGAGAATGCAACCAATCAAAATCTGGTCCATTTAACTCAATGGCCTTAGCTTTGTATTTATCCTATCCCATATAAATTAATGTGTGAATAGTTGCTAAAGAAGTAAGAAGGATCAGCAGAAGAATGCTCAAGTTCCTCATCTGATATGCTGAGTGGGAAAGCATGGGATCTTGCCATTGAGCAAAGAGTAATTTAAACTGCTCGTTTGTCATGCACAGCACATCACTTGTTTGAGTGAATTTCATGCACACGTCACTAAAATTGCTGGTTTTGCAGATTGCGTTTACAAGGAAGAAGGACTTTGGTAAGGAAGAGAGGGCGCTCAAGTGGGCACATGAGCTGAGGATGCTCCATGGGCTACAGCCACCGGATGCCAAGCTGTTCACTGAGAGGGAGGTGAATGAAATGGCCAAACAGGCGGAACGGAGGGCTGAGATTACAAGGTAACATGAAATCCGCGGAGATAATCTTCTGCAAAAGGATAATGATACGATAGTATCACTTTGGGGAAAGAAAGGAAACCGATATCGGTGTTTTCCATGATCTCTCATATGCTCTAGGATATTTTTATAATCCACTGAGATAATTTGAAAAAGAAGTAAAGAACACTACTAATTCGAATTATATCCATTCAGGATCCAATTCTTTGTTACTTGCAGCCTTGCAGGCATGCCTTTGATGATGGGAAGCATCTTTCTTCCATTGGAACATCTCACATAGTGTCAATATGTATCAGATGTATAATGTCGATGTGAGCTAACCATTGGCTGGTTGATGTTCCTTTGCAGGTTGAGGGAGCTTCACACCCTGAAGGGGCATGTGGAGTCGGTCGTGAAGCTCAAGGGCCTGGACATCGACACCATCCAGCGGTCATACACATTCTGATGACCCTGGGTTGAGTACAGATATCTGTTTGTCGTGAAGGAACACCTAGTTCTGGCATGTGACAGTCGCCTGCCTGTACTTTCCATACCATAGCTGCACCATTTACAGATCAACATAGTATATAGTACATAATGAGAACTCAATGGCCTGTGTGAATAGTTTTTCCATCACTACAAAAAAGCAACTTACTGTGTTCACTGATGGGTCAAGCTGGAGAGGAAATTGGAAAGCCCAGTGGAAACGAGAAAGCAAATTATTGGTTGCTTTCACCGGCAGCAATTTGACTGAATCCAGACCTAAATTCCTAGCCAGAAACGAGAAAACAAATTATTGGTTTCTCTCTTTTGGTTCTGGAATCTAAAGCTTTGGCACATTGGCTACGGAGGGTACAGTAGATGGACGTACAAGCAGTAGCTGGGGCGCAAGGTGGGTAGTATCTGGGGCTGGTCGGCGGCGTCTGGGGCGCGTGGGTGATGGCGCCAAGGGTCCGCGGTCGATGGCGCACGGGCAGCGGCGCTTCGGGAGCTTGCACTAGTAGAGAACAGACTTTCGGTTTTTGGCTTTAATCTCGGCCAGATTTAGGCCCGAGACTAAAGAGAGCATTAGTCCCGGTTGGAGCAACCAACCGGGACTAAAGTCCCCTGCCCAACGGCTACCGTCGCAGGCTTTTGCAGTAGGAGACTTTAGTCCCGGCTGGTGGCTCCAATCGGGACTAAAGGTCATCCTCTAGTCCCGGTTAGAGCTACTAGCCGGGACTAAACCTTTAACCCCGGTTGGTGGTTCCAACCGGGACTAGATAGTGAGCTATAATCCGGGCTTGAACCACCAACCGGGACTACATGTCCCGGGCTATATACTTTCTCCTTCCTCCTCTAGCCCGAGCCATTTCAAGCTCTCTGCTTGCTCTCTATTCTTGCTCGTGGAAGGAGTTATGCTTGCGGGATTGGTGAAGACTTCATTCCTCCATCCATTTTTGGGTTCTAAAGGTTAGCACCTTTATCCTCTCCTATTTCGTTGCTAGTATGGCTCATTTCATGTTTTAGAAGTAGAGAAATTTGTGGGTTTTTTAGATTGGGAATAATGGTGGATTTTTTTTTTGATTTTATGCCATTTGAGCTCAAACTCACTTGATAGTTTGCACATGTAGATGAAGGAAGCTTATAGTAGTTCATCAAAATTAGTATCCACCTTTCATTGCTAGTATATATAGCTCATTTCATGGTTTAGAAATAGAGAAATTTGAGGTTCTCTAAATTAGGAATAATGGTGGATTTTTTTATTTATATGCCATTTGAGCTCAAACTCACTTCATAGTTTGCATATGTAGAAGAAGAAAGCTTATAGTAGTTGATGAAATTAATGCCATTTGAGCTTAAACTCACTTCATAGTTTTCATAGTATATATAACTCATTTCATGGTTTAGAAATAGATAAATTTATGGTAGTTGATGAAAATGAGTATAGAGAGTAGATGTCGACTACTTCTGGGTTCTCAGCCTCACATGGGGTTCCTGAGCGACTGAGGCCAGACCTCCCTCTCACTGCGTGTGGCGAGTGTAAGCAGAAGACTGTGTTGGAGTACAGAGTGAAGAAGCAGGGTCCCAACCATGGTCGCATCTTTTACAAGTATCCAAATCGCAATGTGAGTTCTTTTGGCCGTGTTTTTTATGGTTTGTTGACATTTTTGTGATGATTTTGATTAAAGTTCTTGATTTGTTGTTCTAATTTCAGTGGGATGATACTAGATGTAAATGATGGTACTGGGAGGAAGACTATGTAAAGCACGTGCAAAAATCGTGTGCATGAAGAGGCAGTGAACCAGCAGAAGAAGCCCATCGTTGAAGAACTAACCAAGGATTTATCTATTTTTGTTGGAATTGGTCGTGAAATCCTTATTCTGTTGAAGTGCATTGTAGGTTTAGTTTGTTTAGTGCTATTTGGGATTGTCCACATTGTATCAAGGCTTTAATAAATTAATGTTCAAGTGAAACAACTGTGGTATAGGATATTGATTAATCATGTTGAGTGATTGATATTTTGGATCTTTTAATCAACTAATCGTGCATGTTGTGTAATATAGGATATTAATTAATCATGTTCAAGTTTTTGATATGCTCATGTAATGCAGATGAACCGGTAATGGATGTACAAAGTTGACCGCGGCTCCCAAGAGTTCATTGATGGCGTGCATGATTTCATAGGTGTGGCCGAGGCAAACACGCGGAATGGTTTCATGTGCTGCCCATGTGTTCTCTGTGAGAATGTGAAGGATTATGCTTCCTCAAGGACCCTTCACAAACACCTATTTAGGTCGGGTTTCATGCCAAACTATATTTGTTGGACCAAGCACGGAGAAAGCGGGGTTATAATGGAAGAAGATGAAGAAGAAGGGGATGACGACAACATTATTCGTGGGTTCACTGAATACAGTGCCTTTGATGATACTGCAATGGGGGAAGATGAAGAAAAGGTAGCGGCAGAAGATGAGCCCACTGATGATCTTGGTCAGGCCATTCGCGATGCACAGAGAGACTACGAAAGTGAAAAGGAGAAGATCAAGTTCGAGCGCATGCTAGAGGATCACAAGAAATTGCTATACCCAAATTGCAAAGAGGGACATAAAAAGTTGGGTACCCCACTGGAATTGCTGCAATGAAAGGCAAAGAATGGTGTATCTGACAAGGGATTTGGGGAGTTACTGAAAATCACAAAGAAGATACTTTCGAAGGATAATGAATTGCTCGCTACTACATACAAAGCAAAACAGGTTGTCTGCCCTCTGGGATTAGAAATCCAAAAGATACATGCATGTCCTAATGACTGCATCCTCTACCGTGGCAAAGAGTACAAGAATTTGGATGCATGCCTGGTATGCCATGCATCGCGGTATAAGATCAGGCGAGATGACCCTAGTGATGTTGAGGGCGACAAACAATGCCCCAGGACGAGAATCCCTGCCAAGGTGATGTGGTATGCTCCTATAATACCATGCTTGAAACTTTTGTTCAGAAACAAAGAGCATGCAAAGTTGCTACGATGGCACAAAGAAGACAGTAAGGTAGACGATATGTTGAGACAGCCCACTGATGGGTCTTAGTGGAGAGCAATCGATAGAGAATTCCCGAAGTTTGCAAAAGACGTAAGAAACTTAAGGTTTGTTTTAAGTACGGATGACATGAATTCTTTCGGGGAGCAGAGTAGTAGTCATAGCACTTGGCCTGTGACTCTATGTATCTACAACCTTCCTCCATGGTTGTGCATGAAGTAGAAGTTCATTATGATGCCAGTGCTCATCCAAGGCCCGAAGCAACTGGCAATGACATTGATGTGTACCTGAGGCCATTAATTGAGGAACTTATACTTTTGTGGAATAGAACAGACGTACGTGTGTGGGATGAGCACGAACAGGAACACTTTGACCTACGAGCATTGTTGTTCGTAACAATCATGATTGGCTTGCTCTTAGTAATCTTTCAGGACAGACAAACAAGTGATATAAGGCCTGCATGCACTGTTTTGATGACACCAAAAGTATATATTTAAAAAAATGTCGGAAGGTCATGTACATTGGCCATCATCGATTTCTTCCTTTGAATCAACCCCTAAGAAGGAAAGGCAAGCATTTTAATGGTAAGCCAGAGACCTGAACAAAGCCTCACAACCATAGTGGTGAGGATGTCTTCAATATGGTCAAGGATGTAAGTAGTCTTTGGGAAGGGACCTAGTAGCCAACCTGTTTCGAATGACGCTAACGGACACGCACCCATGTGGAAGAAGAAGTCTATATTTTGGGAGCTACCCTATTAGCAAGTCCTAGTGGTCCGCAGTGTGAAAAAGCTAAGCCCCCACTATTATCAGACTATGACCACTCTCTCAGTAAGTCATATCAGGCTACGAAGAAAGCAGGGAAAGATGTTGCATAGCTCGGACAACAATCTTTGCAATCAATCGACCCGCTCGTTGTTCACGACGATCGTCTTGGTGGCGTTATCATCGATGAAAATGCTCTGAATGACTTCATGGAGACAACTGGTCTCACAATGAATGAGCTTATAATGGGGACTGGATCACCACCAAACGCCCAGTGCTGTGATGAATGGCAGAACTATGAGTATGGCGGGAGTCTTGTCAACCCTGACTCATTCTCATCGCTGCCAATGCAAATGTACTTGTTAAACCAGTGGTACTTAGCTGCGTGTAAAAATGATCTGACATGGATTCTTGTAAAAGTTAGAGACTAACATTACTTCCATGGTGAGTCACTTATACATGTTGAGTTCAATGAATTACACCAACTATTCCACCAGGAGGCTCTCGACAAATCTCTCATCAGCTGCTTTTGTCTGTAAGTGATTCTTTCTATAATTAAAGTCTATTGTACGTTAGTTCGTTGTATGTATATAATTATCCTCACACTATATTCTTCTGTACTATATATATGCAGAAAGGAGATGTTGGAACACAAAAGAAGACGGGTCTTTGATGTTGGTTTCTTTGATCCATATACCATATACCAGGATAATGTTCTTCGATGGCCAGTTGAAACGGAGAGGAAAATGTTCAAGTTCTTACATAAACAACATTACAAGTCAACGATACTCTTCCCTTATAACTTCAAGTGAGTGTTGTTAGTGTCTTGTGCACATTTTATTTTGCTTACTCCATGCATGTTGAGTGTAATTAATGATGTATGCCTGCGTATCAACTTGCAGCTTTCACTAGATACTGTTGGTCATCGATCTTACCAGAAGTCGTCTTTGTATCTTGGAATCAATGAGAAAAAACAAATCAGAGTACCAAGACATGTTAGATCATCTCCAGAGGTAATTTCGGTCTCACACTATATCTGTTACGCCATTTTCTTGATATCATGGGAATAACTCCATTTATTTATTTTTCTTGGGTAGTGCTTGGCTAAAGTTTACTAATAAACACCCTGGTCAATGGAATGTGCCTTTGCAGATAGTCGAGCACCAAGTAAGTACTAGCTAGGTCCCTGCATCTTTATTTAGTTTAATTCATTATTACCATGCTTCATTAGTTGATAAGTCATTTTCTCGTAAAGTGGTGTCTGAGGCAGGGGCCAGGGAACAACTTATTTGGATACTACGTTTGCGAGCACCTCATGCAGTACTCGTTGAAAAAAAGTGAAGAGTACCTCGAAGTACGTAAACAATATACACAATTTATTTATTACCATTGTATTGATATATATACACACACTAATCATATATTCATACTGTTTTCTTTCATTCGAAGCGTGAATGGAGGAAGCAAAAGGTCATACGAACTGAACAGATCAAAGCAATTAAAGAGTCATTAGCAGAATTCATTAATGACCAGGTCTTAAATAGCAACAAAGAGTACTATGATGATGGAAAAAAAATTAGTTCTCAGCCATGACGATGAAGATGATTAGGATTGAATGTAATTCCAGCAAGTACAGTATATATACAAGCTTTTGTTAGCTTAATTATGTATATAGTTCCATGTACAAGCTTTTGAAATACTTGTATAGTTTCATACATTTTAATTTGTTATGTACTTACAATTAATGCTTGAACGGAACGTATGGACGTATATAAGTAGCGTAGAACACATATACGAAAAGCTAATTGAAACAAAAAAGAATTGAATTGAAAAGAAACCATAAAAGAAAAAGGAAAAAAAGGTACCTTTAGTCTCGGTTGGCAACACCAACCGAGACTAAACGTGCCAGCCCCGGGGCAAGGTTTGGAGCCCCATTTAGTCCCGGTTGGTACTTCCAGTCCCGGTTGCCTGACTTGGGACTAAAGGGGAGGGCCTTTAGTCCCGGATTCGCAGTCCCTATTGGGAAACCGGGACTGAAGGGATTTCCTAACCGGGACTGATGCTCAGTTCTGCACTAGTGTTGGGGCGGTGCTGGGGTGCTCCAGCGGTGGTGCACCACGGTGCTGGGGTGCGCAAGCAGCGGCACTTGGCGCGCATGGGTGGCAGTGCTGGGGTGTGCGGCGCCCTCACATATCTGGCCGGAGAGTTGGTCCACGGGTGTGCGAAAAGGATAAGACTAGGGAAAAATGACGGGTGGGAGGTGATTCTAAGGGCGGGACCGTGCAGGTGAAGTTGGCACCATAGAGATTGGGGTTCTAGGGTTAGTCTATTCCCTAAGATTTCTATTTCATTCTTAGGTACATACGACACGCAAGCGCCAACATGGCTGTAACAGAGCCAACGCTTTTGCTTCTCTTGATGAAACCATGGATTTTCCTAGGGAAACACGGTTTGTCAAGAGGACTCTAGGGAAACAAATCTTTCCCCAGGCCAGTGACGAACGGTAGGGAACCAAATAAAACGTAGGGAAACTCGTTGATTACAGCAGTGAATGGAGGCAGGACAAGTCTGAGGACCCATTGGGACGAGCCAAGGAGTTGGGTAGTGTGGTGCATCTAGCAACACTGAGGGCTGCTGTCACCAGTTACCCAGCAAGATGCCAGGAAGTAGCAGCCCATCAGGTGAGTTGAGTTGGTCATATAATTAAATTATATATTCGAACTGCATACATATTTACGTACATGTGCCATTATATACATTCAAGTCATTGGCACTCCAAATTTTTATTTGACATGCATGCGCCGGTAACAGTACTAGCGCAAGACATTTTCCTCGCGTAGTCCCTTGGTTAGGGGAGGGCGGCGTGTGCTTAGGGCGGGTGGGAGGTGGGCGGATGAAAGGTCGTAAATGGCTAGAGGGAGGCGTGAATAGCCTCATAAAAATTCTACAAAATTACTAGAGCAAACCGGTTAGTAAAACAAACAGCGCAAAGCAAGTTTTGCTCTAGCTCTACAAGGGTTGCAAGCCACCTACCAATATGCTAGTTGCTATGATCTATAATTCACACAAACTAGCTAAGTCACTACTACTACCACTAGTGAAGCTAGCACAACTTGTTACAACTAAAACAACTAAGCTAGCTACAACTACACAGGACAAGAGCTACTACACAGGTAAAGTAATGAAAGTAATGCAAAAGTAGAGAGGAGTATACCAAGCCTGGCAAGTGACAATAAGAATACCAAGAGACAATTTGACACACGATTTATCCCGAGGTTCACTTGCTTGCCAGCAAGCTACGTCATCGTTGTGGCGACTCACTCACTTGGTTGCTTACGCGCTAATAGGCATCACATGTCTAGCCCACACTTGGGCACCGTAAGAACCACAACAAGATGAGGGTAACATAAGCCACGACAAATCCACTAGAGTTGCTTTTGGCGCTCCGCTGAGGAATAAGCACAAGAACCCCTCACAAGATCACCGGAGTCACCCACGAACAATCTCCAACACGTGCCGAACCTCCACCGCTGCTCTAAGCCGTCTAGGTGGTGGCAACCACCAAGAGTAACAAGAAAACCGCAGCAACAACGATCCCCAAGTGCCACTAGATGCAATCACTCAAGCAAATACACTTTGGATCACTCCCAACTCACTTTGGATGCACAATGCAAGGAGATGAGTGGGAAAGGATTGGCTCAGCTCAAAGGATGCTATTACATTTAAAAATGTCCAAGAGAATGAGCTAGAGCTGGACAAGGGGCTTAAATAGAGAGCCAAGCTCTCAACTAGCCGTTACTCCCCGAAACGCCGTCAGACCCGGAAACGGGAGCTTTGGACCAAGCACTGTGGGTCCGATGCTCAAGAGCCGCCACTGGTCGATCGCCATGTGTCCCAGTCAAGCGAAGTAGCCATTGGCGCGCTCAATGGCTCCCTGCTGTACCCTCCGGACTGAGCTCTAGACGCGCACAGTAGGCTGGCCAAACCAATGCTGACTAGAGTCTGGAGCAGTCCAGAGAGCTCTAGAGAGCTCAAAAACGCTCCGGACTCAGTCCGACCGAGCCAGCCGGACCAAGCGCTAGGGTTTGACACCCCTAAACCCCTTCGGCCTGTAGCTAGGATCAACGTCCGGACTCGCGCACCAAGGTCCAGACCCCTGCCCGAGCAGGGTCTGACGCTGTACTGCGTCCAACCGGACTCTCGCTCCATGGTCCGGCTGCCTACCTCAGCAGGATCCGATGCCTGTGCGACAGCACTATGCACCTAGGGTTAGGTACCGAACCCATGCGCCATGGTCTAGTCACCTCGCCCACTAGGGTTCAGTGCCCCTAAGTCACTCCTTTTCAACTTCTTTCTTCCACCCTTGCTTCCATGTGCTAACACCAATGTGTCTCAACACTTGTGCACGTGTGTTAGCATTTTTCAAAAGCATTTTCAAGGGTCAAGTTAGCATACACTAGGTCCTAATGCATATACACGAATGACATCACCTAGTGGCACTTGATAACCGCAATTACTATGATTTTCCCCTCTTCATAGTACGACTATCTATCCTAAACCCAGTCACACTCTCTATAGTGTCTTGACCGGCAAAACAAAATGGCCCTATTGGTTATACCTTTGCCTTGAGCTCATTTTGTTTTTTTTTCTTCTTTTCTAAGCTGGAGCACTTGATCACCATCACTTGGCCAACTCCTTCACTTGAGTGCCATCTAGCTCCATCACTTGGACTTGGACCAACCTATCTTAACTACACACTTAAGCATAGGGTTAGTCCAATGGGTTTCATCAATTATCCAAAACCAAACTAGGGCTTTCAATCTCCTCCATTTTTGTAATTGGTGACAACCCTTCACAAAGATATATAATCAATAAAGATTTGAATTTGAGTTGCTTGCCCAAGCAATTTGTTCATGAATTAAAGATTGAACAATCACCACAAATTTGATTTTGGTAGTATTAGCTCCCCCTACATATGTGCTAGTGTGTTTGGTTTAAAGCTTGCACATGTGCATGAAATGGAGTTGTGGGAGAGTAATAGCTACCAAAAGATGTTAAGGTGCAAAGAATGGACCTTTGAAGAGTGATACCAATCAGAGTGCAAATTTTCACCATCCTTTGCACCATGTTAGCTAGATACATCAAAGACACTAGATACCTCATGAGATCAACATTAGAAGCAATGTTCTAGTACCACTTGAAAGACAACATGTATCTAGCTACCACCTATGCATGCTAGTTTTGAAAGCATCAATCAAGTTCTATACTAGCATACACCACTCAAGCATGTATATTGAATTTAAAACTTGTGCAATGCAAGCAATCATATGAAAATGCACATTCAAATGAAACATACAAGTTCATGAGCTTGCTCCCCCTACTTGTGTGGTCAAATTTTAATTGATCCCCTTCTATTTTTCATTCTCATTTCTTTGTTTTTTTCCTTTTATCTCCCCTTTGTTACTATCTTTGTGACTATCTCTCCCCTTTGTCATTAATTGCCATAAAAGGTATGGCTCAAATTTTAGTTAGGTTGAGTTAGTCATCTTGAAATCAATGGGGATGGATATAGCTAGGTGAGGATCATTAGTTCATTTGGTTCAATCTAGATCACTTGCATAAGATATTTAACTCAGTTTGAACCAATGACAAGCTTCTTCACACATCTTTCAATGGTTATCTTTCCAATTGTTGAGTTAAACACATGTAGCTCATTTTCTAGATTAAACACTAGGTTTACAAGCCCATAAACATATCATATGCTACCACTATATCATATTAAGCATAGAAGCAATAGTGGTACCATATAAGCATCAAATACATTTAATTTTCATGAATGAGCCTAATTAGCATAGGAATGATTAGATGCACTAAACTTGTCCTTAGCAAAGTATGAATGCATATTCCATTCAATTTTACCTTTGCTTTGTCGGAGGAGAGGCATGTCATATAATGGGGGTGCATCAACACATATTTGAGAAGTCAAGCATGTTCGATTCATTCCTTAGCTTGCAAAACCTATTCTCATATAATGGGGGTGCATCAGCACAAGTGGCTTGGTGAAAATATAAGCAAGTTCATCATCGGTGCCCACACTCTCAATTGAGATATCACTCTTTTGTTGATGATCCCTTATGAAATGATGATGGATATCAATGTGCTTTGTCCTTGAATGTTGAACTAGGTTGTTGGTGAGCTTGACGGCACTCTCATTGTCACATAGCAATGGCACTTGTTTGTACTTGCATCCAAAGTTGCCTTCATCCAAAGTAATTGAACATAACAACTACCGGCGGATATGTATTCGGCCTCGGCAGTTGATGGTGCAACACTATTTTGCTTCTTTGATAACCAAGATACAAGTGACCTTCCAAGCAATTGACATGTGCCCAATGTGCTCTTTCTATTCACTTTGCATCCCGCATAATCAGAGTCCAAATATCCAATCAACTCAAAGTTAGACCCCTTGGGATACCACAACCCAACATTTTGTGTATGCTTCAAATACCTCAATATTCTCTTTGTTGCCTTCAAGTGACTCTCTCTTGGTGATGCTTGAAATCTTGCACACATGCATACACTAAACATGATATCCGGCCTTGATGCGGTGACATAAAGTAGACTTCCAATCATTGATCGATACAACTTTTGATCCACCATGTTGCCACTAGTATCCAAGTCCAAATGACCATTTGTCCCCATTGGTGTATGTATTGCCTTTGCATCCTCCAATCCAAACTTCTTAGTCATGTCCTTGATGTATTTCCCTTGACTCATAAAAGTACCATTCTTCATTTGCTTGATTTGGAGACCAAGGAAATAACTAAGCTCTCCAATCATGGACATCTCAAACTCATTAGCCATCATATTTCCAAATTCTTCACAAAAATCTTGATTGGTTGATCCAAATATGATATCATCAACATAGATTTGCAACACAAACAAGTTTTTGCCTATCTTCTTGGTGAAGAGAGTAGTGTCAACTTTACCCATTCTAAAGACTTTTGATAGCAAGAAATCTCTTAATCTTTCATACCATGCCCTTGGAGCTTGCTTCAAACCATATAATGCTTTCTTCAACTTGTAGACATGGTTGGGCTTTTTGTCATCTTCAAATCCGGGGGGTTGCTCAACATATACCAACTCATTGATGTACCCATTCAAGAATGCACTCTTCACATCCATTTGATAGAGCTTGATGTTGTGGACACAAGCATAAGCTAGCAAGATTCTAATTGCTTCCAATCTTGCAACTGGGGCATATGTTTCTCCAAAGTCAAGACCTTCCACTTGTGTATAGCCTTGTGCTACCAATCTTGCTTTGTTCCTTATCACTATCCCATCTTAATCTTGCTTGTTTCTAAACACCCACTTGGTACCAATCACATTGTAATTCTTTGGCCTTTCTACCAATTTTCAAACTTGGTTCCTTGTGAAGTTGTTTAGTTCTTCATACATAGCATTCACCCAATCAACATCCATCAATGCATCTTCTATCTTGGTTGGTTCAAATGATGACACAAATAAATAATGATCACAAAAGGATGCCAATCTTGATCTTGTTTGCACACCACTTCTTATGTCCCCCACTATTTGATCCAAAGGATGATCTTTTGTAATGTGAAATGGTTGGAGAACTTGTGATTGATCATTTGTTTGAGATGAACTAGCTTGTTGATCTTGCACTTGTTGGACTTGAGATTCATCATGAGTTCCACTTGTACTAGCTTGATTTTCATTGACTTGCACATTTGGAGGAGGGATCACTTGATATTTGTCATCTTCCACATCTATCACCTCTCTAGGCCTTATATCACCAATGTCCATATACTTCATTGCATTGATCAATTGAGTGCCTCTCACATCATCTAGATTTTCTTCTTCATCTTGAGAGCCTTTGGTTTCATCAAACTCAATATCATGCACTTCTTCCACTATCTTGGTTGTATGGTTCCAAACTATATATGCTTTGCTTGTAGTGGAGTAACCAAGTAAGAACCCTTCATCACATTTCTTCTCAAATTTGCTCAATCTAGTGCCTTTCTTAAAGATATAACATTTGCAACCAAACACTCTAAAGTATGCAATGTTGGGCTTTCTTCCATTCAATAGCTCATATGGTGTCTTCTCCATCAAAGGGTAACAATAGAGTCGGTTGCTACAATAGCAAGTCGTGTTGATAGCTTTGGCCCAAAATGAATCATTCACATTGTCCTCACTAAGCATAGACCTTACCATATCAATCAATGTTCTATTCTTCCTCTCAACAAGGCCATTTGATTGTGGAGTGTACTTGGCTGAGAATTGATGTCTAATTCCAAAATTATCACATAACTCATCAATTCTTGTGTTCTTAAACTCACTTCCATTGTCACTTCTCACTTTCTTGATTGTTGTATCAAACTCATTTTGGCATCTCTTGACAAAAGACTTGAATATATTAAATACTTCAATTTTGTCAACAAGAAAGAAGACCCACGTGTATCTTGAGTAATCATCCACTATCACAAAGCCATACTTGTTGCCTCCAATACTTGTATATGTTGTTGGTCCAAATAGATCCATGTGCAACAATTCAAACTCTCTACTTGTGCTCATCATGCTCTTCTTAGGGTGTGTATTTCCAACTTGTTTTTCGGCTTGACAAGAGCTACATAATCTATCCTTCTCAAACACCACATCTTTCAAGCCCTTAACCAAATCATGCTTAATCAATCTATTCAATTGTTTCATTCCAACATGACCAAGCCTTCTATGCCATAGCCAGCCCATGCTAGACTTAGTGAACAAACAAGTTGATAATTGAATTTCACTAGCATTGAAGTCAACTAGATATAGGTTCTCATATCTAAATCCTTTGAATATCAAATCCGAACCACCCACACTTATAATCTCAACATCATCTACCCCAAAGATGCACTTGAAACCAAGATCACAAAGTTGTGCTACCAATAATAGATAGAAATTCAAGCTCTCAACTAACAACACTGTCACACCGAGTTTTAAAGACAAAACTGAGTACTAACTATATGTGTGCCCAGGAAGTCAAATCATACATATAGCGACAAATTTACAATAGTATCAAGAGACAATGCTTTATTGTATAATGAAATATACTCATATTTAATACTTATATCAGAGTATCATGGAATGGTAGCTAATCTTCAGGCTCCATTCGTCACAGGGACGGCTGGCTGAGGATAACATATGCCTAGCACTTCTATCAGTCTTCTAGAAACTCCTCCGTAACTCCATCAATCATTGGAGCAACTTTTCTAAAGTCTGGGGTGTGGGGAAATAGCAAGGGTGAGAACATGTCGTACTCAGCAAATATAACATGGGGTTCATGAGGCTCAAAAGGTTGACACTGGTTTACTGCGGTTAGCTTTTAGTGAGTCATAATTTTAAGCGATTGAGTAGCAACGAGTTTATCATAAGTTCATCATAAGCCCACATAAACACATGATTAGGTAAACATGAATAATGAATAGCATAAACAAATTATCATTAGTGATCATCTATTATGTAAGAGTTCTAAGGCCGCTCGTGACCGTGAGCACAGCTGATATACCAGTTTTACACTCTGCAGAGGTTGTACACTTTCACCATGAGTCGTAACTTACCCTTTCGCTCGAGGTCGCGAGCCTCTTGACCCACTACCAAGGAAGGTCAGCAGGGTTCACTATAAAGTCTTTCAAAGGTTTGTCTAACAAGTCAGGGCCGCTAGGTTTCTGTGCCCTGTGAATGTAGAGCTCCCCTTCCCGATGGCACATTCCGCGTAGGCTATACACACAAGGACAGAGGCCGCACTACACCCAACCCGGAACACACCCCTCTTGCACCATAAAGGTAACCACTAACAAGCTAGAAAATGTCCTCATACTTGACTAAAGCCAGAGCTATGTAGCACTCATGGTTGTACTGTAAGTCCCGGTTGACCACTTACAGATAAGTCCTTAGGAAGAGAAATCTAGAGCACCATAATAACAGCCCAATGCTCTAGTCCTCTTGAGCCATGTTGCTAAAAAGTATCTTTTAATATTTATTGCATATACCGTTAGTCAAGTTACAAGATCATAGTTTTAGTTAAGCACTAGCATCACACTACCCAATGCAATACCCCATAGGTGACAAGAAATCCAAGATATCAAATGGCTAGGAAAATTACTGCGATTGCCAAGGTAGACACATGCATATAATTAAGTTATTAAAGTGAATAGGACAACAAGGATGATCCCATGCTATACTTGCCTTATATGCTTCCTCAAACTTTCTCATACTTTGCTCCTGGTCATCATCTTCTGATCTTCAGCGCTCACAACCGGTTCTCGTTCTACTCGTAGCAAGCACCACGCATAGGCAAACATACAAACAATAATAAAAGCAACTAAGAACAGTACACCACATGATACAAAACAACGTACTAAAAGAGAGCTAATTCTACGGTCACGAGATCACAAGAGACACCGAAAAACGGAGCTGCGGTTGAAAAGAAACGACTATCGGGAGTTTTATATTATAAAAGGAAAAGAACAACTACAAGCTTGATATATTTTAATTGAGCAAAACCATGTGAAGTATATTAATCCAGATTACACAAAATCACATTTTATTTTGAAAGCTGAGTTAAACTAGCCATATTTTACTAACGTATATTATAGTATAATTCAAGTTAGATTTTATCTTTGCCAAAATAAAAGAGAGCACCTACTCGAACCGCATGTGGTGTGGATTCAAGCTAAAGAAATTATTATAATATAAAAAACACATTGGTGATTGTAATTAATTAAACCATATAAATATTTGCATATAAAATGTCGAAGTGTGACACCTATATTGTTTTTAAATTCGAAAACTCATTGCCTGTACATTAATCAAATTAATTAATATTTATCTATAAACAGTGAAACATGTGGCATGATCAACTTCGCTGCTAAATTATCGATTACATCGACGCGAGCTTAACGCAACAAGAACAAACTAAATCGAAGCTAAACGATAAAGATATCAAGAGTTTAAGGTTTAGAAAGGATTATTTGGCAAGAATGATATTTTTGGTACTTCACGTTCAAACGATAGATTAAGGATAAAGATGATTATCATCTGGGCAAAGGAATCAATGCATGGAGCGGCTGACCTTCAACTATTCATCAGGGTGCTCGTTTGCATGCTGCACGATGTAGCTTGCTAGTAGCAAGAACAGGGCGATCGATTTGCAGCTGCATGAGATGGAGTGAAGTTGATTGACAAAAGGAAGGAACACGATTAAGCATAAAAATAAATAGATCGAAGGGATATAGGAGATCGACGTACATGATGGATTGTGCACCTACTCTGCTGGCTTTGTAGCGCTTAATCGCTCACTTGTACGTGCATGTGCAAAACGGCGACAACTTGGTGGTCTTCCTCGCATGCATGAAGGCTTGCTCTCGATCCGTTGCTCACATGCACGATGGCCTCCTCTGGTGTGAGACAGTGTTGCGGTAGCTCGCTCCTCACGACGTGGCTGGGACGTTCGAGAAGTAACGAGGCGATGGTGGCATGCGGCGAAGCTCTGATGGATGGGCAGAAACGCAGAGCTGAGATCGGTGACGGCGGCGACCAGAGAAGGAGGAGAAAAATATAATTTACTACACGAGAGATTTTTCAAACTAGGGGCTCTTTATTACGGTAGTTTTGGTGTGCTTTGTCCAATGGATTGGTACATATATAGAGAGAGAAAAACTCCCCACCTTCACTTCAACTAGCGATACGGTACTAAATTACGTTGCACCATCCACCTGCACTAATGGGCCTAAATAAACATTAAAGCCCATTAGTACATAAAGCCATGTGCCTTTAGGATTTATTAGGATTATTGCACATGGACTCCAAGGGACTATGGAAAATTGGGCATGCATTTTCCAAATTTCGAAATTAATCAATATCATGAAATAAAAATAATTCTAGAAAGTCTAGAATTACCATTTATATCACGAAAAATGCTCCAAAGCTTAGAAAAATCCCTGAAAAATCCTGGAGACAGATTAAAGGATGAAGAACTCAAATAAAATATTTGGAGCTCATGATAAGATAATTTTGGAGCATCTAAAAATTAAATTATGGTCGTAGAAAAGGGAGAAAAGTTTAAGAAAAAGCTGAAATAATTTCCGGAAAGTTTTTAGAGATATGTAGATGGATGATGATCTCAAAGGAATGATTTGGAGCAGAAGAAGAGGATCTTGAGAAACTCCGAATGAAATTATTTGGATTGAGAAAGCAAGAATTTGATTATAGGAAAAGATAGAGACGAGCCAGGGACAGATAAACGACTTACTAAGTGCGTTTTGAAAACTTTACTCACTCATGACACAAAATCAAACAACGAGCAAGCATCACATCATCCAAAAGCCCGTCAAATTAATTTAGAAAATTTAGAAAACCACACTTTTCTGTATCTAAATTGGTAAAAACTTAAATTGATCTTGTCGAGTTTTATACAAATATTTAACCATTTATTCTATTTAGTGTTTTCTATGCACAACCCAAAATAAGAAATTTTGGGGTGTGACAAACTACCCCACTTAACAGGAATCTCTTCCCAAGATTTGAAGAGACTAGGGAGAAAGATAAAGTTGATCTTCAAGTCTTCATTCTTCCCTGATCAACTCTTATCCAAGGATGATGCCACAAGCTCAAAACTAACTTTGTGAAGGTGTCCTTTAGGTTCTTATGATCCAGATAGATGTCACTCTTACGTCCATGATTATAATGCAACCCGTGAATCTCGAATAGTGGCTTATCATTCTCATGAAACTCTGAGTCTCACTTACATTCTTTCGGTGGGTTCCAACTCAACACATCTTTCTTGAGCTCTCCTCCATAATTCCACCATTTGAGATATCATACCCAAGAAGAGAACTTCCTTCAATCAAAACTCACTTGCCAATCTTGGTGTCACAATGAGGTCTTCTGTAGAACCAACTGTAGATTTCCAATATCTCCTTCCTATGTCATCAATGCCGACCTGTCTTGGGTATGCCGAAGACCGAACTCTCAACTGATGATATCTTGAATTGAAGATCAATCTTGATGAATACATGAGCTCCTTGTAAATGAACCAACAAGTTACCAATCCTGAGCAAAGGATACTTGTGCTTGATAGTGACTTCTCAACCATAAGAATGACTGATACTTCCAACTGAAGCTCTAGAATATATGAGACCTTCATCTTGCAACTTCCACAACATGGCTATCCCCTTAAGAAAATATCAACTAGGAGACACCAAAGTTACTTGCATCTTTTCCTGGGTAAGTTAACCATCATAATGACCTTCTGAAATACAAGAGAAACTCATGTGCATAAGTAAGAACAAGTCACCTGCAATTCCTTGCGAGCAGAAAATAGCAGTGTGGTAAAACAGCCGTAACTCTCATTATTTTGATCCAATAAAGTTGTAGTTTATACTGTTAGAAAGCTTATGAAATCCTCTACAACTTTCTTATAGAACACTTTTCCATATTCTACAGTTAAGGTAGACAAAAACAGTGCACAACAGAATCTGTTCCAGGTTGCTGACAGCATAGACACGTCGCCTTGTGATTTTCTTAACTCCCAAACCATAATAGCTATAAGGGCGGTTCTTACGGTCAGAGAAAGATGTTGAAGTCTACTATTGTCCAGAATTTTTCCATGATTTTTGGGTACCCAGAAACAAAGGCATAAGCTGAGGAAGACAGTCTGCTCTGAAAAGACAGGATAAGGTAGAAACGAGATTCAGAGAGACTAGGGAGATGGATAAGACTAATCTTCAAGTCTTCATGCTTCTTTGATTTGTGTTGGTGAGATATAAGACATGGATCGAGGATAGCCAAAAGATGACAAGAAAGATAAAATTTGATCTCCAGTTCTTCGTGCCTCGTCACTTGAGATACTCAGGACTTACTGTTGTTGGCAGCCGACGCTATCCCACTTAACAAGGGCCTTGCTTGACTTCAAACTTTACCTTCGGGGCCTTCTTCGGAACACAGGAATGGAGACGGCACACAATCAACACATCAAACAAGTCAAGCATGCATCACAACATAGCATCGTCTCTACACGTGCTTCTGTTCAACTGGTGGGCAGACTAAAAGAATGGGTTATAGAAGATGAAAGGTCATCACGAATTTGAACAAGGTGAAGACAGAAAACTTTAGTAACCAATGAAGTAAAAAAACCAGGAGATAAGAAGCAATAGCTCAAAGGAAGCTATCGAGTAGTGACAATATCACAAGGATGAGAAATAGTCAAATCAATGGTCAAGGAGGTAGAAAATAGTTTTATAGCAAAATAAGCTTTTGCAAATCGACCAGTGCTACTAGGCATACGTCCTACAGTCAACACCGCTCTGATACCAATCTGTCACACCCAGTTTTAAAGACAAAACTGAGTACTAACTATATGTGTGCTCAGGAAGTCAAATCACACATATAGCGACAAATTTACAATAGTATCAAGAGACAATGCTTTATTATATAACAAAATATACTCATATTTAATACTTACATCAGAGTATCGTGGAATGGTAGCTAATCTTCAGGCTCTATTCTTTACAGGGACGGCTGACTAGGGGTAACATATGCCTAGCACTTCTACTAGTCTTCTGGAAACTCCTCCGTAACTCCATCAATCTTCGGAGCAACTTTTCTAAAGTCTGGCGGTGCGGGGAAATAGCAAGGGTGAGCACATGTCGTACTCAGCAAATATAACATGGGGTTCATGAGGCTCAAAAGGTTGACACTGGTTTACTGCGGTTAGCTTTTAGTGAGTCATAATTTTAAGCGATTGAGTAGTAACGAGTTTATCATAAGTTCAGCACAAGCCCACATAAACACATGATTAGGTAAACATGAATAATGAATAGCATAAACAAATTATCATTAGTGATCATCTATTCTGTAAGAGTTCCAAGGCCGCTCGTGACCGTGAGCACGGCTGATATACCAGTTTTACACTCTACAGAGGTTGTACACTTTCACCATGAGTCGTGATTTACCCTTTCGCCCGAGGTCGCGAGCCTCTTGACCCACTACCAAGGAAGGTCGGCAGGGTTCACTATAAAGTCTTTCAAAGGTTCGTCTAACAAGTCAGGGCCGCTAGGTTTCTATGCCCTGCGAATGTAGAACTCCCCTTCCCGATGGCACATTCCATGCAGGCTATACACACAAGGACAGAGGCCACACTACACCCAACCCGGAACACACTCCTCTTACGCCATAAAGGTAACGACTAACAAGTTAGAAAATGTCCTCATACTTGACTAAAGCCAGAGCCATGTAGCACTCATGGTTGTACTGTAAGTCCCGGTTGACCACTTACAGATAAGTCCTTAGGAAGAAAAATCTAGAGCACCATAATAATAGCCCAATGCTCTAGCCCTCTTGAGCCATGTTGCTAAAAAACATTTTTAATGTTTATTGCATATAGCATTAGTCAAGTTATAAGATCATAGTTTCAGTTAAGCACTAGCATCACACTATCCAATGCAATACCCCATAGGCGACAAGGAATCCAAGATATCAAATAGCTAGGAAAATGACTATGGTTGCCAAGGTAGAGACATGCATATGATTAAGTTATTAAAGTGAATAGGACAACAAGGATGATCCCATGCTATACTTGCCTTATATGCTTCCTCAAAGAGAGCTAATTCTACGGTCACGAGATCACAAGAGACACCGAAAAACGGAGCTGCGGTTGAAAAGAAACGACTATCGGGAGTTTTATATTATAAAAGGAAAAGAACAACTACACGCTTGATATATTTTAATTGAGCAAAACCATGTGAAGTATATTAATCCAGATTACACAAAATCACATTTTATTTTGAAAGCTGAGTTAAACTAGCCATATTTTACTAACGTATATTATAGTATAATTCAAGTTAGATTTTATCTTTGCCAAAATAAAAGAGAGCACCTACTCGAACCGCATGTGGTGTGGATTCAAGCTAAAGAAATTATTATAATATAAAAAACACATTGGTGATTGTAATTAATTAAACCATATAAATATTTGCATATAAAATGTCGAAGTGTGACACCTATATTGTTTTTAAATTCGAAAACTCATTGCCTGTACATTAATCAAATTAATTAATATTTATCTATAAACAGTGAAACATGTGGCATGATCAACTTCGCTGCTAAATTATCGATTACATCGACGCGAGCTTAACGCAACAAGAACAAACTAAATCGGAGCTAAACGATAAAGATATCAAGAGTTTAAGGTTTAGAAAGGATTGTTTGCCAAGAATGATATTTTTGGTACTTCACGTTCAAACGATAGATTAAAGATAAAGATGATTATCATCATGGGCAAAGGAATCAATGCATGGAGCGGCTGACCTTCAACTATTCATCAGGGTGCTCGTTTGCATGCTGCACGATGTAGCTTGCTAGTAGCAAGGATAGGGCGATCGATTTGCAGCTGCATGAGATGGAGTGAAGTTGATTGACAAAAGGAAGGAACACGATTAAGCATAAAAATAAATAGATCGAAGGGATATAGGAGATCGACGTGCAGGATGGATTGTGCACCTACTCTGCTGGCTTTGTAGCGCTTAATCGCTGACTTGTACGTGCATGTGCAAAACGGCGACAACTTGGTTGTCTTCCTCGCATGCATGAAGGCTTGCTCTCGATCCGTTGCTCACATGCACGATGGCCTTCTCTGGCGTGAGACAGCGTTGCAGCAGCTCGCTCCTCACGGCGTGGCTAGGACGCTCGAGAAGTAACGAGGCGATGGTGGCATGCGGCGAAACTCTGATGGATGGGCAGAAACGCAGAGCTGAGATCGGTGACGGCGACGACCAGAGAAGGAGGAGAAAAATCTAATTTACTACACGAGAGATTTCTCAAACTAGAGGCTCTCTATTACAGTAGTTTTGGTGTGATTTGCCCAAGGGGTTGGTACATATATATAGAGAGAAAAACTCCCCACCTTCACGTCCACTAGCGATATGATACTAATTGACGTTGCGCCATCCACCTGCACTAATGGGCCTAAATAAATATTAAAGTCCATTAGTAAATAAAGACATGTGCATTTAGGATTTAATAGGATTATTGCACACGGACTTCGAGGGACTATGGAAAATTGGGCATGCATTTTCCAAATTTCGAAATTAATCAATATCATGAAATAAAAATAATTCTAGAAAGTCTAGAATTATCATTTATATCACGAAAAATGCTCCGAAGCTTAGAAAAATCCTTGGAAGAATCCTGGAGACAGATTAAAGGACGAAGAACTAAAATAAAATATTTGGAGCTCATGATAAGATAATTTTGGAGCATCCAAAAATTAAATTATGGTCGTAGAAAAGGGAGAAAAAGTTTCAGAAAAAGCTGAAATAATTTCTGGAAAGTTTTTAGAGATATGTAGATGGATGATGAACTCAAAGGAATGATTTGGAGCAGAAGAAGAGGATCTTGAGAAACTCCGAATGAAATTATTTGGATCGAGAAAGCAAGAATTTGATTATAGTAAAAGATTGAGACGAGCCAGGGACAGATAAACGACTTACTAAGTGCGTTTTGAAAACTTTACTCACTCATTACACAAAATTAAACAACGAGCAAGCATCACATCATCCAAAAGCCCGTCAAATTAATTTAGAAAATATGGAAAACCACACTTTTCTGTATCTAAATTGGTAAAAACTTAAATTGATCTTGTCGAGTTTTATACACATATTTAACCATTTATTCTATTTAGTGTTTTCTTTGCACAACCCAAAATAAGAAATTTTGGGGTGTGACAAACACATTGGATATGCTCATGTCATTTGATATAGCAATCTTATCAAGCCCTTTGACCTTGCCTTTGCCATTGTAACTAAATGTGATACTATCAAATCCATCATTGCCACTTGTGTTAATTGAATTGAACATCCTTGTATCACCGGGCATGTGTTGAGTACACCCACTATCAAGCACCAAATGCCTTCCTCCAGCTTTATAATTGACCTATAAAAGTAAATCAATTCTTTTTAGGTACCTAAACCTTTTTGGGTCCTCCAAGGTTAGTGACTAAGGTCTTTGGCACCCAAATGACTTTCTTCTTTGAGCCCACAATTGGTATACGAATGAATTAAGTTAGCATACACACCATTTACACCCTTGGTAAGCAAATAACAAGAAGCAAATTGAATTGAGGATACATTAGTGTTCTTGTTCTTGTTTTTGCAATATTGCTCTTGGTGCCCAACTTGTTTGCATCCATTGCAAAACCAACCATTACTCCTCACAAAACTAGTTTTGGGAGTTGCAAAGGCCGCCTTGCCTTTCTTAGGGGTATAGCTTAATCCCTCTTTATTGAGATAAAACCTTTGGCTACCCAAGCACTTTAGCAAGCGGGCCTCACCACCATAGGCTTTGCCTAAGGCATGAGTGAGCTCATTTACTTCCTTCTTGAGGGTCTCATTTTCAACCATAAGTGAGGCATCACAAGTGAAACCATCACTCATAGGTGAAGTAGTAGTGGAGGTTGAGCTACATGAGGGGTTAGTAGGAGCAACAATAATAGGTTCATAAAAAGATTCATCAAGTATATCACATGTCACCCCTACGTTGCATGTTGCAATAGGTTCCTTCTCTTTATGAGCAACAAAAGAAGCATAAGCCTTTTCAAGCTTCTCATGGGCTTCCACTAGCCTCTTCCAACATGGCAAAGAGTTCCTCCTTGGAGGGCTCCTCCTCATCCTCACTTTCACTATCACTCTCATCATCAGATTGTATCTTAGTGGCCTTAGCCATGAAACATGACGATGGAGCATAAAAGAGAGAAGGCTTGTTATGAATAGCAATGCTTGCAAGAGCCTTCTTCTTAGTGGTCTTCCTCTCATCATCACTATCATCATCGTCGTCATCACTTGATGAGGCATCACTATCCCATGTGACACAATATGAGTGACCCTTCTTCTTCTTCTTCTTGAATATCATCTTCTTTTCTTTCTTGTCTTTCTTCTTGTCCTTCTTGTTCTTCTTTTCATCATCACTATCATCACTATTATAAGGATAATCGGCAATGAGATGATCCTTGCTCTTGCACTTGAAGCACCTTCTTGGTTCTTCCTTGTTCTTGAATTTGTCCTTTCTTCTTCTAGCACCATAGCCCTTCTTCTTCATGAATTTGCTAAATCTCTTCACAAATAGCCATTTCTTCTTCATCTTTATCATCACAAACATTTCAGTCTTCATCATCACTTGACTCATCTTTCTTCTTCTTGCCTTTGCTCTTGGATGAAGTGGCTTTGAATGCCACACTCTTCTTCTTCTTCTCTTTATCAAGATCATCCTCATCCCTTTCCACACGGTAGGTGTCTTGAGTGATCGCCTCACCTAGTACTTGGTTTAGGGTGATTTTCTCCAAATCCTCTCTCAATAGAATGGTGACCAAAGTTCCAAATCTTGATGGTAAGCTTCTCATGAACTTGTGAGAGAAGTCCTTGTCTTTCACTTCTTTACCTAGGCTTCTTAGATCATTCACAATGGTTTGAAGCCTATTGAACATCTCCGCAACACTTTCTTCATCTTGCATCTTGAAGCTTGCAAATCTATCTTTGAGAATGTAAGCCTTTGCATTCTTGACTTCCTTGGTGCCCTCATATGTTTCTTGCAACCTCTACCAAATGTTAAATGCAAACTCAAGATCCTTGATTTGCTCAAATATTTTTGCCTCAAATGCATTGTAGAAAACATTTAAGTCATGAGAGTTGCACTTGAGCTTCTCCTTCTCGGCCGGGGTTGGATGTTCCTTATCTGCTATCTCAATCTTGGTCTCCACAACATCCCAAACATCTGGACTCATTGTCCTCAAGTGATTTGCCACCTTCCTCTTCCAATGATCATAGCATGTGCCATCAAAGTAGGGTAGCTTTTCAATTTGAGTAATTTGAGCCATTTTGACACCGAAGGTTGTTAAGCCTCAAAAAGACGGTGACCACGGCTCCGATACCACTTGAAAGGTCCTAAATGGCTAGAGGGGGGTGAATAACCTAATAAAAATTGTACAAAATTACTAGAGCAAACCAATTAGTAAAACAAACGGCACAAAGCAAGTTTTGCTCTAGCTCTACAAGGGTTGTAAGCCACCTACCAATATGCTAGTTGCTATGATCTCCAATTCACACAAACTAGCTAAGTCATTACTACTACCACTAGTGAAGCTAGCACAACTTGTTACAACTAAAACAACTAAGCTAGCTACAACTACACATGACAAGAGCTACTACACAAGTGAAGTAATGAAAGTAATGAAAAGGTAGTGAGGAGTATACCAAGCTCGGCAAGTGACAATAAGAATACCAAGAGACAATTTGACACACAATTTATCGCGAAGTTCACTTGCTTGCTGGCAAGTTATGTCCTTGTTGTGGTGACTCACTCACTTGGTGGCTCACACGCTAATAGGTATCACACGCCTAGCCCACACTTGGGCACCGTAAAAACCACAACAAGATGAGGGTAACACAAGCCATGAGCAATCCACTAGAGTTGCTTTGGGCGCTCCGCTAGGGAATAAGCACAAGAACCCCTCACAAGATCATCAAAGTCGGCCACGAACAATCTCCAACACGTGCCGAACCTCCACTGCTGCTCCAAGCCGTCTAGATGGCGGCAACCACCAAGGGTAATAAGAAAACCACAGCAAGAACAATCCCTAAGTGCCACTAGATGTAATTACTCAAGCAAATGCACTTTGGATCACTCCCAACTCACTTTGGATGCACAATCAAGCAAGGAGATGATTGGGAGAGGATTGGCTTAGCTCAAAGGATTCAATCACATGTAAAAATGTCCAAGAGAATGAGCTAGAGCCAGCCAAGGGGCTTAAATAGAGAGCCAAGCTCTCAACTTGCCTTTACTCCTCGAAACGCCGTTGGACCCAAACTCCGGACCTGGAAATGGGAGCTTCGAACCAAGCACTGCGGGTCCAATGCTCAGCTGCTGCCATTGGTCGACCGCCATGTGTCCCAGCCAAACGATGTAGCTATTGGCGCGCTCAACGGCTCCCTGCCATACCCTCCAGACCAAGCTCCAGACGTGCACAGTAGGCTGGCCGGACCAATGGCAACCAGAGTCCGATGCAGTCTAGAGGGCTCCTGAGAGCTTAAAAATGCTTTGAACTCAGTCCGACCAAGCCAGCTGGACCAAGCTCCAGGGTTCGATGCCCTTGAACCCCTTCGGCCTGTAGCTAGGATCAACGTCCAGACTCACGCACCAAGGTCCGAATCCCTACCCGAGTAGGGTCCGACGCTGTACTGCACCCAACCGGGCTCTCGCTCCATGGTCCGGCTGCCTACCTCAGCAGGGTCCGACGCTTGTGCGACAACACTGTGCACCTAGGGTTGGGTACCGGACCCATGCACCATGGTCTGGACGCCTTGCCCACTAGGGGCTAGCGCCCCAAAGTCACTCCTTTTCAACTTCTTTCTTCCACCCTTGCTTCCATGTGCTAACACTAATGTGTCCCAACACTTGTGCACGTGTGTTCGCCTCTTTTCAAAAGCATTTTCAAGGGTCAAGTTAGCACACACTAGGTCCTAATGCATATACATGAATGACATTACCTAGTGGCACTTGATAACCACAATTACCATGATTTTCCCCTCTTCATAATGCGGCTACCTATCCTAAACCCTGTCACACTCTCTATAGTGTCTTGACCGGCAAAACAAAATGGCCCTATTGGTTATACCTTTGCCTTGAGCTCATTTTGTTTTTCTCTTTCTTCTTTTCCAAGCTGGAGCACTTGATCACCATCACTTGGCCAACTCCTTCACTTGAGTGCCATCTAACTCCATCACTTGGACTTGGACCAACTCCTTCACTTGAGTGCCATCTAACTCCATCACTTGAACTTGGACCAACCTATCTTAACTACACACTTAAGCATAGGATTAGTCCAATGGGTTTCATCAATTATTCAAAACCAAACTAGGGCTTTCAGTGTAGTGGCGCGAAGACGTCCTCGTCACCATCTGCGGGTGGGTGGTGGTCGGGTAGATGGGTTTAGGGTTAAGTTTGAGCTTGGGAAATCTCCAATATCCTCTGGACCTAGAGAGATGGCTGGCGGCGGTGGCTGACCCTGTAGCGGTGGCGGCTTGTGGGTGGCGAGGCGCTGTGGTGATGGCGCTGCTAGCCGGGCGCTGGAGGACAACCGGTGGGCGATGTTGGTAGCTGGGGCAACTGAGCACAATGTTAGTGAAGGACGGGGTTGCGGAGGCGAGGGCAGGAGGTGGCTAAGGCTAGCGGGGGAAGGGGTAGTTGGGGAAGATGAATAGAGGAGAAGGAAGATAAGAGGAAGACGAACATACAAGATGAGCGCTACTAGCGGAACTGACGTGGGAGCGTCATATTATTTAGTCAGTTGGTACCAGTGTGGTGGCATGCAGTGGGCTCATTTCTAATAAGGTGGTTGGTTGTTATTTGGTTGTATCAGTTCATACAAGCAACACCAGACGGGGAGCATAGGTATATCTACTGCATGTGAAACGAACTAGGATTTCCAAAATAGAAATTCCGACTCTCTTGCCCCTCTTTGATAGTCCTAGGATACCTTAGCTATCATGGGCGTCCACTTTACAGATGATTACAAAGTCATACAACAACATAGTACAGAAATTAAGCCTATTACAATAATCTAGATACAAGCCCTCTGGGCTAAACCAAACAAAACACCGATAATCTACTCGTAGCAGTGAAGCTTGGTGAATCTCCAATCCACGGGCATCTTTGAGAGTAGACCACAAACCAACTACTAATCTCAACATCACTGCAAGTCAAGAAATCTGCACACCGCTAGATGTGTGCGGGCCATGGTCAGCACCGATGGGCTTTAGTGGAAAAGTAGAAAAGAAAGGGCATCTGGTGATCCTAATAGTTTGGCTGTAGTTTGCATCCTTAGCGCTTGTGGAAAAGCATCAAGTGTATAGTATTAATCTTCTCTAAAACCCAACCCACAATATCAATATCACAATCCACTCATCATCACATCTCACCACTCATCGTCTATAACACCTATGATGTTTTAAACCCTAAAATATGGCATGCCATCATATGCAGTGCACATCATTTTTGTGTTAGAGAAAATTTGGATATGCATCCACTAAAACAAGTTTACTTTTATGTTATATGTGTTGACTTGTATAGAATGAATCAATTTCAAAACATTGGTGTTGAATTGGATTTCCGAAAAACCTTGATTTCCAGCGTTTAATTCTACCCTGGAAAACCTGATTCAAAATCTAAGCACATTTTGGGGTTGAGCCTAAAAGGAAAAGTGTAGAGCCTGTCATTTTGTACAAAGTTGGTTCTTGGAGTTTTCAAAGTTGTTATATAAAATTTGAAGTAATTTGAAAAGGGATAAATTCTTAAAGTGTCCCCTTTTGATTTTAAACTTGCATTTTAAAGTGTAGACATAATTTGGGTATGGTTGTTAAAGCAAAGTTGTAGAACTTTGAATTTGGAACAACTTTTATTTTTGGAGATTTTTGAGTTACCATACAAATTAGGCAGTAATTTGAAAAATGGATCAGGTGGCAATTCAGTAAATATAGTGAACAGTGCCACCGAGCGACACCTCACCGTCGGTGAGCTTCCATCGGCTTCCAGTCGCGCCCGTGGCCACCTTCGGCTTCGCACTGGCATGGGAAGGCTATTGCATGGCTTCTCCTTGCTTCTCGGCCGCGCTATAAAGCCTACGCCGTCGTCGTTCTCCTCCGTTCCTTTCCCCTGTTTTTCCCAACATCGCCGCTCAGCTCCGTCGAGCTCGTGCCGTCGTCGTAGCGTCCACCTAGTCGCAGCAAAGCCTGTCACAGCTCTACCTACTCCTTGCGAACCTAGCCGACCGGTTCTAAGCGCCTGATTTCATCAAGATACGCTGCTCGCCGTCGTTCTTCCTCGCGGCCGGCATCGTCACTATCGTGCTGGCATCACCGTGGCCAGCACTCTACGGTGCGTCTCTGCTCTTGCTCAGCGTAGCTCTAGCTTCACCATGTTGCCATGATGCTTTGTGTCTTGTTGGATGACCTTTTCATCCACCGCAGCCGCCGGAACACCACCGTCGACACCAGCTGAGCCGCTATACCTGCCTTGATCGAGGACGTGCTCCTCTATTGCTCCTCTAGTTCCTCTTTCAGCTCGGGCGTGTTCGGGGTGAGCTACTGAGTCCTCCCAAGCTTTTTGTTTAACCGCTACCGACCTCACTTCACCGGCGTAGCGCAGCCGCACCGCCGTGTCCGCCATGGCCGGCGTCGAGCTCGGTTTGTGCACTAGTTGGTGCAATTAGTGCCACCAATGGGTGTGCCTTATCGTGGTGATCACCCCGGTACCTTGGTCGTGGCCGGAAACCTCACCAGCGACGAGAAATCATCGGTCAGCGAGCTTCACCGCCGTGGTCAGCGCGGGGCACTGTGCCGACAAGGGTGACCCACCTGTCTGTGACTGTGTATTTGAAAATGGATTTTTTTTCTATTTTGCAGAATTGTTTAAATAGTGCTATGATTTGTTTATTTTGTGTAGAATTAAATAGAGCCCCAAAAATTATGAAACTTTTTGTGTGACCTCTGTGAGATGTAAACTATTTAGAAAAAATATTAAATGTTATTTTTCAGTACATTTTGAATGTGATAAAAATTGCTCAAATTAATTAATAAATGGGTTTCCATGATTTTTCTAGGCTTCAATAATTATCCAAAAATTTTGAAAATTATTTTTCCACTTAGTTATCATGTGATGAACCTTCAGAAAAATTTTGAGCTCTTTTGGAGAAAGTTGATTTATTTCATAATTATTAATTAGTTATTAATTAATAAAAACAAATAGTAAACCCTAATGACTTAGGTTTTATTTGAATTTTTGGATTGGGTGATGACCTTGGGTCATTATCATATAATTATCCTTGGCAATTAAAGTAAGTGTTTGAGTTTATGAAAAGGGTTATTCAATTGTTGGTTTGCAACTGTACCGCGAAGGAATGTTGTATTGAAGTTACTAACTTTTGCATCCATCGTCAAGCATCATGTTTTATATCGCGCATCATAATAAACATGGCATTGTTACTACGTGTAGTGAACGAAAGTGAGAACGTAGTAGTCAACCAAGTTGTTGAGGAAGTTAATCCACCTATTGAGGTCGGGTTTGATATCTGTGGAACATCTCCGGAACCGGACTTTTCCGATAATCAAGGCAAGCCTCAGATGCATTTAAACCTACCTTGTGTTTTACAAATTTATATCACTTTTGCTTTTCAATATTGCATTAAGTGATTAGGAATTGAGTGGAAACCTAATTGGTGCATTACCAACCTTGTTTTTCCATATCAACCTTGTTACCCGTTTCAATCCGAGAATGTCTAATTATGCTTAGCCATGCTTAGAACGATAAAAGTCGGGTGATTACCGGTCACCTGCGAGATATAAATGGTTTCTTGGAAACATTTGGTTATTTATGTTATCATGAGATATAATCTTGTGGAGTAATAAATCTAGACCGGGCAGACTCGGTGTATGAGAGCCACAAGACATGGATGTCTTGTGAGCGGGTTCTCTCCGCCTGTGTCGATTAAGAACCGTCCTTTGTTGAATTGCATGAGGTGAGACTTTGTAGTACTTGCCACATGCTTCAGTAAGCCTTAACTCGGCTATTCTATTATGAGAATGGCTACTCGCGCACTGGGAGTGGAGAGATGGCGAGAATAGCGTGTACCCACGTGGCAATGGGCTAGATTGGTGGAGTACTATATTCTCTGGTGGCGCAGACCCATTCTTGTTTTAGAGGATCTGAGGGTAGGTTGGTATATGTAGGTCAGGGACCTGCATATGTTGTGTGGTTGGGAATCCCCAGCTAGGTTATAATCGGTTCGAATCGTCGTTGCTCCTCGGTTATGGAGACTCAACTCACTGTTCATCATCGTAGTTAATAAATTAAACTTGAGGAAGATTTGAGAAAGGGTTTGATATGAAGTTCATGATCTCAATACGGATCATGGCAGATTCATATATGATATTGATAAGGGTTATTTGTTGAAAGAAAGAATCTTGTTAGAGAACTTTTACGCAAAAGAACTTTGATTCTTGCTAAAACCTTACCTTGAATCCCTGAGCCTGCATTCCTGAGTCTTATCAGTTTTTATTTCGGTTAAGTCTTGTTGAGTACTTTTGTACTCAGGGTTCGTTAAACCCTTGTTGCAGGTGAGCCTCATGAGCAGGTCTATCTTGGACCGTGCTGCATGACGGTTGTTCAAATCGAAGATGTCGAGTAAATGTGTGGCCTTTGGGCAGGGTACTTTATTTGTGTGCTTTGTTTTATGTTACTAAGCTACTCCACTACTATGGTTTGTAATAATAATCATACTTAGTTTGTAAGGTTTGAAACAACTGTTTTGTAAACTAAGTTATTGTAAGACTTCCGTTATTTCACTCTGATGTATATTAATGAATAAACTGTTGTAATACTGCAATGACTCTGTAATGGGATCCTGCTCGAAAAAATTGTGGATGATTCGGGGTTCTCCGAGGACACCCGACAGTCTTTGTAAATTATCAGGAACATATGCATAGTCGTCAAAGGTCAGTGGACAGTGACAGGTGCATGTGGGCCCTATAATTTAGGAGGTTCTGCCACATCATCCCTCACATCACCCTCATACTCTCAGTCTAAGCAATGAGGCAGCCTCCACACGCCCCTCATCTCAATGGCCTCAAGCCAGACCTATCTTCGGGGGAGAGAAGCAAAGCACAAGAGAAGACTAGCGTGGTGAAATAGTTCACAGGAATGATCATGACCGAGATCGCGGCTATACGTATAGTTTTAACTCTACAGAGTGTGTACACCTGTACCCTCCAGGATCACCATTATCGACCATGGCCGCAGTCTAGGCAAACACCGTTCAAGAACTGGCACATTCCTCACCAGACTGCCCCCAAGTGGAGTAGCATACGGCACGACGCATATGCTTGGGATCTTGATTAGGGTAGCCGAAAAAAACCGTCGGCATCCTTCTCACTATGCTCCTAGGGCAAAACCCTGTGCACCTGTTCTCCCACAGAACTGGCTTAGTTTCCATTAACTCAATAGAATGGGCCCCGCCTCATACAGGGCCTGTGGTGTGCACGTTTAACATAGTCCCATGTCCCAGGCATCAACCCACGATGGTCCTTAATTGGCCAGAGCAAGCTCCTTCCTCCAATATCACGTGGCCCACCTCTCACAGGTAGCCACCACCACACGCCTGCCACATAACCAACATAACCATCATATCCACAATAACCAAAATCGGGGCACTCCATGCACCTCTGTGCACCCCTCTAGGGTAAAACCTCTCACTCCGGCCGATATCACCAAAGAAACAAGTCAAGACAAGGAATACCTCCAGAACTCCTGAAACACCACCACCCACTTAGGATTCAATGCTCCTGTCATGCCAACCTACCATCTATCTCATAGGGAAGCCTCACGGGAAACCCCAATCCACCAACCACATCACCAACCAACCATCACATCACATAACAAGGCATATATGTAATTATGATGGAAAGTAAATGCAAGCAAGCAGGTAGGCAATATATAAGTGCAAGCACGAAGCTAGGTAGTCAAGGTGAAGAGGTTTTCAATCAAGGCAATCAAGGCTCAGGCAAAAGCATGCATCACAAATACTAGCAAATGAATAAAAGTAAAGCGCTAGCAATTCTACTTGCAATGCCTAATAGGATTCTCTAAGTAAAGGTGCTGCCATGACACCTGTGATATGCGATTTCGAGGAAGTAGTGGTACGCATCTCCAGTAGTTGGGGTCATCCATTAGCAGGGTCCATCACCTCCGGGTGCGTCATCGGATCCATCCGAGCTCGAGTCATCGCTACGCGAAGAAAAGGCCGAGAGCGGCCACCAATAAGAAGCAATAAAACTGACCTGACTCAACTAGACACAAGGACTGCACTAGGAGGTAGAGAAGGATCTTAGAAAAATTATGAAACTAGTCTCATAATTTTCGGAGCTAGGATGAATTTTCTATGGATTTTGGAAGGTGGATAGGTCTTCTGAAAAATAGAGAAAAGAAAAACGGTTGGGGAGCAGGCGGGCTTGACTTGGCCTGCCGCAGCCCAAGGCTAGGGCAATCAGGTGGGTGTGAGCTGGGCCATTTGGCCGGTTTTGGCCCAGCGCGGTACAAGGAAGGGGGATATGGTTAGGGCTTCAGGATCCTGGGCTCGGGCTGCTGCTGCGCTTGGCCTATGGGCTTCACCAGCCGGGTTTGGTCTGACCCGAACCAGAGTTGGGCTGGCCTGCTACTAGGATCGGTCCCTGAGTGGCTAAGGGACAGAGAGCAGGAGCTGCTCCTTAGGTGTTCGACGAAAAGCTGGAAGGTCTCACTGTGCCCATGACGGTCGACATCGCTAGGACGGGGCGAGCGGCGGTTATGTCATGGGAAGAAGCGAGCCGGAAGAAGAAAGGCGGCAGCTTCGCCAGCGATTCTCACCGGCGCCGCTGTGGCTCACCGCGGCTTCTGCTACGGGCTCTCGGTGCAACGATGCGGCTCGAAAGGACAGGGAAGAAGGGATGCGGCACCAGCCAGGCGTCCCGAAACAACGTGAACGGACCTGCCGCATCTGCTTACGCCGAGCCGCCGAGTGAAGAGGAAGCGGAGCAAGGAGAGGTCTTTGGGTCCGTGCGCGTGCACGTTCCCACGGCGTGCCCGCGGCTACGGCTATGAGGGCCAGCAAAGGGCAAGAACTACGATGAGAGGGCTTGTGCTCGCGAAAGGCCAAGGCAGTGCTGATGCCGTGCCCTGTGCAGGTCCATGATGTGCTGGTGCTCGCACAATAGCGTGCAGGAACACGGCCGCGCTTCACCGCGTGCGGGTGTGTGTGTGCAATGGCGCTCTGACCGCTTGGCGACCGTGAGTGGCCATCGGCGTGGCATCGCACCCCTGCACAGGAAAAGCGTCGGCACGAAGGCCGGGACAGGCAGGAACGGCGACCAAGGGCGAAAGGTGGGGTCTTGAACTCGTGTAAGGCCATGGTGGCGTGCGTGTGCGTCCACAGGTGCGTGCACATGTTCGCTGGTGTTCGTGAGCGGACGTCGAGACGGGGCTCACGTGGGAGCGCGCATCCGCAGTCGTGGCAACCGGCGGTGGCAGTCCAGCGTGGGTGCGCTGTGCGGAGGCACCGCAACGGGCGCGTGCAACAGAGTGGCCGCGAGCGCCGAACTACGGTGGTGCTTGTGCAACGAGACGGTCAGGGCCGGAAAGGAGGCGACTTGCCTCGAATAATCGTGCTTGCGGCTGTGGCCACGGGCGAGGTGTGGTGCGTGCCTATGCCAAGGGTGTTCGACGGACCAAGCGACGCGAGCCCATGGTGACCGGCAAGGCGGCACGAAGGCCGGGTAGGTGGCAACTACGAAGATGGGAAAAAGGAGTAGCTTGGGTACTCAGAGCTCACCGGCGGGTTGGAGGCGGTGGATCGCTCGGAGCAGGGCATTGGGGAGTTGCCGCAGGCAAAAAGGTGCCTGCGTGGCTTAGTGCCAGGGGCTGCGTGGCTTAGGCTGCCGTGGCGCGCTCGCCGACGATGACCTGGCACGAGAAGAGGAGGCAATAGCTGCGCGGTGGTTGGTCAGGAAGGAAACCGACGGGGTCGGGGAAAAAGATAGGCTTTGGTCGCGAGCTCACTGGCGTTGTGTCGACAATGCATCCATGAACGGGGCGATGGCTCGGTGACGAGGATGACCCGGTTGTTAGATTGATCTCTAATCCTAAACTGAGCTCAATGGCCTAGTTGGGTCTTTGCTCCGTGTCCTGATCGGAGGCACCCAGCCCACTATGGCTGCAGGGCCCCTGTCACACTGCGCTATATATAGAAGTGGGGGCTGGCGTCTCTGGGTACGAGGTTTACCGTGAGCCGAGCTCCCCACCGAAACCTAAACCCTAATCCCGATCAGAGAGGGGCGCAGCCAGTGACGGGAAGCCACCAGCCGCGCCACCCCGCTCCACCGACGTCGACGACTTCACCGACCTCTTCCCCGAACATCTCTGCCCGTGTGCAAACTTCACCGACGAACGAGATGGCGGCTTCTGGATCATCTCCCTCTGCGGTGTCAGGTTCGACACATTC
This sequence comes from Miscanthus floridulus, assembly GCF_019320115.1. NCBI lineage: Eukaryota > Viridiplantae > Streptophyta > Magnoliopsida > Poales > Poaceae > Miscanthus > Miscanthus floridulus. Next base: position 18,726,236 of record NC_089589.1, on the reverse strand, counting down.
TTCTTCTATTCCTCTCTGTCTCACTACTCTCGATATCGCATTCACAGTAAAGTGAACCCACTAGACCTAACCCTAGATGGTCTTTTCGATCTCAACAATGGTATCGGAGCCTAGTCTTCTAGGGCTTTTAGATCTAGATCGGGTGAACGAAAAACACAGTGAAATCGAATCCCTAACCCTAGTTTTGATCCAAAATTTCTAACCCTAACCAGGTAAAAGAAAATGAAAAGAGACCGGGGGGTGGTGGGCATCACTCAACTGCCGGTCACCACCGCCACCACTTGGGGAAAGGTGCCGCACCGCCATCTTCGTCGGCGCGCGGCAAGAAAAGAACAGAGCCGCCGCTCGTCTGCTCGTCACCGCGACGTGCGCGCATGGGCTCAGGGCGCCGACACGGGGCCGCTCGATGGTGGCGCGCTCTCCCTCCAAGGAGCGCGCGCGTCGGCGTAGGTTCCCACGGTGCCGGTGCCACCTCCTCCTCCATCCGGCCATGGAGCCGGCCGCTGCTTCTCTGTTTTTTCACGCAAGAGAGATAGGAGGAGGGGAAGAGAAAGAGAGGAGGGAGGAGACCCAACACGTGGGCGAGCTACGGCTCACCGGACCGGCGGCGTCCTCCTCACCGGCGCTGGTGGCCGCCTTGGCTGCCTCCGTGCAGCATGAGGCGCGGCAGAGAAAGGGAAATGGGGTCAGGGTTTTGGGGAGGTCGTTGTCGCCGTTTTGTTCGCGCGAGATGGACGGACGGCCGTCGGATCGAGTCGAATGGCTCAGATTGACGCGGGGCGCGGCGGGTTGTCGAGATGGGCTGCTTTCCAGGCCCAGGCCCAGGTTCTGGCCTAGGCGCGGGGAGCGAGCCGCGCGCTGACTCGGACATGAGCCGTTGCTGGACCACGCGCTGAGCTGGGCCGCGCTGCGCAAATGGGCCACGCGCACTACTGCGGATGGGCGGCACTGCTGTTGCGCCGCTGGGCCAAGCACTATGCTGTGTTGTTGGGCTACGCGCTGGTGCTGCCAGCTGGGACGCGGGCCGCACTCCAGCGGCCGGGCCAAAATGAATAGAACAATAAATTTTGTTTTGTTATTTTTCAGAAGTGAATTTGATGAATTTTGTTTTAATTCTCTGTTAAATTTTGAACCAACGGGATAAATTTTCAGAGAATAGAAAAATTACAGAGAAATGCTTCTGAAAAATAGATAATTTTTTTACGTTTTCCGCAGCTAAAGAAATTGTTTATTCTCTATTTATTTTGAACCAACGTGATATTTAATTAGAGAAACAAAGATTTTGACATGATTATGATGTTGTTATTTTCTGACCAACGTTGTTAATAACAATATCGTAATTTTAATGATTTTATGCATTATTTCTATTTCTTCCCAATGGTGATGTAGATTTAATGTATAAACAGTTGCATGTTTTAATTTTCATGCAATTGTTGTTATTATTTATGTTATCACTCTAAATGAATTATGTTTTCAGACGGATATAACTTGATGGGTTGTATCAAAGAGATCCCCACTCTCAAAGATGACAACTACACGGAGTGGAAGAAAAAGATTGACTTGACCTTCATCTTGGTTGAGGTGGACTGGATAGTCACCTCACCGTGTCCCACTGAGCCTGTGGCACCGGTGAGGGAGACAAGCGAGGCTGATGCCGCTTGGGCAACTAGAGAGAGGGATTTTGAATCCCAAAAGATGTCTTATGACCTTGAGCATAGGAAGTGGGTCACTGTCAACAAGAAATGTTTGGCTGTGATAAAGAACACGATTGAGCCTGCAATTGTGGGCTCAATCCCATAGTGTGACACGGTCACCGAGTACCTCGATAGAATAAAGAATCAGTTCACTGGCTCCTCAAAGACATATGCTACCCAGCTGATAAAGCAGCTGGTGACAGAGAGGTACTCTAGAAATGGTGACATAAGAGAGCACATACTAAGGATGAGCAATTTGGCATCCAAGCTAAAACCAATGGATCTGGCTCTTAAGGAAGAGTTCCTTATCCATCTGATTTTTGCTTCCTTGCCAAAGGAATTTGACACTTTTGTTGTCAACTACAACATTAAGCCCGAGAAGTGGGATTTAGAGAGGCTCATGGCTATGTGTGTGCAAGAGGAGGAGAGAATGAAAGCTGCCAATGGTGGCACTATCAATTATGTGAAAGACAACAAGAAAAAGAATAATAATGCTAACTCCTCCTTAAAGTCAAAGAGAAAGGGTCCCATGCTGCATCAACCTGAGTAGAAAAAGTTCACAGTAGAGAAAGACCAGTGTCTCTATTGTAAGAAGGCGGGACATTATAAGAAAGATTGTCCCGATTACTTAAAGTTGCTCATGGCAAAGAAAGGTGAGAACATTATTACATTCATAAATGAATCCCTGTATGTATAGTATTCGAAATCTACTTGGTGGATTGACTCAGGTGCAACTGTTCATGTTGCTAATTCTTTAGATGTCAATCGGTATCAGTTGGTTTGGATGCAGTATCGGAATCAGCTATTTTATAGATGACATCAGCAGATGGCGTCAATGAACTGTGTTTGGATGGCGTCGGGGAAAACGTGTCGGACTCTACAAATAAGGAAAAGATTAGGGTCCAAGTTATTATTAAGTTAGGAATGTTTTCTTTTATTCCAAGAATTGTAATGAGTCATATTTAAGTAGGATTCATGTTTAGGTTCCGGGTATAAATATTGGACCCCGGTTATTGTACAGGACATGAACAATCAATCAATACAATCTTTCCTGCTTTCACCATCGCATTAGGAGTAGGAGTACTGTAGATCTTGGTAAGTTCTTCAACAAACAGGGCTGCATCGACTGATCGACCCTAGCTTGCTTGTAAGTACCGTCACGACTTATATTGTGCTTGTAAAGCTGCATCAGCTGATTCATCTTTTATGAGCTATAATATAAGTTAGTTATCGATCAATATCATTGTTTATAAAGCCGCATCATCTAATTGATCTCTTACGAATCATAATATATGTCACACCCAATTTTAAGGATAAAATAGGGTGCACAATCTTATGTGCGCCCAGAGATTAATCACAAACATAAGCCAACAAATTATAGGAAGTATCATCATGAGTGTTTATTACATCACGAATAATATCACATAGTACTCATATGAGTATAGCAGAAATATAAAGATAACTCTCCCGCGGAAGCTCCATAGCACAGGGATGTCAACTGGTTGACCAAAAGACTAGTAATCTTCAGGAAAGTCGTCATTACCATAGCAATCTGTTACCCATCCGGGATTTTTATCCAAATAGTGAAAATAAACAAGCATAAGTACATCTCGTACTTAACAAGTGTAACATGGTGTTCATGAGGCTCAAAAGGCTTGACACAGGTTTAACAGCATTTAGCTTTTAGTTGTCAAAATTTTAGCATACGAGTAGCAACAAGTTGTCAAAATTCCCATAATAAACTCATGATCAGGTAATATGAATAATGAATAGCAAAAACATATAATCATTAATGCTCATCTATTCTGTAAATGTTCCAAGGCCGCTCGTGTCCGTGAGCACGGCTGATATGCCAGTTTTACACTCTACAGAGGTTGTACACTTTTACTGTGAGTCGTGATTCCCATATGCCCGGGGCCATGACTCCCCAAAACACTACCAAGGTGAGCGGACAGGGTTCACTATGAAACCTTTCGAAGGTTCGTCTAATAAGTTAGGGCCGCTAGGGTTCCAATTGGCAAATAGATATAGAGCTTCCCTTCTAAATGGCACATTTCGCGCAGGCTATACACACAAAGACAGAGGCCGCACTATACCTGATTCATGAAGCCACTCTTGTGCCATAAAGGTAACCACTATACGCTAGAAAAGGTCCTTGTACTGAGCTAATGCTGGAGCCATATGGCCCTCATAGCTATAATGCAAGTTCCGGATGATCATTTACAGATAAGTCCTTAGGGAGAGGAATCTAGAGCATTTAGAAAGTAGCTAAATACTCTAGCCCCTTGTTTCCAAGTTGCTAAAAAGTCATGTTTTAATGTGTATTGCATATACCATTAGTCAAGTTACAAGATCATGGTTTAGTTGAGCACTAGCAATAGCTACCCAATGCAAATCCCATAGGAGACAAGGTATAAGTCCAATTCTAGGAAATCCTTATCAAGGTGACACATTCAAACATGAATTAAATGTATTAAGGTGAATAGGAAGCAAGGATAATCCCATGCTATACTTCCCTTGATCAAAGCGTTCTTGCTGATCTTGCTTGTCAAAATAGTACCCTTGATCACCCACGAATTGCTCACCGTCTATACTCGATCATCACAGCAACATACAAACGTCCAGAAGCAATCATGCATAGCAAAACAAATCTACAATTAGAACAGTACACCAACAGCATAAAATCAAGATGAAAAGTTTGTAAAACGAATCTACGTCTCGCTATGAACACACAGACGCGAAGATCACGAAATCAGAGCTAAAACGAAGAAGTTATGAATTAAACAAGTTTTCCTTTAATAAAATAATAGATTAAATCTAACCTCGAATTTTAAAAGTTGAAAACAAGCCTAACAGTAGTATGAACATGTAGATTACACAATTATGAATCTAACGCAACCTGAACGGGTCAAATCAGAGTTAAAACGTGGAAGTTATGGCCTATAGAAACTAGTGGCAAAACTGTAAATAGATGAAAATATATTTTGGATCTAAACCAAAAGAAATTACGCTTTTAAAGAATAAGGCACATTCTATTATTGCGCTTTGGACTGCAGGTTCTATAATTAAAAACCCGAGGGGCTCTTTAGCAAAAATGACCCGTGAAGGGGTATCTTAAGATCTGGACCGTTGGATCGGCATTGCATGGCGCGGATTGGATCGGGCGGGGGAGAGAGAGAGAGAGTGATGTCACCGGCGTTGACAGGGACGGCGGCGCCATGGCCGGAAAATGGCCGACCTCGCCAGCGTTCGTCGAATCGGTGACTTCGGCCACCGTTGGACACGGGAAGAACACGGGGAGAAAGAGGAGATCAAGGCGAACTCACCGAAGGAGTTTTCATCGACGAAGGCGGGACTACAGCGGTGGCTCGCTGGGTGAGGCGGACGGCGATGATGGCGACGCTAGGGTTGTGATGGCTACTGCTCAAATGAGGGCGACGGCTAGCGAAGAGGGTTGGGAATGGGGCGGCGCAGCCAGGGCTGTTATTTATGGGCAGCTAGAGGCGTGGGATGTGCGCCAGGCGGCGTAACGGAGGTGGGCTCGGTGGCGCGGAGGCGGTGTCTGGCTCGGCCACGAGCTAGAGGAAGGGGATAACCCTGACACATGGGCCCGACGTGTCAGCGAGAGGAGAGAGCGCGGGCGGTTGCGCTGGGCTGGGCCACGGGAAGGAGAAAGAGGTGGCTGCACGGCTGGGCCGGTCCAGGAGTGGGGCGTGGGAGAGGGAAGGCTGAGCGGGGCGGCCCAAGAGAGGGAGAGAGGAGCGGCTGGACCTGTGGAGGAAACTAGGCCGACTGGGCCAGCAGGCCAAAAGGGGGAGAGGGAGAGAGCTCTTCTTTTTTCCTTTTTTTCTTCTAAATTTCAAAAGCAAATTTTTGAATCCCTTTTTGAATTTTGAATCAATCCACTCAGCACAAAAATAAATATGCAGTAGCATGGATGCATAGACATGTAGGTAAACCATATATTTGACTTTAATTTGATAAAAATTTATTATTTTTCTATGTTGCATGCACACACTAATGCATAAATAAATCCAATTCACCTATTTTTAAAATGTTGTAAATTTTTGGGTGTTACAATTCTACCCCACTTAAAATGAATCTCGTCATCAAGATTCGGACGATGCTTACTCAAATAGTTGCGAATATGCTTTTCTCATATCCTCTGCTCTTTCCCACGTAGCCTCATCCTCTGTATACCGATTCTACCGAACCTTACACATCTTTATAACTCGGCTCCTCGTAACCCTTTCTGCCGTTTCCAAAATCTTTATCGAAAATTCCTCATAGGTGAGATCTTCCTTAACTATAAGCTCCTCTAATGGTATTTGTTCCTCAGGTACATGCAAACACTTCTTCAATTGAGACACATGGAACACATCATGCACACCTAATGAACTATCTGGCAATTCCAACTGATAAGCCACTTCATCACGTCTCTCAATGATCTAGAAAGGTCCAATGTACCTTGGTGCTAACTTTCCTTTCATGTTGAACATTCTCACATTTCTCATTGGTGACACTTTCAGGTAAACATAATCCCCTATTTTGAAAACCAATTCTCTTCTCTGAGTGTCAGCATAACTCTTCTGTTGAGACTGTGCCACTCTCACATTGTCCCTAATCATCCTTACTCTCTTCGTCCAAAGTAGGTTCTACCACCAACTTCAAAACATTACTGACTATTCTTCGATTAAGAAGCTCAAACTTTGAATCACATAGCCTTAGTCCTTGGTGTCGTCTGAATCTTCATTAGCACAACTCCTTTTTGCTAACGACATTTCTTTCTCCCGGTGATAGCTCCTTTCCAAGTCATAATTCTTGATTACTCCAATCCATCTATAGTGTCTCAAGTTTCAATCTGATCTTTCATGAAAATATACTCTCTTGTCCTTGTAGATAGTATCTCCATGCTCCACAGTAGATAACTTCAGTTCATATGTTAGATATCCCATCTCACGCTTCATTAGTTGACTTAACACATAAACCGCTACTTCTTCTTGTATAAGGACCCATCCTACACCTTGACAGGGTGCATCATAGTAGGTATAAAGCTCTTGTCCTGATCTAGCAAAGCTAATACATAGGTTTTACTTCAACCTTGTTTTTTTACTCCTTCAAATACCCACCTAGAGTTTCTTGATCCAAACAAACTTAAAACCTTCTCCAGTAGCCCTTCAATATTTCGATGGTCTTGGATAAACCTCTCTTGAACCTCTAACCAAATCTCCTTATTGAAAACTCTAAGTTTCTCTCACATCTTTTGTGTGGGTTCCAATCACATCACCAACTTTCTTGGTACCTTTTCCCCCTACTTCCACTATTTAGAAAATAGCATATCCATGTAGAGAACTCACTTGTCTAGCTTGGTGTCACATTGATGTTTTCTGAGCCAACGTAGAACTAACTATAGATGTCCAATATCTCCTTCCAATACCAGGTATGTTGAAGGTCGAACTCCCACTGACAGCTCAAAGTGTAGACCAATCCTGATGAATACCCAATCTTCTTGGAGAGAATTCCTTATTTGACATTGGGAAAATGAGTTGTTCCTTTCTTGGCCCTGAAATTTTCTTCGTTCCCTATTTGACACTCACTTCAACTTTCGTTCCTAATTTGACACTGCCGTCAAATCCGTTAGCTAATGGTGTTAACTGACCGTTAAAAAGACGTTTTTGCCCCTAGAAAAAAAACGGCGAAGCAAATTTGAGAGGAAAAAAAACCTGCGCCCGCCTCTGATGCATGCGCCCAGCTACAAAAAAAAAGGCGCATATTTTTTTTTCTCTCAAATTTGCTTCGCCGCTTTTTTTTCTAGGGGCAAAAACGTCTTTTTAACGGCCAGTTAACACCGTTAGCTAACGGATTTGACGGCAGTGTCAAATTAGGAACGAAAGTTGAAGTGAGTGTCAAATAGGGAACGAAGAAAATTTCAGGGCCAAGAAAGGAACGACTCATTTTCCCAGTGTCAAATAAGGAATTCTCTCATCTTCTTGTAGATGGTCCAACAATTTTCATTCCTAAGTGAAGGATATGTGCGCCTGATGTCACTACAACAGCAACCCCCATTTACCAACACATAGGTTGCAACGGAGGAAGCATCCGTAGCTAATGGGCCGATTGCCCACTAGGATGCTTAGCCGGCCTGCCTGCCCACTTTCTTTTTATATATATTATTATTTATTTATAATCCCGTACCTCCTCAGCCCCCACTCCCCCACTCATTCCTCCCTATTCGCACGGTTTTGCCTAGTCAGTTTTCCCGATGCCTCCTAGTGGCGGCGCAACTGCAGGATTCATGTTTCCCTCCCATATGCGGCACCAGATGTGATCCCCTGCGGTGATGGATCACTGGCACCGGTGATCCAGTGAAGATTCTAGCATCGGCTTGCTTCCTTACCTTCAAAATCGGCAGTGGCAACTTGCTTCCTCACCATCAGGGGCAGGCCGTCGGGCCGTTCCTCCCTGAGTGGCGCGACTCGCCAGCGCCGCCAGCCGAGAGATGAGAGCACCCGCGCCCGGCGCCGGTGTCTCGGCATCCGGCACCCGCGCCGCCGCGCCGTCATCCACTGGCCACGCAGGGTGGTAAGGGCCAGGCTGCGATGGCCCAGGGCTCCAAGTCTAGGACGCAGAGCCTCGCTGCCACTGGCAGCTGCCGAGGAAGACCGACCACTCCCAGTCTCCCTGCACCGCCGCGGTGGCGCTCCCTGCAGGGCCGCCCCAGGTGCCTCGCTGCCACCCCCAGCGACAAGACCTCAACAACGAGTGAGCCAACCCACGTCCATGGAGCAAGGGCAGTCTCGAGCAGATCCCCATCCGACCGGTATTTTTCGCCTGTCACTTTCTCAGCTCTGAAGTCCTATACATTCAATTATTCAATTGGATAACCATGTCATTTTGTGTGATCCGTCAAATTGTTATATCAAATATGAAGGATATCAAATGTTTGTTCAATTCCATAGTTGATTGGGGTTAATTTTACAGTTGTTGACTGAATCTATATCATTATGGATTAGGATAGGTGGTTCGTCTAAATAAATGCATATTTTTCATTATCAATTTCTATGGTAACGAAATTGATTATATGAATATGTCGTTATTAGTTTCTTCTGATGAAACAGGGTGTTGTTTGTTCTGACTAGATTATTTCTTCAGTTTATTAATTAATAGGTAGGCGGAAATTCAATTACAGTGACTAACGGATGTCCATATTTCTGCTACCAAGTGTCAATATTCTATATCTTTTCTTAAAATTCCTGACTTTTTTCTTTTTTGTTAACTGATTTATGACTTTATTTTCTGATATCCATTCAGGTGGACAGGTTGAAACAAGCATGAGAAAACATCAGGGACCATAAAGAGTTGCTTCTCCATAGTAGAGAATCGGTGACATATTGTCCTGTATCAATCGAAGTATGCGCATGACAATTTTCTGTGCTACTTGTGAAAGGATATTTTTCTGAAGCAGAAACATCAGAACTGAATCGTTTCATTTAAGTGAAAGAACAACAAGTTGTTTGTCCCTCTTGCAGTTCAATCCGGCTTAGCAGTCTTTGTAGTTCATTCCTAACTCATCGCTGCTAGTTGACTTCATTTCTGCTAGTTGTTTCTGAATTGACATTTTTCTCATCTGTCTTTTTCAGCAGCTTGTCTGCATCTATTCCTTCTCTATTTCCATCAGTGGCAGCCATCAGTCCATGCCTTCCCTTGTTTTCAGGTAGCAGCACCAGCACTTTGACAAAGGTAAGCAGGTAAGCTCCCTGCTGTTCCTATCTTGCACTAGTGTTCTAATCTTTGCTTGCACATCAAGATAATTTGCAGTTGTTCATTAAGCAGGTAAGCAGATAATTTGCACATGTTCATTAAGCTCCCTGGCTTTCAGATAGCAACAGCAGCACTTCGACAAAGTATGCAGGTAAGAAGGTAATCTTTGCTTGTAATAGTGTGTATAATTCATTGTTTATTCCATCTTGCTGATAGTTTGCATTTGTAGCCTTGCCTTATTTTCTTTTCTCGTTAATTATTGTTTGTGGTCAACTTTTAGTAAGGGCTATTTCTATAAGTTTATCTAGTTTGTTTTTGCTTTGGTTCCTGCTCATCTTGCTTCCATGATGTAATTAGATGTCATTGCATGAACTGTCCTGTCGACAATATTTTGACATTTTACACTCTGCTCAATAAGATTCTGCAACCTGTGCTTTCCTACAAAATTTTGGAACCTACAGAAGTGATTGAACTACATTCTACAATTCACATGATATCAGAATAATGTGCTATATACCTCGAATTATATGTTGAGATATATTGATGCTTTAAGAAATTAGCAGTGATACATTTGGATACTTGTACTTACAAGATCATGTTTGTTTTTTCTTATTCAAGGTCAGTGTTCAGATGAGTAAAGTTGGCTAAGTTTCATCAACAAGAGTTTTATGTGAAGATTATGCCAGACAGGATTGGAGCTTTATATTTCAGTTTTAGAACGTGAAATTGTCTGATAGAGACAAGATTGGAGCCTTTTCTTTGGGCTGTATTGACAAGATTGCTTGTCAAAGCACAAATCTTTGTATGGATGGTACTCATTGTAATGCAACAATTTGATTTTTAATATATGGCTAAGTATTGGTATTTCTCATGTGTGAGATGGTCTCTAATTTCCAATATTTGTTCAATGATAGTTTATTCCTAGGTACGCATATAAACGTTGTAGCAATCCAAATCTTTATGTTGCTAGGACCTGTAGAAGTCATCGGTCCACGTTTGGTACAAACACGTATATGTGTTGCTATAGCCCATTAATATCCGTTGTAAACTTGCAACGGTTATTCGTAGGTGTTACCAACGCATATATAATTGTTGCAATAAACCCTTGCAACGCCACTTTAGGCAACGCATATTAGATGCGTTGGTATAGACCCTACCAATGCATATATAGACTTTTAGCAACACATATATGCATTGCAAAAGGGGTTGTCATTTTGTAGTGTGTGAACTTCTCAATCCCGGGGATAACCGATACTCCCAAGTGAAGCACTAGAATGTATGAATCCTTGCAACTCCTTTAACTTGGCTACCCCCTTAAGAAAAGATTAACTAGGGGAAACTAAAGGGTAGTTTGCACCTTATTCTAAATGAGTTAACTAGCATAAAGACATTCTGACATCCCAGTGAAACTCATGTGCAAGGTTATAAACAAGTAACCTGTAATTTCCTCGTGGGATGAAAAACAGCAGTGCAGTAAAACAACTGTAACTCTCGTTTCGTTAATCCGATGAAATTGTAGTTTATACCGTTGGAAAGCTTAACAAATTATCTACAACTTTGGTATGGAACACTTTTCCAGATTCTGCAGTTAATTTGGTCGAAAAGAGTGCACAACAGAACTGTTCCAGGTTGCAGACAACACAGTTGTATCATCTTGTGATTTTCGTAACTCCCAAACCATAGCAGCTATCAGGGTGATTCTTGGGGTCGGAGAAAGATGCTGAAGACTACTATTGTCCAGAATTTTTTGATGATTTATGGTCATCCAAAAACCGAGATATACACTGAAGAAGGAAGATTGCTCCGAAAAGGTCAGGATAGAGAAAACAGAATAAACCAAAACCCAACTATATATTGCATTGATCCTTATACCTTATACCTATAAGCTATAGGAAATTGTGGACAAACCCCACAAGATCATTGCACTCAATACAAAGATCCAACTCAAACATTATCATAAAGATAACCAACCAAACACAAAAGGTTCACTAGCCACACATAAAGACTATTGACTTGACTCACGCCACTAGCGTCTTTATTACATAAGGGACACAAAAACTCCTATGGTGATGAACTCTGGGTAGTTTCTCATAGATCTTGGGCATCTTGAGCTGGGTCCTATACTCATCAAGCTGCCTTGCAACTCGTTTGCGAGCCTTCTTTTCCTTTTCCAACTCTTCCTTAAGTACATCATTCTTTTGGAGTATCTCTTTAGCAAAACAGACCATCGCCTTTGTAGTTGCTTCAAGACCTTGAGGCTCCATCATTTCCCATCCATCTTTTCCAAGGTCACAGCGAGGAAGGAACCTGAATGGATCTTCCTTCATTTTCTCAAATCATTGGGCACGGTATATCATACAAGCTTCATAGGCTGCATCCTCCATACTTTCCTCCATAGTGGCACGACTCACAAGGTGGGTATGACTGGTTTCCACCCTATGATCCTTCCTAGCTTCATCCCAAGTGGTGACAAACAAGTATGTCTTCCAGTATGTAGCTTCATGGGGGTGCCGGTACTCTGTGCAATGATATTGCACAGTAGGATACAAGTCGGAGTAGTAGCATACAAGCACCGTCATCAGTAGGGAATGGAAGTAGGCCGTGTCATCCCCACGCTTGAAATAGAACTCCTTGGTCCACCCCACACCTAGGGGATGATTTCCTCCAGTGAAGCATGGTCCTCTATAGCTAATGCTGGCGGTCTTCTTGTTACGATCCATCTATTGAGAAAAGTTTAGAAGTGAGTCAAAGTTTTTAGAATAGAATAGAGACAGAAGTAAGCACAACCTTTAGAAAATACCAAGGTTAGAGAAACAGCAAGAAATAAGTACAAGTGAAAGAAAGCTAAACATCCAGTGCTAACTAGGCTTGCGTCCTACAGTCAGCATTGCTCTGATACCAATCTATAACACCCAATTTTAAGGATAAAATAGGATGCATAATCTTATGTGCGCCCAGAGATCAATCACACACATAAGCCGACAAATTATAGGAAGTATCATCACGAGTGTTTATTACATCACGAATAATATCACATACTATTCACATGAATACAGCAGAAATATAAAGATAACTCTCTCGCGGAAGCTCCATAGCATAGGGATGTCAACTGGTTGACCACAAGACTAGTAATCTTCAGGAAAGTTGTCATTACCATAGCAATCTGTTACCCATCCGGGATTTTTATCCAAATAGTGAAAATAAACAAGCGTAAGTACATCTCATACTTAACAAGTGTAACATGGGGTTCATGAGGCTCAAAAGGCTTGACACAGGTTTAACAACATTTAGCTTTTAGTTGTCAAAATTTTAGCATATGAGCAGCAACAAGTTGTCAAAATTCCCATAATAAACTCATGATTAGGTAATATGAATAATGAATAGCAAAAACATACAATCATTAATGCTCATCTATTCCGTAAATGTTCCAAGGCCGCTCATGTCCGTGAGCACGGCTGATATACCAGTTTTACACTCTGCAGAGGTTGTACACTTTCACTGTGAGTCGTGATTCCCGTATGCCCGTGGTCATGACTCCCCAAAACACTACCAAGGTGAGCGGGCAGGGTTCACTATGAAACCTTTCGAAGGTTCGTCTAACAAGTTAGGGCCGCTAGGTTTCCAATTGGCAAACAGATGTAGAGCTCCCCTTCTAAATGGCATATTCCACGCAAGGTATACACATAAAGACAGAGGCCACACTATACCCGATTCGTCAAGCCCCTCTTGCGCCATAAAGGTAACCACTAACAAGCTGGAAAAGGTCCTTGTATTGAGCTAAAGCTAGAGCCATGTGCCCCTCATAACTGTACTGTAATTCCTGGATGATCACTTACAGATAAGTCCTTAGGAAGAGGAATCTAGAGCATTTAAAAAGTAGCTAAATACTCCAGCCCCCTATTTCCATGTTGCTAAAAAGTCATGTTTTAATGTGTATTGGATATACCATTGGTCAAGTTACAAGATTATGGTTTAGTTGAGCACTAGCAATAGCTACCCAATGCAAATCCCATAGGAGACAAGGTATAAGTCCAATTCTAGGATATCCTTATCAAGGTGACACATGCAAACATAAATGAAATGTATTAAGGTGAATAGGAAGCAAGGATAATCCCATGCTATACTTCCCTTGATCAAAGCGTTCTTGCTGATCTTGCTTGTCAAAATAGTACCCTTGATCACCCACGAATTGCTCACCGTCTATACTCGATCATCACAGCAACATATAAACATCCAGAAGCAATCATGCATAGCAAAATAAATCTATAACTAGAATAGTACACCAACAGCATAAAATCAAGATGAAAAGTTTGTAAAACGAATCTACGTCTCGCTATGAACACACAGACGCGAAGATCACGAAAATTAGAGCTAAAACGAAGAAGTTATGAATTAAACAAGATTTCCTTAATAAAATAATAGATTAAATCTAACCTCAAATTTTAAAAGTTGAAAACATGCCTAACAATAGTATGAACATGTAGATTACCTAATTACGAATCTAACGCAACTTGAACGGGTCAAATCAGAGTTAAAACATGAAAGTTATGGCCTATAGAAACTAGTGGCAAAACTATAAATAGATGAAAACGTATTTTGGATCTAAACCGAAAGAAATTACGCTTTTAAAAGAAGAAGGTGCATTCTGTGACTGCGCTTTGGACTGCGGGTTCGATAATTAAAAACCCGAGGGGCTCTTTAGCAAATACGACCCGTGAAGGGGTATCTTAAGATCTGGACCGTTGGATCAGGAGTGGACGGCGCGGATTGGATCGGGTGGGGGAGAGAGAGAGTGTTGTCGCCGGCGTTGACAGGTACGGCGGCACCATGGCCGAAAAATGGCCGACCTCGCTGGCGTTCGTCGAATCGGTGACTTCGGCCACCGTTGGACATGGGAAGAACATGGGGAGAAAGAGATCAAGGCGAACTCATCGAAGGAGTTTTCATCAGCAAAGGCGGGACTGCGGCGGCGGCTCGCTCGGTGAGGCGGACAGTGATGACGGCGGTGCTAGGGTTGCAACGGCTGCTGCTCAAACGAGGGCGGCGGCTAGCGAAGAGGGTTGGGAACGGGGCGGCGCACCCAGGGCTGCTATTTATGGGTGGATAGAGGGGTAGGATGCATGCCAGGCGGCGTAACGGAGGCGGACTCAGCGGCACAGAGGCGGTGTCCGGCTCGGCCACGAGCTGGAGGAAGGTGATTACCCTAACATGCGGGCCCGACATGTCAGTGAGAGGAGAGAGCGCGGGCGGCTGCACTGGGCTGGGCCAGTCTAGGAGCGGGGCGCAGGAGAGGGAAGGCCAAGCAGGGCGGCCCAAGAGTGGGAGAGAGGAGCGGCTGAGCCTGCAGAGGAAAGCAGGCCGACTAGGCTAACAGGCCGACAGGGGGAAAGGGAGAGAGCTTTTCTTTTTCCTTTTTTTTCTTCTAAATTTCCAAAGCAAATTTTTGAATTGGATTTTTGAATCCCTTTTTGAATGTTGAATCAATCCACTCAGCACAAAAATAAATATGCAGCAACATGAATACATATACATATGGGTAAACCTTATATTTGATTTTAATTTGATAAAATTTATTATTTTTCTATGTTGCATGCACACACTAATGCATAAATAAATCCAATTCACCTATTTTAAAATTGTTGTAAATTTTTGGGTGTTACAATATAGATCAAAGTTATCAATCTTGTGTTAAATAACTTGTTTAATATAATATTGCCAGTTATCGAATCAACTAAGATTAGTAGGATTTTCCTTACTGTTTTTGGTTGATTTACCAGTTATCGATCTTGTTATAATTAATGTTTTATTAATTATAACAAATCACCCGATTGAGATTGAGATAGACCGACATCTTATCATCTTAATTGGTCGTCATTTGACCTGGTTACGCTTTAAATCTTATAATTAATGATTTAGTTCTGCTAGATCAGCTGTTTTATCCCTATCTCAATCAAACATAGTATGCATTCAAAGACATGTTCTAATCTTGAATAAATTCACTAGTTAATGAGATCTAATCTAATGACACCACTATAGCTGCATCGACCCAGTCAAACCTCACTTGGAAGACTTTAGATTGGAAATTATCGATTAGCAGTTTTGTTCATGATCGAGACACGTACTCTGTTTGTTTGCTATGCATGCATCGTCTATTTTAGCCGATTTGTCTGTGCTTTTATGTATATAACATGATTTCATAAACCTGTCAATATATAGATAGTTTTATAGATTCTTTGGCTTTAGTTTGATATCATTATCATAGCTGTATCGATCCGATCGAACCTCACTGTTGATGATAATAGATTAGATTCAGGGTGTTTGTAGATTCATTTATACTAGACAGTCGATTTATTCGCATGTTATACTCTCTTTCGTCAAACTTATCGGCTCAACGCTTTATACTGATCATGTTCATCTAGCCGATGATGTTTTCTTATATCACTTATATTTGGGTGTATTGTACTTATTTTTGTCTAGATTAATCAATCACAATATATTTGCTATGACCTATGCGCATCGGTTATCTTAAATTCATATCATTATTATTTGATATTAGCCGATGATCTTTAATCCAGTGATCCTCATTTCACTGATATGCTGGATATCGACTGTTTAGTCGATAGCCTTATTGGATCGGCTATCTAGCCGTATATTTAGAACTGTCTGGAGCAACACTGACATGTTCCACCTTAAATTACTGATAAGATTTTCTCTCCTTGTCAATTACAGGTCAAATTGACTGGCACGTCTTCAGGATTTTAAGATCGGCTGTTTCTGTGTTGAAGCCAAGCAGATCTTCGGGTTTGCTCCATTCAGATCGTCCGGCTTGTTGTGTGTTGAGCACATCGCTATATTTTTGTGTCAACAGTTAACTATGGGGCTTTTTGCTTTTCCAAGTCTTGGGCAGTTGCAAGATAGAACGGTTTTACAGAACAACTAGTCATTCATTCTTTGATCAACTTTCTTTCCAAAGGTTTTGAAAGTTTTGTAAATAAAAGTAAGTTCCTCAAATGATTCACTTGATCACTCAATGTGTATGATCCTCACCAAAGGCTTTTGATGTTGCCTTCTTTTTCATCCTACTTCTAATAAGCTTTTGTGGGGTTTTAGGTAGGGATGAAAAGAGAGGCATACTTGCATCACATAATATTGCTAAGTCGAAAACCGGATCCAAGGAGATGTAAGTCATACACTTTGATCAAGAAGTGCAAGTGTATGGAATTTTAAAGTCTTTTTAATTTGGACTCCATTTTGCATGGCTCTCTCCCTTGGCTTTTGTTTTGAAAATATGGGCTATCTTTCTTTTTTGGGGCTCTTGCATTTGTACCCTTGTTTTGTATCGAAATTGTGATTTTACCCCTATTTTTTGATTTTGTGAATTTACCCCTACTGTGCTATTCATGAAGCACCAATTTGCCCCTGCTCCGTCATCCACCCCTAACGGTGTTAAACTTTGTACAAAAGACATGAATGCCCATGCGATTTTGCCCCTTGTTTTTATGCCTAATTGTAATTTTGCCCTGATTTAGAATTAGACTTTTTCCCTGTGTGCACATAGCATTTTCCCTGCAGCTTTAGAGTCTGACGCGTGTGGCCAGTCAGAGCTGACCGGCACTGTGCCTGTGCACCGATCTATAGACCTATCCTCTTTCTCCCTTTGGTCTACGAAGACCAGGTCTACAGAGAGGGAAAGAGAGAGGGGTGGGTCTCTATACCAATGACAAGCGGGACCAGTAAGGTGAGGTGTTGCCCGTCCATTGGCCAAGGCGACGTGGCCTGGGGTGAACGTCCTCGGTCCGTCCTCATCCCCCTGTTGGCTCGGTCGCGGGAGAGGCAGAGAGAAAGTGTGAGAGAGAGAGGGAGAGAGGAAAGGGAGAGAGGAGGGAGCAAGGCAGAGCGAGAGCGAGCGGAGCAGCTGTGCGCCGGCGTCGGTCCGGTGGGGTGGAGCAGAGAGGGAGAGAGGGTAGAGCAGAGGAAGAGCGCAGCGACGGCGGCGGCTTCGGCGAGGGCGGAGAAGGAGAGCGAGCAAGCAAAGCAGTGGCGAGAGACAGAGGTGAGAGAGGGAGTTGCGCGCCTGCGCACCCGCCGCGCCACGAGCTCGCACGGCCGCAGGGCCCGCCTAGCCGCGCCCCCGACGCGGCCGCCGCATCCATCGTAGCGCCCTCCTTGCTGCGCCTGCCGCGCCGCGAGCCCCCCGGCCGTGCCTCCCATGGTCCAGCCTGACGCCGGACGCCCTGACCAACCGCACGTGGGCCAGCGGGCAGGCGCAGGCGCGTAGCGCAACTAGCCACCCGCTGCCGGTCGCCCAACGCGGCGCCGCCCCACAGCGGCCCGCCGGCCTCCGAGATTTGGAAGGACGAGGACCAGATGAGAGCCGCCGCCTGCCACCGTACGCCGGCCACCGCACGTCCGCGCCCGAGCGCCGCACGGACGAAGCCCCCGCACCGCGCGTCGCATGCCAAGCCCCACGGCCCTCACGTGCCCCCGCACCGCGCGCCACACGCCGCCAACGCCGCCGCCGCCGGATGCCCCCGACGCCCCGGTCGATGCAGCCAGCCCGTGAGAAAGGCACAGTTTCCTTATGGAGGCTGAATATAAGGATAAGGGGCAATTTGGTCTTTTTGCCTTTGTTTTTTTTCAGATTTTGAATTTTTTTAATTCATTTATTCCATGACCATCTGACGGCATCCAAACCAGGGGCAAACGGATGATTCAATTCAAAATAGCAAGGGCAAAATCACAAAGTTGAAAAAACAAGGGCAAAATCACAATTGTACTCCTGCATAAGGACAAGAACACCATTTTCCCTTCTTTTTTTTCTCTTTTCTCATGCTTTTTAGCATGTATTTTTTCTCTCATGCTCTTTGGCATGCATTTTTTTTTGTATATGGCCCATATTTCTTTTTGGCAAAGAAATATTGTATTAGAGAGAGCCATGATATGTGGATGGAGTATCTTTATTTGGTAGACGAATGGCATGTTTTTGCGTAACTCGCAGTGTAAGAGTCAGCATATTATTTTTGGAGTGTACGTGAATCTTGATCATGGGTGCATGACGAGAATCTCACATGGGTCACAACAATTTGACAAAGCTCAACATGATAACAAGTAGCATATGACTTTGGTAGGACACATCATCATTGAGGAACTTTTCATTTTAGCATTTTTGAATAAAACTCCGGATGTTAAGTTTCTCTTAGAACAAATTCACACCAAATTACATTGTACCATATCATAACTTGCAACAACTTAGACAAGGATCATGCGTTTGCAGCCCACTAGTTTCAAGTTTTTAGGATGAGACATTTTTAGCCAACAAACTTAAATTTTGATAAATACTAAGTTATAATCTAGGTACAGAAGAAATATAAGACAGAGCAACTTTTCATCATTTCAACAAGGAGGAACTAAACATTCTTACTATACATATGTGGAGTGGAATAAATATTTTTGTTCTTTATATCATATTTCATTTTTTTATAAATGCAAGATAATAAAAATAAACATGAATGCACGATACAAGTCACCTCTACAGTAGGGGTCCTCCCCTAAGCTAGCTCATGACCTACGGTCTGGGGTTATACCCCTGCGACCGCCAGTAGCCGTTTTGAGTGCGCCGGAAGGTTTTCTCCTTTGTGGTGACGCAGAGTAATGACAAGACAAATAATACTCGAGTGCAGGTTTATGTTATTGAGAAAACAATGTAGCCATCTCAAGCATTTGCCTTGCATTCTCGTTATATATTTTAGTAACTGGAGAATGATATATTTGGGGTTTTGAGAATGTTAATGCAAAAATTTAAACACGCAATTTGAAATTTAAAACTTAAATAAGCTTTCCAATTAAATATATGATAACTACCGATTTACCTTCGGCAAGGGCTCACCATTTAAAGTCCGCTGAGCAGGACTTTTCTCCTTCAATTGTTTGTAGCCGCTGCATTTGCAGTTTCAAGAAAATTCTCAGGTTGCTCCGGGATTTTCCCCGAATTGTTGACAGGTATAGCAGCAGCTATTTGAGCTAATTGGGTTTCTATCATTTTATTAAAACTTAATTCATTCTTAACTAAGGAGGTTAAACCTTCTATTTTTGAATTTATATTTTCTAGCATTTTGTCATTAGAAGCAAGCTTCTTTGTGAGATTTTTGTTTATTTTAGCTTGCCCTAAAACTAAATCTTTCAAGGAGGGTTGGTTTGAATTGTAATTTGAGTTAAAGTTTGAATTACCTCCTTGATATTGGGGGCGCGACTGGTTGTTCCACCCCTGACCTCCCTGCAGACGGAATCCATTGTTCATGTAGAATGCTTCGTCACAGGTCTCGGAGCAGTCATTCCCCGAGTGTCCGGCGTTACTACAAACTTCGCATGTCATATACGAGTCTAGGGCTTTATTGGTGCCATGCATTTCTTCTTTCTTAGTGGCACGTTCATCCAGTCTCTTCATTAGGAGGTCTAGCTTGGCAGCAAGCATATCCGTCTCCTTCACTGTATGCAAGCCCTTTTGATTTGGAGCCTGTCTTCGCTCCAACCCTAGTTGGACACCATCTTCTCTATCAGAGCTGTAGCCCCATTGATCGTTAGTGAGAGGAAGGCGCCTCCGGCAGCAGCATCGACGTGTGCTCTTGAAATGGGGGTTAACCCATTGTAAAAATTATGGAGTATGAGCCAGTTCTCCATCCCGTGGTGTGTGCAGGCAAGGATGTATTCTTGTAGCCTCTCCCGCGCTTCGTGGATGGACTCCGATGCGTTTTGCTGAAAGTTTGAAATTCTCCCACTAAGGGCATTGGTTTTGGCCGTTGGGAAGAACTTTGCAAGGAACGCCGTGGAGCACTTGGCCCATGTGTCAACAGTTTCCTGGTCCTTGTAGAACCATTGTTTCGCTTTCCCCAGGAGGGAAAACAGAAATAGACGGAGTCTGATGATCTCTGATGCGACATCCTTTATAACGACGGTGTCGCACAGCTCGAGGAAGTGGTGGAGATGCGCGTTGGCGTCCTCACTAGGCAATCCACAGAATGGATTTGCCTGCACCATCATGATAAGGCCAGTTTTGAGCTCAAAGTTTGTGTTACCCATGTCGACAGCGGGCCCAACGGGCACGTTGGCAACAGCGGGGATGGAATACTCGCGGAGCGTCTCTAGACCATGGTGTTTGGTGCAGGTGGTGCTGGGTTGACAGGTTTGTTTGCCGGTAGAGTGTCGGAAGGTAGGACGAGACGGTGTCGGTCTTCCTTAGGAGTGACTCCATATTCTCGATGAAGTTTGTCGTCAAGATGAAACCAGTCATACACTATCCTGTTTTCATCTACAACAAGAGAAAACAGCAAGATTAGCCTGCATGAGCAATGACTACTACACATGCATATTATCATGATCATGTCCTAATAGATTCTATTAACTAGTGCCTTCCCCGACAACGGTGCCAGAAATGCTTGTTGGTATTTCTTAACGCATAAAGAAATAATCTTCAATCAAACGGATATACCGTTGTAGCATTTCACCCGAAAGTATTTAGGGTATCGTTAATTTATATTTTTCCAAAGGAAGGCATGGTGTAAAAGTATCTATTTGATGCATAAACAAGATGACATGACTGTATAAAAGACCAATGTTCATAATAGGGGTAAGCCAGGATAAATATTGGGATAGTGTGACCCACACTCAAGCCAATCTCAAGGATAAAGTGAAAAGAAAGAATAAAGAATAAAAGAATATTCCTAAACTTGAGCAAGCTTTTCCTAAAGTGGTTATGCTAAGATTAGCATATGATCATACAAATACATGGTTAAGACTTAGGTCTAAACATATAGATGGACGTGGAGACCCCTGAGCACTGGTCTGCCAGCAAGCTAGAAAGGCATTTACGAACTCCTACACTGTACCCGAACGTGGGGGATTACAAGGGACGGACATGGCTGTCACCACCTACCGCCTACCCCTCAACCGTCGAGCACCGTCATATCCGAAGGTTCCCGTGTACCCAAGCACCATGCCTATGTACAAAGAAACTACCCAAATTACCCTAGGACTCTGACCCTACGGATTGACAAGCATAGAACTTGGGCACACCAGAAGGCACAACGAACCGCCATCTCAACTTAGGTATTAGTCTAACCAGACATGTTGTATGAATAATTAAGCATAAAGTTTCATATGCTAAACAATTAACATAAGAACTTTGCTCTAGTTCTATAGCATAAGTAGTTTGATAAAATGAGAGCAAGAACACAGAGAAATTCTTCATATTCATACCAAAGATCTCCAAGGTGTTCAAGCTCTCCAACAAAACCTTGCCTAGCTCCAAAAGACTACTAAAAGGGTAACAAGTGGGAGGAGAGGCTCTTGAGTCAGGTGCGTGTGTTAGTGGCCTCCCCTACCCTATTTATACTAAGCTATAGGCGGTTTGGGGTAGAATATTCCGTGGAATCAACGCAAACTGCCCTCCTTGGCCATTATTGAACCGCCATGCACCGAGTGGGGCAGAGTGGCAGAGTCAGGGGGTGGCCTGGTGCGGTCGCCCCTAGCTAGCGCGTCCCCCCGACTGCCTTCGGCTCACGGGCTGCTGTCTAGTCTTGGGCTGCATCCATGTGCGCTTGAGGCCTAGAATGTCCAGGTAGGTGGGCTTTTCCTTGTTTCCTTGCTTGAGTCAGCTTTATGCTTTGTTGGTTTGCGCACTTTTGATCACATTCTCCACATTTTTTATCAAAATACTCTGCAAGGCACTTTTTCTCCAAGACATGTGGAAATGTGTCAATATGAAAAACATATGTGTGTAATCATGCTAGTTTCTCCTCTTAATTGGCGGTCAAATATGGTCAATAAGGACCGCCAACAGTCTTCAACATTTGAACATTTCCCATGGTTTATGTAGGTGTGTAGCAAAACATTGCTTGTGGCCAAAATACAAACATGTAGCCTTCTTGGACCCCAAGCGAGTCAATGAGAAAATATGTGGAGGCATTCATGGATGTGACGTGGAAGATCTGACAACACGTTTGATTGAGGTTTTCGAACAGTTTGTGATGCATAACAAAATGAACATACTTATAACCTACAACTGCGAGTATGTGTTCTCGGCTCTTATTTTTGTGCTTCTTTTTTTTAGTTAAGATTATTCGTTAACTAGGACTTTGTGATTGCTGCAACCATTTCGTCTTCATCGATATCAATATTCCTAAAAATCGTATCGAGGTGTGGGACTCGAAGAAAAAGCCACTTTCTCACATCAATCCCCTAGTCAAAGTGTTGAATAAGTAAGTGAACCTAACAACATATTATTTTTTGATTACACATAGCAAATTCTAATGTTGCCCCTTTTCACACTTTATAATGTGGCACAGTGTCTAGGCAAGAATGATCAGGGGGAGGAAGGTCCCATTCCAGGTTGCAGAAATGGGAATGAAGACCCTACAGTAGCCGGTGGGAAACAACGAATGCGGGTTCTACGTAATGTGGGCAATGTTCTACTACCTTGGTGGGAGATCGCATAAGGTAGATGCATTGGTGTGTATACTTCCCATTTCATTTATATCAATTAATTCATCAAAATGACCTACTGTTTTGTCTTACATTTGTGCCTTTCGATATCTTTTTTGAACGACAGCGCAACAAATTTGAGCACGAAAGACTGTTAGACATGGAGATCAGAGGATTGTCAGAGGAGTTAGCATCCTTCATCTTGTCCCAATGCTTGGAAAAAGAAGAAACATTCTCCATTGCACAGTCCAAGAAGTACAAGGCACAGTATGGGCCAGAGCGGCTCACTAGACTATTATAATTTTGAGATCTTGATAAGTACATTTGAACTGTAACTGTAACATGTGTAATATTTAATGTTGAATGATTTGTCGTCTACGTAGCAAATTCATAGCGAAACCGGATTGCACAAAAAAACAATAAAATAAATTACAAAATAATAAAATGCAAAAAAGAGATCACTGCCGGTTAGCAAAAAACCGACAGTGATGGCAGACACAACACTGCTGGCTAGAGTTAAAAACTGGCAGTGTTGGTCGAGGGAACACTGCCGGTTTGTAGCTCAAGCCAGCAGTGTTCTCTTGACTAACACTGTCGGTTTGTGACACAAACCGGCAGTGATGGAAAAGAGGACACCGCCGGCTTAAGCCAAGAACCGACAGTGTTGGTCAAGAGAACACGACAGTGTTGGTGAAGGGAACACTGCCGGTTTGATAAAAAACCAGCAGTGTTGGTCAAGAGAACGCTGCCGGCTCGTGTAAAGAACCGGCAGTGTTGGCTCAATTGGACATTACCGGGTTGTGTCACAAACCGGCAGTGACATTTCCTATCACTGCGGTTTATTAGAACCGGCACTGATGTGTACATCCATCACTGCCGGTTTGGTTGTGCCGGTTCAAACTCCGGTAGTGAAGGGTGGTTTTGAACCGACACTAATGTTAAGCTCTGGGGTAGTGACTTGAAGCATCATTATTCGATCGCCAAGCACCTCCTTGTGGTCAGTTACTTATTTTCACAATATTTTACACTGTGAGAAAAATCTAACCACTTGTCACAGGCAGAGATGGTTCTAGTTCTGTTTCAATTATTTATTATAGCATAGTGCCGCTTCACACGCTAGACAATTTAGACTAATTGAATCTTAGAGTATGGGTGCAGTTTCATAGTCTGAATAATTAATTACATCAACTTGTTGATAGGGTGGCAGGTAATGTGGAGCGTCACATGAACACGATTTATTTGGGCGGTTTGTATGACTGGTTGCTTCCAGAATTTTTTTTTTCAAAAATAAGAAGGATACGCAAAATAGAAAATTTTTAATGTACTGACAAGTCCAATAACTTAGCACCTTGGTAGAATATCATAAGTCACGTAATTTTTCTAGAGAATATGCCCTTGCATTGTCAAGAATTCCAGCCTTTGACTATAGCATCACCCAAGCCTTTCTACAACTGTGGTATATGGTACCTCTCAATCGGAGGTCGTCTTAATTTTCTAACTTTTTAATGTAAAAATGTGAGAACTTAAAAGATAAATTTGGTCTCCTAGACGATCTAAAATAAAAGAATTGATCAACAATAAAGATTTAGGTTTCAACCAGCTATGCAATTCCGATATAAGGCTTGCCTCATCGAACTTAATCTGGAAAAGTTTCGTATTTATTTGCATGGCACCATTTGTAGGAGCAGTCCGCTTTGCCCACCATCGCCGAAAACCGATTTCTGGACATGGATGGCAATACCTGCAGAACCTAAAATTAGAGACATGTCCATGGGTTGTCTGTGTTAACAGCCATGGCACAAAATCTATTTTCAGACTTTGGTTGGTATGGCGGCGAACCTTGGAGCGTAGAAAATATGGAGGAGAGGGAAAGGTTCGAGGTTTGGAGTCTCGGCGTCGAGAGGGCGGCGCCGTGGTGGCTTCTGCGAAGGAGAACAGGAAGAGGGCAACACAGATGACGGGAAACAGGGGCTGGGCGCCCAAGGGAGGCAATAGTCTCAATCCCAGGCTAATCTCCTTTCATCTCACGGTTTAGAGCCTTATAGGCCAGATTACAATCCATAACCAATCTCTCCTAATTCTCCTCCTTAAACTACTGCAAATATCTAACAGACTCCCTGGACTTAGCCACTATTATGACTCCTCCTCTCATAGGTCCTACCGACCATAACATCTCTCCCCTCCTTCGAAAAGAGCTCGTCCTCGAGCTGAAATGACGGATGAGCTGCGCGGAAATCATCAACTGGTTCCCATGTTGCTTCTGAAGCTGGCATATCAGCCCACTGGACCAACACGTGCCAGGTTCCACGACGAAGACTGGAACGGAGCACACGATCAGGCCGAAGCAGAGGACGACCGTGCCGAAGAGGAGGCAGCGATGGCACCGTCGACGGAGGAGGCCCTCGGAAAGGCTTGAGCACGCCAACATGGAAGACATCATGAATGCGCGCGCCTTGCGGAAGTTGGAGCCGGTATGCCACTTCCCCCACGCGCTCCAGCACTTGGTACGGGCCGGCGTACTTGGGAGCAAGCTTTCCACGCCTGCCCGGCGCGAGGGACTGAGTAGGGCGGTTAAGAAGGCGGAGCCACACCCAGTCCCCCACTTGGAACTCCAGCCGGCGATGATTGGCGTCGTAGTACTTGCGGGCATGCTCCTAGGCCTGCAGAAGGCAAGCACGAACCTCGGCAATAAACTCATCGCGGTCAGAGAGGATAGAGTCCACGACATCAGTTTGGGCGCGACCAGGAGCATACGGCAGCAGCTCTGGAGGAGTGCAGCCATACACCACGACGAACGGCGATGTGCGGAGAGCTGAGTGTTAGGCGGTGTTGTAGCAAAACTCCGCCCACGGCAGCCAGTCCAGCCAATCCCTGGGCCGATCTCCAGTAAGACACCTCAGATACATGGTGATGGTCTTGTTCACCGCCTTGGACTGCCCATCCGTCTGGGGGTGGAAGGCAGTACTCATGCGCAACTGGACGCCCGCCTGGCGAAACAGATCCCGCCAAACTTGGCCGGTGAACACGGGATCGCGATCGCTCACGATGGAATCCGGGAACCCGTGCAGGCAGACGATATCGTGGAAGAAAGCGCGGGCGACGGACGTCGCGGTGTACGGGTGCCCTAGCGGGATGAAATGGGCGTACTTCGAGAACCTGTCAACCACGGTTAGAATAACACTTTTGCCGTGTACCTTGGGAAGAGCCTCGATGAAATCCATGGCTATGTCTGCCCAAACACGAGACGGCACCGGCAGCGGCTGGAGGAGCCCCGCCGGGTGCAAGGTCTCTATTTTGTTGTGCTGGCAGACGACACAGGTGGAGACGAAATTCCGAACGACATGGCGGTCGTGCTCGATGAAGAACTCAGTTCGGAGTCGCTGCAGCGTCTTCTGGATGCCCTCATGGGCGCCTGTATGTGCCTGCTGCAGCACGTCCTCCAGGACAGCAGAGGCCGAGGGAATGAAGACACGGCCCTTGTGGATGAGGAGGCCGTCCTTCACGCACCAATCAGCGCCCTGTGCGCCAGCCGTGACCACGTCCCGGCGGTCACGGAGCTCCTGCGACGACTCTAGCTCTTGTCGAAGAACATCGAAGAGATGGAAGGTGGGCACCGACACCATGGCGAGGGCTGGAGCTGGAGCCGGAAGCGCAGCCAGCAGCGGAGCATCACCATCGCGTCGTGACAGGGCGTCGGCGACCACGTTGAACCGTCCCGGGCGGTACTCGACGTGGAAGTCATATCCGAATAGCTTACTTATCCATTGGTGTTGCGGGATCGTGGACAGCCGTTGGTCGAGCATGAACTTCAGGGCATAATGATTTGTGCGGACGACGAAAACACGGCCCCATAGGTACGGGCGCCAATGCCGCACCGCCTAGACGAGTCCGATCAGCTCGCGTTCGTATGCAGCCACTTTGAGATGGCGAGCTGCGAAGGGGCGGCTGAAGAACACAATAGGGCCGGCGCCTTGGTGAAGCACTGCACCGAACCCGGAGCCCGACGCATCACAATCGACCGTGAACACGCTGCTGAAATCCGGCAAGTGAAGCACCGGCGCGGAGGACAGGGCCTCCTTGAGCGCCGAGAAGGCCTTTGCTGCGTCGTCGGACCAGCTGAAGCCTTCCTTGCGCAGCAGGCTGGTGAGTGGTGCAGCGAGGATGCCGTAGTCCTTGACGAAACGCCGGTAGTAGCCCGCTAGACCGAGAAACCCACGCAGGCCATGGGCTGACCGCGGCTGCGGCCAGGACTAGACTGCTACAACCTTGGAAGCGTCCATGGCCACGCCATCCGGTGATATGACATGCCCCAGGTAGTGTACTGATGCAGCAGCGAAGGAGCATTTGGAACGCTTCAGATGTAGCTGGTGCTCATAAAGGATGTCGAGGACGGCGCGCAGATGCTGTAGGTGCTCTGTCCGTGTGGCGCTGTAAATCAGGATATCATCAAAGAACACTAGGACACAGCGACGGAGGAACGGCTTGAGAACAAAATTCATGAGGGCTTGGAATGTTGATGGCGCATTGGACAACCCAAAGGGCATGACTAGGAACTCGAAATGGCCCTGGTGCGTGCGGAATGCCGTCTTGGCAACATCAGCGGGGTGCACCCGCACCTGGTGATAACCGGAGCGTAGGTCGAGCTTCGAGAAGAATTTGGACCCATGCAGCTCGTCCAGCAGCTCCTCCACCACGGGTATAGGGAACTTATCCTTAATCGTCACTGCGTTCAGGGCGCGGTAATCGACACAGAGCCTCCAGGAGCCGTCATGCTTTTTGACAAGCAGGACTGGTGCTGAGAACGGGGAGGTGCTGGCCCTGATGGTCCCTTGCCGAAGCATCTCATCACATTGCTTCTCCAACTCATCTTTTTGAAGCTGTGGGTAACGGTAGGGCCGAACAGCAACAGGATCAACAGCCGGCTTGAGATGGATGCGGTGGTCACAAGGTCGAGCAGGAGGGAGACCGATCGGGGCTGCGAACACATCTGCATAAGCATTGAGCAGACGCTCCAGCAGCATGGGTTCCGTCCCCTTGGCCGGGAAGAGCTGACCGGCGTGCAAACGGCCTGTCGGAGGAATGTCAGAGCGCGTCGATCCAATGCCTTTCCACAGGACGCGGTGCCCCTGGTGAGTGAACACCATGCAAAGGTCATCGAAGTCCCAGAGTATGGGTCCAAGGGTGCGAAGCCACGTGATCCCGAGGACCATGTCATAGCAGTCCAGCGGAATGGCAAAGCAATCCACGGAGAAGAACTCCTCGCCGATCTTGATGGCGACGTCGCGCGCCAGGCCACGGCAAGCCACGCGGTCGCCATTGGCAACCACTACGTGGGCGCCACTGCTGTCGTGGAAGTGGAGTCCGACGCGGTGCGCAGCGTTCATGCTGACGAAGTTGTGCGTGGAACCGGAGTCGAGTAATGTTGTGAGCTCGTGGTCGCCAACCTGGACACGCAGCTGCATCATGTCCGCCGTGCGTATGCCGGTGATCGCGGACAGGGAGATCAAAGGGGCATCCGGATCGAACGGAGGGTGCCCCTGGTCCTGGATGGCCGGAGCAGCAGGATCATCTTCAGCCGGCTCCTCCTCAATGAAGTCTGCAACTTCAAGGTAGAATAGGCGGGCGCACTTATGGCCGCGAACATAAGGCTCATCACAGTTATAGCAGAGCCCTTGCTTGCGCCGCTCCGCCATGGCCTCCGGGGACAAGCGTTTGAAAGTGCGAGTCGGCTGGAGAGGCGAAGACGATGACGTTGAAGCTGATTGCGGAGTCGGAGCCGACGCGGTCTGATTGCCCGCAAACCGGCGCGGCGCTCGTGGGGGGCGCCGGAAGAGCCAGCAGGGCTGACGAGTTGCGCCGCTCATATGCGCATGCGAGACGCAGAGCGCGCTGTAGGTCTTGGGGCTCTTGGAGTTCGACATCAGCGCGGATTTGCTCTAGGAGGCCACCGGTGAACAGCTGCGCTTTCTGCAGCGGTGTGAGAGCACCAGCGTGCGCTGCCCGGGCCTGGAACAGCTCCGCGTAGGCCTCCACCGTGGAGGTGAAGGGGAGGCACGCCAGCTTGGACAGGTGGTTGGTGCTGAAGGGAGGGCCGAACCGCTGCTGACAGAGCTGTTTGAACGGCTCCCACTCTGGGCGTCCCGAATCACGTTCCAGGTCCAGGTACCACTGCTTGGCCGTCCCCTTGAGGTGGTAAGACGCAAACCAGACACGATCTGACGGCCGAGTTTGATATCCATGGAAGAATTGTTCGCAGGTCGTCAGCCAGCCGAGAGGATCCTCGGTACCTTCATAGATGGGTAGGGACAGCTTGGGAAACCGGGGAGTGAATGCGGTGTCATGGCCAGCCGGCGTGTGGAAAAGGTACGGGGCTGATTGGATGGGGACGGTGGTGGACGGTGAAGCCCTGGATCCGTTGATGATGGACGAGAGGGATGGGACAGGTGATGGGGAGTGCGGAAAGCTGATTTGGGTGATGGGCACGCCTGTGGATGGGGGTGGGCACGGTGGCGGCAATTGGGGTTGCGAGCGCTGCGGCTGGAACGGGATGTGATATGGCGAAGTGGTGCCGAGCGCGGAGATGACCGGCTCGGGTGCCGGCGGAGCCGGGATGCCACCGTATCCAGGCATGCCGTACAGCGGCAAGGGCAGCGAGGGGACGGGACTGCGATCCTCCAGCGCAGTCACGCGCAGTGCCAGGGCCCCTAGTTGATGCTGCATCCCATAGATGGCGGCCGTAAGTTGATTGAAGGCCTCCTGCGGCGTTTGCGGTGGCGGCGGCTGGGAGTAAGCCAGCGGGAGGGTGGGGATGATCGGCTGTGGGGTGGTGGTGGCGGCGAGCGGCTGTGTGGTGTTGGCTATGGCGGCGGTGGTGGTGGGTGGTGGTGCTGTAGTAGATGCGATGGCGGCGGCTGCAGTGGTGGTGGGCAGAGAGGGTGGCTGTGAGGAGAAAGACATGGTCTCTGATACCAGGTTGGTATGGCGGCAAACCTTGGAGCGTAGAAAATATGGAGGAGAGGGAAAGGTTCGAGGTTTGGAGTCTCGGCGTCGAGAGGGCGGCGCCGTGGTGGCTTCTGCGAAGGAGAACAGGAAGAGGGCAACACAGATGACGGGAAACAGGGGCTGGGCGCCCAAGGGAGGCAATAGTCTCAATCCCAGGCTAATCTCCTTTCATCTCACGGTTTAGAGCCTTATAGGCCAGATTACAATCCATAACCAATCTCTCCTAATTCTCCTCCTTAAACTACTGCAAATATCTAACAGACTCCCTGGACTTAGCCACTATTACGACTCCTCCTCTCATAGGTCCTACCGACCATAACATTGGTCCATTAGCTGGGCCCTCTAAAACCATTCATAGGTTTGCCTAGCAACTGCATCTTAAAAAGCTACCCGCCTCCAAATTGTCATTTGTATACCGGTGCAGGTACGCAAAATAAGTGTACTTTGTTCAACTATAGATGGCCGCTACAGGTGCTGGGGAGCTATAAGGACATCAGTTAGCATCCAAACACATACCATGACATCGTCGTCCACAAATAAACATGTCGGTGGAAGTTTCAATACTAAATGACTTGTCTTATATATAGTCTAAGTCAATGTAAACACAAGGGTTCTTATTATACATAAGTAGTGGTAGATAGCCAAGAATAATAATATAAACTTGAAGATAAGAAGAAAATATTTCTTCTAACTTTGGCATGTCATATCGTATGATGCAGTCACCTGGATGTTTCTTAAGACAATCCAAATATCCCATCAGTATTTGGGAATCTGGTAGCACCTTTAAAACTCCTTGTGGTTCACACGAGTACCTCGCAAGTGACATGCACCATGGTTGGGGCATGGAAAATCAAATGTGCATAGACAAAGGGAGAATGTTCAAATCACAAAGCATCTGTGTATTGTAGTTTATTCCTTAAATGCAAATATTCGATGGAATAGGCTGAGCCACCTTATTTGCATCCATACATTAAGCTTTGGTACTAACTTAATCATGTTATTCACCTTCTAAGAATCAGATGCTACTGGTATGATAAGAAAAAAACACTTTTTTAGATAAGAAATCCACTTGAAGGTGCATTAGTTGATCGCCAAGCACCTCCTTGTGGTCAGTTACCTATTTTCACAATATTTTACACTGAGAAAAATTTAACCACTTGTCACATGCAGAGATGGTCCTAGATTTGTTTCAATGATTTATTATAGCATAGTGGCGCTTCACACGCAATATGATTTAGACTAATTGAATCTTGGAGTATGGGTGCAGTTTCATAATCTGAATATTTGATTATATATATCAACTTGTTAGGGTGGTAGGTATTGTGGAGCATCAGACGAACATGATTTATTTGGGCGGTTTGTACGACTGGTTGCTTAATCTAGAAATTATTTTTCGAAAAATAAGAAGCATGCGCAAAATAGAAATTTTTTAATGTAGTGACAAGTCCAATAACTTAGCACCTTGGTAGAAAATCATGAGTCACGTGATTTTTTTTGAGAATACGCACACCCATTTGCGTTCTCGAGAATTCCAGTCTGTGACTATAGCATCACCCAAGCCTTTCTAAACTTTGCTATATGGTACGACTCCATCAGAGGTTGGTTTAAATTTCCAACTTTTTAATGTAAAAATGTGAGAACTGAAAAGATAAATTTGGTCTCCAAGACGATCTAAAATAAGAGAATTGATCAATAACAAAGATTTAGGTTTCAACGAGCTCCGCAATTCCGGTAAAAGGTATGCCCCATCGAACTTAATCTGGAAAAGTTCCGTATTTATTTGCATGGCACCATTTGTAGGAGCGGTCGCTTTGCCCACCTTCGCCGAAAACTGATTTCTGGACTTGGTTGGCAATACTCATTGGCCCTAAAAATAGAGACATGTCCTTCCTTGTCATTTAGGAGGGGGCCGACAACGTGGCAACCACCCCCTAGCACTGTTGCTAGGGTCTGGCGCTTGACCGTAAGGGCCTAGCTACTGTCATGCCTCCTCCTCCTGGTGAGCCTTCTCAAGGCTTTCTTGGCATGCAAGATGCCTTCCCTACCCGAAGGGGCTAACTAGTGGTCCTGGAGTCGTCTGCCCCTTAGTCCTTGGGGAAGTCCCTTCCCCAGATGCGTCACGCCCATTGCGTGACCCTACCGAGGGAGTGGTAGATGGTGCCTCGCAGCTATTGAACAGGCAGACGGTGGAGCATTTCTATAGCGGTCAGGCTCTGGGCGCTTAACAGATTCCTGAGCCGGCTTCTGGTCATGGCTTGGGACGTCAGTTGCTACCAGTGCAAGGGCCTAGGCGGTCGCTTGGGCGAAGGTGAGGCTCGAGCTCCCTTGTTTGGTAACCTGGGGCTCTGGCCAAGTCCCCGAGCCCCAAGCGACGGTTGAGGTTGTGCTCAGGCTCCTCCCGACTCCTCCAGAGGGTACGCACGAGCGTACCCAATGGTATAGCCCCTAGCCCCCGAGCGATTTGTATGATTGGTCAGGGGATCTGTCAATCAGCTTTCTCTTTCCGGGGACTTAACATACCCCTATGTTAGACTCTCTTTAGGAGCCCCCGAGCCCTTCGTGGCCTCCTGAGCCACATTCGGGATGGCGACGAGGGGTTGTGCCCGATCTAGTCAAATGAGTCAGTCAAGGTGTGGCGAGCTCTGGCAGTCTTCGGTCGGACGCCCCTCTAGGGGCACTGGGGTCATTGTGCATGGCCTCTGGGACGGGCAATGTTGTGGCGAGCATGGTGACGAGAGTCAGACATAAGGGTACGCCGAGTCCCTGGGAGAAAGACTCCTGACCAAGAGACCCCCCGATCGACCTCTCCTAGATCGCTCGGGGGCTATACCCATCGGGTATGCTAGCGCGTACCCTCCGGCTGAGGATCTGGCAGAGCCTGAGCACACCCTTGGCCTCTACTCAGGTCTCAGGGGATCGCTAGAACCCCAGGCTCCCGACTGACGGCAGCCCGAGCCTGATCCCCGACTCGACCCTAGCCCGAGCCAGTGCCTAGGTAGGAATCCTATGCCCCGAGCATCAACCTGCCTGTCAAGCGTCCAAGGCTTGGGGGGCTCCCCGGCATCGCCCCGACCGATGGGCGCACGACGCTGTTACTGATAGGGTCACGCAGGCGGTGTGACACAAGAGGACAAATCCCTCCTTAGTCTCTTGTGCGCGGGGGCTCCCGGGCCTACTCGCCAGCCTCCCGAACCAGACGCCTTCACCGCAAGGAAGCCTTGAGAAGGCTCACCCGGTGGAGGCCAGTCCAAGCAGACAGCCCCTAACGGTCAGAGCGTCAGGGCCAGTCGAGCCAAGCGGCGCCCAAGGCTCCCTCGACTCCACGACAATGCCAAGGTCCATCCACGCCGCAGCAGTGCCCTCCTGGACTTCGGCACAGGTAGGCTATAGATTGAAACCCTGAACCGCCTTCTACCTGACCTTCCTCGAGATATAAGGGGGAGGTCAGCTCCTAGAGAGGGGGGAGGTCGAACTCACAGAACAGACCAGAGCATTCTGAGCCCCGCTAAGCGCAGAGCAAGCCGAAAGCAAAGACCTAGCGTTCCTACCCCCGACAACCTAGCAAGAGAGAGAAGCGTTCTTCTTCCTCGCCGGGGAAGTAACCACACCACCGATGAGCCTTAGGATAGCACCAAGAGATCCCCTTCCAAATCTCTTTCTCTTTTGTTGTAACCCCCGATTTGGGTGCTCTCGAATACAAAGAACAACCACTGCTGGACGTAGGGCTCCGATAGCCTGAACCAGGATACATCGCCGTGTCTTCTAATGTGTTCTTGAGTCCACCCGAGCCATTGGAGACCCACACTCAGTGACACCCGACAAACAACGATGCCTGCCGTGGCATCTACCCCGCGACACATAGTTTAGGTAAGACTTGAGTGAGGGCCCAGCAGACTCGTCGGGGGTCGCTGGTTCTGAACCATAATGAGGCGCTGCTTACCTTGGACTGCTGTGGGTCGAGCGATTGGGTTTTGGAGCCTTGGCTCGATGCTAGTCTATCACTTGGCTTCCCACGCCCATCTTAGCGCTTGGTGACAGGCCCTCTTGGCTTGGGGCGCACATCTCAATGGCCGGGAGAACTCTGCACGCCCGAGCTTTGGAGGCCCTCGGTGGGCCCATCGGCTAGCGTGCTCATTGCTCTTGATTCTTCATGCCAATAAGGGCGCGTTTAGTTCTCAAAATTTTTTGGGTTTGGCTACTGTTAGGTTACTGTAGCACTTTCGTTTGTATTTAGTAATTAGTATCTAATTATGGACTAATTAGGTTCGAAAGTTTCGTCTCATGATTTCTTACCTAACTGTATAATTAGTTTTATTTTTCGTCTATATTTATTACTCCATGCATGTGTCGAAAGATTCGATGTGACACTTTAGGGCGAAAAATTTTTAGAATCTAAACAGGGCCTAAGCGGTCATGAGGCATTCATTGGTCGAGCCATCAAACTCCTGGTGGAGGGGGCTGGCGCAGCCCCCGAGTGTGTCCTAGGGCTGATCTATTAGCGGGCGGGGCGGTTTCTCCATGTGCGCCCTTCCCGTTGATGCTCGGTGTACTTTTTAGACTTTCCTTGGCTGCTGCACTAGTAGGAGGATTTAGCGTGCTCGGTGCCCCGTGCTCCATGAGGGGTGATCTGCCACACCACACGGTGGTGATCCAAGGGCCAAGAAACCATAGCGTTTCGAACTTGAGGATCTTGGTCATTGGCCCCACGCGGAGAGCTCGGGGGAGTGCGGCTCCTCGAATCCCACGCCGAGGAGGGCGCATGGAAGGAGGTGTGACTTTGTCACGTGGTGGCGTGGTCTACATAGTGAGATGTGACCAGTCGTGAGCATTCCATCACGTCATGCCATTATGACATGCAGTTCTCCCCACACAACCATGGAGTGGTAGGGGCATCGGCCCTTGAGGACCGATGATCTCGTGGGGATCCTCCTTTGGTGAGAGATCGGACGGATGTCCCTGCCCTGGGTCTATTTGCCCTGAGCTATAAATAGCCCTGAGTGAGGGTGACCGGGGAATGATTCAAGCCTCTTTTCACCCCAAGCACAATGGAGGCCATGGGATGGAGCCCTTTGTGTAAGGGCGCGTTTAGACTGTCTCCAATAACGCGATCCATCCCTAGAATTGCGTCGCGCACAGTGTTTTAACCGCGAAAAACAAGCTTCAACGGAGTAGGCAAACACAGCACGCATTTTGCGTCGGAGGCGACGCGGAAGGCAAAAAAGTGTCCTCCCTCCGCGTCTTTGCGTCTCCGCCAGGCCCACCACCACGAGGAAGGGGACGACCGGAGTCAACATGGCGGCCTCGCGGCAGCTCCGCCTCGCCGCGGCCAGCATCGAGGGGGGCTCCGCATCGCCGTCCCAGATCCGCGCCGCGCCCCCACCGCCGACCCGGATCTGGGGAGGGCCACCATGGGCGGGTGCCTTGCCCGCTCGCAGGCGCTCGATGAGGGAGGCGCGCTGCAGCACCGTCGCCATGTCCGCCGCCACAGGAGGATGCGCGCCGCTGGTGCGGAGAGGAGCCGCCGGCCTTGGCTGCCTTGCCGGATCTAGACCCGCTCCCCCGCCGCCGGTGATGAGCAGCGTCGCGTGGGGGCGGAGGTGCTCGCTGGCGCTCGCCCAGCGCTCGCCGGATCTCACAGGGAGGGAACGCCGGAGGGAGGGAGGGGCGGAGGTGCTCGCTGGCGCTCGCCCAGCGCTCGCCAGATCTCGCAGGGAGGGAACGCCGGAGGGAGGCCGGGGCAGCGGAGAGGACCAGAGTCGGCGCAGGGGGAAGGGGGCGTGAAGACCGGGGCGGCTGTGGACGCCGTGGCAGCGTCGTTGGATCCGTCCGTAGGAAGCTTCGAGGTCGCGCTGTTGGAGATCGAAAGTTTTGGGTTCGCTACTTTTTACTGTACCGTGACCTAAACTCTGATATGGGTCTCTATTTTAGGTCCAGACGTTGGAGATAGTCTTAGATGCAAATTTTTTTGGGTTTTGGCTACTGTAGCATTTTCGTTTGTATTTGGCAATTAGTGTCTAATTATAGACTAATTAGGTTTGAAAGTTTCGTCTCGCGATTTCTCACCCAACTGTGCAATTAGTTTTTTTCGTCTACATTTAGTACTCCATACATGTGCCACAAGATTCGATGTAATGGGTACTGCGCAAAAAAATTTGGGAACTAAACATGCCTTAAGTCTTCGGGACACCGCAAAGTCCTTTGTGAGGTTGATGGGATTTTAGCATAGGTAGAGTGATGGCGAGCCGAAGAGGCAGGAGTAGATCCGTAGCAGTGTGTACGGTCGGCCACCTCCTGCTTCCTCATCACTGGGGCGGCTTATGGTAGCCTCCAGGTGCTCTCGCCTTAGCTCCATTATGAGGTTGGGGGGATTTCAGCAACTTATGGTTGCTCAAGAATCCCTCGGTCCTTCCCTTGGTGGGAGGAATGCTCGGGCGAGAGGGGCGCATCTCCGATCTGACGCCTGCTGTGTGACCCTACCGAGGGAGTGGACGATAGTGCCTCGTGGCCATTGAATGGGCAGATAGTGGAGCATCTCTGTAGCTGTCAGGCTCTAGGCGCCTGACAAATTCCTAAGCCAGCTTCTGGTTGTGCTCGGGGCGTCGTTGGTTGCCGCACAAGCGAGGCTCGGGTGGTCACTTGGTTGGAGGTCAGGCTCGGGCTCCCGTTGTTTGGTAACCTAGGGTTATGGCCGAGCCGCCGAGCCTCGAGCGACAGCTGAGGGCGTGCTCAAGCTCGTCCTGACTCCTTCGGAGGGTACGAGTGAGCGTACCCGATGGGTATAGCCCTTGAGCGATCTGTAGGATCGGAGGGGGAATCTGTCGATCCACTTCCTCTTTCCCCGGGACTTAACATACCCCTATTTATACCCTCGTCAGTATCCATATCCGAGGAGAGCAACAATTCAAATTGATGTACATCCAGCTGGGTAAACGCAAACACACACCTATATGCACACCGTTGGGTTTGTACGTGGCCACAGTTCCCGATCTCGCTGACTAAGGCTTGAACTGACATGGCCGCCATGGAGAATCCAACCCCACAGGCCATGTACCGGACAAGGTCCACTGTGAGTTACAGCTAGAGTTCTGTGCAACCCATCTACATCCTGAGGGGCGAGTGTAGAGGTTCAAAAATTTAGTTCAAGAAAGGTACATAGATTTGCCAACCCCATAAGAAGGTATGAGCTTTGTACTTTCAAACTTGGCCAAAGCACTAACTTCGATTGTGTCCTCAATTGATACACGCAGGACTAGTGCACTCAGAGCCTCGCTCTATTTCCCTATTCATAACCAACCATATTACTGCCCAGTCTCCATTTTAGTATCCGTCTCAAATCCATATGATAGCAATATTAGTGATAAGAATATAACCCTTATGGTCAGCAACAGTAGGTTACTCACTACCAAAAATTCCTAAGCGTGGCATCTACACGAATCCTGTCATACTAATAAGACTCATTGTTAAAGTATTTATGCAGGTGGGTTTCAACCAATTCCTCTAAACTTAATGCACAATACAACATAATAGATGTGCTTGAAAAATAATAGGTTATGAACCGGAGCTTGCCTGTTAACTTGTATTATACAAAGTTAGCATTCTTCAATTCTTCAAGACATGGTCACCATTAGACCTCTTCAGGTTTAACTCCAAAGACCTTTATTTGATCAATCAAGCACTATATATTGAACATATAGAATATGCAGTGATGCAATATGCTCAAGTGAAACATGCGTAAACAAAGGTGTTTTTTAAGATGAGTAAAACAAGTAATAGGCCGTTGTGGTATACTAGTGTAACTAATCGTCCTTATATTCTACTCTCGATTGCCCTCCCGTTGCCACACACTTGCGCATTAATTATTAAGTTCCTCATTTATTTAGTTGAATCAGCCAAGTAGGTTAATTAAGTTCAAGTTTACTTTAGCTTAATGTGATGTAATTGTCTTTATCTTATCTTATAGTTGATATAAGAAGCGTGGATGGCTTATTAGTAGCTTCAATTAACTGCTTTATGTGTATTATGAAGCTACAACCTTAATTATCCTAAATGTTTAGTTAATTGAATAATATAATCAGGTCACAAGTGTTATTATAAACAGGACGTATGGTACTGGTGCAGGGCAAGGCAATTTATACTACGTGCATATACTTTGGTACATGAAGAAACATTTGTTTTGATTAGATTTGATGTCAAATTGCTCAAGATTAGTTTACGGTTTAATAATTAGTTAAGACATCAGCCTATTCATGTCATAATAATAATTTATTTCTATTTAAAACTAACAACTTAGTAATAGAAATATTTATTTACTAAGTAAGGATAAAGTTTCAAAGACCCTAATATTGTATTTATTCTTTATCTATTTTTATAAGTAAACCAGAGTTACTTTATCCTTACAAAAAAAACACGGAAAGGATGACAACGACAAAAAACAGTTACGGGAAATCACCGTGGGGGTGGGGGCGCCACTTTCATCGAGACCCGCACGTACGGAACCCACCTAGAAACGGTAGAAGAAAAAAAAGAGAAAGCAGCGGGGTAGAAACAGAGACGGAAACAGAGAAAAAGAACGTGAATACAACAGGAACACGATGATTAGGTTGGACGAAAATCTAAAATTGACAGAAATTTTGCCTCTTTATTATTTGATATAAATAAGGTGTTCGTTTTTAGTTACAACATACATGTGATAGTGTGCATTTAGGAGACTTGGTTATAACAATGTATTTAGGTGAACCAATGTTTTTGAATCATGTGAATTCTAAATTAGAATTGCTTTCATTTTATTGACATTAAATAATATTTAAATTATTTTTCTCCAAAAATAAGTTTGACCTAGTTGAATAGTGTTTGACTTCTATATTATTATCATCATCACATATGCATAATTATTTTTCAAAGAAAAATTTGTATGCCCCAAACATGCTTATGCTAAGAGCATCTCCAACAGTTTCCACTAAAGCCTCCCAATCTAGAATTTTTGGCAAGAATGGAAAAACCCATATCCAACCGTTCTCAATCCCACCTCCCAATCTTTCGGCGCTTGGAAAAAATAAACCGATCGCACAGATATATCCGCGCGTCTACCACACGCGTATCCATTGGTCGATCTAAAGGTGGAAGGGTGTGGAAAAGAATAAAGAGTAGGAAAGAGTTTCCGTTGCAAATGAACAAGAAAGAAAGAATAAATAAAAGTGGTTAGGATAATTTAGAAATAGTATATGATTTTTGATGTTAAATTGTCTTCTATATTTGAGGAGTGGATTATTGGAAACTATTGGAGATGATCTTATTTATTCCTTTGACGAGTTGGAAAACACCATGATTTTGGGAAAAAACTATTGGGAACTCTAAGAGCATCTCTAGGAGTTTTGGGAACTCTAAGAGCATCTCCAGGAGTTCCCAATAAAATCTCTCAATCTAGGATTTTTGGCAAGAATAGAAAAAAATTCATCTCCAAGTGTTCCCAATCTCACCTCCCAATCTTTTGACACTCGGAAAAAAATCTACCATGCGCGTTGTTGGTCGGCCAATCTAAGAGCGTCTCGAAGAGTTCCCAAAATATATCTCGCAAGATCGTTGAGTTTTCTAAGTCACCAAAACTAATTGGGAGTAAAAAAGATGGGCTTCTCCAACAGTTTCTAAAAAAAATAATCCCAAAATATCAAAAATCTAAATCCGTATGAAACTTTCCAAGCGTTCAGTGGCAATTTTGTAATATCATCATCTTCTTCGTTAGAAGAAGCTACAGAAAAGCTTCCTGAGTGCCGGCGGTGGCGGTGGCAGTCGTGGGGAAGGCTGGTGTGGGGTCGGCCTTCTCGCGGTCGGCGGATACCGACGGCCTGCCGAAGGCGACGCGGACTCGAACTGGATCCGGCGACATAGCTCAGCAGCTGCCGTACCGGTCCCTGCAGCGCGGGCGTGACGAGGCCGACCACTACGGAGAGCAGGCGCAGACAGGTCCGTCTTCAGGGAGGTCGTGGAGTGGACGTGCTCCCTGATGAACTCTGCGGCCTCGCCGCCAGGACCGCTCGCCGTGAGGCTAAAATTCACGCCGAACGCCGCCTGCCCGATGATGTCCGTGGCCAGCTTGACCGAGAGGTTGGAGAAATCGACGTGGCCGTTCTCCTGTGAACAGCCGCCGCCAGTATGACATCCGCAGCGTGCTCGATGCAGTGTTGCACGGTGGGGACGAGGCCATCGATTGGGAGGTCGGAGCCTGCGCGGATATATGCGCATGTTGGGTATTTTTTTTTTTCCAGGTGCTAAAAGATTGGGACGTAGGATTGGGAGCTGTTAGAGATGAATTTTTTCAAACTCGCCAAAAATCAAAGAATTGGGAGAGTGTTTTGAGAACTCTTGGAGTTGCTCTAAATGTGGAAGGATGTAGGAAAGAATAAACAGTAGGAAAGGGTTTCTGATGCAAATGTACAAGAGAAAAAAATATATAAAAGTGGTTAGGTTAATTTAGAAATAGGATTCCGGATGTAAAATTATCTTCTATATTTTAGGAGCAAATTAGTGAAAATATTGGAGATGGTCTTATTTATTCCTCTCAACACTTTTTGGCAAGTTGAAAAACTGCATGGTTTTAGAAAGAAATTCTTGGAAACTCTTGGAGATGCTTATGATTTAGTGATGATTATTAATGCGAATGCTTAACACCATGATGTTACCTAGAGTTACACCACATCCTCGTCGGGGCAATAACACCGTTAATGGCCTAGCAACACTGGGGACCAATCGGGAACCTATACGAAAGTGTGTTTCTCTCTACATATTATTGCCGGTTTTGGCCCCTCGATGGTGAAAGTTGTTGATGCAACTGGCAGTGATAATAGGTTACCATTGTCGGTTAGCTTTTTGCTAACCCAAGGTCATGGGGGTTTTCCAAAAATAAAAAAAATTAGGCAAAAAATAGCAATTTATTTTAAAACCCATGAAAAGCCCCCACCAATACCAATAAGTCACAGGATCCTTCACACGCTGCGCGTTGGAGGGATTCCAACCACCTATGGCCTCATGTGTGCTCCTCTGACTACTCCACGCCAAAGTCACTTATTTCTAAAGGGCATATACATTCCCCTTGTATTCACTTTTCTGAATTTTTAAATTAATATTTGTTACTCTAAGCGAATTCAAATGAAAAATAATTGAATCGGGAAGATGTAGATATCATCGAGTACTACAACTTAGGTTTTCGTCGGCTCACTATCCAATGTCGTTCGAAAATTTTGAATTTAAAATTATGAGAACTGGAAACATAATTTAGGACTGCAAATAATTTCAAATAAAAAAAGCATCAACTACAAAGTTATATTACTCATCGAGAACAACAACTTTGGTTTCGGTCGTTTTCCCATCCAAGAAAGTTTGAAAATTTTGAATTTCAAATTGTGAGAACTTGAAACATAATTTTAGGATCATAAAGTTGTAGTCCTTATCTACAAATTTGGTATTGGTTCTTTTTCGATTTGAGATAGTTTGTAGAATTCGAAAAAATTCAAAATGTGAGAACTTCAAGCAAAAATTTTGAACTATAAATGGTTTCAAATGGAAAAATCATCAACTACAAAGCTGTCAATCTCATGGAAACCTACAACTCTGATATAAAATTCGTTTTCATCTATCTTGACTTAAAAATGTAATTAGTTTTACTATGCTGCACCATGGTTATCACCACCAATTCGTAATACAAACCGTTGGTGAAAATGATCTTCACCGCCGGTTGGTGACACATTTTCACCATCGTTTTATGCCACCAACCTGCGGTGATATCACAATAAAACAATAACATAACTATTTGCCAAAAAAAGTTATTTTCCAAGTAAAAAGCTCCAAATATTACAAAGTGAAAAAACTAGCTACCCGTGGTATTTGCGCGAGCTACCTTGCTAGTTATAGATAGAGCACAAGGACAAATGAGAAGGGGGGGGGGGGGGGGGGGTGGTGTGTCCCTCACTTCCTCTAATCGTAGCCTCTCATTCTCTCTTTTGTCAGTATCTCCCTCCTGTTTGGTCTCCTTCCCAACCAAGACGAGTCTAATTTGATCAAAAAAAAGACGAGTCTAATGCACCCGTAGGTCGGCTAGCTATCTACACTAATACTGGTCATAACAGGAGGACCCTTCGGCACCTAGTACAATTTTTAGAATTTGATAAACACAGAAAAAGTTAATGGAACATGGTACATGAAGTGCATAATTGCATCTAGAGGCTGATGAAAAGTTACTCCAGTTTTAGAACAGGTCTCTTTTCGTGTTTGTCGAGCTGGCTCTGCAGATCTTGCTTAAGTGCGTCATCGTATGAACCCTTTAGCCAAACTTCCTTGAGCTCAGGTAGATGCTCAAGGCCAGCAAACTCGTATTTGGACCCAATGGAGCAGTCAATCTTAAGCTGCTCAAGCTTTTTCATGGCTTTGTTCCCAAAACTAACCTTTGCGCTGGAGCCGCAAGCAATCTCGAGGACCTTGACCTTTTCAAAACTGTTATCCTCAATTGCATTCTTGATGACTTTAACAATGAGCTCTCCATCTTGAAACTGCTTGGCACAAATACGCAGAATACACAA
Source organism: Miscanthus floridulus (assembly GCF_019320115.1). NCBI lineage: Eukaryota > Viridiplantae > Streptophyta > Magnoliopsida > Poales > Poaceae > Miscanthus > Miscanthus floridulus. The sequence continues at coordinate 18,683,734 of NC_089589.1, read as the reverse complement.
TTCTGGGAGCATGCCGAGCAACATCATGACACCTTTCTTTCCCTGCGAGGAGGCATTTTCCGTTGTTCCAGTTTCTTCTGGCTGTTTCATTACTGTGGTCATCTCCAGATCTATCTTTGTGAGCTTGGTAAGGTGCTTGCCGCTCCATTCTGGCAACTTGTCTCCAAGCCCATGCAGTTTAAGGCTCCCCAAGCTCTTCAAACGAAGGGAAATATCATCCAAGCAACCTTGACTGTCCTTGTCGAGCCACACCGACAGGGATTCCAAATGGACAAGAACTGATATTGCAGAGAAAAGCTTCTCGCTCTTGTTGATGCCAGACACTTGTGTGATATTTTTGAGATCTTCCAGAATGGACTTTGTTCCTGAAGCACTGACGTTGACCACACCAAGAGTGTGCAAAGCTGTCAATTTCCGAGTCCCGGTAGGCATCTTGACACCAACTAGGTGACGAACTCTGCAGGAATCTGACAACCGAGACAATGGAAGATGTTGTGTTGATGGTCCGTGGTCTGCTGGGGAGGTGTTGCTGGAGGTGTTAGATACTTTGGGACCATCTAGGAGTGGATCCAGTGGGGTTTCATTGGGTTTCTCGTAGTAATGGTGTGAACAGAGAGGGACAAAGAGGGAGAGGAAGAGCTAGGGTTAGGCACTGACCATCCATTGAGTAGGGGATCCGGCCATCAGGTTCATCGGTGAAGTTCTGCGCTAGGCAGCGATGGTCGGTGAAGAGAGTGACGCAGTGAAGACTGTGGTGGCGCAGTGCAGTGGCGGCGGCGGTGCTTCCCGTCACTGGCTGCGCCCCTCTGTTAGATCGGAGTAGGGTTTCTAGGTGGGGCGTACGGCTCAGGCGAACCTCGTACAGAGAGCCGCCGACCCTCACCTCTATTTAATGCGCAGTGTGACGGAGGCCCGCCAGCCATAGATGGACTGGGCGCCCCCGATCAGGGCGCGAGGTCAAGGCCCAAGTGGCCGTTGGGCCACTATGGTTGGGAGATCAAACCAACATTCTCCCCCTTGATCTCAACTCATACTTTAACTTTAAACTTTGACTTTAATCCCTTTCACTTTTATTTGTTCCATCACAGATTAGTGCATAGAGCATGCTTCATCGTCATGGTCAATCGCCGATAGATTTAACAGCTACAATACACGTCTCTGTTCTGAAACAGATTCTTTAACTTTGGGCCCTTTATTGTCCGGAAATCATAGGCTATACCATAAACCCATGTCGACTGTGTGTTCTCCAAACACACTGGGTGGTAAGCCTTTTGTACGTGGATCCGCAAGCACTTGCTTGTTACTTATATGCTCAATACTTTTAGTATGATTCTGGATTTTCTCCTTCACAACGTATAACTTTAACGTCAATGTGTTTCGCAGCACACTTGACCCGTTGTTATAGGAGCGAACTTCTTAAATGGTTATTGCTGTCGTATACCATTATCAATTCCGGGTGTAAGTTCCTTTAACCATTTCGCCTGTCCTTAAGCCTCATAACAAGCTATACCATGGGTATGCATCTTTGATGACACCACAACTGTTTCTTTGGAGCTTTTCCACAATAAAACTCCAACTGCGAGTGTTAGCTACTATGTGGGTTTCACTAAACATCTCGCCAAAATTTAACTTTTGTACCCACAACTATTTGAGAGTACTTATTCTTTCTTACTCACCATGAGGCCTATAAATCTTTGCACAATTATAAAACATTCTCAACTCTATTCCAGTGATCTATATATGGACTGGACTTCTGCCAAAAATATCCCGGATACATAAACTGTGTAAGGGTAAGTTCTTGCTTATAAGCATTCAGTAAGCTTCCAACAGCTGAAGCATATAGGACGTCCATTTGATCGATCTCACATTTATTCTTGGAACACTGAAAGTTCCAAAAACTATTACCCTTGACTATAGGAACAGGCGCAGGTTTATTCACATATATACTTTATTTCTTTAGAATCTTCTCTAAGTATACACTTAAGATAGTTCTAATACCCCTTTTCCTTTTATCTCGGTAAGTTCCAATTCCTGGAACGAATGATGCTTTACCAAGACCATTCTCATTGAAACTTGAGGACAAGAACTGCTTCTTCTCCAACAGTAGATTAACACCACTACTAGCGAGTAAGGTGCTACCCACATGCAGGATTAGGAAAATAAATTTCCCATGTTTAAACTTTGCATAAATACAATTGTCCTCTACATTCTCTTTAAAACCCCAAACTTTCTTATTGTACTGTCAAACTTCAAGAACCACTGTCTTGAAGCTTGCTTTAATCCATAAATGGATTTCTTTAGGCAACATCCCTTTACGTTCTTTTCCTTCCACGACAAAACCTTTTGAGTTATGCCATGTAAATTTTTCCATACAAATCCCTTGTTGAGGAATGTGTCTTTACATCCTTCTGATGTAACTATAAATCGTAATGTGCCACTAATACCATTATGATTCTAAAAGAATCCTTGCAAGCTTATTATAATCTATTCCTTCTCTTTGTGTAAATCATTTCGCCAGAAGTGGCGCTTTATAGCTTTTCATATTTCCTTTGGAGTCACATTTGTCTTGTAGACCCATTACAGCCTATTGTGTTGGCTCCATTGGGAATTACTTATAAGTCCCAAACATCGTTGGTATTTATCGATTTCATTTCATCTTCCTTTGCTTCTTGCCATTTAGATGAGTGAACGCCTCTCATGGCTTTTTCAAATGAGGTGGAATTATCCTCTATTTGAATTTCTTTCTTAACATTGACTTCTTAGTCAAAAGAAATATCTGATTTTCTTATTCTTTGAGACCTTTTGGGGCCTCGTGGCACTTCTTTCATATGGGGCTATTGTTACTCTTCATTGCCAAAAGGCAATTGTTCTATAGCCTCCTGTATTATAAGATCCTTATTTACTTATTCATCTTCTTTAAGTATGTCATACAACATCAACATGTATTAAGCAATTTGTTGCTCTAAAACACTGTAGTGGATATGTAATCCCACTTCTATTCAAGCTTTAGGTATCTACATACCATGCTCCCCCAGATTACTCCATCTTCTTTAAAGATGGTGTATCTTCAAATTTCTTATTTTGGGTTTAATCTTTCAAAACTCGAATGGTGCTTTAAGCACCGCCTTAATAACTTTGAGACTCGTCCAGTATGAATACTAGTCGACTATGCTATCTTCCTATCGGGACTGTAAAAGGTCCAGGAATTTAGCTATTTCTTTACTTTAGGGGTATCGTTATTATGACCGTCTTACTCCTTCAACGATCACATTCATCTTTTATAGATTACTTTTACCTTCAATGCATAGTATGCATTGCATTATCTGAAGTATGGGGAAGTATCTTTCTTAATTATCTTTCTTAATTAATCTTACATTTCTTCCCCTCAAAATGTGGTATGAACTTTTCTACCACAATTTCGAAACATTCAGAACTCTTGTGAATAAGGAAACTTTGATTACTTACTTCATCCACATGATTACATCATGCAAACAAAATTCGTATGGGAGTACATTTTCCTCATTACACTTCAAAACTCAACATAGTCTATTATTATCAATACTTCTGCAAGTCACACTTGCATATCATTCTTATCTTTTGGTTCACATGCAACTTTCTTTTGTTCTCAAACTCATTGAGTACTTATGACCATGACACAATCAGAGTGTACGGTAAATATTAGAATAGCATAAGAGCTATCCCAAACTTCTCTCCATGTGCGGGATATTTCTTTAGAGCACATGAATCATCACATCCTCCTCCCGCCATGCGGGATAACTACTATGCCAAACTCTCCCGCCATGCAGGATTGGTTAACATATGTACTATGCCAACTTTACCCCGCCATGCGGGTATTTTCTCAAACTTTTCCCGCCATGCGGGTACAATCACAAACTTTTTCCCGCCATGCGAGATAATTCTCTTGAACAGACATAATTGCCAGGATTGGCTCGTGTTCAATCATCAAATTCAGAAATAAATCCGAATATTCTTTAACACACATGTGTAATCCAATGTTAGTCAAATTAAACATGTATATGACTTTTACAACTCTCATAAGTGAAACTGAAAATAAATTCTTCTTCATAGAGAGTACATAAAAGACATTTCTCAATGAAGACTCTCATTGATCTATCTCTTTTCTTGGATCAATATCCTAGAATTCTTTTCTTTTGAAGCCATTCTTTAAAGAGAACACCGTTTCTTAAACAATGACATTCTTTCATACATAACTTGCCCTTAGGCATTTCATCATCTGAGTCATAAGTACCCAGCTCATTTCTCTTACTGCCTTCAAGAATGAAAGCATGGAGGTCTTTTGTCTGAAAAAAATATATTCAACAATAATGCTCATTAAACTTTGAAATCTTTATGTACTATTCTATATCACCGTTGGGCAGAAATAGAATAAAACACCATTCTTCTACATTAATTCCACATCACCGTTGGGCAGAAATGGAATTAACGTATAGAAATTCAATAATCTTGAAAACATAGAACTACTCCTCAAAATTAAATTCTCCCGTTGGTTCGAATTTAATTAGAAGCAATCAACTTCATTGCAGCGGAAACATAAAAATACATTTCTCTAGCTTAAGAGCATTCCTTGATCTTTATCTTTTCTCTGAAAAATTGGTCACTTTGATGCAAAATTCATCAGAGATTTAAACTTTAAACATAAAACTCATAAAATTATAATATTGTTATCATCAACGTTGGTCAGAAAATAACAATACCATAATTTAACTTTAAACTTAAACTCATAAATAAACTTATAATATTGTTATCATCAACGTTGGTCAGAAAATAACAATATTAAAATTTATCTTAACTATCAACCGACTATTCCTCCAATTAAAAATTTTCCAGTTGGTTCCAATTTTAACTGGAGGATAAACTTTTCATCATTTACCGAATAACTATAACTGGTCTTCAAATTAAATTCTCCCGTTGGTTTGAATTTAATAAGAAGACAACATCTTTAACTTTGCAGCGGAAACTTGACAAAATTTCTTTATATACTTTTTAGAAGCATTTTACTGTACTTTTCTACTCTCTGAAAAATCTAACACGTTGGTGCAATTTTACCAGAAATTTAAACCTTCAAATTGATCAAAATTCATTCAAATATGCTTCTGAAAATAAATAAACTTCAAAACATCATTTACTATTCTTCTGGCCCAGCCTACAGCAGCAGTAATCCGGCCGGCCTGAAGCCTGCTCGGCCCGAAGGCCTGCCCGCGCGTGCGGCCCAGCAGCCCAGCCGCGTGCGCTGCTCTCCCCCGTGCCCAGGCCGCAACCTGGGCCTGGGCCGGGAATTCGTCTTCCTGCCTGGGCCTCATTTAGCCCGGCGAATCGTGGCCATTCATTTTGATCGGACGGCCATGCGTGACTTCCGCGGGATCAAAACCCCGCCCGCCAGTCGCCCCTCCCCAAACCCTAGTCCATTCTCTTCTTCCTTTCCTCTCTCTCCACCGAACGGAGCGGCTGCGGCGGAGGAAAAAAAGTGGCGGTGGCCGCCGGCAACTGCGAGGAGGTGGCGCCGCCGCCTCCGCTGCGAGTCTCCAGCCGGCCAGCCTATCTATCTCCCTCCCTTTCTCCTCTATTCTAGCCCCGCATCGAGCAAGAGGTAGCCGCCCATGGCGACTGGGAGGAGAGATGGCGGCGCCGCTATGGGGCCCCTCGCCGACGCGCGCGCTCGCCCAAGGCTGAGCGCGCCGTCGTCGAGCGGCTTTGTGGTGGTGCCCTTTACCGCCGAGCCCGAGACGTGGCCGCATGGCGGCGTGACCACGACGGTCGGCGGTGTTCCACTTCCCCGCGCGGCGTCCAGTGCGACGGCAGGCGGTGGTGACGGCGCAGGGGATCCCCAGGTAGGAGAAAACCCCTTCCAATCTGTCCTTCTCTCTGTGTTCATTTAGGGTTAGGGTTTCATTTTCACCGAACCGAAGTTCGTTTCTCTTTCTTTTCTTTCTTCTTTTCTTTGCCTCGAGATCTGGTCACGGGTTTAGGGTTCGGATCAAGCGGTCTTGAAGCCGAGCCCCTTCCGTCTTCACCCAGCTAGAGTTAGAGTCTGTTCTTCTTCCCCACGCGGGTTAGGGTTAGGGTTCGAATACTTTTAGAAATCGAAACCCCTTCTTTCCCCGTTTCTTCACCCGATTAGGGTTTGGGGTTCGATGAACCCTTTGTAATTCTTTTCTTTCGATCCGAACCGGATCTAACCTATCTTTTCTTTTCTAATCGTTTTCTCGCCCCTGACAAGATCCACGTCTAGGGAAACCGGCTCTGATGCCATTGTTAGATACTTTGGGACCATCTAGGAGTGGATCCAGTGGGGTTTCATTGGGTTTCTCGTAGTAATGGTGTGAACGGAGAGGGACAGAGAGGGAGAGGAAGAGCTAGGGTTAGGCACTGACCATCCATTGAGTAGGGGATCCGGCCATCAGGTTCATCGGTGAAGTTCTACGCTAGGCTGCGACGGTCGGTGAAGAGAGCGACGCAGTGAAGACCGTGGTGGCGCAGTGCAGTGACGGCGGCGGTGCTTCCCGTCACTGGCTGCGCCCCTCTGTTAGATCGGAGTAGGGTTTCTAGGTGGGGCGTACGGCTCAGGCGAACCTCGTACAGAGAGCCGCTGACCCTCACTTCTATTTAATGCGTAGTGTGACGGGGGCCCGCCAGCCATAGATGGACTGGGCGCCCCCGATCAGGGCGCGAGATCAAGGCCCAAGTGGCCGTTGGGCCACTATGGTTGGGAGATCAAACCAACAGGAGGTACTGCAGATTCTGTAACTTGGTGAGGTTACTGGCAAAGTTTTTATGGAGGTGTGTCTAACATCCAGGGTCTGGAGCTGCCTCAGATCACCCAAGGTTTTCTCTACCGGTATTTTAAAAATCTCGGTGGTCACCAATAAACAGGAATATCGGATATATCGGAAATTTATCGGCGATAGAAATAAAATTTCAGAAAAAATTTAGACAAAAAATGACTCATTTTGTTCAGGAAAGCACATAGATCATTTCTAAACCACTTAACATAAAAAACTAAATAAAACATATTATCAATTGCTTATTCAATGAGGAGGGCAGCGACAGGAGTATTGGATGGGCTTTGGCATTTATTTGGATGACAAAATTTTAAAAATATGAACATTCCAGACGATAGAGGAAAAAATTCAGGCCTAGCCGGTAAACGGGATATCTAGGAAATTTTGGATTCTATCGGCTGATATTTTTTTCCCCTGATCACCGATTGAACTTGGGAGATGACGGATTTCGGTGCATCCTCACAGGGAGAGGAATTTGATGCGAGGAAACCACTTCACAATCTTCTTAGGGTCACAATACTTTACATCTGATGCATCCTCTAGATCAAGCACCCGAAGCAGCTTCATACTTTCAGAGATGAAGAACGATTTCCATTTTCCCGACACAGTTAATGACCGTAGCCTGGAGAAGTCGATGTTCTTGAAAACAATTCTGTCCCTGTCCCAATCTTTTGATATGAATAGATGACGTCCTGTGCGCTGAGTGGTTACGGAACAAGTGCCATCCAGTTCAAACACAAGGTTCTCTTCCATTCGTTGTGAGACGATGTACTCCCGGAAAAACCCAATAACCCATTGACTTGGCATGACAATCCTTGTCCTTCTGCCATCCAACCCCAATGTGGATGGCAGCTGGATTATGCTCAGACTAAGGAGGTCGAGGAATTGCTTCTCCCCTTTCTCCTCAGTAGATTCTTCATGGCTGTCTCTAGAGTATCCCACTGCAATCCAGCGCCTGACTAGTCGCCTCCGCCGAATTAGACCGTCTGGAGAAAAAATTGACAGATAGAGCATACATGGCTTGAGAGAATCTGGGCAGTTGCGGAAGTAGAGCTGCATCCAACAAAACAGACCCTGCAGTCCGCCGAACTCTCCATTGTTCTTCAACTCTTGTATAAATTTATTATTGATAGAGCGTGCTCGATCCATCCATCCAACTGTCATTCGGGCCATCATGCTGGCAATTGCAACTATAACTTTGGGAAGTCCACCAGACTTTGGAACAAGGCTTTTCAGCACATCATCGTCGCGAGACGAGATTGTCTTCTTGGATACCTGTTGTTCAAACAATTGTAGATCAAAATCAGTTGGGCATGCCAAACATCAATTAGACTTCTCTTTGATGTCTATTGATAGATAATGAAATTGTCTCCTTGCTGGTGAGTCATGTGAATGAAATGAAATTGCTCAAGCATTATGTCGTAAGGGTGCATGGTACAGAAAATTCGCTTACGCTAGCAATCTAGAAATCCAGAGGCAGAAGAGAAATTCTTGCCAGTAGTGACAGACTCCGTTGTACTATGGGCTAATCTTTACAGAAAGATTCCCCAATCTGTATTTAGAAAAACAATTTACCATAACTCTACACTACGATGTTCCTGATGAAATTGCGAACACAAGGTTGACAAGTATCCTTGTGTGTTCATTTTGTGATGAGTGATTGTCAATGTGATCCACGAAGTGGGTTGAGTGGTGACTAACCCTACCATGGCGAAAGCTATGTGTGCGACATGTCTGTTGGCTTGTGTTGTGCAGGTGTGGAGCTAGGATGCGGTGGTCGACGGCGAGGTGAAGGTCAAGGAGGACGTGCCGTGCCGACGTACCGGGAGCGGTGAAGGACGGACGTGAGGCTTGGACCGAGGGACCCAGAGGCCGGGTGACTAGCCACGGTGGCTGACACTTGGGACATCGACAAGTGCAAGAAGACATGGGAGTGACGGTGTTGACCGAGTCAAGACGGCGGACGTACGGGTCGAGCGAGGCTCAGAGGACTTGGCGTGCCGGCCGGTCGAGGACGGCGGTGACACGCGTCGGATGGCGGGGGACGCGTATGGAGTACGCTACCCGTGGACGGTTTGATGGTTTGGGTCTCAAAACCATCGGATGGACGGTTTACGGGTCTGGGCCTCAAAACCTAGGCGGAGGTTCCGAGGAGGGGTGGACGGCACGTGGCGGCATCGGGGAGTTCGCGTCGAGGCGAAGCTACCGGTGAGAAGGCGCGGTGGCCGTTGGATCAAGATTACACCGGGTTGGACAACAACGCCCTTGGGCTTAGCTGTTCAACTCATTTGTATCCAGGGGTAAAACTGGGAATGTGTAATAGCCCTGTTAAATAGGATGAGGGAGCCCCCATCTTCCTCACCTCTCCCATTTTTCGTTTTATCATTTTAGGCTAGGTTTTCTTCCTCACTTGGCTCTTAAGAGAGGTCCCCCAAACTGAAAAATTCGTGGGTGTATTCTGTGATTTTTGGTGTGTGAATGGAGGCCCAAATCCTCCTCGTGCCCTCTGGGATTCGTCAATTTTTCGTGTGATTTTTGTTGCTCTTGTTTCACTGTGTTCGTCTATTTTCGTTCTTGGCCGTGATCTGAAATTCCCATGGATTGATCAAACTTTGGGCGATTATTTCTTAGGGATAGCCCATCTACTGCCTTGGGATTACCTGGATTCGATTTCGTGGCAGTTGGATTTGGCTTGGGTCATAAATCAAGAAGTTTTGTGTCCGCCTGTTGTTCTGTTCTTGCAGCGTGACTTCTCTGTTCTTCATTGTTCTTCAAGTGGGGATGTGTTTCAGCTGCAGCGCTACCAGAGCCGGTGCGAAAGCGCTGAGCTTGCTTGTTTGAGCAGCGCTTGCTCTGACCAGTTGACTCATTGCTGCCGTACGCAGAGCACCAGAGGAAGCAATGGCCACTCGTGGGTACTGCATCTCTTGAGCAAATCGGCGCACACTGCCTGTGCGTCGAGCAGAGTACCGGTGGTGGCCTCCCCTTACATGCTTGTAGTATCTCTTGTCTGATCTCTCGCAAGTAACGCCATCATGGACAGAAGCAAGAGATTCGCTTGATCGTGATTTGCTTTTTCCAATTTATGAGTAGTCACTTTCGATCTACAGGAACCAAAACTTTGTTTGATTATTAAGGGGGTGTTTGGTTCGTACAGGAAAATTTTAGTCCCTGTCCCATCGGATGTTTGGACACATGCATGAAGTATTAAATATAGACGAAAAAATAACTAATTGCACCGATTGTGGCTAATTTGCGAGACGAATTTTTAAGCCTAATTAGTCCATGATTTGACAATGTGATGCTACAGTAAATATGTGCTAATGACGGATTAATTAGGCTTAATAAATTCGTCTCGTAAATTAGTCTCCATCTGTGTAATTAGTTTTATAATTAACTCATATTTAGTTCTCCTAAATAGCATCCAAACGTCCGATGTGACATGGACTAAAATTTAGTCCGGGAAACCAAACACCCCCTAAATCATTGTCATGTTCGTAGTGGACTACTAGCATTCGTTTGGCTGGTGGAGTACTACTTGCGAGCTGCATTGTTCTCATTCCATCAGTGCAGCACTTGTTTGGTTCTCGTCCTTGCAGGATTGGTTATCGCTCCAGTATACAGGCAGTGAGTTTTTGCAGGAGCCGTTCCCAGCCGTGTGGTTTTACTGCAGTACTATTATCCAGTTGCAAAAATAGAGTGTACCGGTCCAGTTTCTTGTTTATCCGAAATTTGCGTGTTTGAGCTTCGATTTGACTTTCGATTGTTGCGATTGGCTTTGTGGTGTCCCGCTGTGCTCTTAGAGAATATCCACCCACTCATTTGGGTCGTGGACATCACGGTGTTTTATTTGCACGTTTGGCGGTGAACTTGGGACAGTGGCCGTAATATTTAACGAGAAATTTTGTGGCTCCCATTCACCCCCCCTCTGGTCGCCGCTTTCGGTCCTTCAATTGGTATCAGAGTCGGTTAAGGATCATTCCACCTTAATCGGTCCGTGATCCACGAAGGCGACATGGAGCGTGGTTCCGGCAAACCACCGCACTTCGATGGGTCCAACTATCCTTATTGGAAGATCCGCATGTCTGCACATCTCTAGGGGATTGATTGGCTCATCTGGGAAATTTGCGAGGATGCTACTTACGTTGTGCTCCCTGTCGCGGCCCGTACCACCCAGGATCACAAGGATCGGCACAACGCAAATAGCAAAGCTCGCAGTGTGGTTTTCTCGAGTCTTTCGCTTTCTGAGTTCGAGCGTGTCTCCGATTGTACTACAACTCGAGAGAGGTCAAGACCAGACTCTACGATACGTACAAGCATGAGTACGAGAACTTCTCTCAGCTTGATGGCGAGTCCATCGATGCCATGTTTTCCCGCTTTCAGACTATCGTCAACAAAATGAAAGCGAACAAGGCCAACCTACCTTATAGTGATCATGAGAGGGCGCTCAAGCTTCTCTATGCCCTTGATCGAAAGGTATGGGATGTGAAGGTGTCGGCGATCATCGAGTCGGCCAACTACGACACCGTCACCGTCGATGAGCTTTTCAACAAGCTCAAGTCCACGGAGATCGACTACCAAACCCAAGCCAAGCTCAAGAATCCTTCTGCACCAACCATGGCTTTGGTTTCAGGTAGTGGTTCATGTTCATTGACTAACCCTTCACAAGCTTCTTTCTCTTTGGCGTGCTTGATGTCAGTCATAGAGGAGCAGCTGGAGTCTCTTGGGGATGATGAGTTGGCGCTCGTCATCAATCGGTTCTCTCGGTTTCACAACAACCGTTTGAACCGCCGACGCAGTGGTAGCCCGAAGGAGGGATGCTATGGATGTGGAGATCCGGACCACTTCGTCGCGCACTGCCCCAAGAAGAAGCCCTTCACCAACAAGTACGACTCCGGCAAGCGCAAGGATAAGCGCGACTACACCTCCAGCAAGCACAGGGCCAAGGGCGGCTTCGACAAGGAGGCGATCAAGAAGGCGTACCGCAGGAAGGCCAAAGCTCAAGAACGCGCCTTCCTCGCCTCCCTCAGTGACCTCAACGACGACTCTGAAATATTTGTGCCCGTAAGGAATCTGTCAAAACTAGTAGCTAGAATTGTTCCTCAGGGATCATAGCCAGGGTCGGACTTCATTCAGTTTGGGACCTCAGCGCCTAGTCTCCTTCGATTTTGTCACACTTCTTGCGTATCAAAGGCCTCGCCCGCCGTCTTGCTCCATCAGCGCATCGAAGGCTAGAGGACATTGGCGACTACTTCTCCCTGCGGGGCTCCCCGAACAAAGCCTTTGCTTCTCCGTTCTTGGTGCCTTGTTGGCCTTCGCTTCACCGTCCTTGATGGCCCGCGCACCTTTGCTTCGCCATAAACGGTAGCTCCTCGCCTTCGACTAACTCTCCGCCGGTGTTCCTGCTCAAACATCATAGTAAGATCGGTCGCTTTGTTAGAGAGCCTTTGGGTGCAAGGCTTTGCCCCCAACACAAGGGAGAATTGACATATCAAGTCTTGTGACTACATGGATTGTATAGCTAAAAATATTCTGGCATATTCTGTATTAGGCAGAGGGTATTCTTGTACAAGGAAAAGTATATAATTGTATCCTATAAAAGTGTGCGTGCGAACACAAGGTTCATATGTTCCCTTGTGTGTCGAGTTTGTGATGAGTGATTGTTGGAGATGATTGGCTTTGTTTGAGAAACTAACCATTGCGTGAGTACATGTGCAACATGTCTCTTGGCTTGTGGGTGCAAGGCTTTGTGACATGTGGGTGCAAAATATGATGAAAATTTAGCTCTTACTACTGTTTTTTTATTTTTCTCTGGGTGCGGCCGCACCCAGTCATTTGACTGTTTGGTCCTTCAGTGGGAGCTCGAGTACCAATCAAGTGGGTGTGTAACTTTTGACCAACAACTAGAATTCATTGTGCCTCGTTAATAGTGCTAGTTTCCCCAAAGGTTAAACCTTCGTGCAGGCAGCCTTCGGGTTCATGACCCTTGCCACCTTTTCCTTGTTCGGGACCTCCGGTTCCAACAAAGCCTCGAGGTAAATTGAGATGTACTACAGAAAAAAGTTAAATTCTTCTCATATAAAAGCAGGAAGAACCATCTGCAACTAAAATTGAAGCCATGCCCTTAAATTTGTCAAGTAGCTTCAAAATATCTCTCCACCAGAATGAACCTTTTAAAACATGATTTGGGAGCCTGCCATTTTTGTAGAGCTTTTCCCAAATAAGATGCACCCAAGGAATATCAACTTTGTTGAAGAATTTATGAAGATGTTTCAGCAAAAGGGCTTCATTTTGAGTTTTGAGATCCAGAACTCCTAGGCCCCCATCTTCTTTTGGTCTTGTAACCATTGGCCAGGCTGCTTTGGCATTGATCCTGTTGGTTTCTTCTGCACCTCTCCATAAGCAATGCTTCCTGAACCTATCCACTTGGTCTCTCACAGTAGAGTGCAGTTGAACGGCGCTCATAAAAAAGTAGGCAGGGAAGTGAAGACTGAATTGGTTATCTGAAGTTTTCCTACTTGAGAGAGAAAAAGGGAAGTGCTGACCAACCTTCTCTCTCATCTAGAGACCAGAGGCAAGAAATCCTCCACTTTTGGCTTTGTGAGGCCCAAAGGCAGTCCCAAGTAAGTAAAAGGAAGATCACCAGTTGAGCAGCCAAAGGTGGCAGAGAGGTGCTGAAGCCTTCCTTCAGGTAAATTGATTGGGATCATCATCGATTTGGTGAAGTTGACTTTCAGCCCAGTAGTTACAGCAAAGGAGTTTAAAAGAGCTTTCAAGATGAATAGCTGCCTTGTACATCCCTCCATAATTATTAGTGTATCATCAGCATATTGGAGAATTGGGAAATCATTGGTATATTGGAGGGGAATTGGAAGATTGATCAGCCCTTGATCTTTTGCCTTGTTGATGATAGACTGCAGCAGGTCTGCAGCAAGAACAAAAAGGAGAGGGGAGAGCGGATCACCCTGCCTCACACCTCTTTTACAGTGAAAAACCTTCCCTGCAGTGCCATTTAGTAAGACTGATGAAGTGCCAGAGCTGAAGATCATCTTCATTCATGCAATCCACTTATCTCCAAAACCTTTTTTCTTCATTATTTCCAACATTGCTCCATGCTCTATCCTGTCAAAAGCATTTTCAAAATCCAGCTTTAGGATTACCAATTTCTTTCTAGAGGTGTGACACAATTGAAGGTATTCAAAAGACCAGGCAAGACAGCCTTGGATAAACCTTGTATTAATAAAACCATACTGATTAATATGGACCAGTTTTGTAATCAGAGGCTGCAGTCTGTTAGCAAGGAGCTTGGTGATGATTTTGATTGAGGAGTTAAGCAGAGAGATTGGTCTATACTCATTTATTCTAATGTGTGTTTGTTATCCTTGAGAGATCTCCCCTACACTTATTTTTGTACCTGTTTTATTTAACAAAGAAACAAAACATGGAAACAAATAAGGGCTCTTCCAGCTAAAACACTGGGGAGCCTAAATATTATTAAGAGTTAAATACACCAGAGATCCATTAACTTGTGAGGAGGTTTCAGTTGGGTCCATCAACTTCTAAAGTGGTCTTTTGGGTCCATAAACTTTTAAAATAGTTCACTGCAGTCCATACCTATTTATTTAACCTTAAATTCAAAGCATATTTGTAGAAAACCCCTTTCCACACGCATGCAGGTGCATGCAAGACTCTCTGCGCGCGTGCCCCAGGCGGACGTATTTCAGGAGCAATCCCAGGCGCAGGCGCATCCACAGCCGCAGCCACAGGCAGCCCACCACCCGTCACCTCACTGCTCTCTTCTGCCTCCCCTGCTCCGGTTTTTGATGCGTTGCACGCCAAAGCGAGAGAGCCAGAGATGGGAGAAATGCAAGAGAGGCATTGAGCAGCGGGGGCAGTGACGCAGTGGCATTTTACTGCGCCTGCGCCTGTGCCTGCTGTGCGCTCACCGGTCATAGGCCCATGCCTATATCCACCTCCGCTCCTCCTTCCTCTCCATCGAGGTCCCTGAACAGCGTGTGGTTCTCGTCGTCGTACCTGGTCGAACACCTCGCATCGTTAGCTCAGCTTCGGGCTCTGTTGTAGTAGCCAGAGCAACTGCATTGCGCGGGCAGAGGAAGCACCTCACGTTGGTGCCCTCGAAGAACCTCCGGCTCTCCTCGTCGTGCGTCTTCATCAGACCGGCGTTGCCGAGGAACGACACGGACGTGTTGTCCTACCACGGCATCACCAGCACGGCCACCCCCTCGTCGGCCTTCCGCTTCAGCAGCTCGCCCAACGTGACGCCGTCGGCGCCGGGGACCACCGGCCGACGGCCCGCATCGCGCACCAGCGTGATCTCCGTGTTCACCGACCACCCCGCGACGTACACGAACCGCCGCGCGCCGCGGATGGCGGCGAACAGGTCCTCCCACAGCCGCGCCGGCCGGTACGCCAGCCCGCCGTCGAGGCGGACCCCCGGGTCGAACGCGTCGGACAGGTGCGCGTTCTGGTACAGCGTGACGCAGCAGTTGGTCCGCTCTGGGGAAAACACGGGCTTGACGCCCGCGAATTCGGGGAGGTGGACACCGGCACCCCAGTACGGGTCACGCTCCACGTCAAAGAAGTGCAGGCGGACGCAGAGGCTCGGCGTGTGCATCTCGTGGGCGTGCTCACCACCACGGAGGTCGAGCCAGCACTCGAGCGGCTGTCCGGAGGCGACGCGGGCGGCGGGCATGGACCCGGCACCGAGGACGCCCGCGCCGATGAGGTGCTGGTTCTTGACCGTGAAGGTGACCGCCGCGGCGGCGTAGGCGCAGTGCAGGCGGAACGACTGGTTCCAGGCTCGGCTGGTGGGGTGGAACTCCACTTCCCGGGTGCGCGCCACCCGCGCCGCGCCGACGTCGAGGTTGCCGTTCGCCTTGTCCTCTTGCGCCGCCTTGTTCTCGTGCTGGTCCTGGAGTTTCCGGACCTTCTTGGCGCGTGCTGGCTGGCACTGATTTATGGCGTTTCGTAGCGGGCCCAACAGGCAGCTCGCTCTGCAGCCAAGAGACGCCAGGACAACAAGCTGCTCTGCAGCTGGCACTCATCTCGGACCAGCGCACGCTTGAGCTCGGCAAGGCCGGACCTCCACGGCGTGGGCGGCTTCGGCCAGCGGGCACCGCGGCCGCGCACTGGCGCGTCACGGCGAGGAGGAAGAGCGGCGGCTGGAGGAGGGCACTTCGGCCGCGCCCGCGAAGGAATCACCGGCCCGGGGCGTGGGCCGCCCACCGCCTAGCCGCTGCTGCCTGGTGCGGTGCTTGCCACGCGCCGCCTCTAGGGCGCGGGCCGCCCACCCCGTCGCGCTGCTCGCCACGCGCGGCGGCCTTGAGCTCTCGGTCACTGTGGCCATCACGGCGGGCAACGCCCCGCTCCTCGAGCCGCTCCTGGCTGCCTGCCCGTCCGTCGGCGTCGTCACGCTACCGTTCCCTTCCTCGCCGTTGCTTCCATCGGGCTGCGGCGAGAACACCAGGGACCTCCCGTTCCACCTCTTCCGGATGTTCATGCCCCGCGGCGCGGTGGCGTAGGATCTCCACCTGCGCCGAGGCCGAGGCCGAGCGTGAAGGTGCAGCTCTGCATCTGGCTCTCGATGGCGTACATGATCTTGGCCGCGAGCGTCTCGGACTTGTCCCACGCGGCGAGGCGCGGGAGCAGGCTGGCCTCGCTGACCTGGCACATGACGGCCGCGACGCTCCCGGGCAGCTGCCACACCTCGGACGCGCTGCGCTCCCGCGGGCCGCGCTCGCCCTGGACCAGGAGCTGGGACTCGCACCGCCTCGGCCTCGGCGGCCTCGTCGTCGACGACACCCTCACCAAACCCGCCGCGGCCTCCAACAACCGCCTGTTCAGGCCCCAGGCGCGGCAGCCGTTCAAGCTGTCGCGATGCCTCGCCAAGCCCCTCACCACCACCCAGCCGAGAGACTGTGCCCACGCGTCCCCGGAGCTCGGGAATGTGGGGACCGCCGCCAGCTGCAAGCTGGTGCCGTGCAGCCGGTCCTACGCGGATGTGAAGTCTGGTCCAGAGGTCACCGTGCCCGGCGGCGCTCCGCCCGGCGCGAGCAGCCACCATGCCGGTCTTGGCAAGTTCCCCGCGCCGGGCTCCCTGCCGGCGTCCATCGGCGGCCCGCGCCGGTACGTCGGGTCCGTGTCCGCGACGGAAGCAGAGCAGTCGGAGGTACGTCGGGTCCGTGTCCGCGTCGGTAAGTCTGCTCCTGTACTGTGCTCCCTCGGTACTGCCCGCCGCCTACCGTGGGCGCCCGCCAAAGCTGCCCGCCGCGGCCACCTGCCGATTTTCCGAAGGAGCTGCTCGCCGTGGCCTCCTGCCGATTTGCCGTAGCAGCAGCGACGGTGAGCGCGACGTCCGCCTGGGGCACGCGCGCAGAGAGCCATGCATGCACCTGCATGCGTGTGGGAAGGGGTTTTCTACAAATGTGCTTTGAATTTAAGGTTAAATAAATAGGCATGGACTGCAGTGAACCATTTAAAAAGTTTATGGACCCAAAAAGCCACTTTGGAAGTTGATGGACCCAACTGAAACCTCCTCCCAAGTTAATGGATCTCTGGTGCATTTAACTCTATTATTAATTACTATTATTATTATTTATTTTATTAATATTATTATGTTATTTATTTATTTATTATTTTTATTTTATTTTATTTGTTCACCTAACTTTTTATCTTTTAGTATAACTCAAGCAAGGCTAAAGGTAAAGTTTGCAGTATTTTCCTAGCCTTAGTTCATCTCCATCAAAGATTACCTCCGTCGTTTGTGAAAGTAATAACTCAAGGTTCATTAACCAGAATTCAACATCATGTCAAATTTTGATTAAAAAAGCCTATTTTAACTTAAGCACCATGCTTAATTTAAAAAGCCTATGGATGTACCGTGCATGAATACATCCAAACTAGAGCATACGTCATAAACAAGGGAAGCATGAACTTGCAGAATCAAGTTATATTCTCATGGAGATAATTATGAGTAAAGGTGTTGGTTAACATTGAGTTACCTTTGCATACCTGAATGTTCTTACCGGCAGTGGATATGGATGGAAGCTTTGAAGTTGCTGCTACATTGGCATGATCACATATGGTTGCTGATGACTCCTCTAAGCAGAGGAAGGCACACCACACCACTCAGGCGAGCAACAAGGCTAGGCCACACACATGGCTAGTGTGAATGGACCATGGGCCTTGGGGTAGCAACAAAGGTCTAGAAGAGGAGAACCATTCTTGCTTGTATGTGCACAGCATAGCTATGCAAGGCCGATAGCAGATGAAAAGTGAGCCGAGGCTTGCATGCACGCAAAAGCAATACTGGGTGGAATCAGGCGACACATTGGCATTTATGGTGGCAATGTGGGGTTAACCGGCTCCTTCTCTCTCTTCTTCTCTTTTTCTCTCTTTTTTCTTATTTTTATATATCATATATTATATTTTTTCTTCTTTTTTTTAGCTTTCTCTCTTTCCCCTTTTTTTAGCAAGGCAGAGCTGACATCACTTTTTTTAATCAGGATGGCCTTTGATATGGATGGAACTTGTAGTGAGACTCTCACCATCCTCCCCCAAACTTGGACTTTTGTGTGAAAGTAAAGTGCGTAATGTTGGGGTCTCCTTTTGAGTGTGTTCCATCACCAAAGAGCATCAAGGTGTATAGTTGATGAAGCTCTCATGTCCT
This sequence comes from Miscanthus floridulus, assembly GCF_019320115.1. Lineage (NCBI taxonomy): Eukaryota > Viridiplantae > Streptophyta > Magnoliopsida > Poales > Poaceae > Miscanthus > Miscanthus floridulus. The sequence continues at coordinate 18,665,224 of NC_089589.1, read as the reverse complement.
CTAGCATCGTATGTCCCTTGTTCTTCTTAATCTCAACCTAAAATGGTTAGCGACCAAGAATACCCGAAGGTGCATACTAACTTGATAGCATGTTCTTGCTTTTATTAACAAGAAAGTTTTTTTTTTCATGATAATCTTGGCTATCTCCCGGAAGTGCTTTGTTTATGGTCACAAGCTCGACCGTGGGAACTTCATCCTGCAGCTATCAATGGTGGTGTAGTTCCCAGCTTCACCACCAAGCATTTCACATTGTCGTTCAAGTTGCAAGGTTAGTGCCACAGTGCAACTATGAGATTTGCAATATTTATGATAAACGAAAGCATCCACAACCATCCTTCTAAAAAGTTTATCAACGAGGATTAAGAAGAGGTTGGGATCCTCGTAGGAGCACATGGTATTAAGCGAAGTGAGCTCTGGAGACTCCAAAAGTGAGCATGAATCTTGAGGGATTTTGAAAGAGAAGATTTCATGCTTATCTATGGAATCCTTCTCCGTGGTCTCTAGAGTCGAAGCTACAGGAATGTCCGTAGCACAAATTTTTTCTTTTTCAAGAGATATATCATGTAGGATCAAGGTTGAATCTTGACCATTGTCGAGAACAATGTTTTGATGCCCAGAAGGACATGGTTTAGGTTCGAGTGAGGGTGATGATGGACGTTCCGTTTCACAAGCATGAGAAGAAAACAGAGGTGAAACGAGCGGGGATACAAACTTCACCTCCTCGAACGGGTCATGGTTGGGATGATGCTTCACCATTGGGATTTCTAGGCGAAAGATAGGAGTGGCGGAAGCAGTTTTTCCCAACTTTTCATTAAGGCTCCCATGGAAAGGTTTTCCTTGAAAAAGATTTTCAAAAGGGTAGCCCATGAGAAGATCAAAATCGAGGATGGCAAAGATGTGAAAATCCAAGTGAACCTCGGTTTCGTCTATTTTGATGGCACGGCCCTAGCAATCCCACGACACTCAAAAATGAGTCCCGGAGGACTTTTGAAGAGTTTGTTGGTCAGGACTAGCGGCGTGCTGCCCAAAAGAGTTTCCAGAAGGAATTATGACATAATATTAGTCTCAACAGTGGGGTTGTGAAGGGTTTTTACGATAGTTCCCCTTAACGAACAAGGCATGGTTGTGGAAGGTGAAAGAATCCGAATTGCTTTGGAAGAACGTTTCACTTCCATTAACCATTCCTTCGGTGGTTCCACTTTGGGAGAAGCTTCCTCAAGAAGATCAGAAAGATGAGAAAGAGGAAGTGTCGTAGGCTTTTGTGCCAAGAGTGATTTGAGGTATTTCCATAATCCTCGAATTCGATAGGGAACTCCGAAGGATGAATTACTCTTTCCTTCGGTGTTCGTGGTTCAGGTGAGGGCTCCTGAGTCAAATCTAAGGATGCTACGAGTTTGGATTCGGCTGATGAGGGCTCCTCAAAGCTTGACATGGCTTTCGCCTGGAAGGGTTTGGTTCTTATGACGGAGGAAGTGTGTTTGTCTAGGAGGTTTACATGGAATGCCACTTGTTTTGTCATGGTTTTGTGTGTCAAACGACCTCCAGTGGTCATGTCGAGGCATAGGTCAGCTTCTAAGTCAAGACCCGAACCAAAGAGGCGTAGCAACACTCCGTCAGGTAAAGACTAGTCTAGGCCGGCGTGTATTAACATTGAAAACCTGGCCCAAGCTACACCTATAGATTCCTTCTCGTACTGCTCGAAGTCGAGGATCGCCCTAGGTAGAGAGATGATACGAGATATAGGGAAGAATGCAAGATAAAACTTGTCTTTAAGTTCATCCTAGTCCCCATTCGTACTTTCTATGGTATGAGTGTACCATTGCTTCGCCTTCTCTGTGAGAGATAAGGGAAACAATTTTCATTTTAGACTTTCTTGTGTCATTCCAGAGATGCTCAAGCATGAACACATTTCCTTGAACTCTTGCAGGTGATGACAAGGGTTTTCGTTTTCATGTCCAAAGAAGGATTGTGCCCGAACCATGGCTATTAAGCCAGGGTGGAGTTCACAGCCAGATGAAAGGTTTGGTTTTGGAGAAAGTGATGGCTCAAGGAACTCGCCCTTTGAATCAAAAAGATTTTGAATAGGAGTTGGCTTCATGGTGAATAGAATAAAGAGTATATAATGTTTTTTTATGAAAATAAAAGATAAAGATATGAGGATGAACTAGGTTCGAAGATATACAGCAACCGTTCCTCGACAAAGGTGCCAGAAATGCTTGTTGGTATTTCTGAACGTACACAGAAATAATCCGCAAGCGCACGGAATTACCGTTGTAGCACTTCACCCAGTAGTATTCAGGGTATCATATTTTCATAGGGAACGGAGGTAGTCTTGTATCTAATTCGTCCAAGGACAACACAAGGATAGTGTTGGCAAGGGTAGAGAAGGATTCCTATGGTTTTAGGGTCTATAGATAGATAAACTCTACTTCTACTTGCTTACTTCGGGCACAAGATCATACTTGGTCTGCTAAGCGATCCTGGCCTATAGCTCTACGCCGAACCCGAACGTGGGGAATTACAAGGGATGGATAGGGCTGTCACCGCTTGCCCCCTACCCGTCAACCATGGGGCATGAGGCAAACGAAGATAGCCTCTAGCCTAGACACCACATCTACGCTATCAACCACTACTCTAGCATTGTATAGGGTTATCCGTCTCTATCAGGAGCCCTCTACTAGAGTATCCGCTATGGGAGCGGACGATGATCCCGCAAGCAAATAAGAGTAAAGCTTAACTAATTAAGAGACTTAATACCAAAAGAATCATGAATACTCACTTAGCGAAAGAATCCGTTGAGGTACAGGTGTTCGTCAAGGTACAAGCTAGGGAAGACTACCAATAGGTCGGGCACTTCCCCGAACTCTCCCTCACATCTCTCCCTATCAACTCTAGATAGCTAGCTAGGGCCTAAGCCCTTAGAGTGATGCTCTTGGTCTTGCTCTTTTCTCCTTGAGTGCGTTGTTGTTGAGGGGGGGGGGGGGGGGGGCGCTCCCTCCTCCTTTTTATAGCAATTGGTTAGGCGGCTCCAGGGGAATATTCGGCGCATACACCCCTGCACCGCCCTCCACAGCTTTGAATGCACCGCCTTGCGAAGAGTTGGCCTGAGGTGAGCCAGTAGGGGGGCGGCCGCACTCTGGTTGGGCTGTCTCGGCACCACCTTTGTTTGGCGGGCCTCTGGTATTGTCTGGGTCGCGTCCCCGAGCGCTTGGGGCCCAAATTCTATAGGTAGGTGGGCCTTTCTTCTATTTGTTTGTTTGGGGTCAGCTTTACGCTTTACCGGATTGCGCACTTTCAATTACATTTCCTATGGTTTTCATCTATTTCTCCCTGCACATGGTAAATCACCAAAACTCGTAGAATATGTCAGTTTAGAAACCCTATCACTAAGTTTGGTGTTCATTTTAGTGGATATTTGGCGGTTAAAAATGGGAGTTAAGGACTGCCAACATTCAACTGGATCATTAGCCTGTCCCCCATTTCCACCACCAAAAGCAGCTTGAAAAGGATTGGGGCCAGCCTGCTGATTTGGCAGAGCAGCTGGCCTAGGTCCAACCTGCCCAAATCCGAAGAAATCAAATCGACCCCCCTGAGGAAAATCATCAAGCCCCGGAGCAGGGTCCTCATCCCGTGGCAGCCTACCCAATAACTGTCCCTGCAGTACTTCACATTGTACTGTCCAAGATTCTCCCTGGAAACCTTCCCCTTCAGGGCCTGTTCGTTTGGAGCCCGGAATGGCATGGAATTGTTCCTGGCCGGTAACTATTCAATAATTTACATTGGGCTAGAATCAATCCTGGCATGGAAGAGCCGGGAACGGTTAACCGAACGACGCCTCAGTGAGCACAAGAAACTAAGGAATCGATTCCAAATCAACAACACGTGCCTTACTAAAATCCTGGACAAGTGTCGCTCATCATCCACCCAAGAGATGAATCTGCCAAAAGAACTAATAGTGCTGACCACAAATTCATCCTCCCTATAATCTGGCGGGTAACCCAGCAACAACATCCAGCACTCTCTGTTAAAGTTGATAGCACGCCAATTGCGCCCCTTATTGTGCTCAACGAAAGTGATCGTAACATTACCAAACTGAAAAGGACCCATCTGAATCAACCGATCTCTATCATAGGCATTCTTGAATCTAATGAAAGCTTGCCCAAGGTGTATCGGTTGCATATTTGTGAAAATAACATGTTGCTCGTTTGTCAAAAAATCCGACACAACACCCCGAATGTCCTCGAATGTTACCTGCTGCTCCGGCATCGGATGAATAGAGACGATAGCCAAATCATGATGCTTGGCCCGCGGACACTTCAGCATCACACGCTCCATCGGCTTACGCGTTTGAACATCGATGCGATTCAAGCCAGGAGGGATGAAGGGCGCTGGGTTGGCGCGCAGGTAGGCCATTGGCGATCCTTCGAAGCGGAGCTCAGAGAGTTGAGGAGGATGCGAATTGGGGCTTTTTGAGGGAACAGTACAAACCTCATTGGCCGGCGGAGGGTTCGAAAACCCCAATGTATAGTGCGGGAAGCTGAGGAGCCACCAATGAAATCGGCGAAGTCCAAGAAACGAGGCGGGGTTGAAGGGCCCGCTGTCATACTAGCAGGCTTGAACCAGTTCGAGTAATCAAAGCAAGCACCAAAATCTCTGGCGAAATTATCCAGCGGCCGCCCCTTCACACGGTTCTGCAAACTCTTCCAATTCTCATGGCAGGAGGCTGCAATGTGGCCCCACCCAAGACAAGAGTCACATTTAAGGGCACGTACGACGCGTCCCTTACCCTCGTCTCTTTGTCACTGGTTTTGCAAAAAACACCCTGGTTTGGCTTGGAGACGGCCATCCCGTCGCCTCGCGAGACGACGGTGAGGGCCTGTGCTCCGAGGCCCAGTTGCCGGCTGGAGCTGCGCTGTACGAGTCGTCTTCTTGACTCGACGATGCACGAGGATCCCGTACGGCCGCACGCCGAATCTGGTATTAGCGCGCGTGAGGACGTTGCGCGCCCTGGCCGCCACGAGCCGTGTGGTCGAGCTCCGCCGCGCGCATGGGCTATGCATGGCGACCTCCGCCCCGGTCACCGCGAGCCGCACGGGCGAGACCTGCACCGGCCGACACGAGCGCGCGGGCGAGCTCTGCTCCGGCCACCGCGAGCGCCTCGTCATCCAGAACCCCGCCTCCCGCTGCCCTCCATCGGCGGTGCCGCGCAGAAAACGCCCAAGCAGGCCCAGGCTCTTCGTCATCACCGCCGCGGCTCCTCGCGGATCTAGGAACGGTGAGGGTATTTCTGATGCTTTTTCTCTTCCTGATTGTGAGCGCTGTCGACGATGGTGGCTTCCTTCAGGCTAGATCGGGTGCGGCGACGATGGCTTCCTCCCATGGCGGACAGTACCCATGTGCCGTGCCGCCAGTTCTTCCCTTGGTAAAACACTAATCTTGCCTATTTCCATGTTTGACTATGCAAATTTTTTGGCCGTACTTGTTCTTGAAATAGAAAAATAGCTGCTCTGCAGTGAGTTTCAGCATCTTGTGTGCTGCTGCAAATAAAATTATAATTCTAAGCGATGCAACTGAACTGAATATATTGGCATACATCATTTCCTGTCTGTGGTGATGCAACTAAACTATATGTAATTTTTATATATATTACAATTATATATAATAATCATTTACGTTGATGATTTCAAAAATTATTGTAATCATGTTCATCTTATTTATGCTTGATCCGTTTTCTATCAAATAGCAACACAATGATATGGAAACAAAGGAAATTAGACAAAAGACGTTGCAACTATATATAATAATAATTATTATATTGATGGTTTTAAAAAATATTGTAATCATGTTGCTTTTATTTGTCCTTGATACATTTTCTATCAAATAGCCACACAATGGTATACAAACATTTATTTATAGTTGATCCTAGCTACATGCAAAGCATTAAACAGCTTAGAGATGGACCCCTGTCTATGGGTTGTATGATCTATCTTTATACCTGTCTGCATGATAGATTTGAGGCGTTTAGAGACGGACCCCGTATGTGGGTTGTACATGCCCTAATGGGCGCTTTGCATGCACGTCTCGGGTGAGATGTAGAATGACAGTGCCGGCATGACACATTGACACAGGTGCTGAAGAGGCTGAATTAATGAAATCCCCAGAAGAACTGCTTAATGAACCCAGATTCAAATCTAAACTCAAATTCAAACCATCAGAGCCTGCATCACGCCGTTGCGCCAAAACATGATCAAACCCTGAATGGTGCTGAGTGATCTGTTTAGATTGTGGAGCCTGCTTCTCAGGACTAACAGCCCTCCAACTGAGACGATCAAACACAGAGGTTCTTGGAAAGGTGAGGCAATCAAAAACAGACTTGCGAAGAGCTTTGGAGGCAAAACCTTGCCGAACGGGAATTTTATTGGCACCTGAAAGGATCACGGGAGATTTCTTCACCGCCTCTGCAAATGAGGATTTCTTTTTCACCTCCACCCAAGGGAAAACCGGTTGATTGCTTGAGAAGGAGCGGGCGAAGGATAACTCGGTTTCATTGAAGAGCTGGAAGGAGAGCTCAAACTCGGCACAAACAAAATCTCTGATCTTGTAAACTTGAAAACCATCATCTTTGCAGGAAACCAATAAGAGAAATATCCTGTCCTCAACTAAACTTAGTTTGTACCCAACGAAACACCGTTAAAAGCTTCAGAATGGTTTTCAACCCTGCCGATGCTGAGGCTATTACAAGGATTAAAATTTCGGAAAGGAGAACAGAGGACGTATACTAGCCTGGCATCCGGAGAAGTCGGGCCGTGACATATATCCAGGTCAGCCCTGGGGCGACAGCTTCCAGCTCTGCTCCAAATGGTGACCGGACACTCTGGAAGAGGATCTGGTCCGCCAAGGTGCCCCCAAAGATTCGAGTCTTCACGTGGAAACTCAGCAAGAGCATCCTGCCGACAAAGCAGAATAAAAGCACCAGGAAATTAGAACCGAATGGGCTGTACTCTTTATGTGGCGTTGCAATTGAAGATAGCTTCCATGCTGTTATAGAGTGTACACAAGCCAGGAACTTACGCTGGGCAATGAGGAAGCACTGGCCGATCCCTGGGGAAGTCCTATTCAGAAGAACGAGACCGGACTGGTTTCTTGTCCTTCTGGACAGATGCACGGACCAGGGTGAGCTAACGATGACGATCCTATGGCGTGCCTGGACGTGTTACATAACAACATGACTCATGAGTCATGACTCGGGACCGACTAGTATATCGGACTCGGTATTCTTCTTACTGAATACTGACCCTCCGTGAATCACCGTCCCAGGTCGGGCAACAGGCGCAGACAACTGACGCAAAAGGAAAGGGCCAATGCTGGGAAGCTGCTCCAGTCCCTTGTGTGAAGACCAGGCCCGGCCCTGTCAAATTATAGACCTAGAGCGAAGCCACAGGCGATGGGCCCCTTAATATAAGTCTAATAATATAATGATAATTTTAATAAGTGTAATGCATAAAAAAATTCTTATGAAACAACAAAAAAGTTATACATCTTATATTACCTTAAAAATTTCTTCTAACATTTGCTGCTACGAAGTCATTGATGATGGCCTCAAAATCAATTTCATCTAATAATTTCTTCTCGATGCATAAAGTTGCCAAACCATTTAATCTTTCTTGGGACATTACAGACCTCAAATAATTCTTCAATAATTTCAGCTTTGAAAATGTTCTTTCAGCTGAGGCCACAGTCACAGGCATAGTGAATAGGATCCGATAAGCAATAGAAATATTAGGATAACAATCCGCTTATGTGACAAACTCAAAAATCTCCATAGCAGACATTGGCTTATCTGGCAGAGTAGACTGCATAACAGCTAACTCAGAAATCATGTCATTTACATCAACATCCGATGAACCATCTGAAGAGAAAGTTTTTGCAAATTTAATGCAATGGTCTTTTAGATCAGCACCATCCATTGCCTTCAAGGATGTTGAATTCATTAGAAATCCGAATTTTTCATTGAATGACTGTAGTTCTTTAAATCTGCTTTTCAATGAACTAATTGCCATATCAACCATAACCAAAAAATAAAAAGTTTCAAAATCCTTCTCAGCTTGCAAGATAGCTTCATTGCATTCAGTTTCATCAAATTGTTTCTTCCTAACAGAACGACGCTTTACTAGAAATGATGCCTCTACTCCCATTTCAAGTGCTATTTCTGTGGCAGCAACCACACTATCAGCAAACCCAGTATTTCTGTAGTTCTGAAAGTAATTCCCCATACCTTCTATATGCTGCAAGGTAGAATCAACGCACATGGATGGTGATTGTAACTTCTTACTGACAATATTTATAGAGTATAAAATGTCATGCCAAATAACCTATACCAATTATGAACTCAAAGCTGCCAAGCACGTCATATAAATTTTTTGCATCACTTCTATCCTTTGGTTCAGTATCTCCATCCTCACTTAGCCACAACAAAGCTGACCTTAGTTGAGGAGCTTGATATCTAATTGCTCGGACACTTTTGATGCGACTCTCCCAACGAGTATTGCTTAATGATTTCACGGTCAAATCTGGAACATGTTCAAGCAAAACATTCCATCTTTTGGTAGAACCTGAAAATAATACATATATCCTCTGCACAATTCCAAAGAATGAAATAGCTTTACTGCATGATTTAGCCATATCACAAAGAGTGAGATTAAGACTGTGGCATGCACATGGCATATACAAAGCCCTTCGATTTATTTCACGCAAACGACTTTGTACCCCCTTATGTTTTCCTTTCATATTAGAGCCATTGTCATAACCTTGACCTCTAATATCATCAACATTAAGGCCAAATGATTTGATGGAGTCAACTAATACATTGAAAAGCCCCTCACCAGATGTGTCATCCACCTTCAAGAAACCAAGAAAGTACTTCCCAATTTTTATTTTCTCATCAGACATATCAACACATCGAACCAACAAGCTCATTTGTTCTTGGTGACTCACATCTAGGGTACAATCAAGAATAACTGAGAAATATTTGGCCTCTTTAACAATCTTTATGATGGAGCTTGTAATTCTAGAAGCCATAAGTGAAATCAACTCATTCTGAATTTTATGACTAAGATAATGATATTGTAGCTCTTTGTTTTGAATGCGCCTAAGGTGGTCTTGCATTACCAAGTCAAATTCAGCAACCATCTCACAACAAGCTAAGAAATTACCATTCACATCATTGTAAAGTTGCTCACTAGATCCTCTAAAAGCTAAACTGTGTTTACCAAGAACCTTTACAATGGCAACAATTCTTAGTAGAACTAGCCTTATGCGTTCTTTCTCCTTTGTGATTTGATGTTGCAACTCCTTGTTAATTGTTTCATGTTTGCTTAATCTAACTCTCAAATCATTCCAAGAGTTCATGTTGGTCATATGATCCACGCTAACTCATGCTCTTTTAGTCTTTCACTAACATGCTCCAATCTCTAAAGCCATCATGCCCCTAATGAACTCTTGCGGTTACTAGAACCAAACAACTTACAACAAAAGCAAAACACTTTGTCAACACTTTTTGAATAGACCAACCATTTCCTATCACGTACCTCGCCATTGCTCATTTTTCTAGAATAATGAGTGTATGCAAAACGTCGTGATCTGTCATCCATAGGAAACACAATATTTTCTTCTCTAATAGGCCCCTTCTCCACTAATATGTCCCTTGCTTTGTTATCAAGATTGCCCCAATTTATTGGATCATACATATCAATAGTAAAAACTGGTTCTTCATCAACACGAGTAGATTGCGTCGTAGGAGAATTAAGTACGGGCTCATGGTCACTCACATTATTATCATCCGTGTCGGTGCCAACACTATCTTCTATAGGGCTTTGGTCTTCTAGATGCGTAGTTTGTTCCTCCCCAACAACAATTGCCCACTCATCTGGATTTCTTGTAGTGCTTGTATTGCTCTTAAAAAATTTATGAATAGATCCCCTTTGTGATTCTTTCAAGGCATCTATCTTTCTCTTCTTTTTTTCTTTTCTCACTTCCAGATGCATGTTTTTTGGGCAACATGAGTTCACTGTAGATTCAGAAAAGCACCTAGTAATTAAAAAAATATATCATACTAAATTCAACATGATTGCTACTTGTATTGGATTCCTCATTCTTAATCTTAAATCCCAAATCTAAAGAAGTATAAATAATAAAGATTGGGGAACGGAAAGATTAGAGGGGCTTGGCCGCTTAGGGCCAAGGGCCAGTTTGTTACCTCTGCAGAGTAAGCCAGAAACACGGATGGACAGAGTCAGTGCGTGTGCATCGCGCCGTCGCCTGCCGGCACCCGGCAGCCGCTCACGCTCGATCGCCAAGATCACCAAGACGCACACACGCGATCGTCGCTGCTCTGCTCGCGCAGGAACGGAGTCGCCGAGGCCGCGCGGCGGAAGGGCGGAGTCGCGGACGCGGAAGTGCGGAACGCAATCTACGCATTTTTTCGGACTCGTATCTCGTACGCCTAGTTGGGTGGTTCACCATTTCTATGGACAAATAATGGGCCATACAAAGAATACTAGTACTACATACATAAATGGGGTTGGGCCCCCTGGCATCGAGGGCCCAGTGCGGCTGCACAGCTCGCACCCCCCCGGGCCGGGCCTGGTGAAGACGTCGGACCAAACATGTTGGGAACCGCCACCAGAGGGTTGGATAAAGGTGAATGTTGACGGCTCTTTCGATATTGCAAAAATTTCGGCCACCACCAAAATGATCAAATTTCGCGAAATTTGTTCGAAATTTCATCAAAAATTTTTTAGACACTGACACCTGAAGAATGCTTTTTTCTAAAAAAAATTAGATCTAAACAAATATTAGTATGATTTACGACTACACATCTTTTGAATAGAAGAATATGCAATGAAAACAATAGAAAATATGAGTCTAGAGTTATATAGCACATGTATTAGTGTACTATAAAATTTCAGATTTTTCTTTCGGCCATCACCGAAATTATCGAAATTCGCGAATTTCGGCTGAAATTTTGAACCCTTGATCATCATGAATCACTTGGGCATAGTAGTCCTGACGGCTTGGAGAGTGTTGTTTCGCTGGGCGTCTGCAGATGAAGCCGAGGCACAGGACTGCGCAGAAGGGCTTCGCCTAGCTTCGCAATGGTGCCCGGGCCCAACTATTTTTAGAGACGGATAGTGCTCGAACGACGGCAGCAATGACTAGCAGCATGCCGAACATGTCAGCTGTCAGATGGACAGTGTTGGAGGCAAAGAAGCACTTGCAGTTGTTAGTAGATTGGAAAGTCATGAAGGTAAAGAGAGAGTGCAACAAGATTGCTCACGAATTAGCACAATTAGCTAGGCAGAATACGCATACAGCTATATGGTGGGGACAAGCGCCTGTGTGCGTTCTGGTCATCAACAATGTTTGTAACCTTTTGTCTAGTTAATAATAAAGCTCTATTTACCCCGAAAAAGAAAAAAAGGTTCAGCATGATCAAGCCAGACCATGCAATTTGCAGAGTTTGTTGCTCGGGTTTTCATGATAGAGTCCATAAACAACTTTGGCGTGTGCTTGTCGTGGCCCAGTCCGGGGTCTAATGGGCTGACTCTGTACATCCAGCTGAGTCACGTGGCCCACGGCCTATCACACGAAGGGTCCTTTCAGTGATCCAGTCGGTCAGTCCACGCGGGTCATAGATTACAGAAAGGTCGAGATCGTGCCTTGTTTGTATACATTTTATTTGCAGCATTATAGAGCCCCTGATTCCTCCTCCATGCTGAACCGCGTCAACGACCAAGGCGATCACTGTTCTTCTGGGGATCTGAAGGCAGCAGAGCTTCGAGACCTGCGTGCAAGCATCCATCTTCTATTTCAGGTCAGTAATCGATTCTACCAATGATTTCTCTCCATGCCTAAGTACGACAACAAAGGCGAGCGCTGCGGCCCTTCTTCTCTTCTCAGGATCTCAAGGGAAGGCAAGGGAGCAGCTTCGTTAGAAACCTGCGTGCAAGCCTTCACCTCCTTCGAGGACAGGTTAGCGATCGATACTGCCTGCCTTTTGCTACTAAGTAACCTGCGTGCTCAGGATCCGTGCTTAAGCATGGGATTCATGGCGGTCTGTGTATTAATTATTTTCCTCAAATAATCCCATGCTATGAGGTCTGTGTATTAATACGGATAGTACATTAATTTCTGAATTACGATAGCTGTCCTCTCCGTATCGGAAATAACCGCGGCCGTTCTTGTCTTCAGACCTGAAGCCTAAAGAAGGCAGCAGTTTCTCAACCTGCGTCCAAGCCTCCATATTCTTTGAGGTTAGTTTAGTACGTGATTGATTCTGCCTGCTTTTGCTAGTAACCTTTATGGTCATCGGTGCTTAAGCATTGGTGCGCGGTTCTGTGTATTAATTTTAATCCCATAACTGAAAACAGAGAGACTCTCGGCTCGCCCGTAATAAATTTACTTAATATAAGAAATAATATATCTTTGTGATAGTCTTGTTCGTAGTTATACTTAAGTACAATCCCAACACATTTTTAGGAGATTCCAATGAAAGGTATCAGTAAGTACCGGCATGACAGCATCAGTACAAACTTGACTTGATTAGTTTGGCTTGAAGTGGCTGAGTTGACTAAGAATGCGTGTGGCTGGGTGTTTTTTTTTTCCTCAACTGCAAACCATTCAATGGGGTTCAATTCTCAAAAGTACCGAATATGCAACCATATTTGAAGGAGAGTGTCATTTTTTTTTTTTGCCGAGTAGAAGAGTATTAGAGTAATATATAGACTATTTTCCAACGGTTCATCTGCGTCTCTCATCTTGTTCTCATTAAGATCATGTAGTCATAATGTACCGACTAATATTAGGAACAAAACTCAGATGATGTGGAAGTCTAATGAGCAAAGAATGATAATAAACCTAATATTTAGAGAAATCTGGCCAAGTCAGGGATCAAACCTGGCTTAGCCAGCATCAACTCGTCCAAGTAAGGAAAACCGGATTAGTCTACTTTTGAATCCGGCTAAGCCTGTTTTGGTTGAGCATAGGACATTTTTATTGGAGTAAAAAGGTAGAACTTTAAGAAACAACCTCCAAAATTCGTAAAACTTTGCACAAAACTTGTCTACCCCATGGTCAACCTATAATTAATTTGGATACTTGTTTGACTGAAACCTACGTACATTTATACACGATGACAAATGGATTGTGAAGCTAATACGCATGATCACTTGGAGCACATGCTACACCGACACAGTTGCCACTCACTTCTGAAAGCCATCACAGATAATTTCTCTGATGGTCAGCAAATTGGCAGTGGTGGGTTTGCAGTTGTTTATAAGGTATCAGTACTCTAAACCCAACTCATATTTGTTCGTACTGTTCTGAAATGTTCACAAAATGGCTCAAGTTCACGCTGGAAAGGCAACATTTTCACCACAGGGATTACTTCAGAACGGGACAATGGCTGCGAAAAAGCTGTCCCAAACGTAATTTTGAGAGTAAAAAAATGGAGCGATATGAGTAGAGGTATATAAAAAAGTGTGAGGTGATTTAGAGAGGGTTAACTAGTCTTTCTAGCTTGGTGTTGGTGGATACATATGTTTTTTGTGTTGCAATCTTTGTTCCGTTCCAAGTTGAATTATTCAAAAATCTAAAAGTTCATTCAGGTAAAAAAATGTTTCTTTCCTGTGGTAGTGCCTTCTGCATTTAGATTATGCTGTTGGATTATTGTAGTTTAGGATATCGACTATGGGGATTAGAAAGCTTTTAGGTACGTTGAAGGTCGATTGCTAATCACATGGTACATGAGTTCAGCTCCAACGGAGATTTTGGAACTACATTGGTGCCAACAACCGGAACTCCGGCGATCGTCCATGTCCGTCCAGGGTTTGGTGAGAGGCCGTACCGGTTTGTGACTTGGGATCCCGGTTAGGAGTTCGGACAGGTATCTCATTGGTCCCTCTATTAGCTTGGAGATCCCAAGAAACTTCTCAAAAGCAAGAGTAATCCAAAAGATTGTCTGTTCCATGTGACCATGTGGCTGTATGCACATGGAATTGGTATTCATATCATATTGGCAATTGGGGATTCTAGTTGTGCATATATCTTCCGGCAGTGGCAGTGATAAGTGGATGTGTTACTGCATTAATAATGCAGGTAGATATCTTTCTAATAATGCAATGCAGTCATTGAGCAGTTTCAACATTTTACAGAGTTTATAATAAGCTGAGTAGGCAGAATCTGTTCTAGTTTGCAGTGAACAAGCTGGGTGCAGACTAGGTTGGCCGCTAGGTGTTCCATGAAATTTTCAACACACTAGGTTTCACTGATGTAACTATGAGCTAGGAGTAGCAACTAGCAGCAGCATGTGGCCCAGATATTCCACTAAAATGATAGGCATCAATCCATAAGCCGTCTTATATTTTTCTTTATAAGCAAGAAAAGAAAAGAAGAGGAAAGAGACTTTGTTTGAGGCTGGCATCAGCATCTGTGGACCACCGACGCTGTGGTCTCAGTGAGGGTTTAATCAGAGTTTCATTTGCATTTAATAAACTGTCACGTAAGGACACTTCCAACCCAGAAACTATCAGTGGTTTCTAGACTATTATAGGATAATGTGCTAAGAAACTATTCTTCTCAATACAACTTTTCCACCATAAGTTCAACAAAAATCTAACCAATTGATCAACGTGTGCTTCTCTCTCTGCTCCGGATCCTCCGCGGGCAAGGGTGTACGCGCGGCCAAAGCTAGCGGCTCGAGCTTGGGCGCAGCCAACGGCGCGGACAGCGACATGCCCCTGCTACGTGCGCAGCGGCGAATCCTCCGGCTCCTCCTCGTCAGCCGCATCGTGCACCGTGCCCTCGGCGATGCCAGCGTTGGGGTCGTCGTCGATGGAGTCCAAGATGCCGCTGAGATCACCGACGGAGACCGAGATATCCTCAGCGATGCCGGCGCCGGGGTCATTGGGTAGAGAGAATTATTGCGACCGAGAAGAAGGCATGTGCGAGAAGATGGAGATCTTGGCCTCGCGGGAAGCCGCGCGCTGTCGCGGGAGGCTGCGCATGGGGAGATGTAGTTGCACCGTCGCGGGATGGCCCGCGCACGAGGAGGGAATTGGCAGGAGCATATTCGGTCGATAGAAACCATGAATATTCCTCCAACGCGGTCTGGATAGTTTCTAGCGCTATCGATCTACGTGAAGACATCGCTTCTTATATAGAAACGGTTTCTAAATGTTTTCTCTCTCTTCGATAAATCTTTGCCACATCAGCAAATTAGATAGCCGACAGAATAATTATTAATGCCTATAGAAACTATAGAAGTTTTTGTATTGTGAGTGCCCTAAACGCTTTTGATGATGTGGCGAGGTTTAATAAGAGAGAGAAGTGAGTTTCATGGGGATGAACTTTCATGGCACGATTACCAACTCTCGATGAATCATTAAATTAAGCGTCTATGAAACAAGAAAAGAAATAGCAATTTTTAGTTTAAATTTATAGTTCAATTTTTCTATAAAATTGTTTCCGATTCACCAAACCTATTCTTATCTCTTTCTAAAGGAATTCAAAAAACAAAATAAGAAAAAGAAAAAATACTGGAATTCCGGATTTTTCCAATTTCTCTCATTAAAATATTCCAAAATTAAGAATGGGTTTAGTTACTTAAATTCAAAAAGTGAATCAAAGAATTTCAGTATGGTTATGCCGGGTAGAGACCCTAGACTTTCTAGTGATTTACTTTTATTTTAAGTTGCTAGAAAAGATAGGAAAATCCAAAGGAAGAATGAAAACTCAAATCTTAAACTGACTCCACTATCACTTTTGTAAGCAGAAATGAGTGTTTCATGCATATTTCACTTCATTTTATATAACATGACAGTTTTGTAAACAACGCTAACTTCACTGAGACTGGCCTCAGGCAATTACATGTCAGAAGCATTGTCTCTTCGATGTAATTATCATTGCGAAATGACAGAAAAGGTGTAACTAGCTCTTGAGTAACTGTAAAGAATCTTTTTTTTTGAAAGGCGAGGCAGTAGGAATCATGATTTAGAAAATCTGAAAATGAGATGGCAGGCAGCAAAACCATGTAGACATGGCATTTTCAGTTACCGCATCATTTGCCATGAAATTTAATTAGCACGGTGGACTGATCGGCAAGACATATGGAACGAGTAAAGTAACCTTGTCGTGTTTCGTATTTATCTAAAGCTAAATCTATTTTTTGAAAGCTTCTAAAGATATTGTCATGATCTCTACTATATATTTTATTTGGATTATTTGTTGTATCCCAATCTATCTCTAAGATTTGTTTTGGAATTTTTCAGTGGTTTAAAATTCTTATCAAGTATTTACTAGATTATTTTTAATTAAGAAAAGATAAAATCACCTTCAAAACCACTTCAAATTCAAACTAGTACTTGGAGGTCATTTGAATGGTTTTGAGAATTTAGATGTAAGATATATAGTTTTAGAGTTCGAGAGAAGAATTTTTTTTTGTTGAGCCTCGAGAAGAAGAATTGGAGGACAATGATAATTGAGAGAGGTAAAATGATTTTTTTTCTTTTTCTTGTGCCGGTTACTTTCAATGTAGAGCCCATAAACAACTTTGGCGTGTGCTTGTCATGGCCCAGTGAGGGGTTCAATGGGCCGACCCACTAGATCCAGCGAGTCACGGAGCCCAATGCCTATCACAGGACTTCGAGTGATCCAGTCAGCCAAGTCTACGCGAGTCTCTATAGATTACATAAAGGTCGACATCGATCCTTGTTTTTATACATTTTATTTACAGCATTATATATCCCCTGATAGCCCCTCCATACCGGCCGCGTCAACAATGAAGACGAGCACTGCTCATTTGGGGATCTGAAGGCAGCAGAGCTTTGCAATCCGCTTGCACGCTTCCGTCTTCCTTCAGGTTAGTGATCGATGATTTCTATCCATCCACGCCTAAGTACGCTCGTAGTGCCTTCTTTTACTGATCCGGTGATTGTTCTATGTATAGTTTCCTAACAAATCTTAACATGGTCACTAACTGACCATTTTGTATATATGGCACAGTAAGGGCAACTTCAAGATTTTTCATAAAATTTACTCTCTAAATTATCATTTAGAGAGTAATTTGAGTAAAAATTATTTTAAATGTCTTTATATCCTTTCAATAGCTTTTGTATATCTTGTACGCATTCTAGAGAGCTATCTCCGCTCTCCATCTTTAGCTAGTGAGAAATACGAAATAAAAGTTTGATGTCTATATTTGGACATCCAATTAAAGATGATGTCGGATGATGTTTTTTCACCAAAATCTCTATTTCTGTAAATTAGGAAGGATATAAAATGTCCCATGGAAATGCTCTAAGAGACTATAAGCTTGATTATATATTCGATTATTATAATCCAAAAGATTGTTTGTGCTGTCTTCTCCATGTGACCATGTGGAAGACAATTGTGTGTGGATGGAATTTTATATATTCATATTCATATTCATATTATTGATGTCTCCAGTAGTCTTATTAATCTTCACTGCTTCGTCTTCCAGTAGTAGCAGTGTAGTTGTATTACCTGATTAACAGTGCAGGCAGTAATTCCAAACGCAAATACAGTTAGTGAGTAGTTTGAACATTTAAATAAATCTTCAGGTTGTCGAGTAGGTTGTACCCTGTCTAAATCGATCTGCAATGAACAAACTTGGATACAGAGCAGGTTGCCCAAGTGTTGCATGATTTTTTTTCAACACACTACTAGGTTTCACTGATGTAAATGTGACCAACTAGCAGCAGCATGTGGCCCAAATTTAAGCATCAATCCATCAGCTGCCTTATTTCTCATTATGCGTTACAAATAAAAAAGAAGACGAAATAGACTTTGTTTGAGGCAGGCATCAAAGGACCACCGAACGAAGCCTGTGATCTCAGAAAATGACATGTCAGGTTGCAGCAGCATTCTCTCCGTGATGCAATTAGTGTTGTGAAATGATAGTTAAAGAGTAACTAATAACGCTTTGGTATTCATGTAAACGCATGATAGATGCGACTAAGTATCTGGAGTATTTATCCAAATAATTACTAATGAAAGCTTAAACATGATCAAACTAGATCTCCCTCGTTCAACGCAGACGCTCACAATGTACCACACTCACACCAGTATATATGAACGCACGCACGCACGCAAACCCTACTCCTATGAGCACCTTTGAAGACTGGGCCGACAAATCCTCAAGACGAGATTAACGAAGTCGTCTACCACTGAAAGCACAAAGTCATTAAATCCAGTAATATTCGTTCCTACGAGGAGTCGAACCTAGGACCTCATGTGCTACATGCATTTTCGCTTTCTCATGCCCTTTCTTGCACTGGTGGCTTTCGGGGCTGAAGATCGCACAAATATCTTTGTAGTAGACTGCTTGTAAATGAGCCAAACCGAGCTGGCCTTCTAGCTCGTTAAGCTGGCTCGTTATCCAGCCCTAGTTTTAACCACCTTCATAAATTGATTTAGAGACAGTAGGTAATATAGCTTGCCTTTAAATACCATTTTTCAGAAATTTAAAATCAGCCACAGAAATAGTATTTCTTTAGTTTCGAAAGAAGCCCACTAGTGAAGCACCATCGCCACAATGTCATAGTAAGTCACAATTTTCATGCCAAATAGGACGCGTGCAGTTCCTAGGATTTGATGAGCCTCCCCTACCACTATGCCATGCCACATGGTCACTTGTGTGACTAAGTGTAGGAGCTATCTTTTTTTATTGATTTTCATAAATCTTGTATTGAATATTTGGGTCTCTAAACAATTTCAAATAACAAAAGTTTGAACTATAGATTTTTAGATTTTGTCTAGCACAACAACTTTTGTATTTGACATCTTGTTTTAAACACAATTCACTACTCTCACATTTTGGTTAGACAGATTACGCCAATCTTCTAGACATTAGATTACCATACACAAATCCTTTTCATCTTTGCATTTATATTTATAATGGTTGGAATCGCTTCCTATCGCCTCCCATCGGCTCCGCAAAATAGCCATTTTTGTTAATTTAATTCGTCGAAGGGCAGTATGGTTATTGCGCAGGGTCCTCTCACTCCCACCGTCCTCCCGCCGCCCCCACGCCGAACTAGGGTAGTGCAATCTCCCAATCGCAAGCACCTGGCTTGTCTCCCCTCGCTCTAGTCACCGCCGCCACCCTCGCACATCGTCTCGCCAGCGGCCCTGCCCTCTTCCTTGCTCATCGCAGCGGCCGTCCTGCTCTCGCCCTCACTCATCGAGGCGGCCGCTATGCCCTCGGCCCCAAGTCGACGGCGGCACCAAGGCAGTGGCGCCGCACCCAGGCAGCGGCGCGGCACCTAGCCAACGATGCGCACCCAGGCACTCACCCAGCCCCGCGCAGTCCCCTCCCACCAGTGGCGGCGGCTCCAGTAGCATGGACTGGTGGACGGCGACGAGTGAAACCCTAGAAGATTTTTTTCAAAAAAAATGAAGAAGATGATTTTCATCTAACTATACTACTTGAATCATACACCCTAACTATACTACTCAAAACATTTTTTTTGTAATTATGCATTTACCCTTTTACCCTTCACTAAAAAAAACTACGAAAAATGAATTACCACTCCTCTATTTGGGGTCCTAATCTCCTCAATTTCGGAGGCGATGGGAGGCGACGTGACGCATATGGGCCCACCGACCATAGATACACCTATGGCCTCCCATCGCCTCTCATCGCTTTCTCATGTTCTGGGCCCACCGACCATAGACACACCTATCGCCTCTCATCGCCTTTCCAACCATTGTAAAAAATTTCTTATACTTAACTTTCTTTCTTAATAGAATTCAGCAATCACATAGTTATTTGTGATTATTGTTTACTAAAGGACGGTGTGATTATTGTTTACTAAAGGACGCAATTATATATTTTGTTTTTAGATAGAGGTGCAGTTATATGTGACTACAAATGGACTGTGAAGTCAATAAGTACAATTTCTTAGAGCAAATGCTGCTTGATGCAAATCAAAAGCCCACAGACCTACCACTGTCACTTCTAAAGACCATCACGAATAATTTCTCTGAAGATCGAAAAATTGGCAGTGGTGGATTTGCAGTTGTCTACGAGGTAACAGTACTCTCGTTAACTAACTTCAGTATTGATCACATTTGATATAAAAGCTCATCATGTTAATTATGTGTTCATGCTGACAAAGGCGATGCTTGTGACTGCAGGGAATACTTCATAGTGGGTCAGTCTCTGTGAAAAGGCTGTCTCAAGCAATCAATATGGACGAGAATAACTTCAACAAAGAGGTTACTAATCTAGTGAAGCACCAGAACGTAGTTCGCTTCGTAGGATATTGTGCTGACACACAAGGAAAAGTCGAGAAGTACGGCGGGAAAATGGTCATGGCCGACGTACAACAAAGGTTACTCTGCTTTGAGTTCCTACCAAATGGGAGTCTTGATAAACATATCAATAATGGTGGGTTCTCTTCGCATTACATTATATGACCCCTTTTTCAAATTAAAAAACCCCTTGTGGTGTGGCAAATACCTTTTTCTTTAATTTGGTGAGTGCCAGTTAAGAGATTCTAGAATTATAGAAATTGTTCAGCATCCTATATATTAGACACTCCATTCATATACTTTCCATTTTATGCATGCATGGATGAAATAGTATGGACTCTACATTTTATGGGTGGACGAAATAAGATAATATAGACTCACTTGATGAACTTCAAGTCAAGTACTCTAAATTACGTGCTCCCTCTTACCACATAAGAATAAATTTTTTACAATGGTTGGAGAGGTGATGAGAGGCGATAGGTGTGTCTATGGTCAGTGGGCCCAGAACATCAGAAAGCGATAAGAGGCGATGGGAGTAAGGCGATGGGAGACGATAGGTGTGTCTATGGTCAGTGGGCCCATATGCGTCACGTCGCCTCCCATCGCCCCCGAAATTGTGAAGATTAGGACCCTAAATAGAGGAGTGGTAATTCCTTTTTCGTAGTTCTTTTTATTAGGGAAGGGTAAAAGGGTAAATGCATAATTGCAAAAAAAATGTTTTGAGTAGTATAGTTAAGGTGTTTGATTCAAGTAGTATAGTTAGATGAAAATCATCTTCTTCATTTTTTTTAAAACTTTATCTAGGGTTTCACTCGCCATCGTCCACCAGTCCGTGCTACAGGAGCCGCCGCTGCCGGTGGGAGGGGACTACGCGGGGCTGGGTGAGTGCGTGGGTGTGGACAAGGGAGGCGGCGCTTGCGGCATCATGCCAGGGCGAGGGCGGAGCTGCCGTGCACGAGGCGGTGCGGTGGGTGGCCCGGCCGGGTGGTGCTGTTGTTGGGATGCCCACCGCGACGGCGACCACCGCCCGCCTTCGCCTGCCGCTGTCAAAAGCGGCCCACCACTCGCCCTACTCGAGCCGGCGCCACCGATGAGCGACGAGCGAGGACGAGGGCGAGGCTGCTGCCACGGCGAGCGAGGGATAGGGCACGGTGGCTGCCATGATGCCGTGCGAGGCCGCCGCCGGCGGCTAGAGCGACGGAGAGAGCAGGGCGGCGGTGGCGGCGGCTAGGGCGAGGGGGAGAAGCAGTGTCGCGTGCTGACCGGTTCGGCGTGGGGGAAGGGGGCGCAGCGGGGGCGTGGGGTGTGAGTGAGAGGGGTGTGCGCAATGACCGTATTGCCCTTGGATGAATAAAATCAACAAAAATGACTATTTTGCGTAGGCGATGGGAGGCAATAGGAAGCAATCCCAACCATTGTAAAAGGTCTCATGCATCCGAAGGACTTGAGTGGAGGACATGCTATCAAATAATTAAGGGACTTTGCCACGGTTTACATTATCTTCACCAGCAGAATATTGTTCATCTAGATCTGAAACCTGCAAATATACTGCTCGATTGTAACATGGTGCCTAAAATTTCTGATTTTGGTTTGTCAAGGTGCTTTGAGGAAAAACAAACACGAGCAGTTACTGCAGAAGTGGTCGGAACGCTGTAAGCTAGCTAAGCATCTTTGATCACAAAAAATTTGGGGACCAATTATGACTGGCATACACTGCCTCCTTTTTCCTCTTGATATGGTTACACTAGAAAATTTTCCATGCAGGGGATATATGGCACAAGAATTCATCAACAGTGGAGTAATCACAATCAAATCAGACATAATAATATTGACAGACCAGAAGGGAATCTTCGGACTGAAAGTGTAAGAATGTCCTATCTAGCTAAGTGTTCTGTGTTAAATCTTTTTGGCTAACTACATAACTACAGATCACCTCTTATCTTATATCACAAGATGACGTGCAGTAGATAGTCAGATAAAATATAGAAAGATAGCAAAATACGTTTTTGACTCAGAGGCCACCTGAGCTACACATTTTTCATGGGAAATACGTGTGTGTATGGTTTTAGGCTTCAAATCTTTAATCAACCTCTATACTTCAATGCTTGTAGCATCCGGGAATATATTTATTTCGACCCCTTCTTGCATGTCGAAAAACTTTGGTCCATTATTTGTTCATACAAATGACTTGAATAAAACAAATTAAATTACAAAGTTGTTGATAACATCAAAACATGAAATTTTCACATAAAGTTTGTCTCGATCCAAGTTCCTGTAAAAAGCTATGAGTTTCTGAAAACAAGCTGAAATTCAAATTACAAACGCAGGAGAGCATTTGTGTGTGACCTCATCTAATACAAGCTGCCATGATGCTGAGCTGGCATGAATACAATTTTGAGAATTATCTTAAGTAAGCTAGCTATTAGTAACCAAATATACCCATTGGAAAATACCTACAGAAAATAGCCAAACCGTTATTTGTAGGTATAGAAATTTCTTCTTAATTAATTCATCATCTGTGGACTGCCAGTCACATATAGTGTTATATATACTCCTATACATATCCTAATATGCACGCATCAATTTTTTGTGCCAGTTTAATTTGAATGCTGCTGTCTGCACATCAAATTTTTTTGTTTCCATTTTTTGGATAAGCGCTAGCTGATGATTGACATTTCTTAGGTACTTGAAAGTTGGAGTACTAGGTTGGAAATGTCACATGGAGGTATATGGTTGGAACATGTAAGGGTATGTGCTGAGATAGGCTTGGAGTGCATGGACTCTGACCCAGTGAAGAGACCAATTACACAGCAGATAATTGAGAGGCTTGATGAATTGGAATGTACACAGGGTTCTATTGAAACTAACCACTCGGCAACACATGTAAGTGTCGATGCGGGACCCACAGGATACCCCGCAAGGGAGAGAGAAGATCTAGTCCAACTAGGATTCTTCCCATGTAATCTTAGTAGTAGAACTATTAAGTAATCCTACTAGGAAATCTCATTGTAAACCGACTAGGACTCTGGCCTCCTGACTATATAAAGGAGGGCAGGGCTCCTGAGACAAGGGGACAACGATTGTACAACACAACACTTGATAATCAATCCAACGCAAAGGCTAAGGCCGACTGGACGTAAGGTTATTACTCGATCTACGATCGAGGGCCTGAACCAGGATAAATCGGCTGTCTCTTGCGTAAACCATCGAGTTCGGCATACGCCGAAGCCCGAACATACTGCCCCGGGTACCCCCGTGGCAGGCTATCGGTGGTGAAACATCGACAGCTGGCGCGCCAGGTAGGGGCTTTCGGCGACTTTGCTCCCAAGAGCTCGATGGACCTCGACAACATGATTTTCCCGACGGGATCAACTTTCATCTTCGGCTCATGGATCTGCGAGGCAGACAACAACGGCAAGCTTCAAAGCCATCTCCTCGAAGATCCAGATCATCTAAAAGAAGTTCCTATTTCAACAACTACAACGGATCGGCTCACCAGAAGATTCGCGCAGCTCATAGTATCTGAGTCAAATCGGATTTCACGACCACTCGTATCCGATTCGAATCCAAGCTCCAAGACGAAGTTTTATCCGAGTGCTTTCAAGAAACCGAGTTCTTTTTTGGCAAGATTTCAGAGTACAACCCAAAACAACTCGG
This sequence comes from Miscanthus floridulus, assembly GCF_019320115.1. NCBI lineage: Eukaryota > Viridiplantae > Streptophyta > Magnoliopsida > Poales > Poaceae > Miscanthus > Miscanthus floridulus. The sequence goes on along the minus strand of NC_089589.1, from coordinate 18,641,236 downwards.
ATTACCCCCAGAATTCTCTCAAGAAGTCAAGTTCTTTTCCATTTGGGCTCGACAACATGGCAAAATCCTATCAAGGACAGGTCGAAAGATTTTTCAATCCAAGATTCGGGATACCACTGACAGGAGCTCAGGAGGGCCTCGTGGTAACGATAACATCGCAGGACTGTATCATCCACTGGCCGGATTCCGTTCCTGAAGGTAGCGGAACCCAACTAGTCGGCACAACAACAACAGCTATTTTACCTTACCAAGAAGGAGACTCGATCTACGACACCGAGGCATCCACTAAAGTTATCATCGACTCCGACAGCATGAAAACTAACGCCAATAACAGAACGACTCATGCGCGAGAAGTGCTCATGGTTCGACGACCGCGGTCACCATTAAATCCCCCAGAAGCACCCGATGTCAGATCATTAGATGAATCAGAATCCAACATATCACCATTTGCCCAGGGCTACGACGGAGAAACAGATAGTCAGAAACAAGCTAGAGAAAGAAAAAACAAGTTGAAGCAAGGGCGCCAACACCGTGCTAGGCAGCGCAGGGAAGCTTGGATCAGATACGAGTCAGAATTGGCTGAGTACGACAAAAGAAAATCGCAACGAGAAGTCGAAGGGAGACGCACGGCGAATACGCCTTACGATAAGATTCGAGAAGCATTAGAAGAACTCGGAGCAACTTCGCATCCTGGTGAGAAGTATGAACAGCTCCAGGACTTGCTCCGATCGACAATCCCGAGAACGCATGAAGAGAAAGCTCGATCAAGACTACCCGCCAGATCAACAACCCATCGGCAAGAAGATCAAAATCAAAGGAAATCCGCTTTCGAAAGACTTGGGCCGGGTGGAAGCCATGACGGAGGAAGTAGGAAGGAACATAATCAAGGCCACCGATTTGAACAACTAAGGAAGACTAGGAGCAGGGTTCCTACCTAGACAACCTCGCAAGATTGTTCCCGTCAGAATGACAGTTGGCCAGAGGAAGGCGCCGAATCTGAATTCAAAGAAACCAAGGCACATGACAGGTTCCCCTGCTTCGCGAACAGGCTCGCATTGGTGCGATTACCTCACAAATTCAAACCATCTAATCACTCCGCTTCAGCATGCCCAATCGAATCATCACAGATCTAGGCTCCCCTTTCACAGCTACAGAATTCAAGGGCTGGGCACAAGACTGTGGTTTCAGTATAGACTATGCGTCTGTTGCACATCCAGAAGCCAACGGACAAGTAGAAAGGGCTAATGGACTCATACTAGCCGGATTAAAGCCAAGATTATACGAAGAACTAGTGGACTATGGGTCCAAATGGATCGAAGAATTACCGAAAGTAGTGTGGGGACTACGAACTCAAATAAGCAGAGCAACATGCTACTCACCTTTCTTCCTAGTTTACGGGTCAGAGGCCGTACTGCCCGCCGACTTGATCTGGACATCCCCAAAGATAGAGCAATACGATCAAGGAGAAGTGGAACACACAAGAAGATTAGAACTCGACAGCTCAGAAGAAATCAGAGTAAACGCTACCCTCCAATCAGCCAGATACCTACAAGGTTTAAGACGGCATTACAACAAGAGTACCCAACCTCGATCACTACAAGTCGGAGACTTAGTACTAAGAAGGATACAGAAGACTGACGGAAGACATAAGCTACTCAGTCCATGGGAAGGCCCGTTCATTGTCACAAAAGTCACCGGACCAGGCACATACAAGTTAATGACCGAAGATGGAAAAGAAGTCAGCAATACATGGCACATCAGCCAGCTAAGAAGATTCTACGCGTAAAAACAACTCAAGAAAAAACAGATATGCAAGCCACAAGAGACCTACGTTCACAATCAACGAAAGACAATACTCTTCAACAACATATGTATTAGTTTATACTCATGATCAATAAAGATGATATTCATCCACAGCATGTCTTGTCATGACTTCCAACGAGTTATTTTCACGAAACAAAAAGCAAAATGGCTGAAAACATGCCTGAGCATCCCGGCCGAGAGCAAAATAGCTGAAAAGACGCTTGAGCCCGCCGATGAGGGTAGCTAAAAGCTAACACCCGAAACAAAAAGCAAAATGGCTAAAAACATGCCTGAGCATCCTGGCCGAGAGCAAAATAGCTGAAAAGACGCTTGAGCCCGCCGATGAGGGTAGCTAAAAGCTAACACCCGAAACAAAAAGCAAAATGGCTAAAAACATGCCTGAGCATCCCGGCCGAGAGCAAAATAGCTGAAAAGACGCTTGAGCCCGCCGATGAGGGTAGCTAAAAGCTAACACCTGAAACAAAAAGCAAAATGGCTGAAAACATGCCTGAGCATCCCGGCCGAGAGCAAAATAGCTGAAAAGATGCTTGAGCCCGCCGATGAGGGTAGCTAAAAGCTAACACCCGAAACAAAAAGCAAAATGGCTGAAAACATGCCTGAGCATCCCGGCCGAGAGCAAAATAGCTAAAAAGACGCTTGAGCCCGCCGATGAGGGTAGCTAAAAGCTAAACACCCGAAACAAAAAAGCAAAATGGCTGAAAACATGCCTGAGCATCCCGGCCGAGAGCAAAATAGATGAAAAAACGCTTGAGCCCGCCGATGAGGGTAGCTAAAAGCTAACACCCGAAACAAAAAAGCAAATTGGCTGAGTCGACCGAAATTTAACTTCAAAAGACCCTCCAGCACTTCGTTCCGAAAAGCAAGAGGCTGGGGGGCTACATCCAGAAAGGAATACTTTTTCCTCACAAAAGCACAAGCGCCAATCAAGAAAGCACTCGGATGCCGAAGTTTGTCGAGGCAACATTCTATACCGAGTCGTTTTACATAGCGTAGGTGAAAGGTTGTTAACGCAAAGATCTACATCTAACAAGTCATAGCACGGACAAAGCACTCGACGGATCACAAAGGAGGAAGAAAAGAAAAGTACTCGACAAATCGAGGGGCCTCGTCAGAATAACGCACAGAGTTGTTTTACGGAGCAGAGACGGGAACAGGACAAGGTACTCAGCAAGTCAAATAACTTCAACTGCACCCAGGCAAAGAATACATCAACAAAAATGAAGAATCTTCATTTAAAAAGGAGTGTAATATTACAAGGGGATGCTCAATCGAGTCAGGCGTTGTCATCAGAAAGGGAAATGTCAATATTTAGACTATCTACAACCCTACTGGCTAGATCTTCGACCTCAGGCTCCATCCTTTCAACGGCGTCAAGATATTCTTGGCTTTCAGCTTCTTCTGCTATCTTGGAGAGAGGCGCCTCTGGAGCAAGGACCCGGACCTGGGCCAGCACATTCTTGGTACATACTTGGGCACACCTCTTCGCGAACTCCTGGAAACGAGTCGGAATCCGGGGAATAAACTGCGCCCAAGATTGCCCGTCATCCGCCGAAGTCCGGAGGACATCGGCTACTGAACGAAAAGATTTCCACAAAGCATTCCAATTCTCAGTAGCCGTCGCCAGCTTCCTGGACAAGCCTTCAATAGTTTTTTGGGCCTGCACAAGATCTCTGTCAGCTCCGTGCCTAATCAGCTTAGCAAGGGCGAGTTCTTCCTCAGCATGAGTAATTACCTCCTCAGCTCTATTATGACTAGAACAGACAAGGGCCCTCATTTCATCAATACTCTCCGAGAGCTTTTGCTTCTCAACTCGAAGAGCTAGACAGGACACCCAAGAACAAGTCAGCGGAAAAAGAAGTCAAAATACAAGAAAAAACAGGCAGAACCCGCCGCACCTTTGCATTCATTCTTCGCAGACTCCACCGCAGCATCTCTCTGTTTCTCCGTCTCCACTACCCGGGCGCGAAGGGCTTTCTCCTCCTTTTGGTGCATTTGACGCTCCGTCTCCAACTCAGCCCGGAGGAGGTCAAGATCGGCTTTCAGAGTGTCCACCTCCGAAGACAACTTCCTCTCATTTTCAGATGAGAAAAAGAAGCCAGAATGATCACGAGAAAAAGACTGAGCAAAAAGAGGCAAAGAGAAACAAGGCGTAAGGATAGAAGAAAAACAAGCATGAAAAAGAGGAGTGGCAGTAAAACCTACCTGGAGCTTTTCACCAAAAGAAGTCACGAGGGTCGACAAGCTCCCCCAGGCTGCGGTCAGCTCCGATAACCGATGAGTGGCATCGAACTGTTGCACCACATCACCGGAAAAGGAGGGGCCGCCGGAGACAAGAGAAGGGGAAGGAGAGGCCGGCTGGGGCGAAGGAGGAACGACCAAAGCAACCTCTAGGGAAGCCGGAGCCAAACCCTCAGAAGAACCCGGCGCGACGGCCACAGTTACCTCCGGAGCGACCAAGTCCGCAACTCCGCCAGGTAGCTCTGAAGCCCCCGCGGCGACTTCATCAACATAATGTTGTGAGTCTCGAGGCTCGGAACTCGTTGGTACGGCGGGAGGCAGAGAAGAAGTCGATGAAGAAATTAGAGAAGACGAAACACTGAAAAGTGATAAAAGGAAGCACCAATAAGAACCAGAGGAAGGAAGATAAAAGCCAAAAAGATAAAGCTAGAATCTACTCACCCGACTACTTTTTTCTTCACGAAGCCAAGAGAAAGCCTCGCAGGGGGAACCACGACGGCGAAGACGTCCCCGCCACCCGACGACGGGAGCGGGACAGCAGACAACGGAGCCGCGGAAGAAGCCAGGGCTGGAGCCGTGAAAGAAGCCGGGGCTGGAGCCGTGGAAGAAGCCAGGGCTGGAGCCGTGGAAGAACTCCGCACCAGAGGAGCGGTACAGCTTGGGACAGAGGCAACCAAAGAACTCGACACCAGAGCTTCAGAAGAAGTCGGCGCGGGAGCCTCGGAAGAACTCACACCCGACCTCCGATTACTTCAAAAAGTTCAAGACTAAAACTCAAAACAAAAAGGAGAAATTCAATGCAACAAGAATATGAAAAACAACTCACTGCTGCATGATGAGGGGGACTTCATCATCCTCTTCTCCCTCAGCCAACGAAACCAGAGCACCTGCTGAAAAGGAGATGAAAAGTACTCGGTTCAAGAGAGAAACATGAAAATAAAAGAACAAAGAGTATTAAATGTGCTCACCTAAGAGCATGCTAGCAACAACTGAAGTACCTGAAGGAGTACTTGGTTTGCGAGGCTTCTTGGAGACAGGCAAGCCAGATGAAGACCCGTCCATTCGCCCCCTCTTCGGGACACTGTGAGGACCGCGAGGGACTAGACGAGGAACATACTCTTCATATACATCAACAAATCTGAAAGAAACCCCAGGAAGGGCTGTAAAGGTTGGAGACTTACTAATTGCAGAAGTACCAGCTAGACGATCCCCAGTCTCCACCACGGCAGGGAGAACATCAAGGGGGATCGGATCGACAAAGTTCCGCCCAAGCTCCTGCGAAAAAAGATAAAACACCGAGACAAGGAAAAGCTAAGCAAGAACGGATGCAGCAAGAGTACATAAAAGAACTCAAATAAAAAAGATAGACAACTCACAGCTGGGGGCGGGTTGATGGCCGAGAACTCAGAGACGGCAGGAGGAATGACACTCACTCCTTTCAGCATCTTCTGGAGGCGCTCGAGTACCTCCTCACCGGTCAGCTCAAGAGCTGGGACCATGCGTGAAGGATCCTCGGCCCCAGAATACTCAAAACCGAGATGTTCCCGCTCTTTCAAGGGCTGAACCCGGCGACGAAGGAAGCTTGAAACAATACCAAAGCCGGTCAAACCCTGCTGTTTCAGCATGCTAATCCTATCAAGGAGTGGCTGGATCGCTTGAATCTTAGTAGGTGACTCAAGCTTCTTGTCCCATCGGTCATTCACCACAGGGCCGGATCCGGAGTGAACGACAAGAGAAGGGATCAAATTGGCAGCGTAAAACCACTCGGCACGCCAATCTTTGACAGAATCGACCAGGTCATAATCAAAAAACTTAATTTTGAGACCCTAGCGAAACTGAATCCCGCAACCGCCGAGGGCACTGGTTTCTTCACGGCGGGGTTGAGGTTTCAGACGAAAGAAAAAGCGAAAAAGAGATAGAGAAGGAGGGATCCCAAGGAAGGCTTCACAAAGGTGAACAAAAACAGAAAGATGGAGAACGGCATTGGGGGTTAGATGGTTCAGACTAACCCCGAAATAACCAAGAAACTGATGAAGGAAGGCGGAAGCAGGAAGACAAAGTCCAGCGCGGACAAAGGAAACAAAAAGGACAATCTCACCAGGACCCGGAGCCGGAACCCGATGCTCGCCCGGAACTCTCCATTCAGCGATGACTTTGCTTTGGATCAAGCCATCACTAACGAGCTTGCGCAGCTGATCTTCGCTTGTTGTTGGAGCCGGCCAAACCTTCTGAGCTGCCCTCATGGCCACGAACTCCTGGTTTTCAATCAAAGACAGGGATGACTCCTCGTCCACGAAGGTCGCCTGAGACTTGCTTGCGGTTTTCTTCTTTCCCATGAACTGGCGGAAGCAAAAAAGGCGCTAAGGAAGATGAAGCTAGAATGATGGTGCTCGGGTGATGGCGACAATGACGGCGGCGGATTTCTAAGAACTAGGGTTTAAAGGCAAGAGCTGGGCGACAAGGGAAAGGAAGATAAAAGGTCTTTAAATAGATTTCTTAGTGATACAAACGGCCCACAAGGCCCGTTAAAGCACAGTGTGGGAACGCAACGGTCCATTTACCGACGCAGCTAAAACGACAGAGGGCACGAATCCTCACAACGGTAAAAACCAACGGGCAGATTTCAGACTTATCCGTCCAACACCACGGCAGGATTATCAGATTGATACAAGAACAACCCGTCAAAACAAGAAGAAAGAAAGAAGAAAGAAAGGGCTACCTCACGAGGAACAAAAGAACCCGGTTATGTAAGAAAGAACTCGGTAGTCTCATGAACGACAGGGATCACAACAGAAAAGTCAAAGACAACTCAGAAGACAAGATTCGTTACATTACAAGCGACTTCAAAAATAGAAGATTACAAATCTTACAAGACCCAACGAACTCGGCACCACGAAAAGCAAAGTAGCAAAGAGGAATACGGACACGACTAGGCTCTGGAACGACTACGTGTCCCAAATTGCTACTCGGAAGGACAGACCGCCATCAGCTACACTGTTTTCTTCAAAGGACGGACGTAGTGCATCCAAGGCGGAAATTGGCAGCACGGCAGGGCAACATGGAGCAGAGAAGGCCGGCGGGCATCTGTCTACCCAAGACCGATGTGATGCTGGATATGGTGTTGATCTGCATCGGACAGTCTCAAGACAGGCGACGAGGATCAACCCAGAACTGCCGGATGAAGGAACAAAGCCCACATCACAAGACTTCCTCCAACTACCACCACGTACATCCTGGCACAATGCTGTCGCGGGATTAGCCTACCTCTAATCCCTATCACAAGACTTCCTCCAGCTACGACAAGACACACAGGAACTACAAAACATGCCCGGGGGCTGCTCTACTTCACAAACTACCATGTTCACAACCGCGAAGATTTCAACAGAATGTCCAATGGATGAAAACAAACACTCCGGGACAGTATTTATAGACCAAAGGATCAGCGCACGTGGACCAGGAGTACCAACGAAATAAGCCTAACAAAGGACACAGTGAAAAGACAGGACTCAATAATGGATGACTCAGGCGAGAAGAAATAGTACTCAAAGACGGGCATATTCGGAAGAATATACCAGCACAGTACAACCCGTGAACAAAAGGCATTTACACTCAACCACCACCATACAACTACATCTGACAACAGCAGACTATCAAAGAATACGCCAAGACCTCGCATCCGAGTTCTTCCTGAACAAAACAACACGGATATACGCTCGGGGGCTCGGCCAGCATCATAGCTTAATCAACACTAAGCTAGGGAGCTCGGCCTTCATTTCAACTACTCCCGGAGGCTCGGAACCAACAACAAAGGACCAAGAATACAAGAAACTCAAGACTCTTCATCCGACTTCTTTTCTAAAAGAGAAGAACTCGGAGAAAGCGGGATACATAGCCCCAGAATTTTTTGAAGACAAGAATCTGGACCCTCCAACTTTTGCAAGCAAAAGCAAGAGGCTCGGGGGCTACACTCAGTGAGTGCAATTTTTACGAAAAATTGCACCCACCCAAAAAGAACCCGGACATAAGCTCGGAGGCCGCATGCCGCGAAACTACTCGGATGATGGAATAATCCAAGTCTCGGGGACTACTTCAGAACACAAATTTTCAAACAACATAAAGGATCAAGAACCTCCAACTTTTTGTTCCAAATAGCAAGAGGCTCGGGGGCTACACTCAGTGAGTGCACTTTTTCTTCGAAAAAGCGCACGTCACCAAAAGACTTCCTCAACGCAGACCACTTCAAGACATTACGACAAAAAGAACCCGGAATGAGCCACATTCGAGTTCTTTTTTATAAAACTTCAACGAACAATCAGAGCAACTTCAAGACAAGATCCTCCAGCTCCTTGTTCCAAATAGCAAGAGGCTCGGGGGCTACAACCAGATGGATGTACTTTTTCTTCAAAAAGCACTCACCACTCGAAGATCCCAAGAAGCGCTACAAGGTTTCACTCCAGAAAGCACTCGGATAACATTTTGTTCCTACTCAACAAGACTTGAAGGAGCAAAGCGAGACTTTCAGAGCTCAACCATGAAGTGCTCGGGGGCTTGTCGATGCGGGACCCACAGGATACCCCGCAAGGGAGAGAGAAGATCTAGTCCAACTAGGATTCTTCCCATGTAATCTTAGTAGTAGAACTATTAAGTAATCCTACTAGGAAATCTCATTGTAAACCGACTAGGACTCTGGCCTCCTGACTATATAAAGGAGGGCAGGGCTCCTGAGACAAGGGGACAACGATTGTACAACACAACACTTGATAATCAATCCAACGCAAAGGCTAAGGCCGACTGGACGTAAGGTTATTACTCGATCTACGATCGAGGGCCTGAACCAGGATAAATCGGCTGTCTCTTGCGTAAACCATCGAGTTCGGCATACGCCGAAGCCCGAACATACTGCCCCGGGTACCCCCGTGGCAGGATATCGGTGGTGAAACATCGACAGTAAGTCTACTCATGCCATATAGCATGCCCCCAGATGCCATATAGTTCAAGGGAATGCGCACAGCACAAATTTGAGTTTGTTTATTCAAAATGCGATGAAGCAAAGTTGCTAATTGTTCAGCATGAAAAGGAGGGTTCTAGTAGTGGTATTTTTCTGGAATATATAGAGCTGATAGTAGCTGTGATAAATTATCATACAGGAAAATTAAAAGGGTAATGAAAACAACACTAATATTTTTTGAATTTAAGTAGTATTAGAACAGTCTACAAACATGGATTTTCCAATATCGGTCATGTTAATTTAGCAGCGAGCCAGAATCCAGTAACTACTCAGGTAGTCAACACTGCTACACAAACAATCTTTATGGGACGGTTGAAACGGATTATCAGGGGCAGTTTCGAAAACTGTCTCCATCAATTGTAGAAATCGGGCATTTATAGGGATGGGGCTTGCAACCTCCCCTCAAAATTCATTCTAAGAGATCAGCTTACCATGGTCAACTATCCTTGGAAATTGATTTTTGTTAGCCTATGTTAACCTTACGTAAAAATAAATTTACAGAGTTGCCCATGTAAATCTTGTGTACTAAAAACACCGTTTTGTCGAAAGCAACCAAGGACGATGATTAATAACAACTCATTGGCCATATTTATTCTAGGAGCGATAATCAAGTATCAACCATATAAAATTTTTAAGCATCTTGCCAAGCTCTGGAGACTACTACTTACATAACACATTGTCCTTCGACCCAAAGGGGAAAACTAATCTTCCAAATTAAATATACTTCTTGGAACCTTCTTTCTTGGCCTTCTTATTAGAAGCTCTTGCAACTCATGTACCTTGTGCTGGAATAGGAGGCATGCTATGTGCCACAGAGGTGTAGGGGGTAAATATCCAGCTATCTCATTATTTCATTTCATCCAGAGGCAGGCGGAAACAAGTGGTACACCAGCTATAGAAGGAGTGGACTGATATGTAACCTACTCCCTGAAACCAGACAATCCAGTTTAATTTGTCTGAATGTACTATTTAGGGTTTGATTCCCCCAAAAATATCCCAACCAATATGCCAAGGAAACTGTTGATGGAATGGGAGGTGCCAATAGATGTCATCAATTGCACTCTCTTTACCCTTTTCCTTACTAGCCTCTATTAGGTAGCATTTTTCTCAGGTTCAGTATGTTGTTGGGTGTTGTGGCCGAGGGCTTCCCCTCTTGCTGGCTTTTCTTTGCATCTTGTGGTAATCCTTGGATTACCTTACTAAAACTTCAACTTCTTCTTAATGAAATACGTGTCTAAGGATACGGTCGCGAAAAAAGAAGAAGAGATGGTCCCATATCCTACTTGTGTGGAGAAGGGATGGAACCATCCCTGGTTTCTGTTTTGTCTAGGGACACCAAAAACCAAAGATGAGGCACTGATAAATGGGGCTCACCCATCAGCGTCCCTTCTTTCTTATCCCCTTCCTCCCCTGGCCAACTGCCCCCGCCGCCCCTCCTCTACATGGCCACCCTCTACCATCTTCATCTCACAACAACTAGTGACCTCCTTCTTCCTCCCCATTTTTGGCTACATGCCCGAGCTCTGCCTAAGCACACACCATCTAAGGTCATGTGCAGGTCCCCTGTGCACCTAGATTCGTTGTTCCAACACATCCATGTGAGCCACTACAGTTGGTGCTGCTTCTCTTCCTCCACCCGAGCTTGCACACATGTGTGTGGCTACCCACCCACCGCGACGACCCATCCATATCCTCCTTCCCATGTGCGATTGAGCTTTGCTCAAACTCACTCTCCCCAAGGACATCAATGGCACAGGCTGCTGTTGCTTTTGCGCCACCACACCTTCATTGGTTGTTCTCTTTATCTCCAATGTGCCTAGTGCAATCATGTTTCCCATGCATCCATGGGCTCATGCAAATGTTTGTTGTCCTATGTGGGATGAGTGTGCCCACCAATTTTGGTGGATTGCTTTGATCTGGATGTAGGGGAATATTTCCTAGTAGAATGGTCCCACCCCTTATCCCCCAACTAAACCTCTACAGAAAGTGGGATATCCCATCTTGTCTTGTCCTGACCCCAAACCAAACACTTACACAGAGGATGAATAATATATATCATATATTTTTTCAACGACACAAACATCAAAGATGAAGCACTTACATGAGTCTTTACCTCAAGAGCTTCCAGTAGAAGGATGAATGAATACCTCCTTGGTCTTGGTGATAATGCCCTACCGATCTACCTCAAAGCTTATTGTCATGGCTTGTAAATCCTGTTCATTGCGAGCCTTCTTGTGACCCTATAGGAGTTGGCGAATGTCTTAAGGTAGCTGCTCAAATGATGGCTTCACCATGTTCATAACACGTAATTCATAGCAATCCTTATCATTGGCAATTGCGATCGATGGATATCCTTTTCTTGTTCCCAAGCAGAGTCACCAAAATGTGTGGGCACAAAGTCTGACTCCACACCAAAGCACTCAAGCGTGCAAATCAAGAAGAAGCACCTCATGGCGTACTTCACAAAGAAGGGAAATATGGTTTTATAAACAGGATAATATAATTTTATTAGACCAGCTCCAGTAAGCCCTTACTTGAGCCTTCATAGCTAAATATGGATACCCAGACACTACTACACAAATGATTTTCCAAGGCGATGGGATTTCATTAACGGAGGCGGGCGGGCTGGGCGGCCACCGCCGTTAATCGGTGGCCGGGCCGCCGGCCGAGCAACCGCCTCGGTTAAACATTAACGGCGCCCGCCTTGGTTAACCCATGATTAACTGTGGCGGTTGCCTAACGACAACCGTCTCAGTTAATCAATTAACAGAGGCGGTTACTGTAATGCAACCGCCTCGGTTAATCGAGCATTAACCGAGGCGGTTGCCTTATGCGGCCCGCCTCCGTTAATTTATTAACCGAGGCTGTTGTCATCCGTAAACAGATGATTAATGGAGGCGGTCATTCTTACAATGCCTACCTCCTTTAATCCTGTGGCTATAAATAGTGCCCAGCCACCCCCTCCTTCTTCTTCCTCATGACTTCTCCATTTTTTGCGGGTTTTGAGCTCCAAAACCATGAAAATTCAACATCTTTTAGGGGGAGAAGTTTTGATCTTTGATTTCTTGAAGGAGGAGACCGCAGGAGGTTACTACACTCTGCCCCATCCTTATTCTCCTCGACCAAAAACTATGCTCCAGCAGGGCCCCTACACTTGAGCCCCAAATTTGGGTGGGCATCCTCTTAGGGACGCCATTCCTGGGGCTCAGCTTCAGGTCCCCACTTGTGGGTGCATCTGTTTCTTCCCCATGCTCGCACCGAACTGCGTGTCTGATGGACCAGGATCCTAGGGGTTCCCTCCGGGGTCGACTACCTGACTGGGGCCTGGGCTGGCCCATGGTCTGCTTGGCGACACAAGACAAGGTGGCATGTACTCCAAGCTATCAAGAACCGACCTAGTCAGACTACAAGGAAAGCTAGCTTCTGTAATAGAATTAAGACTCATGTCGTAGCCACTAGGACTAGATCAATATGCCCTGCCCTCTGGACTATATAAAGAGAGGCCGGCACACCCCTTGTACACATCAATCATAATCAACACCCCAACGCAAAAACACCGCGCTTGACTGGACTAGGGTATTAAGCTATTTAGCGGCCTGAATTAGTATAAATCGCTGTCTCTTGCTTTTACCGTCGAGTTCTACGCACGTCGAAGCCCACCAATCATCATTCCGGGTAACCCCGTGATGTGTTGCCGGTCATCAAACGCCTACAGCTGGCATGCCAGGTAAGGGCTTTCAGCTACTTCGCGATCGAGAGCTCGACGGACCTCAACGCCATGATTTTCCCGGCGGGATCCACCTTTGTTTTCGGCTCCTGGATGTGCACGGCAGACGACTGTGGCAAGCTCCAAGGTCACCACATGGAGATCCCGGTGGCTCAAGCTTCTCCAGCAACTCCTGCAGTTACGCTGGAACTTCTTGTCGAGAAATTTGGCAATCTTTCAATTTTTGATCCAACTCGGACTCAGGAAACATTGAACACGCTCGACTCCCACTCGGACACGGCTAGCTTGTCCGACTCAGAGTCCATCCTAGGTGTCCGCACCAAAGACCCGAGTGGTTTTCAACTCGGACTCAGAAACTCGGCTTCTATTTATCAGGAGTCGATATCAAGCTGATGCAATCAGATCAAGAGATCCCTTTACGGGTGCTCAACAGGGTTTAGTCCTTTCGGCTACGGCAGATGGCAACATAGTGCATTGGCCTGGTGCTAGGCAACTCACCATCTCATCAGACCCCTCTCACCTTGTCGGTATGATGGGACAGCTACAGTCCCAAGTCGGCAACGCCCTCCCCACAGAGGACGGGGGCTCTGCTGAGATCCTTATGATGGGATAGCTACAGTTCCAAGTCGGCAACGCCCTCCCCATAGGGGACGGGGGCTCTACTGAGATCCTTTCCAGTGCATCAACAGCGGATTCAGGGATGGGGGCTCTACTGAGATCCTTTCCAGTGCATCAACAGCGGATTCAGGAACCAACAGCACTATCTGCCATACTCGGGAAGTCTTCATGATGCAGCAACCCCCGTTGCCTCCCATGCCACAGGCTCCCGACGTCAACTCAGGTGATGAGACTTTGTCAGACATCTCTGCCAATGATCCTGCACCCCCCCCCCCCCCCCCCCCCCCCCCCCCGAATTCAGATGCCCAGAAGACTGCTAGGGAAAAGAAGAATAAGCAACGGCAGGCTCATCGTAACCGCGCGCGCCATCGTAAGGAAGAGATGGAGCGGTACCAAGCCGGCTGCCGAGAAGTCGAACGGCGGTGCCTGGCAGCAGAAGCAGACCACCAACAGCGCCTAGAAGATGAATTCAGGAATCGATAATGTTGGGAACATGTGGGCCGACTGGCATCTGCCTCACGCAACCTCGACACCGACTTCATGGAGGTCGCAGGCCACAAGGTTTTTAATACGCCTTACGCCAACGTCTACGCTCTGGCAATGGAACTGGCAGGTATCACCAATCCGACTGAAGAGTAGCAGCGCCTCAAGGTGATACTGCAGTCTACAGCATTACAGCTAACTGGCTGGAACTTGGCCTCCGTCATCAACCCCTCCCAAGGGGGTTCCACTCGGCCAGAGCAGAGAAGGTCTGCCCACGACCGACTTGGAGGACAAGGCAGCCAAAACCGGGGCAACAGGGATAAGCAGCCGGCTAACTTGGCCCCGGATGACCTGTGCAACCGACTCAGCCATAAAGAAGGTGGTGCCGAATCTGAATATAGGGCAGCAGGCCTCCCGGATCGATTCCCATGTTTCTCCAGACGACTTCAAGCAATCCGCTTTCCCTACAAGTTCAAACCATCCAATTATGCAAAATACGATGGGAAGACAGAACCGAGGCAATGGCTCTGTATCTACTCTCAGGCTGTAGAACTTGTTGGGGACTTGGGAGCGACAATGATCTCAAGGCTCTGTTCCTCCCAATGGCACTCGAACCTGTGCCTCTCGCCTGGTTTGATAAGCTACGACCCAACTCGGTAGACAGTTGGGAGGACCTTCAGAGGCTTTTTTCTGAAAATTTCTCTGGAGTACTTACCCGGCCAAGCAGTCGGAGCGAGCTCAGAAGCTGCATGCAACATAATAACGAGAGCCTACGGGAGTATTACCGGCGATTTGCAGAAATATGATCGATAGTTTTTGACGTCACTGAAAGAGAGGTGATCGAGCACTTCTCCAACAGCATCAAGGAACGCTCCCAATTCGAAGATTTTTGCAAGGATTATCCTAAGACCGCAAAAGAGTTCCGTCGCACTGTCCATAAGATGATTGCTTCAGCAGAGCGGACACGCGAGAGGTTTCACAATCGCAACTGACAAGACAACTGAGACAATTGGGGTTATGATCCCAGAAGCAATCAAGGTGGGCAATCCAGTAGAAAGCGAGGGCCCGACAACGCCCTTGCTTCTGCGGAAAAGTCCAAGAGATCTGGCAAGCCCAGGAGATTTGAGGATTTACTCGGTTTACCTTGCCCTTTCCACAAAAATGCCAAGCACACGGCAGCCAAGTGCAGGCAACTCAAGGAACTGGGTTTTCACTCGAAATACGACAAGGGCAAGGACAAACATAATAACAAGAAGGATGGGGCAGACCAGGGCGATGGGGGCAACTTCCAGCATCCCAAGGGTGTAGTTAACCTTATCTTCGGAGGAGTTTCAGCTTCGTCCTCCAAGAGACAAGAAAAGCTTACTCTCCGGGATATCATGGCTGCCGAGCCTGCCACCCCCACTACTACAGAATGGATTTCAAGCAACAGGGCCTTTTTTTTTAGAGGCGGCTCCATCAGCAGCCGCCCCTACAGTGGTCTTGCACGGGCCCCGCTAGGCCAGCCGCCCCTACAAATCCAACAGTAGAGGCGGCCAGTGATAAGAGCCGGTCCTATAAATGGGTTGATTTGTAGGGGCGGCTCATTCACCAGCCGCCTCTACTGTTTGATTTGTAAGGGTGGCTGAATCACCAGCCGCCCCTACAAATCCCCCTCCATAACAGGCCAACGCCCCCCTTCTTCCTCCTCAGGCCAGTTACTGTAGCCCGAGAAAGGAAGGAAGGGGGGTCTTGGGCACCTCCCAAAAATTGCTCTTATAAGGGGGAGGTTTTGATCACATTTTCTTTGGTGGAGAGGTTGTAGAAGGTAAGAAAATGCTATTCCAAACATTTTTAGGAAGTTTTAATGGTTGGTTAGTGAGTAATTAGGGTTTTGCTTTTCTCTCTCTTCTATGGTGCTTGAGCCATTTATGAAGCAAATTGGACCAAAGTTTTGAAGGTTCTAGTGTAAATTAGTTAGTGGACTAAGATTACACTCTTATATAGTGGTTCTTTCTTGATTTTATTGGTCTATTAGTTAGTTCAATGGATGTGTCAAGTAGATCTAGATCTAGAGCTAGGGTTTGTTATTTTATTAATAATTAAATTTTTTGCATGAAGGATAGTGTGTAAAATATTAATTGTTGCTATATATTATCTTTGAAATTGTTTGTTATTGTAACCATGATATTTTAGTGGAGAATTAAATATATATTTTAAATTAGGTCAATAATTGTTTTGTATATATAATGGTTTTCCATAAAATTTCTAGTTATATATCTGTGAATAATTAGTCCTTTATTTTTTTCTTTGATAGTTCTCGTATAAGATGGAGTATAGGCGGTCTTGGATGTATGGTGCATTAAGGTACAAGCCAGGTTTTTGTGATGAAGTGGATATATTTATCGAAGCCGCAGAGAACCATGCAAATATCTTGAAAGAGAATAAAGATTCAATTATTTGTCCATGTAGAGATTGCAAGAATCATCTAGCATTCAAAGATGTGACAACCATCAGATCACACTTGATTATGCGAGGATTTGTTAACAACTACACAGTGTGGATTCATCATGGTGAAATGGTTGTTGACCAAGTTGCTCCAGAAGAAGATGACGCCAAAACCCTAGGTTACCTAGACCAATATGTAGTAGAGCTTGGTGTACAAATGGCTAATTATTACCTTGAGCAAGGTGGTGGTGCTGGTGGTTGGGATGATAACGTCGAAGGTGCTGGAAATAATGATGGCGGAGCATGTGTCAGTGATGAAGATGATGATGATGATTTGGATGAAATGCTTCAATCCCTTGGACCAGAGATTTTACTAAAGAGCCCGAAAGGTCTAGAAATTTTGGAAAGGGTCACAAAAGCATCGAAGGAGACTGTGTATAATGTTGAGAAGGGTTGTCCAACACATTGGACACTTCTACGATTTGTGCTTGAGCTACTCATCCTAAAGGCTAAGTATGGCTAGTCAGACTGTAGCTTCAATGATCTATTGCGTCTCCTTTCATGGCTGCTGCTAAAGCCAAACTCAGTTCCCACCAACACATACCAAGCAAAGAAGGTTATAAATCCATTGACAATGGGGGTTGAAAAAATCCATGCATGCCCCAACCACTGTATACTTTTTCATGACAAAACGTTCGAAAAATTAGATAAATGCCCCAGGTGTGGGGCCAGTCGGTACAAGAACAACGACCTTTATGACGGGGAAGAAGCCTCCACGGGGAAGAAGGGTGGAAAAAAGGTGGTACATGATTCGCAACCCACAGAGGAGACTCCATTAGGCAACGATGCAAAGCAGAGAAGAATTCCAGCCTTGGTCATGTGGTACCTACCAGTGGCCGACCGCTTGAGGCGTATCTTCCTAAACCCTAAGGAAGCTGCACTCATGACATGGTGGGACGATGAGCGCAAGGTTGATGATGATGTGATTGCACATTTAGCTGCACCATGTCTTTCCATGATTTCAGACCATCCTTTGTCTTCCATGTGTCCATCAAGGTAGCAATGAGACTCTCAAAGACATTCTTCTACACGCGCATAGCATCAATAGCATGGGGGACCTCCAAGTCTGGCCAATAAGGCAAATACTGAAAGAAGATCGACTGTTTCTTGAAAGGTACACCGGCGACAGGAGGTGTGCTTCTATCTTTTGTCGTCCCATCCGGATTCTTCTTTCCGAGGACAACACGTATGTTTTTCACCATTTTGAACACGTGTTGACCGTTTTTTCGTCTCTCTGGAGGGGGTCAATCAGGGTTATAAAGCCAGAGTTCTTGAAAATGGCCATCCACTGCATGTGCTACTTCTTTACATAGATCTCATAGAAGATGATTGGTAAGAAAGAGCTGAATGACCTACATGAATTCATGATGGAGACCCAAAATCAACTAGAGATGTGTTTACCTCTCGCTTTTTTTGATATAATGCCACATCTCATGATTCACATGGTTCATCAGATAGAGGCCCTAGGTACTCAGTGGCAATGCTTCGATGACAAGTACAAAGATTTCAGCGAGGACCCAAGGAATGTACGGTTTGGCTTGAGCACCGATGGAATGAACCCCTTCAATGAGAGGAACAATGACCACAGCACATGGCCAGTGATCTTGAACATATACAACTTCTCGACGTATCTTTGTCAGAAGCGAAAGTACCTTCTCCTCGCTATTTTCATTTCGGGTCTGAAACAACCAGGCATTGATATAGATGTGTTCCTCGAGCCTTTGATGCAAGAAATAGAGAGGCTATGGAGGTATGGGGAGCTGATGTATGATGGGTTCCGAAAGGAGGACTTCATATGTAGAGCCATGATCTTTGTTACCACCAATGATTACCCCACGCTGTTTGCTTTGTTCGGACAGAACAAAGGGAAGACGGGATGCTTAGTATGCTTGGATGGTACTACATGGGTGTACCTAGATGCATCCAAGAAGATAGTCTACCTAAGGTACCGATGCTTCTTAAAGATAGATCACAAATACCGCGGCAAGATGTACTTCAGGTATTATGACAACAAGACGGAGATTGAACCCCCTCCAGAGAGACGAAAAAACGGTCAACACGTGTTCAAAATGGTGAAAAACATACGTGTTGTCCTCGGAAAGAAGAATCCGGATGGGACGACAAAAGATAGAAGCACACCTCCTGTCGCCGGTGTACCTTTCAAGAAATAGTCGATCTTCTTTTAGTATTTGCCTTATTGGCCAGACTTGGAGGTCCCCCATGCTATTGATGCTATGCGCGTGTAGAAGAATGTCTTTGAGAGTCTCATTGCTACCTTGATGGACACATGGAAGACAAAGGATGGTCTAAAATCATGGAAAGACATGGTGCAGCTAAATGTGCAGAAAGAGCTTCACCCAGTACCTGAGGGTAATGGTAAATACACTCTGCCCATGGCTAGCTTCAACCTGACCCCAGAAGAGAGGAGGGTGATATGCACTTTCCTTAAGGGGACCAAAGTTCTGACTAGGTTTTCATCGAATGTGAAAAGGCTAGTGTCGATGAAAGACCTATTAGTGAAAAACTTCAAGGCTCACGATTGTCATGTGATGCTGACAGTGTTCCTACCCATTGCAATCAGGGTTATAAAGCCAGAGTTCTTGAAAATGGCCATCCACTGCATGTGCTACTTCTTTACATAGATCTCATAGAAGATGATTGGTAAGAAAGAGCTGAATGACCTACATGAATTCATGGTGGAGACCCAAAATCAACTAGAGATGTGTTTACCTCTCGCTTTTTTTGATATAATGCCACATCTCATGATTCACATGGTTCATCAGATAGAGGCCCTATGCCCTTGCTACTTGCATGAAATATGGTCCTACGAGCGGTTCATGTCGGTTCTAAGCCGATACGTGCATAATCGAGCATACCCTGAGGGCTCCATGATAGAGGGCTACAGTACTGAAGAAGTCATCGAGTGTTGTCAAGAGTACCTAAAAGGGAAGAAAGCGATTGGTAAACCCGATTCTCGTCACAAGGGTAGGCTGGCTAGGAAGGGCACCAGGGGGCGAAAAATGTTCATCGACGAGGATTACAAAGTACTTAGTCAAGCGCATTACAATGTCATGTAGAGTACGGAACTGATGGAACCATACATTGTTGAACACTTGGCTATCATTAGGGAGGAGAGTAATGGTCGCATAGACGAGTGTGTCATGAAACAACACAAGCAATGATTCACTACATGGTTGAAGGATCAAAACATACCGCTTGGAGAAACCATAGATGATATTATCATCAGTAGGTTGGCGAAGGGGCCATCAAGACAAGTCACAACTTGGCAAGCTTACAACATTAATGGGTACACGTACTATACCCACGCAAAGGATAGTACATGTGTGAACCAAAACAGCGGCGTCCGAATAGAAGCTCTTGACGGATTGGGGCGAAAGATCCCATTCTTTGGCATCATTGATGACATATGGGAACTTGACTATGGAATGAATATAAGAATGACCCTGTTTCGATGCCACTGGATCAAACAATACCACATCAACGAGATCGGGTTGACAGTCGTGGACCTTGAAAATCAAGGCTACCGAGATGACCCTTGGGTGCTCGCTTCACGTGTCACACAAGTTTTCTATTTACCTGACCCAGCAACTAACCTCCCTCCAAATAAAAAGACAAAACATGTGGTTGCCTCTGGGAAACAACACATTATCGGAGTTGATGGCATGGACGATGTTGAAGAGTACAACTACACTGAAATGCAGCTATTCACTAACTTTCCTAAGAAGATCGAAGCTGTGGAAAAGAACCTACCCAAAGATGTATTTCCATGGGAACAAAAAGGTGTCAAGGGGAAAAGTGTTACAGGCTAGTTGATCAACATAAGGAGTGTATGTGTGTGAGACTACATTTATGTGTGTGTGTGAGACTACATTCATGAAACTATATGAGAGATATGTTGATTTGTGAACAATGTTTACTAATACTTTATCAAATGAAGAAATGACAAAATTAAAGTTATAGATCTTGATGAGTTCTACAACTTTGGTATTCATGACTTTTTCAGTTGAAATAATTTGGGGGTTCAAAATCTGGTTTGAAGTTGTAATTTTTTGAAATTCAAAATTTGAATTGTTCAAACCTTGTCACATTCAAGTTTGACCAAACTAAAATGGTGGAGAATGATTTTAGAAATTTTTAGGAAAAAATAAGCACATTTTGAGTTAGTATGAGGGAGAAAAACTAGTTACAAATTTTACCCAGAGATTAAAAAGAGAAATCAGAAATCACAAACAGTTGTGATTTCTCTTTTTAATCTCTGGGTAAAATTTATAACTAGTTTTTCTCCCTCATACTAACTCAAAATGTGCTTATTTGTTTTTCTAAAAATTTTTAAAATCAGTCCCTATCAATTTATTGTGTTGATTTCATCAATCTTTTCTTGTGACATAGTTTGGGCATTTCAAATTTTGAAATTTAAAAAAGGGCAACTCAAACAAGATTTTGAAACCCCAAATGATTTCACCTGAAAAAGTGATGAATATCAAAGTTGAATAACTCATCAAGATCTTCAACTTTTATTTTGGTCATTTGTCCATCCGACAAAGTGGTAATAACATTGTTCATAAAATTTACATCTCTCTCATATGGTTTCATAAACGACATGAGAGATATGTAAGTTTTGTGAACAATGTATACTAACACTTTGTCAAATGAAGAAATGACCAAAATAAAAGTTGTAGATCTTCATGAGTTGAACAACTTTGGTACTCATCACTTTTTAAGCTGAAATCATTTCGTGTTTCAAAATTTGGTTTGAACTTGTCATTTCTGAAAATTTAAAATTTCAAATGTTCAAATTTAGTCAAATGATAAGATGACCAAAATAAAAGTTGTAGATCTTCATGAGTTGAACAACTTTGGTATTCATCGCTTTTTAAGCTGAAATCACTTCATGTTTCAAAATTTGGTTTGAACCTGTCATTTTTGAAAATTCAAAATTTGAACTATTCAAATTTAGTCAAATGACAAGATGACCAAAATAAAAGTTGTACATCTTGATGAGTCCTACAACTTTTATGTTTACAAAATTTTCATTTAAGGTCATTTAGTGTCCTCAAATTGTTTTATTTGTTTTGAATTTAAAATTTTCAATTTTTAAAATATTGTTTTGGAAAACATGAAAACATAGAATTATATATTTTCTATAATAAAAAATGTATAAATTTACACTGTATATATAGATATATTTGTATATATAGGTATATTTATATACATAGAATGTACAAATATATAAATTTACACTGTATGCTTTATATAATCTAAGAACAAAAAAAAATTGAAAAATATTTGTAGGGGCGGCTAACTCAGGAGCCGCCCCTACAAATGAGCTCCGCCACCAGAGCCCGCGGGAGGCCAAAATTTTTCTAAGTGTGGGCGCTCATCTTCCTCTACGACGCCGGCAGGCTGCCGAACGACACCGCCGCCGGCGCCTCCACCTCCCTAACCTTCTCCGCCGCCGCACCGACGCGCCACCCCATCTCCGCGCCCCCGGGACCCATCCTCGGCTTGGGTTTTGACGGCCCTGGCACCGTACAGCTAGGGTTTCACCGACCCGGCCCACTGCACGCCGCCACCGCCGCCATCCCTTGGTGGCCATATGCTCCGATGTCCGTGCATGCTCCCCATCTCCGACCTCTGCTTCTGACGTGGGGCCGGGTCTTCTTCGACGTCAACATCCCTGCCCTGTGCCTGCTGCCGCCACCATCCCTTGCTCGGCTAGGTCTTCTGCAGGTATGCGCCCCCCATCCCCGCCTTCTCCTCTGCTGCACTGAGTTTGATGTCGTGCTGATGCTACTCATCCTGCTGCTGCACTTGCGAGCACGGCAATGCCAATTTTTTTAGTATACATCACTGATAATAAATAAATGTGCATATATGTATATTCAGTTCCAGTGCCTGACTACCTGATGAATTTCTTGAAAAAATTAAAGGCTGATTATCAGCTAGGCTTACTGTTATTTGGGGCAAGACACCAACCCCACCTGAATGACTCGTCTTATTATCTTGCCACCTGGGCTTCACTATAGGTTAGGCTCCAATACTTGCATGCTGAAATATGTATACCTTCAACCATGGTCACATCTTTATACATTTTCCTGCCTTTGTGAAACTATATAGTTTTACTCCATTAGATGTGTGAATAGCAGCTGTGAAAACTTAAGCTACCACAGTTATTGTAATTTGTTATTGAGTGCATGCCTCTTTCAATCTGCATGGGCAAGCTACCACATAGTTTGTTAGTCTTAACATTTGCTTGTGCTTTTGGGCACTGTGAACTTATATATATTTAAATAACTCTAGCAGTGTGCTAACCATGGCCCCTATTTAAGTATTGTATTTAAATATCCTAACTATTGTCTCCTAAGTATCTAAAGCAGTGTGCTAACCATGGCTTTTCTCTCCTCTCCTGTCCTCTCTTACCTGCTGCTGGCCATATATGTAGTCCCCTCTTTGTTTTTTCGGCAAGCAACAGCTGACCATGGATGATGTTGATGACTTGCATATGTATAACTGAGCATAAGCCCTTTGTCGGTGATGATTTTTACTAAGCTGAGAGCTTCTACTACTACTTCTGCTTCGGCCAATGAGTTGTCTTTTTATTTGTTTTAGTTTGGGGGAGGACCTAGTAGTCCTAGGCCAACTAAGAATACAATCTGAGATTTTCCTCCCTCTCTCTCTCATGAGATGAATAATGTGACTTCAAATCTAAGGCAAAGGGCTTTTGTGCAATGATGATTTGGTGAATCTCATTAATATGCTGCTGCTTTTGCTATTGCAATATTGGTGCTACTGCTCTATTCTCTCTTCTAGTGCTACTACTAGAACTTGTTGGTGTTGTCTTCTCTCTTCACTATTGCTGACCATAGTAGCAGTGTGCTCTCCTCTCTTATCGGTTGCTGACCATATGTGCAGTCCCCTCTCTATTTTTTTGGCAAACAGCAGCTGACCATGGATGATTTTCATGACTTGCATATGATGTATAACTGAGCACAAGCCCTTTGTCGGTGATGATTTCTTACTAAGTTAAGAGGAGCTCCCAAAAACAATGATTCTACTACTACTTCTACTTCGGCCATTGAGTTGTCTTTTTATTTGTTTTAGTTTGGGGGAGGACCTAGTAGTCCTGGGCCAACTAAGAATACAATCTGAGATTTTCTTGGAATTCCCTCTCTCTCTGATCTCTATCTTCCTGTCTGCTCCTGAGATGAATAATGTGAAACCAAATCTGAGGCAAAGGGCTTTCATGCAATGATGATTTACTGAATCCCATTAATTTGCTGCTGCTTTTGCTGTTGCTATATTGGTGCTACTGCTCTATTCTCTCTTGTCTCTTCTATGTTCTCTATATCTGCTACTACTACTACAACAACCATGATTGATGGCTATTTTCTTCACTTCCACTAGGAAATGGGCCCTTGCTATGTTGTTTTCTACGGGAAGAAACCTGGGATTTACAGCTCTTGGCATGAGGCTAGTGAACATGTGCTTGGGGTCAGAAATGCTAAACACAAGAAGTACAACAACTATGACCATGCACTGAGAGATTTCAATGCCTATGTTGGAGCATCAACTAGTTCCCCTGAACTGGTCCCAGCTGCTTGTGGTGGGAGCATCCCCCCTCAGGGTGGTGAGAGCATTCCCCCTTAGGGTGGTAACAACATCCCCCCTCAGGGTGGTTCTTGGAATAATGTGGTGATTATCAGTCTGTTGGTGTTGGTGTTTGGACTTTGTATGATGCTTTCCATGAGCTGCAAATGCAAGTGTAATACTTAGGCCTATTAGTTAGGAAAACACTACCTGTATGTTGGTCCTAATGCACCTCCATATATATTTTGGTTGTAATGCAACTCCATCTAGAATTCAAATGCACTTGTTCTCTTTTCTTTTATGTGTTCTATTGCTCCCTGCTTCCTATCTATTGGCAGCAGCTACATTTTGGTTGTAATACAGCAGCAAGTGCTCTTTATTTTTTTTTCAAGCAGCAGCAAGTGCTCAAATTTGCTATTGATGCTGCTGCTATATTGGTCCTCTCTTCTGTCTTCTCTCTTTTACTACTTATACTACCTGCTCCTACTACTTCTACTGCTCTCTTCTCTCATCCCTACTACTCCTAGTACTACTACTACTAGTAGTACTACTGCTGTTCTACTACAAATACCAGTTGCTTTTTTGGCCAACTCTCCTCTCCTATCTTTTGCCTACGATGAAATTATCCAATCCATACAATATATGGAATATGAACTGATGATCAAAACTTGTGAGGAACTTGGCATCATTCCCAGCTGCCCCTACATTACCTTTACGCACTTCTCTTTTTGTGATGCCTTGATGCTCGAAAGTTCATGATCAAATGATGATTGACAAGTTTCCGAGGCCTCTACTTTTACTTGTTTTGTGATCTTTTTATGGCTCAATGATACAAAAGGGTATAGTGCAGCAACCCACAAATTTGAGAGATCCTTAATGAATACCTATATGCTTCATAGCCTTTGTCGCGTTTCTAAAGTCAATCTTCGTCCATGTATTAGAACAAAACACAAGATGACGGGGAGAACAAATGATACACCCCGAAGCCCTGAGCACGGGGCAACCTTTGAAGAGGTAGAACAAGAGGCGTTTACTGAGGAGCAGTTCAATATGGACCTAGAAAACAATCTAGCAATCATGCTTAGTCAAGAGCCGTTTGGCGAGGAGGCTAATGATATTGGAACAGAGGAAGGGGGAGAGGAGGGAAGAGTAGGAGAGGCTGCTGGAGGCGAAGGAGAAGATGATGATGATGATGACGATGATGAAGACCCATATGAAAGTCCAAAGGATCCTTTCCCACCTGAAGTCAGACGGAAGCTAACGGAGGATGACCTGGACAAGGATTTTGACCCGAATGAGGAGGTATGGATGAAGTCTTATTCTGTAAATTTTGCGAACGCTTCGATCATTTTATACTAACATTTTGACCTCCCGAATAGGCCCCTCCTACTGAACCTTGAAGGAAATGACGACATCGGCCTCTCCCCGGACAAGGTAGAAGAGAGGAAGGGCGAGCGGGGCAACAACCAGAGCTGGACAATAGCGCCTTTGCTCCACAACCGGAAGCTACGAAATCGAGTGGAAAGCCAAAGAGGAAATGGGGGACAGACAAAAAAACCAATATCCAGATAAGGCACTGTATGTGATAACAGAGGTTGAGCCAGCAGGGGAGATCATTGAGCGGGAAGCTATGGTGGGACGATTTCGTAACGCGATCGGGGCAGTGGTAAGAGATGAGTTGAACCCAGCAGTTCCAACTTGGACACAAGTACCAGAAGAGACAAAGAGAACCCTATGGGAGAAAAAGTTGTTGGTCAATTTCAGATTTTCGGAGGGATCCCTTCCACGGGTCAAACATGCAGCTCTAAAGCAAATGGGAGAGCATTCCGACGTTGGAAGTCGGACCTCAACAAGAGGTTTATCCAAAAGGGGTTAACCCCCTTCCACGAGTTCGGCCACATAACTCCTTGTCAATGGGCGGACCTCGTGGCTCAGAAGACTACACCAGAGGCATTGGAACTCAGTGCCCATAACACCAAGCTAGCAAAGAAGAACGTGCACCGCCATCGCCTAGGTCCCGGTGGCTACCGTGGCAAGGAGAAGTTCTTTAGAAAGTTTGAGGAAGAGGCCACTGAATCCGGGGCATACAACTTGAAGAAGGTTATGTAGCGTGCAAGTAGGTGGATCCTAGGAAGGAGTGATTCCAAATCCGGCGAGCTAAAGTTTGATAACCCAGAGACCGAACAGGTAGTATCGAAGATACTGAGTTATGGTGAAGAGAAAGAGAAGGGCTCATTCAAGGCTTCCAGAGAGAGGGGCAATCTTAGCATTGCCTTGGGAAACCCCGAGCACACAGGCCATGTCAGGGGGTTAGGGAAAAGAATGATGTGGAAGTATGGATTCGAGAGGACAGACACATGTACAAAAAACATGGCAGAGACCGGGAGGTTAGTCTTGAGGTCCAAGTGAAGGCTCTAGTTGTGAAGGCGCTGGAGGAGCAAGGGTTGTCTACAGAGCCAAGGACAGTAATGGCTCCGCCGGGAGAACTGGCATTAGTTGGTAGCCCTTCGGAAGTTTCCAGCAGCCAAGGTTCCACTACAGCCACAACCCCCGCCGATCGCATACGGGAACCAACTATTTGCACCTTGATGGTTATCATCGGTAGGCAAAACACTTTGATGGAGGTGGAAACGGGTGTGGCACATCCTTCTAGAGGCCAGCATCACAATAACAGGATCCCATCGGACTACACTAGGGTCAAGGTGCATACCGTGAAGCTTGAATTCATGCAATGGCCCATAGACCACCGAACTCCCGATGGACGGTAGTTTCTTGGAGAAGTAATGAACCAGTTCATCCTGTGGCACGAAAAGGACATTATATTGAATGCTTCTTCGCTGCCTGCTGTTGAACGTGTGGAGGGAGTCCTTGAGGAGGGGGAGATACTTTCACTGTCTTATGACCAACACTTGCTTGAGATGCCATAGTCTTCCCTGCCTCCTAGCGAGGAGATGCCTGAGATGCCACAACCTTCTTCGCCATGTAAGAAGTAAGGGCCTAATGCGGTCCCGGTACATGAACAACAAGAAGGTGCCCAAAAGGAGCCAGAAATTCAAAAATAGATTCCAATCACCATAAGGTCAATATATACGTTGATACAAGATGTAGCGTCGACACACAAGTGGTATGCCCATGACCAGTTTAAGCCTGAGAACCAAGTCAAAGAAGTCCCACCATCCGAAGAGGCCCTCAGCCGTGTCCGTAAACTGGCAAGGAGGTATCCAAATGTTGATGCCACCAAATGGTGAAAGGATTGCCCGGAAACCTACGACAGAGGCAAGTCCTTCCTACCAAATTGGGACATCCAGCGCCTACCACTTGGAATGAAAAGGTTCCATGATTGGTACTTACATGTTCTCCAGACGAATATAAACATCATACAAGCATGCTTCCCCCCAACACATTTGGAGGCCCAAAAGGGGAAATTGTCTTTGACTTTAATGACATGCAGACAACCTTTCACCTTGGAGACTTGGAAACCTATCTAATTCGCATGTGGTGCATGTAAGTCCTTGTCCTCTTCATATCATATGATTCTAATCTTTGGTTTTTGTTATAACTAACCCACGCCATGATTTGTAGAATGCAAGTTTACAATTCAAAACAAATGCCAAGTTTGCGAGATGGGTTCTTAGACCCTCAATGCATAGCACAGACGAGGTTTAATTACGCCAAAAACTAGGAACTGGATAGCAAAGAGCTAGCTGCTGAAGAGACCATTGAGGAGAAAGAGAAAATCCGGAACTAGGAAATAAAGAAGGCGTCCCTTAAGGTTGCGGCATACATTTCCCTAGCTTCCAAAAATCTCCAACACAACACCAGTATATGGCTGCCATACAACTTCGAGTAAGTTCAGTTGTATACTTAAAGCTCTGTGAATACATATTGTTTTGTTCGATGCAGAAGAACTTATCCATTTCTATGATTAAATTCATGCAACAACCACTGGATTGCTATAGGCGTCGACCTCGAAATGGGCCAGGCATGGGTCTTTGATTCAATAGATAAGGACCCGAACACATACAAAGACTTCATAGCGATTCTAAAGACGTATACATATCAGCAGTCCTCTTATATGTTTCTATATATACTTGTAGCATTCACTTTTGGATACTAACAAGTTGCATTTGTTAAATTCATTTGAAACAGGGCGTATAGGTTCTACGTTAACACACATAAAGGGAGGCATGATCCAAAAAGGAAGGAAAACCTGTATGTCAAAACAAATTGTGCGGTAAGTGAAATTTACTTTAGTACTTTCATTACATTGCTGCCAAAAGCATTACTTAATATTTTTATATACGAAACATAGTGCCCCAAACAGAAGCCTGAGAGTGTACATTGTGGATATTACGTATGCAGTATCATAAGTAATACCACTAGCTACAGGAGACACCCATGTAGGGTAAGTTTGAACCTCTTCACCCTTAGTATACAAACTTGGTACAAAACACACATATATATTATGAAATACTAAACCTAAACTTGTTTCCTCATAGTGGCGAGATGAGAAAGGGGTGAGATTGAATGCACACAGTGATGACAACCTCCTGGACCTCGTCGGCGACCATTGCTGCTTCATAATGGATCAGATTGTGCACGTCAGAGGCACTTACCATCACCCAGAGTCCGACTTAGGTAGGAATCCTCAGTACCAACATCTTTGTGAGTGGGAAAGGCTAGGCTTAGGCCTTTGATTGGAGTTGTCAATGGATTGTGATCGGAATTCTGAATGTTCTCGGACTTGTGTATATAATGTGATCGGACTTGTGAACTTGTGTATATATGTTGTTGGTGGATCTGAATATATATATATATATATATATATATATATATATATATATATATATATATATATATATATATATATATATATATATATATGTGTGTGTGTGTGTGTGTGTGTGTGTGTGTGTGTGTGTGTGTGTGTGTGGTGGACTTGTGGAAATATATATACATATATATAAATGTATATGATCTGGTCAAATTTGATACTGAATTTTTGAATTCTTTTTTTGGCGGGAAAAGCACTGTAGGGGCGGCTGTATATTTAACCATCCCTACAAATGGGAATTATAGGGGCGGTTGGTATTCAAGCCGCCCCTACAAATCATTTTTGTAGAGGTGGCTTGTGTTACCAGCCGCCCCCACAAATACATTTCTAGGGGTGGCCGCCTCTACAAATCGATTTGTAGGGGCGGCTTGGGAACCGCCCCTACAAACCAGCCATTTGTAGCAACGGTTTGGTAGGAGCGGCTGGCCAAACCGCCCCTACAAATCCTCTTTAGCCGCCCCTAAAAATCTTTAGGGTAGTAGTGCCCAAGTATCTCAACTGGTCCGAGTACCCAATATAGTTCTCTTGGAAGGATCAATGGACTAGTCTATCCAACGCTAGACACTACCCTCTATTCTTGGATCCAACAATAGCAGGGCTGACAATTACCAAGGTCCTAATCAATGGTGGCACAGGATTGAATGTCATCTTTGCCGACATGTTGAAGAAGATGGGCCTCGACTTTGCTGTTCTCCTCACACCCACAAATGTCCCATTCTACAGGATAGTACCAGGCAAAGCTTCTATGCCACTTGGACAGATCATGCTCCCGGTCACGTTTGGCACCCTAGACAATTACCGGACGAAGTTCATCAAGTTCGAGGTGGCTAACTTTGATTCGTCATATCACATCATCTTCGGGCGTCCAGCTCTGGCCAAGTTTATGGCAGTCCCCCATTACCCATACCTTTTGCTCAAGATGCCAGGTCCCAATGGAGTACTCTCCTTCCAAGGCAACTTGAAGCGCTCCTATGATTGTGACACTTAAGCTGTCCATATTGTAGCCAAGGCTCAGCTCGCACTCAAAGTACAAGAGATTGCCAAGCTTGCATACCAGACGAAGCCCGATGACATGGAAATTCCTGCTAAGAAATCGGGAATTATCAAAACCCTGAAAGATTGATCCATCAAGAAGATTGATCTCAACACCGGTGACCCCACCAGGACGACGATCATCAGTGCCGACCTCTCTCAAGAATAGGAACTCGCACTCACCAACTTTCTCCGGAACAACAAAGATATCTTCGCTTGGAAGGCGACCGACATGCCAGGTGTCCCGAGAGAGTTGGCTAAGCACAAACTAGAATTGAAACCCGGCTCCAAAGCAGAGATTACGACATTACGTGCCAGACAAGAAAGAAGCAATCAAGGAGGAGGTTACAAAGCTACTAGCAGCTAGGTCCTCCACCCTGACTGGTTGGCTAACCTGATGCTAGTCAGAAAGAAGAACTCGGCCGAGTGGCGCTTGTGCGTTGACTACACAGATCTCAATAAGAATTGCCCCAAAGATCCCTTTGGGTTGTCGCGCATCAATCAGATTGTGGACTCCACGGCCGGATCAGCTCTCTTGTCCTTCCTTGATTGCTACTCGGGTTATCATCGGATTGCTCTGAGGAAAGAAGACCAAAGCAAGACCTCCTTCATAACTTCCTTCGGCACCTACTGCTACACGACTATGTCGTTCGGGTTGAAGAATGTCGGAGCCACGTACCAATGTGCTATCCAAGCATGTCTGAGCGAGCAAATCAGTCGTAACGTGGAAGCCTATGTGGATGATGTGGTTGTTAAAACGCGGGATCCGTCGACATTGATTGACGATTCAGCAGAGACTTTCGACAACCTCAGAGCATATTAGTGGAAGCTTAATCCGACTAAGTGCGTCTTTGGCGTCCCATCAAGACAACTCTTCGGTTTCCTTGTCAGTCACTGCGGAATTGAAGCCAACACGAAGCAGATTCAAGCAATCACCCAGATGGGGTCCGCCCCATTGTGTCAAGGATGTCCAGAAGCTAATAGGGTGCATGGCCGCCCTCAACCAGTTTATTTCACGGCTCGGCGAAAGAGGCCTCCCCTTCTTCAAGCTATTGAAAAAATCGAGCAAGTTCAAGTGGACTGCAGAAGCAAACGAGGCATTTGAAAAGCTTAAAGCTCACCTTACCACTTCTCCAGTTCTCACTCCTCCCAACAAGCAAGAGCCCTTGCTACTCTACATTGCTGCGACTACTAACGTGGTCAGTACGGCAATCGTGGCGGAACGGGCAGAGCAAGGCCACACGTACATGGTACAACGACCAGTCTACTACATCAGTGAAGTGCTGTTAGACTCCAAGGTCTGCTGCCCACATGTACAGAAGCTACACTACGCCCTCTTGATCATATCACGCAAGCTCCGCAATTATTTTTATGAGCACAAGATCTTGGTGGTGACTGACTTCCCACTTGGTGACATCCTACGCAACCATGATGCTACAGGATGCATATCCAAGTGGACAGTCGAGTTAGGAGTGCATCATATCGATTTCACTCCCCGTAAGGCTATCAAGTCCTGGGAGTACGAGAAGGCGGACATCTGGCTGGTATCAGTTGGCTGGTGAGCCTAACCCTACGGTCGTCGCAAACTATTCTAGAACATTGGAAGATGTATTTCGATGGCTCATTGAAGCTTGGTGGCGCAAGAGCCGGAGTTCTTTTCATCTCACCCACTGGAGAACAGCTCAAATATGTGCTACAGATTCTCTGGCCTGCCACCAACAACGAAGCCGAGTACGAAGCACTACTACACGGCCTCTGACTTGCCGCCTCACTCGGCAACAAGCGTCTACTCATTTATGGTGACTCCTTTGTGGTTATCAATCAAGTTAATAAGGATTGGGACTGCACCAAGGAAACCATGGACGCCTACTGCACTGAAGTCCACAAACTAAAGAAACATTTTCTCAAATTAGAAATCCATCATGTGGTTCGAGATCTCAATGTCGCAGCAGATGTTTTGGCCAAACTCGATCCGACAGGGCAAAGGTATAGACTGGAGTATTCGTCCAAGAGCCGGCTGAGCCGTCCATCAAGCAAGAGGCCACCACTTCAGTCGACACACCAATGTTTGATGTACAAGTCCTGACCATCACTCCGGCATGGACCCAGGTCCTTATTGACTACATCTGAGACCACAAGCTGCCAGCCACAAGACAGAAGCCGAGCAAGTCTCTTGCAGGAGTAAAAGCTATGTTCTAGCCGGTGACAAATTATATCGATGGGGTGCATCATCCGGTGTCCTCCTAAAGTGTATCACTACAGAAGAAGCAAAGAGATCCTCGAAGAAATCCATGCAGGGTGCTGTGGTAACAACGCGGCTTCAAGAACCCTAGTCGATAAGGCTTTTCGGTTCGGGTACTACTAGCCCACAACACTAAAAGATGCAGATGAGTTCGTTAGGCGCTGCAAGTGATGCCAGTTCTTCACCAAGCAAGCTCACGTGCCAGCACATAACCTCATCTACATTCCACCTTCATGGCCCTTTTCCTGCTGGGGCTAGACATGGTCGGACCCCTCAAACGGGCTCCGGGTGGTTTCGAATACATCTATGTGGCTATTGATAAGTTCACCAAGTGGATAGAGTACAAGCCGCTCATCATGTACACCTCAACAAAGGCAGTCGAGTTCATGCAAGAAATCATGCATCGGTTTGGTATGCCCAATCGGATCATTACAGATCTTGGTTCTCCCTTCACAGATGCGAATTCAAGAGTTGGGCACATGATTGTGGCATCAGCATGGACTATGCATCCGTGGCCCACCCACAGGCTAATGGGCAAGTTGAAAGAGCAACAGCTTATTAGCCGAACTTAAGACCAGACTATATGACAAACTCAAGGACTACGGAGGAAAATGGCTGCAGGAATTGCCCAAGGTAGTCTAGGGGTTGCGTACTCAGCAAAGCAGAGCCACAGGGCACTCTCCCTTCTTCCTGGTTTACAGCTCCGAAGCCATCTTACCAGTAGACCTCATCTGGAACTCCCCAAGGATTGAGCAGTATGATGAAGGAGAAGCAGATGATACCCGACGGCTAGAAATTGATAGCGTGAAAGATGTCAGGCTTGGCGCCCTCATTTAGTCGGCTTGGTACCTACAGGGTGTACACCGCCACTATGACAAAAACGTGCACCTTTGCACTTTTCAAGTCGGCGACCTGGTACTTCGTCGTATTCAGAACACCTCACGACGTCACAAGCTCTTGA
Organism: Miscanthus floridulus; assembly: GCF_019320115.1. Classification (NCBI taxonomy): domain Eukaryota; kingdom Viridiplantae; phylum Streptophyta; class Magnoliopsida; order Poales; family Poaceae; genus Miscanthus; species Miscanthus floridulus. The sequence continues at coordinate 18,608,174 of NC_089589.1, read as the reverse complement.
CTCCCTGGGAGGGTCCGTTCATTGTCTCCAAGGTTACTCGGCAAGGTTCCCATGATCTGGTCACTGCAGACAGCGACCCTGTACCAAGTTCCTGGAACATCGAGCATCTAAGGAGATTCTATGCTTAAGTCTATGATATCGGTAGAAGTCAGTTTCACATTTGTAATCTACACAAGTTTCTGGTTATTAATAAAGGGAATCCGTTCCTCGCCAGATGAAACTGTCATTTTTTGACTTAATTATAAGGTACACAACCAAGCGTTGTTTACACCTTCGATGGGTAGCCATGCTGCTACTTTAATTCATTACGAGATGGGCCAGCTAACCACGCTACCACACATCTCTATGACTAAGTACACGTCGTAACCAGACACACAACCTTCGTGTTGTTCATGCCTTGGACTTGTGGCCACGCTGCTGCTTTACGTCTGATAGAGATACGCCGACTACTCTGACGGCTCACATCTCTGCGACTAATGTTTGTCGCACCTCGACATATAGCCATGAGCTAACACATGTCAACCCGGATTGATACCGGTAACAAGGCGACTGACCAGTCCTTCTCGGCGTGAATGCCAACAGAGAAGCAGTCACCAAGTCCCTTGCCATACAATGGTGATACAAGAACTATGGACCGACTCGTCCCTCACGGCACCCAAAGCCTGTTGTGACGACATCGACTACGTCCACCCATAAACTCATCACTCGGATAACATTCGTCTTTTGCCCCTATTAGGTCTATCAAGACGAGATGACACACATCCGATACGCACAGACTAAGTCCTAACCGACTAACAGTCTTTTACTCAAAAACGTTTCCATTTACAAGCTGGTCTTCTGGCGCACTTGGCTTACCAACAGACTAACAGAATTCATTAACGATTCCACAGAGTTTTCTCTTTTATATTGTCTACAGGCTATTACAGGTCTACGACAGGTTCAGCTGATTTACAAAGGCAGAGGCTATTTCCTCAACATCCTTCTCGGCTGCCTCCACCTGCTCTTCGAAGTCCTCATCAGTCTGCTCATGGTTCACCGCGGGGCTAAGTCGGTGTCTGGGTATAGCACACGGATGACCCTGAGTACCCGCTTGACGCAGAGCTTCGCTGCATTGCGCACATAGCCCTCTACGCGTCCGGGTAAACGCCTGACCATCTCGCTGAACATCACGTCGTTGTCTTCTGTAGCAGCAAAAAGGGTTGCGACCGGATTTACGGCGTCTCGTAGCGCCTCGAACTCGGTCCACACCTCCTTCAGCCGGTCCGTAAGCTGTCGCAACGTCTTTAGTCCCGGCAGCAGGTCTCGGTCAGCTCCTTGTTTTATCAACTTAGCCCGAGCGAGCTCTTCAACTGCTCGCACAGTTACCTCTTCAAGCTCGTTGTGCTTGGTTCTGACGGCCTTGGTGAGTTCTGCCACCTCACCCTCCAGGCGTTTGGTCTTACTCAACTCCTCTGCAAAAAGACTCACAATCAATACAACAGCAAGCAAGGTCAACAGTAAAACAAGTACAGGGCTACATACCTTTCAGCTTACGGTCAAGCACGCCAGCAGATTCTTGGCTCTCTTGGGCTTTCTTTTTAGCCGCTTTCTTCTATCGCTCAGCCTCTCCGACCTGTACGTGCCCGAAGGATTTGAATGGTCTCCAGGTGCTTTCCGTCAGCCGCCTTCCACTCAGCTTCCTTCGCGGCATGCAAGGTTTTCATTTTCGGAAATTAAAATTTATCGGAGTCACAGATAAAGAGGATAAACATGATATATCGGAAATATCAGACCAAATTCAAATAAAATTTAATTAGAATTTAAGTAAATTTAAATAAATTTAAACAAATTTTATACGAAAAAGATAAATATTTTCTTATCGGCACCTACGGATAAAAATGATATATCGAAAATATCCGGAGATTTCGGCTGATAATTTTTTCCCTGGCGGCATGGGCCGCCTTCAAGTTGGCAACCTCGGTGCTGAAGCTAGCATGTATATGCATCGCCTGATTTGAGGCCTTCAGCTCCAGGCCTGACATCACGACTGTCACACAGTAAAGTTCACTCGGATCAACAGTTCAACACCGTACCGACTACAGATAGAGGCAACAGAGCATACCATCAGGTTCCCGTCAACCTCAGCAACTCTCTCCATCAACCCGGCCCAGGACTTCATCATCTGAGTAAGCTCCAGGCTATATGATTGTAGCCCGGTGCCGGGTTGAGGTGTTTCACCAGCATGACCGGATGGTGTAGCCGGGGCCTCAGATCCGGCTGCCGGACCCTTACCATGCTCGACTGGCCCAGTTGCGACGCTCGCCGAGGCGCCTTTCTCTCGGCCAGCAGAGACCGACTGAACAGGCTCTGTTGTCGGCTGCGCTTGCGGCTGCTCTACTACCTCTGGGGATGGCTGCGGCACCGGCCCACCTGATGGGTTCAGCTCCTCTTGCAGCGGGGGTGTCGGCGCTCGTGGTGGCCTGTTCAAGACAACATCAGAGTGTGTTTCAATCCTTGAAAACGTGTTACTCAACACCAAGAGGCAAGCAACCGACTTACTTGAAGGACACTTTCTTCGTCAAACTTGGGGCCTTCAACCTCTTCACACTTGACGACAAGCTAAAGGTAGCATCCGTCACTGGTGCTGTCATAAAAAGGTCATCCAGAAGCGTGGACGCTCCTGAACCTCCTCCTGACCCATCACCATCCCCTGGGGCTGGAGGTGTCGGACTTCGCACTCCAGTCGGCGGCGGTCTGCAGGTCAGCTACTGTCAGTAAAAATGAAGACAATTTGCGCCACTACGACTTGGGCGAGTACACCTACTGGTCCGCCGACTTGGCGTTTTCCTCTACTCGGAGCTTCTCGGACGCTCCACGACCTGCGATAAACAGGAAGTTACCCATCTCAAGCATTGTCCACACAACTCACGCAAACGAGTTACTGGGCAACCTGGCTTACCTGTTCTTGGGGTCCATTGGCGGCAAGATCTTTTCGGCGATGCTCCATCTTGTTCCACCGATGGCCCTGGACTCAACGGACCCTTGTTGCTTGCGGTTTCATCTCCACCCATCCGAGTGGGTTGGAGTACGAAGCCAGAAGCCATCGCATCCGAGTCACTACCCGGATCTGCTCCGGTCTCAGCGTTAGCATGACCACTTGCCCCGGCCCCATCAAAACCGACTTTGGGTGGCAGGGCGGGCAGGTCATCAAAATTTCGCCCCAGACGCTACAACAAATCCAGTATAGCAGAGTTATTTGCAGAATGCAGCAACAGACAATTGCAGTACAAGCGACAACTGTTGTACATACCTCAGAAGGTGGGTGCTGGGCATCATATTCCTCGAACCGGAATGGCATTTTCTCCAATCAGGCGAGCACCTTTTGTACTCGGGCAAGGACTTGTTCTTCCGTCAATTCTTCAGCTGTTTGGCGGGCCGGATCCTTCCTGCCAATGTACTCGAAGCCATAGTGCTCCCTGTCTTGCAGTGGCTGCACTCCTGCCTGATGAAGCTGGCCACTACTCCAACTCCGCTCAGACCACGTCTCTTAGGCTATGAATTCCCGGATGCCGTCATACTCGGTCATCATCATGGTATCCTCCTCCCACCGGCTATTGACGACCGGCGGGGCTGTGCTATGTGTATCCAGTGGCGGGTACATGTTCCCCATGTAAAACCACTCGGCGTTCCAATTCCTCACAGAATCAATCAAAGAGTAGCTCAAGAACTGACTCTTTTTGCCATTGCGGAACTGGATTCCGGCTCCACTGACTACCTCTGGATTGGCAGCATCCGGCTACGGTTTCAACTCGGAACAGAGTGAAAGATGGGGGAATGTCAAGGAAGGTTTCACAAAGATGAACAAAGATGGATATATGCAGAACAGAGTTTGGGGTCAGATGGTTCAGGGTTATGCCGTAGTGGAACAATAACCCGCGCAGAAAATGAGATGATGGCAACCCTAACCCCCCACTTCCTAAACGCTCTAAAGAGAACAATCTCACCCGGATTCAGGTACGAGACTCGGTGTTCCCTGGCACGCTCCACTTGGCAAGGTCTTGGCTCAGCAGGTACCCCTCAGCATGCAGTTCATCCAAATGAGCTTGGGTGTGCTTAGCGCCGGCCAGATCTTGAGGTCTTCCGCCATCTCTGCCAAATCAGCACTCTCCTTTGCGGACTTCTTAGATCCACCGCTTGCCCTCTTGTTCTTCGTCATCACTTTGGATTTTGCTTCGCTTGATCCACTCAACAACAGATCTAGGGTTTCAAGGACGAGTGGGTGGTGGCGTACAAGGAGAGGAAGAAGAGAAGACCGATGCGAGCTAAGGCTGTGAGAATGAAGAGATACGGATTTCTCACTCCAAGGGTCCCTATTTATACGGGATTTTGTTTCCTCTCGCACCTGGGACTTCCCGTTGTGAAGCGACGCTTCGGTTTCCACTCCCAATAGACAGGCGCCTTTTTGGGCTCAGAGGGTGTTTAGTTGGTGGCGTGAAAAGTTTTTGGTGTTACATCGGATCTTTCAAGGATGTCGGAAGGAGTTTTTGGATACTAATAAAAAAACTAATTGCATAGCTCGTCTGGAAACAGCGAGACGAATTTATTAAGCCTAATTAATTCGTCATTAGCAAATGTGGGTACTGTAGCAGTTACGGCTAATCATGGATTCGTCTCGCAAATTCATGGCGAACTGTACAATTAGTTTTTTTATCTATATTTAATACTTCATACATGTGTCCAAACATTCGATTTTACTGTGCGAATTTTTTTTGAGTGGAAACTAAACACCCCCTTGACGAGGGAACGCGGCCCGAAGCAGCGGTTGCGTGTTTCTTGCAAACGCATTTACCCCTCAACGGCCCACTAGTTTGTTTGTTCCCACAGTGTTCACAGTATCTACCTGGTCTAATTACACCCCATCTTGTTACGCTTCACCAAGCAGTCAGATCGGGGGCTACAAGACTGCTGTGCAGCACTGCAGCAGCCGGTTCGATCCCAACTAGAGAGAATATAAGGACACGGTCGGAATTCACAGATTTATTCAACATCATTTCAAGATTACAAGTCGGATTCTTTCAAGAATACAAGAACTTGGCCTAGTCAGCCATATGAAAATACAAGAGGAAAATCCACCAGCGGTCCACGAAGTTGGCACAAGGTGTCACTTAGGTCCCCGAACTTTCAAAGTGATATATGTAGGTCCCTAAAATTGTCAGAGGGTGTCATCTAGGTCCCAAACTTTCAAAGTGATCACCGGAGGTCCCTAAACTTGGCAGAGGGTGTCATCCAGGTCCCAAACTTTCAAAGTGATCACCGCAGGTCCCTAAACTTGACAGAGGGTGTCATCCAGGTCCCAAATACTGTAGCGATTCGGCACAGAATTTTAAAAAAAGAAATCTAAATTTCGGTAATGTAGCTACATTCTGCAGAAAATTCTAAAAATTGTATCTTTTTAATACGATCTCGCATGAAGATGATTTTTATATAAAAGTTGTAGCTCTCGACGGGATCTACAACTTTCTAGTTTTGAGTTTTTTAATTTGAGGTCGCTAATACACTCAAAAAAATTAAATAAATTTTCAGCAGTATATTAATCGTGTACGAACGCTTGTCGCCTTGAAAAAACATATCTTTCTTATATGCTATCAAATGGAGATACTTTTTATATGAAAGATGTAGCGCTCGATGAGATCTACAACATTCTAATTTTGAGTTTTTCAATTTGAAGTCTTTAAGATGTTCAAAAAAATTTAAAATGCAAAACCACTATACATGAACTGAAATCAGCATTTTAACTTTTTTAGCATCTTACCGACCTTAAATTAAAAACTCATAATTAGAAAGTTGTAGCGCTACAATTTTTATATAGAAATTATCTCTATCAGATGACATATAAAGAAGATTTGTTTTTTTCAAGGCGACAAGCGTTCGTACGCGATTAATATACTGCTAAAAATTTATTTAATTTTTTTGAGTGTATTAGCGACCTCAAATTAAAAAACTCAAAACTAGAAAGTTGTAGATCCCGTCGAGAGCTACAACTTTTATATAAAAATCATCTTCGTGCGAGATCGTATTAAAAAGATACAATTTTTAGAATTTTCTGCAGAATGTAGCTACATTACCGAAATTTAGATTTGTTTTTTTAAAATTCTGTGCCGAATCGCTACAGTATTTGGGACCTGGATGACACCCTCTACCAAGTTTAGGGACCTGCGGTGATCACTTTGAAAGTTTGGGACCTGGATGACACCCTCTGCCAAGTTTAGGGACCTCCGGTGATCACTTTGAAAGTTTGGGACCTAGATGACACCCTCTGGCAACTTTAGGGACCTACAGATATCACTTTGAAAGTTCGGGGACCTAAGTGACACCTTGTGCCAACTTCGTGGACCGCTGGTGGATTTTCCTCAAAATACAAAGACTCTAGATACTACTCGGCAGGCTACACCCGACTAGATGCAGCTGTTTCCGAGGTGAACACGCAGTGCATCCAGGTTCGGGTTCCAACAATGCAAAACTTCCTCGTCTACCAGTCTTGGGTCACCAACAGAGCTCGGAATAGCGCTCCCTCTGGCATCTGTCTACCCAAGCCGTCGACGTCTGAGCTCACTCAGATCAAGACATGACCCTCAATGGACAGACGTCGAACTGCACACTCGAAGAACTGACATGGGACTGCTGGATGAGGACACCATCCACATGTCACAAGAATTCTTCTAGCTGCAGCAGCAAGCCATTCTATTCGGCACTACTGTGGGACTAGCCTACTCCTAGTCCCTATCACAAGAATTCTCCAAGTTGCAAGCATGATTACAACTACAACCGATTACTCCCGGGGGCTCATCTTTCATGCACACTGCCATATTTTCAAGCTACAACCCTTAGTTGCTCTACCTCTCCTACTACTGAAGTGCAAGCACTTGTCAGGAGGGTATTTATAGACTGAAGACGGACTCTATAGACTGGGTTCATGCAGAGGCTAACGAGCTTTTCTCTGTCACCAAGACAGGTCCATGTGCTGCACTTCAAAGGCCTTTACGGTGCACAGGACAACAGCTCAAACTCTACAGTACGCTGTGGACAGCATATACGGCAGCAGCCTGAGATGCATCAGCTAGCAGTAACTGTTCGCATGTGATTTCAAGATTCCACCCACTTCATGACAAGCAGCTGCTTGGTCTTTGTGGTTGGCAAGATATTCATTCTGCACCCTTGAGATTATCTACGAGATCCTATAGTCGACTCCGAGTTGTCAGCTTTAGGCTCGGGGGCTTCGGGATACATATCCTCTATTGATGCATTCAAATTTCTTTGGCAAAGAATTGCAGACAAGATCCTCCAACTCTTTGTTTCAAACAGTAAGAGGCTCGGGGGCTACACTCAATGAGTGCACTTTTCCGGAAAAGTGCACATCACCTGAAGATTCTTCAAGAGCACTTCATGACTTCTCTTAGAAGGCACTCGGATACTACTTGTTTCTACTCGGCAATACCTGGCGATACAAGAAGACTTCCAAGATCAACCATGAAATGCTCGGCGGACTTGACGGACCAAGATCCTAGGTGTTCCCTTCGGGCTCGACAACCTGATAGGGGCCTGGGCTGGTCCAAGGTCTGCTTGGCATCACAAGACAAGGTGGCGTGTACTCCAAGCTATCAAGGACCGACCTAGTCGGATTATAAGGAAAGCTAGTTTTTGTAATAGAACTAAGACTCTCATGTCGTAGCCAACTAGGAGTAAATCAATATGCCCTACCCTCTGGACTATATAAAGAGAGGCAGGCACACCCCTTGTACACATCAATCATAATCAACACCCCAACACAAAGGCACCGTGCCTGACTGGGCTAGGGTATTACGCTATTCAGCGGCCTGAACCAATATAAATCGATGTCTCTTGCATTTACCGCCGAGTTCTACGCACGTCGAAGCCCACCAATCACCATTCCAGGTAGCCCCGTGACGCGTTGCCGGTCATCAAACATCGACAGTGTCTCCCGCACTCCATCCTCCTCCTCCTCCACTCTACCTCGCCCAGCGTTGGCAACAAACCGCCCTCCCCGGCAGGCTTGTTCCGGCGATGTTGTCCGCCTTCCCTTGACACTTGGGTGCAGCTCTAGCCATCAGCCTCCCGGTCAGAGCCACTCCCAGATGTGCACGTATCCCCACCAACACGCTGCACGCCCCTCCCGGTGCGGCGGCCTCCTAGGGCGGAGCCCCTCCCGACTGGTCCCATCCCGTCAGAGCCGCTCCAAGGCATGCCACTCCCTACCGGTGCCTCTCCTAGCGACGCCCCGAGTGGCGTCCCTTCTCTGTTGTTGCTAGCATGGCCATATTTGTCAATGGAGAGAAGATAAAGGAAGACAATAAAACAGAGAATGGCAAGTGGGTTATATGTGTTATGCGCTGTTAAAATTAATTTGAAGGTCCTGTTTTGAGGGTCCTGCTGGAGTGCAACCCAAAACATAGGGCCCTAAAAATAGGGGGAGTCCTCAAATGAAAAGTAGAGGCCCTGTTTTGAGGACAATTGCTGGAGTTGCTCTTAGAGCACCAAAACCCTTTAGGGTAGCTATGTCTGGAGTATAATTTCTCTAGGGTCGGCAAGATCACCTAAACCTCCCAAATCTCCAAGGGAAAATGATAAGTAAATTACGGTTTGGGTACTCAAAAGTATAAGTAAATTATAGGGTGGGGAAGTCACACGTCGAGCCATTACAACCCGATCCATGCCAAATCCCAACTTGTACTTGGATTCACTAAACCAAAAAAGACCTGATTTGCCAATCCAGATGGTTTACTTTTCCCACTGAAACCACCCAAGCGAAGACACATTTGGTCGTCAATACTATATAGAGCATAGGGTAAATAATATAATTGTAATCTCACGAAAAACTATTCATGACGCTTGCATGTGTAGTTTTTATCTACTTCGTAAAGATGAAATATAGTCAAAACGATTTTCTAGAAAGGAACGTCAGCTATAATTGCACCATTGCAAATGGCACTTGAATCACCAATTGTAGTGTTGTCTCTATGGACACAGAAGCCATGGTGGACCTAGAATTTCAAAGTTGGGTATACCTAGGAAAGAAAAATGATCACAAATTGAGCAAACACACAAGAATTTGAGATTATACGTATAAATTTCATTAAAAAATATTGAATCGAGATCTACCCGGGTTTTCAGCTACCTTGTAGGTGTGTGGCGTGTGGCCCTGCCGACGGCTGACGGTCGACGTGCCGTCCTAAACGCTGGTGCCTGGCAGGATGGCCAGTGGCCCATAGCCGAGCTGTGGCTGCATGCTTGTAAAGTCCTCGAGTTGCAGGAGTGGTGGATCCGCTGTAGCACTATGTGTCTGTGCCCTTGGGAAGTCGCCGCACCAGGGTCATTCCGGGGTGGGCATAGTGACCACACGCGCCGAGCGGCAGCTTGTGTCTAGGCAGGCGCTAGGGTTCCACCTCGCGAGAGCGTATGTTGGCTCGCAGCTCTAGTGCCCTATGTCGCCAGGTAGTAGACCGAGGGAGGAGAATGGCACTAGAATCGATCATAAAGCCTTAAGGGCAGTTTAGGGCGGCTGAATGGGCAAATAGGTAATGAGCCACAACATGGATACGTGGGTTTATTTTTGATGAGTAAGATGAAGAGAATTCCAATATTTAAGCTTATTTTTTGCGAAGGGAAGGAGGACTTATATTAAATCTTAACACAGTACATTCCTAAATTACACATGAAAAAATCTGAAATAAAATATATATAATATTCTATCTAAATTCTTCAATCGTCTTCTTCCCCAATGGCTTCCCTAGAATGCCGGAGCCAAAGTGCAGTCTTTATGCCATATCCAATGACCAACCCCAAAATATTGGACATGCCACAAGATCCAACGCTTCGGAACCAGTCCAAAACGCATCTAAATCGCTGATAGAATATCGACAGTTGCATCGTAGGGTACGAGATAGGATGCAGATTCATCACCTCGAGACCTTGTAATCCTCTCCACGACCATCGACGATGAGATCGATGACCCGGAGTCGCTGTCCTCGTAGGGGGCTCTCAGAAGCACTCCTCCCTTGCAGATAAAGGCCACAAATTGGTCGCATGCCAATAAAATCGACGATTGCACGGTAATCTCGTTGTGGCAATCACCGAAGTCATCATAGGACACACGATCCTAACAGAAAATCATCTGATTTCACCGGAAATTTATTTGACTCAACCCTAAGACACTAGAAAACTGCAGAAAAAGATGGGTCCCTCCCCTTCTTGTCTGCGGTAGACGCATCGGATAGGAAGGAGAGGGGCCCTAGGCGGAGGCAACGGCGACAGCAAGGAGCAAGGACAGTTTTTGGCGGCGGCGGCGTCTCCTCTTGCAATATTGAAGCTTAACTATACTATATATTAATATATATGTGTATACCTCCTATTAGCTACTATTTTTTGACAAAAATGTTGGGTATGTCCGGGCACCACTACAGGTCCGCCCATGCAAAGAAGTACATATTTGTAGCTAGGCACAGAATAACTATTCTATGACCACTTCACTACTGGAAACAGGCGCTTTGCCGAATGCCTGGGCACTCGGCAAATCCATTATTACATTCGGCAAAGGCTTTGCCGAGTCCCACACTCGGCAAAGGCCACCCGGCAACAAATTTGTCAGCAAAGCCGTCTTTGCCGAGTGTCATTTGTCGGGCACTCGGCAAAGGCTTTGCCGAGTGCTGGTCTGACACTCGGCAAAGAAAAGTGGTCGTGACGGCGGGTGGCACGCTGACGGCGCGCTTTGCCGAGTGCCGAGGTCATGGCACTCGGCAAAGGCGTGGGCTTTGCCGAGTGCCATGCACCAAGGCACTCGGCAAACACGTGCCTTTGCCGAGTGTCAGGCCAACGACACTCGGCAAATCATGGTCACATTGCCGGGTGTCATGGCCACGACACTCGGTGAAGCCACGACACTCGGCAAAGTGACTTCCCAGGTGCTGAGAAATGGTCACTTTGCCGAGTGTCTTGCCCTTGGCTGCAACACTCGGCAAAGTGACTATAAACTCCCTTTTTTATTTGTTTTTTCTATTCTATCCAGACAAACAGAAGATATATATAACAGACATCACTAACATCACATATATATCACAACCACCACATATATATCACAACCACCACATATATATCACAAACATCACATGTCTCACAATATATCACAAGAAGTTCACAAGTAATCCATCATTCACAACCACATGTGCATTAGAAGCATAAGTACTCTCACAAGTGCATTAGAAGCATAAGTATATCACAAGTGCAATCACAGCGAATGGCGAGGCCCAACATTTGATCCCGGCGACTCTCCGACTTGATGAAGCCCATCATTCGATGCCGCCGATGGACGCTGCACAAAGGAGAAGAGATTGCATGTGTGAGATTACTTGGATAACTAATCTAGGAATTACTTGCATGTGTGAGATTGCATGTTTTGGATGTGTGTTCTAACTTGCAGGAGTACTCACAGGAGTAGTTGCATGAGAAGGTGGAGGCGAAGCGAATAGCCTAGGTGGTGGAGGTTGATCCATAGCGGCGCCAAGACTTTGCACGTACAACACCATCTGCTCCATCCTTTGTCGCTCGGCCTCCCGCTCGGCCTCCATCCTCTACCGATCATCCTCCCGCTCGACCGCCATCCACGCCTCCATCTCTTCCTGTAGCCTCCTCTCTTCTTGCAGCTGGGCCTACAATATTTTACCCCAATGTTACAATAATGCAAAGCTAAGGTATCTAAAAATCAATGAACAACGAATAAAACAGAAATAACCTGGAGTGCCTCAACCCGGTGCTGTGCAGTGTCTGGCCGTGGGCATATGGCCGGGCTTGAGCTCGTGCTCCTTGCTCGGATCTAGGAGAGTGTGGGAGTAGAGGCCTTGTCGATTGTGCTGACGCCAAGCCAGTATCACCCATGCTTCTTGCCTCCTCCTGCCCTCATGGCGACTTCTCCATCAAAGTTCTAGGTGCTCGGATCGTACTCTAGCCCATGGACCGCCCTTGCCACCTCGGTGTACTAACTGAGGCGGCTGTGGACGGTCGCGTTGCTGTACGCCTCGCGTGGGTCCTACTACTACCACAACTCCTACTACTACCACTACTACTACTACTACCACTACTTCTACTACCACTACTACTACTGCAACTACTAGTAATACTACTAAGATGACGGTAGGGCATACCTGCTGGGCGTCGTAGGGTAGCGGCTGTGAAGGGGCCGGGGCGCCGGTGGACGGGGCGACGGCTGGGGAAGCGGCGGGATAGGGCAACGGTGACCTCCTCTCCTCCTCCTCCTTCTTCTCTGCCTCTCCTTCTCCTCCTCCTCCTCCTCTCCTTCTCCTCCTTTTATTCTCTTCTTCTCCTCCTCTCCTTCTCCTCCTCCTCCTCTACTTCTCCTCCTCCTCCCCTCCACTCGTCGGCGTTGGCCGGCCAACCTAGGCGAGCTGTGGCGATGGGGGCGCGTGGCCCGGCGGCAGTGGTGGGCTGCGGGCCCGGCGCGGCGGCAGGGGCGAGCGGCGCGAGGGCAGGCGCGAGGGCGGTGTGTGTGTGACTTGGGCAGGGGCGCGCCAGGATGTATTTAGGGTCTTTGCCGAGTGCCCACGATCTGGCACTCGGCAAATTTATTTTTAATAAACTTTGTCAAGTGCCAGATCAGGAGGCACTCGGCAAACATTTAATTTTTTTTAAAAAGTCCCTCTTTGCCGAGTGTCAAGGCAACTGGCACTCGGCAAATTCATGCCTTTGCCGAGTGTCAAGCGCCGACACTCGGCAAAAAAAAATTCTTTATTTTTGACCTACAAACTTTTTCTGTAGTCCTCACACAGTGCCTGGTACTGCCTGTTCAAATTTGATATATTTCTCGGTCTTTTTGCTATATTTCTTTAATTTTTTTCATTTAATTGATTCTTTTTGGATAAGTCAAATTTGAACCGCAAGTCATTCGAATAATGGAGAAAATGAATGAAAAATGATATTTATGTTATTGACTCTAATGTGAAGCCATATCCAGGAACAAACCAAGAATTTCGAACATCTTGTTCATGAAACATGACCACGAACTTGCGAGCGAATTGTTTTTAAATTCTATAAAAAGTAAACGAAGTTCGAAAATCATAAAACTTGTCAAGATGTCATGATATCGTATGCGAAGGCTGTGATAAAAATTTGAGAAGGTTTCGCACAAGTTGTCACGTACGCTGCATCTTCGAAGTAGAATCTCATCAGAAGATTCATAGAGTTGAGAAGGATCCGGTAAGATTTGAAAGCAATGTACGTGACAACTTGCGCGAAACCTTCTCAAATTTTTATCGCAGCCTCCACATACGATATCATGACATCTTGACAAGTTTTATGATTTTCGGACTTCGTTTGCTTTTTATATAGAATTTAAAAACAATTCGCCCGCAAGTTCGTGGTCATGTTTCGTGAACAAGATGTTCAAAATTCCTGGTTTGTTCCTAGATATGGCCTCACATTAGAGTCAATAACATAAATATTATTTTTCCATTCATTTTTTCCATTATTCGAATGACTTGCAGTTCAAATTTGACTTATCCAAAAAAATTCAATTAAATGAAATAAATGAACTAAATATAGCAAACACATCGAGAAATGTGCCAAATTTGAACATGTAGTTCTAGGCACTGTAGTAGGACAGCAGAAAAAATTTGGGGGCAAGAAGAAAAAAAAGGTTTGTCGAGTGCCATTGCTTGACACTCGGCAAACCAGCCACGCCAGGTGATGGCTATGAGCTGGTGTCGAGTTTTGCCCTATGTCCCGCTTTACCGAGTGCCCGACACTCGGCAAAATGCCTGTTTGCCGAGCATCGTACTTTGCCGAGTGTTGAACACTCGGCAAACCTTCTCTTTGCCGAGTGTCTGTCTGTGTCGAGTGTCAGACACTCGGCAAAACGCTCTTTGCCGAGTGTTATACTTTGCCGAGTGCAGCACTCGGCAAATTGGCTCTTTGCCGAGTGCCCGATATATTGCACTCGGCAAAGCCGCAGACACTCGGCAAAGAGCGTGTCTCCCGTAGTGCTTTGAGTTAACATAACAACTACTAATTTACAAGATTACTACAACTCTTCCGAAGTGATTTACCTTAAAATTATGGTAAATATTATCATGAGTTATAGTAACAAATATATTGTAAATATGTATTCAATTTATCGCGAATTAGTATAATAAGGTTTGATTAAATCTTGCCATAAATGACATGTTTTTTATGACAGGAAGGAGTATCCTTATATGTATACATGATGCTAGATGTCTACCCGCTGGATATTTGGTTCCCCTTGGAGCCAAACAAGCTCTGCCCAGTGACCCTAATCAATAGGACAGACGATCTTATTTGGTGTCTGTATTAAGCCGACTTACCCAGATGCATGTTTCAACATTGTCTATCCATTTGTGTGGGGGTTGAAGTCTGAAATGGACGACCCTACATCAATACTTTTCAGAAGGTTGGGGCCACATTCTAGCGACACCATTTGCACGACTATGAGGAAGCAACGACGACCCCCACTAGACGCTGAGAAAGGCATATTCGACGTGGTGATGGTCGCCGTAAAGTCGGAGAAAAACCTCAAACATTTGGATCGATATTGGAAACGATGCTACATGGAGGTGGGACGAGTCCGTGGACCCACTGCGAGTAGCTAAGGGGCTAGGTACTGTGGTGCATTGAGCGATATTGAGGGCTGCTGTCACCCGTGACCCAACAAGACGCCAGGAAGCAGCCCATCAGGTAAGTTTTTTTTTTTTTTTTGAGAATTGCCCATCAGGTAAGTTGAGTTGGTAATAATTATACATATTTAGGTTGCATGCATATGCACGTACATGTGCCATTATATTCATTTTGGAACCAACACTACCACACAAACGATTTTAGAAGAAAACCTTTTTGATAACGGAGGCAGACATATTAGTGACCGCCTCCGTAAATAATCAGGCAGCCTCCAAGAAAATGTTTATATTTGGAAATCATTTACTGAGACGAGCATCCTAAGGCGGCCTCCTTTGAAAATCATTGATTAACAGAGGCGGTCGTCTTAGGACGCCTGTCTCTGTAAATTAATTTTCATAGGCAGACATTTTAAGACGTTCGTCTCTGAAAATCGCTAGTAACAGATACGGAGGCATTCTAAGCGTCTGTCTCTGAAATCGATTTTCAGACGTGAGCAGATGTCCGTTTCTATAAATAGTTGCATAAAAAATAATCCATAACTTTTTCATATGAACTCAATTGAAGACAAACTTTATATCAAAATTGTTGCTCTCGACATGATCTATATCTTTGGAGTTGAGAATTTTTTTATTTCAATCTGTTTAGAGTCCCAAAATATTATTTTAAGTTCATGAATTTTGAAATTTGATATATAAATTTTTCAGATAACCTTGGATGTTGACATGGTCCACGCCAAAGTTGTAGTTCTCAATACATTCTATAACTTTGTAGTTAAGTTTTTAATCTAAAGTCGTTTGGAGTCCCAAATATGTGTTTTAAGTTTATATATTTTGAAATTCAAAATTAAAAATCTCTAAATGACCTTAAATGTTCACATAGTTAATACGAAAATTATAGTGACCGGCCTGATCTACATGTTTATTGCTGATAAGCTTTTACTTTAAAGTTTTTCAGTGTGTCAAATATTAGTTATAAGTTCACATATTTTAAGATTCAATTTTTTGAATTTTCAAACAATCTTGGATGGAGATGCACCCTTTTTTAAAATTGTAGAGCTCGATGAGACCTAAAACTTTATAGTTGAGACTTTTTTATTTGAAATCATTTAGGAGCTAAAATATTTAATATAAGATTACAAAATGTTAATGAAAAAGATACCTATCTAGATACATTCACAAAAGAGTGTGTAATCTAGTGGTAGAAAAGTGTTATGTGTGTGCTGAAGCTCTAAGGTTTGAATTCCTAAAGACTCAGGTATCTTAAGGTGACACCTCCATTAATTGATTTACGGAGGTGGGCATCCCGAAATGATGAATAATGTTGACGTTTAGGTACAGGTGGACGACTTGTCCACCTCTGAAAATTAAAAAAAATGCTGTTTAAAAAAATGAAAATAAAAAACACCGGACTCCGAAAATGCTCTATGTGGTAGTGCAGTGTGGTGGCATGCATGCAGTCAGTTTATTTCTAATAAGGCGGTCGGTTGCTATTTGGCTGTATCAGTTGATACAAGCAGGACCAGACGGGGAGCATGGTTATATCGGCTGCATGGATGTGCACCCAACCAAAACATGGTGAATAGATGTTTCCATTCTACTTGAATTAATTTAGACAGACGACGGACGTCTCTAACTAATTGCGTGTGCGATGCTGCACACCACAGGTTGTTGGTGGGCTATTCAGCAGGGTATGTTTCTATTTGGAACTACGAGACACAGGTATATATATCGCTACTAGTACTACACAAGGATCTATCATATCCACCATCCTTGCTTGGTAACCATGACGGTCGTCGTGGATCACCAAGGTATTTGCATTAAAACTACCTGAACTCTTGGTGTATTTTTATTGTTAAGCAGGAGAGAGTCATGATGTTCAAAGTCACATGTTTACCAAAAATCAAGTACCCTTCGGACAAATGGCCGGTCAAATTTATCGATGGAGAGCAGTGGTTCGCGACAGGGGACCCTAATGGGTATGTCCATGTCTATGCCTACCCGTACCCTGCTCAAAAGGACAAGGTTAAGGAATTCGAAGCTCACCGCCAAGAATCTGTCACCCATTTGGTGATTCAGTCAAAACATACGATGCTGCTGACAGCTTCACGCAATGACAGATCAATCAAGCTCTGGGACTGGAGTCAGGGCTGGACACGCGCTCGAGTAATCGACGCGCATGATTTCATGCACGATGTCACGGCTGGCCCAAGGGATGCTAGCACTTTCGCTAGTATAGCTGGTTACGACGACGTAAAAGGTTCATTTGCCTCTTCATTTTATTATTAATATAAATCATCTGTCGGTCGTCGGTCGTGATTACCGGTTAGTGACGATCAATGATCAACCAACCAACTAAATATGTTATTTATGGTGATCAATTACACACATTTTATTAATTATAACATGCATCTTTTGTACATGGAAATTCTAGGTTTGGGATATTCATTTTCCACATGCCATCGCCACATTCAAGGGGTCGAGGCTTACTTTTTACAGTGACAGTAGTCATGGGGACTTTCTAGTTTATCTTTCTTTTGACCGTAATATATACCCTCTCTAAAAATGCAAAGGTATGTGTGGCACCAGCCTTTTTGTACAGAGTAGTATCGAACATTAATTATCTCACATGCAGGGAGCAATTACCAGCCTCTCATCTATAGTGATGCTCACCGGCTCTGTTTTTCGAATTAGATAAGGGATTTGCCGACAAAGAAACACATTCACACACTTTGGTCGGAAATTTGGCCGTGGGTCTTTGTCAATCTTGCTTGCCAGTTGCCACCCAACGCTTCCAATATTGGCTGGCATCATGGAGAACTCTAGATCTAAGGTGCATCAGATTGTCTTGTGGGATGTTAGGACCTACATGTAATAATTATTAAATTAATTGCTCCTCAATTCTAGGGGCACGTTACCATGCATCGAATTCTTCTTCTCCCATATGCCTAGCTACAGTCCCATGGGTGAAAAACGTACGTGAAATCTGCATCACCTGGAGGACGTGCAGGAGGAAAAGAATAATCGTGCACTTCTTTCTACTGAGGTGTTTGCTTATGTAAAAAAGGAACACTGCTACCAGGGTTTTAGTTTCGGTATTAGAATATTTTTTACCACACCGGAAATTATTGAAATTAGAACAGAATTTTGCCAAAATTTTTATAGAGACTTCCACATGGAGTATATGATTTTTTATAAAATATTTAAATCGAAACAAAATATTAACACGGTTTATAGCTATACATCTATTTAGTAGAAAAAAATGCAACATAATAAATAATAGTAGAAAAATATGAGTCTATAGTTATATATACTTACAGTGTAATTAAATATGAGTCTAGAGTATTTGCCAGTTACAGGAGGCATGCTTTGGTTTTCCAATTGCTCCATACATCAAGCACTTGGACAACACTTGATGATGGTCATGACATACTATTCTCAAATGGTATAAAGGACCATGCTAACCAAAACCAGCAAACTTCTTGGAATTGAGGCATTATTGCCTTGAAATCAGGGAAATCCTAGCTCACCTTGCCAAATTTTAGACAGCTACAAAACCAAACAAGCAAGCTTGACCAGGCACTTCATTATACTCTAATTATTAACTATACAATTCTTCGTTATTGAAGCTAATGGGCAAGTTTTCATGTTCCCTAAAAAACTAATATAACTAATGCTGGTCTCCTAATTACATAATAGGGTTATGAAAAAGGCTGAGCTTCTTATGAAGGGTATATATCCTAAAATGCTATTCGATGGCACAGAGGACATAACAAGGTAATATTTTTATTCCTATTAACATTGTAATTGAATCATCTAAATTCTAACGAAGCATTGGTTTCCTGCAATAGCAAATTGTGTATGTGAAGTAAAGACAACTAAACCCTGAAATATTCTTCTCTTATGTCATAGTTTCTAGTTTAAAAGCATCATGTCAGCTTTGGAATAACTCCGTATTAACAGCCAATATTCGCATCTATCTTATAGCCATATACTGCAGAACTGTAGAATTATGTGTTACAAACAGTAGAAAATTCTCAACTCAGTTGTGCCTGTTCGATCTGTTTGTCTTTCTTTCTAACCCCTCACTTCTGACATTGGAATATTTAATTATGTGTAGCTGTTGACACCGTTTTTTTGTACGTGATAATGATCGGAGTGGACTAATCGGCGAGGGGAAGGTTACTGTGTACTTTGATAGCCGATGAAAGCCAGCTTGTAAAGATGGTTGCCGATAGCTGGTGATGGTCAATGGAAAGGTTGGTTTAGACTCGGGCGTTGCCGATGAGGTTGGAGGTGTTATTGTCGATGCCGATGAAGGGAGGTTTGAAGACTACTGCCGATGCAACAGTGAGTATGACGATGAAGGAAGGCTTGAAGATTACTGCCGATGCAGCAGTGAGTATGCCGATGAAGGAAGGCTTGAAGACTACTGCCGATGCAACAGTGAGTATGACGATGAAGGAAGGCTTGAAGATTACTGCCGATGCAGCAGTGAGTATGCCGATGAAGGAAGACTTGAAGACTACTACCGATGAAACAGGGGATATGCCGATGGGAAGGAAGATGGCGAGATTTTCATCGTAATTAAGGCGGACAGGGAAATAGATAGGAGTTGATTTCCTTTTCTATATTTGTTAGAGTATGGTTCATGTAAGAGTCACGTGTTTCCTTAGATATGGGCTTGGTGTCCTGGTTGTGTTCGGTTGTGTCTCTTTAGATCAGGGTATAAATATGGAGTGAGGGGCAATGTAAGAAAAAATCGATCAATCAATATCAAAACCAATTTTTACTCCTATTTGCATCTACTTACTTTTCGGCGACTTCGTCAATTTGCATATTTTTTCCTTTTTTTACGAGTTCTCATTGATTCGGCGAGCTGCATCGTTTCAGTACGACCTTCGGCGATTCTCGAGTTCCGCGTGAGCACCTCTTGGCCGTGACTTCCGGGCGTATCGCTGTTGTCAGGACCAAAGTGTTCGTATCTTCATCCTTGTCGATTAGCAGGTCAAATCGACTGGCACGCTTTGGATATCGATTCGGGTATTAGCCCTTTGTGTTTGCAGATCCACTTTTGCATCAACACATCTTTTGGCACGCCCGGTGGGACCAATCAATCAATATGTTCAATCCCGAGATCGATTCAGGGAACATTATCGCAGTATCAGAAGAAGATCTCAAGGAAGAACAGAGGCAGGCTATGGAAAAGGCTGTAGAAGAATACAAGCAGCTTTGTCTGAGATCGTTTAGCTTGAACAAGAGTGGACAAGTCATCCAGAAGCAAGATTTGCCGTTGCCTCGGCAGGTTACCTTTGACTCCAATCCTGGTAAACTTCAAGAGATGGTTAATTCTGCAGTAAATCATGCTTTGATTAATCATTCCAATGTGCTGTCCAATACTGTTCATAATGCTGTGGTTCGAACTCTCAAAGAAGGACAAGCGGCACCACATTACGTTGGGCCTGCCTATCATCAACCAGAGCCGGCATCTGTCAAAACTCCATCGGCTCCTTCGGCCGTTGTGGGTACAGAAGTTACTTCCCCTCCAGTATTGGCAGGCTCACCTAATATTCAATCTACACCGATACGATCAGATCAGGTACTACCAGGAGGGCGAGTTCAGCTTAATACAGATCTATCGGCATCAGCTATGTCAGGCCCTGTGTCTCAGAATAGCCAGATTCCTACTAATTGGTGGGGATATGGTATGCCTCCGGAGTCATCTGCTTTCAATCCTAGATTACCTCAAGTGTTTGATGCAGTAGGAAGAGCTCCTATACCATCGGCCGTTTCGCCGATGGCTCAAGTGCCTCAATATGCCGCAACTACTTCTGTGCAACCAACTCTAGGAGGTTTCCAGATGCCTATGGTTCAAACATTCAATTCAAGTCCATCGGCGAGCTTACTGCCGATGCAGCAGAAAGCCCCTGCTATGAGTCAAACTGGGGTTCAGTTCATGCCTCAAACCGGTTATAATTATCCAACAATATCAGCAAATTACCAGCCATCGGTAAGTTTTGTACCGATGAGTTCTAATAATGATTGGTCAGGACAGTTACCTGTTCAACATACAGTTCAGCGAAATCAGCAGGTTGCAGGGATTCAACAAGGTCATATGCAAGCTGGTTTCCAGAATCAAGCATCGGCAGCTCAGCCGATGAATCCTTTCCAACAGGCTAATGGACCACAAGTAACGGCAAATATGCCGATTGCTGGAGATCGTGGGCCACAAAGATATGTGGAGGGATGTCAGCAGGCACCTCCTGTAGAAATTCAACCAGTTCGTCAGCAGGAGGCTGATGCTTTTTGGGCCGATAAGATAGCAGAAATTATGAAGGATCAGTTTGGGATAAAGCCCAAGGTCAATACTTATTCTTATCGGACTCCATACCCTCCTGCATACGATTTAATTCCTCTCCCAAATCGGTACAAGGTACCAGATTTCACTAAATTCTCTGGGCAAGATGATACATCAACAATGGAACATGTCAATCGCTTCATTATTCAATGTGGAGAGGCAGCTAACAGAGATGAATTAAGAGTTCGATTATTTTCATCATCTTTGTCTGGATCAGCATTTACATGGTTCATTTCATTACCACCAAATTCTATTATTACTTGGGTTGATCTAGAAAAACAATTCCATAAGTATTTCTTTGCTGGAATCCATGAAAAGAAGCTTACCGATTTAGTAAAATTGAGACAGCGTAATGATGAATCGGTAGAAAGCTTTGTACAAAGGCTACGAGATGTAAAAAATAAGTGCTACAGCCTGGTGCTGGATGATCGGCAGCTTGCCGATCTGGCTTTCCAAGGGTTATTGCCACATCTTAAAGACAGATATGCTTCTCAGGAGTTTGAAAGCCTCAGTCATCTTGTGCAAAGGATCTCTGATCAAGATACTAGGGTTTTTGAACCTAAAAAGAATTGGAGTAAAAAGGTATCATTTGTTGAAGAAGTAGGAGATTCTGACTCTGATGAAGAACCAGTTATCGGCTTAGCTGAGTGGGTTAAGAATAAAAAGCCGATATCATGTCCCTTTGGTCAAAAAGAGCCAGAAAAGTTTACCTTTGATATCACCAAGGCCGATAAAATATTTGATCTTCTGCTTCAAGAGGGCCAAATTAAGCTGTCACCTAATCATGTGATCCCATCGGCAGAAGAGCTGAAGAAGATCTTGTACTGCAAATGGCACAATGCAACTTCACACAGTACAAATGAGTGCAAGGTGTTCAGGCAACAGTTGCAATCGGCTATTGAATCTGGGAGAATTAAGTTTGGTACTTCCAAGGCCCAGAAGTCGATGAAAATTGATCAACACCCTTTTCCAGCAAATATGTTGGATGCCAAAGGAAAGACCAAGGTATTGACGTCAGAGGCTGCTGAGAAAAACGCGTCAGTGGACCCCCAACATCGGATAACTACCGATGATGCAAAAAGTAAGGGTTTGCTAGGAGAAAGCAGTAGTTCCAAAAATCCTCCTCGACCTGGCATTGTGATTACTCATCGAAGGCAGCAGGAGGGTTGGCGTCAACGTAATGACCGATATCGACAACAGCAAGAAGTGAGACGTCAGGAAGAATGGAATCGACATAAAGATCATTGGAGATGTCCGTTTTTCATCCATTGCTGGGAAGAAGGTATTAAATTGCCAACTGTTGAAAATTGCCCTGAGTGTAATGGTTATTACGGGGTCAATCGCTCAGAAAGGAGGTTTCAACTTGGTAATCAGGGTTTGTCTATCAATGAGCCGATCAGAGGCAGAGCATCAGTGCATGATCGGCTGGGGGGCAGACTTAGTGTACATGAGAGGCTTGGTAAACGCGCTGGATATTTTCCAAGGAATCAAGAGGAGCTTGAGGAGATGGCAAACGCAAGAGTTCCCGATGAGGAAATATTCTACAGGGACCCTAATATACGTCGTGTAGAACCAACTAGGACTTGTTATCAGCCGGTTTGGAAAACCAAGTTTCCTCGATGGTGCCCAGAGGGTCTGACAAAGACGCAGAGAAGGAGGATGCAACGTGAGCGTCAGGAGGATTTATACCAAGAGGAAAATTCCTCCAATGAAAGGCCCGGTCATCAGCAGTGGCGGGTAAAACACAAAAATAAGGGTCCATCGGCAGATGTTAATATGGTATTCATATTGCCGATGGAGTTTTTGGCACTATCTGATAATGAGGAAGAAGTTGTTCTCTCTGATCAAGTAGCTCAGTTAACACTAGATCCAATGATGGCTGTTTTTGAGAAACCTACCGATGACGAGAGACAGCATCTTAAGGCTTTATTTGTGAAGGGCAGAGTTGATGGGCAGCCTGTGTCTAAGGTACTTATTGATGGAGGGGTTGCGATTAATATTATGCCTTACGTGATGTATCGGAAACTTGGTAAGGGAGATCAAGACTTGACCAAAACCGATATGATGTTGAAAGATTTTGAAGGCAATGTGTCACCGGCTAAAGGGGCAGTGTGCGTTGAATTGACTATCGGCAGCAAAACCTTGCCAACGACGTTCTTTGTTATCAACGACAAGGGTGCATATAATCTGCTTCTAGGGAGGGATTGGATTCATGCTAATTGTTGTGTTCCTTCTACAATGCATCAATGCCTCGTACAGTGGATTGGGGATAAGATTGAGGTCGTCCCTGGTGATTCTTCTTATATCATCGCATCGGCAGAATCAGATACTTATGAGCGAACTAAATGCATATCAGGAGAAGCTTGGGAAAAAGAGTTCCTTAGAGTTGCTGATTATGAAATTCCACCGATCCAAGCAGTCGGTTCTGAAGAAGAGTTTTAATGGATAGGTTTGCCGATGATGGAAAATTAGGTCAAGGGTTCACATCGGCAGATGATTTAGTAGAAGTAGATATTGGTGATGGCGATAGGTCAAGACCTACTTTTATTAGTGCTAAGTTAGATTCCAAGTGTAAGCAGCGAATAACAGATTTGTTAAAAGAGTATAAAGATTGTTTTGCTTGGG
Organism: Miscanthus floridulus; assembly: GCF_019320115.1. Classification (NCBI taxonomy): domain Eukaryota; kingdom Viridiplantae; phylum Streptophyta; class Magnoliopsida; order Poales; family Poaceae; genus Miscanthus; species Miscanthus floridulus. Next base: position 18,584,501 of record NC_089589.1, on the reverse strand, counting down.
ATTATACTGAGATGCCTGGATTAGACCGATCGATAGTTGAACATCGGTTACCTATCAAATCTGGATTTCGGCCACATCAGCAGCCAGCGCGCCGATGCAACCCTAATGTACTTCCTGACATTAAGGCCGAAATAACTAAATTAATTGAAGCAAAGTTTATTCGGCAATGTCGATACGCAGAGTGGATCTCTAATGTGGTTCCTGTTTATAAGAAAAATGGAAAACTTCGTGTCTGTATTGATTTCAGGAATCTCAACAAAGCCACACCGATGGATGGCTATCCAATGCCGATTGCTGATTTGTTGATTGATGCTGCGGCTGGACATCAAATTATCAGCTTCATGGATGGTAATGCAGGTTACAATCAAATATTCATGGCTGAAGAAGATATTCCCAAGACTGCTTTCAGATGTCCAGGTCATGTGGGGTTGTTCGAGTGGATAGTCATGACGTTTGGTTTGAAAAATGCCGGTGCTACTTATCAAAGAGCTATGAACTTTATTTTTCATGAATACATCGGCACATTAGTGGAGATCTACATTGATGATGTAGTGATTAAGTCTGGAGATATCACAGCACATTTAGCCGATCTGCGAAAGATACTGGAGTGCACAAGGAAGCATGGATTGAAGATGAATCCTAATAAATGTGCATTTGGTGTATCGGCAGGACAATTCTTGGGTTTTATGGTGCATCAGCGGGGCATTGAAATCAGTAGAAAGTCTATTGATGCAATTAACAAGGTGATTGCTCCTGCCAATAAGACTGAATTGCAATCTTTGATCGGTAAGATTAATTTCATTAGAAGATTCATATCTAATTTGTCGGGTAAGATCAAGGCTTTCAGCCCACTACTTAAATTGAAAGCTGATCAGGAATTTGTATGGGGAGTTGAACAGCAATTAGCCCTTGATGAAATTAAGAAATATTTATCAAATCCTCCAGTGCTAGTTCCACCTCAACATGGGAAGCCTTTCAGGTTATATTTGTCAACTGATGATACAGTTATCGGTTCAGCTCTTATTCAAGAATTTGAAGGGAAAGAACGTGTTATTTATTATTTGAGCAGAAGATTAGTGGATGCTGAGACGAGGTATTCGGCCATCGAAAAATTGTGTCTGTGTTTATACTTTTCTTGTGTCAAATTAAGGCATTATTTGTTATCTGCCGAATGTACGGTCATATGCAAAGACGATGTGGTCAAGTATATGCTGTCGATGCCGATATTAAGTGGTAGAATCGGTAAATGGATTTTAGCATTATCAGAATTTGAACTACGTTACAAATCAACTAAGGCAGTTAAAGGGCAAGTGATGGCTGATTTTGTCACTCAGCATTGTAATACAGTGGACTCTCTGGGGGTTGCTCCCTGGACACTTTTCTTCGATGGGTCCACATGTGGTGAAGGAGCAGGTATCGGCATTGTGTTAATTTCACCTCAAGGAAGAAAGTATGAGTTTTCATTGCCGATTGTTGCTACAGCGACAAACAATCAAGCTGAATACCAAGCCTTGATAAAAGGGTTAGAATTGCTGAAGGAGATACGTGCCGATGTTGTTGAAATCTTTGGTGATTCTATGCTAGTTATAAATCAATTGGCTGGAATTTATGAATGCCGAAGTGAAGCTTTGATTTCGTATTATGAAAGATGTTTGCAATTGTTGAAAGGATTTAGAGGTTTTCGTCTTGAACATATCTCTCGATTGCATAATGAGGAAGCTAATCGACTAGCTCAGCATGCTTCAGGGTATCAGCCTATTCAGGAAGTGCTAACATCGGCAGTTGATACCGATGACTGGAGGAAAGAGATTGTCGATTATTTAAAGGATCCATATAGAAAGGTTGAGAGACGTATAAGGTTCCAAGCTACCAAATATGTGCTCCTCGATGATGAATTATATTATCGAACTATAGATGGAGTTTTACTTAGATGTGTTAGCAATGATGAATCGAAAAGCTTGATGGGTGAAATTCATGAAGGAGTATGTGGGGCACATCAATCGGCTTTCAAGATGAAATGGATGATCAGAAGGAATGGGTATTATTGGCCGACTATTCTTGAAGATTGTTTTAAATATTTTAAAGGATGCCAGGGGTGTCAAAAGTTTGGTAATATTCAAAGAGCGCCTGCATCGGCTATGAACCCTATAATCAAACCGTGGCCGTTCCGGGGATGGGCTATTGATCTCATTGGTCAGATTTATCCGCCATCGAGTAAAGGACATAAATTTATTCTGGTTGCTACCGATTATTTCACAAAGTGGGTTGAGGCAATTCCTTTAAAAAAGGTGACATCGGTCAATATGATTGATTTTGTGAAAGAGCATATTGTTTACCGATTTGGTATTCCTCAGACTATCACTACCGATCAGGGCACTATGTTTACATCAGGAGAATTTGATGAGTTTGCTGTAGGTATGGGAATTAAAATTTTAAATTCTTCTCCATATTATGCTCAAGCTAATGGTCAAGCTGAGGCTTCTAACAAAGGGATCATCAAACTCATTAAGCGCAAAATTGAAGAAAATCCTAGGAGGTGGCATACAGTATTAAATGAAGCCTTGTGGTCATATCGGATGTCATGTCATGGTGCAACCAAAGTAACGCCTTATCAGTTAGTATATGGACACGATGCAGTATTGCCTTGGGAAATTAAAGTTGGCTCTAGACGAATACGTTCTCAAAATCAGCTGACAGCCGATGATTATAATACTCTTATGAAGGATGAGTTGGAAGATGTGGCGGGTCATCGGTTAAGGGCTTTAGTTAGTATCGAAGAAAATAAGAAAAGAGTAGCTAGATGGTATGACAAGAAGGTGAAAGTAAAGGATTTTGCCGATGGAGATCTGGTCTGGAAATTGATTTTACCGATTGGGACTAAAAGTTCAAAGTTTGGAAAGTGGTCTCCTAATTGGGAAGGTCCATATCGGATAAATCAGTCTGTTCCTGGTAATGCATATATTTTAGAAACCCTCGAAGGGGTTGTGTTTCCCAGAGCGTTAAATGGAAAATATTTAAAGAAATATTACCCTAGTATCTGGATAGATGCATAAAAGTATAAGTGCCGATAACAGTACTATCGGCTAGAATTATGCAAGGATGTCAATGTCTCATAAAGTGCCGATACAATAAATAAGATTACAAGTTCAACAAGGATTGGATAGCTAATATCGCACGCAGGCGAATCTGGTCGGCTTCCTCCATTTCTTTGATATCGTCATCGGCAGCACCCTCCACAGGCTTGAGTTTTTTCTTCATGGCTAAAGCTTTGCGAGCCTCGATATCTCTTTCTTGCTGAAGGGCTTTGACGGCATTGGGTAGATGACTTTCTTCTTGTTGAGCATGAGTTAAGGCTGCATCGACTTCTTTCAATTCAGCCAATAGAGCTATCTTCCTTGCTGATAAATCCAAGATTTTCTGCTTAAGTGCAGCACCCGAAGTCTGCAAGTTGACGATGCCCTTGTGCTTCTCATCAGCAATTTGTTTCAGTTGTAGCATCTCTTCTTTGAGTTGAGCTTGAGCTGCTCTATCGGCAATGCGCTGAGCAGCCCGTTGATATTGCAGTTGGCGGCTTTCTAAATGAGCTGCTGGGAAGAGTACTTCCTCAACATCGGCAGGGACCTGGCCACGAATTGTTTTGAAAATTGCCTTTGCGGGGTCCGAGTCATCTACCAGTTGGGCGGTACCTTGCTGTAGCAAGTTCAGGAGGGTTTCCAACTTGGATTTAGTCTCTGCCGATATTGTTCCCAGTGCAAGGGAAGAACTTGTCTCCTCTCCATCGTCGTCAGAAATGTCAATGGCAAAGGAAAATAGGCTGTTCGGGGAATCTTGTTCCTGAGAGAGAGAAAAGGAGATCAGTTAAGGGTAAGTATGAGTATTGTAAATCAGCTAGGTTGATCGGTTTACCTGTTTCAAGGCAATTTCCTGTGCTTGACTGGAGGAAGCAACCTGGAGTATGTTGTGTGGGGGATCGGCTGAGCTTGCCGATGGGATATCCTCTGTGACTTCATCGGTGGTGGGCTCTTGAGGTATGATGACCAATGACATTGGGGCAGATGTAGGGATCGGCATAGACCTTTGTCGTTTTGGCTGTGCTTCAGTATCTGTTAAAGCTTTGCGCTTTGCTTGGGCATCGGCAACGATTGGCTAGGGGGCATCGACACTTGTTGGTTGTGAAGCTTGGACATCTGGTATGTTTGCCGATGTACCCAATTGTTGCTGCAAAACAAGTGTAAGATATGATATTTAACAGATAAAATGTAAAGTCAAGAAGCTACCTCTGAAGGTTCATCGAAAGAAGTGGTGCTTGATATCGGCGGAATTGCCGATGACGATCCAGTAGCAGCTCTTACCCCCTGATGATTAAGGTTAATACAGTTTGTGATCGGCATAAGTAAAAATAAACAAGGTTGTTACCTTGAATGCTTTGACCAAGGTTGTAGCAGCAGCCGATGGAGTAGCCCTGGATGTAGCCAATTTGGACTTGGAAGTGATGGTCTTGGTACGAATCTTCTGGTGGGTCAAAGCGGCTAAGGTGGGAGCGTTGTAGCCGATCGGCGATGTTGGGGAAACAGGCCGAAGATTGAAGGGTTTCCCACTTTTGCTCACCGATGGTGCTGGGTTGTTAACCTGTTACAAGAGAATCAGTTACTGATATATGAAGGGAAAAGCAGAAGGGAGTTAAAAGAAACTTACCGCGTCGTCAGGGATGGCATATTCAGGGTCGATCATGTGCCGATATGTGTGAGCAGAAGTTGTGAACAGTTGTTCTTTCCACTCTCGCCACCATTGCTTATATGACTCGGTGACGAAAGATATTGGTGTCCAGGTGGATATATCAACATCTGTAGTATCGGCATCGGGGGAGAGTTGTACTACCTTGTTCCAATCTGTTCCGCAGGTGATTGTTTCCCTGGGTTTGATCACATCGGCAAAGCAGAGTTTGATTGGCAGTTGCCCAAAAGCTAATTGGCGGGATACTGCCGATGGGTTGTAAAATTCATACGTAATGTTGGTGTTTTTCCCGCTGCCGAATGTGTTTACTGGAATTGCCCTGGGAGTGATGATAGCCATCATGAGCTCATTATCTTGATTCAGAGTGTCATCGGCAAAGTTGAAAAGAAGGGGGAATCTATTTTCTTCGTCAATATAAGGCACCCAGGCCCTATGATCATGAGAAAGACCATTGTAGAAGCTTTGAAAGAATCTGCCGATTTGGTCTTCGTTGGCTTCTGTTCCAGGAAGGACAATTATGGCTTCACCAAAATTGAGGGGTGAGCGTGTTGCCGATTCATCATCCCCAAGCACATAGTCTTCAGCAATTTCTCGTGGGAATTGTTGAGCAAAAAAGTCCCATTGCAAACGTTTGTGCATATGGGCATTCAGCCACATGTTGATAAACCACCACGGGCATCCCAGGTTACCGATGGGTTCGCCAAGCAAAAGTTTCTGAGACACTTGATGAAGAAGATGATAAGTGGAGCTCAGAAGGTATCGGCCAAGAGGAAACCTTACGCCATTAGCCAAAAGTTCAGCTGCAGGGAGGAAGGCGTTGGTTGGTCCTACTGATCGACCACAGAAGATAAATTTTTCTAACCACATATTCAGGAATGTGGCATGTTCCCTCTGGTTAAGTGTCCCGGTCTTCTGGTATTCTTGAATGTATCCTGTCCAACCGCCGATGTTGCGGGTATTCACCCTATATTCGGACTTTCTACCATAGATGGAGCCTTCATCGGCAGTTGAGATGTCCAAGCCAGTAAGCATGTGGATATCGGCAAGGGTAGGAGTAGCTGGGCCATGTCCAAACATAAAAGTGTTGGTCGTGTCTAACCAGAAATAAGCAGCTGCAATTATCATTGATTCATTTTTCTGCATATCGGCAATAGATAGCCTAATGCATTGGTCTAACCTTCGTTCTGCCCAGTATACTTGCATCGATCTATTAACCCTCAAGTACCAATCTTTCCACCCTTTGGTGGTTTTGGGCCAAGATCGGAATGTGTCTTTCCACAAATTCAGAGAGAAATTTTGGGCTCTAAAGGGGATTCTGTTAACCTCTGCATTGATCAGATCGGTTGGATCTGGGTTGCCCATTGGTCCAAGGCATTGGATGTGCGGCTGATCGGTTGGGATAACTAATTTGTTGCGCAGTTCCTAAGGTTATAGAATCCAGAGAACAGAAGAAAGGAAAAATCACCAACTGAATGAATTTGCAAAAAGATCAAAGTAAAAGGTAATGGAAGTAGAGCGAACCGCGGGGACGTCGAAGTTGATGGCCATTGTCTTGAGGAAGGTGGAGGTACGAGCCGGAGACTTGAAGTTAGCGCCGGAGAAGGGTTCTTGTTGGTTGAGGTCGCGCAGTTGTTCGTCGGAGTCGCCGCCGGAGAGAGAGAATGCCAAGGATTGGAGGCTGAAGGTAGAAAATGAGGGTTCCGGAGAAATCTATTTATAAGCCACCCGAAATAAGGGTATTTTGGACTTATCTCTATGTCGCGCGCATATAGGTCAAGGCGGTTCAGATGGATATGGTAACTGTTCGCGCGATAATCAGGGGATTGTACAGATGAGTTGATGACAAGTAATCATGACTTGGAAGGGATATTGATACAGGATATTTTAATTCTAAAAATGGCAGCATTATCATGTTAAGATCTTGCCGATGGGTTATTGTTTCGGTATCTTAACCATAATCAAGGCAAGAGTGGTTGGCGATTGTGCGATATTTACTGAAGTGCGTGAATCAAGATTAGATTTGATTGGATTTGATAACAAATCAAGTTTTGGCTTGGAGAATGAGTTACGGTAATCAGGCAAAGGCAAGCGTTATCTGGAGTAAATTTCGGAGCATTAATGGTTTTATACTCCGAAATTGGGGGGCATGTGTTGACACCATTTTTTTGTACGTGATAATGATCGGAGTGGACTAATCGGCGAGGGGAAGGTTACTGTGTACTTTGATAGCCGATGAAAGCCAGCTTGTAAAGATGGTTGCCGATAGCTGGTGATGGTCAATGGAAAGGTTGGTTTAGACTCGGGCGTTGCCGATGAGGTTGGAGGTGTTATTGTCGATGCCGATGAAGGGAGGTTTGAAGACTACTGCCGATGCAACAGTGAGTATGACGATGAAGGAAGGCTTGAAGATTACTGCCGATGCAGCAGTGAGTATGCCGATGAAGGAAGGCTTGAAGACTACTGCCGATGCAACAGTGAGTATGACGATGAAGGAAGGCTTGAAGATTACTGCCGATGCAGCAGTGAGTATGCCGATGAAGGAAGACTTGAAGACTACTACCGATGAAACAGGGGATATGCCGATGGGAAGGAAGATGGCGAGATTTTCATCGTAATTAAGGCGGACAGGGAAATAGATAGGAGTTGATTTCCTTTTCTATATTTGTTAGAGTATGGTTCATGTAAGAGTCACGTGTTTCCTTAGATATGGGCTTGGTGTCCTGGTTGTGTTCGGTTGTGTCTCTTTAGATCAGGGTATAAATATGGAGTGAGGGGCAATGTAAGAAAAAATCGATCAATCAATATCAAAACCAATTTTTACTCCTATTTGCATCTACTTACTTTTCGGCGACTTCGTCAATTTGCATATTTTTTCCTTTTTTTACGAGTTCTCATTGATTCGGCGAGCTGCATCGTTTCAGTACGACCTTCGGCGATTCTCGAGTTCCGCGTGAGCACCTCTTGGCCGTGACTTCCGGGCGTATCGCTGTTGTCAGGACCAAAGTGTTCGTATCTTCATCCTTGTCGATTAGCAGGTCAAATCGACTGGCACGCTTTGGATATCGATTCGGGTATTAGCCCTTTGTGTTTGCAGATCCACTTTTGCATCAACAGTAGCCTTGTGGTCGCCTCCGATGAAGAGATATCAATAATCAAAATCAATGTGGCTATGCTATTGACCGATCATTCCAAGTAATTATGGGCAACGCTCATGTGAGATAGGCAAGACAAAAATCCTCACAGAACATGGATTTTATTTATGGAGTTTATTGCCAAATCTCAAACACTCAATCCAAAATCCACTCATCTATGGCGCAGAGACCTTACAAACGCATCTCAAAAGGAAGGGAGGTCATGAAACCGGTCACTTATAGCACAGTGGGCTTTCTGACCAGAACACTACTGTTGTCTTTTGGTTGCAATTAGTGCCACCAAGGTGCATTTGTAACAACTATGTGTTGCAGCACATGTTATCCAACAGCACATGGTACATCAAGATTCGTGAAGCACATTCATCCACCAATGAAGTGAGGAGAGAGAAAGGAGTGGGTGTGGGGGTATAACCCCCGATACCGCGACAGGGCTGTACATGGGCCGAGCCACTAGGGGAGGTCCAGCTCATAAGACTGCGCCTAGGCCACGCCACTGGTGGAGGCCCAGCCCACAAGACCGCGCTGTACAAGGCACGATACCGGCCGGCCTTGACATGGGTCATCGGCCTTGACAGCAACGGGGAGATCGTGGAGGCGGTGTAGGATCACCCTACGCCGATCGCGTCAACACCTGCAATGACATCTCCGATCCAGGCGCCCCTCCGTTGGGTTAGGAGATCCATCAGCAAGGATGATCTGATCACATCCATCGATCGGGTCACAGACCGCTTAGCGGAATGTCAGCTCCTCATGGATTCGATCTCAGGTCAATCTAGAGCGAGCGACCAATTTCCCGTACTCAAAGATCACCAAGCCGCTGCAACCGAGCGACCTGCTCGGCCACACTGTTCAAGGCGGCTTGATCCTGATCTGGTGATCACGTCCACTCCAGAGGGACGCATGGTGCGGCGCCGACCACTTCTCGCTACCGGCCTACGTTTGGCTGACTACAAGGCCCCGATGGAGGATCTGCCGAAGCCCTATCTTTTTGGGCTAGAGGGTGCGGGACCTGTGTACCAGAACACCATCCAACACCTCTTTGTCGACCATGTCGAGCGCGACCACGTCACCGACCTCTACATGATCAACCTGACTGACTCCGGTCAGCCCGCGCCTGTGGTCAACATGGTGGCTGTTCGCTAGCTTTCGCATGATCCCTCTCTCCCGACCGAATCTCTTCATAACGTTCTGAACGAGAGCCCCGACAATTATTCCGAGGGCTCAACCCAGACCGTGCCAAGCTACCCTGCTTTCCCTCCGGGGTTCGGGGGTGTGATTTTCCGCGTCAGCCATGATAGCGTCACCAAGGACGCCGAAACCGCTGAAGAGCGCGAGGCTCGTCTGGCGAAGAATGTCGATCGCCAACATCGCTAATTTGCAGAAGCAGCCCAAGGGGTCCACGAGGATGGTTGCGGTCCGTCCCACCATCAACGCAATCTAGAGGAGGCATTTGACATGGTGGGCGACCAGCCAGTCTATCAAACTCCAAGCGCTAATCTAGTCGTCGCGTTCAACGAGCTCGACAAACTCCCTCGCACTCTAGAGGTCGAGAAGGTTCGAGCACATATCATAGCAGCGCAAGTCCAAGTCAACGAGTTCTAGAACGATGCCCCGTCTTGTTCCAACGCATCAGCTCATAGCCACCGCTCTCGTCATGACGAAGGAGGCCAGCGTCATGGCGCCGAGGTTCCCTGACCTCAGGCTGGAGGTCCCTACCTCAATATAGGATCCAGGGGCAACTATGAAGCTCATTCACTCCACGACGGCTACCCACCGCGCCCCCAGGGAGGTCGGGGCGGCAACCGCAATCAGGAGCTTAATCAACCCCTCTCTCGTGACCTTCGTGATCACATCAACGCCGGCACAGATGTTCGCAGCCACATTGAATATAGTAGGGTTGCACGCTATGATGCGGAGATGGAGCATCACCGGCAATTCGACGCCGAACATGAGGGATTTGCTGCCCGTCAAGCCCCGCTTCCCACCGGTGCATCAGGACTTCGCCCCTTCACGGAAAGGCTCTGAGTTGTCCGGTGGCCTATGGGTTTCAAGCTCCTTGGTGTTAACACCTATGATGGAAAAGCCAACCCCACTCAGTGGCTAACTTTATACGAGATCGCCATGAGAGCTGCAGGCGGAGACGAAGATGTCATGGCGAACTATCTAGCTGTCATGCTTAACCAGTCTGTGAATAACTGGCTCCTCAGCTTGTGAGAGAACTCCATCTGATCTTGGGATGACCTCAAGAAAGCCTTCACCGACAATTATATGGCTACGTGTGAACAGCCCGACACCAAGTTTGACCTAGAGAAGATTCATTAGTTCCCTGGGGAGTCCCTACGCAACTTTATCAGGCGCTTCTCGGAAACAAGAAACTCTGTTCCTAACATCACTAACGCCGAGGCCATCGCTGCCTTCACCAATGGGCTCTGGCACAAGCAACTCCATGGCAAGCTATACCGCAAGAGGCCTACAACCATTAGCGAACTGATACAAACGGCAAATGGATATGCCAATACTGAAGAAGCTAAATGGGCTGCCCGCTTTGCTCATCATCAACGCCACGACGATGACCGTCGTGATGACAGGCGCTACGACGACCTTGATCGCCACCATGATGACCAAGACCACCGTGATGACCGCGATCACCGTCACAATGACCGTGAGCCCCACTGCAACAACCACTTGGATAGCTTGAGAGACAGACAAGGCTGCCATCGCTGGCCTAATAACTCCATCAACACCGTCAACACCCGTGCCAAGCGCACCTATGATGCTGATTTTGGCAAACTGTTAGATGGCCCATGCCCTATCCACAAGGATGGTAGGCACATCATGCGAGAGTGCAGAGGCCTAAAGACAGCGCTCGGTGGCGAATCATCAAGAGGCCACGACGTGACGACGATGATACCGAAGACGGTCAAGGTGAAGAATGAGGCAAGAACAAGGGCCCAACCTACCAGGACCCCACCAAGACCGTCGCCACCATCTTTGGTGGGAGAGCGTCTCTAAATACAAGCACAAGCAGAAGCTTATAGCCCGACGTGTCATGTCGGTCGCTACATATGATGGCCTCGTCACTAATACCAAGTACCTCGACTGGTTGGAGCACCAGATCACCTTCACCAGGGGCGACCATTGGTCAGACATCCCATATCCAAGGTGTTTCCCACTAGTCCTAGACCCTATTGTCAAGGACATGCACTTTCAGAAGGTCCTCATTGATGTAGGGAGCACCCTCAACATCCTGTTCGCTGGGTCCCCAGAGGAGCTAGGGATCAAGAAAGAAGACCTTACCCCCATGGACTCTCCATTCTGGGGGATCGTTCCCGGTAAAGCATCCCTGCCTCTGGGATAGATTACGCTGCCAGTACAATTCGGCACCACCAAGCACTTCCGCATCGACTACATCAAGTTTCTGGTTGCTGATTTCAACATGGCGTACCATGCCATCCTTGGTCGACCAGCCCTCGCCAAGTTTATGGCCGTGCTGCACTACACATACTTGGTGTTGAAGATGTCGACGGAGTAGGGGGTCCTCTCCCTATGTGCCAACCTCGACGTTGCCTACTCCTGTGAGAAGGACAGCTTCGCGCTCGCTGAGGCTACTGACATCTCCATTCGCATGCAGGACTACCTCGCGTCTTCGTAGCAGATTTCCTCACAGGACCTGGAGATCCCAACCATGGAGGACGCTCGAGCCTCAACCAAGTCCAAGGAGGCGAAGGAAGGGGTCCTCGTCCCTAGCGACCAGTCTAAGACTGCTCGGATCAGGGCTGGCCTTGACCCCAAATAGGAAGACACGTTCGTCAGCTTCCTAAGGGAGCATGTTGATGTGTTCGCATGGAAACCAGTGAACATGCTCGGCGTGCCTCGGGAGCTGATCGAGCACTCCTTAAATGTCTCGACAACCATAAAGCCGATCAAGCAGAAGCTTCAATGATTCGTGCAGGACAAAAAGGAGGCCATTAGGGTAGAAATAACCTGGCTCTTAGCTGCCGGTTTTATCAAAGAGGTGTATCATCCGGAGTGGTTAGCTAATCCGGTTCTTATAAGAATAAAATAAAGAATGGAGAATGTGCATTGATTACACCGATATCAACAAACACTGCCCTAATGACCCCTTCGGCTTACCTCGCATTGATGAGGTCATATATTCTACAGTAGGCTGTGAGCTCCTGTGCTTTTTAGATTGCTACTCTAGTTATCACCAGATCATGCTAAAGGAAGAAGACCAGATCAAGACATCGTTCATTACGCCCTTTGGCGCCTACTGCTACACGACCATGTCCTTCGGGCTCAAGAATGCAGGTGCGACTTATCAAAGAGCCATCCAGCACTGCCTCAAGGACCAGATCGGGAAGAACGTTGAGGCATACGTTGATGACATGGTGGTTAAGTCTAAGACTATTGACACTCTCATCACCGACCTCACCGAAGTTTTCAAAGCCCTGAAAGCGTACCAATGGAAGCTAAATCCCACTAAGTGCATTTTTGACGTTCCATCTAGTATCCTGCTAAGCAACATCGTCAGTCACCACCGCATCAAAGCCTATCTAGAGAAGATAGTGGCGGTGACAAACATGAAGCCATAGACCTGTGTCAAGGACATCTAGAAGCTAATAGGGTGCATGGCGGCCTTAAGTCATTTCATATCCTGTCTAGGCAAAAAGGGACTCCCCTTATTCAAGCTACTCAAGGCTCAAGAGAAATTTGTCTAGTCGAAGGACGCTGACAAGGCATTCACCGAGCTCAAGCAGTTCCTCACCACACCTCCAATCATGACCGGCCCCCAAAAGGATGAAACCCTGCTAATCTACATCGCAGCGACCAACCGGGTAGTTAGCACCGCCATCGTTGTTGAACGAGAAGAGGCCGGATACGCATACAAAGTCCAGCGTCCAGTCTACTTCATCAGCGAGGTCCTAAACAAGTCTAAGACTCGCTACCCCTAGGTCTAGAAGCTGTTGTATGCCATCCTGATCACATCCCAGAAGCTTCATCACTAATTAGACGCCTACCACACAGCGGTAGTCACTGAGTACCCACTTGGCGATATCCTCCGGAACAAGGAAGCTAGCGGCCGCATCATTAAATGGGCGGTCGAGATCGGCACCTATACCATCGACTTCAGGCCTCGCCACACGATCAAGTCATAGGCGCTCGCCGACTTCATCACCGAGTGGACGGACATGCAGACCCCTGTCCCGGTCGACCACCCCGAGCACTGGACCATGTAATTCGATGGGTCTCTCAACCTGGACGGTACTAGGGCAGGCATGTTTTTTATCTGGCCGTTAGGGGATAAGCTTCAATATGTCCTCCGCTTACACTTCCGAGCATCCAATAATATCGTTGAATACAAGGCGGCACTTCATGGTCTCCGTATAGCTGTTGTGCTCGGCGTTAAACGCCTCCAGGTGTACGGCAACTCCGCACTCATGATTGATCAGCTCAACAAGGGTTGGAATTGCACCAACAAGAAGATGGACGCTTACTGCGCCGCGATAAGAAAGTTAGAAGACAAGTTCTATGGTATCGAATACCACCATGTGGTCCGGGCTGACAACCAAGCAGCCGATGAGTTGTCAAAGTTAGGGTCGACCTGAGCTAAAGTTCTTGCCGGAGTGTTCGTCCAAGACCCTGTGACACCATCCATCAAGCAGGGGCAAGAAGGCGTTGAAGAAAAGCCACCTGTCGAGCAGTTAGTCATAGCAGTCCCTGGCCTGAGCAGTGATTGGAGGCAACCCTTCATCAAAAACGTCACACTGCAGATGTCCCGGCTGACAACATAGAGAGAAAAAGCCTCACCCACCGCAGCAAGCATTACGTCCTAGTTGAAGGGAAGTTATATCGCAAGAACGCTAAGGGAGAGCTACTTCAGAAGTGCGTCTCCGTGGAAGAGGGCGAGAAAATACTCAAGGAGATCCATGCCAGCACTTGTGGCAATCACGTAGCCTCTAGAACACTGGTCGATAAAGCCTTCCGAGCTAGATTCTATTAGCCTTCTGCAGTCACCGACGCCGAGGCCTTTGTTTGCCGGTGCGAGAATTGTCAGTTTTTCGCTAAGCAAATCCACGTCTCGACCCAGGCCTTGCAAACGATTCCTGCGTCTTGGCCCTTCGCATGCTGGGGATTTGATATGATCAGACCCTTCAAGCCCATGTCGGGAGGCTTCCATTGGGTCTATGTCTGCATTGACTAATTCTCCAAGTGGATCGAATATAAACCCATGGTCCAAGCTACAGCGAAGAAGGCAGCCGAGCTGCTTGATGACATCATTCACCGGTTTGGCCTTCCGAACAGCATCATCACCGACTTGGGGTCCATGTTCACTGGTGCTAATTTCTGGGACTTCTGCGATGAAAGATGCATCTCAGTTAAGTACGTCTCGGTCGCGCACCCCAGGGCTAATGGCCAAGTTGAACGCGCCAATGGCATGATTCTCGACGCATTGAAGAAAAGGCTCTACACGAACAAGCAGGAGCACCCCGGCAAGTGGCTCAAGGAATTGCCAGCTGTGGTCTGGGGACTAAGGACCCAGCCTAGTCGCAACACCAGCATCTCCCCACACTTCATGGTTTTTGGCTCTGAGGCCGTTTTACCAGCTAACGTCGCTTTCCGAGCACCTAGGGTGGAGAACTACAATGAAGAAAACTCTGACCAATCCCGGCTTGCTGAGTTGGATAGCCTAGAGGAGGAGCGCCTAGTTTCATGTGTTCAGATAGCAAAGTACCTTGATAGTATGCAAAGATACTACAACCACAATGTCAACGATCGGTTCTTCGTGGTCGGAGACCTAGTGCTCCGCAAGAAGTAGAAGACTGACAGGATGCACAAGTTATCTTCACCTTGGGAGGCCCCTTCATCGTCAAGGCGGTCACCCGACCAGGTTCCTATAGGCTATGCGACATGGATGAAAGATATGTCCCAAATTCTTAGCACATTGACCTTCTTAGGCGCTTCTACCCTCGAAGGTTCTCCTTTCAAAGATATGTACCGTTCGCATTTGAGTATTCAATAAATTTTTTGTTCTAATGTTTCTGCATATTGTTATCTCTGTGCTTTTTTCTAAGTGATCTTGTTTACGCGTACAACATCTTAAAGATGACATGCCAACAACGCCTAAAGCAAATGCCCGAACAGACACGTTGATGCTCGGATGCCTCCAGAGACGACCCTGTCTCTGACTTCTCCCTGCACGTGCATGAGCGTCCGCCCTCTGCGTCATGGGTGGTCGGCAGCGGTTCCTTAGCAACGTCTTGTTCTTCCCACAAGCACACGGCCCCTATGCCCTACGTTCTGGTTAACAGGCTAGCTAGGGCTGGGGACTCAGCTATACACTACTGCTCGGACGATTTATATCAAATATAAACAGACATGTTGTAAGTTGCTAAGGACTATTACACAATGATTCTACATGAGTTTCATCTCAGCTATGGGGCACTACTCTCCCATCATCAAAGAGCTCAACGTCTTTGGCTAGCCTCTTCGCCGGCTCTTCTGCATCGTCTTCTAGCCTGGCGATCTTCTCCGCATCCATGCCCTGCACGTACTCGGATGCCACCCGCCAGAGGTCCATTGAAGGGTAGTGTGACCGTAGCTGCGTGAGTGCGTGGACCACGGCCCCATGGGCGGTGCTGCATGTGAACTCCTTAAGTCTGCCCATGCCGTCTGGCAACGATCCACTACCGACTGGTACGGTCTGTCTCTGGGCAGTCGTGCTCCCTCGGGTGGCTCAAGACTGACGTAGTCTAGCACAGGCTGGATCCCCATGGTCATCACCTCTAGCTTTTCAACACGGGTTTTCACTTGTTCCACAGGTACCTAGCACTATGCCCAGGCTTGGCATCGATACTCTGCAAATAAGACAGACGTATGATAAGCATGTGCTTAACGCCGCACAAGTCCAAATAGCGTGAAAAACACTCACGTCGAAGATCTTTAGTTTTTTTTTCAACCTTCCCCTCCTCTTTCTCCTTCGCCTCCTGAATCTGGCCAAAGGCCTCTTTGGAAAGTCTGAGCTCCATCTCTAGTGCTGTGTATAACAGTCAGATGTCCCACAATACTAAATACCACCAAAGCAAAATTCCGAGACCTACCTTTTTGCCGATCAGTGCTATGGCTAAGCTGCTCGGCCATCGATTGGCTCTTCACCTCCATTTGCTGGCGCTATGTCTCCAATGCTAGAACCTTCACCTCCAGGTCTTCCCTGCGGTGGCGCTCTTGGAGCAGGTGCGCCTGGAGGTCTTTCACCGACGCTTGCAGATTTTTGTTCTCCTCCAGTACTGGAGCACATCTCCTCCAACTGCCACCGCCGCTACTCAGACACCTTCATCACATTCTACAGCGGGCGAACGGATTAACAAACTACGCTATTTAAAAGACAAAGAAGATCTTTTCAGGCTTACCTCAATATGGCCTATCATTGATGTCAGATCGGCCCTCAGCTTCTTCGTCTCCACGCTCACCACCACCTCCTCTAGCATCTCAAACTCTTTGCCGCGCTGAATGACCGTGCGGAGGAGTTGGGGCGGCGGGGTGGGCTCCCGCACTATCTCTTTGATCTCCACGGTGGCCGCCGGCAAAGGTGCCCGCCTTGGTTGCCGCCGTGCTCAGCAAGAGCATCCGAGCGCCTCTCCCGCCACTGGCAGCGCTGTAGACGGTGCTTGTTCAGCAACCGCGGGTGACCCTTGTGCTGCACTGCTCTTGGCATCACACTTAGGTTTCGTACTTGCTCCGCCAAGGCCACCCAACATCTCCGCAGCATCCCACGCCTCTACACTAGGATCATCCTCATCATGCAATATGCCACCAGGTGAGGTCGGTGTAGTCGTTGTGGGCTCGTCCATAGTAGGGGCGGCCGGTTCTGCAACCGTCGGTTGCTCCATGGTGGGGGCGACCGGATACATCCTTGCCCATACTTGCTCGGCATGGGGAGCTGTCGGCTCCTCTGTGTGCCTTCCGTCATCAGCAGCCGATGGCTGTAGGACCTCCATTGACTCCGCACTACAAAAAAAAATTTAAGAAGCATACCACCACGCCGAAGGAATACGCCAAATAAATAAAGCACTTACAACTGGGACTCCCGCTGCACAGCTCGAAACCTGCGTCCTCGCCTGGGACCGATCTGACCAGCAGTCGAACTGCCTAGCGCCTCCACCCCTGCCACCGGAGTCATCCGTGTGGTCTCAGGGACTGCGGTGGTCACCTATGCAGCCACTATTGGAGTTGTCCGCGTGGTCTCTAGGGCTACGGTAGCCGCCCGGTCTGTCGTTGATGGTGCTACCCAAGCTACTGCTGGTGGTGCCTCCCGCATGCGGTCAGGCATTGTTCCTATAGCCCCCTGCGTCCGCCGCCTCTCCCGTGACTCCACCCCAGCCAGCGCTGACGGCGGGGGCATCACGACCCTCGGTGAAGAAGGCGCCGCTTATTCATCATCGTCCGACGAGCTCGACATCACCACTTGCCGTCTTCGAGGCTGGGCGAACACGCTAATGGTTACTGGCCTCTCTTCATGGTGAGATGATGCAGCCGTTTTTCTTCTTTTCGGGGACTACTCCGCGCTAGCTGGCCACTTCCCCCGGAGCTTCTAGCGGACATACGGCATCCGCATGTTTTCAACTTCACCGTCAATGTCGATCGAGCTATCCTTACCAGCCTTTGGGCTGGCTCGACGCTGAGGACAGCTCGGCTAGGCATCGACACTGCTTGGCCAATCAACTGATGGCACCACCGAGAAGTATACCGACCGATCCTGCCCACGAATTTTCAAGAAAACGAATGAGTTTATTGCAACTTCAACGAATAAGGGATCTAGCGAAATTAAAAACAAGGCTCTTACCCATGGTGGGAGGTACCCTACACTGAAGGGCCTCTACTGATCATCGATCTTACGGCGCCCCACGAGGTTAAACAACACCCCAATTCACCGCATGACTTCCTCCCAGTTAATCGGCTCGGGTACCTCACGGGTACCATCAGTATCTCCTCGGTATTCATATCCGGGGTGCGCTCTCTCCTTGCTGGGCTAGCATCGTTGAAAAGTAAAGTTTGTTGCCACTACGGCACCATCCACCCTTCTCTGGTCAATCAGTGCAAACAACTCCGTCACTTGCTCCATCCCATTGGCACCCGGTCTCTCCGACCACTTGGCGTTGCTCACGGGGATCTGATCAATGTTGCATGCCACATAGTGTTCCTCCTGTAGCACGTAGAACCATCATTGTGCCCAATACTTCACATTCGTGTTCAACAGGGTGGCGATGTATTGGCCAACCATCCCATCCCGAAGCTACAAGTACGCACTGCCTACAATCCTAGATCCAGATCCGCCTCAGGCTTTCAAACAAAAGAAGTGGCGAAAGAGATTGAAATGCGAAAGAATGCCAAGATAAGCCTCGCAGAAATGTATAAGCACAGAGGCATGTAGGATGGAATTCGGGCTCAGATTGCAAAGACTAATCTCATAATAGTTAATCAATCCACGGAGAAACGGATGGATTGGAACACCAAATCCGCGATAGAAATATTCTTCAAAAACTACTAATTCATCGTTGCGGGGAGTCGGAAAGCTCTCACCGTGAGCCGGACACCATCCCGCCATCACCCTATCGGGCAGCACACCATCTTCTACTAATCGATTGAGCGCCGCCTCGTTGCTGACGAACACCACCCATTCCTCGGCGCGATTGAGCTCGCGTGATCCTCTACTCGAACCGTCGCGGCTTATTTTGGACGCCATCTTGCAGATTCGTCACTTGGATGAGGTTGTGCGCTTCCGGTTGCTCTAATGGCGGAGCAGTTGCTAGGCAAAGCGGTGTGGGCGTGAGGAAGAAGATGAAGTGGCGGAGAGAAAGTGGGGAATGTGCGCCGGGGTTGCAGCGCTTTTATAACGGTTCGACCCCTGACCTTCTACCTTCTAGGGTTTTTGGGAAATCACACCCGCCATGCCGCATTCCCCTCTGACTTCTCGCACCCCGCTGGGCCACTGAGTGGGCTTGGTGGGCCGCTGCGTCAAACAATGTCAAACACAGGCTGATATTCAATGCTGACTGCGCTACGGCACAATATTTTCTTTCTCTGACCCTACTACAAGATTTCTTCATAGTCTTCCAGCAGGCTCGGGGACTATGTGTGTACACGTCATCTCGCGATGACTGTATTTATTCCTACACTGGTTTCCATCAACATTGGCGATTGGGCCAGCACCTGAAGACCACTATTTCGGACCCTGGCACTAGTGACTACTTCACCTACTGCCAGGCTCGGGGACAAAGTGGGTACACTTCACCTCGCGGTGAATGTGTTTATTTTTCGACTTCATTTTCTACAAAAAGGCTAAGTTCCTCTGTGTTAACTAAGTCAAGGACGTCATGCGACCAGTTTCGATGCTCGGAACGTCAGTGGGCACACTTCACCCAAGGTGGAGACTTTGAAGTTTTTTTACTTGAGCTCCTACATCCTTCTGACAAACCCTGGCTTAGAGTGTGCTCGGCTCTAGCAACCAGACGAACAGCTCGAACGCATGCTCAGACAGCTCGGGCGCATGCTCGGACAGCTCGGACGCATGCTCAGACGGCTCGGACGCATGCTCAGGCAGCTCGAGTGGATGGTCAAACGGCTTGGATGACATGTTCAGCAGCTTGGAAGCATGCTCAACAGCTCGGACAAGTTTAAGACGGTGTTGCCCAATGGATGCAAGGCGCTCGGGGACTAGCTGTGGGCGTATAACCCCCGATACCGACATGGTTGTACATGGCCAGAGCCGCTAGGGGAGGTCCAGTCCATAAGACTATGCCTAGGCCACGCCAGTGGTGAAGGCCCAGCCCACAAGACCGCGTTGTACAAGGCACGATACCGGTCGGCATACCTCGCAAGACTGCATGAAGATTTCGGGTGATCTAGGAGACCTGCTCGGATACACCAAATCCCGTAATATCTGTAACTTCCTATCTTGTAAAACCGATCAGGATAGAAACAACCGATTTGTAACCCTACCCCTGAGCTATATAAGGCGGGTAGGGACCCTCTCGTTTTCATCTGATCATACGCAATACAGTCCACAAAGACATAGTACGTAGGATATTACGTCAAGCTGACGGCCCGAACCTGTCTAATCGTTGTCTTTTGCGTTCTGTGCCACCATCCGGTTCCCTCACGCGCACCTCCACCGATTCACCTACTACCGTAGGCATACCCCACGGTAGACTGACAGTGGGTAACACATCTGGACACATGTCACACAATGATAGGTTTGGTGTTGCAGCACATAGTTGTTGGAATGTGTTTCTACTTTTGAGAGGTGTGAACACATATCTTTGCATTGGCTCCTGGCAGGCTGCTGAATGCAGCCCTTTCCTTCAGTTATATTTTGTTCCACTACCATATTTGGACCCTACGAAGTTTAGTATATATACCTCCATCTGTTTGCAATACATGCCAATCGTTCTGGGAATAGTTAATTTTGTACATTCCTGTTGTTGCAATATGTACCTCGTTACTTCTCATCGTCTGTTGCCATGGTTTTAATCATAGGTGATATCGTTAAAGTTCCAATAATGAAACGGTGGTCTATTGTGTATTGTAGCACTCTTTAAATGCCTTTGTTATTTTCGATGACCAATTTATATTGGAAGGAATAAAGGAAAATCTCTATCCCGTGAACATTAAACTGGTCTTCCGTAAGTTTCATATATCACTGGTATATTCCATATATTAGTTTGAGTTTTACCTCTATCTCGATAAGGGTGGTGATCACAGGATTGGTGGCCTGGTATATATGTTTCGCTGGCTCACCTTGATGTTGGTCGAAAGGAAGGTTCATCAGTTGGTCCTGGATCGTCCCCAAGGCGTAGGCGTGAGTTCTCGTGTTGGGCATGTATGAGTTATCTGACGAAACTGAAACCCGGGATGAACCAAGTCGTCTCCCTTCTCTATCCCGGCCTGGCGGCCTCTATCTCTCTTCCATAACCTTCTAGAACCTGTGTACTCTGTTACAGCCCGCTGACGACTTTGGGTGAGTCGGTTCCTCACCACGCCAACCGGCTCTACGAGCCTGATTGGTTGGTTGCCACATTTTAGTAGCCAACCAAAATAAGTCCTTACATCCGGTGAGTTCATGTTCATAGCAGTAGGTACTATGACTAGGAGTAGGTAATATAGTACGGAGTTCAGACATGCCTTTTCGTTTAAAAAAAACAAAACGAAAACAAAATGCTCACTTTCTCTCGCCATTTCGTGATAGACGCAGGCTTAATCTCTTGAGTTCCTCAGTCCCTACCTTCCAATTTCGTGCCATTTCTGCCCATGAATGCAGCTACGCACATAGCATGAGCTAAAATTTCCCATTAATCCGTTACTATGTCAGGTTAGCTTGATCTCAGCGTTTCAGTAACTTTGGTTAGGTACGCGTGCACATCGTCGCTGCTCGACCTGGATTGCGTTGCGCGTCTTATTATTTGAATCGCGGTGATGCGGATACTCGTATTATATGCATCTTCAGTCTGTTCGGGAGGCCGTAAACGATCGTGGATTATTTACTGGCTGGTTTGGTGTGAGAGAGAAATACTGTTCCCGGCTGGAAATTTACGATCGTTTACGAGCAAGCGAACAGGCTGCTTGTATGTGTCATGAGTCGTGACCAACGAGATGAGTTTGGGCACGATAGCTCTGATTAATATATAACTTAACCCGCCCAAAAGGCTGCCTCCATCGTCGCAAGCGCTGGATCAACTGAGCACCAGCTTCCCAGATCCCAGTCCCCTGCTTCAAAGTCCCGCCTTGAGATCTCTCAAAAGGAATCATTCAAAAAAAAAAGATCACCCAGAAGGGAATCTCCACTTGCGAGCATCGAGAAGACTTGAAACATGGTGGTTGAAAGTCCACAGATTCTGGGGTATATCCGTAAATGCAAGGGACCCACAAAGGACAAATTAATAGAAGCTTGGCTTTGGTCACCACCTAACCTACAATAATCAATGTGCCGTGCATATTGATTAATTTTTTTTTCCACGACCGTGCTTTAGCACATTGATTATTTACTATATACTCCAGAATGCAATTCTAGATACAATGCTTATTCAAACCATGTTTTCGAGGATCCTTGACATTAGCTTTGTCAATCGATTGGAGAGAAATAAATGTCAAGTACTACAATCGCAGAGGCAGAAAGACAGCTGCCAACTCTTTGAATGTGATTCAAAACCAAATTTCACTACTAAAAGCAATGAAATTACCAGAGTTTTAGGTACACATGACAGACAGCTCAAAAGCAAGACAAATGCCAACTCCCCTAGACACCCAACACTACGGGAGACGCGTGCTTTGCCGAGTGCAATTGTACTCGGCAAAGAAGGCTTTGCACTCGGCAAAGCCTTTGCCGAGTGCTGCACTTGACAAAGAGCTGTCGGCATATCCCCTCACGGCAAAGGCTTCTTTGCCGAGTGCCGCATGTCGGGCACTCGGCAAAGGATTTCCCGAGTGCCACGACGGCACTCGGCGAAGAAAAGCCGCCGTGATGGCCAGGTCACGGTGACGGCCCCTTTGCCGAATGCCACGCGTCGGCACTCGGCAAAGAAATGTGTTTTTTTTAAATGCTTTGCCAAGTGCCTGCATCTGGCACTCGACAAAGCTTGTTTTCTTTTTTTTGGATTTTCTTTGCCGAGTGCTGTAGGTAGGCACTCGGCAAAGCAGTTTATTTTTTTTTAATTTTCTTTCACGAGTGCCTTGACCATGGCACTCGGCAAAGCTGGGAAGCCCAGTGTCCCAGATTGCCAGCTTTGCCGAGTGTCATGGTCATGACACTCGGCAAAGAAGTGAAAAATACAATTTTTTTTGGTTTTTAGTCTTCCATCGTTGCAAACAAGATATACATCATATATATATATAACACAACTATATATCACACAAATATATATATAATACAAATGTATATCACAATCCACCACAAACACAAACATAGCATACAAGTATCACAATTTTGACTCCCAAGTCCAAAGTCCAAACACACAAGCATAGTTCACAAAGTTCACAAGTGCATTATATCACAACGGCTGCGATTTGAAGCTCATGGCGACAGTCCGGGTTGGGATGGCCCAAAGTGTGATCCCGACGACCCTCCGAGGTGGTTCGACACCGCCCCCGATTGATGCTGCACAAAATAGAAGAGATTGCACGTGAGCGACAAGAGAAGAGATAAATATGCAAGATAAATATCCGCCACTACCACCACCACCACCACATCACCGCCATCACCAACACTTCACCACCAACACTTCACCACCACCACCACCACATCACCATCATGACCACCACCACCACACCACCACCACCACCATGAGCACCACAACACCGTGACCACCACCACCAACACCACACCACCACCACCACCATGACCACCACACCACCACCACCACCACCACTAGGTTTCACTAGGTTTCTCTAAGTTTCAGCATAGAAAGTAAAACTTCGTACTTATACTCACCAGGGTAGAATCAGGACGTTGTGGAGGTGGATCTGGAGCAAGCAGCGTCTATGGGATCGCCCAACCTTGTTGCTGGCCAATTTGCTGCATGAACTTGATCATCTCGGCCATCTGCCGCTGATCTTGCTCCCGTTGGGCCTCCAAAGCCTGTAGCCTTTGCCGCTCGACCTCCTGCTCGGCCTGCAGTTCCTGCACCTGGGCCTGCAGCATTTGACCCCAATGTTTCAATAATGCATAGGTAAGGTATGTAAAAGTCAAAGAACGACGAATGAAACAGGAATGCTTACCTGGAGTGCCGACACTGCAGTCGGCCGTTGGCGTATGGGCACGCTTGAGCTCGTGCTCGATGATCAGAGCTGGTGGAGAGGAGTAGAGGCCGTGTCGAGGACGCCGTCGCCAATCTAGAACCGCCCATGCTTCTTGCCTTGCCCCACCCTTATCACGAGCTGAGGATCAAGGCGCTCCTCGGTTCTCAGATCGTAGCCCGGCCCATGGACTGACCTTGCCGCCTCCGTGTACGAAGAGAGGCGGGTGTGGACGCTGGAGTTGGTGTATGCCTCAACCGGGGCATCAGGGTCGTACTCGATGTCGGTCGTCGCCTTGCCCATGTGAGCCAGAGCATATGCCTTGAGTTGACCAACTGGCTGGCCACCGTGTGCATCCGACTATGAGAAAGACAACAACATGTGGTTAGAAATGATGCAGAATTGAGCGCGGCTAGAACATGAAAACTACCCCATCTACGCATCTGCGGGCTGTCCAAAAAAAAGTGGACAATCTGAAACAGATACGGTCGTAGATATGCGAAGATCCGCATACCTCCAACCGTATCTGTTTCGAACGGGAGACGCCTAACTGGGTTACACCGATCTACGACAACGATAAGGAAGAGAGGTTATTTATACCTATGGTGGCAGTGAAGTCAGGCTAGCGGGGCAGTGGCGAGGCGACGCTGTGCAGGCAGGACCGCAGCACCGACGAAGACGATTGGGGTCGCCTACGTACTCTGGGTCCCCTCCGACGGGTCCTGCTCTACAAAAGAAGAATTATAATACTATAAGTTAAAAATTTCGGCAGAACCTCCCCTATACGAGGAGGTTTCGAAAACCTGCAAGAAAAAAGATGGCACGATGGCCGACAGCATATATACAGCACGAAGGCCCACACATCCACGTACGGCACGAAGGCCCACACATCCACATACGGCACGAAGGCCATCAATGACATACAAGGCACGAAGGCCGACAACCGGGGGGGCTTTATACCTTGGCTGGCGGTGGAGTCGGGCGACGCGGTGTCGAGGTCACCTTCGTCTCTAGCATGGGGCGGGGACGATGGTGGGGACGAACGGCGACGGGCGTGGCCGACGGCCGAGGCTCCTCCTCCTCCCTTCTCCTTCTCCTTCTCCTTCTTCCTTCTCCCTTCTCCTCTCCTCCACCTCCCTTCTCTCCTCTACTGGATCCCCTGCTCCTCCTCTCCTCCACTCCGACGGGTCAGGGGCGGGGTGCAGCCGGGCAGGGCACCACCGGCGGTGGAGCGGGGCCAGGGTGGGGGCCGGCTACGGCGGCGCAGCAGCGGCGGAGCGGCGCCGGGGCGGGGCTACGTCCGGTGGTGGAGCCGGGCCGGGGCAGGGTCGGCTGGCTACGGCGGCGGAGCGGGGCCGGGGCGGTGCCGGTAGTCGCGCGGCTGCGGAGCGAGGCCGGGCGCGCGCGGCAGTGAGAGCGAGTGAGAGAGTGGGAGCGGGCCAGTCGGCCTGCTAGGGTTAAGTGGGGCGGCTCTTTGCCGAGTGTTGAGATGCGGGCACTTGGCAAAGAAATTCAGGGTTCTTTTAATCCAAAATAATAATAAAAAATTATGAATAGTCTTTGCCGAGTGCTGCAATCCTGGCACTCGGCAAAGAGGTTCCTTTGTCGAGTGCCAATTCCGACACTCGGCAAAGTATTTTTTTTATTTTTTTTTCAAATTTTTTCTATGGCATTTATACAGTACCTTGAAGCACATGTTCCAATTTGGAACTTTTCTATGACTTTTTGGTATATTTTTTTAATTTTTTATGTTTACTTGAATTTTTCTCGAAAAGTAAATTTGAACTGCAGGTGCATGAAATATTAGAATTTAGTGATTCAAAAAATGGTATTCATGTTTTTGAGTGTATTTTGAGGCCGTGTGCAGGGACATTCGTGAAATTTCGAACATCTGTTTCACGAAACATGACCACCAACTTGTTAAACAAGTGTTTTTAAGTATATAAAATGCAAACGAAGTCCGAAAATCACGAAACTTGTCGAGGTGTTGTGTCATTGCGTGTAGAGGTTGTGATAAAAAATTTAGAAGTTTTTGAGCAAGTTGTGATGTATGATGCCTAAAACCCAGACATCTCCACATGTGGACACCTCGACAAGTTTTGTGATTTTTGGACTTCGTTTGCATTTTATATAATTAAAAAACACTTGTTTGACAAGTTGGTGGTCATGTTTCGTGAAACAGATGTTCGAAATTTCACGAATGTCCAAATACACTCAAAAACATGAATACCATTTTTTGAATCGCTAAATTCTAATATTTCATGCACTTGCAATTCAAATTTACTTTTTCGAGAAAAAATCAAGTAAACATAAAAAATTAAAAAAATATACCAAAAAGTCATAGAAAAGTTCCAAATTGGAACATGTGCTTCAAGGTACTGTATAAATGCCACAGAAAAAATTTGAAAACAAAAATAAAAAAAATAAAAATACTTTACCGAGTGTCGGAATTGGCACTCGACAAAGGAACCTCTTTGCCGAGTGCCAGGCTTACAGCACTCGGCAAAGACAGCACGTTTACCGAGTGCTAACGGCCAGCACTCGGCAAAGGATGATGGAGGGGCCACCGACGTCGGCTGAGGTATTTTGCCGAGGGTTATTCTTTGCTAAGTGTCTGACACTTGGCAAATAGGACGTTTGCCGAGTGTCCCTCTTTGCCGAGTGTTTGACACTTGGCAAAGACGGCCTTTGTCGAGGGTCGGCTTTGCCGAGTGTGGCACTCGGCAAACTGCCTCATTGCCGAGTGCCCGTGTTTCGACACTCGGCAAAGCGCCGAGCACTCGGCAAAGAGCACGTCTCCCGTAGTGCAAGGTCCCAAGCCGTGAAAATGTCAAGCCCCAAACTACAAACCCACTGCCAAAGTTTAACACCACTCCAACTACTCTAAGGAGGTGTTTGGATTCAGGGCCTAAAGTTTAGTCCGTGTCACATCAGACGTTCGGATACTAACTAGGAGGACTAAACATGAGCTAATTATAAAACTAATTGCACAGGAGTAGACTAATTAGCGAGACGAATCTATTAAGCCTAATTAATCCATAATTAGCATATGTTACTGTAGCACCACGTTGTCAAATCATGGATTAATTAGACTTAATAGATTCATCTCGCAAATTAGCCTCAATCTGTGTAATTAGTTTTGTAATTAATATATATTTAATACACCAAATAAATGTCCAAACGTCCGATGTGACAGGGCTAAACTTTAGCTCGGGGAAACGAATACCCTCTCCTTGTACAAGCCAAGAACTGCGGTCACAACTAGGGATGAAAACGGTACGGATATTTTCCGACCGTATTCGAAACTGAATCCGTTTAGAGGGGTTGAGATCTGTCCGTATCCGAGTCCGGATATCCAACATCCGATACCGTATCCGTATCCGAATACTCAAATCGCATATTTAGGATGTCGATATCCAATCGTATCCTATCCGACATAGTTGACACTATCCGTATTCAAATCCGAATCCAGACAGAAATATGAAAACAAATGTAATATCGGTGATATCCGTCTGTATCCGATCCGTTTTCATCCCTAGTCACAACACACATTCCTAGAACCCACAAAACTTTTTCTACAGGAGCACTACATGCTGGCTAACTTGACGATCGCCATATCATCATTTTTTTCCTCCTTGTACGTTTGCTGAGATGGATGTGCAATACCGCCGACTTCAGGACCTTGGCGCCGTGCTCCATCTGGGGAGCCACCTCCGGTTTTTGAAGGATATAAAGGTCTAACATTAACTCCAAGAGTGAAGGCAGCAATGCTCCAGACATACTTATTAATCACAAAGCAGCCAAAGAAGAAATGTTCTTTTCTGAGCCAAAGGCACAAGAGGTGTCTCCTCTCCAGTTTCTCTTTCTAAGGTTCTGTTTAGTTAAAAGTGCATCCTGTTGGTTCAACCATATGATTTTTTTTAGCGGCAACTCATCCTTCCAAATCAGTTTGTTATTTTGACAACAACTAGCATGACAAAGGTATCTGTATCTGGCTTGTACACTGGGGCTTAACTATAAATTTCTGGGATTTCTCCCACTAGACCACTCCCAAATTGCCACGTCTTTTTCATTGTTGGGTTTGAATGTAAACAAAATGTCACACATACGTCTAAGTTAGTCTTGAAGATTTTCATCCAGCCACCTTTTGAAGCTCGTTCTCCAATTATTGGTACTTAAGGTATGCACCAAATAGCTTTGGTTGTTACATATATTTCGTATAAATCTAGGAATTTATCTTTCAGGGATACCTTTCCACACCAAGTGTCCAGCCAAAGTCAATTGCTTTATCATTTCCCACCATCATAGATCTTCCTTTCAAGTATATGGCTTGATTTTGATAAGGTTATTCCATAAATGGGAATTAGAAGCTTTTTCTGAAAGCTATGTAAACCGGCGCCCTGGGGTAGTCGATGTCACCCGGGTTTCCAGTGCCAACGCCCCTCGTGTTTGCGCATTAGGAAACTTGTTTTGTTTGTATCAGTTTAGTCCTCTTAATACAACACGCTTCAACAAATGTGTTCTCGAAAAAGAATTAGAAGCTTTGTGTGTAATTTGAGCCACACATTTGCCTTTCATGTATTTCTTTCTCACAATTTCCTACCAAATCTCTTCCTCATTTTCCAATTTCCCCCACCATTTACACAACAAGCTAATGTTCATTTCTTCATATCCTGAATCCCAAGGTCCCTTTATCTTTTGGTTTGGTTATAATGCTCCATTTTACCAAATGATATTTCCTTTTTAGTCCACCCCCTTGCCAAAAGAATGTTTTCCTAGTTCTATCCATCATTTCAATGATGGTCAAATGGAAGAGATACATAGACATAGCATAGGTGTGGGCATCCTACTTAAGCAAGAGTTCAAGAGAATGGTTCTTC
This sequence comes from Miscanthus floridulus, assembly GCF_019320115.1. NCBI lineage: Eukaryota > Viridiplantae > Streptophyta > Magnoliopsida > Poales > Poaceae > Miscanthus > Miscanthus floridulus. The sequence continues at coordinate 18,555,946 of NC_089589.1, read as the reverse complement.
AATCAATAGAAAGAGAACTACCTTCACCCATCCAATTGCTTTAACATTTTGTCCTAAAGAGAGAGCCAATTAGAGATATGAAGTGTTGGGCTATCCCTCCACATGGAGGATGCAAATGAGCCTCCATCATCACCATTGGACAGTACGCCAGACTGGCATTGATGTCTCCCCCATCACCGCCGGACGGTAAGCCATTCTGTCGTTGATGTCTCCCCCATGACCGCCGGATGGTACACCGGTCTGGCGTTGATGTCTCCACCATCACTGCCGGATGGTACACTACACCAGCAATGATGTTTCCACATCACCATTGGATCAAACAACGATGCGATAGTAATGATAACAGCAATACCACCAAATTGGACGCTGGTCCGGTGGTGATGAACAATTCCACCGACGGTTCAAAACCAGCGGTGATCAACATCGACCGTTCAAAACTGGCAGTGATGAACTTTCTGTAGTTGTGAGGGTCAAATATCGATGGGTACTCACCTAGCTAAAGAGGCGTCATCCAACCCGAATCAGGTAGTCCTGCAGGTGCACCTGCATCGAGCTCAGCTCCGGCCTTCGTCTAGTGGCTCAAGATCCTATGGCGCAGAACCGTTGGGTAACAGCTGAACTTCATTGAATCATACATGGGAGGCGCATGTTTGGCGAGGGATGCACACGATGGAGATTGTTGCTTCCTGTTTTACAAAGCATGGACTGGGAGTAGGGCGAGCGCTACTGCAGGCCAGAGGGCGCGATAGCGGGGTAGCTTTGTTCTGTCAGGTTGGATGATTGCGTTTAGCAAGGGAGGCAATTAGAAGCCCTGATTGTGGAACTCACCCTGGCTGGTGCCTTGGCCTCGTCCTCTACCACCACCACAGTGCCGGTGTCCTTATATCTGGCCTGCCACGCATCCTCGATGAGGGTGGTGAGATCCCCACGATCACTGGTAGCGATGGGGTGCCCTCCGTAGCAACCTTGGCGGCGATGTAGTACTTCCCTAGGATCCCATTCTCCACGGAAGCGGTGCCCTCGCGATAGCAGTCCTCCATTGCAGGACTGCACCTAGATCCACCACACTTCATTTTGGGGTGGTGGCTATGAGCGAGATTCGTGACAGAGAGAGAGAGCAGGACACGGGGGTTGACAACCAAAATTTTCCATTTTGTGAAGTTGTTAAAATGTGAAATGGACCTCATCATTGCGTTCCTCTCGTTAAGATGGTCAAAAAACATATATGGAACGTCCAATTTGGAGTTCAGGTGAAGGAGTTACACCCCCGGAAGGCTTTGTGTCCTACGCAAGTCCGAACCTCCGATCCCCTATGAGAACTTTCGACCACCTCAAGGTCAGAAGTTCTGCCCCTTATCGGAACCTTTGACTTTTGCCAATCCGAATCCAAGAGAGTCCAAACTTGATCTCAACTCTTCCAAATTTGTGCAAAACATGATGATTGCGTCTCTGGAGGGCTTCCTACTAGGATAAGACCACTCGCCTCTATATGTTAGAAGATCATGGCCGATTGAGTAGTCCAACAGTCAATCGAATAAAAACCAATCTATTACTCCTTATTCCCTAATCTCTTCTGACCTCCATGCTGTTGTTCATCGCTTGATCCGATGACCAATGATGGCGTCCTAGGCTTGCCGGCCGACCTGGGGCAACCCTGCGACATCCTTGCCCCGACGGCGTCCCTCCCAGACGAGAGATTTGATGGTTCCTTTGCTAGTTTGTCTGGAAACTAGCCGTTCTTCGTCACGTAAGAATGATTGGTAGTCCTTTGGTGGTTTGCTTGTAAACCTCTCCATTCTTCATAGCGAAAGAGTGTTGGCTATCCGCTGCGTTCTTTAGTCCGTGGCGACCAGGGCGATCTAACCCTAGTTGGTGTGTGACCGATCTTTGTGTTAATAACGGGTCCCAGTCCCACATGTTGGTGCTAGAGGGAGACGTGTATCACATCATGTTTTGTTTGCTGGGCAGCGTGAAGCAGATGCATCGTCTGTCGGGCAGAGTTACCCTTTAGGCCCTGTTCAGTTATCACGGAATGATAACCTGGAAACAATCTAGTTGGAACCGCTACCTTAATTTGTATAATCAGGCAAACCTGTAACGATTCCTTGCCCTGGAATCAGCTAACCGAACGGGGCCTTAATGTTTTTTAGTTGTAGAGATTTACACAAGAGGTCCTTTTGATGGCATCTAGAAACTATTCATTTATAGACTCTTTGCTAGAGGTGGTTTTGCCAACCATATTTCCATAACTTCTTAGCTCATTTATTTGTCTATATAGATACATTAGTAGTGTCGCTTGTTTCCTGTGTAAAATATGTATCATTTTCGGATAGAGTGGGTAACATAGTGTCAATATATTATCTCCCACAAAAACGTGGACAACTTTTCGTGCGACAATCGTCACCTCGTGTCGTCGGTCTACCCCTGTGACCCCCGCCTGCTTTCACCTCGCTTCCCCTGTGCGATAGCTAGCCCGGCAGAAAAGGAAACCGCCATCCGCGTCGCTCCCCCGCGATTCATGCAGCCGATGTGCCACCCATCCCTGTGCCTGAGAAGCCTGCCTAGCCTCGACCCTCTCTCTCCTCCGAATTGCCCTGGGGGAGGAAGACATGGTGGCCAATGACGCTGCGGGCGGGGAGATTGATGGCTCCACCGTCATTCAGAGGATGGCGGAGATTCGCGAGGCCATCCCCAATCCCTGCTCGGTCAAGGACCCATGGCGCCTGGTAGGTTTCCTCTCCCTCCCTCTTCTGTTGGAGCTTTAGAAGTTATAGTGATGTTGCTTCCCGATGAGTTGTGCCTGATGGTTCCCCCGCCCCGATGGTGAAGGCAGACGAGCACTAGTAGAAAAACGACTTTTGATCCACTTCGAAATTTGTCTTTAGTCCCGGTATTTTTCGCGCCTGGGACTAGAGTGACCTTTAGTCCCAGTTGGTAGCACCAACCGGGACTAAAGGTCCCTGTCCAATGGCTACTACAGTAGGCTTTTGCTGCAGGGGACCTTTAGTCCCGGTTGGAGCTACCAACCGGGACTAAAGGTTAACTTTTACTCCTGGTTGGTCCCTCCAACCGGGAGTAAAAGTCTACTCATGGCTGGAGGCTCCGTCCAGGACTAGAAAGGGACCTTTAGTCCCGATTTCTGTCTCCAACCGGGACTAAAGGTCCCCTCCTATATACCCCTTCTTCCTCCCCGAGCCCGAGTAACTTCGACCTCAGTGTTCTTGCTTCATCGTTGGCCTCTCTTCTTCCTCATCGCCGGTAATCACAAGATTTTCTTCGATTCCTCCATCGATTCTTCGGTTCTAAAGGTTACCAACTTTATACTCTCATATTTCATTAGTAGCATATCTCATTTTGTGGACTAGATATATGTGGTTTTTTATGGTGAATTTTTTTATTTGTAAGCCATTTAAGCTCAAAATCACTTTAAAGTTTACATATTTGGATGAAGGAAGGTTAAAGTAGTTATTCAAAACTAGTATTCAGCTTTCATTTCTAGAATGCATAGCACACTTCATGGTTTAGAGATATAGAGAATTTTAGAGTTTTTTAATTTTATTTGTTTATAAAATGAGAAATTTATATTATATTAAAAATGAGTATAGAGAGTAGATGGCAACTGCTTCCGGGTCCTCGGCCTCTCCACTACTACAAAAACTTTACTAGAGGCGGGCGTTTTTGGTTTTTCGTGGCGGGCAAAGCCGTCCGCTGCGGCCTAGAGGCCACGGTAAATCGTGGCTTAACCGCGGCGGGCGGCCTTGCCCGCCGTGGTTAACCGATTTACCACGGCGGGCGGTGTAACGTGCCCGACGCGGTAAATATACTTTTACCACGGCGGGCACATTACACCGACCGCCTCAGTTAATCGTTTGGAAAAAACAAAAAAAAAACCAAAGCCCACCGGCGAGCCCATTGACTGAGCCCACCGGCGAGCCCAATCCCAAACTGAAACCCTAGCATCGCCATCGTCGTCCCTGGATCCAGCTGCAGCCGCCTCTGCAGTGCCGCTGCCAAAGATGAGGCCGGAAAGGAGGAGGGCGCCGAGCAGCCGCGCATCCGCGTGCGCCGCCACCGTAGCTCCGACTTCCGTGCTGACTCTAGATCTGGGAAAGGAGAGAGGGCACAGTGAGGGAGATGATGAGAGAAGAGCGAGGGAGACGAAGAGAGACTTGTACCTACATTGGCAGCGCCACCGTCGCGGCATTCACTGGATTCGGCCGGGATCCGTCGGATCCAGCCGCCCTCCTATAGGATCCGGCAGCCCTCCACCTAGAACTGCCCGCCGCCATCGTCAGGGAGGGATGGGGAGGCCGCCTCCCACCAGATCTGGCCAGGGAGGAAGAAGGGGGCCAGATCCGCATGAGGGAGAGGGGCGCCAGATGTGGATTCACGCCATGGAGCCACCGGTGGCCGGATCGACGCCGTGGAGCCGCTGGTGGCCGGATCGACGCCATGGAGCCACCGGGTCCAGATCCACCCTCGCCGGGGCTGAATACGCCCTCGCCGGGGCTGATTCGCCGCCGTGGACGTCGCTGGAGGCGGATCGAGACGACGCCGCGCCGCTGTAGCCTGGTGGAGGACGGGCCGCCGCTGTAGTCTCAGGATGTAGCGCGTGGGAAGGGAGTGCAGCCGCGTCTGAGAAGAGTGAGAGGGAGGGCGAGGGGGGTGAGAGGAGTGAAAGGGAACCCTAAGTGCTGGCTTATATATGAAGGCAACTATCAGGACGGCGCTGAGCCATTTGGGCCTTGCCTTTTTCCGTGGCGGGCCTTTTAGTGTGCCCGCCACGCTAAATCGATTTACCGTGGCGGACGCATTAAGATGTCTGCTGCGGTAAATGGAGATTTACCGCAGCGGGCAAATAAGGTTGCCCGCTGCAGTAAATCAATTTACCATGGCGGACGCGTTAAGATGTCCGCTGCGGTAAATGGAGATTTACCGCAGCGGGCAAATAAGGTTGCCCGCTGCAGTAAATCATTTACCGCAGCGGGCGTCTCAGTGGCCGGCCGGCCACCGAATTACCGTGGCGGGCAAAAACAGTGCCTGCCACGGAGGCCAATTATGCAACGCTGCGCAAGTTCATTTGTGTAGTAGTGCTCATCGGGTTCCAAAGTGACTGAGGCCAGACCTCCCTCTCATTGCATGCGGCAAGTGTGAGGAGAAGATTGTGATGGAGTACCGGGTGAGGAAGGAGTGTCCCAACAAGGGTCGTATCTTCTACAAGTGTCCGGATCGCAATGTGAGTTATTTTGTCGCATTTGATGATTGTGATTAAAGTTCTAATTTTTTGTTTTAATTTCATTGGGATGGCACTGGATGTTCAGGCTGGGAGGAAGAGTATGTTGAATATGTGCAAAACTCTCTTGCACAGGTGGCTACGGCGGCTGATGAGGCAGTGATCCTGTAGAAGAAGCCCATAGATTGTGAACAAACGCATGATCTGTCTGTTTTAGTTGGGATTGGTCGCGAAATCCTTATGATGCTGAAGTGCATTTTAGCTTTAGTTTTTTAGTGGTAGTTGGGATTGTCTACACTATAGCGAGACTTTCATAAATTAATACCTTGTGTGGTGGCATGCATGTCGTATAATTAACTAATTATGTTCTAGGTTTTAATATGGTATGTATGTCATATAATGCAGATGACCCGGCATTGGATGTACAATGTTGATCGCCGCTCCCAAGAGTTCATTGAGGGCGTGCATTCTTTCTTACGTGTGGCCGAGGCAAACAAACGCGATGGTTTCATGTACTGCCCATATGCCATATGTAAGAATTTGAAGGAATATGCTAGCTCAAGGAGTCTTCATTCACACTTGTTGAAGTCGGGTTTCATGCCAAACTATATTTGTTGGACGAAGCACGGAGAAACTGGGGTTGTAATGGAAGAAGGTGAAGAAGAACAATGGGATGATGATGACATTATTGTTGAATATGGTGCCTTCAATGATACTGCAATGGGGGAAGCTGAAGAAGAGGTAGGGGCAGAAGATGAGCCCGCTGATGATCTTGGTCAGGCCATTCATGACGCACAAAGAGAATGCGAAAGTGAAAAGGAGAAGATCAAGTTCAAGAGCATGCTAGAGGATGACAAGAAATTGCTATACCCAACTTGTGATGAGGGGCATAAAAAGTTGGGTACCACACTAGAATTGCTACAATGGAAGGCAAAGAATGGTGTATCTGACAAGGGATTTGGGGAGTTACTGAAAATCCAAAAGAAGATGCTTCCGAAGGATAACGAATTGCTCACCACTATGTACGAAGCAAAACAGGTAGTCTGCCCTTTGGGATTAGAAATCCAACAGATACATGCATGTCCTAATGACTGCATCCTCTACCGTGGCGAGGAGTATGAGAAGTTAGATGCATGCCCGGTATGTCATGTATCGCGGTATAACATCAGGCGAGATGACCCTGGTGATGTTGAGGGCAAACGTCCCACGAAGAAAATCCCTGCCAAGATTATGTGGTATGCTCCTACAATACCACGCTTGAAACGTCTATTCAGAAACAAAGACCATGCAAAGTTGTTGCGATGGCACAAAGAAGACCGTAAGGTAGACAATATGTTGAGACACCCTACTGATGGGTCCCAGTGGAGAGCAATCGATAGAGAATTTCTGGAGTTTGCAAATGACACAAGAAACTTAAGGTTTGCTTTAAGTATGGATGGTATGAATCCTTTTGGGGAGCAGAGTAGTAGTCAAAGCACTTGGCCTGTTACTCTATGTATCTACAACATTCCTCCCTGGTTATGCATGAAGCGTAAGTTTATTATGATGCCAGTGCTCATCCAAGGCCTAAGGCAACCTGGCAACGACATCGATGTGTACCTGAGGCCACTAGTTGAAGAACTTCTACTTTTGTGGAACAGACCAGGTGTACGTGTGTGGGATGAGCACAAACAAGAGCACTTTGACCTGCGAGCATTGTTGTTCGTAACAATCAATGATTGGCCTGCTCTAAGTAATCTTTCAGGACAATCAAACAAGGGATATAATGCATGCACGCACTGTTTCGATGACATTAAAGGTATATTCTTGAAAAAATGTCGAAAGGTCATGTACCTTGGCCATCGTCGATTTCTTCCTGTGAATCACCCCCTAAGAAAGAAAGGCAAGCATTTTAAAGGTAAGGTAGACCACCAGACCAAGCCGGGCAACCGAACTGGTGAGAATGTACTCAATATGGTCAAGGATGTGAAAGTAGTATTTGGAAAGGCACATGGCAGCGAACCTGTTCCGAACGACATCGACGGTCACACACCCATGTGGAAGAAGAAGTCAATATTTTGGGAGCTACCCTATTGGCAAGTCCTAGAGGTCCGAGCGCGATCGACGTGATGCACCTGACGAAGAATCTTTGTGTGAACCTGCTAGGCTTCATGGGTGTGTATGGGAAGCCTAAGGACATACTTAAAGCACAACAGGACCTGTGGTGTTTGAAAGAATGAGACAACCTGCATCCAGAGAAGACAGATGATGGATGTCATTACTTAAGTCTTGCCAGCTACACTCTTAGCAAAGAAGAGATGGAAAGCATGTTTGAATGCCTAGCAAGCATCAAGGTACCATCTGGATTCTCCTCGAATATAAAGGGTATAATAAATGTGCCAGAGAAGAAATTCCTAAACTTAAAGTCCCATGACTGCCACGTGCTCATGACGCAATTGCTTCCAATTGCATTAAGAGGAATTCTACCTCCAAATGTACGTCTAGCCACCGTGAAGCTATGTGCATTCCTCAATGCAATTTCTCAGAAGGCAATCGATCCAATGGATCTAGCTAAACTACAGAATGATGTGGTTCAATGTCTTGTCAGCTTTGAGTTGGTGTTCCCTCGTTCCTTCTTTAATAACATGACACACCTCCTAGCTCACCTGGTCAAGGAGATTAGCATTCTCGGTCCTGTGTTCCTGCACAACATGTTCCCATTTGAGAGGTTCATGGGAGTCCTAAAGAAATATGTTCACAACCATGCTCGGCCAGAAGGAAGCATCGCCAAGGGCTATGGAACAGAGGATGTCATTGAGTTTTGTGTTGAGTTTATTCCCAACCTTGACCCGATTGGTGTTCCTAAATCGCGACACGAGGGGAGACTAAGTGGAAAGGGGACACTAGGGAAGAAAACATATATTGGTACACAGGACAATTATTTTAATAAAGCACACTACACAGTTCTGCAAAACTCCTCCTTGGTGGATCCGTATATCGAGACACATAAAGAGTTGCCCCGATCCGAGTTTCCAGGGAAGTCTGAAGCTTGGATTACGCATCAGCACATGGAAACCTTCAGCGACTGGTTTCGAAAATAATGTCAGGGTGATGAGAGTATTGATGAGCAACTGTATTTGTTGGCTAGGCAGCCATCATGGCATATCCTCACATACAAAGGGTACGAGATAAATGGGAATACATTTTACACAGTAGCCCAAGATAAAAGGAGCACCAACCAAAACAGTGGTGTCCGCATAGATGCCACCAACCCTAATGGAAATAAGCAAACATATTATGGCCGCATAGAGGAGATATGGGTACTAAACTATGCACCTACTTTTAAGGTACCTTTGTTCAAGTGCCAATGGGTAAAGGCGACTGGAGGCGGGGTAGCAGTCGACAACCAGTATGGAACGACAACCGTGGACCTCAACAATATTGGGTATAAAGACGAACCATTCGTCCTTGCCAAGGATGTGAATCAGGTGTTCTATATCAAGGACATGTCTACAAAACCGAAGAGAGAAAAACAACAACGACCCAATCAATGAGCCAAAGCGCCACATAGTTCTTTCAGGGAAAAGAAACATCATCGGAATTGAAGACAAGTCAGACATATCAGAAGATTATGAAAAGGATGACCGAATTCGACCCTTCACAGTGAACAAAGACCCAAGCATCCAGCTAAATGATGAGGACACTCTATGGTTACGGCACGATCATAACCAAGGGGTATACGTTAAGAAGAAGTTCACTACCGTGCCCGCTTGATATATATAGTGATGTTTAATAGTGTGTATTAGAGGTATTATATAATAATTGTGAATTTAGAGATGTTTATTAGGTGTTTCCTTTTTTTCTATGTTCAGATTAAATTTGTGTTTGGTGGTGGGATTTCCATATCGATTTTGGACAATGAGTGATGAAAAAATGAAAAGATTTACGTTAAAATGATGTGAAAACAAATTTCCAATCGAAAACAAAAGTTTTAATGATTTAAATTAAACACTACATTTTTGCATTAACAAAATAGTAAATATTAATGACATTATGTTTCAATACTTATAAGAAAAAACAAAAAACTTTAGGTCACACAATTTTCCTATGTGCAATAAAGCAAAAGTAAATCCATATTCTTTTAAAACAATTTTATGCCTTGTATTTAATTTACTGTGCAATTAACAAGACTTTAGCATTTTATAGAAAGAAATATATAAAAAACCAAATGGAGCTTGAAACTAGCAGGAAGGCAAACTGCGGCCCGCCTTTACTCCCGGGTGGATCAACCACCCGGGAGTAAAGATGGGCGATGTTTTCGCGGCCCGCCAAAATCCCCTTTACTCCCGGGCCGTGGGTAGACCCGGGACTAAAGGTCAGACCTTTAGTCCCAGTCAGGGGCGGAGCTAGGCCCTTTTATGGGGGTCGGTAGACCCCAATGAATTTTGGCAAATGCAATAGAATGTCACTGTTCTGCACTGCAAGTAAACATTAATGACCCCAGCTTATAATATTGAAGACCCCGGCGATTCATTCGGTCAGCTTCGCCACTGGTCCCGGTTCTAACCATCACCCAGGACTAAAGAACCTTTAGTCCCGGTTCTAACCATCACCCGGGACAACAGGTCCCCCTTTATAAACCACGCCCTTCTCCCTTCTCTAGTTCTCTTCCTCTCTATCTCCGCCACGCCGTCGCCTCATCTTCTCCACCAGATCGATCCGATCCAGCAGCGCTGCTGCCCCCAGGCGACCACCCTAGCCTCGCCTCATCACGCACGCACGCTGTCACCAGCCCCACGCGCACGCGCGCTTCTTCTCTGGTCGGCCAGCGCATGCCTCGCTCAACCTCGTCCATCGTTGCCGCAGCTCGTCCTTGCCGGAGCGCGCCTGAGCCTTCCCCATGCTGCCGCACGTTCGAGAACAAGGAGCCCCGGAGCCTTCCCCGCTCTGCCTCACCAAAGCGCGCCCGAGCCTTCTCCGTGCTAAGCGTCCCTGGCCCGAGCGACGCCGCAGCGGAGGAGCCGCCCGAGCCGACACACCGCCGAGGACGAGGAGCCCCGGAGCCATCAATTGGGTCTGTATTTTGCTCGTTTTGATTTCTTGCGGCTTGACATCAATTGGGTCTGTGTTTGGAAGACGACGACTAGGGCTCATTTGATCTCTTGTATGTGCTATTGTATGCGCCTGTCAGTAGCATGAATCATGAATGAACCATCAAACAAGGCAACCTAAACGACGCTCAACGCTGGTGAAACCCGGTCGGATCGGATCGACAAGCGGCGGCTTACGTGATCTTAGAAGATGTGTGAGGTCATGAGAGCGTGTGTTTTTTCTCAATTTTGTCGAGTTGGTCACTTAGAATTAATTTTTCCATGAAACGCCCGCGAGCTCACCGATGTCGAGCAGGTCACTTAGAATTAATTTTTCCATGAAATGAAATACTTAGAAATCATGCCTTTTATTTTTTAGAATTAATTTTTCCATGAAATGAAAAACTTAGAAAATTGTTAGAAAATTGTAGAAAATCCGTACTAGTTGAACTTGAGGACCGTGTTCATCTTGGCTAGCATGTTCTCTGCCGAGCGGTAACGGACGTCAAGGAGGAGCTTTGATTCTACGAGGGAGAGCGGCAACGGTTGTGGAAGACCGTGTTCCCTTCCTCGTAGAATCAGAGCTCTTCCGTGGCCAAGTACGGTGCCGTCCGGTGAAGAAATGCTCGCCGAGATGATCATGTAAGCAAGGTCAACTAGTACGGATGGTAAGCGGACGCCGCCGCCCGTGAGCTCGCCGATGTCGAGCAGGTCACTTAGAAATCATGCCTTTTATTTTTTAGAATTAATTTTTCCATGAAATGAAAAAATTAGAAAATAGTTAGAAAATTGTAGAAAATCCGTACTAGTTGAACTTGTGGACCGTGTTCATCTCGGCTAGCATGTTCTCTGCCGAGTGGTAACGGACGTCAAGGAGGAGCTTTGATTCTACGAGGGAGAGCGGCAACGGTCGTGGAAGACCGTGTTCCCTTCCTCATAGAATTGGAGCTCTTCCGTGGCCAAGTACGGTGCCGTCCGGTGGAGAAATGCTCGCCGAGATGATCATGTAAGCAAGGTCAACTAGTACGGATGGTTATTTATTTAAACATGTTTTTGAGCTAGAATTTGATGGATATTTGATAACGTTAGACCTACAAATGTCATCTACAAATGTTACTATCCTCGAGGTGGCACGTCCTGCAGGAGTCCATTTTATAGATATAGTTTTTATTTTTTATAGATATATCTAGTGGTGTAAAAGCTAGATGGCTGCCCCGAGAGACAACATGGATGAAGAAATGATGGATATTATCAACACCGACACTCAATTTGCCGATGGTGACCAGCAGGATGTAGATGACCGGAGTCAATACCTGGCTCTTGAAGATAACCAAGAAAATATTGTGCAAGAAAATACTAGTGAGGTATATATATTTATATATATTTGAATATTATATATATATATATATATATATATTTGAATATCTATCATCTATTATGTGTACACATGATATTTATTTATTCTTTTTTTATACGTAGCCCTCTGGATCGATGACCACAACGGCGAAAAGCAAAAATATTCGAGGCCCAAAAAAGCCATTGGAGGGGCGCTACATAATATCGGAATTCAATATCGAGATAGGCGAACCACTTGGTCCACATGCAAGGAAATTCGTGCAACACTGTGGGTGCCTTGTAAGGGACATACTTCCGATCAGTGCCCGTGAATGGAAGCAAAAGATCAACGAGCCTCATGTTACTTTTGTCTCTAATCTTGATAAGAATTTAATTTGGGATGATATCCTTCAACATTTCACGTTGCAAGCGGATGATTATGATGATATGAACAATGATGAAATACATCAAGAAGAACCTAACGTCCAATTTCAATACTAGGGGCCCACTCGCGAAGTTGAGGCCCTACTGGAATGATTTTGTACAGTATAAGACATCGGAAGAGGGTGAGGAACGGGTGAGAAGGAACCAAGAGAACGCCCGACATAAGGTATACCACCATGGCATGGGATTAGGTGGCTACGCGACTGCCATTCCCAAGTGGGAAAAAAATAGACGCGGACATTCTTGCCAAGGGTATCACACCAGAATCACTCAATTGGCCCAAATGCGCGAAGAGTTGGTTTTCCGCCCATGGGGGAAGACTGGACCTAGAGACCGGAAAGCTGGTTCATGGCCCAAAACTCGAAAGAGCAACACAAAGATTTTCTTATGCTCTACAAGCTAAAGCTATTGGTGCGTTCAGGTCCAATAGAGAGAAGGATGAACTGACGTATGCCATCGGGACTGCTGAACACAGTGGCTGAACGAGAGGTTTAGGATGGAATATTTCTTGGGAGCATGGCTTCCCTAACGATAGAGATACCTACAGAAGCCGGCAGAGAAGGAAGGATAAGGAAGCAGCGTGGATCAGCAGGTTGGAGGAATATGTTCGTGAGTCACGGAAGGCGTTGTTTCAAGCATAGGAGCGCGAAAAAGACATGCAAGCTAGAATGCAGGACGAACTCATAAAGCAAGTGCAAATAGCAATGAGTGCCCAAAGGCAGGCATCAGATCCAGGAATCAACATTAATATTAGCCCCCCTGATCAGTTGAAAAGCAGCTGCGCTTCCACGGAGTTGCCAAATCAAGATGACGCAATCCTACATTTCCCCATGGATGACATCACCGCACTATTTACATCATGTGAGCTACATATTCCAAAAGAGAATGCCACAATCATGGTGGCTCTCGGTGTTTTTTCTCCTCCAGATCCTACCAAGACACCAAGAATTCATGGGGCAATAATACCACCTAGATATGTTAAAATCTCAGTGGATAGAGTTAACAAAGGTTTTAGTGATCTGGCTCTTGACATTCCAGGAGGTGATGGGGAGAAGACTCTAGGAGAAGCAGAGAAGACATTCATACTATGGCGCAAGCGCTACATCATTATTCCTGTAGTCTCTAGTCCACCGCCGCTTCCTCAACTGCCAGACAATAGGTGCGGACAAAAGTGAACTAAACAAATTTTTCACTAATTTTCTATTGACATGCATGATTAATAATAACAATTTCTTATACCTAATTATTCTTTTTTGTACTCACACAGCAGGGCCTCCGCCAACCTAAGCCCAATTATTCAATCTCCAGATCATCATAGTGCTCCGGGCAATGATTATGCAACGCTGCCACCGCCGCCACCTCCAAGGAGGTCTCCAACACCTCCAAGGAGGTCTCCAACGGTTGTGCCGCCTCCCTTCATGACCAAGAAGCAGCCAGCTCCTAAGAGGTCCACCCCACAAACGAAGCCGTTGGCCCACCAGCCGGCAAAGAAGAAAGCCTCCTCTAATCCAGTTATTCCCCAAAAACTATCTTACGAGAAAAGTGAAAAGGAATTAAATGCTGCAGTACAAAAAGATGTGAGCAGTTTCTTCAAAAAAGTAAGAAAGCAACGAGAAGCGAGGGAGAACCCCGAGAAACCATACTTCTACCTACCTCCAGATCTTCTAAGAAAGAAGGTGGACCAGAAAAAGCGGGAATCTCAAAAGACCCTACCAAAATCAGACTACGACCGCTCTCTCACCAAGTCATTTGAGGCGGCGCAGAAAAGGACTAGAGCAGGGAAAGGTGTTGCACAACTCGGACAACAATCGCAACAATCAGTCCCCCCTCTTGTCATTCGTAATGAATATGGTTCAAACTTAGACTTACTGGACGTCGATTTTGAGGACCTGGCTTGGTTTTACAAGGATACCGGTTTGGACCTTGCCCAAGTGCTCGCTGAAGGACCATCTGCTCCGAAAGTGGTCCTTGGAAGAAATTTGAACATGGAAAGTGTCTATACAACCCTGAGGCCTTAGGTGAACTGGGTATGCAAATGTACCTGCTAAACAAGTGGTACATGGCGGCGTGTGAACGGGGAGAGAACTTTGTTTCTGTCGGAGTTAGAAACCAACATTACTTCCGTGGCGATGATGTTATATATGTCGAGTTTTTAGAATTACACCAACTATGCCACCTGGACTCTCTCGACAAAAGTCTCATTAGCTGCTATTGTCTGTAAGTGTGATTATTTTCTACTATTAAAGTGTATATATATAAAGCTACATGTATATATATAAATTATATATCCTCACACTATATTTTTATATATGCAGATATGAGATGACAGAACTCAGAAAGAGAAAGGATAATGATGTTAGTTTCGTTGATCCAAATGTCGTATTCAAACACCCTAATCCCCCGCCTCAATGGAAAGCTAAACTCAAGAAAAATCTCATGAGGTTCTTAGTGAACCAACAAAATAAGGACATACTCTTCCCCTACAACTTCAAGTGAGTGTTAAATAATTAATGTCGATCATATGGACATTTGTTCAATTATTTGCTTACTAGCTAAGCTATCTCCCATATATATATATATATATATATATATATATATATATATATATATATATATATATATATATTGACTCTAGTTAATGTCGATCATATTTGTGTATAAAAACATATGCAGCAATCACTGGATATTGATGGTCATCGATATGGCCAATAGTCGTTTGAGCATCTTAGACTCGTTAAGAAAAGAGCAAACAGAGTACCAAGACATGATAAATATTATCCAAGGGTAATTTGGTCTCTCCAGCAACTATATATACCCTGATCTCTTAACAGCAACAATTATTAAAGGTCAAATTAATTTTTTATTTTATTGGGCGCATTGTTTGAAAAAGTTTCATTGAGGAACACCACATGAAATATTGCAAAGCGCCACTAGATGTAATCGCACACAAAGTAAGTACTAGCTACATTTATATATATATATATATATATATAATTCAATTAGCACCATGCATGCTTTCAATTCACCGGATCTTTTTTCTCGTAAAAGTGGGTTCTGAGGCAAGAACAGGGGAACAACTACTGTAGATACTATGTTTGCGAGTTCATCATGGCGTACGTAAAAAGAACTCCTGAAGAGATCCTCAAAGTACGTTATATAAATATATTCATATATTCACAATTTCTTTTATTGCTCATATATATAAGTAATCACGTGACCAATACATATATATATTAATACTTTTCCTTTAACTTTTATTGAAGACACTATGGTTGAAGGAAAAAGTCATACGACGTGACCAACTAAAAGCAATTCAAGAGATCATAGCAGGATTTCTTAATGACCAGGTCTTAAACTCCGCCGGCGAGTTCTACAATGACGTGAACGAAACATGTAAGCCAAACCACATAGAGTGAATTTGTTATCCCAAGGATATGATAGAATATACAATACAAGCTTTATTTGTAATATATATATACATATTATATGTACATAAAATAACATACAATATATGTATATGCATGTAATATATACGTTAGTTTCATACTTTAGATTGTACAAAATGTTCGAACATTATAAGCGTGTAGAATACGTATATTATTAGCAGCGTAGAATGCGTATTCAAAAACCTATTCGAAAACCAAAACGAATCATCAATTGAAAATAGAAACAAAAAAAAGAAAAAAAAGAAAACATTTACCAACCGGGACTAAAGGACCGGCCCACGTGGCCAGGCCGGGAGGCCTCTTTAGCCCCGGTTGGTATTACCAACTGGGACTAAAGGTGGACCTTTAGTCTCGGGCGAGAAACCGGGACTAAAGGAGGGGCCCTTTAGTCCCGCATTCGTGCTCCCGGTTGGGAAACCGGGACTGAAGGGGGTTTCCCAACCGGGAGTACAGCTCGTTTCTGTACTAGTGGAGGCCACGGCACCGGCCAAGGTGAGTTCCATCCTTCTTCCTCCTGTGGCTGCCTGCCTTTGCCAGAGCCTTGCGATGTCCTCGCCATCGCGGGCGCCCCTGTCGTCGTCACCGGTGAGTTCAAAGGTAGCGCTATCCCTGGACACCCACGTCAAGGTCGACCAATTAGGCCTGCAGTTTTGTCGATGCCAAAGGTTTGCTCTCTGTCCTGATTTCCCCATCTCTTATTCTGCCTTCATGTGTTCAGATTGCTTAGTCTACAGGCTGCGTACAACGTGTTTGTACACATGCCTATGGCCCTATTTGGTAGTTGCATGATTTTATTCACCTAGCTTCGATTTGTAATATCTTTCTTGTGTGCTTGTTTGTAAATGGACAATTGTAATTTCTTTCATCTGTAAATTTATTTAGGTCATCGGCAACCATGCTTCTTCCACAAGCACCAGCAGCCATCACGTTGTACAGATCGCTTCACAAGCTCAACCACAAGTCATCAAATGGCCAGGCAAATCTGATCCCTCTCCGATCCGTGTATCGGCCAGTGCAAAGACAAGGTTTTTTCTTTGTGCCATGGAAGAAAAAACCTTGTCAAATTGTCTGAACTGAGTTCTCAAATCCTCTGCCCTCTATTCGAGGTCGTTCAGGTAAGGCGAGGTTCTATACTACCATGTTCGCTTGCCCTTTTTCGCTCAGTGATAGATAGTGCTGGGAGCTGATGCGGAGCTCTTAATATGTTCTTTCAGGAAAGGTGGAGCCAGCCAGCTGCCACCGTGACCCATCAGCCCCAATAGAGAAGCCCGTTCAAGCATGTCATCCAAAGTGATTCACAGACGCAACAACAGATTGACTCGTTTGTGCTCTCTGCAGGAAGGCAATTGGGGAGGAGCACGGTGCGCAAGATTGGGCAGCGAATCTTAGTTGTTGCAGCGGCCTCTTAACTATTTTGGCTAATAAGGTTTGATGTAGCATGCTTTTAGGCATGATCTGCACAAGGCAATGCTCCCTGGGACAGCAAAATTGTTCTGTCAACGTGAGGATCATCTCAGGTAAAGTTTTTTCTTGAATTCTATTTGGTTAATTTCCCAATAGAGGTTGTGTTTGCAAACACTAAAGAAATTTCAGTGCACTGGAAATAAGGAAGTAGTGTGTTTTCCATGTATATTTTAATCATTGACCATTTTTTATGCATCTCACAAAAGCTAGCATTGACTGTTGTCCTTGCAAACTGTAATTTCGCTGTCCTCTATTTATCTCACTTGATTTGTCAATCAAGTGTCTATGCTTTATGAACCATAATGATAACATCAGTTTATTGGTTTAGTTGGGTGCTGCTGGTGCAAGCATATTTAGGTTAATTTGTCTGTAATTTTAAACCCTAAAATTACCAACTTAAATTATTCTTCCTTTATGTGTGCTTTTTTTCATTAAATATTATTCTTCCTTTGTGTTTGTTAGTTCTTTAAATACTTTGCTTGATTTGTGATAAGCTCATGATAGAAATTTGTCACACCCTAAATTCCTATTTTGGGTTGTGAATTGGAAACACTAAATAAAAAAAATGATTTCAATATTTGTATAATTTTTTTCAAGATTAAGTAAGTTTCAAATTGTGTTTTCAAACTTTTCATATTAATATGACGGGCTTGATTTCTTGATGTGATGTTTGCTTGTTGCTTGACTTGGTGTTACGAGTGAGTAAAATTTTCAACACACGTTTAGTAAGTCGTTTATCTTTCTCCGGCCCGTGCTTGTCTTTTCTAATAATTAAAATTCCTTGTTTTCTAGCTTAATTCTTTCGTTGGAGCTTCCCAAACTCTTTTCGTTCTACTCCGAATCACTGATTTGAGTTTCTCATTCATCATCATATCTCTAAAAACTTCTCAGGAATTTTCTGGCTTTTCTGAAATTTGTTCCCACATTTCCACGAGCATAATCTAATTTTTTTGGATGCTCCAAAATATCTTCTCATGAGCTCTAAATAATTTATTTGGGTTGCTCATGTTCCAAAATGTCTCTGAGAATTTTCCACGAATTTTTGGAGCCTTCAGAGTATTTTTCGTGGCTTAAAAATAAATTCTGGACTTTTCTAGAATTATTTTATCCACAAAATTAATTAATTCCGAAAATAATAAAATCTCATATTTTATTCTAACGCAGAAATGCCCATGTCTTTATTTACTAATGGGCTTTAATAATTAATTAGGCCTATTAGTAAAGGTGGAGGGTGAAACATCAATTAGTACCATATTGCTAGTTGATGTAGATGTGGGGAGTTCTCCGCCCTATATATATGTACCAACCCCTTGGGCTAAGCACATCAAAATTATCATGAGGAGAGCTCCTAGTTTGGGAATCCTAGGTAGTAAACCAAATTTTCCTTCCTTTCTCTACTGCCTCGCCGATGGGCGCATGGAGTCTGCCAGTCCGACAATTTTGTGGCGGTCACCTGCTGCAGCTACTTCTCCTATCGTCATTGTGTTTCAGCCAGAGGCGCATCAATCCGGCCATGGACGTATCGTCTCCGTTGGTTCAGTACTGTAATGAAGACAGGGAGGACACGGGGCAGCAGCGTGGTACTGCTCGGCGGGCAGGTCATCTGCTGCTGCCACCCCAGCCTGGGCAAGCACGCACGTGAGCGTGGACACATCAGCGGCTGACCAGCTCCACTCTAGGCTGGCCCTAGCTTGCTGGCAGCCCAAGCCCCAGGCCGAACCCCTTCTCTGCTGTTTCATGGCCACGTACGAACAGTCCAAGGGATGAAGACGAGGTAATTACAGAATTGCCAGTGATTCATAATCTCTGCCATTAAATCATCCTAAGTTGGTTTATAGTAGTTCTTGTTGCGCTAGTTTCGTAACATTGTGTCTATGCAGTAGAGCTAATGGTTTCCGTGTCACTTATTTTTCCATATATAATTATATATATTAATTTTATGAATGTTAACGCAATTAGTAGTTTTATAATAATTAAAAGCAACATTGGTTTCAGATATACGGTGTTTTATATAAATATTACTATGATTAATTAATTTCTATCGCTAATGTGGTTTTAAGCACTTTCTTATATACAAAAATTCGAATTAGATGCTCACATGCTTTCCTCTTTATATGCTATTAAAAGTTTGAATGGAATAAATAATACACACATGTTTAGAATTAAAATATGAATAGTTTAGCTTGTTTTATAATTCTATATATAATTTGACTAATCTGAATTAATTGTTCCACCTGTTTTTCCCTTAATTAAAATATAAATCAAGCTTGTAGGTTTCTCTTTAATAATATAAAGCTCCCGGTAGTCGTTTCCAGAGCGCTCGCGGTCGTAGTAACGAGTTCTCGTTTAGTACGATGTTTTCTCTTGTGTGGTGTGTTGTCTTAGTCTACTTTGTTTCTTGTATGTTTGCCTATGTGTGGTGCTTGCTAAGAGTAGAACAAGAATCGTCTGTGAGCGCTGAAGACCAGAAGTTGCCGAATGGAAGATAGAGTGAAGCTTCTTGAAGCAAGATGCTTTGGGTGTAAAGCAAGTTAAAGGCAAGTATAGCTAAGGACCTTCCTTGTTGTCCTATTCATGATGCTCACCAAAAATACATATGCATGTGTCTTTCTTGCTACCTATGGTAGGATTTCCTAGATTTTGAATACTCAATTACCTTGTTACCCTGGGAGGTTTGCATTGGGTAGTTCTATTGCTAGTGCAACAATCATGATCTTGAAACTTGATTAATGAATATGCTTAAACATAAACAAGATGACTTTTTAGCAACAGAAGGACTTGTCTTGTAACTGATTATCCAGGATTAACGTACAGCTGTGAGGGCTATATGGCTCTGGCTCTAGTTGTTTGAGAAACCCTTTTCTAGCTGGTTAGAGGTCTGCGAGTTGGGTATAGGACAGCTTCTATCCTGTTGAGCCTAGCTATGGAAGCGGCATTTTATATTATTGGAAGGGGGTTCCTATATCTGATGACCCTGCGACCCTGGCCGGTTAGACGAGCTCTTAGGTGGCTTTATATGATTTCCGGTGTTTTGGACCTTGCAAACCCATACATTTGGAAATCATGACTCACAGTGAAAGTGTACACCTCTGCGCAGAGTTAACAAACTGGTATACTAGCCGTGCTCACGGATACGAGCGACCTTGGAACACTTACATTAAGGGATAATGACTTTTACTTGTTAAGATGATCATTTATGTTTGTTTAAGATATTGATTATTCATGTTCATTGATCATGTGTAAATGGGTTTTGCTACCACCTCGATGCTAATAAATGCTAAATTGAATGATCAATTAATTGCTAACCGCAGTAAACCAGTGTCAGCTTATTGAGCCTCATAAACCCCTGGCTATATTTGTTGAGTTCGACATGGACTCACTCTTGCTATTTCCCCACCTCAGGAAGAGTTTAGGCTTGTGATCAACCAGCCAGTTGGATCCAGTGGAGTGAAGTCTGCACCCGGAGATCAGAGTTGTCTATCCGTTGATTGCTTTCTAAGGTTATCTCTTTTGCTAAGTTCGCTATATATTAAGCATTATGAATTGATACTGCCCCTTCATTTGTAGCTATATGTGAGATTTGATTTCCAGGGCTCACATATGGTGTGTATTCGGCTTTGTCCTTGAAACCGGGTGTTACATAATTGGAATGGAAGCACAAAAGTTTCTTTAACTAGACTGTGCTAAGTTTTATGGAAAAATCTTTCTAGAGATGTGATGTTATCTATCATGGCAAAAGAAACAATTAAGGATTAAACAAAGGTATGTTATCTAAAATAAACTTGCTCAAGCTTTCAGACTTGTAGTAAAATGAAACACTTTTTTTAAGGTGGCCTTTGTATTCTTCTTTATGCCCTTGAGTTCAGCTATAACGCAATGTTGATAGTAGGTGCAAAGAGGAATAATCTGCAAACTGTAGTGACTGACTATGCAAATATGTAAACTAAAATGTCTATTTCTTGTACTATGTTAGATGTAGTTTTACACCCTTTGAACTTGCTTCTGTGCTTAACTTATTGACTTATTCTGTCAACAGGACATCACTTCACAGGATCTATTATTGAATACGACAACAATCTTTGAAACATTAAGTCTTATGAGGGTAATTCTTTAGCAAAGGTAAGATGTCTCCCCCTTCTTCTGAACTTTGCATTGGTTCATCAGGTTTCTTGGATGTTTGACAACCTGATCAATTCTTGGTCGGTTGATAAGTAACATGGCACATCCAAGCATTGCTTGTATGAGTTAACCATCTGAGTTAATTTCATATGAACAGGGGAATTTGGAAAAAAAACCAAAAAACTTGTTTGGCCGATAAGTTGATTATAGATTAAGTACTAGCTTGATGTTTCTATTTCAGGACAGGGAATTCACAGGAAAAAATCAAACCCTATTATCTGTTGTGTTTTTTGTCTGCATTGGTTGTGGGCACTGCATTAGTGTCTTTCCTTTCCAAAAGAGAGGAGAATAGAGATAATGGTCCAGTATAGTTTCTTTGTGATTTGAGGTCGTACAAAAGCCCAGACTTCATGACTAGGAAATTGCAGTTCACCATGTCTATTGATGACACATGAATTGGAGGAATCAACATTTTTGTTTTATACCATGGTAGTGGTGCTAAATTCCTGTGTATTATGCAGTTTCGCAAGGAGTCCATGTGGTAATTCTTCTTATGCTCTCACAGTTCACCAAATTCTCCACTAATCCTCAATTAACCTGTTGTTCAACTGCATCTCGAACTGGAGCCAAGACTCAGCTCGCATTTCTGTGTTCATCATATCACTATCTGGTGCGGGATAGTAGTCCTCCTGTAACTGCATGTCCCTCAAATTTGGCACCTTCAATAAGAAGGTGAGGAAATGCTCATGTGTAGTTATTTAAACTACCAATGTATACCAAATAATCACTTGTCATACTTTTTCTTAATTGTTTTTGTTGGACCGCAGATTTCAGGGTCAACCGGGCAAGTGATATATGGGCAAGTGATATATGTAATTTTTATATACCCCAAATATTTATTCTAAGGTTGTCTAAGATCTTTATTATTATTTTCGATGTCGCACGCGTCTCAAATTGAAACGACCTTAGATGATGAAATGACCAAAATAAAAGTTGTAGATCTCGAAAAGTTATAAAACTTTGTAGTTGACAACTTTTTAATTTGAAATCATTTTCTATTTTGAAATTCTGTTCGAAATTCAATTTTCAAAGAAGTCTGATTTCTCTTTTTAATCTCTGGCTAAAACTTATAACTAGTCTTTCTGCATCATACTAACTTCAAAATTGATGATTTTTTTCCTAAAATTTTCTAAAATCATGGTCTATCAATTTATTGTGTTCTTACGGCTTTCATTTTGGCCATCTTTTCATTTGAATTTATTTTATCAATTCAAAATTTGATTCTCCAAAACTGACGACCTCAATCAGTATTTTGAAGCAGTAAATGAATTCAGCTGGGAAATTCATAAACATAAAAGTTGTCAAATTGTCTGAACTGAGTTCTCAAATCCTCTGCCCTCTATTCGAGGTCGTTCAGGTAAGGCGAGGTTCTATACTACCATGTTCGCTTGCCCTTTTTCGCTCAGTGATAGATAGTGCTGGGAGCTGATGCGGAGCTCTTAATATGTTCTTTCAGGAAAGGCGGAGCCAGCCAGCTGCCACCGTGACCCATCAGCCCCAATAGAGAAGCCCGTTCAAGCATGTCATCCAAAGTGATTCACAGACGCAACAACAGATTGACTCGTTTGTGCTCTCTGCAGGAAGGCAATTGGGGAGGAGCACGGTGCGCAAGATTGGGCAGAGAATCTTAGTTGTTGCAGCGGCCTCTTAACTATTTTGGCTAATAAGGTTTGATGCAGCATGCTTTTAGGCATGATCTGCACAAGGCAATGCTCCCTGGGACAGCAAAATTGTTCTGTCAACGTGAGGATCATCTCAGGTAAAGTTTTTTCTTGAATTCTATTTGGTTAATTTCCCAATAGAGGTTGTGTTTGCAAACACTAAAGAAATTTCAGTGCACTGGAAATAAGGAAGTAGTGTGTTTTCCATGTATATTTTAATCATTGACCATTTTTCATGCATCTCACAAAAGCTAGCATTGACTGTTGTCCTTGCAAACTGTAATTTCGCTGTCCTCTATTTATCTCACTTGATTTGTCAATCAAGTGTCTATGCTTTATGAACCATAATGATAACATCAGTTTATTGGTTTAGTTGGGTGCTGCTGGTGCAAGCATATTTAGGTTAATTTGTCTGTAATTTTAAACCCTAAAATTACCAACTTAAATTATTCTTCCTTTGTGTGTGCTTTTTTTCATTAAATATTATTCTTCCTTTGTGTTTGTTAGTTCTTTAAATACTTTGCTTGATTTGTGATAAGCTGATGATAGTAATTGGAATGGAAGCACAAAAGTTTCTTTAGCTAGACTGTGCTAAGTTTTATGGAAAAATCTTTCTAGAGATGTGATGTTATCTATCATGGCAAAAGAAACAATTAAGGATTAAACAAAGGTATGTTATCTAAAATAAACTTGCTCAAGCTTTCAGACTTGTAGTAAAATGAAACACTTTTTTTAAGGTGGCCTTTGTATTCTTCTTTATGCCCTTGAGTTCAGCTATAACGCAATGTTGATAGTAGGTGCAAAGAGGAATAATCTGCAAACTGTAGTGACTGACTATGCAAATATGTAAACTAAAATGTCTATTTCTTGTACTATGTTAGATGTAGTTTTACACCCTTTGAACTTGCTTCTGTGCTTAACTTATTGACTTATTCTGTCAACAGGACATCACTTCACAGGATCTATTATTGAACACGACAACAATCTTTGAAACATTAAGTCTTATGAGGGTAATTCTTTAGCAAAGGTAAGATGTCTCCCCCTTCTTCTGAACTTTGCATTGGTTCATCAGGTTTCTTGGATGTTTGACAACCTGATCAATTCTTGGTCGGTTGATAAGTAACATGGCACATCCAAGCATTGCTTGTATGAGTTAACCATCTGAGTTAATTTCATATGAACAGGGGAATTTGGAAAAAAAACCAAAAAACTTGTTTGGCCGATAAGTTGATTATAGATTAAGTACTAGCTTGATGTTTCTATTTCAGGACAGGGAATTCACAGGAAAAAATCAAACCCTATTATCTGTTGTGTTTTTTGTCTGCATTGGTTGTGGGCACTGCATTAGTGTCTTTCCTTTCCAAAAGAGAGGAGAATAGAGATAATGGTCCAGTATAGTTTCTTTGTGATTTGAGGTCGTACAAAAGCCCAGACTTCATGACTAGGAAATTGCAGTTCACCATGTCTATTGATGACACATGAATTGGAGGAATCAACATTTTTGTTTTATACCATGGTAGTGGTGCTAAATTCCTGTGTATTATGCAGTTTCGCAAGGAGTCCATGTGGTAATTCTTCTTATGCTCTCACAGTTCACCAAATTCTCCACTAATCCTCAATTAACCTGTTGTTCAACTGCATCTCGAACTGGAGCCAAGACTCAGCTCGCATTTCTGTGTTCATCATATCACTATCTGGTGCGGGATAGTAGTCCTCCTGTAACTGCATGTCCCTCAAATTTGGCACCTTCAATAAGAAGGTGAGGAAATGCTCATGTGTAGTTATTTAAACTACCAATGTATACCAAATAATCACTTGTCATACTTTTTCTTAATTGTTTTTGTTGGACCGCAGATTTCAGGGTCAACCGGGCAAGTGATATATGGGCAAGTGATATATGTAATTTTTATATACCCCAAATATTTATTCTAAGGTTGTCTAAGATCTTTATTATTATTTTCGATGTCGCACGCGTCTCAAATTGAAACGACCTTAGATGATGAAATGACCAAAATAAAAGTTGTAGATCTCGAAAAGTTATAAAACTTTGTAGTTGACAACTTTTTAATTTGAAATCATTTTCTATTTTGAAATTCTGTTCGAAATTCAATTTTCAAAGAAGTCTGATTTCTCTTTTTAATCTCTGGCTAAAACTTATAACTAGTCTTTCTGCATCATACTAACTTCAAAATTGATGATTTTTTTCCTAAAATTTTCTAAAATCATGGTCTATCAATTTATTGTGTTCTTACGGCTTTCATTTTGGCCATCTTTTCATTTGAATTTATTTTATCAATTCAAAATTTGATTCTCCAAAACTGACGACCTCAATCAGTATTTTGAAGCAGTAAATGAATTCAGCTGGGAAATTCATAAACATAAAAGTTGTCAAATTGTCTGAACTGAGTTCTCAAATCCTCTGCCCTCTATTCGAGGTCGTTCAGGTAAGGCGAGGTTCTATACTACCATGTTCGCTTGCCCTTTTTCGCTCAGTGATAGATAGTGCTGGGAGCTGATGCGGAGCTCTTAATATGTTCTTTCAGGAAAGGCGGAGCCAGCCAGCTGCCACCGTGACCCATCAGCCCCAATAGAGAAGCCCGTTCAAGCATGTCATCCAAAGTGATTCACAGACGCAACAACAGATTGACTCGTTTGTGCTCTCTGCAGGAAGGCAATTGGGGAGGAGCACGGTGCGCAAGATTGGGCAGAGAATCTTAGTTGTTGCAGCGGCCTCTTAACTATTTTGGCTAATAAGGTTTGATGCAGCATGCTTTTAGGCATGATCTGCACAAGGCAATGCTCCCTGGGACAGCAAAATTGTTCTGTCAACGTGAGGATCATCTCAGGTAAAGTTTTTTCTTGAATTCTATTTGGTTAATTTCCCAATAGAGGTTGTGTTTGCAAACACTAAAGAAATTTCAGTGCACTGGAAATAAGGAAGTAGTGTGTTTTCCATGTATATTTTAATCATTGACCATTTTTCATGCATCTCACAAAAGCTAGCATTGACTGTTGTCCTTGCAAACTGTAATTTCGCTGTCCTCTATTTATCTCACTTGATTTGTCAATCAAGTGTCTATGCTTTATGAACCATAATGATAACATCAGTTTATTGGTTTAGTTGGGTGCTGCTGGTGCAAGCATATTTAGGTTAATTTGTCTGTAATTTTAAACCCTAAAATTACCAACTTAAATTATTCTTCCTTTGTGTGTGCTTTTTTTCATTAAATATTATTCTTCCTTTGTGTTTGTTAGTTCTTTAAATACTTTGCTTGATTTGTGATAAGCTGATGATAGTAATTGGAATGGAAGCACAAAAGTTTCTTTAGCTAGACTGTGCTAAGTTTTATGGAAAAATCTTTCTAGAGATGTGATGTTATCTATCATGGCAAAAGAAACAATTAAGGATTAAACAAAGGTATGTTATCTAAAATAAACTTGCTCAAGCTTTCAGACTTGTAGTAAAATGAAACACTTTTTTTAAGGTGGCCTTTGTATTCTTCTTTATGCCCTTGAGTTCAGCTATAACGCAATGTTGATAGTAGGTGCAAAGAGGAATAATCTGCAAACTGTAGTGACTGACTATGCAAATATGTAAACTAAAATGTCTATTTCTTGTACTATGTTAGATGTAGTTTTACACCCTTTGAACTTGCTTCTGTGCTTAACTTATTGACTTATTCTGTCAACAGGACATCACTTCACAGGATCTATTATTGAACACGACAACAATCTTTGAAACATTAAGTCTTATGAGGGTAATTCTTTAGCAAAGGTAAGATGTCTCCCCCTTCTTCTGAACTTTGCATTGGTTCATCAGGTTTCTTGGATGTTTGACAACCTGATCAATTCTTGGTCGGTTGATAAGTAACATGGCACATCCAAGCATTGCTTGTATGAGTTAACCATCTGAGTTAATTTCATATCAACAGGGGAATTTGTAAAAAAAACCAAAAAACTTGTTGTGTTTATAGATTAAGTACTAGCTTGATGTTTCTATTTCAGGACAGGGAATTCACAGGAAAAAAACAAACCCTATTATCTGTTGTGTTTTTTGTCTGCATTGGTTGTGGGCACTGCATTAGTGTCTTTCCTTTCCAAAAGAGAGGAGAATAGAGATAATGGTCCAGTATAGTTTCTTTGTGATTTGAGGTCGTACAAAAGCCCAGACTTCATGACTAGGAAATTGCAGTTCACCATGTCTATTGATGACACATGAATTGGACGAATCAACATTTTTGTTTTATACCATGGTAGTGGTGCTAAATTCCTGTGTATTATGCAGTTTCGCAAGGAGTCCATGTGGTAATTCTTCTGATGCTCTCACAGTTCACCAAATTCTCCACTAATCCTCAATTAACCTGTTGTTCAACTGCATCTCGAACTGGAGCCAAGACTCAGCTCGCATTTCTGTGTTCATCATATCACTCTCTGGTGCGGATAGTAGTCCTCCTGTAACTGCATGTCCCTCAAATTTGGCACCTTCAATAAGAAGGTGAGGAAATGCTCATGTGTAGTTATTTAAACTACCAATGTATACCAAATAATCACTTGTCATACTTTTTCTTAATTGTTTTTTGTTGGACCGCAGATTTCAGGGTCAATCGGGCAAGTGATATATGGGCAGTGGCTGACTGGTGGTAGGTCAAAAACCAATAAACATGTAATTGTATCATGAACTTGCTTCTATTAATTTGAGCAACACACTTTACTAAGCGATTCATTTTTGCTGGACGTGACTCTTTACTTTTTGGTGGATTGATTTTTTAGGGTATATAATTATTGGACCACCGACTGACTCAGATCATGTTTTATGATATTGTCAAGATTGTTTTGTTTCCATGAAGCCATGATGTCTGATCTCTCCTTGGGCTTTGATGTATTATCTGCAGGAAGAATTCCAATTAACCCTATTTAAGACCAATACAAAGGGATAGCATGTTTGCTGATTGGGTATGTCAACTGGATCCTTATAGTAGAGATTTTGTTAGTGAAAATTTTGTTGATCGGTTATGTCCACTGAATTCCAATTTTGTTGTGTAGTTGTGCTTCGAAACTTAGCTGCAAACTAATTGGTTAATTATTACTGGTTGGTTTTGTCTGTTGTAGCATACTACAAAAAGGTGGTGCTATCTCTAGCTTAGCATGTTCTAAGTCTCTCTGGCGAGGAAGTTGACACCGTTATAAATAGTAACACTTAATTATGTTTTTTTATTTCTCCATTTCATTATTAACTATTAAGAAAATAGATTGGTAGATCCATGCATTGGATGCTGAATATGGGCTCCTGTAGACGTACACGCCAAAATTGGTGGTTTTAGATAATTGGGTCTATTTGTAGAGAGGTTTATGCTGCTACTTAATAGACTTGCAGTGGTGATTCAAGAGATTTTGTTGTAGTACTAAGCAGAAAGCACGAGTGAAGAGTGCTGCAGACCATTTTGATGAATTGATCTTCTAATGCTTGCCTACCCATGGATGTAGTTCTCTGCCTTCTGATATGAACCCGCTAGGGTTTATGGACGATCTTTCGATGAGAGGCGTGAGATCACTCGATTTGGTGGATGGAGATGACGTTCACGGCCCGACTACAGCCTTCCAAGACCGCGCCTTAGCAACCGATACACCACCTCCAAAGGCCGTCACGATCTTGTGGAGCGCGACAACCAGCCACTAGGGCTCCCGTCCTGCAAGCAATCGAAGAACTAGCAAGAACAAGGAAACAAGCACTGAATTTGCAAGATGAAATTGAAAGCCTCCAACTGAATCTTATTATGAGTGGGGTTCCGAAGACAAGGAGACGGGTGGCTGGATCAGCACGCGCGCCTACAAGCAAGTAGCAAAGGCTAAACTTGATCTAAACAAAACCCAAGTGTTCCTGGTGGCGGCTAAGGGGTATATGACGTGTGGAGGACGACCACAAGAGAGTTTGGGTCGTGCTCCAACCCTAGGACGCGTCCCTACTGGACTCTAAACGATACAAGCCCATTGGGCTAACTTAAGGTGGCGCAGCACCCTGGACAGAATAGACCTCTCGGTGATTTTTGGACTGTTGACGCCGTTTCTGAGCAGGTATGAGTATGAGGTCAGATCCGTATGAAAGTAGACTTTATTAGCTTTCCAACAAGTCCAGAATCACCCCAATCCGACTCCGTATGTAACCGTGGCGACCGTCGCAAGTTGGAGGTGTGCTGCAGTCCGAATCCAGCCTACGCGAGTCCTTTTCCCTTTCGGTCTTCTCCTTGATTCCTAATCAAAACAAGAGTGCACGTGTCTCCAAGATCTAAACAGGATGGACAAGAGCTCAAGAAGGAACTCACTTGATGATTAAGTGTTCGAGCACGAGCACGGGTAATAGGACCAGCAGGTGTCGGCGTGGACGGCGTGGATGTATGATCGGTGTTGATGTCCTCATCATCCTCCCTTTCTTGACTTTGAGTCGTCCTCGACTCAAGCTCATCTTCCTCACCCAAATAAGGCTTCAAATCTGCAATGTTAAATGTGGGACTAACCCCAAAATGTGCAGGAAGATCAAGCGTATATGCATTCTCATTTATTCGTTGCAACACTTTAAAAGGACCATCTGCTCTAGGCATCAATTTAGATTTTCTTAATTCAGGAAACCTATCCTTTCGCAAATGCAACCAAACCAAATCTCCAGGTTCAAGAATCAATTCCCTTCTACCTTTATCTCCAGCAAATTTGTACTTAGCATTCATGCGCTCTATGTTTTCTTTAGTGGTTTCATGTAGTTTTAGCATCAATTCAGCACGTTGCTTAGCATCAAAATTCAACTTTTCAGAACTTGGCAATGGCATTAAATCAATAGGAGCACGTGGTAACAAGCCATAAACAATCTCAAAGGGACACATCTTCGTAGTAGAATGCAGCGAACGATTATAAGCAAACTCAATATGAGGCAAACAATCTTCCCACATCTTAATATTCTTCTTTAAAACAGTCCTTAACATAGTAGACAAAGTTCTATTCACAACTTCAGTTTGACCATCAGTTTGGGGGTGACAAGTGGTGGAAAATAAAAGCTTAGTCCCCAATTTGGCCCATAAAGTTCTCCAAAAATGGCTAAGAAATTTAGCATCACGATCAGAAACAATTGTATTTGGCACACCATGCAAGCGAACAACTTCTCGAAAGAACAAATCAGCAATATTTGTAGCATCATCAGTTTTATGACATGGTATGAAATGTGCCATTTTAGAGAATCGATCCACAACCACAAAAACACTATCTCGCCCTTTCCTAGTCCGTGGCAATCCCAACACAAAATCCATAGAAATATCCTCCCAAGGAGCACTAGGAACAGGAAGAGGCATATACAAACCATGTGGATTCAACCGGGACTTAGCCTTTTGACATGTTGTGCAGCGAGCAACAAATCTCTCCACGTCTCGTCGCATCTTTGGCCAAAAGAAATGACCAGCAAGAATGTCCTCCGTCTTCTTCGCTCCAAAATGCCCCATCAAGCCACCTCCATGCGCTTCCTGCAGCAACAACAAGCGAACGGAGCTAGCTGGAATGCATAGCTTGTTAGCTCTAAACACAAACCCATCATTGAGGATGAATTTGTTCCACGTTTTCCCATCTTGACAATGCAGCAGCACTTCTTTAAAATCAGCATCATAAGCATATCGGTCTTTAATTGTTTCTAACCCAAAGATCTTGTAATCAAGTTGATTCAGCAAAGTATATCTCCTAGACAATGCATCTGCAATGATATTATCCTTCCCTTTCTTGTGTTTGATAACATAAGGAAAAGATTCAATAAATTCAACCCATTTTGCATGTCTACGATTCAGTTTTCCTTGACTACGAATATGCTTCAAAGATTCATGATCAGAATGTATAACAAATTCTTTGGGCCACAAATAATGCTGCCATGTTTCTAATGTCCGCACTAGAGCATATAATTCCTTATCATATGTAGAATAATTAAGAATAGGTCCGCTCAATTTCTCACTAAAGTATGCAACAGGTTTGCCTTCTTGTAACAAAACACCACCCAATCCAATTCCACTCGCATCACATTCAAGCTCGAAAGTCTTATTAAAATTAGGGAGTTGGAGTAGAGGTGCATGTGTTAACTTATCTTTCAGCACATGGAAGGCGTGCTCTTGTGCTTTGCCCCAAGAAAAGGGCACTCCCTTCTTTGTAAGCTCATTCAATGGTGCAGCAATGGTGCTGAAGTCCTTCACAAAACGGCGATAGAAACCAGCAAGTCCTAGGAAACTCCGCACTTGTGTGACTGTCGTGGGTACAGGCCATCCTTGTATAGCTTCCACCTTGGCTTTATCAACCTCAATTCCCTGTGGAGTGACAACATAGCCAAGAAACGATACTCGATCGGTGCAGAAAGTGCACTTCTCAAGGTTACCAAACAAATGTGCATCACGTAGAGCATTGAAAACAGCACGTAAGTGATCAAGGTGTTCATCTATGGATTTGCTATAAATCAGTATATCATCAAAGTAGACGACAACAAATTTCCCAATGAAAGCACGCAAAACCTCGTTCATTAATCTCATGAAAGTACTAGGTGCATTAGTTAACCCAAAAGGCATGACTAACCACTCATATAGACCGAACTTGGTTTTGAAAGCAGTTTTCCATTCATCTCCCAATTTCATACGAATCTGGTGGTACCCACTACGCAAATCAACCTTTGAAAACACAACAGCACCACTCAATTCATCAAGCATATCATCTAATCGTGGAATAGGGTGTCGATATCGAATGGTGATATTATTAATAGCCCTACAATCAACACACATGCGCCATGTTCCATCTTTCTTAGGCACTAAAATCACTGGAACAGCACAAGGACTAAGAGACTCACGCACATAACCTTTGTCTAGTAGTTCTTGCACTTGTCGCTGAATTTCCTTCGTTTCTTCCGGATTGGTCCTGTATGGCGCACGGTTTGGCAAAGATGCTCCAGGGATAAGATCAATTTGGTGCTCAATCCCTCGTATTGGTGGCAGCCCCGCTGGTATCTCAATGGGGAACACATCAGAATACTCCTGCAAAATGTTAGCAACAGCAGGGGGCAAAGAACGTTGCATATCCTCAAATGAAATCAAAGCATCCTTGCATACCAAAGCATAAGCAACAGAGGTGGATGCATTGAACTCATTAATATCAGATTTTGTAGCAAGCATACAACGTCCTTTCAATTTTATCTCATCTTTGTCATCAACAACAGATTTGCCACTCTCGCTCTTTGCTTTTGTAGCCTTAGTAACATCAGATTGCATAATAGCTTCAGGAGACATAGGATGCAACACAATTTTTCGATCATGGTATAGAAACGAATATTGATTTGATCTACCATGATGCATCGAATCTCTATCAAATTGCCATGGTCTACCTAGCAGAATATTGCAAGCTTGCATAGGCACAACATCACATTCAACAATATCTTTGTATGATCCGATGGCAAAATCGATTCGCACAAGTCTCGTTACCTTTGCCTTACCACTGTTGTTCAGCCATTGGATGTAGTAGGGATGGGGGTGTGGTTTGGTGGTGAGGGCGAGCTTCTGTACCATGTCGCTACTTGCCAAGTTGTTGCAGCTACCTCCATCAATGATCATGCGGCACGAACGCTCCTTGATGACACACTTTGTTTGGAATAAAGTGTGTCGCTGATTTTGCTCCGCCTTCTCCATTTGTGCACTAAGCACTCGCTGTACAATCAAGCTCTCATAGTGCTCCGCGTCACCTGCATTAATGTGTTCTTCTATGTGTTCCTCACTACCTGCATAGTCAGCCGCAAGCAATGCAAGTGTATCTTCATCAAAATCACTAGCAGATGAACACTCACCATCATCTTTGACAATCATAACACGCTTGTTTGGGCAGTCACGCATCATATGGCCATATCCCTTGCACCGATGACATTGTATGTTGCTTGTTCTACCTGTCGATGCCACGGATGAAGTACTCGCAGCCGGCTTTTGCGCTGTCTTCGCTACTGAATTGGTGGGGGCAGCTCGAGTCTTGTCACTAGATGATGGCGTAGGAGTACGTGTAGACGGAGTTGTAGACGTGCGCGGCTGCCATGAACTAGCTTTCCCTGCAGAAACATTAGTCCTTGCGCTAGCACGTCGTCCCTGCACTTCCCGTTCAGCTTTACAAGCAAGATGAAACAGTTTGGTTACGTTATTGTATTCTTTGTAAGCGAGGATATCCTGAATTTCCCGATTTAACCCACCTAAAAATCTAGCCATAGCAGGTTCCTCATCCTCCTCTAATTTACAACGCAACATACCCGTTTGTAATTCCTGATAGTATTCTTCTACACTTTTAGAACCTTGTCTCAATTGCTGCAACTTATTTATCATATCACGGGCATAGTAAGATGGAACAAATCTAGCTCTCATGGCTCGTTTCAGCGCATCCCAAGTTTTAGGTATGTTATTAGGATTTTTCTTGCCATATTCGATCCACCAAACAGAAGCAAAATCTGTGAACTCACTAGTAGCAGCCCTAACACGTGTGTTCTCAGGAAATTCATGGCATGCAAACTTTTGATCAACAGCAATCTCCCAAGTAATGTATGCATCAGGGTCATATTTACCATCAAAAGGAGGTATTTTAAATTTAATCTTACTGAAAGCATCATCATTATTGTGTACCTCGCGTCGGCGGCGGCCACCCATACCTCTACGGTTGTGACGTAGGCGACGTCGATCACGAGTGTCTCGATCATCATGTTCAGTATCACCTGTGTATTCTTCATCATAACTACCATCCCCTCGATCTTCCTCCTTCTTTTCTTCCTTATGCTGGTCTTTATCATTGTTGTGGAGGTCATCAAAACGCCTCAGCAGAGCAGCAAGGCTTTTGTCCACACTAGCAATGGACTGCTCCAAACCTGCAAGCTTGTTGTTTGCGGCAATCTGCGTAGCCTCCAACTGCCCAAGTTTGTCATTTGTCACCTGCAAGTCATTATCAAGTCCCTCCGTGTGCAACTTCACTTTCCTTTCGAAATGTTGTATGATGCCCTTTGTGCGAGGCGAATGTGGAATTTGGTTATCTTCGTCGGTCCCTGGCATGGTTCAAAGACAAAGACAACAAGAAGACAGTGAAGAAATAAAAGCCCTACAACTACTAGGATGTAGCTACAGCAAGTCGCTCACTCTCCACCTATTACACAAGTTCTTACCAGTTCTTACCTTGCTCGACAGGAGGGGTCATCTACCAACAAGTCTGCAGCAATGGATGAAGTGTATCGGTGCCGCAGCACGAGACCTGTCAAGCTGTAGAATATGTGGAGCTATAGGTGGGCTGAAACAAGGAACGAACTAGCACCACGTTAGTTACAAAAAGCAAGCTGAATAATCGTTCAACCGGCGGTACTGTGCTGGTCCTAGTCTAGACCGTGCTAGAGACGCGAGCCTGGACACAAAGGAGAGCACAACACACCACCCGAAGTGAACGAAAAATCTCTAAGATCAGCCCCTTTCTCTTCTTTTCTTTTGCTTCTTTCTCTTTTTTTTTTTCTTTTCTTTTTTTTTTTTTTTGAATATTTTTTTTTTTCAGGGGGCACTCAAAACTGATTATATGAACAAGAACACTCCCAAGGAGTAACTCAGCACACACACTTTTTCTCTCTCTCTCTCTCTCTCTAGAGTAAGCCACTCGTTTAGATATGAATACTTGCCGAGTGTTTCGTTTGATATTTGTAGCACAGGGTGAACTGATTCCTCGTCCGATTGGAACTTCCAATTCTACTCGGACTTGGCCAACAGCGAGGAATAACCGATTCCTTGATCCGACTCAAACTTGATAACCTACTTGGATTCGGCCAACAGAGAGGAACAGCCGATTCCTTGTCCGATTCAAACTTCAAACCCTACTTGGATTCGGCCAACAGAGAGACTATATGATAGCGCGTGTTGTGATAGAACGTGACAAGAACTCGAAACTCTAAAGGACTAAAACTAAGACCAGCAACTTGACACAACCGATGCAACCGACGACTCAACAAGCCCTAACTAGGTAGCACTAGCCACGGCCCAAAGGTCTATAGGATTGTAGGAAACTAATCTACTATTTTTTTTTGGCTTTTTTGGACTGTAGGAAAAATAAAAACAGCGAAGAATTACAAGTCTCTCACCGATAAACCTTGCTCTGATTACCAATTGATATGAACCCGCTAGGGTTTATGGACGATCTTTCGATGAGAGGCGTGAGATCACTCGATTTGGTGGATGGAGATGACGTTCACGGCCCGACTACAGCCTTCCAAGACCGCGCCTTAGCAACCGATACACCACCTCCAAAGGCCGTCACGATCTTGTGGAGCGCGACAACCAGCCACTAGGGCTCCCGTCCTGCAAGCAATCGAAGAACTAGCAAGAACAAGGAAACAAGCACTGAATTTGCAAGATGAAATTGAAAGCCTCCAACTGAATCTTATTATGAGTGGGGTTCCGAAGACAAGGAGACGGGCGGCTGGATCAGCACGCGCGCCTACAAGCAAGTAGCAAAGGCTAAACTTGATCTAAACAAAACCCAAGTGTTCCTGGTGGCGGCTAAGGGGTATATGACGTGTGGAGGACGACCACAAGAGAGTTTGGGTCGTGCTCCAACCCTAGGACGCGTCCCTACTGGACTCTAAACGATACAAGCCCATTGGGCTAACTTAAGGTGGCGCAGCACCCTGGACAGAATAGACCTCTCGGTGATTTTTGGACTGTTGACGCCGTTTCTGAGCAGGTATGAGTATGAGGTCAGATCCGTATGAAAGTAGACTTTATTAGCTTTCCAACAAGTCCAGAATCACCCCAATCCGACTCCGTATGTAACCGTGGCGACCGTCGCAAGTTGGAGGTGTGCTGCAGTCCGAATCCAGCCTACGCGAGTCCTTTTCCCTTTCGGTCTTCTCCTTGATTCCTAATCAAAACAAGAGTGCACGTGTCTCCAAGATCTAAACAGGATGGACAAGAGCTCAAGAAGGAACTCACTTGATGATTAAGTGTTCGAGCACGAGCACGGGTAATAGGACCAGCAGGTGTCGGCGTGGACGGCGTGGATGTATGATCGGTGTTGATGTCCTCATCACCTTCTATGGTTATTCTTTACTGTGTGACATAAGTCCTGCCTATCCATGACTTCTTCTGGTGGTTAATCTATTTACAGCCACTTCATGTGGGATTTACCTCTGACAAGGAAGACTGTTCTACACAATGGACAGTTATATCGACACCCTGAAGAAAAACATAACGGTATGAAACTAGGATTAAGTGTTTCTATAGATAGGGACAGAGAGAGAGACGCTAAGTGTTAATCATTGAAACCTTCATTCGGTCTGTAGGGAGAATGGTTGGAGCAAAGTGGCTAGCTGGGAAGCATGCGGCAAGAACCAGACTACATGTCCAGACATGTATGTATGCCTTGGTACCCTTTTCTGTTGATGTAAGTTTGACCGAGTTGACATTGAAGTTTTTTTCATCTGTCTCCTGTCTTAAAATAATAACCTATAAAGTTCAAAATTTAGCGAACGCGGAAAATGAACAATGATAACTACCCAGAGGTATGAGCCTCAATTCCTTTTTACACTCTTTGTTGCTATTTTTTAATTGCTTAGAATATATTGGGTGAATAATTTGTTGCATCTCCAGATTCTACCAAATGTTTCATCACAGCCTTTCTAATATTTTTGATTTGATGTTACCTGCTAAAATTCTCAATTTCTGGATGCAAAAACTTACAGGTCATCTGAACATCCTGTCGGAGGAATTATGCTGATCCTAATGAAGTTGCTGCTGTCATTTTGGGTGGTGGTACTGGGACTCGGCTCTTCCCTCTCACAAGCACAAGGGCCAATCCTGCTGTAAGATGACACACTTTATTGGCTTCAAGTTGCAAGAAGTACCAATTTAATTAACATCTTCAGACTTTATTGTTGTTTGAAATATACTGTACAAAGTACAACTCTACAGTGATCTTATTTCTGGTTAAAATGGCAGGAGTATAAAGAGAGACAAGATTCACCTCGCAGCGTCCCCCGAAAGAGATAATCACAAAGATTGAAGAAGGTGTGAAAAGCCGTTTGGCTTTGATCTAAGAGTTTATTTGAAAATATTTGAAACTTATTTGTTCTCCTGAATCAAAAGTACACAATGGATTCAGAAGATTTTAGTGTTTACTTAAATAAGTTATTTTCTATAAATCCTTTGACTGTAAATGAGGTATGATTTTTTGAGAAAACTGCCGGAGAATTTAGACAGTGCTCAGAACAGTCGATTTGGCACCAGAATTTAAACAACAGATCATAACTTAGTAGAATGATGTTGTTATGGAACTTGATCATGCAAGACATAGTTATATACTACATATTTTCAGGGCAAGGGTGAAGCATGACATAGCTTGATGGCAGTGACATGACTCATGGGAATATCAAGCTCTATACTCTCTTTGCAGGAAATGAACATAGTGGCAGTGGAATATAGTGCTGAACAAGAATGACATCAAAGTGATCACCATAGACTAAGGTAACCATCAAATTCGATCACCACCTCACTGTGTACAGTATTGTTATCTTATCATGCGATCCATGTGTTTTTAGTACACAAAAGTTTAGTTGTCCCGTAGCAACACACGGGCATGCTAACTAGTTATATGTTATAATAAGAAGATCCGTTCTGGAGCTGCTTATCGAGGACGTTCCGTCGTATCCAACCGACCACACCGGGTTCACCACTATTTCAGCAGTCCTAACTAATCGTCCACCTGGATTTGAGCATGTAAGTCAAAAGCCGAGGATCAGCAATTGTTTCATTTGCCCTAGTGCGTTGAAGAATATTGCAAATGGAATCTAGTTTTATAGCTTCTAAAATTTCAAAAAATATTATTGATAAATAATATTCAGAAAAACTAAAAAATTTCCAAAACAATGCAATTGTTGTGTAACCACGTTTCCACCACAAAAAAAACACAAGAAGTAATTAACACAAATGCAAGGCATGAATGTATTCAACATTAATGTGTGTTGCATTATTGCATCTCATAATTTTTGCCATGCAAAGTTTTAAAAACACATTTAGACATCGATTAAAATGTTTTGAAATTTTTTTAAAAAATTGGATATATTTTCATTTTTATAGTGCTAAATCAAAAGTTTTTGAGCTTCTACGGATATTTTCACAAGATCTAATATTTTATTTGGATTTCTTGTATCCCAATCTATCTCTATGGTTTTTCTTTGAATTTTTAAAAGCCTAGAAAAAATTTCTATGGTTTAATAATCTTGTCAACTATTTACCAAACTCTTTTAACTAAAAAAGACAATACACCTTGGGAAAACCACTTCAAACTAGGGCAGGGAGGTAATTTAAACGGTTTTGATAGTTCAAGGGGTAAGATATCTGGTTTTGAAGTTTGAGAAGGAAAATCAGAATATGACGATAGTTTAAGGAAGTAATGAATTTTTTTTTTCTTTTAGCATATTGTTACACTACAGGAAACTGGGACTTTGCCGAGTGTCTACGGCACTCGGCAAAGCCTGAAATACACTCGGCAAAGGCTTTGCCGAGTGCCGCACTCGGCAAAGGGCACTCGGCAAAGAATTAATCGGCAAAGAAATCTTTGCCGAGTGCTTTTTGTCGGGCACTCGGCAAAGCCTTTGCCGAGTGCCGGAAAAGCACTCGGCAAAGATTTACACTCGGCAAAATGAAAATGCGAAAAAACCCAAAAATAATAGCAAAAAAAAAGTTTCGGGGAAGGCCGCCACCGGCCAGCGCCCGTCCGTCCAGCGCCACCGGCCATCGAAGTTGCTGCATTTTTTGCGCAAAATTTGCGGCTAATGCGGCCGGTGGGATTCGAACTCACGACCTCTCCCTCGTGTGTCTGCTGCTCTACCACTGCACTACACTATCACTTGTGTCTAAACTCCGTTATCTATCCTCATATATTATACTAAATCGAGAGTAAATTGCTTGTTTGAGGCCCTAAACGAATTCAAATCAAAAAGTGGTCAACTATAAAGTTTCATAACTTTTCGAGATCTACAATTATCATTTAGGAAGTTTTTCCATCCGAGGTCGTTTGAAAAATTCGAATTTTA
Source organism: Miscanthus floridulus (assembly GCF_019320115.1). Lineage (NCBI taxonomy): Eukaryota > Viridiplantae > Streptophyta > Magnoliopsida > Poales > Poaceae > Miscanthus > Miscanthus floridulus. The sequence continues at coordinate 18,517,025 of NC_089589.1, read as the reverse complement.
AATTTTAGACATTCAAACGTAGTTTTGCATGATAAGATGATTTCAAATCAAAAAGTTGTCAACCACATAGTTTCATAACTTTTGGAGATCTACAATTTTTGTTTAGAAAGTTTTTCCATCCGAGGTCTTTTGAAAAATTCAAATTTTAAAATTTTCAAATTCAAACGCCGTTTTTGCATGACAAGATGATTTCAAATCAAAATGTTGCCAACTACAAAATTTCATAACTTCTCAAGATCTACAAAGTTTATTTCGGTCATTTGTTCATCCGACATAGTGGTAGTAACATTATTCACAAATCTTATATATCCCTCTTCTACTTTCATGAAACTAATATGAGACATATGGGAGAGATGTAGTTTTTATGAACAACGTTATTGTCGTTTTGTGAAATGAAGAAATGACCAAAATAAAGTTTGTAGATCTTGAGAAGTTATGCAACTTTGTAGTTAAAAAGTTTTTCATTTGAATTCATTTCGGGCCTCAAAAATTGCTTTGAAAAAATAATTTGCCGAGGGCCAAAAAAAAATGCACACGGCAAAATACCTCTTTGCCGAGTGCCAAAAAAAGGCACTCGGCAAAGACGCATTTTGCCGAGTGCCCAAAAAATGGCACTCGGCAAAATACATCTTTGCCGAGTGCCAGAGAAAAGGCACTCGGCAAAGACGCATTTTGCCGAGTGCCGAAAAATGACACTCGGCAAAATACATCTTTGCCGAGTGCCAAAAAAAACACTCGGCAAAGCCATCTTTGCCGAGTGCCGAAAAAAACACTCGGCAAAGCCGTCTTTGCCGAGTGCCCGATAAAATACACTCGGCAAAGCTTCCGGCACTCGGCAAAGTGCCGGTTTCCGGTAGTGTTAGTTTCAGCCGTGGGCCACCCATTCAAAGGCCCAACCACCCAAAATTCATCTGTTTGTATATTGTTCGTTCTGAGTTTTGAGTCGTATGTTCTACCTCCCTCAGATTGACCAGTCTATTGATCACTTTCCGCGATCTGGAACAAGACACCGACGACCTATCGAACAACCACGAGCATAGCATTGCAGTGTACAAGTCTTGGGCTTGTTTGGTCAAATCCGATGCCAACAACCACGAGCACCAATAAGTGTGCTTTTAAAGTACACATTGTGCCGCTGTATTTAGCTGCAGTTGTGCAAGTGGGTAAGTTATCCAAAATAACAAGTGGACCAGTAGTTTTCAAGTAAAAAAACAAGTGGGCTCGATAGGTACATGTAATATGTGCCACCTGCTATATATACAAGATAAATTTGCCTATATATCCATTAAAACTAAAACAATTTGCTTACGTTGACCAACTATGTCAACGACGAAGGCATCCTCCCTTCCCTGGAAGGCAGCAGCTTTGCACCAGCCCTCCATCTTCCACTTCCAGCAATTCCTATAACCACGGTGTTGAACTGCATATGTGATGTAACTATGCTATAACTATGAGAGATGCTGATTGGAGTGTATATTGTCATGTGATGTATATTGCCTTTTTCTATATATGATGAAATGTTGGTTTGATATTGTCTTAGTTCTGAAAACTGGTGACTAAAATATACAAATTTCTGAATTTTGTGAAATATAACCATAGCACCTAAGGTTGCTTAAGTTAACCGCACATGCTAACCAGATCAGGCTGTTGGTTCAGTTAATTGCCTATGACCGCACCACTCTTATCCGAGATTTTAAGTTCTGCGGCTCGCCGACCACACCGCACGCGGTCTCAGACCTCGGAACGAAACATGCCCAATGATGAGAACAAGCACGCGTGGTCAACTCTGCTGGCGTGCCCACCTTTGTGTTTGGTGAACTGTGAAATAAGATCTGGTACATTTATCTACCGAGACCAATCAGGCAAATCAGCTTACAACCAATCCGCGGAGCTCGTTCCGTGAGCATGGGCGGACCTGGTGTTGTGCCCGGGTATTCCCGGGCATACCCAACATTTTTGCCGCAAAAATTAGTTTATATAGGTATACATATATGCACGATATAGTTAAGCTTTAGTATCGTAGTTCTCTTTATCTTGTTCATCCAAAAACGGCCCACGAAACCATGTTGCAGCCCATTACCTATCTGCTCACCCGGCCATCAAGGCTGATTCTAGTCCATTCTCCTCCCTTGGTCAAGAAACTCGTGAGGCAAAGCGCAAGAGCCGCGAGCCCGACGGATGCTCCCGCGAGACGAAATCCTAGCGCTTGCCTAGCGAAGACGTTGGCCACGCCGCCCGGCAACATTAAAATAACCCGAGTGCGGTGTCGCCCTAAAACGCACAGTGTTGTAGCTGATCTACCACTATTGTGGCTCGAGCACTCGGCAAGCAGGCAGGTGTAGTTCAACCGCGGGTCGCCTCACACCCCGCTAGATACCAACGGCTAGGATGGCACGTTGGTCGCCATCACAGACGCACACCCCGCTAGAGCCGTCTAGAAGCGCAGACAGATCTTGATTCGGTATCTTTCTTAACCAAATTCAGAGGCAACAACTCAAGTTCTCCTTTGATCTTTGCTCAATTTATAATATATTTTCTTTAGCTTGGGGCTTGAGCATACCCAACTTTGAAATCCTAGGTCCGCCACTGTCCGTGAGAAATTGCGTCAACAAGGAAGGCGAGCCTGTCCCAAGTTGTCCACTAGTAGCTAAGGCCAGTCTCGGTGGGAGTTTCATGAGAGTTTTATTTGCATTTAACAGCCTGCCACATATGTATTTTTGATGACACAGCAATGTTTTAATGAAGAGAGAGAAGAAATGAGTATCATGGGGATGAGACTCTTTTGGCATGATTACCAACTATTTGAGTCTTAGAATTAAATATTTATGAATCCATGGAACGTAACTTTGCATTAACAGTGGATGTTTCATCCAAGTTTCATTTCATTCTATATGGCATGGCAGTCTTGGAAACAGCACAATGAAACTCTCCTATAAGACTGGCCTAATAAATAAAATAAGGAACGAGGCCAGCTGCCAAAGTTCTATCTCTGCTTATTAATTCGAGCTCGTCCTTCCACTGCTTCAACAATGTCCTTTCTCCGACCCGGAAGGCATCAGCCGTCTGCCCTTCGCGGACCAGGTCTCCATCGATTCCTCACGATGAATTATCAAAAAATAGTACTCCCTTCGTTTCGAATGGTAAGACGTTTCACTTTTATAAATGTATTACTTTTGCTATGTATCTACATATAGTATCTAGAATAGCTAAAATGTCTTACAATATTTTAGAACCAAGAGAACAATGAAGAGTCTCACAATGGAGTTGCCAACTACATAGTTTCATAACTTTTGGAGATCTACAATTTTCGTTTAGGAAGTTTTTCCATCCGAGGTATTTTGAAAAATTCAAATTTTATAATTTTCAAATTCAAACGCCATTTTTGCATGACAAGATGATTTCAAATCAAAATGTTGCCAACTACAAAATTTCATAACTTCTCAAGATCTACAAAGTTTATTTTGGTCATTTGTTCATCCGACATAGTGGTAGTAACATTATTCACAAATCTTATATATCCCTCTTCTACTTTCATGAAACTAATATGAGACATATGGGAGAGATGTAGTTTTTATGAACAACGTTATTGTCGTTTTGTGAAATGAAGAAATGACCAAAATAAAGTTTGTAGATCTTGAGAAGTTATGCAACTTTGTAGTTGAAAAGTTTTTTCATTTGAATTCATTTCGGGCCTCAAAAATTGCTTTGAAAAAATAATTTGCCGAGGGCCAAAAAAAATGCACACGGCAAAATACCTCTTTGCCGAGTGCCAAAAAAAGGCACTCGGCAAAGACGCATTTTGCCGAGTGCCAAAAAAAGGCACTCGGCAAAGACGTATTTTGCCGAGTGCCAAAAAATGGCACTCGGCAAAATACATCTTTGCCGAGTGCCAGAGAAAAGGCACTCGGCAAAGACGCATTTTGCCGAGTGCCGAAAAATGACACTCGGCAAAATACATCTTTGCCGAGTGCCAAAAAAAAAACACTCGGCAAAGCCATCTTTGCCGAGTGCCGAAAAAAACACTCGGCAAAGCCGTCTTTGCCGAGTGCCCGATAAAATACACTCGGCAAAGCTTCCGGCACTCGGCAAAGTGCCGGTTTCCGGTAGTGTTAGTTTCAGCCGTGGGCCACCCATTCAAAGGCCCAACCACCCAAAATTCATCTGTTTGTATATTGTTCGTTCTGAGTTTTGAGTCGTATGTTCTACCTCCCTCAGATTGACCAGTCTATTGATCACTTTCCGCGATCTGGAACAAGACACCGACGACCTATCGAACAACCACGAGCATAGCATTGCAGTGTACAAGTCTTGGGCTTGTTTGGTCAAATCCGATGCCAACAACCACGAGCACCAATAAGTGTGCTTTTAAAGTACACATTGTGCCGCTGTATTTAGCTGCAGTTGTGCAAGTGGGTAAGTTATCCAAAATAACAAGTGGACCAGTAGTTTTCAAGTAAAAAAACAAGTGGGCTCGATAGGTACATGTAATATGTGCCACCTGCTATATATACAAGATAAATTTGCCTATATATCCATTAAAACTAAAACAATTTGCTTACGTTGACCAACTATGTCAACGACGAAGGCATCCTCCCTTCCCTGGAAGGCAGCAGCTTTGCACGAGCCCTCCATCTTCCACTTCCAGCAATTCCTATAACCACGGTGTTGAACTGCATATGTGATGTAACTATGCTATAACTATGAGAGATGCTGATTGGAGTGTATATTGTCATGTGATGTATATTGCCTTTTTCTATATATGATGAAATGTTGGTTTGATATTGTCTTAGTTCTGAAAACTGGTGACTAAAATATACAAATTTCTGAATTTTGTGAAATATAACCATAGCACCTAAGGTTGCTTAAGTTAACCGCACATGCTAACCAGATCAGGCTGTTGGTTCAGTTAATTGCCTATGACCGCACCACTCTTATCCGAGATTTTAAGTTCCGCGGCTCGCCGACCACACCGCGCGCGGTCTCAGACCTCGGAACGAAACATGCCCAATGATGAGAACAAGCACGCGTGGTCAACTCTGCTGGCGTGCCCACCTTTGTGTTTGGTGAACTGTGAAATAAGATCTGGTACATTTATCTACCGAGACCAATCAGGCAAATCAGCTTACAACCAATCCGCGGAGCTCGTTCCGTGAGCATGGGCGGACCTGGTGTTGTGCCCGGGTATTCCCGGGCATACCCAACATTTTTGCCGCAAAAATTAGTTTATATAGGTATACATATATGCACGATATAGTTAAGCTTTAGTATCGTAGTTCTCTTTATCTTGTTCATCCAAAAACAGCCCACGAAACCATGTTGCAGCCCATTACCTATCTGCTCACCCGGCCATCAAGGCTGATTCTAGTCCATTCTCCTCCCTTGGTCAAGAAACTCGTGAGGCAAAGCGCAAGAGCCGCGAGCCCGACGGATGCTCCCGCGAGACGAAATCCTAGCGCTTGCCTAGCGAAGACGTTGGCCACGCCGCCCGGCAACATTAAAATAACCCGAGTGCGGTGTCGCCCTAAAACGCACAGTGTTGTAGCTGATCTACCACTATTGTGGCTCGAGCACTCGGCAAGCAGGCAGGTGTAGTTCAACCGCGGGTCGCCTCACACCCCGCTAGATACCAACGGCTAGGATGGCACGTTGGTCGCCATCACAGACGCACACCCCGCTAGAGCCGTCTAGAAGCGCAGACAGATCTTGATTCGGTATCTTTCTTAACCAAATTCAGAGGCAACAACTCAAGTTCTCCTTTGATCTTTGCTCAATTTATAATATATTTTCTTTAGCTTGGGGCTTGAGCATACCCAACTTTGAAATCCTAGGTCCGCCACTGTCCGTGAGAAATTGCGTCAACAAGGAAGGCGAGCCTGTCCCAAGTTGTCCACTAGTAGCTAAGGCCAGTCTCGGTGGGAGTTTCATGAGAGTTTTATTTGCATTTAACAGCCTGCCACATATGTATTTTTGATGACACAGCAATGTTTTAATGAAGAGAGAGAAGAAATGAGTATCATGGGGATGAGACTCTTTTGGCATGATTACCAACTATTTGAGTCTTAGAATTAAATATTTATGAATCCATGGAACGGAACTTTGCATTAACAGTGGATGTTTCATCCAAGTTTCATTTCATTCTATATGGCATGGCAGTCTTGGAAACAGCACAATGAAACTCTCCTCTAAGACTGGCCTAATAAATAAAATAAGGAACGAGGCCAGCTGCCAAAGTTCTATCTCTGCTTATTAATTCGAGCTCGTCCTTCCACTGCTTCAACAATGTCCTTTCTCCGACCCGGAAGGCATCAGCCGTCTGCCCTTCGCGGACCAGGTCTCCATCGATTCCTCACGATGAATTATCAAAAAATAGTACTCCCTTCGTTTCGAATGGTAAGACGTTTCACTTTTATAAATGTATTACTTTTGCTATGTATCTACATATAGTATCTAGAATAGCTAAAATGTCTTACAATATTTTAGAACCAAGAGAACAATGAAGAGTCTCACAATGGAGTTGCCAACTACATAGTTTCATAACTTTTGGAGATCTACAATTTTCGTTTAGGAAGTTTTTCCATCCGAGGTATTTTGAAAAATTCAAATTTTATAATTTTCAAATTCAAACGCCATTTTTGCATGACAAGATGATTTCAAATCAAAATGTTGCCAACTACAAAATTTCATAACTTCTCAAGATCTACAAAGTTTATTTTGGTCATTTGTTCATCCGACATAGTGGTAGTAACATTATTCACAAATCTTATATATCCCTCTTCTACTTTCATGAAACTAATATGAGACATATGGGAGAGATGTAGTTTTTATGAACAACGTTATTGTCGTTTTGTGAAATGAAGAAATGACCAAAATAAAGTTTGTAGATCTTGAGAAGTTATGCAACTTTGTAGTTGAAAAGTTTTTTCATTTGAATTCATTTCGGGCCTCAAAAATTGCTTTGAAAAAATAATTTGCCGAGGGCCAAAAAAAATGCACACGGCAAAATACCTCTTTGCCGAGTGCCAAAAAAAGGCACTCGGCAAAGACGCATTTTGCCGAGTGCCAAAAAAAGGCACTCGGCAAAGACGTATTTTGCCGAGTGCCAAAAAATGGCACTCGGCAAAATACATCTTTGCCGAGTGCCAGAGAAAAGGCACTCGGCAAAGACGCATTTTGCCGAGTGCCGAAAAATGACACTCGGCAAAATACATCTTTGCCGAGTGCCAAAAAAAAAACACTCGGCAAAGCCATCTTTGCCGAGTGCCGAAAAAAACACTCGGCAAAGCCGTCTTTGCCGAGTGCCCGATAAAATACACTCGGCAAAGCTTCCGGCACTCGGCAAAGTGCCGGTTTCCGGTAGTGTTAGTTTCAGCCGTGGGCCACCCATTCAAAGGCCCAACCACCCAAAATTCATCTGTTTGTATATTGTTCGTTCTGAGTTTTGAGTCGTATGTTCTACCTCCCTCAGATTGACCAGTCTATTGATCACTTTCCGCGATCTGGAACAAGACACCGACGACCTATCGAACAACCACGAGCATAGCATTGCAGTGTACAAGTCTTGGGCTTGTTTGGTCAAATCCGATGCCAACAACCACGAGCACCAATAAGTGTGCTTTTAAAGTACACATTGTGCCGCTGTATTTAGCTGCAGTTGTGCAAGTGGGTAAGTTATCCAAAATAACAAGTGGACCAGTAGTTTTCAAGTAAAAAAACAAGTGGGCTCGATAGGTACATGTAATATGTGCCACCTGCTATATATACAAGATAAATTTGCCTATATATCCATTAAAACTAAAACAATTTGCTTACGTTGACCAACTATGTCAACGACGAAGGCATCCTCCCTTCCCTGGAAGGCAGCAGCTTTGCACCAGCCCTCCATCTTCCACTTCCAGCAATTCCTATAACCACGGTGTTGAACTGCATATGTGATGTAACTATGCTATAACTATGAGAGATGCTGATTGGAGTGTATATTGTCATGTGATGTATATTGCCTTTTTCTATATATGATGAAATGTTGGTTTGATATTGTCTTAGTTCTGAAAACTGGTGACTAAAATATACAAATTTCTGAATTTTGTGAAATATAACCATAGCACCTAAGGTTGCTTAAGTTAACCGCACATGCTAACCAGATCAGGCTGTTGGTTCAGTTAATTGCCTATGACCGCACCACTCTTATCCGAGATTTTAAGTTCCGCGGCTCGCCGACCACACCGCGCGCGGTCTCAGACCTCGGAACGAAACATGCCCAATGATGAGAACAAGCACGCGTGGTCAACTCTGCTGGCGTGCCCACCTTTGTGTTTGGTGAACTGTGAAATAAGATCTGGTACATTTATCTACCGAGACCAATCAGGCAAATCAGCTTACAACCAATCCGCAGAGCTCGTTCCGTGAGCATGGGCGGACCTGGTGTTGTGCCCGGGTATTCCCGGGCATACCCAACATTTTTGCCGCAAAAATTAGTTTATATAGGTATACATATATGCACGATATAGTTAAGCTTTAGTATCGTAGTTCTCTTTATCTTGTTCATCCAAAAACAGCCCACGAAACCATGTTGCAGCCCATTACCTATCTGCTCACCCGGCCATCAAGGCTGATTCTAGTCCATTCTCCTCCCTTGGTCAAGAAACTCGTGAGGCAAAGCGCAAGAGCCGCGAGCCCGACGGATGCTCCCGCGAGACGAAATCCTAGCGCTTGCCTAGCGAAGACGTTGGCCACGCCGCCCGGCAACATTAAAATAACCCGAGTGCGGTGTCGCCCTAAAACGCACAGTGTTGTAGCTGATCTACCACTATTGTGGCTCGAGCACTCGGCAAGCAGGCAGGTGTAGTTCAACCGCAGGTCGCCTCACACCCCGCTAGATACCAACGGCTAGGATGGCACGTTGGTCGCCATCACAGACGCACACCCCGCTAGAGCCGTCTAGAAGCGCAGACAGATCTTGATTCGGTATCTTTCTTAACCAAATTCAGAGGCAACAACTCAAGTTCTCCTTTGATCTTTGCTCAATTTATAATATATTTTCTTTAGCTTGGGGCTTGGGCATACCCAACTTTGAAATCCTAGGTCCGCCACTGTCCGTGAGAAATTGCGTCAACAAGGAAGGCGAGCCTGTCCCAAGTTGTCCACTAGTAGCTAAGGCCAGTCTCGGTGGGAGTTTCATGAGAGTTTTATTTGCATTTAACAGCCTGCCACATATGTATTTTTGATGACACAGCAATGTTTTAATGAAGAGAGAGAAGAAATGAGTATCATGGGGATGAGACTCTTTTGGCATGATTACCAACTATTTGAGTCTTAGAATTAAATATTTATGAATCCATGGAACGGAACTTTGCATTAACAGTGGATGTTTCATCCAAGTTTCATTTCATTCTATATGGCATGGCAGTCTTGGAAACAGCACAATGAAACTCTCCTCTAAGACTGGCCTAATAAATAAAATAAGGAACGAGGCCAGCTGCCAAAGTTCTATCTCTGCTTATTAATTCGAGCTCGTCCTTCCACTGCTTCAACAATGTCCTTTCTCCGACCCGGAAGGCATCAGCCGTCTGCCCTTCGCGGACCAGGTCTCCATCGATTCCTCACGATGAATTATCAAAAAATAGTACTCCCTTCGTTTCGAATGGTAAGACGTTTCACTTTTATAAATGTATTACTTTTGCTATGTATCTACATATAGTATCTAGAATAGCTAAAATGTCTTACAATATTTTAGAACCAAGGGAGTAATGAAGAGTCTCACAATGGAGTTGTGGATGTATCTGCAGCTCACCCAGCAGGCCAGGAAGTTCCGTCAGTTCCAACCACAACTAAAGATGGCAACGGGGCTGGTTCAAGGCGGGTGGAGCCTCTGCGGACCCACCCCCGAAACCCACTGTAACAACCCGGGTTTTTGGTAAAGCCAAAAATACGAACTTTTTAAAAAATTTCCTGCAACGTGTGAAACATGTAATTGCTAGGTCAAACACGAGTCCAACTCGCTAACAAGACGTTGCATACATGTAGATGGTTTGTAGGTGATTGCCGGAGTTTTCGAGTTGTCCTGTGTTTGAGTCTTGATTATTGTTGGAGAGCACAACCCATAGCAACCTCCTTGTGATCCTCGCGGGATTATTTCGAGTCTTCCGTGAATCTCTCTCTATAATCCCGAACCCCACTAGAACCCGGACTTGCCATTTATATTTGTGCCGACCATCGGACTGGAGTCCCTAAACCCTAAGACCCCTAGTAGACCACCACGATGAGTATGCATGTTGTTAATACATGCGGGTACGCACATATAAGATCTAGGAGTAGGAGAACAAAGGAAAAGACCCTCTCCTCTAGTCGCCAGTGGAAATCATCTCGAGCCCCCTCTTGGAGCTCACGTCTCAAGGGCCATCAATACTCCTTCCTTGAAATTCCTATTCAAACTCCATGCAGAACTCCCCGAATTTCCCCCAAATTCTTCCTTCGAGTTTTTCCAAATATCCCCTGAAAATTTTCCATCCGAACACTCGTGGAAATTTCGTCTTGAGTTCATATGAACCTCTCCGAATGGTTCCTCGAACACCGCTTTATATTTCACCTTGGAAATCCTTCTCAAGATGTGGTGAATTCTTCTCAGATCCAAATTCAAAACCATTTAAACTTAAATTGGAGAATCTATTTCCTTCTCTCTCTTCTCTCCCCTCACGCCTTGGCCCGGCCCAGCACCCCCTCTCTTCCCCTTCTTTCTGCACTGGCCCAGCAGGCTGCAGGAGCCCAACCGAGCACCCCTCCCCTTGGCCCAATCGGCGCCAGCAGGCCTAGCCAGCCTACCCCGCCAGCCCGCTCGCCACTCTTCCCTTCGGCCCGCCCCGCCAGCGCCTTGGCCCAACCAGGCCGCTGCCACGACGCAGCCTAGCCTGGCCAGCAGCCCACGCCCCACTCCAACCCTAGGGCGCATGCAGCCGCTCCCAGCCGCCGCCGCCAGACCACGCGCGGGCGCCTGACATCGCCCCGCGATCCACGATGCGTGCCGCGTGCCCCTCCTCTGCACGGAAGCCGAGGATCGCCGTCCACAGTGCCTGGAGCAATAGCCGCTCGCCCTATAAAAACGCCGCAACCGGCCGCCCCTTTTTCTTCCTTCCCCAGTGCGCCGCCACTCTCCACCGGAGCCGCACGCGCTGCTCTAAGCCTCGCAACCAGCGCGCCGCCCGAGCCAGCACCGAGGAGCGGTGTCGCCCAACGCCGAGCTGGAGTCCGCAGTGCCTCGCCACGCCGGAGCTGCTGCTGAAGCCGTGGTGCCACCCGCGACGCCGTGCTCCCCGGCCGCCCGACGAGCGCCGTCCCAGACCTGAGGCCAAGCCCGAGGTGCCGTCCACCGTCTTTTCGCCGGCCGCCGCGTCCACGCCACCCACCTCTGCCTCGGAGCCGCGACCACGTCGAGCTTCGCCCCATCCCCAAGCACCGCGTCCATGACGAACCGCTGAAGCAGCGTCCATGCTTTGTCGCCCTCTGCGCCTCGCCACACCGGAGCCGCACGGACGTTGTCGAGCACGCCGCCACCGTGAGCACCTCCCACCCTTCGGCAACAACCAGCAAGGCTGGAGCCCACCGTCGCAGCACCAGCCGCGAGCTCCATCCTTGGCTGCCGCGGTCACCACCTTGCTGTGCACCTCTTCAACCCCGTCGAGAGGCACGCCCCTACTCGTGCTCCAAGCCTCCGGACAGCAGCAGCAGCCCTTCCTCGCTATGCACCACCGACCACTTCGCCGATGGACCGCAACATCTTCCCGCCGTCGACCGTCGTCATCTTCTATGACCGGCCTTCAAGCCGTGCAACTCTATGTGCAGGGAAGAAGCCGGCTCCTTGCGGCATCCTTCGCGAACCGTGGCCGAGCTCTGTCCAACAGCCGCCACCTGTTCGGCAATCTATATCCTCCCCACTTTTGCGAACATGTGTTTATCTTTCATGCGCACATGACCATCATCTATGAATCATCTATCTATCCGTGATTAGTAAATGCCTGTGCCGACCATCGCCGCTGGTCTACTCCTTTGTTTCCATTTCCTTTCATGACGATCTATCTATTACGCGTGTCTATCTCTTGTACCTCGAATTCTTTTTCCCTAGTGCTTCGATTAGGTGCTACATCTTCGTCGCCCAATCACCCGGATGAGCCGAAGCCGTTGGACGACCACAGGTGCGACCAACTACAAGCTCCGCCAAGATCACAATACCGAGCAACGCAGGTCACGTCCTTCCACTTCGACAAACCTCGATGAGCCACCACCGTGTCCCTCTTTCCAACCCCGACTTTGCTTACCGGCCATGGCGTTCCAACCATGGAACGCGTAGACCGAGGCCACCTCCGGCCTTTGGACACACAAGCACACACACACGTGACTAACCCAAGCCAAATCGAACCACCGGAGTTCCAAGAGCGCCGGTGTGATTGCCGACCACCATTGAAGCATTCTCTAAAGCCATGTCTCGTCCACCGTGAACCACACCCGATTGAGTCAAGCCTTGATCGCCGTCTCTAACGTTATGACAGAGCTCTACCGCTCCTATACACGCCCGCACTCACTAGCACGAGACCAGACTTAGCAAAACAGATCCACGGCGTAAGAGACGACGGAAAGGACTTGTCACCTGTAAAACCCGTCGTGGCCAAGCCATGCCGCGGCGAAGAGTTACCATGACCTCATCGTGAGCCCCAAAGCCATAACTGGACCACGTGGTATTGATCGCCGCACCATGGACTACAGGATTTCCTTTTTGGTTGCCCTGACGGCTCCGTGGAACCCTGTGCCCGTGTTTCACCACTATTCCGGCTACCTCGAGTCATGAGGACATGCCATCGAGATCTACCGGGACTCGCACTGCCTTTTGAAGTAGACACATTGCACAACTCATGGACAAAGCCCTGGTATGCACCGCATGACCTAGCATCGTGCCGTCATGGTATTGAGTCCATTCCCGACATTCTAGCTGCCTCGTTAAGCGAGGGCAAGCCGTTGTGAAACCGTGTGATCCCTAGCATCGTACCGATGACAAGTGGAGTCTTTCTGACATCCCAGTCGCCTTGCCTTGCAAGTGCGTGCCGTTGAGGAGATATCATGACCACGTCTACTGCGAGCCGTAACCTCTAGACCATGAACCCTAGTCGTATGTCTTATCGAGACCATGGAGAGCCCCATCTCGCATCTTTCCATATACGCATATCTACCTTGTTGGGCCCTATTCTTATGACCTATCTGTCCATGACTGTCTTATAGGAATTCATCTATCACCTAGCTATGGAATGTGCTACTCCGTAGTCGTGTCGAGTCATGTTGCCTTTTTGGTCGTGTTTGGATCTTATCGTGGTTGTTTGAGTTGTTGCCTGTATGCCGTGCTTCGAGCCGGCTGAGGGATCGTACCTCATTCGGACGTTACGATCAGGGGATTCAGTCTCGCCATGGCCGTGACGCCGAGTGTAACTCGACCCCTCACTTTTTAGTTGACTTCATTGCACTGTGAGTGTCAACTCCTACCTTCGGCCCTAGGACGTGGTCGTGATGGATTCAATATCGATGGCGATATCGATGCAGATACTCACCCGCACATTTTGAGCCCTTCGTGACCAAGTTCTGTGGGAGATAACCTGGGAGTAAACAATCATGGAACGATGGATGCCAACTCGTTGGCATAGCTTGTGGCCATGAGTTCACCTCGCCATGACCATGGAGCTACGCCTCTCTTTCGCTATTAGTTGCTTCTTCGTGCTCAAGCCCTTGTATGCTTGTACCCCAGTTTGACCAACACTATTTCTCTAATTCTTGCGGTGACAACCGCACCGCTTCGAATCTGAGAGATATCTCAGTGCCAGTGCACCCAGGTCGGGTACCCTACGAGTGGCTTACGCACTTGGTGTTCTTGAGTGTCGCTCCTTCCGATGCCCCGTCCTTTGCCGTAGCGTGTGCGATAGAAGAAGTGGACCTTGCTCTTGGTTGTTCTTACTCTTATTGCCCCGATAGCCCGCTCTGTTCGATCCCGTCTTGCCCGTGACGATTGGATCAAAGACCGGACTATTCCCTTTTGGTTAGCGAAGCTATGGTCTATGTCGTACATTGGACCCGTGCGTGTTGACCCGATCGACCATCTAAAACCATCTTCCCCAAAGATGTGTCTAGGAACATAACATGAACGTGCCTAGCTAACACCGCTGCTTTTGCCGTGTTGAACGACTGTCTCCTCGGCTCCCGACGTTGATGTGTCGTGTGGATCGAGAGGACCCATCGCTGTCCAACCTCTTTGCGCTACCGCTTCCTACCATAGCGGGTGAGCCAAAGTACATTGGAGCAAAGTCACGATAGTGTTATTCGTTCTTGTTTGCTTCCCGTGTCCAATTGTGACTTGCGGGATAAGGCTATAAGAGCTGAACCCTGTTGTTCTTCCTCCGTTGGGCTTGTCTTCCGATTCTCGTCATCTCCATGATGCCCGGAAGGAAAGACAGCGAGCCGTGATGTTTTCTATGAATGAGCTCTGGCTTAAACCGTTTATCGTAAAGCCGTACTGGCTTGGCCATGGCATAAGCTTGTGCATAAGCAAACCATCACTTGTGTTTCTTGGCCCAAGGAAATCGGACAACTGCCGAGAGGGCTAAGCCGTGTATCTTTTAATGACTCGTTGGTGTTAATGGATCTTCCTATGCCTTATCATCTTTTCGGGTGTCGAGTGTTCTCTTGTCTTGCGTGACGCTTAGCGGAGTAGTTGGCGATCGGACCAAGAGAACGTGGACGACGACAAGGACTGCGGAATGGAGACGACGTAGGAGGAGGTGACCCCGCTAATGGAACACCAACGGATGGAGAATTGTACCACTACTACCTCTACATCGCAGGTGTCATGGCAGCACCCTCTTTTAGAGAATCCTATTAGACATTGCATAATAACTAGAACTGCTAGCGCTTTATAAATTATTCCTTTACTAGTACTTTGATGCATGCTACTACCTGAGCCATTATTACCCTGATGCAACCCACTCTACCACGTCACCCTACCTTGCACATTCGCTCGCTTATATATATGCTTACTTGCCTGCTTGCTTGCATATTACACCACTATACTTATTATTAACTCCACTTCGCATTATATCGGGGATGTGATGCTGGTGGTGAACCCCCTGGGAATGGTTTGGCTATGGGTGCCGGACTTGGTGGTGTGTGAGCGTGCTACGTGTGTCTTGGGTGCGTGCAGAGTGAGGGTTGTGTCGACCGAGCTAGAATAACGACGAGCCTGGGGCGAGTCTTGCCATGTGGTGCTACCTAGGCACTTGGATATGGAATACCTATGGCGGGTAAATGGTAATTGGAGGTGTCCTTGGGTGTGAACCTCGGAGAGGTGGAGCCCGGGGTAGAGGTGCTGTGGTGGCACGTAAAATGGAAACCCTGATGAAGACATTCTGGGTTGGTCAATCCCTAAGGACTTACTAGTACTCAGACTCACCGGGAATCCTTTACATCCCACTCGCCCTATATGGTGCGGGACGGTCGGACTACTTGGTAGAACAATGCCACTACTGCTAGGCGAATGTGTGCAAGGAGGTACGCGGTGCGCGGTTTTCCCCACACCCTTCCGAGACTTCAGGAGGCCTTGTGGACCCGGCTCTTGACATCCGGTGGGCCCCGGCTCTATCTGCGACTCACAGTATCAGCCATCCTAGACTAGACTTGGGATGTTCCAGGGCTGAGAGGTAGGGTGGCATCGTTGTAGGCTAGCAAGCGACCGGAATTCTGCCTAGGAGATACATGGCTCCGAGGATGGCTAATCTTGTGGGTATGTAAAACCTCTGCAGAGTGTATGGTTGATCGATCGATACATATGCCGACTTGTCGGCTATGGACCTTTCCTGGGTTTTGCTTAAACAAGATAGGAGATGAGTCCTTCTTTCCTCCCTCTAGGGTTGGGGTATTTTCCGGCCGTGAGCCAGGGGCTGCGGGCCGTTGAGACAAGTGCCGAGAGGGAGTCGGCCTGTCGACCTGAGTGTGTGAGATGAGATGTGGTGATGGTGGTGTGGTTATGGTTGGGTTGGGTTGGTGGATGGATATGGATGGATGTGGATGTGTGTGGCTGGGAATGTGTTAAAAACTGGATATTACCATTACATTACTACTGTTACTTGCTTCTCATGCGCTAAGGATGCAAACCACAGCCACATGTTAGGATCGCCAGATCCTCTTGTTTTATCTTTTCCACTAAAGCTCATCGGTGCTGACCATGGCCTGCACACATCTGGCGGTGTGCAGATTTTCCTGCTTCTCAGAGATGCTGACTTTAGAAGGATTATGAGGTCTCGTGCCTACGCTCAAGTTTGGTTCAGAGATGGAATCTACGCTGCACTATGCCAACTCTGATGATGCCCGTGAAGGAGAAGCCTTCACTCGATAGTCTTCCGCTAGATTAACTCTGTATTAGGTGTGCTCCCCAGTGATGTAATATCTTGTATTCTTGTAATCTTACGATGTATGACTGTGACATCGACTGAAATATGATAATATGATGGAATCAGTTCTTGGTTTATCATATTATAATTCATTCTGTGGATTTTCCGTTCGTGGAAAAATTGAGGATGTTTCACCCACCAAGTAAACCCGCCCTGAACCTGAACACCGCTTTAGGTGAAAATCTGCGCCCCCGCCCCCGAACCTGACGGGGACCCGAAACCCAATGGGGGATCCGAAACCCCAGTTTTCGCAGCACTGTAACATGACAGAATTAATATATTCACTGTATAAGTACATTCTATCATGGGAAATTGGGAATAGCATAGCAACCAGAATACAAGATCAGTAACCCATTAAAATGTTGAATACAAACAGCCTATTGTTTATTGAAGAAATGTTGGCAACATCAACAGAGCAACTCCATACTCAATACACATACACAGGGATAAAGTTTTTGAACCAGCGACCAGCAAGCTGCAAGCACTAGCAGCACGACACATGCAGTTTTTGAACTTTGAAGGTAGCCGAATCATATGGAGGTGCACCCGAATCAGATGGTCCTGTCAACGCAGCCGCACGTGCACGGGTAACAGGAGGACTAGTCCCAGCAGCTTGCACTTGAGATCCAACAGCCGAAGATGCACCAGGAGTAGACATTGTCCTCTTCCCGGAAGAAAATACACCATTAATCCATTATTTACGCACAGATTGAGGAGGACGGCATAGGGCAGGGGGCAGACGGCAGAGGAGGAGGACATACGGCAGAGGGCAGAGGGCAGTGGGCAGACGGCAGAGGAGGCCACGGCGTCCGGCGAGCCGCGTTCGCCGTCCGTCCGTCCTCGTCAGGGCGCCCGAACTGGCAGGGGCAGCGGCGAATCGGCGCCCGGAGGCCGGAGCCCCGGAGGAGAGAAGGGCCGCAGGGACGGCGGCGGTCCGGTGGAGGGCGGACAGCAGCGGGCCGGCGGACCGGCGGACAGCGGCGGACCAGGAGCAGGGCGCGGTTCGCCTGTGCGGGTGCGGCTGCGTGCTGCGTGCTGCCTGCTGCGGCAGTGGAGGGGTGGGAAGAGGGGAGCAAGGATTTCTGGTACATATACCTAGGGTAAGGTTACATGGGCCAGCACAGTAGTAAGCTTTTCTTACTGGATCCTTACCTTTCGGGCCCCCAACTGGCACCCGCGGGGTTGATCTAAAACCCGCCCCCGAGACGACCCGTTTCGGCTCCCCGAATCCGCAAACTCGCGGGGCGAAAACTGGACCCGCCCCCGCCCCCGTTGGGCAGTTCCATCAGGTCCAACCGCCACACCAGTCACACCACGACTCCTAATAATATCAAGTAAACAAAGCATCTACAGGACCACAATACACAAGCCGAGATCGATGGATTCTTTTTCCTTTTTTTACGGCAAGTTCTTGATCGATACGGGATGCAAATTAAATGCCATCTATCACGTGGATTTAGCTTGCAAGTCAAAAGCCGAGGATCAAAAAAAAAATTCTTCTTTTATTTGCCCTAGTCCATTAAAGATTCGTGCAATATAATCTAGTATTATAGCTTCAGATCTGCGTCTCAACGAGTGGCTTCGATGGATGCATGTATCTCAGCTAGCCCAATCCATCTCCTTAATTAGTTTTGTTTGGATCCATTATTGCTGTTAAAAGTTCATAGTCAATATTAACTGCTATTAGCTAATTTGCTTCAACTAGCTGTTAATAGTTTATAGTTAATATTAAATGCTATTAGCTAATTTGCTTCAACTAGTAAAATAGTTGTTAGTTGAGTATTCTGCTAATAATTAGCTAGATATGTTTGGATCGAAAAGATAATTACTAGTAGCTAATATAACTATTAGCTCTATGGATCTAATCTCTCCTTTTTTATTTAACTAAATAATGTCTTTTAGGTCGCATTTGGCTCCATTAGCAACTAATATTTAGCTAGCTAATAGCTCATATAGATAACATTAGCAGTTAACTATTAGCTGCTATTAACTACTTGGTTCTAACTAGTTAGATAATTGTTATTCAAGTATTCAGCTAACAATTAGCTAAATTACTAGCTGGACCTATTTGGATCCAAAGAATTAATTATTAGCCGCTAACCATTAGCTCTATGGATCTAAATAGGACCTTAATGAATAGCACTTCATTTGTTCCAAATTGTAGAAAACCCTTCAGTTTTGTCTTAGGTCCGGCTTTTGTAATTTTGACCATTTTTCTGAAAAAAATTATTAACGTATGCAATACCAAATAAGTGGACTATTACGAAATATTTCATGGTCAATTTAATATAGTTTGGTATTTTATACATTGACATTTTTTATGTAAACTTGGTTCAAATTAGAGAAACTTAGCTTAAAACAAGACTAAAGCTACCTATAGTTTAGAACTGCGTGAGTATATCTATGTCTATAAAAAAGAGGGATAGAGAAAATTTGAGTATGTTCAGCTTTGGTATGTAGTTGCATCGCATATCTGGTTGATGGGATGGGAGTTGCATGAGCGGATGCATAAAAAACTGAAATGTTGCTTGGTTGCCTGCATGAGTGGATCATGCAATCTATTTGATCTATGAGACCGAGGCGTGGACTCCAAATCTCATCACTACATCCACCAAGCCTAGCTCGGTAGTGAAGCCGAAATTGGGCATTGTTAACGCAGATATATTTGGATCATACATCAATACGAGCTAGATTGTTCAAGGCTACATTGGGCCCAGATACACAACGGACAGAGGTCTAATATATGACAAAACCAATCAGTAAGTTGACAAGACCGATTTGATGCTTGTTTTTTGCTCGGAAAAAAAAATCCACAAACACCTCCCGGGACTCGGGCTTACAAAGTTGGCTCAGGTAGGTTTCCAAAACCGGTCTGCCCTGGTTTTGAGTAGTGCACGTCTGCCCTTTCTGGAGAAACCGGCCTGGACCGGTTTTGCCTGATGCCTCGGCCAAAGCCCCTAACCAGCACTACTGGATTAAGGCGCTTTGCCGGGTGCCGAATGCACCCGGCAAAGGCTACTTTGCACTCGGCAAAGCCTTTGCCGGGTGCAGCACTCGGCAAAGAGCCTTCGGCAAAAAATTAGTCGGCAAAGATTTCTTTGCCGGGTGCTTTTTATCGGGCACTCGGCAAAGACTTTGCCGAGTGCAAACCTGGCACCCGGCAAAGAAAAGTGGTCGTTACGGTGCTGGCTCCGTCATCCCTTGCTTTGCCGGGTGCCATGTCAGAGGCACCCGGCAAAGATTTTTTTAATTTTTTTTTCAAATTTTCTTTGCCGGGTGCCGTGCCGGGAGGCACCCGGCAAAGAATTTTTTATTTTATTTTTATAATTTCTTTGCCGGGTGTCGCACCGCGGGGGCACCCGGCAAAGAGTTTTTTATTTTTTTCGTAATTTCTTTGCCGGGTGCCAGGTCATGGGGCACCCGGCAAAGAATTTTTTTTTTGAAAAAACTTTGCCGGGTGCCCTGGCCCTAGCACTCGGCAAAGCTGGGAATTCCTTTCAAAGAATTCCCAGCTTTGCCGAGTGCCAGGGCCAGGGCACCCGGCAAAGCCTCAAAAATTAATTTTTTTTATTTTGTTTTTTGATTCTATAATCACAAACACAGCATATAAAAGATATATATCGCATCTGAAGCATCACAAAGACAATATAGCATATATATATATCACATCCATCTCATCACAAACTCAATCCCACACATATATATCACATCGCGAATACAATACCTCACATACACGACATCACAAACATAATAGGTCCAATTACCATCGAAACAAGTCGATAGTGGATCACAGTGCATCACATGTCCATCAAGCGGTGAAAAAGAGATACAAACTAAAGGTGGGGAGGAAACTGAGTGCCTGGTGAAGGAAACTTGGCACCGCCTGCTTGCGCCTGAGATGGGTCATTCGAACCCGCCGACGGAGGCTGCATAAAGGACAAGATATTCAGGCGCTTAGAGTGGGTCATCTAATGAAAGCACTAGTCGAAGCAATATGGATTCATACTCACTAGACTAGCTACAACTGGCGGCGGCGCTGGAGCGAACATCGGCACAGGTACACCGTTCACTTGCCCAAAGTTCTGCAGGAACATCGTAATCTCCGCCAGCTGCTTGGCCTGTCTCTCCCGCTCGGCCCGCTCGGCTTGTCTTTCCCGCTCGGCCACCTCGGTCCTCGCCGCCAGGTCCCGCAGCTCCTGAGCCATCCTTTCGTTATCGGCCTACAACATTTCAATCGAATGTTTTAGTAATGTAAAGGTAACTAAGTTATGTAAAGATCAATGTACGAAGAGTTAAACTGGACTAACCTAGAGTGCGTCGACCCGCTGCTGTGAAGGGGACGGCCGTTGGCGTATGGCCGGGCCTCCGCTCGGGGTACTTGCTCGGATCAGGGAGAGGGAGGGAACAGAGCCGGACTCGAGGGTGCCATCGCCAAGCCAGTACCGCCCATGCTTCTTGACCTGTCCGATCCTCATGACAGTCGTGCCATCAATGTCGTCGGTGCTCGGATCCCAGTCTGGCCCCTGGACCGACCTTGCGTCCGACGCATAGGAGCTGATGCGGGTGTGGGCGCTCGGGTTGCTGTACGACTCGGGTGGGTCATCCGGGCTGAAGGTGACAGCGGAAGTCGCCTTTCCCTTGCGGGCCAGTCCATACGCCATGAACGTGGACAAAGGCTGGCCACCATGCGACGCCGACTGCGAGAAAGACAACAAGATGATTAGAAGTAACATGCAGAATGGAGCGTCAGAATACTAAAAATGAATTCACGTACCCAAGCTTGCTTGTACGCACCGAGGCTGCGGCTGCCTTGGTGGTGTGTGGGGCCTGTCGCCTGCAAAGCCCGCTCCCGGTGGGCTTCGTGTTCCTGGATATAACCCTCTGTGAACCACCTGTCCACGATCATCTCCCAGCAGTCGGCAAAGGACTCGCACCACCATGGAATCATCTACATGTCATAAAGAATTTGAGATGTAAGACGACCAAATGAAAGCTACTTAATCTCAAAACGAATTAGTATTATTCTTCTTCATTTACCTCAATGTACTGTTCCCGGGTCAGAGGCATCTGTCTTGCCTGTGTCTTGCTGACTTTCTGACCAAGTCGCGTGGCGTAGTACTTGATGATGCAAGTGAGGCGCTCCTCGTAGTGCATGTCGCTGATGCGTTTCCTGGCACTTTTCACCAAGTTCTTCTCCGCCCTCTCCTTCTGTCCCTCTTCAACGTGAAAAAAGTCTGCAGACAGACACAATGTATCAATTCATTATGTCAAAAAGTGTCAAATGAATGCGATGTATTGATCAAAGTTGTGCGAACGAGACTTACCCAGAACTCTCTCCTGACCCGCTCCTGCTTGTCTTCATAATCTACGTCGGGGGGCAGATTTGTAGTGGTCCCACGATTTGGCCGGCCCCACAGTCCCCTTGTGCGTGACAATGCCGGGGTAATAGTGCCTGCACAGAAGCCCCAAGATGTGGTTGGGGTTGCGTGAGTCACCAGGCGACACAACCTCCCAGTGCCTGCACAAGTCATTAACAAACATTATTAGTTTCTCTGACAATTTTCAACAGGTTATATGAAGTAGCTGTGATTAAATCTAAAGTTAGTTACCTGTCCCCCTGGGGGCGGATCACTGGGCGTAGGGGAGGAAGCGGAGGCCTAGGGAGTTTTGAGGGACCTCGCAAGTAGGGGCTAGCCGCAGCAGAGGCAGTGGAACTACTTCCGGCCTCGCCGCCCTCCTGTGCCTCTCCCTCGCTGTCCGTCGCCCGAACCTCGTCCGTCGCCAGAACCTGCTCGTCCTCCGAGGAGTCCGTGGTACGGTGCTCCTCCGGCACGTCACGCGGCCTGACTAGAGGAAGACGGCCCCTCCTGCTGCCACTGCTCCTGGCCCTCTGCCTCCTCCCGTCCGATGCGTTCTCTCTGGCATCTACGTCCTGACGTGCTCTCTGGTACCTCGAGTTCACGTTCCTTGGCCCACTGCCGCCCGCCATCTTTGTTCAATCACCTACAATTAAAAAGAAACAAACAAGACATCATTACATGTATTAGAAATAGATGCTAAGTAAATAAACAAAACACGATTACAAAATAACATAGTATTACATGTATTAGAAGTAATCATCATTATTGGGATTATCTGGATCATATGTCTCGTCATCACTATCAAAATTGTCCAAATAAACAAGACTGTCCGAAGGTTCAATGTTGCCTTCATCGTCATCATCTAAATGTAATCGCTCAAGCATTTCTATGTCCTTGGCATTTTGCACCTCATCTCCTTCTTCCTCGTCATCAACCCTTTCATTGTCTACTTCCATTCCAATCGCATCGGTTAAGTCTATCACCAACCTCCCTTGTAGCCCATCTTCTTGATAGAACTCTCCATCATATGTGTTTGGGTTGAAGTTGTAATCTTCATCGTTTGGGACAGCTAGTCTACCATGTGGCGATACCTGGTGCACAATAGACCAACCCTGAAGAGCCTTGTTGCCTTGGCATGCGTATGACAAATAATAAACCTGCACGGCCTGATCCGCCACAATAAAGACATCTTTTCCTTGATAGATGGAATCGTGTCGAATCTCGACTTGACCAATATTAGGGCTCCGTTTCGTTAGTTGAGGATTGAACCAGTGGCATTTGAACATGACGAGACGAAGAGGTTTCGAACCATAAAATTCAAGTTCATAGATATCTTCAATTATGCCATGATACTCGAGGCCATCAGTGCCGGGAGTACAAACTCCGTTGTTTGTGGTTTTTCGATGGGGCCGAGCTCGCTCATAGCTTCTTGTGTGAAAGCGATATCCATTCACATCATAACCTGAATAAGCTTTCACCTTACTGTCGAAGCCATTTGCAACCTGTCTCAACTCCTTACTCATAGTTGCATCGGTTTGGGCCTGCAAGCGCAAGAAGGAAAGATTGCCGGACTAAGTACGCGAAACTCGGAATCTCGAACTAGGTACGAGGTAAATTGGACAATACCTTTGTTTTGAACCAAGAAATGAAATCGGGCCTCCCTGCTCTCGGACCTCGTGAAAGAAGGGTGTCGGTTTGCCATGGGGTAGGATCCCTTGGTTGATGCCAGGATACACGAATAAATTCCCTGTGCAAACGAGAAAGAATCAGTTGGATGCAGAATAGTGACAGCGTATTTAAACAAGTTCTTTGAGAACTTACTCAATGAACGACTTCACCTCGGGTAGGTTGTGGAACACATATAGCATGATCATGCGCCACTCTTCATTTTCCAACCTCTTATTGGTCGATCCACTTGACCTGCCGAGTTGCCCTTGGAAAAGGCTAAGGTTGGATTCATTCTTGTCAACATTGTAGCGAGGGAGTGGATTATGCACGCTAGGAAGGTTCTCCGTGTAGTATAGCTGTGTGAAGTTTGTCACCTCCTCCAGAATGGAAGCCTATGCAATGGAAGCCTCAATTTTGGCTTTATTTCTACATTTTTTGCAAACGACCTTCAGACATCTCTCGATTGGGTAGCACCAACGGGCCTGCACGGGCCCCCCCATACGTGCCTCATACGGGAGGTGCACAATCAAATGCTGCATCGACAAGAAGAAGCCGGGTGGAAAGATCTTCTCCAACTTACAAAGCAACTCAGGTGCCACTTTCTCCAAGTTTGCAACCACGGTCCGAGATAGCTCCTTGGCACAAAGCTGGCGGAAGAAATAGCTCAACTCTGCCAACACTAGCTAGAGATGCTCAGGAACGTAGCCTCGTACCATCACCGGAAGAAGCCGCTCAATCCATACGTGGTAGTCATGACTCTTCATGCCGTTGACTCACATAGTGCCTAAGTTCACTCCCCTGCTCAGGTTCGCTGCATACCCATCAGGGAACATTAATGCCTTGATCCATCGTAGTTCTTCCCTCCTTTGTTCAGGTTTCAAGATGAAATCGGCCTTAGGCCTTTTCCAGTTCTTGCCGTTTGTAGGAGGCCGCATCACTTGCTGTGGTCTATCGCACAACGTCGCCAGGTCCACTCTAGCCTTAGGGTTGTCCTTAGACTTGTCAGTGTCCATGAGTGTTGCCCAAAGTGCCTCAGCGATATTCTTTTCAGTGTGCATTACATCAATGTTATGGGGCAGTAGAAGGTCATCGAAATAGGGGAGCCTCGTCAAGCCGGACTTATGAGTCCACATGTGTTGCTCACCATATCCCACAAAACCACCTTCTTCATTGGGCAAGAGAGCATCTATCTGAGCATGAACCTCGGCACCAGTCTTCAAGTGCGGTCTAGGGTCCGTGACTGCGACACCTTTCCTGAAGTTCTTGGTGTCCTGTCGGAATGGATGGTTGGAATCTAGGAATTGACGATGTTGATCGAACGACGAATACTTACCACCCTTCTTCAACCAAATGAACCTCACAGCTTCCTGGCATATTGGGCACGGGAACTTCCCGTGAACACACCAGGCGCTGAATAACCCATACACCAGGAAGTCATGCATGGAGTACTGGTACTAGACGTACATTTTGAAGCTTTCCTTTGTAGCTCGGTCGTATGTCCATACCCCTTCATTCCAAGCTTTGATCAACTCATCAATCACAGGCTCCATGAACACACCCATCTTACTCCCTGGGTGCCCGGGAATTATCAACGTCAAGATCACGTTATGTCATTGAAAGGCGACGCTAGGGGGGAGATTGAGGGGGATAACAAACACGGGCCAACATGTGTAAGGGGCAGACATCATGCCATAAGGATTGAACCCATCTGTTGCCAGCGCGACACGTACATTACGAGCCTCATTGGATTTCAAACGATGCTTGTCATTAAAGCTGGTCCATGCTTCACCATCAGATGGATGCACCATCTTGTCAGGATGGTAGCGTTTGCCATTCTTGTGCCACGTCATCTGTTTCGCGGTTTCCTCGATCATGAATAGCCTTTGAATCCTCGGCACGAAGGGAAGGTGCCGTAGGACTCAGGCGGGTATCTTAAGCTGGGTCTTCTGGCCACCACCGTCACCAGACTCTACCTCTAGGAACCTGGAGGCTTTACACTTCGGACAGTACTTTGCCTCCTTGAGTTCTTCCCGAAATAGGACACACCCGTTCGGACAAGCATGTATCTGCTCATATGGCATCTTTAGTGCTTTAAGGAGCTTGTGTGCCTCGTACATGGTCTTCGGCAACACGTGGTTTTTTGGAAGCAGGGTGCCAACCACGGCCAACACCTTATCGAAGCCTTCTCGACTCCAGTTTAAATCGGACTTCAACCCCATCAAGCGACTTATGGCATCCAGCTGGGAGACCTCAGAATGAGCGTGAAGGGGTTTCTGTGCTGAGTCCATCATGTACTTGAACGCATCTACGGCTGCCTGCATCTCCGCCTCCTCATGTCCTTCAGCAAACTGTGCTTGGTGAACGTCATCTACCATGTCTGCTACCCCAGCATTAGCATCGAAAGCCTCGACGTGTTGTCTCACCACCTCCTCTCTCATACGATCGGCTTCACCATGGTGGACCCACCGGGTGTAGTTCGGCGTAAACCCATTCTTGTGCAGATGTGTACCCATGAGTTCCTTGTCTAGCATTCTCCTGTTACCACACTTGTTGCAGGGACATAAAGCCATTTTTGGGAATTTTGTGGCCTTGCCAAATGCACGATTCAAGAAACGATCGGTCTTCTGCATCCATTCATAGCTGGCATCACCCTGACTTGTCTGGCCCGTGTACATCCACTGACGGTCCTCCATCCTCTAGCATATATAACATCACCACAGGTGACCATCAATTGCATCTACGCGGTGTCCCTACTCTCTAATAGGTGAGGATAGGTCCTAATCCCACCCACGGATGCGTAGATGAGGTTAGTTTCCATGCTCCGCTCCTTTCCGAGACGGAATTTCGGCAGCACCTCCCCGCCGTTCTCCTGATACAAGTCCTGCAAGGGAGAGTGTGTATCCGGAGAACAACGGAGAGGTGATGCCGAAACACCGTCTCGAACCGGAGCGGAGCATGAAAACTAACCTCAACTACGCATTCGCGGGCTGTCCAAAAAGTGTGGACAATCCGAAATAGATACGGTCGCAGATATGCAATGGTCCGCATATCTCCGACCGTATCTCTTTCGAACGGGAGACACCTAACTAGGTTACGCGACCAAAAACCACATACGGATAGAGGGGTTATACCTAGGGTGGCGGTGAGGTCCGGGTAGCGGGGCGGTGGAGAGTCGGTGCAGTGGCGAGTCGACGCGGTGCAGGAAGACCCGCAGCGCCGACGAAGACGATCGGGGTCGCCGAGTCCCTCCCACAGGTCCTCCTACAAAAAAGGGCAAAAATGGTTAGTGTCGACTCAAAATTTCGGCAGCACCTCCCCTGCACGGGGAGGTTCCCAAAACCTGCAAAAAACATGACACGAAGGCCAACAACCACATATATACCAAACATGGCACGAAGGCCAACAACCACATATATACCAAACATGGACACGAAGGCCAACAACCACCAATATATCAAGAGGAGCCATGTACTTTAGTTCTCTTTCCATGCACATGAAAGTATTGAAGTAGTACAACAACAATTACTACTAACCCTACAACTACTACTAACAACTACTTAACTACTAACAATGCTAATAGTAAGAACTACTTAACTATTAACAACTACTACTACTAACCACTACTACTTACTAACTACTACTATTTACTAACCCTACAACTAACACTACTAACTACTACAACTAACACTACAACTAAAACTACTAACTACTACTAACTAACACTACAACTAACTACTACTAACACTACTAACTACTACTACTACTAACACTATAAGGGTAGGGCTTACCTTGGCGGGAAGAACGGCAAGAGCGAGGGCCGGCGACGACGGCGGGATGACCGCAGCAGCGCGAGGATCAACGGCCGGTCCGAACGGCGCGGGGATCAACGGGCGGTCGGGTCGGCACCTTCCCCTTCTTCTCCTCCCCCTTCTCTTTCTTCCTCTTCTTCCTCCTCCCCTTCTCTTTTTTCCTCTTCCTCCTCCCCCTTTTTTTTCTTCTTCTTCCTTCCTCCTCCCTTCTTCCACCTACCCTCCTCTACTGCTGGCCGACGGCGGGAGGAGCCCGGCGGCCAGACCACGGGCAGCCGGCCTCGTCGGGGACGACCGGCGAGGTGGGGCCGCGTGGGCCGCCGCGGCCGGCGAGGCTGGGGCGCCGGTGCCAGGCAGGAGCACCGGCCGAGCCGCCGGACGGGCCGAGCGCCGCCGGGGTCGTCGGGGCAGGGCCACGGCCGCGGGGCCGCTGGATCCGGGCTGGAGCGCCGGCCGGCCGCCGGGGCGTGGGCGCGGCTCGCGCGGGCACTGGGCCGCCGGTGCCCGGCGCTGCGTGGGTCGCCGGGACTGGGGCGGCAGAGCAGCGAGGCGCGGGCGCGGCGGAGCGCGAGGGCGCGGCGGCGGCGGCTGCGGACCGCAGGCGCGGGGTCGGTCTGCTGGAATAGAATAGGGTTGGGACGGGCCGGCCTTTTAGTCATGCGCCTTTGCCGGGTGCCAGGTGACGACGGCACCCGGCAAAGAATTTTTTTAATTTTTTTTTTAAATTTCTTTGCCGTGTGGCCCATGACCTGGCACCCGGCAAAGGCTTCTTTGCCGGGTGCCCTGGGTGGCACCCGGCAAATTTTTTTTGTTTTTTGTTTTTTTGACCCCATTTTTTTTGAAGCCTTTGCCGGGTGCCAGGTCATGGGGCACCCGACAAAGAAATTTAAAAAGAAATTTAAAAAAAAATTTAAAAAATTCTTTGTCGGGTGCCTAACGGCGTGGCACCCGGCAAAGGCTGACGGCCGCTGGCCGCCGTCAAGCCGGCCACCTTTGCCGGCGGCCATATTTTGCCGAGTGGCCGGCACCCGGCAAAGACCAATTTTTGCAGACGGCTGGAATTTGCCGAGTGCCCGGCACCCGGCAAAGGCTGCTTTGCCGGAGGCCTTTATTTGCCGGGTGTCGTCAGGCCTGGCACCCGGCAAAGAATTCCTTTGCCGGGTGCCCGATAAAAAGCACCCGGCAAATTTTTTTGCTCCCAGCAAATCAGCCGTTTCCTGTTGTGCAGCCTAGGCTGGTTTTTTGTGAAACTTGTGTATTTGGTTCAAATTTAATCCTTTCGATTGTATTTGATTTTTTTCCAGTCTTTGACTCTCCCGACATATTTTGGTTGTCAACAGGCGTGCACCGATGGATGCAGTGACACCATCCATGCAAACACACGCTTCTTCAGAAATTTATACGCATCATACAGGCCAGCTGGGTGCAACCGTCCCCGAGTACTTCCGCGACCAACGACGAGGAAGGCGAACCTGTCCTGGGTCCGATCCAATAGAGAAACCCAGCTGCCAAAGATCTTATTAATTCGAGCTAGCTCGTCCGATCCTTCCACTGCTTCAAGCCTTCTTCAACGACATTGGCGAGCCGATCGAGCCGCGCGCGTCCTTTCTCCAGAAGGCAGAAGCTAAGCCTCCTGCGTCCTTCGCGGAGGAGGTTCCCATCGATTCCTCCCAGGTTAGTCATCGGTCAGTTTTGGCAAAGCTAAAACCTACTGTGATGGTCGACGTATCTGATGGATCACTGTTTAATTTCCTTATAACAACTCCGCCAAGCATGAAACATGCATCCGTGGCGGTAGTATAATTTCCTAACAAACCTTACTAGTTGCCGACCTTGTTCTATGTGCATCCAAATAAACCGGATCAATCTCCGGACTACTCTAGCTAGTTGTATTTGGAAGAAATAAAGCTATAGGCTATTTTGTCTCTTTATTTACATTTGGTGTATGTAATAACAGTTGTTATTCGCTCATGCTTAGTCGTCACGAGCATACACAGACCCAAACTTAAGGAATGCCTTCAACTTTTTAACCTTTGCTTTCAGCCTCTCCCTCTCTCTTCTTAATTCTATACGTCCAAAAAATGGAGCAGGCGCTCAAGGAGAGGCTCCACCAGGGGCTTGCACTGTGGGTATACGGGCCTTCAGGGGGCCCATGCCAACCGTTGGATCCGGCCCTGTGTTTGGTTGCTTGTGACATTATTAGGCCGCCTGTGGTGCGGTTTTTGTTTCTGAATTTCCTTATCATTATCTCCATCCACGCGTAAGGAAGCCCGTAGTGCCTCTTTCTAATAACCTGCTTTACTGGACCAGGGATTGTTCTATGTGTAATTACCTGACAGTAAGCTCGACCGCAAGTTTTAAGAGGCAAAAGACAAACTAAGGGACAAAATTGATCCTTTTCTCGCCAGCAATAATTGTGTTGACACTAAACCGCACCAAATGCTTGAGTACCGAACCTGCACCCAACTACCCAAGTAACACAGCTTGCCGTGCCTTCTGCGGAAACCAGATAGGCGATATTCTCAGTGGAATATCCCAGTAGCCTGTGCTAGTTGGTTCATGTCATCCATATATATGGTTGTATTACGATGATTAGTATACCATTTTAGAAATTTAGGTGGATGAATCCTAATAACTTATAGTTCCTGTTGCTTGCTGAGTTTTGCTCCCGTAGTCCTCTTGAAAAACGTTTGCACGAGTCTTAAAGCAGCTAGTAATTAATTTTGAAACGGGTCTAATCTGGGTCCAGTAGTCCTCTTGGAAAGTTTGCACGACTCTAAAGCAGTTAGTAATTAATTTTAATTGATGTTACCACGGGTCTAATCTTGGTCCGGTCCTATGCCCTGTCCAAGCCCAGCCCTAGTCCAGGTAGATGTTTGTGGATCTTCACCGTTCAATTTCCACGTGCTACTCGCGCTTGTTTGTTTCAGTCGCTCACCGTGCGGATCGAGGCGATAGTGGATCCGCCGGTGAGGGGCGACACCAGGCGCATGCGGCGAGCAGCTCCCGGCTAGCTGCTGTGAGGCGCAGGCACAACTGGGACAAGTGTTTTCCAGAAATGCAGATGCATTTTTTTTCTGAGACATAGATGCATCCGATCCATATTGAACAAACAAATAAGCTATCTATCATTAGCGGCGAGCAACGCGTGGTAGGATGACCAGCCTGGTTTTTCTCGGTGCCGCCGGCCGCACAGCACGCGTGATTTCAACAAACAAAAGCGAGCAGCACGCGCGGCAACTTGATGTGATGCATCAGATCCATAAACATCGGCCTGGGTTGGACTGGGTCGGGCATAGATAGGTTGAGGCCTAGATAATACCAATAACGAAATTAAATAAAAATAATTATCTGACTGCTTTAAGATTCGAGCACACTTTTTTGGGAGGACCATGGGAGCAGAACTCTTGCTGAGTTTTGCATAAAACCTCCAAATTAACTCTTTTACATGATGTGATGACAAATGTGTAAAATAAGTGCTATGCGTATGTGGACTTTGCATGAGGAGCTCCATAAGTAGGTTTTTGATGTGAGGTGTTGAACTTGGATTTAGTTTGAGATCAAAGAGGTAACTATCACATATAATGAAGTCATCTTTTTGAACTGAAGGGCACATTCATATATATGTGACGGTGAGACCGCTTTATGCTAGGCCATCATGCCTAGTGGCAGTAGCTATAGCTTTGTAGTATTATCTTCGTACACAGCCAAGAAGCTAAATTATTAGTTAAATGCATGAGCAACCCTTGAACTTGTCAAGGGGTACTACTTAGGTCCACGAACTTTAAAATTATATTTCTAGGTCCTTAAATTTGTTAAACAGTACATCGTAGGTCCACAGTAGCCATGCGAGCATTTTATCTGACGTGGCATTGCCACTGTGGCGGTGAAATATGCATAGAGCCCCTTGAAACCCTGATCCCTTGAACCGACACCCCTACTCTGGCCCATCCCTCATAGGCGTCTGCAGTGGCCGCGATTGCGGCTGCGCGCACCATCCATTGGCACGCCGCTCTAGCCCCGCATGAGCCCACTCCGGTGCCGGCTCTGTTGCGCACCACCACGGCCCAGCACCAACCGAATTCGTTGCCCCACGGACCAGTGCCACCGCACGCCCCGGACAATGTTTTAGTTGAAATGTTTTTTATTTGAAGTTGTTTAGAGTCCTAATATGTGTTTTATGTTTCTAGATTTTGAAATTCAAAATTTAGAATATCCAACCCACCTTGAATTTTTACATGGTTAATACCAAAGTTGTAGTTCCCAATCTACAAGTTTATTGTTGATAATTTTTTTATTTAAAGTTGTTTAAAGTCTCAAATATTTTTTAAATTCAAATATTTTGAGATTCAAAATTTTCAAATTTTTGAACAATCTCGGATGGAGACACACCCTTTATCAAAATTTTAGAGCTCGATGGTTTTAGTTGAAACTTTTTCCATTTGATACCATATAAGGGCTGAAATATTTAATATAAGATTATGAAATGTTAATAAAAAAGATAGCGGTCTATATATACTAACAAATGAGTGTGTAGCCTAGTGGTAGAAAATCGTTATATGTGTTGAAGGTCCTAGGTTTGAACCCTTAGAGACCAATTTTGCATTATCTCTGTAAATGATAGAATACCAAAAGGAGCAGATTGTTAAGTTTAGAGTGTTCAACTGTTAGGTTCCACTGTCTTTCAAGATGTTATGGTTGTCTTTTTGTCCGTTCTCTTTATTAGTACGTGTTCAAATGTTATGTTGCAAATTGTCTATATGCTTTTGCACTTGACTAGGTAGGGTTTGTCGCTTGATTTGATCGGGACAACGAACAAGGTGAAGAGGCAGCGACAAAGGATGGTCCTGCCACAATGCATGTTTAGTTGGGACTTGGAACTTGCCACTTGGGAGCGACATTTCAGCAGCCTCTGGTGCCACTGCGGTCGCCGTCGCCTCCTGCTCCGGCCGGTCGAGAATGGACCGCGCACGACGTGACGAATTAATTAATCACATACAATTCACGTGGACTCAACAACAAAGGACGGATTAACTACTACTCCCTCCATTATATATAATAACGATAACGAGAAAGTTGTGTTTTAAAAAATAGAATGGAGAGGGGGTGTAGTATCGTATCCTTGTTGGCTAGCTTCTTGGTGTCCAAGTGGATATAAGGATATTTCTTTAACTATTATCCCTACTACCACGTAAAATGATTGTTACAAACATCTTGCTCTCCTTCTAAAATATAAGTCGTTTTTAGCTTTTTAAGATACACATAGCAAGAAATACCAAAAGACTTATAATTTAAAAACTCAAGCTGGGGGGGAAAGCATGCGCCTTCCGAGCATTCGCATTAAGGTAGAAGACTCCTCACCTAGTCCGAGAAAACCCCCAAACCTCGTACCCCGCCGCACACAGGGGCCCATTAGCCTGTGAGTGGGCCGGTGCCACAAACATGTGCTTTAGGTAATGCGGGGTAAATGAGGGGTTTTTTTTTTACCTCCGGCACTGCAATCACCCCCGTGGGGG
This sequence comes from Miscanthus floridulus, assembly GCF_019320115.1. NCBI lineage: Eukaryota > Viridiplantae > Streptophyta > Magnoliopsida > Poales > Poaceae > Miscanthus > Miscanthus floridulus. The sequence goes on along the minus strand of NC_089589.1, from coordinate 18,484,203 downwards.
ATCAAACCCACCAGGCCGCGAGGGTGCCACCCGGAGTGCTTGACCAGCCGGTCTAGCATCCGTTGGCGTAAGACTTATATAATTTAGAGTTGAGTGAGTATATTTTTCTGGGTTTTTTGAAATTGGGAATCGTCTCTAGAAATTTTAAGCTTGGTCCAAAGCTAGCTATGGATCTTCCTATTTCCTAGAAGCTAACCAACCGATTGTAGAAATGAGGCGATTGACAGGGACAGCTGCCATAAAAAACTGCCCATATACAAAATATAATTTTCAGATATGTGGTTCCCTTAACAACACTGTCCCTTGAATGTGATAAGCGAATAAAAAAATAAAAATATTTTCAGTCGGCTATTTTAAATAAGGCACCCACTAAAATTTATTTGCAGGAGCAGTTTCCTATTTCAACCGTCCTGACAATTTCTGTAAATGCTAGTATTTTTTTCTATAATCAATGGCGCACTGGTTGTTTAAAAAATGTCCGTACAAATAGATTTTTGATCGCTGTCCCTGAAAATCATATGTATAGTAGTGTATATTTTGTACTAGCAATAACTTAATGCATGAAAGGCCCTCCTGCATCCACCGATTCTCCCCAGCACAAATCATCTTCCATATTTCTGTTTTACAATCTCCTCGCTGCCTGGCTATATATAGATGCTTTTGCTTTACAAATAAATGCCGGCGAGTGGCGAGCGGCCGGCTTTGCTCCTCGCGAAAGTCCGCGCAGCAACAGTGTGCATGATGACAAGTTCACAAATCGACCGTCCCATGCATCGGGATTAGCCTCACTTCCAGGTTAGTGATGATCGATTTTGCCATGCCTACAGCTTTCAGGAACCATCCAGCTGATATATGATCTATGCATGTGACTCATCTCAGGCCGACCACTGTCACATGTATACTCGCATTCGTACATATAAGCTGTTCTGTCGTGCATAGCACCAAAGTTCAAAAGATCTTGTTCCTATCAAAACCTGATGCTTTTGAGACTGATCTGAAATCTCTTTGTGTCTGAAAATCGGTTGTCATATCACTAAATCCTTTTTTTCCCTGTGCACACCGCGTATATGCTAAAGGATACACATCACGGCATACAGCATGGAGAACTGGAGATGTTTCATCATATTCTCAAGGTGTGCTACAAATCATGTCCATGCAATTACAAATGATTTCTCCAAGGATTGAAAACTCAGCAGTGGGATGTATCGGAAAGTTTACAAGGTAGGCATTTCTCTTAGTTTGTTCACAGCTACTCTCCCCTATTTATATATACACTACTTGTCACTATAGCGGCGTTCTTCTCTCAAAATACATGCATGCCATCTTAGATTCTTTATGCAATTTTCCTCTTTTCTTCCTGTTTTGCTCTTATATTAAATAAATGCTACTTTTCTCACAAATAATACCCGTTTCTCCATGTTTAATATAATTGAAAAGTGACAAGGTTGATTAACGTGAATCCCTTTTTTAATCCTTGTGTATAACTCTGAAACATCATGCAGTTTGAAAAAGAGGGAGTAAATTTAATATATGACAATGCTGTGTCAACAAAATGTTCACCACGTACACACAGCCGTTTAACTTGTGGCTAGTGGATCAACTTGCAAAGCTGCGGAGACAGACTTTAAAATTTCAATGTTGTGTTTTAAATAAGGCGCATCAAGATATACTTACTCCGTCCTGAATAAATCAATTCCTAGAGTTTGTCTTGAATCAAACTTTCTTTAAGTTGGCTGAATTTATAGAAAAAAGCACCAAGATTTATGACACCAAATTAGTATCACTATTTTGCTCATTTAGTGTCACAAATAATATTCGTACTTTTTTCTATAAATTCAGCAAACATAAAAAAGTTTGACCTAGATAACTCTAGAAATTGATTTACCTCAGCCATCTTTGGCTTTGTATAGTTTTATGTTGTTTCGTTTCTTTCGTTACTATTTCTCCTTTTGAGCTTAGGCCAAACTCTTCACCTCTTTTATTGATATGATATAATCCTGGCAAAACCCGTACCAGCTTTACGTTCAAAAAATCCACAGGAATAGAGCTATCGGCCCATATGGTGCAGTATACTACTAGAGAAACGGGTTTTAGTCCCGGCTGGGAAGGCCCTTTAGTCCCGGTTTTCCAACCGGGACTAAATTCCCGGGACTAAAGGTTTAGTCCCGGGTCTGGGAACCGGGACTAAAGGTCACCCACGGAAGAAAAAAATAAAGGAAATCCCCGAGGCCTCGCTTGCTCTACGTGAGATTCGAACCCAACACCTCTCTCCTCGCGCGTAGGTACATTACCAACTCAACTGCACACCACTTGTGACAGAGTCATGTGCGCTCTCCTTTTGAATAGACTCGTGGGAGACCTTTAGTCCCGGGTAAAAGACCTTTAGTCCCGGTTGAAGACACCAACCGGGACTAAAAGGTCACCCTTTAGTCCCGGTTGGTGTTACCAACCAGGACTAAAAGTTGGTGAACTTTTACTCCGGGTTGGTGACACCAACCGGGACTAAAGATGACTTTTAGTCCCAGTTGGTATTACGAACCGGGACTAAAAGTCCTTTAGTCCCGAACGCAAAAAATATCGAGACTAAAGGCTAAAATCGAAGTGGGTGAAAGGTCTGTTTTCTAGTATGAATCTTTTTTGCAGTCTAGCACTGTAGCAATCGTACAAAGAATGTGTTTACACTCTCGCAAGCCAACTGGCCACTTGTTTCGGTCGAAAAGCACAGTACCTCTAATTTAGTTTTTTTGGTCCCACCATTATCAACGACGGGCTAACTGTGTACATCGATGTTATGAAGACCAAGCATCTACAGACTCACCACGTCAACGCACGAGAGGATGGCGAGCCCTGTTCTTCTCCGGATCTGAAGGCTGCAACTTTTGCGACCAGCGTACAAGCATACATCTTATTTGAGGTCACAGGTCAGTGCCCGATTCTGCCAGTGATTTCTCTCGATCGATGCCTAAGTACATCCGTATAGTGCCTTTTCCTAGTAAACCGGCCGAATAGTACTGATCCCTGTGTTTAAGCACGGGATAGGTCTATGTGTTGATTTCCAGGCAAATCTTAACCTGGCCTTGTTCTGATGCCTGTAAATCACCTTATCACTCGCGACCACGCGTATCACTCACGACAGTGTGGTCGATCGGAAAGTCGAACTTCTTTCTCCGTAATGCATTGACCGACCTTTTTCTTTGCGTTTTGGCTCAAGAGTTCAAATATAATAATACCGTATTAGCAAAAGGAATGAGAATATGACCCTAGCGTAGCTTCGCAGCTAACTTATCCTATCCTAGGCGAGGCTACAAAGCAGATTTGTCGCAAGCACCACTTTTTAGATGATGAAGATAATTAGGCCAGGCTTGGATCTCTACTCAGCTAACAATTAGTTGTGTTAGTCAAAAGAATCAGCTAACCGCTAATTTTAGTTGGGTGACCTATTAGCTAATAATGATCCAAACAAAACATTAATTAAGTACCTAAGTAGCTAACCACACACAGAGGATAACTACCCATCACATGTGCGCGACCACAGGTTTGAGCCACCGAAAGCATGGGGGCCGGCGCGTTGCATGTTACACAGAAGCCCACCAGCAAGGCCAGATGGACCGGCCGTAGCTGTGTCACAACGACCATACGACATACATGGTGTGTTCGGATCCGCTCCTCTAAACATTAGAGCTTTTGATCTCAAAACCGAGCTAAGTGCTCCAAAGGCTTTTAGTGCTCTAAAGTTTAGTGAAAGGATCGAAACATGCCATAGCAGAACTTCGTAGCGGATATTCCCGATCGCACAGAATACAGTGGCCTGCATTGACGTAGGCTTCGGTAGTTGAAACCAACTGGTTTGTATCGTCGGTTGTTACGTTGGTAGAGGTGGTAATGGTCACTGCAACATAACCGCTTTTCAGTGATGATAAAGGGCTTTTAGAGACAGTCAAAACTCGTTTGTACTTTGTAGAGGTGGGAGGCACATCCATCTCTGAATCGTTGGACTTTGTTAGGCCCTGTTTGTTTCTGCGGCTGTGGTACGTTTCAGCCAAATAAGCCACAAAAGTCCGCCAAACGCCCTGAGACCGCCCGCTCATTGTGACCACGTGTCTGCGTTAGACCATCGCCCGAAATGTTGTTGGAAACGTGACCTTAGGCCTGTGATTTGGAAAACGTGACTCGCGTTCCCACCGGCCCGTGCGCTCGTGCCCTCCTCCCGTGCGGGCGCTCCTTCCCTGCCGCCACAGCCCTCCACCCTCACTGCTTCCCTCAGTCCTGTCAACCGCCTCCCCTGGCATAGATTCACCGGCGGAGAATAGTTCTCGCCAGATCTTGCCACCCGAAGGATGCCTCCACGATGTCACCTCCCTCCCAACAGCCGGCGGCCTCCTCTAGGGCGCTAGCCTCCACCAGATCTGGCCACCCAAAGGACGTCGCCTCCCTCTCTGCAGCCGGCGGCCTCCTCCCTCCTGGTAGCTGGCGGCCTCTACCGACCTCCAGGACGCCAGCACGCTCCATTGGCCTCCAGTCTCCTCTAAGGTCCCACCAAAGGCTGGATCTGGTGGAGGCTCCGGCTGTCCTACACCAAGCCACCTCCCTCGGGGTCCCGCCGGCCTCCACCAAGCTGCCGAAATAATCTCCATAGCCAAACGCCCAACTTATTCAAACATCAGATTCTCCAAATCGCTGCTCATCAGATAATCCTGCTCACCTTATAAGGGAGACTCAAAAAAGCTTGAAGAGGGATTTAATCAAACTTTATATAGGAGGCCGTAACGTCGTCCATCTCTATAAATAGGTTAAAAAATGAAGAAACCATATAAGCCCACTGTTGAGCATGTTCTCGAGCCCACCACCAAGATTTTCATGCTAGGTTGCTAGCGTCCGGGAGCCACAGCCGGATGCGGGTCCTGCTAGGTTGCTAGCGTCGGGGAGCCACAGCCAGCTGCGGATCTCACCACCCCATAGCTGACCTGCACATTGAGAGGAATAGGCAAGGACAACGAAGACAAAGCCGAAGACGACCTGGACACGTACCAACTTGGAATGATGCGGGCTCTAGCCGCCGCACACGACCAAGCCGTCCACCATGGTGATGCCTTTTTGGGCGTCATCCCTTCATATGGACCCATATAGTCCACCATGCCCAGACCCGCTGAGTAGAGAATGAAGGAGGCAGAGGGAGATGGACGGCTCATGTGAGAACCGCATCTGAGGAGGTATAGGGGCCGAGCTCTCTCTCTCTCTCTCTGTGTGTGTGTGTGTGTGACAGAGAGAGAGAGAGAGATGAAGAGGAATGAGATGAAGTGTTTGGCCGAGAGGTGAAACCCTAGGAGTTGGTTATATACATCAAAAGTTTGATGTGCCAAGGGTAGGCGTTGGGCATATTTTCACCGGAGCAGATGACTTAAGAGCTTAAAAGGTTTGCCTCTAAAAGTTGCTCGACTATTAGAGGCGAGCACATGCCCGCCTCTGAAAATTGATTTACAGAGGTGAGGTTTTGTCTTTGGGTCTTTAATTAGGTACTAATAAGGCCTGTGCCAAACACAGAAACTATCAGATGCTTTCTATACATATTAAGTCATATAGACACTATTTTTATGATAGATTTTTGTCTAGACACATGTCTTTCCTCTTCTATCATCCACCTATCACATCCCTTCCTATCTTGGTTCTCGCGTAGATATAGTTTCCTCTTTACAAAACCATTTTCTTCTCTCTCTTCCTTAATTTCAATGTCACATCACCATTTGATTAGTTGACACCCTAATTAATGATCATAGAAACCATCCTAGTCTCTAGGTTGGGGCTGTCCTAATAGAGATCGACAACACTTTTTATGTTGACTCTAAAAATGGATGGGGGTGTCTCCAAAATAGAGATAAGTCTAATTGGAATTTAAAGATAAAAATCCAACATCTAATTCAATCCAAACCAAATGAATGTCCAACATGAGATAAGTCTAATTGCTTTTAAGTTCTCCCAACTACATGTTACCCCAAACACATGTAGTTTAACAAAATTTGAACTATATATTAGTGAACCTAAAAGCATAAATCTTATATATTGTTAGCCTATTAAAGTTTTTTTTAAATGGATGGTCAATGATAGAAATGTTTGAGTTAGGACAAAACTAATATGACATGTAAAAAATAGAGAGAGTACACAACTTGAACTCAACTTAATGCACTAAACATACATCTTGCTCGCAAATTTCTTGTAAAGCAGGCAAGATAGATCCTGATAACATGTTTCACCAAAAGTTCATAGTAGCTCACATCTATGTCTAGTGACAAAGTATTGACCAGGAATCCAATGGTCACCTTCACTGTCCCCATGTAATTCACTACAATGTGTACTTGCCATTTTCATCTCATTGCATTGAGCCACGCCATGCTCCTTATACGAAAGATTGACAACACTGTGCAAAAACATTGTACTGTCATCTCATTCATGATAATTGTCTACTCTTATGTTAGCAACTTATGTTTTGGTGTTGTGGTATAGTGACCGTTTTTTCCCAAAAAGAAAAAACAGGCTACGGTTGTCTGTTACAGTTTTTAAATCAAAACGATATTGCACTTGATATGTTGCTTACTGCTAGTACTACTTTGCATCTATTAAGTGGGTTTTCCATATTATGTTACTGTTATTTTCTGTGCAGACTGTTGTGCTAAGGGTTCAATCGCGTCCGGCTGACATATAAATAGCATGGAAAACTTCAACCATTCTGGGGTGGCACCAAGAGCCATCTCATTGGATTCATTAGAAGAAATTACAAAGGATTTCTCAATTGAACTTGGTAGGGGGACGTTTGGAAAAGTTTATAAGGTATGTTTTTTTTCTCTTTTATATATCATCAATCATAGCAGTGTCTTACTACAACATATTGATTGGTCAGGAAAATATATATGAACTCTACTTACTACTAGAAGAACTGCTTGCACACACACGTAGTGCAATTTAAATCTGGTCACAAACAAAAAGTTTGCTGATTACTGACATGCACTTTTCTGTTTACGAGCCCTGCATTTCTCTTTCATTAATAATGTTATATATACAAGCACCAGTTGGCACAATAGGTCAATAGCCAGTTAAAAAAATTCAGTATGACCAAAAATATGGGGATGAACCAGGCTGACCCTATTGCAGTTTGTACTTTTTAATGTATATATAAGAAAGCCTTCACCATCAAGGCACGTGTTTAATTATAGGAGTTGTTGATTAGGGTCTACTTCAAAATGGGGAAGAGATTGCTGTGAAAAAGCTTCATCTTATGCCTGGACAAGACGATGGCAAGCAGTTATTCATGAGGGAGCTGGGAAACCTTTGGAAACTCAGGCATCAAAATATTGTACAGCTACTTGGCTATTGCTACGAAATAAAGCATGAAGTTATGGACTTCTGTGGAAAATTGGTTCCTGCTGAAAACATCTATAGATGTCTCTGCTTTGAGTATATGAACAACAGAAGTCTAGATAAACATCTTTATGGTAAGATTGTCCTATTTATTCAGTAATGTTGTTTAGCATATAGACTGATTAAATTACATATCTCTCTCTCTCTCTCTCTCTCTCTCTCTCTCTCTCTCTCTCTCTCTCTCTCTCTCTCTCTCTCTCGATCTCGATCTCGATCACATAGATGAAGGCTGTGGCCATGACTGGCAGACGCGCTACAAAATTATCAAGGGTACTTGTGAGGGTTTGAAATACCTTCACGAGGGACTGGAAAGTCCAATGTACCATTTGGATTTAAAGCCTGAAAATATATTACTAGACAAGAATATGGTGCCAAAAATCGCTGATTTTGGCATATCAAAGCTCATCCACATTGACCAGACCCAAACTGCTACACAGACTTATCTAGGAACAAGGTAACTGAATTCATGTTTGTAGAGTCATCGTTTTCTAAATTAACTAAACTGTTGTTTCTTAACACATTTGTATCCATCGTTGATGATGTCATGCAGGGGATACCAGCCTCCAGAATACATTGAGAACAACTTAATCTCCAATAAGTATGATATTTTCAGCTTGGGGGTCGTAATGATAAGGATCATTACTGGATATGCAGGCTACTACAGAAAAGACAGTATGTCTTCCCAAGAGTTTATTGACCTGGTAAGGAATTTCTGATTCATAAGGGATCCCCAGATATACTATTCAAATTTGACAGCAGCACTTTTGTTGCGATTATTATGTTTACCAATCTTGCAGGTGCATGAAAATTGGAGAAAAAAGCTTCAGGCAACATCAGGTTGTGTGTCACTGGAAGCTGAATGTCATCAAGTGAGGAGATGCGTTGAAATAGCCTTAGATTGTGTCCAAGATAATAGAAAGGAAAGACCTACAATAGGGGTTGTCATACGTTGGCTTAACCAACTAGAGCATACAGTAGAGAAAATGGCAATGTGTTTACCTAACCAACTGAGAAATGACCCAGGCTCGAATTTAGAAGTGGTAAGGAAAGGTCTAGAAATCTCCTACTTTTTCTCTTGTAGTTGGAAAGTTAACATGATTGAGTGGAAGTATATATGCATGTGTTTATTTTTCCTTCATCACCTCTCTCCTGTCGTCATCTAAAAATACAAAAATCATTGTTTTGATCTCCGTCTATGGCATTTAGTGGATGGTATCTAAAATAGCTAATAGCAAAGCTAAATGAGCCTAAATTGTACATAAACCTAAATAGCTTGATCTTTCTCAAACCGCTATACGGCTATACAAGCAGGTAGGGCTAGAGATTTATACCTTGCAAAAAAATGCAATCTTTCTTATTAGTGGGCACTTTTTGGATCTGGATTGAAGCCTCCCAGAATTTGTTCTTTTAATACAAAAGGTTGTTTTCAGTTATGCAAGAGTTCCTGTTGTGCTTGTTGTGAAGCTCTTATATGGATTATACAGTGTTTCTGTTTTGCTTTCATGTACTGAAATGATATTGCGTTGCCATCCCATCCAACTTGTCTAGCAAAAAAAGCATTGTTTTGCCATTGCCCACCAGAACTACCTTCTGAAAAGTTTGATGTAAGGCATCAGTTGTCTCCAAGCCTGAGTGGTTTTACTGATATGTTCCCTAATCTTTTGCCATTAGTGTATTCTATTCTCCAGATCCAGTGTGCCAAGCAGAATCCTGTTATGTATGTAGTTGGTGTAAGAAATTTTAGGAGTAAACTTATGTTTTTATATTTCAAAATTTTAATCCCAATCCTCCATCAATATTTGGCCAGCGTGCCATTTACCAAGCCAACCATGCAGTTTGCACCAGTAGTGGTTTTCAGGCCCCTCAAAGAATGTTCTACCTCTTTTTATCTATCTCTTGTAACAACCAGTTTGGCAACTTGAAAAAAGTCATCAGGTCAACAGAGAGTGCAGTGAACACTGAGTTACTGTAGGTTAGTCTCCCTCCAGTAGTAGTCCTTTGCTTGGTTTTATTTCTACTAGTGTCAATTGTGTCCATGATCTTGGACTGGATGGGTCTTGATATGCTGACGTCTGACAGAGGTAATCCAAGGTAAATTTGAGGAGAAGAGGGTATTGGGCTGCTTAGGATGTTAGCCATCTGTTGACTGTCTTCTTGTTCCATAGCATTTGGGACGAGGGCGGATTTGAAAATTTTAATGTTCAGAAATTCTGCACTTACATTAACATCAAATGTCTATGCTGTAGCGTATCCTGTCTTTTAGTTTTTTTCTTCGACATTAAAATATTGTATTAACACTAAAAGGAGAACTGTTCCTGCATTTGTTTGCAGCTTCTCAAACATGAGTCAATAAATGAAGGCTCCAGTGGCAGTTCAACTGTCGGCGACCGTTCCATGGATAATACACAAAATGATCCTGCCACCCAACAGTCTCGAGGAACTGTGTACAATCTCAAATTGTACATGCACCAGATCATCAGTGGGTCAGACCATAACCAAGTAAATATAGCAAATCTAGAACATCCTCAGATGTTTGGTTGCACCAATGTTCATGACTATCCCATATACGATAGTCTTGGCCCCAGCGCAAAGGTGGTTGCACGCGCACAAGGTCTGCATACCGAAACTAGTCTAGACCATGATGATTGGTTCCACTGGAGCAATATAGTGTTCAGCGAAGAAAGGTTTGGAACTTTGTATATCTTATTTATTTGGGAATCTCCCTTCTATAACATTTAGGCTTTTTATGCAATGTTATCCCATATATATTTTCGTTGACTAAAATTTAGAAATACTTGTAGCCATATTATTATTTTGTGGACCTTGCATGCACACAACTTGTCATTGGATTTGTTTTCTTTTGCATATGTTGCAATCTTCTTGGATTGTTTCACTTTCCTGAATCAGGTTCCAGGGGTCTAGTTTTATGGCAATAGGAAATCAAAACGAGATTGCAGGGGAATGGGTTATCGTCGGTGGAACAGGAGTATTTACTTTTGCACAAGGTACAATCACAATCTGTACAACAGAAGATGGTGGGTCCTTGAACATAAAGGAAATATGTATCCGAGCATTTTGCTGCAGAGGGCGCACTAATACAATTGTGACTAAGGTAATGATAACATTTTTACAGCTTTACTTTCTATTTCCTTTTTTTACAGAATTCTGTACTTGCTGTAACGCATTGAAGCTGCTGGTAACCTCCCCCCCCCCCCCCCCCCCCTTAAGACTAGAGGCAAATATATGATATACTGATTTATGAAAACATACTGGAGGCAAATATATGATATACTGATTTATGAAAACATAGCTAGTCTACCCACATATAAAGGCTACAATTTCAAATAGCACACTGTACTTTATTACCTATATATGTATGAATATATTTGATGAAACAACAAATATGATCACATTTTTCCTTTGGTATAATTTGAAAAGGGCTACATTCGATTAATAGTAACATAAAAATAATGGTGTGTATTTTCATTTGTTGGTCACAAAAGGACAAGTATAACATAAGGTAGTTGGTAAAACCTTGACAATTTTCACTCTATGTGATTCTCCTTCACATGACTGCATTCAAGAAAAAAGATGAAATATATCTGATTCACTGGATGTAAATCAAATGCAAAAATTGATGTGGTGCATCAAATATTTAGTTCCATATATTTTTATTTGAATGTGTCTCACTGTGAGTATGCTTTCCAGTTGACTTGTACTAATATTAAAGTACAGAGGTAGTAACCCGATCCCTCTAATTGCATGTGCATGTTGTTTTAGGAAAGTACATCAAATGACCTTGGTCTCCTTCATTCGCAACTGGACTACTGGAGGGAAAATTTCTTTTTTTTTCCAGAAAATGACTTTGCAATTCCTTTGTTTTACATTTCGTTATTTATTTTAAAACTGAGAACAGCAAACCCCTTGATGGGTTGCAGCCTTTCAAAGACAATATGATAAACATTGATTTTTCAATGCAACTTCAAATGCATATGTATCCTGTCCATGGCTAGCTAATCCACAGAGTGGTGGTCTGTTCCTCTCCAGTCTCAGGCAACTGAGTACAAGCGCATATGGTACATGCACCAGATCATAGATGGGCCAAACCGTAACCAAGTAACTATAGCAGATCCAGAGGAGCCTGAGATGTTTGGTTACACCAATGTTCATGACTACCCCATCTATGATAGTCTTGGCCCGGGCAAGAAGATTGTTGCACGTGCACAAGGCCTGCATTCCAAGACTAGTATGAACAATGGTGGCAGCTGGTTCCACTGGAGCAAAGTAGCCTACGAAAGGTAACTCAATGTTGATCTTATATACTCCAAACATTTTTCCTTCTATAAATATCTCTTCTTTGCATATGTTAATTCGTGACATGTGCCTAGGAACCTTGATAGCATCTCTGCAAGTTTACTGGATTGTTTTATATCCTTGACATAGATTCCAGGGGCCAAGCTTTAATGCAATAGGAAATCAAGAAGGCGAATGGGCTATCGTCGGAGGGACCGGAGAGTTTGCTTTTGTGCAGGGTACCGTTACCACAAGTAGAATACGAGAAAGTGGGTCCTCAAACATCAAGGAGATCCGTATCCATGCATTCTGCTTCCCACCAATCACACCGGTTGAGACTAATAATAAGGTGATGTTAGCATTTTTTTTGTCCGCTTACTTTCTACTCCCTTGCTAAACAGAGTGATATTCGAGCCATTATCAGACATATTAGTTCAGAGGTAAAATTACTTAGGTGGTCATCTATATTAGTGGTACTCACCACAATTAATCGCGGCTTTGCCGAGTGTTTTTACACTAGGCAAAGACCCATTTGCACTCGGCAAAGGCTTTGCCGAGTGTAGCACTCGGCAAAGTCCGCTCAGCAAAAATTTTCTCGGCAAAGGGTCTTTGCCGAGTGCTTTTTATCGGGGCACTCGGCAAAATAAAAAAAAATTGCCGAGTGCTTGGGGCAGCACTCGGCAAAATATTTTCGGCCGTTGCGGCGCCGGCCGTTAACGGTTATTTTGCCGAGTGCCCGACCCAGCACTCCGCAATTTTTTTTTTAAATTACTTTGCCGAGTGCCCCAGCCTAGGCACTCGGCAAATGTTTTTTTTATTTTTTTTTTAAAAAGTACTTTGCCGAGTGCCCCTGTCCAAGCACTCGGCAATGTTTTTTTTATTTTTTTTTAAAATTACTTTGCCGAGTGCCCCTGCCCAGGCACTCGGCATAGTTTTTTTTATTTTTTTATAAATAATTTCTTTGCCGAGTGCCCCTGTTTAGGCACTCGGCAAAGAATTTCTGATTTTTTTTAAAAAAAATACTTTGCCGAGTGCCGCGGCGAGGCACTCGGCAAAGAAAATTTATATTTTTTTTTTGAAAAATCTTTGCCGAGTGTCTTGCCCATGGCACTCGGCAAAGACCCCGAGAATTGCAAATTTTTTTTTTACATTCCATTGTAACAGACAATATATATATACACTACTGGAATCTCGCTTTTTTCTGTGGGTGCGAAAACACACAGAAAAATGCGAATACCGTCAGAAAAATATTTTTCGGACTGTGTACCCTCAGAAAAATACCCACAGAAATATAATGATAGAAAAATCGAATTTTTCTGTGGGTTCACCGTCCGAAACAATTTTTCTGTGGGTCTCACACACACAGAAAAATTATGTTCGCCCAGATTAAAACTAATTTTTCTGTGTGTTAATCCACACAGAAATAAACGCATAAACGCACAGAAAAACATGTTTTTTTTTCTGTCGGTCTAAGTGAACTCACAGAAAAATTCATTTCGCCCAGATTAAAAAAAATATTTCTATGTAGCCAGCCTCACAGAAAAAAAGAGTTGAACACACAAAAAATATTATTTTAAAATAGTAGTAACAGCATATTAAAATATATATTTTCCATACAGTACTTTCTGTGCATGACCAACAAGGTTTCATTCAAATAATACACAAATCAATAGTTCATCATGAATGGAGTCAACACTTATTTCAAAAATTGACGACGACAGGCTGCCTCCGCCTGCCCGCTGCCTGCCTGAGCCTAAGCCTAACCTCGGGGACAGGGGAAGGCCACCAGAGCTCTGCATTGCCAGCAGCAGCCCAGTCACAAGAAGCACGCACAATGTAGCTACACAAGCGGACAGCAGGCAGTACACAATGGACAGTACCAGTCAATGGAAAAAATAGCAAGTGCAAAGTGAGATCAAAGAATTTTGAAGACAACCAAGAAGAAATTATACACAGAGACTGATTTGCCTTTGAATGGGCATAAGACATTACAAACACTTCTTTACTTTCTTATGTGACAATAAATCATTTACAAGAAGAAAAGTTGCAATCTATTTAACAAATTAGAGCATACCAAGCCCCTAAAACATAATAGGAGTGCCAATTCATAAGAACAAACACAAGTCAAATATGGTATGCACAGGACAGCAACAAAAATAACAAAATGCAAGCATAATTTAAAGAAAGAAGTTAACTATCATCATAGCTAATCACAAGAATTATAATACAATTGAAGATAAACTTAAAAGGACTAAGTAAACCAAGAGTAGCGTAGTGTGCTTATATTCAACACTTACTTGGGTTGTTGGTTAAGACCCTTTTGTTGCTCCGTAAAAGAGGTCGCTTCGATGGAGAAAGCAAACCAGGAAATAATTTCAACCGATCATACAAGCATTTGCCTGCAGCACACTAAAAAATGCATTCCACTGGTAAGAAACTTAGCTTGGAATTAGTTGCTGAACCAAAATACAGTAAACATTATATTGACTGAGGACTCTAAACTGACCAGCAAGGCACCATAAACACGCCAAGCTTCCTTCCTTTTCATCTCATTTTTCTGCTTCTCAAGCTGCAGTTCCGGCTCCAGAAGTTGCATATATGTCACAAGGTTGGGCAAAAGAAGAAGTCTAATCTGGTAAGTAGAAAAAACAATCAGCCAGTGCATAACTAATAAAAAAATGAGTTTCAAATGGGATCTACCGTGCTGGGCCCCAATGCAGATATCCCTTGAACAACACCGTAATGTTGTGTCAGTGATTTGGCAGGATCAAGAAATGCATGGATCAATGTTTTAGTTAGCCGATTTTGAAGGTTGTGATAGACATGACCAAACCTGAAAACCACCATCTTCAGTTGATCAACAATGTCATGAGAAAGTTATATAGGCAATTAGCCAATTACTACATACAGAAAAGACCAATTAGCAAAGAGAGCTAGAGATCGTCATTCAGAAAAGGACTCACGCTCCATGAGCAGAGTATGCAAAAGGCTATGGATCTATCAATTCCAAAAGAAAATGCTGCCCATGGGGAACACATAAGACACGAACAAGTCATGACCCACCCAACAAATGCATGAAGATAGAACTAAAATTAATCCCCTGTCCACACACAGCATATATAGTGAAAATATTATTGACTTGATCTTCAACTTAAAACTGTCTAGCATATTAGCATAACTAAGATAAAGCACTTTCATGGGCACATTTTTTATGAACTGTTCTTTAAGATCATAATATGGGAATCAAGGAGTTGAAATCATAAATGTAATTGAATTAAATTTTGATAATTATACACAGGACCTACTGACACCCTTCACATATCACTCACCTCCGCAAAAAGCATCAGAAATCCAAGCTCACCCAGCAAAGCAAGGCTCCAAAAACCCCATTCATGATCATGGCGAGTACTCCCTTGTGCACCGTCTCCTTGAACTTCTCCTCATCGAGGAACTGCAGGATGAGGGCTCCCTGCTAAGAGACAGGAAGAGTTTGAATATAGATCAGGACACGTGGGGAAATGCCAGGGGCAAAAAGAATGCAGATGGTAACTGCCAATGGGAGGAGCAGCCAAGCACTTACAAACGGAAGAAGACAAAAGTTCCAGCTTGGTCCAGTCAAGCAAACAAAGTTAGTATTAAACCGTGCAGTGTTGGGACTATGGTAAGAGCCTAAAGCAGTGGCCATAGCATACAAGCTTCTTAGTTCTTACACATACTCAAGTTTTCATAATACAAATGCTGCCCATAATTACTTCTAGCCTTCACAACTGCAAGAGACAGGAAGAACTTACAAATCTACAAGTGCAAAAGAAATGACAGGCAGGCAGTGACCATCTCCAGAAATTTCACATTTCAAAGTATATAATTACCAAAATTTCACAGAAGAAATACCACAAGACAGTGACCATCTCCAGAAATTTACCCATTATCAAGAGCAAAAGAACTCGAGAAATGGCTCAGATTTACCCATTATCAGCATGACAACTGCAACTTAACTTCACCTGGAGCTTAATTTAATTCTCTCTCTCTAATGGGAATTGAACTGGCCACAAAACTGGTTGCTTGTACAGTTGTACTGGTACAAGCCATCCTAGTTAAGCAGCAAATAGAACAAAATATCCCAAGTACCAGCTCATAAGGTGCTAAAGTGCAGAAGTTCTCTAATGGAAACTTGATTCATCACAGCCACTCAAGAGTAGTACAAAACAAAAAAAGTCACAAGGCATAGTTAGGGAAGGGGAGAGCAGCGCGGCACGAGGCTGGGGTTCCATATCATCTCAGCTCCGCAAATATCACATATCAAAATGATTGATTAGGTTGATATATGCAAGATATTCAAGATACTGTTTTCATAGCATCTCCAAGCTGCAGGATGCACCCCCAATTTCAGTCCCCTAAAGCTGAAATATTTTTGAATGTGTCACCTCAGTTTTCCCATCTGAAACAATGTAGAAGCATATAGACCATTTTATTTTAGAGAAAGACATACAACCAATAGAAAGAGATAACAGCAGTCATAAACGTATAATCCATTTGTCCAAAAATTGAATTACACCAACCAGATCAATGTAATGGTTTGAATTTTTAGACGCAAGCAACATATACGCAACTGTATTTTCAATTCTACTACGAACCACATATCAATCTCACTAGATCTCTTTTTAATTTAATTCTAACACAACCAGACATGACATAGAAATATTAACTTTTTACTAAATATACAAATGTTACTACTGCTAGTCATCATATAAATTCACAGGTCGTATCCTTACTAGCACTTAAAGGCACTGGAATCACCAACCCACAAACTAAAATAAGTACAAACATTTCTAGTGGTCAGACTGCTGCTTGTGCCAACATGTCTGTTTTTTTTATCAACAATGGCATACAAAAAAAATAAGGACTAACATCAAGGCAAGTGCTATCTCTGCATACCATGATATAACTTGAATGATGATAGTGCATACTAAGAGAATTGTACAATAAAAATCAGTTTTGTAACTCGGGTCTTGATTTGCATACTCCACAACCAGCAGCTTTAGCAATGTCAAAGTAAATTTAATCCATCAATAAACTTAGAAACAACTGTGCTTTAGCACAGTGGAGACAGCTTAGTACCTTTCATCTCTGGCAATATCCTGTGCTGCAAGCATGATTGCATATGGGATTATGCATCACAAACTGCTTTATCCTTCGTGCTACCTGCCAAAAAGATTAAAATGGGTTTGTAAAAGGAAAATAATGCTACAAGTGTTATATACAACGGACTGGACTAACCTGACGAGATGGGAGCAGCCTCGCAGTCCATTCTTCGATCTCCTTTACGCCAACATCAAAGCGAGGGCTAATAACACCACATTTGTTTAGTCTTCCATTCAGTTCCACCACAATCTTCCCAGCACGGTGGTCATCCACATATTCGAACTCACCAATGTAGCCTACATAATGTAACACTAATCAGGGACATGTCCTCAGAACGGAGCAATTGAAATGGGGCATAAGATTTGAGAACTAACCATGGCGCTGCATGACTATCAAGAACTTGATGATCACCTTGGATGACGGCCTGATCATGACCTGCCTTTTCCCCCTCTTCTTAGCATTGTACATGGACTTGAGCGCATCATTGAGCACACTGACCCTCACCATGCTGACCTTACTAGAAGAAAGAGATAGAGTTGTAAGGGTCCCATGACAGACACAATAGCAAAGGAAACAGCCATTTACATCTATGTAACACAACCAAAGGTACAAGTAACCATGTCGCTATATCAATGCAAAATGATGCAAAGGTTTGCTTATTCAGTACAAACCTTCATCTCCCCCCCCCCCCCAAAAAAAACATCCAGTGCTATATTGAAATCATGTCAATAAATGCATTGCTAAAGGAGGTAACAACAAGCTTAACCACATTATCCATATCATTGAAAGTTGATACTCAGAAGAAAGATAACAAAAGGGTATGTAGACCCAAATTGCTACCAACTGGAGACCCAAAAAATGAGGGATCTCTCAGCACCAAACACCTGCAGACTGATGTACTTATTCACTAATAACAAACTAACATCTCAGTTAGCTGGCAACAGTTGACCGAATTTATTTCAGACCTACAGGAAGGATGGACACCGAATATGCACAACCAGCAATCACAGCCTACTTCGAGATCTTCCACAACAAAGTAAAATACCTAAATGTGCATCTTCCACAACATAGTAAAATACCTAAATGTGCATCGGCGGCGAGGCAACAGGCTAGGGTTTCGCCGCGGGGAGGGGGCAGCCGGAGGATGGATTGAGGACTTGGAGAGAAGCCGAGGATGAGTCGACGTCGGGAGACCTAGAGAGTCCGGAGGAGAGGAGGGGAGGGGCCGGCCGCCGCCGCGTGGAGGGGGTTGGTGGCCTCGCCGCGTCGCCGCGTGGGGAGCAGGGGAGCCACGCCGCAGGGAGCTGGTGGGGAGGAGGTGCCCCGGCGTGGCCACGGAGGGGAGTCGGGGGCGGGGGCGGGCCGGCGTGGGCGCGGAGGGCTGGCTGGCTGTCTGAAGCTTGGACTGCCCGACCGGCCGAAATCGCCTAAGTGCCCCACCCGCGCCCTTTGCCGAGCGTCGGATTTTTGGCACTCGGCAAAGAGCCCCTTTGCCGAGTGCCTTATTTTTGGCACTCGGCAAAGAGCCCCTTTGCCGAGTGCCATGCCCCGGCACTCGGTAAAGTTTTTTTATTTTTTTTGTTTTTGGCCTACAAATTTTTTGTGCAGCCCTTTTAAAGGACCAGGAACTCCTCCTTAGAATTTGGGGATTTTTTGTGGCTTTTTGATATATTTAGTTACTTTATTTCGTTTACTTGAATTTTTTCGAAAAATATAAATTTGAACTGCACGTGGTACGAATAATGGAATTTAATGATTCGAAAAATGATAGTCATGTTACTGAGTGTAGTGTGAGGCCGTATCTAGGAACGGACCCAAATTTTCGGACATATTGTTAACGAAACATGACCGCGAACTTGCGTGCGAAGTGTTTTTAAATTCTATAAAAAACAAACGAAGTCCGAAAATCATGAAACTTGTTGAGATGTCGCGATATCGTATGTGGAGGCTATGATAAAAATTTGAGAAGGTTTGGTGCACGTTGTCACGTACGATGCTTACAAACCAGGACATCTCGACATGTGATCACATGTGGAGATGTCTGGGTTTTTGGCATCCGACGTCACAACTTGCTCAAAACCTTCTCAATTTTTTTACCACAGCCTCCACATGCGATAACACGACGCCTCGACAAGTTTCATGATTTTCGGACTTCATTTGTATTTTATATAATTTAAAATCACATTTCCGGCAAGTACCTCGACATGTTACATCATCGAGATGCTCGAGATTTCATGTGAGTTCCTGGATACGGCCTAAACATACCCTAAATATCATGAGTATCAATTTTTGGATGACCAAAGTCCATTATTCCATGTACCTGTAGTTCAAATTTGAAATATCCCGAAAAATTCGACGAAACGAAATAAACTAATGAAATATATCAAAAAAGTCAAAATTGCCCCAAATTTTAAAATAGAGTTTGAAATACTGTCACAAGGCCCCAGGAAAAAATTTGGGCCCAAAATAAAAAAAATAATATTTTGTCGAGTGCCATGGGGGGCACTCGGCAAAGTGGGCTTTGCCGAGTGCCGGCCCAGGAGGCACTCGGCAAAATATGTTTTTAAAAAATAAAAAAATAATTGCCGAGTGCCTGGGGCTGGCACTCGGCAAAATAAGTTTTTTTTAAAAAAAAATTGCCGAGTGCCTAGGGCTGGCACTCGGCAAAATAAGTTTTAAAAAAAAAATTTGCCGAGTGCCAGCCATTAGGCACTCGGCAAAATCTGACGGCAGGTGGCCGCCGTCATGGGCCGGCCACCTTTTGCCGAGTGGGATCTTTGCCGAGTGCTGTGGCACTCGGCAAAGCCCAGTTTTGACGAGAGCCAGGCTTTACCGAGTGCCTGGCACTCGGCAAATCCACCTTTGCCGAGTGCTTTATTTTGCCAAGTGCGGCTCTCGGCAAAATATTGCTTTGCCGAGTGCCCCGATAAAAAGCACTCGGCAAAGTCTCAGGCACTCGGCAAAGTCCAGTTTTCCAGTAGTGAATTACGCATGCACTCATGTGAATGTTATGGTTAAGGGCAATGCTAGGAGGTAGTACCTTCAATAAAACTGAGCCCTTGATTTTTTTAGATTTTTTGAATTAATTAATTAAATAGTTAACCTAGAAAAAGAAAAATAAATATTGTCAAAGCCCTCAATCACGGGATGCAGAACCCCTTCCTTTTTTTCGTGCGTTGCTTCCTTTTTCCTGCGTGCGACCGAGGGGAAACCGGCCGGCTGGCGGCGGCGTGCCACTTGTGCCTTGCGGCGTGCGACGTAGCGACGGTCCGATCTCCAGCTTCGCACACGGCACGTACGCAAAGTTGGCAGCTACACAAAGTTTCACGTACACAGCACCGGTCGTCCAGTTCAGCCAGCTGGTGCAGATACCTCTAAGCTAGCACGTTAGACACGTTTGTTGGGCACACACACACGTCAAATTGGCACGTACACAATAAACGTAGGCATTAATAGTTTATTATGTAAAGTGAAATTATGTCATATCTAAAGTTATAAAAATAAAAAATCAACCACACCTAATAGATCCAGCATGCATCAATTAGATATTTAAAAAAATCTTTATATCTAATACTTTCCTTTTTTATCCTATTTTACAAAGGTAAAAATTAAATAAATATATATCCCACCTATTACCTCTTAAGAAGTAATGGGTGATTCTAGCCATATGAGCTAATTAAATGAGCGGGTTTACCACTGCAAAGCCCCTATGGTTAAACAACAAGGATGAGCATATTTTCCCTTGGATTCAGGTTGAAAAAAAAAGTTTACCAATGGTTATATAACGATGTAAATGTATATATATATACATTCTTCAAGGAAGATTCCCATCTAGTGTGAGTCAAAATGACATGTCGTTGTAGTAGATAAACCTAGCTAATCCATGTTCAATTCTCTATTTGATGCTCCTTAATTTGGCTGCATATTAGATTACTCCCTCCGTTCATCTTTTCAAGGTGTATCTCCTGGAAGTACTCTAGTATTAATATGTCATTTGTATGACACAAATTTGTACTCTTAAGCAAATACTTTTGACACAAATCTAATAATGTTTATTTTGCATCACAAAAATTATGTACTAATAGAACAATTGGTCAAATTAAATAAAGATCCCTTGTCCTGACAACACGAACTGTGGTTTACAATTTTATGCAGATCGAGTGTGTCACTTAAAAGAAATTGCAAGGTCCATGAAGACATCTGATTTGTTACATTTAAATAACTTTAAAAGTGATGTGTTCATGTAATATGTTGGTTTAGTTCCATCTCTTCTTGGAATTGGCACCTGACTAGTTTGGTTTACAGCTCTAGAGTACCATAGTTAGCTTTTCAAATCCTTTGTTCTACATTCAAATACTTGTTACCTACACTAAGAAGACAATTCCATTTAATATATTTGCAGCCACTCAAGGACAAGATGATAATCATTGGTTCCAGCAATGCACTCTCAAATGTGTTCAGCCCTATGGCTAATAATCCACAGAGTGGTCCTGTAACCCCACAGTCCCTGAGAATGTATACTCGCATATTGTATATGCACCAGATCATCAGTGGGCCAGACTATAACCAAGTGAATATAGCAGACCCAAGGCAGCGTAATTCTTTTGCTTACACAAATGTTCATGACTACCCCATATATGATAGTCTTGGCCCTCGTAAGAAGCTTGTTGCACGTGCGCAAGGTCTGCATACCAAGACTAGCATGAGCTATGATGGCTGGTTCCACTGGAGCAGCGTAGTGTTTACCGATGAAAGGTTTGGCGCTACTTACTGTTGGTCTTAAATACTTTGAACATTGCAATCTATAAAATTTCCACATTCTATGCACATAGCTCGCCGTTGATATATGGCTTCAGCTTGCTGGATTATTTTATAATAATTATATACTCCATTCCTGATCTAGGTTCCAGGGGTCCAGTCTTAAAACCATAGGAAATCAAGAAGGCGACTGGGCTATTATGGGTGGGACAGGAATGTTTACTTTCGCGCAGGGTACCGTCACCACCTGTAGGATACAAGACAATGGGTTCTCAAACATCAAGGAGATTCGTATTGATGCAGTGTGCTGCACACCAATTAATGGAGTATTTCCTTAACAGCAGTTGTGGGAGAACATTGTGGGTACCATTTCTTATGTATTCCAAGCATGTCTATGATATCATGATTGATGAAAATACACTACCACGATTTCTTGATGTAATTTGGAGAACTTTCTGGATGTATTGTCATAAAAAACAACAGCAGGAATAAATCCGTTTTTGGGCCTCAAGCACACTAATTGAGTTGTACGGTCAACAAATTTTCAATAGCAATCCACACTAAATTCCATACATGAATATATTATCTATGTGTGTATGTTGAGTTCCGTAAAATACGTCATGATGGCATCGGCAAACAAATACTTTTCCTATTAGTAGTTAATAAGTTACTGCCGTCCATGGAGGATGGCAAATTAATCTATCTATATCTACATCTCTTACAAAGCTACTCCCCTCTATATCTCTTATAAATCTTATCCACATTACAAGTTCATCTTAACATGCAAGCCCTCTACATCATCTCCCATTAACTATCCACATCATTTCCTATTAATAGCCATGCACTAAATTAGTGTTAACAGTATGGACGGGCGGGCAGGCGTGACCGCAGAAGATGGCTCCGTCCTCCACATCCCTCTCACCCGCCTCCCCCCACTCCACCGCTGATGGCGCCTCCGTCTGATCCTAGCTGCTCCCATGGCCGGGCTCTCGGATCTCTGCTTTGATCCGGGCATCGAGTTTGGGAAAGTGGTCTCGCAACGGTTCAAACAATTGGTCAGTCCATGCTCTCCATCCTCCCCCTCCGTGTTCTTCCTGGTTGCTAGTTTCGGGCGTTCCGCCATTCGTCTCAACGAGGATTCGGTGAGTCTCATATGCCAATCCTGTCATGGTGGAAAGGCTGCTGATTTCAATGTCGTTCATCTTTCGGGTTGGATGTTCAGCGTCTCCGTTTCTTGCAAAGAAGTTGGTTTTATGATCTACAAATTGAAAAGCTTTATTTGCAAGCAATTTGCTATTTACATCTTTCTTTGGGGAAATGGGGGACCTAATTGGCACAAGGAGTACGATCTTTGGTGCCTTGAACAGGCTGCTGCTTGGACAACAGTGGGATCAAAAAATAAGAAGAGTTTTCACTAGTAGAGAATAGACTTTCGGTTTTTGGCTTTAGTCCCAGCCAGAATTTGGCCCGGGAGTAATAGGAGATTTAGTCCCAGTTGGAACCACCAACTGGGACTAGAATCCCCTGCCCAACGGATAGTGCAGCAGGGACCTTTAGTCCCGGTCAGTGGTTCAAACCGGGACTAAAGGCCGCCTTTCAATCTCGGTGGGAACCACCAACCGGGATCAAAGGTCCCGCTGGCCTTTTATCCCAGGTTTTGGCTCCAACCGGGACTAGAGGTTGATCCTTTAGTCTTGGTAGGCTCCACTAACCGGGACTAAAGGTCCCCGCCTATATATACCCGCTCCCACTGTCTCCCCCAGCCCGAGACACAGACGGTCAAGATAGGCGTCCAGATCGATGCCGTGCTGCATTCTTTGCAGGCAATTGTGCGAATTGGCTACCATATGCCTAATTTCTCGTTCTTACAAAAGGTTTACATCAGCATAGTCTGGATGTGCCGCGAGTAAGCGAGAGGCATGCGACATTCAACCAAATTGATGTGGTACGTCGTGTATGATATGAGAGTAATGTTTATTTATTCTTATTATAATATGAGCGCTTCCTGATATTTTTTGTTTGTCCGCTTGCAAATTTTGCTCTATGATTTCACCTATGCTACATGTGGCTTGGAGCCCATTCTCACGCAAGCTATTAAGCGACTGGGGTATGCCTAGGACTACGTCGACGTGATGGGCTAGAGGACAATAGCTGGTATCTAGTATTGCGTGAGATTTAGGTAGAACCGGGCCATTGAAAGTCCGTCAGTAGGCTACATCTATGGGATACCATGTCTTTGATGTTGTGAGGAAATGGAGAGTGTTTTAGTGCGGACCTTGCATTACATAGACAATGACCGTGGTTACACAATCCGAGACCTACACTACTGACAGTGGAGACAGGCTAGAGCTGCGGCCAGTTTGTAAGGTTCATATGTTAATTAGGTATATTCGTATTGTTATGTTTAATTAGGTTTATTTATTTGAATGGTCATGTTTAATTAGATTTATTAGTATGGATATTTTAATTATTTTTGTATGCAAGTTAATTATGTTTAAATAGGTTTATTTGTATGGACATCATAATTATGTTTGTATGGATTAAAATTTAACTCGTGTGGGATTGAAATACATATGCAAATAAAAAAATCAGTGCAAACCAAAAAAAGGAATAATAAACACAAACAAAAAAGGAATAATAAACACAAACCAAAAAGGACCTTTTAGTCCCGATTTGTACTACCAACCGGGATTAAAGGGTAAATTTTAGTCCCGGTTTGTAACAGAAACGGGGATTAAAAGTCCCCCACCTACCACACCGACCACTGCTCCCACCTACCACCGCGTGCGATCACCACTCATCCCACCTACCACCACTGCTCGCTTATAAAACTAGCCACCGCGGGCGCCATTGATCCCACAACATTGCAGCGTTTTGTTGTGCCCAATTCGATCCCAATCCATCTGTTGTTGTTTGCCCAATTTCCTATCCACATATGACCTCTCTGTGGGTGAAAGCCCTCTATATACAAATTCTATTATGCGTAGTCAGCAATGATGCACACAAGAGGTACTAGAAGAACGTTTTTGTAGATGAAGCAATGCTGAAGCCTAGAGAAGTTAGGTGTGATGGCCATGCAACGTAATTGTTGCATGGGCTGTCTGTGAGGTTGATAGATCCATCCTATGCAGTGTGGTCTGGCCTGTCTACAGACTGTCTGTCCATGCAAGGCATGATGGACTGTCCGTAGGTTGATGGATCTATCCAAGCCGGGTGAATGGCCATTCAAGACATGAATGTACTATCTCCGGAGAGGCATGGGTTCATCGGAGCTCGCACAATCGCCCCCTTCGTCTCCAAATAGGCATAGTTCGTCATTCACATCTGGCATCCTCTGGCACCTATTTGACCCTACTTTGGTGCTAGAAGAATGTTTTTGAGGTGGTTATTTTATAACGTGTTGGTACACTTTGATTGTAACATTGACCTACTAAGAGAAAGGTCTTTGTTATCGTATATATAATTTTATTGTTAGGTCTTTGTTATCGTATATGTAATTTTTATGTACCCCAAATATTTATTCTAAGGTTCTCTAAGATCTTTATTATTATTTTCGATGTCGCATGTGTCTCAAATTGAAACGACCTTAGATGATGAAATGACCAAAATAAAAGTTGTAGATCTCGAAAAGTTATAAAACTTTGTAGTTGACAACTTTTTAATTTGAAATCATTTTCTATTTTGAAATTCTGTTCGAAATTCAATTTTCAAAGAAGTCTGATTTCTCTTTTTAATCTCTGGCTAAAACTTATAACTAGTCTTTCTGCATCATACTAACTTCAAAATTGATGATTTTTTTCCTAAAATTTTCTAAAATCATGCTCTATCAATTTATTGTGTTCTTACTGCTTTCATTTTGGCCATCTTTTCATTTGAATTTATTTTATCAATTCAAAATTTGATTCTCCAAAACTGACAACCTCAATCAGTATTTTGAAGCAGTAAATGAATTCAGCTAGGAGATTCATAAACATAAAAGTTGTAGAACTAATCAAGATCTACAACTTTCATTTTAGTCATTTCCTTATCCGACAAAGTGGTAGTAAACATTGTTCAAAATTTACATATCTCTCATATAGTTTACTACAACTTTGTCGGATGGAGAAATGGCCAAAATAAATTTGTAGATCTCGAAAAGTTATGCAACTTTATAGTTGACAACTTTTTCATTTTATATCATCTTGTCAAGAAAAACCATGTTTGAATTTCTCAAGTTTGAAATTTGAATTTTTAAAATATCCTCAAATGGAGAAATGACCAAAACAAAAGTTGTAGATCTCGAAAAGTTATGTAACTTTGTAGTTGACAACTTTTTCATTTAAAATCATTTTGCTAGCCTATTTCTCTCACAACTAAAAATACTAAAGAGTGGACACTCTTTCATGCGACATTCGACATCGCCTCGTCGGTCCGCTGCGTGCGATCGACGCCTGCATGCCCGTCGTATCCTTTTCCTCTCCCTCTAATTTTCTTTCCAAAACAAACCACCCCACCCTCGCCAGACTCCGCGGGCGCGCCTTCATCCTCGCTCACGCCCTCAGCTCCACGCGCGGCCGGCCACCGTCGTCCCCATCCGCCGCTCCGCCACTGCCGCCCTCACCCGCCAGGGTCTTGCGCCATCCTCGACGTCGCGCGTGCCTCAGACACCATCGTCCGCATCCGCCGCTCCCCCGACGTTGCCCTCACCCGCCAGGGTCCTGCGCGGTCCTCGCTGTCGCGGGCGCCGCCATCATCCTCACCGGCCAATCGACGGGGCGACGGCACTCGTCGCCACGGCAGGTTCGTCGAGATCCACGACCTCAACTTCTCAGATCTTGGCAACAGAAGAAGTGAGGAGATCGATGATGGCGTCTCGGGGAAGGGAGGATTGATGGAGTCTGTGTAGGAGCTGCACCAGGTGCCTTATGAAGGGAAGATCAATTGTGTGCGACGGCGAAGGGGCAGGCGTAGGTCAACGTGCTTCTTTTTCCTCACTATGTGACGGAAGGTATGCAACCAAAATCCTCTTCTGTAGCTCAAATAATCTCATGATAGAGGTGGATTGGTTTTTGTTCGTCGTTGACCCTGCTGTTAGGCGTGGGTTTTCTCCAAATTTCATGGATCTGGTTAGCAGTCCTTTTAACAGAATCAATCATTTGGCCGTGGTATGTCGTCTAGCGCCTTTGTCTTCGAGTATTACGATTTTGTTGACTTCCAAATGCAGCTTCGCTTTGATATGGAATTTTGGGGTTTCAGCGGTTCATGTGAATCTGAGTACTCCGGAACGGTTTTGTTGACTTCCAAATGCAGCTTCGCTTTGATGTAACACTCTCCCATGGAATTTTGGGGTTTCGGCGGTTCATGTGAATCTGAATACTCCCGAATTTCTGATAGATGGGTTGCTGGTGATTGAGATCCATAGTATAGTAGGGTTCAAATATTTCAGACGTTTATAGTTTCCTCTTGCTGACCAGTGATATCCCCAATAATTTCGAGACCCAAATACACTAGATTTTTGTTTTGTCTACAGATGCTTTTTAAATCATAGAATAATTCTAATTGGATTGAATTTTTCAGGGTTAAGGAATCAGGACCATACTGATGAGAAAGTAGCATCAACTCATATTTTGCCAGCAGCTCTTGTTACTCTTGGCTCTGATCAAAAGTTGAAAGTAAAATATGCCAGTATATATGTGCCGCACGTGCATGGTTTGATTCGCTTTACGAGTTAGGATCTGAGTTTCAGTTCAGAGCTTGTTTATCTTATCTGCAATTGTAGTTTGGGCGTCTAGATTGTTCTGTTGATGAGCTTCCCATTGGCATTTGTTAGAATTTTACATTCTTTCTGGCATGTCCTTAGTCCTCACAGTTACACTGAAAGTCACAGTCCATTAGAATTTCGGGTTGAGAGGTGCTTATAACTGTAGACATCAATTAGGCATGTTATTTAGGCTTTGCGAAATGTTGTTGAATTTGCTCTCTTAATGTTAATGCCACTTTGAATTGGTAGACTTTAATCGAGAGCAATTGAATCATCTTTTCTTTCCGAAAATCATATTATAAATTCAGTAAAGTTCATTTCAGATATAGACATAGCACATCAGCTAGCTAATTTGTATAACGTGCTGCAGACTGAGGAAGATATAGGCCAACAGAGAAAAACACAAAAGAAGCTACCATAAAAATAGACTTATACTGTACATCAATTCATATGATAGAATAAAAAAAGACTGAAGTACGGAAGTTTTATGCAATCTTAAAAGTTGTGATCAACTGTTGAGATGCTATTTTAGGTTTCAAGGACACGAGAGCTCTCTTTAGAAGTCTTGTTTGGATGAAAAAAATAGACTGAAAGCTTGCTGTTGCTGCTGTGCCTGCAGTTCCTCAACTGTGAGCCGCTGTAGCAACAACAGCTTGCCAATTTAGGTTTGAGCATTGCACTTTAGATTATTCTTCCCATGGATGTAATCATCTATTTTGGGCCGTTGCGATGCATGGGCACTACTTGCTGCAGCTAAATTCTGTGGTGAATTTCAGGAGAGACTAAAGTTTGTTCTAAAAGAGGTCATTACATCTAATGGGCAAATCATCGTGTTCATTGATGAGATCCATACTATTGTTGGTGCAATGGCATAAGGCTCTGAGTTCATTATAATTTTGATAGGATTGGATTGTTTTGGAATTCTGCACATGACCAATGTGAGTGGGAGAAGCGTCAGGAAGGAGGTTAGAGGCATTTTGGACATTTTTCATACATCGAACATGTAATCTGGCTAAACCAGTATTAAATGGAGATGATGTTTTTTTATCGCATAGGAGAGATGAGTATATATTTCAATGACATATAAGGTGCTTTTAAGTTGATTGATGTTCCCTTCATGTGGAGACTGTTCAAGAAAACTCGAGAAAGCTGGTGAAATGCTGCAATTACACAAAGAAATAACACTCAAGCTAATATACATGTTCAAACTCAATATTATCATGATATTATTTTGTTCATGGATTTATTGGCGCACAAAAAAAATGGTTCCTGCCGATATAAAACGTTATCTTAGCCACATCACGGAAAGGTCTATACATTAGAGTTTGTGAGCCTGCGACACCGTATTTTTTAGATTAAACGTCACTTTAACATCGGTAATTAATTTCACAGTATTGTTATCTTATCGTGCGATCCTTATGTTTTTAGTACAAAAGTTTAGCAGTTCCGTAACAACGCACGGGCACGAACCTAGTATTTATGTAAAAGTAAAGAAGGAAAATTATTGGATGGGCGGGAAACTAAACTATCGTGTAGGCAGCAGTTTCGCCACGCGCCAAAACTTGGTTTAGTCATGGGTTGGGCCACAACCTTGGACTAAAAGGCCCTAAGTCCCGGTTGGTGCCCCAAACCGGGACTAAAGGTCACAATCTTTAGTGCCGAGTTGGGCCACCAACCGGAACTAATGGCCTTTTAGTCCCTGGTTGTGGCCCAACCCACGACCAATGCCTTCAACCCAATATATACGGCCTCTCTTCTTCCTCCCCTCTATTTTTCGATCTGTTTCAATCGCCGCCACACTTCTCCACCGTCTGCCACACCGCCGCTTCAATCACCAGCTGGCCGCGCTCGCCACCTCGCCGTCATCCTCACCCGCGTCGCGCCGTCATCCTCGCCCGTGCGCACCGTTGCGTCCCCATCCGCACCGTCATCCTCGCCCACACCGCGCCCTTGCGTCCTTGTCCGTGCCGTCTTGATCGCCCGCGCCGTCGTCCTCGCCCGCGCCGCGCCGTCATCCTCATCCTCGTTCATGCCACGCCCTCGTCCTTGTCCGCGCTCGCCACCTCGTCTCCGGCCGCGCCGTCGTGCTCGTCTGCACCGTCGTCCTCATCCGTGCCATCTTCCTCGTCCTCGTCCTCCTCTTTGGCGCGCCTTCGTCCTCGTCTGCACCATCGTCCTCGTTCGTGCCATCTTCCTCGTCCTCCTCTCTGGCGCGCCTTCGTCCTTGTCTCCAGCAAGCCTCGTCCTCGTCCTCCTCTCCGACGCGCGCGGCGGTTCCATCGCCCTCCTTGTCTCCAGCCAGCTCCTTTGCGTCTCCGGCCTCACCCTCATCTCCGCCCGCGCCTTCGTCTCTGGCCTCGACATCGTCTCCGCCGGCGCCTTCGTCTCCGGCCTCAGCCTCGACCTCGATCTCGTCTGCCGCCATGTGACAATGCTCATTGCCAACCCCTTCTCATCCCTTCGTGCTGTGTGAAACCGAGCACTCACCCCTAACTTAAGCTAATTGGCTAACTATTTTCTATTCGATGTGACTTGTATATTTTGATACAATTTGATATATATATATATATATAGGAAAAAAAATATATACTCCCCAGGAGTAGTTACTCCCTCGTCTAAACCACGTACATCAGGTGTGCCGCACTCCAAACTAGCCATGCTTGCTCTTAGCGGGTCAACAAACGAGTAGACCCGATAGAGGATAAACGTCTTCTGTCCCGCCCGACTTT
Organism: Miscanthus floridulus; assembly: GCF_019320115.1. NCBI lineage: Eukaryota > Viridiplantae > Streptophyta > Magnoliopsida > Poales > Poaceae > Miscanthus > Miscanthus floridulus. The sequence continues at coordinate 18,454,131 of NC_089589.1, read as the reverse complement.
TATGCCGATACGTCGTACATATTTCGAGCGAGTAGCGCTCGCATTCTCGTCAAGATCTCATCGGCGCATCCAGCTGAAATCCTCATCGCCGCAGGGGCACTCTGGCGGCGCGGCCATCCACGAGCGCACGACTCCCCGTAGCGTAGGCGCGGCCCTCCCCGCGCGCACGGGTCCGACAGCCCGTGCGGTAGGCGTCCCTAGCGGCGGCGGCGGCGGCGGCCCGACCCGCACGGCGCCCCACGACGTCGCCGCCCGTCCGCGTGGAGGGCACCCCACAGCGGCGCCCGCGGCCAGCCCCGCGAGGCTCCTACGTACGGTGGCGGAGGCCCCTACGGGACATCTACGGTGACGGCAGTCGCTGCATCTGCCCTGTGCAGCGGTGCCCCCTCCACCTTGCTGGCGTCGGCGGCGGCCCCTCCCGAGGCGGAGGCAGCATCCCCTCCACCCTTCTCGATGCTCGGCTAGGGTGGCAAGGGCAGCGACGGGAAGGCAAGGGCGGCGAGGTTTGGATCGAGATGGCACGTCCTCTCCGTCGGCATCCTCCCCCAGCGGATCCGGCCGCGACGTCTGCTCCCCTCCCCTGTCGGAGCCGGCTGCGACGCACATCTCCTCCCCTCGCCGGTGGCGGCGCCGGCAGGGCCCCTCCCATGTCGGAGCCGGTTGCGATGCCCCCTCTCCTCCCCCACTGATGGTGGCGGCGTCCCTTTCCCCTACCGGATCCGGCCTATCGTGGCGGCGGCGGCGGCCAGCTGCCTCCCGTGGCGATGGCGGCGGACTCCCCGGGCCAGTTCTCCGTGGTAGCGGTGGCAGCAGGGTGTGTCCATGGTGACAGCTCCTCGTCACGCTTGAGGTACGGCAAAAGGCACCGCAGCCTCGCCGGTCACTAACCATGTGCTGCCCCTGTTCTTCGATCTCAGTGTGGCTATTTTCTGTCTTTCTCAAAAAAAGTACGAATACATACTCTTGTTGTTTTGTATATCTCCATACGTGCACGTATACTCCGATACGTGTGGTTTATGCACTTATATACTATCTAAATCTTGACGTATTTATGCATGAGAAAATTGCTATTATAGGACGCGAAACAACGGGCTTCGCTATTATAGGACTCCAATCGTCGACTTCGCTAAAACGACACTTGAAACGTTGGCACTTTGTTTTAGATGACATTTGGTGTATTTCTTGACTTTGGTAATCAAAATACATGTATTTTGCTCCTTAATCGACTCTTTTACCCTTCTGGCCTTACGTATCCTTTTGCATAAGCCCGACGTTTCGTTTCATCTTCCGACGTTACGTCTGACTGCCGCCGCCCGCCCAATCCTCCACGACGCGCCGCCCATAGAGGAGACGAACTCGCCCCCACCGGATCCAGAAGGGCTGCCGGCCGCTAGAACTGCTATCCTGCATCCTCCACAGGCTCGACCACGTCCAGATCATGTTGGGGGCCGACTAGGTGTGCCGCTCCTGGCGCCGCGCGGCACGGGACGAGCCCGAGCTCTGGCGCCGCATTGACATGCGAGGGTACAAGACGCTCTCTGACCGGAACCTGGTCGACCTCAACCAGATGGCGGTGGAGGCCGTATAGCGCAGCCAGGGGCAGTGCCAGGCGTTCTCGGGAGAGGGCGACGGCCTCCACGACTTCATCCACTTCCTCGGAAACCACGCGCCATTGCTAAAGCGCCTGATCCTCGTCTCGTGCCGCCAAGTCTCTGGTGAAGGATTCATGCAGGCAATAACGGGATTCCCTGTGCTCGAGGAGCTCCACTTTCAAAGTGTTGGGGTGTGCAACACCTGGGAGTGTTCGAGGTTATTGCCAAGGAGTGCCCACGCCTGAAGTACTTGAGAATTTGCGATGACCCGTATGGTTATCGCTACACAGCAGATGGGGAAGCCATGGCGATCGCCAAAATGCACAAACTACGTTCCTTGCAGCTCACCCACAACAGTCTCAGCAACCAAGGGCTTGAGGCAATCCTCGACAACTGCCTTCACCTGAAGTCGCTCGACATACTAGACTGCTACAATATCCACTTGGAGGTCCCCCATGCCATTGATGCTATGCACGTGCAGAAGAATGTCTTTGAGAGTCTCATTGCTACCTTGATGGACATAGGCAAGTCAAAGGATGGTCTGAAAGCACGAAAAGATATGGTGCAGCTAAACGTGATGCCATAGCTTCACCCTGTACCTGAGGCTAATGGAAAATACACTCTGCCAGCGGCGTGCTTCAACCTAACACCAGACGAGAAGAGAGCTATATGCACTTTCCTGAGGGGGATCAAAGTCCCGACTGGGTTTTCAGCAAATGTGAAGAAGCTAGTGTCGATGAAGGACTTGTCAATAACACACTACAAGGCTCATGATTGCCATGTGATGCTGACAGTGTTTCTACCTATTGCAATCAGGGCTATAAAGCCAGAGTTCTTGAAAATGGCCATCACCCGCATGTGCTACTTCTTTTCAAACATCTCATAGAAGACGATTGGCAAGCAAGAGCTGAGTGACCTACATGAATTTGAGGTGGAGACACAAAACCAATTGGAGATGTGTTTACCTCCTGCTTTTTTTTATATAATGCCACATCTCATGATTCACATGGTTCATCAAATATAGGCGCTAGGCCCTTGCTACTTGCATGAAATGTGGTCCTACGAGCGGTTCATGTCGGTTCTAAGTCGATACGTGCATAATCGAGCATACCCAGAGGGCTCCATGATAGAGGGTTACAGTACTGAAGAAGTCGTCGAGTGCTGTCAAGAGTACCTAAAAGTACAGAAAGGGATTGGTAAACCCGATTCTCGTCACAAGGGTAGGCTGGCTGGGAAGGGCACCAGTGGTAGAAAAGTGTTCATCAACCATGATTACAAAGAGGTGAGTCGGGCGCATTACAGTGTCTTGCAGAGTACACAACTGATGCAACAGTACATTGATGAACACTTGGCTATCAATATGGCGGAGAGAAATGGCCGTTCGGATGATTGGGTCATGAAACAACACAAGCAATGACTAACTACATGGTTGAAGGACCAAAACATACCGTCTGGAGAAACCATAGACTCTATTACCATCAGTAGGTTAGCGGAGGGGCCATCGAGACAAGTGACATCTTGGAATGCTTATGACATCAATGGGTATACATAATATACCCACGCAAAGGATAGTAAATGTGAACCAAAATAGCGGCATTCGAATAGAGGCTCTCGATGGATTAGGGCGAAAGATCCAATACTTTGGCATCATTGAAGAGATATGAGAACTTGACTATGGAAGGGATATAACGGTGGCCTTGTTTCAATGCTGCTGGATCAAACAACACCAACTGAACGAGATTGGATTAAGAGTCCTGGACCTCGAGAATTTAGGCTACCAAGATGACCCTTGGGTGCTCGCTTCATGTGTCGCACAAGTTTTCTATATGTCTGACCCACAAAGTAACCTCTCTCCGAAGAAGAAGACAAAGCACATGGTTGCCTTCGGGAAACAACACAATATTGGAGTTGATGACGTGGACGATGTTGAAGCTTACAATAACTACGATGAGATGCCGCTATTCACAGACTTTCCTAAGAAGATCATTGTTGTGGAAAAGAACCTCCCCAAAGATATAATGCCATGGGAACAAAAAGGTGTCAAGGGAAAAGTCGTTACAGCGGGCTAGCTAGTTGTTGAACGTGGAGTGTTTGTGTAAGTGTGTGTTTGTAAGACTTCATTTATGCATGCGTGTGAGACTATATATTTATGTATGTGTGTAAGACTACATATTTTTATGTGTATGAGACTATATTTTATGCATGTGTGTGAGACTACCCTTTGCAACATCCAGATGACTCTATTTGAACATCCACTCTATTACTACTAAAACTTTATGAAATCACTTAACACTTTATGAAATAAAGAAATGACCAAAATAAAAGTAGGACATCTTGATGAGTTATACAACTTTTAAATTTATCACCTTTACAGCTGAAATCATTTAGTGTTTGAAAATCAGGTTTGAAGCTGTTATTTTCTGAAATTTAAAATTTGAATTGTTCAAAATTAGTGATAAAGATAGATGACTAGACTAAAATGATAGAGCATGATTTTAGAAAATTTTAGTAAAAAAATCATCACATTTGGAGTTAGTATGAGGGAGAAAAACTAGTTACAAGTTTCAGCCACAGATTAAAAAGAGAAATCACACTTGTTCATCATTGATCATCATGAACAGTTGTGATTTTTCTTTTTAATCTCTGGGTAAAATGTGTAACTAGTCATTCTCCCTCATAGTAACTCCAAACGTGATGATTTGTTTTTCTAAAATTTTCTAAAATCTTGCTCTATCAAGTTAGTGTGTTGATTTGGTCATTCTTTTCATTTGAAAAGTTTGAGCACTTCAAATTTTCAAATTTAAAAAAATGACAAGTTCGAACGAGATTTTCAACCATTAAATGATTTCAGCTGAAAAAGTGATGAATACCAAAGTTGTATAGCTCATCAAGATCTACAACTTTTATTTTGATCATTTCTTCATCTAACAAAGTGATAGTAAACATTATTCACAAATCAACATGTTTCTCGTATAGTTCATGAAACTATGAGACATGTGAATTTATGAACAACGTTTACTAATACTTTATCACATGAAGAAGTGACTGTCGATGTTTCACCACCGATAGCCTGCCACGGGGGTACCCGGGGCAGTTTGTTCGGGCTTCAGCGTATGCAGAACTCGACGGTAAACGCAAGAGACAGTCGATTTATCCTGGTTCGGACCCTCGATTGTGATCGAGTAATAGCCCTACGTCCAGTCGGCATTAGCCTTTGCGTTGGATTGATTGTTCAGTGTTCTCTGAGTCACCTTTCTAGGAACCCTGCCCTCCTTTATGTAGTCAGGGGGTCAGAATCCTAGTCGGTTTATAATGAGAGTTCCTAGTAGGATTACAGAATAATACTACTACTAAGATTACATGGGAAGAATCCTAGTTAGACTAGAACTACTTCTCCCTTCCTTGCAGGGCATCCTATGGGTCCCGCACCGACAAGCCCCCGAGCACTTCATGGTTGAGCTCTGGAAGCCTTGTCTTGTTCCTTTAGGTCTTGCCGAGCAGGAACAAGCGTCGTCCGAGTGCTTTCTTGAGCGAAACTGTGTAGCGCTTCATGAGATCTTTGTATTTTTTGAAGAAAAAAGTACTCCCATTTGGGTGTAGCCCCCGAGCCTCTTGCTATTTGGAACAAAAAGTTGGAGGGTCTTGAATCTTATGTTGTTTGAAAACTATTGTCTTGAGGAAGTCTTCCGAGTGATGTGTGCCTTTTTGAAGAAAAAAGTGCACTCACTGAGTGTAGCCCCCGAGCCTCTTGCTATTTGGAACAAAAAGTTGAAGGGTCTTGAATCTTATGTTGTTTGAAAAACTGTTGTCTTGAGGAAGTCTTCCGAGTGATGTGCGCTTTTTTGAAGAAAAAAGTGCACTCACTGAGTGTAGCCCCCGAGCCTCTTGCTATTTGGAACAAAAAGTTGGAGGGTCTTGAATCTGAGTTGTTTAAAGGACTGAAAGCCTTTCCTATTGCAACCCCCGATCATATACGTGGGTTCTTTTATTCAAAAAGAACTCGGATACAGGATTTTGGCATGTTCTCTAGTAGTCTGCTGTTGTCAGATGTAGTTGTATGGTGGTGGTTGAGAGTAAATGTTGTTTGTTCACGAGTTGTACAGTGTTGGTATATTCTTCCGAATATGCTAATTCTTGAGTACTGCTCCTTCACGCCTGAGTCCTTTTTCATTGAATTCTGTCTTTTCACTATGTCCTTTGTTAGGTTTGTTCCATTGGTGCTCCCGGTCCATGTGCACCGCTTTTTTGGTCTATAAATGCCCTCCTAGTGTGCTGTTTTGATTCATCGAACATTTTGTTGCGTGGTTTGAAATCTCCGTAGTCATGAATATGATAGTTTGTGAAGTAGAGCAGCCCCCGGGCATATTTTGTAGATTTTGTATATCTTGTCATTGTTGGAGGAAGTCTTGTGATAGGGATTAGAGGTAGACTAATCCCGCAGCGGCATTGCACCGGGAAGTACGTGGCGGTAGTTGGAGGAAGTCTTGTGATGTGGGATACGTTCCTTCATCCAGCAGTTCTGGGTTGATCCTTGTCGCCTGCCCTGAGATTATCCGGTGCAGATCAACACCATATCCAGCATCATATCAGACTTGGGTAGACAGATGCCTGCAAGCTTCTCTTGTTCCATGTTGTCCCGCCATACTGCTGATCTCCGCCTTGGATGTGCTGCGTTCTTCCTTTGAAGAAAACAGTGTAGGCGAGTGCGGTTTGTTCTACCGAGTAGCAATTTGGAACACGTAGTCGTTTCAGAGCCTAGTTGTGTTCGGGTTCCTTTTTGCTACCTTGCTTGTCGTAGTACCGAGTTCATTGGGTCTTGTAAGATGTGTAATCTTTTAATTTTTGAAGCTATTTATAATGGAAAGAATCTTGTCTTCTGAGTTGTCATTATCTTTTCTGCTGATGTCCTGGTTGTGAGGTAACCCTCCTTTGCTTCATGGTTGATGAGTTCTTTTTGTAGCAATATGATAACTCTGCCGTGGTGCTAGATGGATAAGTCTGAAATCTGCCCGTTGAACTGTACCTTTGTGTGGAATTGTGTCGTCTGTCATTTCAGCTGTGTCAGTTGTGGTGAGTAATGGACCGTTGCGTTCTCATGCCGTGTTTAAACGGGCCTGGTGGGCCGCGTTTCTATTGCTGTGAAAATCTATTTATAGGCCTTTCTTGTTCTTTTTCTTTACTGTCCTGCTTTTGCCCTGAAACCCTAGTCTTCAAAACTCCGTCGTCGCCATTGTCACCGTCATCTGAGCGTCGCCGTCTGAGCGTCATCATTCCTTAGTGTTTTTATTGCTTTCGCTAGTATATGGGTAGGAAGAAATCAGCGAGCAAGTCCCAGGCAGCCTTTGTGGACGAGGAGGCCTCGCTTTCTATGATTGAAAACCAAGAATTCATGGCCATGAGGGCTGCTCAGAAGATCTGGCCGGCTCCAACTACAACTGAGGATTAGTTGCGCGAGCTTGTCAGTGATGGTCTGATCCAGGGCAAGGAGTTTGCTGATTGGAGAGCTCCAGGCGAGCATCGGGTCCCAACTCCAGGTCCTGGTGAGATTGTTCTTTTTGTCTCCTTTATCTGTGCCGGACTCTGCCTTCCTACCTCTGCTTTTCTTCATTGATTTCTTAGCTATTTTGGGATTAGCCTGAACCATCTTGCTCCCAATGTTGTCCTTCATCTTTCCGTTTTTGTTCATCTTTGTAAAACTTTTCTTGGAATTCCTCCTTCTCTTTCTCTCTTTTGTTACTTCTTCCGTCTGAAACCCCAACCCCGCCGCGACGACACCCATGTTCTTGGTGGTTGAGGGATTCAGTTTTGTTAGGATCTTAAGAGTAAATTCTTTGAATATGACTTGATTGATTCTGTGAGGGATTGGCGTGGCGACTGGTTTTATGCCACCAATTTGATTCCTCCTCTTACTGTTCATTCTGGATCTGGTCCGTGGTTAATGACCGATAGGAAAAGAATCCCCTGACGTTGGATGAGCTCTAGGCGATCAAGCCGCTTCTTGAGAGGATATGTACTCTGAAATAGCAGGGTTTGACTGGCTTTGGTATCGTCTCTAGTTTTCTTCGCCACCGTGTTCAGCCTCTGAAGGAGCGAGACAATTTTGGTTTTGAGTACTCTGGGGCTGAGGATCCTTCTCGTATGGTCCCTGCCCTTGAGTTGACTGATGAGGTGGTGCTCGAGTGCCTTCAGAAGATGTTGAAAGGAGTGAGCGTCATTCCACATGCTGTCCTTGAGTATTGCGCTAACAACCCACCTCCTGCTGTGAGTGGTTTTTTTCTTATTCGGGTACTTTTTGTATTTCCTTTGCTGTCTCCACTTTTTGCTTAATCTTTCTTGTCTGGTTGTTTTACTCTTTTATAGGAATTGGGGCGTAACCTCGTTGATTCGATCCCCCTTGATGACTGCCCTACCATTGTGGAGACTGGGGATAGTCTTGCTGGGCTTCTTTAACTAGTAAGTTTCAAACCACCACGATGTTTCCTGGAGTTTCTTCCGTAGTCTTTGATGTATATGTGGAGTATGTTCCTCGTCTAGTTCCTCGAGCTCCTCATAGTGTTGGAAAAAGGGGGCGAGCGATTTGTTCTTCTTCTAGTTTGTCTGCTACCAAGAAGCTTTGCCATTCGAGTACTCGTCTAGGTACTCAAGTTATAGGTAGCATGCTCCTAGGTGAGCATATTAATACGCTTTGTCTTCTTGTTGTTTGTTTGTGCCTTTAACCGAGTACTTTTCTCCTTTTTCAGATGGCGTTGTGGTTGCTATGTCCGAGAATGAGGAAGAAGAGGATGATGATGCGGCCCTTGTCATGCATCGATGAGTTGTTTTCTTGTTTTTGTTTTGTTGAACACCTCTTTTTGTTCTAACTTTGGATTTGTTCTCTTGTAGTAAGCGGCCGTCGAACTTGAGTTCTACTGGGGCTCCAGTTCTGGCCATGCCGCTCCTGTCGCAGAGTGGCGGTGATGTTTTTGCCGCTATAGTTCCCCCTCTGAAGTCCTCTGTTAGTTTTATGAAGAAGAAGATAGCTGAGTGAGTGATTCCTCGTTATGTTTCTTTGCTTATGTTTTCCTTTTTTCTAACTCATATTCTTATCGTCGTGTTTCCTTATCATCTTGCAGACCCTCGTCTTCCCTTAACCCTCAGTCGACTTCTTGTCCTTCCTCTGGTGTGCCCCTCTGTGTTGAGTCTCAGGACTTAGAATGTACAGTCGGCGAGGTGGCTATGAGGGAGACAGGGTTCCCAAGTGACCACGCTGCTGCTGATTTGCTGGCTCCGGGGGTGACCGTGGCTACGGCGGTGGGTCCTTCTGAGGAGTCAGCCGGGGCTTCCCAGGGTATGGCCGTGGCCTTGCCTTCTTTGCCTCGGCCGACTTCTTCCTATGTTCCTCTTGGTACTATCGGTCAGCGTTTTGATGATGATGTTGTGCAACAATTCGATGCCACTCATCGGTTGTCAGAGCTGACTGCTGCCTGGGGAACCCTTGCGACTTCTTTTGGGGAAAAGCTCTAGGTAAGTTTTTCTGAATTTCTTTCTTTGGATGTTCGTCTTTGTTTTGTTCTTATGCCTTTTTTCTCTCTCCCTCTTTGTTCAGTCTTTTTCTCGGGATCATACCGGCTTCTTTTTCTAGTCTGAAACCGAGAAAAAAGTTGTCTTCTGAGGTAAGTGCCCTAAAAGCAGAGCTTGATCTCTGTCGGGCCGAGATGGAGACTGAGCGTCAAACGCACCAAAAGGAGGAAAAAGCTCTTCGTGCCCGGGTGGTAGAGGCAGAGAAACGGAGGGATGCTACGGTGGAGGCCATGAAGAATGAGTGCAATGGTATTGCAGGTTCTTCTTATTTCCTTTTGTATTCTGATTTTCCTTTTTGCTGACTTGTTTTTTGGTGCTTGGTCTAGCTTTCCGAGTTGAAAAGCAGAAGCTCTCGGAGGATATTGAAGAAATGAAGATAATTGTTCGCAATAGTCACAATAGGGCTGAGGAGGTAATTACTCGTGCTGAAGAAGAACTCACGCTTGCTAAGTTGATTAGGCGTGGAGCTGACAGGGATCTTGTGCAGGCCCAAAAAACTGTTGAAGTCTTGACTGGTAAGTTGACGACAGCTACTGAGAACTGGAATGCTTTGTGGAAATCATTTCGGTCAGTAGCTAACCTTCTCCGAACTCCAATAGATGATGGTCAATCTTGGGCTCAGTTTATTCCCAAAGTTCTGACCCGTTTCTAGGAGTTCGTGAAGAAGTGCGCCCAACTATGTACCAAGAATGTTCTTGCCCAGGTCCGGGTTCTTGCTCCGAAGGTCCCTTTGTCCAAGATTGCAGAGGAAGCCGAGAGTCAAGAATATCTGGATGCCGTTGAAAAGGTGGAGCCTGAGGTCGAAGATTTAGCCAGGAGGATTGTGGATAATCTTAATATTGATATTTCTTCTCCTGATGACGATGTTTGATGTAATTGACCTTTGTACTCCAGCCTCTGTAATAGGATATTATACTTCTTTTTGAATGAAGATTCTTTATTTTTTTTGTTGATATCTTCTTTGCCTGGATGTCTTCGCCTTGTTTATTCTTTGAATGAGTTGTCCAAGTGATTAGAATTTTTTCCGAGTAGTCGTTTGATTTTCTGAGTGCTTGTCTGGCTTTTGTCTGCGCCATGTAAACAACTCGATATATGTAGATCGTTGTCTTGACAAACTTTCTTGATTTGCCGAGTGCTTGTCTAGCTTTCGTCTGCGCCACGTAAATAACTCGGTATATGTAGATTGTTGTCTTGACAAACTTTCTTGATTTGCCAAGTGCTTGTCTGGCTCTCGTCTGCGCCGTGTAAACAACTATGTATATGTAGATCGTTGTCTTGACAAACTTTCTGTTCTTGTTAGTACTGAAAAGACTTAGGACCGGCGATCTCAAGTATCTTCAGCGTCTTCTTTTTAGCTTTTTTGCTTAACTCGAGATGTGGCCAGCATCTTGCTCTTTCCCTGGTTGTAAGATCATCTTAGGATCGATTCGGGTGTTGGCTTTTCAGCTACCCTCATCGGCAGGCTCAAGCATCTTTTCAGCTCTTTTGCTCTTAGCCGGTATGCTCAGGCACAATTTTAGCCATTTTGCTTTTTGGTTCGGGTGTTAGCTTATTAGCTACCCTCATCTACGGGCTCAAGCATCTTTTCAGCTCTTTTGCTCTTGGCCGGTATGCTCAGGCATAATTTCAGCCATTTTGCTTTTTGGTTCGGGTGTTAGCTTATTAGCTACCCTCATCGGCGGGCTCAAGCATCTTTTTAGCTTTTTTGCTCTCGGCCGGTATGCTCAGGCATAATTTCAGCCATTTTGCTTTTTTGTTTGAGTGTTAGCTTATTAGCTACCCTCATCGGCAGTCTCAAGCATCTTTTCAGCTCTTTTGCTCTCGGCCGGTATGCTCAGGCATAATTTCAGCCATTTTGCTTTTTTGTTCGGGTGTTAGCTTATTAGCTACCCTCATCGGCGGGCTCAAGCATCTTTTCAGCTCTTTTGCTCTCGGTCGGTATGCTCAGGCATAATTTCAGCCAGTTTGCTTTTTGGTTCGGGTGTTAGCTACCCTCATCGGTGGGCTCAAGCATCTTTTCGGCTCTTTTGCTCTCGGCCAGTAAGCTTAGTGAAAACAACTCGGGGAAAGCCATGATAAGACATATGTCATCGAAAAACCATCTTTATTGATCATGAACGTTGATAAGCCATAATAATACATATGTTGTCGAGGAACACCATCTTTATTGATCATGAACGCTGATTTCTTGTGGCTTGTATATATATATTCTTCCTTGAGTTGTTTTCATGCGTAGAATCTTCTTAGTTGGCTGATGTGCCATGTATTGTTGACTTCTTTTCCATCTTCAGTTATCAACTTGTACGTGCCTGGTCCGGTGACTTTTGTGATAATAAATGGACCTTCCCATGGACTGAGTAGTTTATGGCGTCCGTCAGTTTTTTGTATTCTTCTTAGTACTAGGTCTCCGATTTGGAGTGACCGAGGCTAGGTATTCTTGTTGTAGTGGCGTCTTAAACCTTGGAGGTATCTAGCTGATTGAAGGGTAGCATTTACTCTGACTTCTTCTATACTATTGAGTTCTAATCTTCTGGTGTGTTCTGCTTCTCCTTCGTCATATTGTTCTATCCTTGGTGACGTCCAAATCAAGTCGGCAGGCAGTACAGCTTCTGATCCGTAAACTAGGAAGAACGGTGAGTATCCGGTGGCTCTGCTTATTTGAGTTCATAGCCCCCATACTACTTTGGGTAATTCTTCAATCCATTTGGATCCATAGTCCACTAGTTCTTCATACAATCTTGGTTTTAATCCAGCTAGTATGAGTCCATTAGCCCTTTCTACATGTCCGTTGGCTTCTGGATGTGCGACTGATGCGTAATCTATGCTGAAACCGCAATCATGTGCCCAACTTTGGAATTCTATAGCTGTGAAGGGAGAACCCAAATCTATGATGATTCGATTGGGCATGCCGAAGCGGTGCATAATGTCTTGGATGAACTCGACTGCTTTGGCTACGCTGTATTTTGCGAGTGGTTTATATTCGATCCACTTGGTGAACTTGTCAATTGCTACAAAGATGTACTCAAAACCACCCTTTGCTTTCTTCAGAGGTCCTACTTGATCTAGCCCCTAGCAAGAGAAAGGCCAAGCGGGTGGGATGCAGATGAGATTATGAGCTGGCACATGAGCTTGTCTTGCGAACATTTGACAACCTTTGCATTTTCTGACGAGTTCTTCTGCGTCTTTCAAAGCGGTTGGCCAGTAGAATCTGGTGTGGAATGTTTTGTCGACTAGTGTTCTTGAAGCGGCATGATTTCCACAGCAACTTGAGTGTATTTCGTCTAAGATCTCTTTGCCTTTTTCAAACGAGACACATTTTAGGAGTACTCCTGATGATGCGGCTCTTCTGTACAGCTTGTCCCCTACGAGGACGTAGTTTTTGCTTCTGTGAACAACTCGGGTAGCCTCCGCTTTATCTGCTAGCAACTTATTCTCTTTGATATAATCGATAAAAACATGGGTCCATGAGGTGGTGATTACCAAAATCTAGGTGCCTTTAGCTGGGAGTTCAGGGGTTATCTCACTGGGTTGTTTTATAGAGGGAGCTGATAACTCCTCTTTGAATACACCGGGTGGGACCTTCACCCTGTCTGATCCAAGCTTGGCGAGGACGTCTGCTGCAATATTAGAATCACGTAGGACATGTAGAATTTCCAATCCTTGAAAATGTTTTTCAAGTTTTTGTATTTCAGCATAGTAGGCGTCCATGTTTTCTTTGGTGCAGTCCCAATCTTTGTTGACTTGGTTGATGACAACTGCCGAATCGCCGTATACGAGTAATCGCTTGATTCCGAGGGTAATTGCTACTCGGAGCCCGTGGATGAGGGCTTCGTATTCTGCTTCATTGTTTGTAGCTTGCCATAATATCTGAAGGACATACTTGAGTTGTTTTCCGTCTGGAGAAATGAAGAGAACGCCTGCACCGGCTCCGCCTAGCTTGAGTGATCCATCGAAGTACATCTTCCAATGGTCAAGGATGGTATTTGACATAGGCTGTTGAATTTCTGTCCATTCGGCAACAAAATCGGCAAGGGCTTGAGATTTAATTGCTTTCCGTGGGGTAAAATCGATATTGAGAGCACCAAGTTCAACTGCCCACTTAGATATGCGCCCTGTTGAGTCTCTATTGTGTAGGATGTCTCCGAGTGGGAAATCTATCACCACGGTAATCTTGTGGCTTTCAAAATAGTGGCGAAGTTTGCGTGAAGTGATCAGGAAGGAGTAGAGTAGTTTTTGCACATGTGGGTACCGTATTTTTTATTCTGACAGTACTTCGCTGATGTAGTATACTGGGTGTTGTACTTTATATATGCACCCTTCTTCTTCTCTTTCTACGATTATCGTTGTGCTGATCATAGTAGAAGTTGCCGCAATGTACAGCATCATGTCTTCATATTTCTTTGGAGGTGTGAGAACTGGCGAGGAGGTGAGGTATGCCTTAAGTCTTTTGAAAGCTTCATTGGCTTCTTCTGTCCACTCGAACTTGTCTGTCTTCTTTAGTAGTTTAAAAAAAGGTAACCCTTTTTCACCGAGTCTTGATATGAAGCGATTGAGGGCCGCCATGCAGCCTGTTAGTTTCTGCACATTTTTAACACTTCGAGGAGGGCCCATCTCTATTATGGCTCAAATTTGCTTGGTGCTGGCTTCGATTCCATGATGACTGACCAAGAACCCGAGTAGTTGTCCTGAAGGAACTCCGAATACACACTTGCTTGGGTTCAATTTCCACCTCCACCTTTTCAGGTTTTCGAAAGTTTGTTTTAAGTCTTCAATTAGTGTGTCCGGTTTCTTTGTTTTAACTACTATGTCATCCACGTATGCCTCTACGTTTTCGCCGATTTGGTCACCAAGGCATGTTTGGATAGCTCTTTGGTAAGTGGCTCCGGCATTCTTGAGTCCAAACGACATGGTCTTGTAGTAGTAGGCACCGAATGGAGTGATGAAAGATGTCTTGCTCTGGTCTTCTTCCTTTAATACGATCTAGTGATATCCTGAATAGCAATCAAGGAAGGATAATAGGGCAGATCCTGCTGTTGAATCAACTATCTGATCAATGCATGGTAGTCCGAATGGATCTTTCGGGCAGTGCTTGTTGAGATCTGTGTAGTCGACGCACATGCGTCACTCGTCCGTATTCTTTTTTTGTACTAGAACTGTGTTTGCTAGCTAGCCCGGATGAAGGATTTCTCTGATGAATCCAGCTGCCATTAGCTTCGTGATTTCTTTTTTAATTGATGCCTTCTTGTCGGGTGAAAATCGTCGTAGCCGTTGCTTCACAGGCTTGGAGCCTTCATTGATATCGATTCTGTGCTCAACCAAGTCTCTTGGGACACCTGGCATGTCGGCCGGCTTCCAAGCGAAGATATCTTTGTGGTCCCGAAGAAAGTTGGTGAACGTGAGTTCCTATTTTGCCGAGAGGTGGGCGCTGATGGTTGCTGTTTTGGAGGGATCACCGGTGCCTAGGTCGATTTGCTTGACGTCGGCTTGTTTTGGTGGTGCTAGGATGCTGGGCTTTTTAGCTGGTATCTCTAGTTCTTTTGGGCTCATTTCTGCGACAATAGTGGCTATTTCTTTTCTACCATTGGCGGCTTGTGCCTTGGCTGCAATTTGGATTGTCTGAACGTCGCAGTCAAAAGCGCGCTTCAAATCACTTCGAAGGGAAAGAACACTGTTAGGCCCTGGCATCTTAAGCAATAGGTACGGGTAATGCGGTATCGCCATAAATTTTGCTAGTGCTGGGCACCCAAGGATTGCGTGATATGATGAATCGAAGTTTGCAACTTCAAACTTGATGAACTATGTATGGTAGTTTGAGGGAGTTCCAAAAGTAACCGGTAGAGTGATTTGTCCAAGTGGATGGCTGCCTTGCCGGGTACTATCCCATAAAAAGGGGTGCTCGTTGGTGTAATCATCCCGGCGAGTTGTAGTCCCATCTTCCTTAGTGTTTCTAAAAAATGATGTTGAGTCCGGCTCCCCCATTGATTAGTACTTTTGTGACAGTCATACCGGCGATAGTTGGATCTAGAACCAGTGGGTAATGGCCTGCGTTCCCTACGCTAGTCCATTGGTCTTCTCTTGAAAACTAGATTGGATATTGTGACCAATTGAGATATCTTAGAGTAGCCGGTTCTGCTGCCATGATGGTTCATAGAGCTAGCTTTTCTTGATGTTTGCTTCTGGAATCTGGGGCCTCGGCGAAGATTACTGCTACTGTCCCCTTGGATTTTTGGAATCCTTTGTCTTCGTGGTTGTCTTCACCTTTTTCCTGATTGTCTTCTTTAGTGTTTCCCTTGCTATCTTTTCTTGTGTATCGATCATTGAAGGTGTAGCAATTTCCGATGGTGTGATTTCCTTTAGGGTGCCAGATGAAATGCCTGTTTTCAAAGTCATCATATCTTCTGGGCTTTGAAAACTTCCTTGGTTTGTCAGCCACCGCTATGGTGTTGTCTGGTTCACTTTTTCTTTCCTGATGTCTGATGTTTCGATGATTTTGCTTGTCCAGGTTGTCTCGGTTGTTTCTGTCCGGGAACCTTTCTCATGTCTTCTCCTCTGCAGTTATCATCTTTTCTACTGTGTGTCTGAATTCTTCATTGTTTCTTGGGTTTTCTTTGCAGAAGTCCTGAAATTGCCACCTAGCCATGATTCCATGAGAGAAAGCTTCGATTACTTCTCGTTCGGTGATGTCATGTACTTGAGCACGTAGTTCGCCAAATCATCGATAGTAATTTCTGAGACTTTTGCCCCCTTTCTGCTTGAGTCCCTTTAATTCTGCGTGGGCGATGGGGTGCGTAATGATGCCCACGAAATTTTCATAGAAAATTTTTTGCAAGTCCTCCCAATTTCTGATTGACCCTGCATTCAATTTGTCGAACCATTGGAGGGGCATGGTTTCTAGGGCCATGGGAAAGAAAAAGGTCTTGATATCATCGTCTCCTCCGGCTAGTTCAATCGATTGCGAGTAAATCCTGAGCCATTGTTTTGGTTCGGTCTTGCCATCATATTTAGAGTGGTTGGACGGCTTGAACTTGTGAGGTAGTCGTATTGAAGCAAGTCTGTTTGCTAAACAGGGGAATCTATTGTGTGTTCCGGCTTCTTTGTATTCTGATTCGGCACCTCCTTCCAGCCAACTATTGTTTTGGTGAGAGTAGTTCTGCGGGTTTGTTTGAATGGGTGCTTCGCTTCTAATCTTTCTTGGTTGTTCGACTCGGTAGTTTTGACTGTGGACCCTTCTACTTTCTCTGTTGTGACTTCCACTTGGTCCAAGTCTCTCGAAAGCGGACTTCTTTCGATTTCGATCTTCCTTCCTATGAGATGTTGACCTGGCAGGTAGTCTTGAGTGGGTCTTTTCGTTGTGCATCCTTAGGGCTGCTGTCCGAAGAAGGTCCCAGAGCTGTTCCTATCTTTCACTGGGATGTGAGGTCGCTCCGAGTTCTTCCAGTGCTTCTCGGATCCAATCGTAGGGTGTATTCGCCGCGCGTCTTTCTTTGACTTCTTGTTCTGATTTTCTTCTATTGTACTTGGCCAGATCTGACTCATATCTAATCCAAGCTTCCTTGCGCTGCCTAGCACGGCGTTGGCGTCCTTGTTTCAATTTGTTTCTTCTTTCTCTGGCTTGCTTCTGATTCTTGGTCTCACCATCGTGCCCTTGAGCAAAGGGTGATATGTTGGTCTCAGATTCATCCGATGACCTGATGTCGGGTGCTTCTAGGGGGACCAATGGTGATCGAGGACGGCGAACCATGAATACTTCTCGTGCGTGAATTGTTCTGTTATTGGTGTCGGTTTCCACACTGTCGGAGTTCTTGATAACTTTAGTAGAGGCTTCAAGGTCGTAGATCGAATCTCCTTCTTGGTAGGGTAAAATTGTTGTTGTCGTCGTGCGGACTAGTCGGGTACCGCTATCCTCAGGAACTGAACCTGGCCAGTGGACGATGTAGTCTTGGGATGTTATAGTTAGTACGAGACCCTCCTGAGCTCCTTTCAGTGGCATTCTAAGCACCGGATCGAGGAATTTTTTGGGCCGTGCCTAATAAGATGTTGCCATGTTGTGGAGTCCGAACGGAAAAGGTCCTGACTTCTTGAAAGGACTCTGGGTGTACTCCGAGTTGTATTCTTGATAAGACGAAGCAGCATTCTGGAGCCCTGTCGGAAAAGAACTCGGTTTGTCGAAAGAAATCGGGTAAGACTCCATCTCGGATGCGGGGCCTGAGTTTGAGTCGGATGTGCAAAGCCGCGAAATCTGAGTTGGGTCGGATATCACGAGCTGCGCGAATCTTCCAGCGAGTTGGTCTGTCGTAGTCGTCGAAATAGAAAGGTCTTCATGGTGATCCGAATCTTCGAGGGGACGGCCTTGGAGCTTGTCGTTGTCGTCCGCCTCGTAGATCCATGAACCGAAGATGAAGGTTGATCCCGTTGAGAAGATCATGTTGCCGAGGTCCGTCGAGCTCTCGGATGCAAATTCGCCGAAAGCCCCTACCTGGCGCGCCAGCTGTCGATGTTTCACCACCGATAGCCTGCCACGGGGGTACACGGGACAGTTTGTTCGGGCTTCAGCGTATGCAGAACTCGACGGTAAACGCAAGAGATAGTCGATTTATCCTGGTTCGGACCCTCGATTGTGATCGAGTAATAGCCCTACGTCCAGTCGGTGTTAGCCTTTGCGTTGGATTGATTGTTCAGTGTTCTCTGAGTCACCTTTCTAGGAACCCTGCCCTCCTTTATATAATCAGGAGGTCAGAATCCTAGTCGGTTTACAATGAGAGTTCCTAGTAGGATTACAGAATAATACTACTACTAAGATTACATGGGAAGAATCCTAGTTAGACTAGAACTACTTCTCCCTTCCTTGCGGGGCATCCCGTGGGTCCCACACCAACAGTGACCAAAATAAAAGTTGTAGATAGTGAGGAGTTCAACAACTTTTATGTTCACGACTTTTATTGTTGAAATCATTTAAGGTTTCAAAATCTTGTTTGAAGTTGTCATTTAGTGAATTCAAAATTTCAACTGTTCAAATTTGATCAAATGAAAATATGATGAAAATAAAAGTTGTACATATTGATGAGTTCTACAACTTTGGTATTCATGAGTTTTTTATCTGAAATCATTTACTCTTTCAAAATATTGTTTCAAGTTGAAATTGTTTGAATTTCAAAATTTGAATCGTTCAAACAAAGTCACATGACAAGATGACCAAAATAAAAGTTGTACATGTTGATGAGTTATACAACTTTTATGTTTACAACATTTTCATTTTATTTCATTTAATGTCATAAAATTGTAGTCGAAGTTTTAAAATCTAAATTTTTAATTTTTTTTTTTGTTTTCTATATTGTTTTGACTAAAATTGTTTATATATATATATTTCTTCATATATAGAATAATACAAAATATTATATTTGTGCGTATACACAATTTTTTATATTACTTTGTGTTTTTATGATATAAAAATATAGAATTTATAATTTAAAAAAATGAAAAATATTTGTAGGGGCGGTTGGATCAGGAACCGCCCCTACAAATGCATTTATAGGGGCGGCTGGATCAGGAACCGTTTGTAGGGGCGGCTGGATCAGGAACCGCCGCTACAAATAGTCCCGAGTATAAAAAGGAGGGCACACGGGAGTCATCTAGTCTGGGCACTGTCTTCTTCCTCCGATGCCGTCAGGCTGCCCCGCTCGCCTAGGGTTTCCGCCGCCGGTCCCGCGCCCGCACCCGCCCACACCAGCCCCCGACGCTCGGCGTCCCGCACCCGGCCCCCGGCGCCCGCACCCGCGCGCGGACGACACAGGCTCCCGGCGCCCCGTGCCCGGCCCCCGGCGTCCCGCCCCCGCACGCCGACGACGCAGGCTCCCGGTGCCCCACGCCCGGCCTCCTCGTCGTCTTCTTCGCCACCGGCAAACACTCTTCCACTTCTCAAACTCCAGGTACCTATCTATCTATGGATATATATAGACCTTGCGCCGTGCCATCTCGTCTGGGGCTTAGACCTACATCTTGGTACTGGATGCCCCAATGTTCTTCTTTAATTGGGCGTCTTAATTGATTGATCGGTTAATTCTGCAATTAGAAACCTGATTGTTTGACTGTCGTTTCGATATCGATTATGTGTCTTTGGGGTGTCATGTTTTACCCCCATTTTCCAGAGATTCTCATATGCTTGCTTCGTGGTGCTCGCCTATTCTAAGCTGGGATTGGGGAAAAAAACATTGTCCCTGGATTTATCCTATCGCTGCCTAACAGATTCAGATTTTATTAATATTAATTAGTTCAGTGTAGCTTGCAGCCGCTGCAAATATTAAATCACGGCTCATCTAGGTCTAGTTGATTTTTGTAATTTTGTTAATGTGATAAACATAAGCTGAAATCTTATTTTTATCTCATATATCATACTCTTGTTTTTACAAGTGTGCAAGCTCTTTAATCTTCTGTTCACAAAATCCAATGGAAAGACTAAGGTTTGATTGGAAGAAAATAAAAATAATAAGAACACCATTAAGTACGATGTAGAGGGAAGTTATTTGGTACTTACATGAGTGCCATCCCGGCCAGCCAACGGTGAATCATTCACGCCAAATGTCATGGATATTGTGGGAGGATCCAACTCAATTGTAGGCAGAGCAGTCAATACCTAAAAATAGCAACCACTTTACATGTTTCAAACTAAATAATTAAGTGTTATTGATGCTTGTACTTTTTATGATTTGATCAAACCTTGTCCTAAAGGACATGTTTTTATGACCAGAGGTAGAAGTAAATTTGAGGCAACTGACAAGGTTAAGTAGCCAATCAAAGCATATAGTGCTACCTCTGAATTTGCCACAGTATGTCCAATTGCTGGAGCAGCCAATCCTGCCATTGAAATTATATCACCAGCCCCTGCAGCCTCTACTGTTACCATACTTGTGCCTTTCTTTTTCATGAGTTTGACAACCTAGATTATTTAGTATAATTTGTATAAGTCATTGAGGCTTTTCAGTAAGACAATATTAACATGTAATTTGTATAGTTTGACAACCTAGATTACCATATTTGTATAATTTGTATAAGTTGTAGCAACTAGACCTAGATGAGCCGTGATTTCAGCTTACTCTACTACAACCACTCTACTGCTACACTTACTCTATTCTACTACTTTCTACTTACTACTACTACTTGCTACTCCTAAGTGGTTGCTGCTCTTACTCTACTACTACCACTCTACTGCTACACTTACTCTACTCTACTACTTTCTACTTACTACTACTACTTGCTACTCCTAAGTGGCTGCTGCTCTTACTCTACTACTACCACTCCTTCTCTGTTTTTTTTGCTTATATACTGCTGGTGTGTAGTGGCTGCTGCTGCTACTACTGCTACTACTACTACTACTCCTACCACTACTACTACTACTCCTACTACTACTACTCCTCTTACTACTCCAACTAATCCTCCTCTTACTACTCCTACTACTCCTCTTACTACTCGCTACTCCTAAGTGGCTGCTGCTCTTACTCTACTACTCTACTGCTCTTACTACTCTACTGCTACACTTACTCTACTCAACTACTTTCTACTTACTACTACTACTTGCTACTTCTAGCTACTAACTGTTGGCTGCTGTTGCTTTTTTTGCCAAATCTCCCAGCACTCGCCGAGGACTTGTTGTCTTGTCTTTTGCCATCAGCTACTGCACTATGTTTGCTAAGCAGCTGTTGGTTTTTTTTGCCAAATCTCCCCTCTCATCTCCTCTCCTTTGTTTTGCCGATGATGAAATTGTCCAAGTCCATACATTATATGGAATATGAGCTGATGATCAAGAACTTGTGAGGAACTTGGCATCATTAGCAGCCGCCCCTACATTACATTCTCCTCTCTTCTCTGTTATGATGCCTTGATGCTCCAAGTTCAAGATCAGATGATGATTGACATATTTCTAAGGTCTCTACCACTTCTACTACTTTTTTTTGATATATTGTTGTTTTATAGGACTACTTTGGTTTATAGCCCTTTTTGATTTCTTATACCTTCTCGCGTACCTAAAGCACACTTTCTTGCATCTATTAGAACAAAGCACGAAATAATGTCGCGGACACCAGACAGTGCAGCCCGATGCCCCAAGCATGATGAGCACCCAACCTATGAGGAGCAAGCACTAGAGGACCAGCTAACTCAGGAGCAGTTCAATAACGAGTTAGAAAAGGATCTAGAAGTGATGCTTACTCAGGAGTAGTGTGACGAGGAGGAAGGGGGAGCAGAAGGAAGAGCAGGAGAGGCTGCTGAAGGCGAAGAAGAAGAGGATGATGATGATGATGACTCGGAGGAAGGATATGAAAGTCCCGAGGATCCTTTCCCACGTGAAGCCAGAAGGAGGCCATCGGAGGAAGATTTGGACAAGGATTTTGACCCGAACGAGGAGGTAAGGAAAAAGCCTTAGCTTGTAAATTTTGCTAAAGCTTTGGCTGTGTTACCTCTGCTAACACTTTGACCTGTCGTATATACAGGTCCCTCCTGAAACTCGAAAAAGATGACGTCGATGTCCGCGACATCTTGCTGGACAAGATGGATTAGAGGAAAGGAGAGCAGAGGCAACAACCACAGAGACGGATCACGATGCCTCTGCTCCACAACCTCAAGAGACAACCACGATTACCAAGCCTAAGAGGAAATGAGGGGATAGAAAAGGAAATCTATATCCAGATAAGGCATGCTATGTGATAACGGAGGTCGGGCCAGCAGGGGAGATCCTTGAGCCAAAGGAATTAAGAGGACGATTCCGTAATGCGATCGGGGCCCTAGTAAGAGATAAATTGAACCCAGCAATCCCTAACTAGAAAGAGGTACCACAGAACAAAAAGAATGAACTATGGGATAGGCAGCTAAGGGTCAATTTTAGATTTCCGGAGGGTAAACACGAACTGGTAAAAAAATGCTTTCAGGATGATGGGGGAGTCATTCCGACGTTCGAGGTCGGAGCTCAACACAAAGTATATCCAAAAGGGGTTAACTCCCTTCAACGAGTTCGGCAAAATAACTCTTAGTCAATGGGAGGAGCTCGTGACTCAGAAGACTAAACCGGAGGCATTGGAGCTCAGTGCCCGTAACACCGAGCTAGCGAAGAGGAACAAACACCACCATCATCTAGGCCCCGGTGGCTACTATGCCAAGGAAGAGCAGTTTAGGAAGATGGACGAAGAGGCCGTAGCTGCTGGGAATATCGATGTGATGTATTTGAAGGTACACTCAAGGAATTGGATATATGCGAGGAGTACAGAATCATCCGGCGGTAATCTTAAGTTTGATAAGCCGAAGACCCAAGAGGCAGTATCAAGGATACTGAAATATGCTGAAGACAAGGAGAAGGGCTCATTCAATCCTTCCAGAGAGAGGGACGGGCTTAGCCTTGGCTTGGGAAACAAGAAGCACACAGGCCGCACCAGGTGGGTAGGGAAAAGGACGACCTGGAAGCAAGGATTCGAAGAGGATAGACACATGTACAAGAAACATGGCAGAGACCGGGAGACTAGTCTTGAGCTCCAAGTGAAGGCTCTAGTTGCGAAGGCGCTGGAGGAGCAAGGACTGTCTACGGAGCCACGGATATTAGTGACGCCATCGGGAGAACTAGCATTAGTTGGCAGCCCTCCGAAAGTTCCTAGCAGCCAAGGTTCCACTGCAGCCACAACCCCCGTCGATCGCATACGGGAACCAACTAGTTGCACCTTGGTGTTTCTCAGCGGCCGGCAGAACACTGTGATAGAGGTGGCAATGGGTGTGGCACATCCTCCCGGTGGCTTACACCACAATAATAAGATATCGCCGGACAACACTAGGGTCGAGGTGCATACCGTGAAGCCCAAGTTCATGCAGTGGAGGATAGACTACGCAACTCCCGAGGGGCTGGTGTTACTCGGAGACGTTATTGGGCAGTTCATCCTCTGGCACAAACGGGACATTATATTGACTGCTTCTTCGCCGCCTCCCCCTATCCCAAATTTGGAGCGAGTTGTTGAGGTCGGGGAGATGTTTTCACCGCCTCCTAGCGAGCATGTGCCTCATGAGATGCCACAACCTTCTCCAGCTCGTACCAAGCAAGTGCATGATGAGATGCCATAGTCTTATCAACAAGCAGAGCTGATACATGAACAATGAGTGCCTCCTGAAGGTGATGCACAAGAAGACGAGGATGTGCCTGAATGGGAACTTCGAAAGAAGATTCCAATCAACATAAGGCCAGTTTATGTTCCAATCAAAGACGTCTCGTCGGTGTCCAAGTGGTATTCCCATGACCAGTTCAAGCCTCAGAACCAAGTTAAAAAAGTCCCATCATGGGGTTCTGAGGAGGCCGTAACTAGCAAACTCCACCAAATTGCAAAGCAGTATCCAAATGTTGATGCCATCAAATGGTCAAAGGATTGCCCGAAAACATATGAAAGAGGCAAGCCCTTCCTACCAAACCGGGACATCCAGCGCCTACCACTTGGAATGAGAAGGTTCCATGATTGGTACTTGTGTGTTCTCCCAACGAGCATAGATATCATACAAGCATGCTTCCCCATCGGCACATTTGGAAGCCCAGCCGGGAAAATTGTCTTTGACTTCAATGACATGCACACATGCTTTCACCTAGGAGAAATGGAGATGAATCTAATTCGCACGTGGTGCCTGTAAGTCCTTTTCCTCCCGATATGATATGAATGTAATCTTTGAATTTTGTTGTAACTAACCCACGTCGTGATTTGTAGAATGCAAGTGCACATTGTCAAACAAATGCCAAGTGTGAAAGCTGGGTATGTAGACCCTCAAGCTATAGCCCAAACAAATTTTAATTACCCTAAATAGTGGACACTGGATGCCAAAGAGCTAGCTGCTGCAAAGACTCTTCGAGAGAAAGAGCGCATCCGTACGGAGAAACTAAAGGAAGAGTCCCTTAAGGTTGCGGCATACATTGCACTGGCTACCATACAACTTTGAGTAAGTTCAACTCTATACTTAAAGCTTTGTTCGATATATTTTAGTCGATGCAAAAGAGCTTATCTAGTTCTATGATTAAATCTATGCAGCAACCACTGGATTTGTATAGTCGTCGATGTTGGGAGGAGCATGGCATGGGTCTTTGATTCAATAGATAGGGACCCGACGACATACAAAGACTTCATATCGATTCTCAAGACGTATACATATCGACAATCCTCATTAGCTTATATGTTTGTATACATACTTGTAACGTTCACTTTTGGATACTAACAAGTTGTATTTGCTAAAATAATTCGAACAGGGCATTTAGGTTCTATGTCACTCATCATCACGGAAGGCATGATCCAGCAAGGAAGGAAAAGCTGGCTATAAAAACACTATGTGCGGTAAGTGTAACTTACTTCTTCAGTACTCCGTTACATGGCTGTCAAAAGCATTACTTAACATTTTCATATGCAAAACATATAGTGCCCCAAGCAGAGGCCTGGGAGTGTACATTGTGGATACTATATATGTTCTATGATGAGTAACACCGGTGCCTACAGGAGACACCCCTTAAGGGTAAGTTTGAACCTCTTCACCCGTAGTATAAAAACTTCGTACATGGTATGAAATACTAAACCGAAACTTGTTCTCTTGTAGTGGAGAGAAGAGAAAGGAATGAAAAGAGACCCATATAAGGGACCAACTCTTAGAGCTCGTCGGCGACCTTTGCAACTTCATATTTACCAGATTGTACACGTCAGAGGCGCCTACCATGACCGAGAGTCTGAGTTAGGTACAAATCCTCAGTACCAACACCTTCGTGAGACTGAAAGGCTAGCTCTAGGACACTGATAAGAATGTGTATGGAATTTGTATATTTAATGATGGGTTGTATATATTCTTATGAATTGGACTTGTAATTATAGTTTATAGAATACTCTTGTGCTTGTAGTCGTGGTCGCAGGGCGTTCGGCAACGCGAACGCGGTTCGGAACATTGGTCGTGGGGCGTTCGGCAATGCAAACGCGGTTCGGAACGTTGGTCGCGGGACGTTCGGCAACGCGATTTTGAATTGTAAATTTGAATTTTTTTTGCGGGAAAACATACTGTAGGGGCGGTTCTAGATTGAACCGTCCCTACAAATACCTGTTTGTAGGGGCGGCTGGTACTACAGCCGCCCCTACAAATCGATTTGTAGGGGCGGCTGGTAATACGAGCCGCCCCTACAAATCGATTTGTATTTGTAGGGGCGGCCTGGGAACCGCCCCTACAAATGTATGATTTGTAGAGATGGTTCGGTAGGGGCGGCTGGCCAAACCGCCCCTACAAAGGGTTACCAGCCGCCCCTAAAAATGCTTTTTGTAGTAGTGAATCAAGCTACTTAAAACAGCAGAATAATGAACTAAATCAAGCTAATTAAAACAAAATTCCGGATATTGACTAAGTGGCTAACAGTCATGCATACCAAATCTGCAACTCTATTTTCAGTATGTCAGAAATTTGTACATCTAGCCTCTAGATAAATAGAGAACAGGTAAATGCCAAAAAAACAATGCTGAGCCGCTGTCCCTCTGCTGTTGACCTGCTAATTTGAAGATCAAAGATGACTGCATGAGGTCATCATATATGCACGATTGAAAGCAGAACAGCTGTCTCACACAACCGGTGCTGAAACTTATTCCAAATAGCCTGTAATTGCACAAATTAAACTAGTAAGCTTTCATCATCAGATTTATTTGTCATAGATATATCATGCTTAAATCCCTACAGAAAGTGTAGGTGGAAAAGTAGAGGGCTAAAAGCAGGAACTAGAGTACACTTGCCATCAATTTACTAGAAGTACAAGCCATCCATCACAACTATCCGTAGGAGCTAATTATCTGGACACAAAATCAAGGATGAATTTTTGCTACAAATTGATACAACAAATACATATACTTCCTCTATTCCAAATTATAGTTCGTTTGACTTTTTTTAGCCCAAATTTGACCGCTCATCTTATTCAAAAAATTTATGCAAACATAGTCAAATTTAAGTCATTCTTAAAGAACTTTTGTTAATAAAGCAAGCCACAACAAAAGAAGTGATATTTAGCACAAATTTTTGAATAAGACGAGTGTTCAAACTTGGGGTTAAAAAAGTCAAACGAACTATAATTTGGAACGGATTTAGTACTACTTATCTGGCTCAATCGATATGCAATCCCAACTCTTGCTTATCCCCAAGCTTAGGTTTACATATTTAGTGTAGTCTTGTCAGTTCCATTTAGTTTCTGTAATTTTTATTGTGTTTTTAGTAACTTATTTTATATTTCGTGCGCTCTTGATGGCTTAATGTAATCGATATGCAATCACAACTCTTGCTTATCCCCAAGCTAGTCAGTTAACCTTCAAACGCATCACTGGATTCACCAAAAATAACCGCAAACTGACATGCATAAGTACAATAAAAACAAAAACTATAATTTGACAAGGAAATTATACAGTAAAGTGCAATCAGAGGCAGATACTGACGACTTAATATACTGATACAAGGAAAAACTGTAATAGCAAACAAAAGCAGCAGCTGTCCCACAAATGTTTGAGTGCAGATCACCTATGTTCTTCTGCGTACCAGGCAGCAGGTGGGGATCGTTGGTAATAAAAGCAATGCCTCCATCCCTCTTCATAGTTCACAGATCCTAAAACCAATACATACTGCTAGCAATTCAATTTCATGAACAAAAATAAATGTTCTATTAAAATAACCAGCAAGGAAGCTAGGTAGTGCTAGTACCACCATAATTCCAACACCATCACTTAAGAGCAAAATAATTCTAGCACAACACTGCCTGCTAGCCTAGCAATGTAACTGACCATTCTAAACTCTCATAACTTATGGGCACAAAAAGAATCTAGACATTAGTACCGCATACCTCAAATTCCAGGTTCTAACACGTACCGTGCATACAAATCTGCAAGTGCAATATTACTAGGCAAAGTTCAGGGGAACAATGTACCTTTGTCCTCGGAGCTTGGGAAATTGGACAGATGATCGATGGGATGCTAGATTGGTGGAGGAAGAAGATTAGGGACAGGCAGGCCATTAAGGATGGTGGAGCAGAGATGGACAACAACAGGTTCAGATCATATATCTACAAATAAATAGGTTCAGTTCATATAAACAAGTTAACAAATCCTGCAGCAAAAGTCAGTCTAACACAAATAGTTGATGTTGAAAAAAATTCAGTCATGAATTTAGGACTATACCATGGGCACGGCGCTGCTCCACACCATCTTTGAGTTATCTAGCTAGCGAACAACCCGAAGAGCAGAGACTTGATCCACCTCACCAGACATTCCCCATTGGAGACCAACCCTCCACAAAATGGAGGGTTCAAGGCCTGACAGAACTGCACATCAGTGCAATGATCTATTACATGACCAAATTTCATGGAACAGGCGGTGCGCCCTACATATGTGTGCTGCAACCACCTGAATCACCAATAGATTTTGTTGGATATTTGCTAGTTCTTATATGGTTCACATCAACTCTAAGGAAGGTAATAACAACCTGGTTTGATAATTGTTTATTGCAATTATATAGCTATAATAACATGAAAAATTACGGACCAATTGATGTCATGGCTACCCATTAATCAAATCAAGAATCTGAGAATCTGAGAATTATCACACAAGTGTATACAGTCACTGAAGACTACATTTCCAGCTTGGCTCATGGAAGCACATGTAGAATTCATCACTCATTGCATCAGAGAACCCAAAAATACCAGGTACATTTCTTCAGTAATGTTATTACAGAAAAAATACTTTACACCTACAAACTACAGCAATAGTTTAATTCTAAGTTACTCTTGACACTTGCATATAATGCCATTGAAACAGGTGAGACACTTTCTTGGCTCATGCAGCTGTAAAAGGCATGCAAACCATAAATAAGTATTGTTATTACCCACGCTTTTAATTAGATTTAGATTTATAAGAATATACAAAAGGGCAAAGCACATGAAGAATACCATTTTAAACCCTGCGCGTATACTTGGCAGAATTTGTTGCCCGCTCCCAATTATTCTTGCCCACTCCCAAATTAAATGAAAAGAAATCCATGCTTATGTTGTTATTATACATGAGATTTCCAACATCGAAGAGCTTTTCTCGACTTGGCAGGAAGGAGAAGCCATACCTCAAATGTCTCTAGAATGCCAAGATCGAGCTTGCAGGTCCGAAGCGGGTGGGTGGCGAGTTGAGTAGGTCCGATGTCAGTGGACAGCGAGCTCAAGAAGATCCACTATAACATCACTGCACATTTGTCATACAAATAGGTTCAATCGTAACAAAGTCCGAACATTCATCAATGATAAAGTCTATAATCAGACATTATGTATATATGATGTAGCAAAGATATTATTATATAAAGAGAGATATGTGAAAAGTATATAAACAGTGCTACTAGAACAAATTTAACTAATATCAAGCTGAGGTCAGTCGTAAACCAAAAACTTCAATCAAATAAATAGAAATTGAGTATATATTGAACAAGCACATGTATTCTATCTGCAAGCATTACTCCCTGCACTGAAGGGCAAATTATAGGAACCCAGTGTAGTTTAAAAGCCATGTCATGGCAACATTCTAGGCATCAAATCCTAGCTGTCTTTTTTTTTAAAAAAAACAAACTCCTGATCTATTGCTTGTATTTGCTATCAATCAACCTCGCTATGTCCCTGCTAATATTTATGAGAAATATAAATTTTCTAAATTCAATTTTCCCATTATAGAAAAAAATAATTCATTAGTAAAATATTTGGACTATTTCCTGTTAATAAACTGTATGTTTATAAACTGTAGAGACAGATCCAACAAAGATTAGCACAAAACTATATATAAAGTATTAGTCTCATACTTACCAAGAAGGGTGTCTCTTGCTTCCATAGTTACTAGCTAGAGCACCAGGCGAGTTATCTCTGGTAGGCCATGTAACATAATCAGAAGCTCCTCTTTTTTTTGTTCACAAGCAGGTTCAGAAAACATTGATGTTGGAACATAAAAAGCGCAGTGGCACAAAGCTCTCTTCGCATGACTTGCATTGTGCACAGAAAAAAAAACCACAGTCCTCGATCTCCACAGCAAGGCAGTATCTTCTCCTCCTCGATGGGGGGACTGCCACACACAAACAGAAGATCTCCTCGATGATGAACTGCCACAGGAAACTGAAGAAAAGAACAGGGGCCAAACAACTTACGTGGAACCGAGGGGAAGCCTACACAGGAAACAAATTCTGCTGGACCGAGGAGGAGCACGAGATCCACTGCAGCTATGTCCTCGGCCCGCGTGCAAGATCCGCCGCCGTTGCCTCCCGGCACCAGCCGCCGCCGCCTTGGCCCGTGTTACCGCCTTCCGCCGATGCGCCAGATCCGCCACCACCACGTCCTCGGTTGATGCCGCCGCCTGACCATCCGAGAGGGCCCTAGGTGAGGAGAGAGGATCGTGCGAGGTGAGAAGAAGGCGCCTGGATGGGGGGCACGAAGAGAGGCGCAGGGGAGGAGAAGGTTTTGTGCGGTGGAGGGAAGAACTCGGTGGCAGAGGTTCTTCAGCGTGCCTTTGGCGCGGCAATTTGGGGAGAGGTACGAGAGGGAGAAGAGAGAGCAGGCGGCGATGATTTGGGAACTGGGATTCGGGTTGGGCTAAAATTTGCAACCGGGCTGGATTGAGGTGGGACCATTTTTTACCGACAGACAGTATGACGATACAAGTACTTTCAGCGACGGACAAAGGAACGGTGAATATAAATACATATACCAACAGATTGTGAATCGATAAACATAGAATTAACGACATACGGTCTATGAGTTATCTTTAGCGACTGATCATCCATCGATAAATATAATTTTTAGCGTCAGATGTCTGACGGTGATACGGTGTTGTGGTGTAGTGTGGCAGGATTAGATTTGGGCTGAATGTAATGCTTATTTTGGAGCCCGACATAGCCCAATGTTCATTTGTTTTTTCTTTTTCTATAGAAGGCCCAATCTCCTCAGGGCTGGGCTAAAATCATGAGTTGGGCTAATGTGGGACCATTTTTTAGCGACAGACCACATGACAATATAAGCAGTTTTAGTGACAGACCGCGTGACGATAAATATACCTATCTATAGCAACAGATAGTGAGTTTTTAAATGAGGAATTAGCCACAAATCGTCTGTGAGTTATCTTTAGCATCAGATCATCCATCGATAAATATAATTTTTAGCGTCGGATATCTGACGGTGATGCGGTGTTGTGGTGTAGTGTATGTTTTAATACATTAATATGTTTTAAATACGCTTGTACACAATATATTTTTCTGATATGCATAGATATGTGTTTCTTAAATGTACCGTAGGTAATTGACCCAATCATTTGGCTTGAAGAGACACTCTCAAATTTTGGGGTTGAGGGAGTGGATGTTGATAGCTTTGATGTAGATAATGGTTGATTGGTCCAATGTCGAATTGGCTTTTCCATTGCCGCTAGGAAGGGTACAAGTGTTGTACAAATCTCAGAGATGGGAAGAAAGGCACCTGAGAAGTCTATTGCACAAAAATATGCTGTCATTGCATGTTTGAATAAGTTTACGAATATTGGGTACACCCTGCCTACACTATCCTCCTTGATGATACAAGCAATAGATGCGGCCACGTATCATGATGTTATAGGCTTCTGTGCAAGGATTGCTCGAACCAACCGAAATGATATGGTAAAGTCGAAGTCAAACTCAGCTTATTTCTAGATTTGTTTTTTATTGAAAAGCTTTGTTCTCATATCCATTTTTTCTGCCAACACTTATAGGTTGAGGTATGACTTGACCAATGCAGGTTGTAGCTTTGAAGCCATTCCAAACCAGAAAATGTATGTATTGGGTTTTGATTGGAAATATGCCGATGAATGGCCAACACTCACTATGAAAGGATTTCAAGAAAAGCTGGTTATGACTAAGAGGGGATCATCTGACCCACCGACTTCTCGACCACCGCTTTCCGTCGTTAGTAGACCCTATGCTCGTACTACTGAAGCAAGGGAGAGTGCACTACTTAATGTGTTGCTCTACGTCAATGATATGTGTGGATACAAAATCGGTGACCTACACTTCACCGAGTATATAATATGACGTAGTCAAACTTGGCGGTGATCTACTTGCGCTTGCATGAACTTTGGTGTGTAATTGAACATCTAGTTAGCTACTTTGTATTGACTTGGTTTAAATTATTATGATTTGTATGAACTTGATGAATGAGGATGATCATTGTAATATATAAGCTCTTATTTCATTAGTTTCATTCTTATTTATGGACGACGTATAATAGTATAGCATATAACATATAATGCGTGTACGAAAACTATTTGAAACAAAAACAAATTGAATGGAAAGAAACTGTAAAAGAAAAGAAAAAAAACGAAAAAAAGTGATATTCTGGAGGTGCCGCCCTCAGGTGTCGGACTGGAGGCCCCTTTAGTCCCGGTTGATATAAGTAACTGGGACTAAATAAGGGCCCCCATTCAATCCCGGTTGTGAGGCCCGGGACTAAAGGGGGATTTGCAATCCCGGTTGAGAAACCGGGACTATAGGGGGTTTCCCAACCGGGACTGCTACCCATATGTGCACTAGTGTTTGCTGAAGTTGTCCGTTCAGTCCCCCAGCTAAGAAGATTGGATCTAAATCAATTCCTAGTTCTGTTCATCCTCTAGCCGTTCGCTCAGGCTCCATACCTTATCTGAATTCCAATCGTGCTGGTCGATCATCTTTCCCTTTTCCTGAGAGGAGATCTGTTTTCCGCCGTCTCAATTACCCCAACAATTACCAGGAAAAATACTTGGATCATCAGGCTGTTAATCTCCCAAACCTCTCTTCTAAGCATAAAGTTAGCCGTGTTCTACGCTAGGTTCCTAAACCAGCGCGCCTTAATGGCACAGCGGACAAGAGGGCGGCCTCCACGTCACATTTGAATTCAATTTCCTGCAGCCCTCTTCCGGCTACGACAGCCTAGTCAGTATCCGTCCCTACGGCCCAACCCATCTGCTCTCGATGTCTACTCTCGGGTCATTTGGGGAAAGACTGTACAAGCCCGGTAAGATGTCTCAGCTGCGCCAATTATGGACATAAATCAGTTGCCTGCCTTTCCAAGGCCCACCCCAAGCGCATTTATCGGGCCAAAATTATGGAAGGTGGAGGGTCGCACGGTGCCTGCTCTTAGGTCAGTCTCAATGGGGATGTCATGGGAGTGTCATGCACATTAATTAGGGTGACACATCAGTATGGGAACACTTTTTGCATGAAATGGTGAGGAGAGAGAACAAGTTCGTTTCATGGCCACGACACTCGCCAGCTCTGTTTCCAAGCTCTCGGTAACCCCACGACACCCGCATTGAGAGGGGAGAGTTTCATCCCACCGATCCCGTGCTCCAGGCGCGAAGATCCAATCCTTCCCGCCCCATTCCCCGCCGCACGCGCGATTCCTCCCGCCTCGTGCGCAATTTCTTCTTCCTCCTTCCCTGCGCGCGCCTTCTTCTCCTTCCCCATCCCGCCCTGGCCGCTAGATTCAGCGCCATGGATGTTGGCCGTAGCTCTGGGCGGCGAGACAAAGGAGGGAAAGGGCGCGGAGGCAGCCGCCTTGGAATGAAGACGGTGTTCTCTCCTACGCTGCCAACCCCTCTGGCTTCTTCTCCGCTAGCCCCTGCTTTGTTGTCTTCATCCCCACCGCAAGTAGCAGGAGTGCCGTCGGCCGCTGCGCCACCACCGTCCGCCCCAGCGCCGCCACCGGGTCCGCCAGCACCGTCCGCCCTAGAGCCGCCACTAGGTCGAGCACCGACATCTGCCCCTGCTGCGCCTTCTTCCTTCCATGGTGTGCCTTCTTCCAAGCCGTGGCCACTGCAAGGAGCAGGATGGGGAGCCATGCCCCCAAATTTTCCATCTCAACATGGAAACCAGCAAGCCCCAGATCCACGATAATCAGTTGATTTCGATGTGTAGAGATGTATAGATTTATGCCTGCAATTAGTATTTTTTGTTTTGATGAATATGCCTGCAATTAGTTGATTTCAGTGTGTAGAGATGTATAGATTGATGCCTGCAATTAGTATTTTTTGTTTTGATGAATATGCCTGCAATTAGTTGATTTCAGTGTGTAGAGATATATAGATTGATGCCTGCAATTAGTATTTCTGGTTTTTTAATTGTGTGAAAACTTCAGGGTCTATCCACCTGGTGGTTTTCTAAATTTCCTTCAACAACCACACTATCCGCCGCACCCACACATGCCAGGAGAAAATTTTCATTTTGTTGGTCAGACTATGAACTTGAACCCAATATCTCCACCACCACCACCAAGTGCCTATGGAATAATAACACCACAAGCTGTGAAACAAGGCACTTCAACAAACGAGACGGTGAATATTGACATTGAGGAAGGAGAGAATAGTGAGGCAAATAGGGCAGTAAAGAAAAGATATTGGACTCATGACGAAGAAACGAGGCTAGTAACTGATCAGTTTTTTATTTTCCTTTTTGTAGGCCAGTGTTTGGTACAATACTTGATTTGTTCATATTTTTTTATTTCGTATTTTGTAGGCCAGTGCTTGGTTGAATGTTTCAAAAGACCCAGTTAGGGGTAATGACAAGAAATTTGATACATTTTGGAAGGAAATCACTGAGAAGTTTAACAGGAAAGGGAATGGGAAGCGTAGAAGGGAAATAAACCAATTGAAGGTTCACTGGTCACGCCTGAAGTCATCGATCACTGATTTCAATGACGCTTGGACTAAGGTAACTCAAATGCATACAAGCGGATACTCCGACGACATGCTAGAGGAAGAGGCATATAAGATATATGAAAGCAGGTTTGGAAAGCGTTTTTTGTTGGTGCATTGGTGGAAGATATTAAAAGAGGAGCCCAAATGGTGTGCACAGTTTGAGGAAAAAGAGAAAGACAAGACTAAGATAGTTGATGTTCCAGAAGAACAGTCATGTCCCATTGGTAGAGAAGTAGCAAAGGCTGTGCGTAGTGAAAAGCGCAAGAAGGATAATGTTATGGAAGGAATTGTCATCCTTGGGAACAATATTGAGAAAATTATCAAGGTGCAGCAAGATCAGAAGGTGGAGTGCATTAGGTGTGAAAACTGCTGCATATGAACCTATATATACACACCTCAACCTTCTCTCTTTTGCTCACACGAAGGCCTTCTCTCTTTCACATTCTTTTGCCATCGAGTTGTACTCATTCTAGTGCACAGCTTTGAGGTAACTTATGCATCTTTGAACTCTCTGTGCCGTCTCTTTTCCTCGCCTCTTGTATTCACTATTTTTTTCTCTTCTGCAAAGATGTCTGAGGAAAATGACAACCCTGATGGAAGTCAACATCCTCTGTACTCGTTGGATGAGTTCCTTGTTAAGGGTCAGATCATAGATGATGTTCTCAATGAAGCCACGGTGGTCGTACAATACACCATCGAATGTCTACAAGAGGCTTCTGACCATCGATTCCGTCCGAGGAAGCACATTAAGAGGCCACAAGAGGAAGCACATCAAAAACTAGTTAATGATTATTTCTCAGAAAATCCTCTTTATCCTTCAAATATTTTTCGCCGAAGATTTCGTATGTCTAGGCCACTTTTTCTACGCATCGTTGAGGCCTTAGGCCAATGGTCCGATTATTTTACTCAAAGGGTTGATGCTGTTAATCGGCAAGGGCTCAGTCCACTACAGAAGTGTACTATAGCTATTCGCCAATTGGATACTGGCAGTTCTACAGATGAACTAGATGAATACTTGAAGATAGGAGAGACTACCGCAATGGAGGCGATGAAGAATTTTGTCAAAGGGGTTAGAGATGTATTTGGTGAGAGATATCTGAGGCGCCCCACTATGGAAGATACTGAACGTCTACTCAAACTTGGTGAGAGACGAGGTTTTCCTGGTATGTTCGGCAGCATTGACTGCATGCATTGGCAATGGGAAAGATGCCCAAATGCATGGAAGGGTCAGTTCACTCGTGGTGATCAGAAAGTGCCGACGCTGATTCTTGAGGCTGTGGCATCACGTGATCTTTGGATTTGGCATGCATTCTTTGGAGTAGTGGGTTCTAACAATGATATTAATGTTTTGAACCAATCTACTGTATTTATCAATGAGCTAAAAGGACAAGCTCCTAGAGTCCAGTACATGGTAAATGGGAATCAATACAACACTTGCTATTTTCTTGCTGATGGAATATACCCTGAATGGGCAGTATTCGTTAAGTCAATACGACTCCCTATCACTGAGAAGGAGAAGTTGTATGCACAGGAACAAGAAGGGGCAAGAAAGGATATCGAGAGAGCCTTTGGTGTATTGTAGCGTCGATTTTGTATCTTAAAATGACCAGCTCGTCTATATGACCGAGGTGTACTCCGTGATGTTGTGCTAGCTTGCATCGTACTTCACAATATGATAGTTGAATATGGAAGGAAAAGGACATTATTGAAGAAAATCTAGATCTAAATGTGCCTCCTAGTTCATCAACCGTTCAAGAACTGGAATTCTCTCCTGATCAGAATGTTCCGTTAGAGAGAGTTTTAGAAAAAGATACTTCTATTCGAGATCAATCGGCTCATCGCCGACTTAAGAATGATTTGGTGAAACATATTTGGAATAAGTTTGGTGGTCGTGCACATATATCTGGTACTTGTGACTATCTTTTGCATTATTGGTTATCTACTGTAGTTAGTTATCTACCTTAAGAATTAACTGCACTGATCTGTATTAACTGAACTATTTTTTTGTTTCTGCAGGATGAAAGCAAGGCTGAAGGTTATCTGAAAGCAAGGCTGACAGCTATCTGATACTGCACTACTGAAGGCTATCTGATCCTACACTATTGAAGATTATCTGTCTTGTGAGAAGAACCAGTGAGAGGCCGTGTGCAAGGCTCTAGGCTATTTGAACTATTTTTTTATCTATCTTAGTTTACTATCTTAGTTCCCGTGAATGCTGAACTGCTCTATGCGAATGCTGAAGGCTACTTGAACTCTGAACAATCATATGCAGTTCCATTTTATCGTACTTCTGTGTGTGGATGGTTACATAATCAATCGATGCATATGATCCCATCATTGTACAGCAATTAAATGCTTTACTTAGTTTTGAAATTGGTGAAATGAAACGATGCATTATGAAAGCTGATTTCATTCATTGTTTCATCCCGCTCAAGCTGATGTGGCGTTTTGAAAATCGTGTAGTGAAACTAAGCATTGAGACTGGCCTTATAAGCCGATCAGCAAGCCTCACACTCCCCCGGGCGCTTTCATTTCCAGTGCTCCCTCCCCCAATCAAGGAACAGTGTCCACTCCCACCTCGGAGAGCACGATGGCGAACTTCGCCATCGATCCTCGCCCCCATGTGCCGGCAGGCTTCTCCCTTGAAGAACCTCCGATGAGGCCGCCGCTGAGGCACGAAGTCTTCGCCACCGGCTGCTACACCCTGAATCATGAAGACTTTGCGATCGTCAAGCTGCAGCCCCCGGTGAACAAAGACGACTTCCATCTGCTCGCCAAAACACTCCGTAAGTTCTTCAGGGAAATCCACCAGACCCCTCTTGTTGATGTTCAGTAATGTGCACTAGGAGATGCCTATGTTAGATTCACTTGCAATCTAGACAGAGAGAAGTTCTTGGGTCCCATTTTCCAGTTTGGTTCTTATAAGATGTCAGTCATAAAGCATGATGAGGCAGAAAATGCTAGAAGCTTTGACCTGGATAGGGAGGCTTGGGTCATGCTAGTAGGTTTTCCTGAGGATTTGCGTAGTGCTCCACTCATAGCTAAAGCTATCTCGACCTTTGGTATCATGGTTCACTGGCATGACATTGGTAATTTGGCTAGAGTGGTTGTCAAAGTCTACCTCAATGATGACGCTAAAATCCCAGATTCTGTTATAGTGAATGCAGGGCTACCAATGAAGGGCAAGTCTTGGACTGTTCTAGTGTTTGTTCTAAAAAAGAAAAGTGTCATTGAATTGCAAGATGAAGAGGGCTTTGTGACTGAAGGCCCACTGCTTCCCATGCCAGCACAAGCTCCTCGCTGGACTGGGCCTGTTCCACCAGCACGCTCGGAGGCC
This sequence comes from Miscanthus floridulus, assembly GCF_019320115.1. NCBI lineage: Eukaryota > Viridiplantae > Streptophyta > Magnoliopsida > Poales > Poaceae > Miscanthus > Miscanthus floridulus. The sequence continues at coordinate 18,416,920 of NC_089589.1, read as the reverse complement.
ACTCCTGGGGCCTCAAATGTGGGAGGAGGCTCCAACATGCAGGTAGATGGTGAACCTATGGATGGGAATGCCGCAGTTGAGTCAGCCCAGAATGTGGATGAGTCAGGCCTGCCAACTGATGCTGAAGTGGTTCAGAATGTGATGCCAGCACCAATCCAGGTTGAGAAGATGAAACAGACAGAGATCCCTGACAGGTTTCAGATGACCCATGCTCCAGAGTTTGCTGTTGACACTACCCTGCCTGTTCCTATGCCAAAGCTCAAGTCAATAGTGATCAAGGATACCCCTCAGGCTCCAGAAAACTCTTCTGCTGTGAAGAGAAAGCTGTTTGCAAAGGTACTCTCTTTCTTTGTTAGAGTACCCTGTTTCAGTCCTTACTCTTGCCTATCCCTTTGTGACATAGATCCTGATTTACCACTTCCTCACTTTTTCAAGGATCATTCTCTACTTGCTCATCTGATCTGTCTAATGCCCCCATTGATATCTGATCCTGATGCTGAGGGCATTGCTCTTGAGATGCTAGAGGAGAATAGCGAGGACCTGGTGGAGATCCCTCGTCCTGTTGACTTCACCCCACGCAAGAGAAGGGCCAGAAAGATGACTGAGCAGTTTGATGACCAGTTTCTCAGGCATAGCAAGAGAGTTGCTGAGAAGACTGATGGATACAAGTACAAGGCCACAACAGAGGTCCTGTCTCCTGAGCCGCTGGCAATGATCTCTACACCAAAGTCTCCTGCTCCTCACCTAACCAAGGAAGTGGTTGAAGGGATTGCCACTGGATTCCTGAAGATTCATCGTACGGATGTTTCTGATGTCCTGATCAGGATGGACGAAGATTGATGAAGCCTGAAGAATGGTGGTGCCAGACACTCAGTCATGAGAGGGTGTCTTTGTCATCTTTTGTTTAATGTCACCAAACTATCCAGCTTTGCTTGTGTGCAAGCCTAATAATTGTACAAATCTCATGTGATGGCTTGTTTTAAGTTTCAACTCTCATTGCTCTATGAACATCATTTATTTCAGTGTTAAGGTTGTGAGTTATGGCTATATCCTGTGCTTTCATCTGTTAATCTTCCTCACTGTTTATATCTTGATTGTTGTTTTCACAATCTTGTCTGTCTGTTGTCTAGAACTTTAGATTGTAGTATCATTTGCCCTTTTTCCCCTCATGGATAGAGTAAGAAACAATAGAATCCTTGTGTGGAACATCAGAGGTTTGAATTCACAGGAAAAATGGGATGCTCTTAGAGCCAAAATCACGGAAAGTGCCTGTCAAGTCATATGCTTACAAGAAACAAAAAGAGATAGTTTTGATCTTTATTATCTTAAAAAATTTTGCCCAAGACAGTTTGACAGCTTCTTTTTTAGTCCATCTGTTGGTGCTTCTAGTGGGCTAATCACTATCTGGAATTCCAGTATTTTCACTGCTTCTTTGGTCCAATCAAATAGTTACGCAGTCACAGTCAAACTTAGCAGTATTATGGACAATAATTCCTTCCATCTCACAAATGTTTATGGTCCTTCGAATTCCAGTGAGAAATTTACATTTGTTACATGGCTTTTAAATCTTGACACATCCGAATTTGAAGATTGGCTGTTAGCAGGAGATTTTAACATTTACAGGTCCCCTGAGGATAGAAATAAACCAGGAGGAAATTTGGGTGAAATGGATATGTTCAATGACTTAATCACTGATTTAAATTTGGTGGAATTCCCCTTCAGTGGCACAAAATATACATGGAGTAATATGCAAGTGGACCCACTCCTAGTGAAACTTGATTGGGTCTTCTCCTCAGACTCTTGGGGTCTCTCTTTCCCAGCTACATCAGTCCAACCCCTGTCAAGACCCATATCAGATCATGTCCCTTTTGTGATCAATATTGGTACTAAAATTCCCAAAGCTTCTTGCTTCAGATTTGAGAATCACTAGGCTGAGCATAAAGATTTTCTGAAAAGTGGACCTTCACTGGAATAATGCTCCTTATTATGCTAATGCAGCAACATGCCTTTCCCAAAGACTGAAGCAGGTTAGAGTGGGGCTGAAAACCTGGAGCAAATTTTTTTCCAATATCAACAAATTCCTTCATAACAGCAATTGGGTCCAGTTACTTCAGGATGGTCTTGAGGAGCAGAGAAATCTTTCTAATTTAGAAAGGACTCTAAGAAAATTTGTCAAAAGACACATAGCATCCCTTCTGGAACTTAAGAGATCTTTTTGGAAACAGAGAAGTACAGTTCGTTGGGTGAAATTTGGTGATGAAAACACCAATTTCTTTCAGGCTCTAGCAACTCATTGCCATAGAAAGAATTTTATAATCAATCTTGCCACTCCTGAAGGTTTCCAAATAACTGATCATGTGCAGGAAGCAGGGTTACTTCTGGAATCTTACAAGAGTAGACTTGGGGTCAGTGCATTTTATGGTATTTTATACAACCTTTCAGATATGATTGTGCCACAGAATCTTGACATTCTTGATGATGATTTCACTTAGTAGGAAATTTGCCAGGTCATTAAAGCACTTCCTAATTCTCATGCTCCTGGGCCTGATGGTTTCAATGGACTTTTCATCAAAAAGGCTTGGTCCATTATCAAACAGGACTTCACTAGAGTGATCATGGACTTCTGCAGAATTCAAATGGACATAAGTAGCATCAACACTTCTCATATTGCTCTAATTCCAAAAAGGGAGAATCCAGCAACTGTGGATGATTTCAGGCCTATATCCCTTTTAAATTACAGTCTTAAAAGCATTACCAAAATCCTATCCACAAGGTTGCAGACTGTTATGCCTTCCCTTGTTCATGAAAATCAGTATGGCTTCTTAAAGGGGGAGAACCATACAGGATTGCTTGGCTTGGGCTTTTCAATTTCTCCACTTGTGCCATCATTCCAAGAAAGAAATAGTGATTCTCAAAATTGATTTTGAGAAGGCCTTTGATAAAGTTGAGCACCCTTCCATCTTGGAGATTCTGAGACATAAAGGTTTTTCAGATAGGTGGCTGCAATGGATCAATTCCATACTCAGTACTGCCACATCCTCAATTCTTTTAAATGGCATAACAGGGAAGCAATTCAAGTGTAGAAGAGGAGTCAGAAAGGTGATCCCCTTTCACTCTGCTTTTTGTCCTTGCTGCAGACTTCCTTCAAACTATAGTCAACAAAGCCTGGCAGTTAGGAGTCCTAAAACATCCTCTTAGTGAATCCTTTGGTGGTGACTTCCCTCTCATTCAGTATGCAGATGATACATTGGTGATTCTCCCTGCAAATGCCAGAGTGCTTTTTAATTTCAAGGGTCTCCTGAGATCCTTCTCAGATTCTTCAGGGCTATGTCAATTTCAGCAAAACTTACTTGGTGCCCATTAACACCAACCCTGAATTTACTCTACACTTGGCCAACACCTTTGGTTGTAAAGTTTAAACCATGCCCTTCACATACTTGGGCTTGCCTCTGGGGACCACAAGACCCGGCCACCATTCAGGAATTCAGTCCTATCATTTGCAGAATAGAAAGGAGGATTTCAGGTTTCAGCAGAATGCTCAGTTATCAAGGAAGGTTGATACTAGTGAACTCTGTTCTCACATCTCTTCCCACTTTTTATATGTGTAGTCTCCAGCTTCCTCCATAAATCATCAAACAGGTTGACATATATCGAAAGCATTGTCTTTGGAGTGGGGGAGATATCAACAGAAAGGGAACTTGCTTAGCTGCTTGGGAGACAGCATGCAGATCAAAGAAGGAAGGTGGTCTTGGTATAATTGACATTAGAGCTCAGAATTCAGCCCTCTTGATCAAACACCTAGACAGATTCTATAACCATGCAGATATTCCTTGGGTCAAATTAACTTGGAGCAAACTCTGAAGTTCGAAACCTGGAACAAATCAAAGATTCAATTAAACTCTGTTGGGCATAAAAAATTAAAAGTGATATTATCATGGAAGAAACCTAGAAAAAGTAATACTAAAAAATTATTTGTTCTGATAGGCTTAAAAACAATGAGGATCTCGTTGTCCAATGAAAAGCGAAAGTGGACAATGAACACGACCTCAACAACTGACGGCAGCAATGGTCGACGGAATAGCAGCCATGGGCCATGGCTGGTCGATCGTGCGGATTGATCTGCAGCGTCTTCTCGTCGCCTCTCTACCTCAAGTTCTAACGACATGCTGAGCGTGCACTCTGCGTTCACGTCCTGCCTCCCACTCGCGACGCGGCATGCTCGTCCGCCATGCTCGCACCTTGTGAACCCCAGTAGTCTCGGCGCTGCCCGCCCGCCCGCATTGCACACTCGCTCTCTCGCGCGAGGTGGGAGAGACCCGTCTATCGCTATGCCTCGAGCCACTAAGCCTGGCCGACCGGTGCCGGGTGGGGCAGCGCACTGACCCCGTTGCCCATCTGCTGTCTCCGCACAGCGCTGGTTCATGCATTGGATCGCTGGAGCACACGGAAGCAAACACCTTGCCGGCTTGCTTGTGTATTATATACCTTGGAAAAGCCAAAGCGACGGGACTTTTCAGATCCAGCAGTGGAGCCAGTTTTGCTGCTGATCACCTCCTAGTTATAAACGCCATTGAAACACTACGGTCAAGGAATAAGAAAAGGCCAGTCTCCAATCGGCAGCGTGTAGAAAGTACTCAATTGCTGATGCTCAGTGGATGAAAACTAAATGGCTGATGCTTAGTGGAAGAAAACACAAACCTTGCATGCATGCTTAGTGGCCAGGGTGGAGGATGATGGATGGCTAGTGGGGTGTGGATGACGTGGCTTAAGAAGATGCCAGAGAAATAAGCGAGTGGGGTTTTGCTTTAAAAGAGTTATAGATAGGTAGGAAAGTTCCCTACTAACCGTTTCAAAATAAAAAATAGCCATGCACTAGAGTCATCCAAGCAACCCAGTGGAGGCAAGATGCGCTTGGTGCACGTGGTGTGGACTAGAGACTAGTGCATGGGCAGCGCATCAGGGCAAGTGCACGTGGTGAGGACAGACAGACAAAGGGCAAAAGTGTCTTTTATCCTGTGACTATTCTCTACTGAGGTTCTGAGAATATCCTTTCCTGGACAAGGGAGTACATAGATACCTCACCGAGCTCGTGTGGTCCTGCAGTTGGCAAGTCGCCAAAGTTGGTCCCTTGTTTGGGACAGAAGGGATAGGAAAAGTAATACTCCCTCCGGGCTGCTTTCTTAGGCATCGCAGGGCAAAAACCGAATACCAAGGAAGAAGAGCAAACCATGCGTGTGGCACGTGGCTCCATAGCATTTACATCAGATGAGTCATTGGCAAGCGTGGTTTGTCAGTGTGACGCCAGCCTCACAGCCGCTGCCAACTCGCCAAGCACCAAAACATAGCAGGCAGGACCGTAGGAGACAAGCAGCCGGTAGGGAAAGGGGCAGTGGAGGGCCGAAGGGCCTGCCGGCCGGCTGGCCTCGTCCCTGGCTGGCCTGGGAAAGCTCCGCGCCTCCGCAGCTGGCCAGGCGGGGGGCGGCGACCGGCGGGTCCCTGGCTGTGGCCGTTGGTCGGCTAGGCTCAGCCCCAGGCGCAGCCACGCAGGAAGGAGCCCTAGCCCCCAGGCGCAGGCGGTGGAGGTCGGAGGCGGAGGCGGTCGCGTCGTCGCGGTCGCGGAGAAGGCAGATGCGGCGCGGTCGGGCGGGACGGACTGGGTCACGCCGTCGTGGGGCAGGGATCGCTCCATCGGGAGGTGGTACGGGCTGGCGGATCTGAGAGGTCGTCGGCTCGCGAGGAGACAAGATCAGGGGGTTGTGGCGACGCCGATGCGGAAGCGGCGGCGGCGGCCTCTGCCTCGGTGAGTACGATCTGCACTCCCCTCCGAGTAAAATCGCTTGGATCGAACGTGCTATGGAGAAAGAGAGAGAAACCCTAGAGAGGGAACTGAGAAATGGAGATGGGGAGACGAGGGGAACTAGAACAGCGCGCGGTGGCTCTTTGTCTAGCTACTGGACGCGCGTCGGTGGCAGCAGCCGTGCCAAACGATTAAAACACGGCCGGTTGGAACAAAGTCTTTACCATATTAATAATAACTTGTTTACTTAGACATTAAATTTATTCTAATTTTGACTCATGAAATTATTTACTATTTGTTGCCTCTTGTTTATACATATGAAATGTACGCTTGGAGGAATTCTGGAGAAATCTGGATGAATTTGGATGAATCTGGAGGAATTTGTGAGAGGAAAACACTGTTCCAGATGAAAAAAGAAGCGGATCAAGCCGGGTTTAAGGGCACGCGAATGGGGCCATTTATAGAAAGACCTTATTGCTCTTACTATGTTGCCATACAAATCGGGTTTTAGGTATCCAATCGGGTTTCAGGGATCCGCGGGTTTGGTTATGGGGATGGATTATCACCTGAATCGATATTCAGAGCCTACTAAATCCTCTTCAATTTTGGACCCTTTTTTTGAAGAGAAGCCGGCAAGTTAAACTGCGGGTCTATGTATTAATAAAGGAGGAGTAAGCACGTACAAATAAAAGAAAATAACAGACATTGTACAACACCACCACTAAAACCCAACACACAACTCTAGCAATGGCATGACAAACCACCACCATCAAAGCTGCCCGCAAAACCAAAGGCCACCCTGCCTATTGTAGCAACAACCACCAAGGGGTTCACTAAGCGATGCCTCTATGGAGGAAATGATATCCGTAGACGCCATCAAAGCCAACCCAAATACCAGCACAAGTTTCTCAACCAGGAAAAGAACCCCCGGGTAGAGGAGGGAATGGGATGAGAGCACACGACAATGTCTCCATCGAGGTCCACGACACCCATAGGCATCATCATTGTCAGCATCAGCATAGCCGAGCAAGGATTTCTCCCAATGCCCCACACCCAACCACAAGCATAAAGCATGGGTCTAACCGAAGTGAGCCGCCACGACTGAGTTGTCGCAGCCACATCAGATGAGTCATTGGCAAGCGTGGTTCGTCAGTGTGACGCCAGCCTCACAGCCGCTGCCAACTCGCCAAGCACCAAAACATCTCAGGTCACCACACCAAGTTGTTGCATGGGCCAAGACAGTCCTGTGATGCCACACATAAGACGTCGAAGCACCATTCCCATGTTCTTGTCCGCCAAGAGTTGTCATCTTCAAGTTGTTACTGTCACAACAATGGGCCACTGGCATGCATGGACAGCCGCCATGAGGCCGGTTAAAGATAACCACAGCCAACCTGATGTCGCCAACCTCAGCGGTGCCCGACAACCGCATCATGTGTGCGTCAAAGATGCCACCACCGTAATTTCAATCAAACTCCAAGATTGGTCGTCGTCAATGCCATCACCACATAGATGCCCGCACTGGTCTTGCAGATTGCAAACGTGTCACAATTGGCGCTAGCGCCATCAACCAACGCTGTCCTGCACTGCACTAGCCGCTACCAAGCAAGTCTAGGCGCCACAATCTGCTGGTAGCAACAAAGCCACCATGCATGTAGCAAGCCCAGGCTGCAGAAACCACCACCGCCAGCGGTGAGGCGAGAGAGGGAGGGGCGAGGGGTGGGTGTGGCGGTGTGACGGGTTCTTCGCCCGTGTCGCCCCGGACTCAAGAACAACGCGGGGGCTGGGTGGGCTTTAGTTTCTTGAATTGCTGGTTCTGGCTCCCACTTCAATTTCGGACCATGTTCGGACCGACATTCTTTTATTCTTCTCCCTCCCCCTCTCGCCGGTGCTCCGGCATGGCCATGCGTGCCCCGCCCTGTCCTGGCCCGGCCTGGCTGCCTCCACCGTCATCAGAACCCTAACACCGTCCTCCCGCCGTCCCCACCACCTGGCCGGCCTGCCTCCCCCCAAACCCCATTTGAAGCCTGGCGGAGATGGAGAAGAAGAGAGGGAGAGTCGGCGAGCTCATCGTCTCCGACGCCGGCGACCCTCCTCGCTAGAACCTTGGGCGCCTTCTTCTTCCTCTACGGCGTGGGCATGGGTGCGGGCGTGAGCGCGTGGGAGCGGGTTGCGCCTTCGCACTGGAGCACGACGGTCGTGTATTTGCGTTTCCCATAGGAAATAGGTAGCTCCTACTCAAGCAAGTAGGGGTTTGAATAAGGGATACTATTAGAGATGCTCTTACATAGGTACATAGTAATAGAAAAGGAACCCCAATACCTCATGCATGTTGCGGTTTGTGTGCTATGGCACCAGACGTTAAACCGACCCTAAGTTCATGATGGCTCCATCATCTAGGAACTAGACAAGTTCTACAGATAATTTTATCTTCCCTGATTACTTAAAATTGGTGCAGTTGGATTGGTACAGTTATATGTTAATATAAATGGATCGCGAAGCCAATGTACAAATTCTCTTGGAGCGCATGCTACATGATGCAAGTGTAGAGCCGACAAACCTTCCTATATCACTTCTGAAGTCCATCACGCATAATTTCTCCCATGATCAGCAAATTGGCAGTGGTGGGTTTGCAGTTGTTTACAAGGTATCTAAACTCTCGACTCCCCTAGTCTTGATCAATATAGTACTTACTAAAAACTTATGGCCACGCTGGGCGGCAACATCGTGCACTGCAGGGACTACTCCGAAATGGTACAGTAGCTGTGAAGAAACTGTACCGATCGTCTGAGTTTGACGAAAGGAAATTTATCCAAGAGGTTGATACTCTGATGAGGGTTAAGCATAAGAATATTGTACGATTCCTAGGGTACTGTGCTGACACGCAAGGGAAAATGTGCAAATATGATGGGAAGAATGTCATGGCAGAGGAACGACAAAGGTTGCTCTGCTTTGAGTTTCTAGCAAAAGGAAGTCTTGCTCAATATATCACTGGTATGTTTATTCCATGCATCTTATGTATTTAAACAGACAAATTCATATATGTTTTGACCTGATGAGGAAGATCTATTTCCCTCGGCAGATGCATCTCAGGGACTTGAATGGAAGATACGGTATCAAATAATCAAGGGAATCTGTGAGGGGTTACACTATCTTCACAAGCACAGTGTTCTCCATTTAGATCTCAAACCTGCAAATATACTGTTGACTGACAGTATGTTACCAAAAATTGCTGATTTTGGTCTCTCGAGGTGCTTTGATGAAAAAAAAATGACGATGTCTTCAAAATTGTTTGGAACACCGTAAGCTAGCTAAGCATCTCGAAATTTTTGAGTTGGTATAACCAAGGTTTTCTATTACATATTTACATTGCACCCACAGTGTTTTTATTACTCATACAATGTAATTTTCCGTGCAGGGGATATGCGGCACCAGAATTCTATAGCAGAGTAATCACATTCAAGTTAGACATATATAGTCTTGGTGTCACAATATTAGAAATCTTGACTGGGCAAAAGGGGTACACTGCAGTCGAGAATGTGAGAACAATCTTATACCACACCATTCCAGATAATTTATGGGTCCATACTGAACCTAACTGGCTGATCATCCTAATTCCTGAGCAATATGGTTGTGAAGAAACTCACAATGCAACTCAGCCTAATTAAATGTATTTTGACAAATCAACAGTTCCAAAGTTTGTAAATTAGTATTATAGTTGTACTTATAACCCTAATTAACTGGCATCGTTATAATTTCACAGCACCACAGTGAATAGTTTGCAGCTATACTTCTTCTTTCTCAGTTTATGATTTTTTCTGGATTTTTGAGTAGCATGAAGTGTCTCCACACAACATAACTGCGCATTATCATGTCTAGGAATCGCGACGAAAGTCACAAATTGACAGAAGTAATTTGAGCCAATATTTCTTCATAACACCGGCTAATTCCAAAGTCAATTTCAATTTTTGAACAACTACAAATGAAAATATGATGACAAATAGAACAGAAGCTGATATCGCACTTTGCGGTCAGCGAAGTGCAACTGTTTTTGTCTTTACTAAGATTAAAGGTGGAAATAATGCACATCACGTAATGTTACATAGAATGTGTGTTCCTTGAACCGCTCCTTCTTGTTTATTACAGGCTTTATTGTACCTTTGATGCCAATATTGAACAAGTTTGCACATCGCCATCAATTAAGTTGTTCATGTGTACTATGCTCAATGATTTGTACTCTCTTCATTTCAAATTATAAGACGTTTTGGCTTTTCTAAATTCATAGCTTTTGCTACGCATCTAGATATATATTATGTCTAGATTCATAGTAAAAGCTATGAATATAGAAATGCCAAATGTCTTATAATTTGGGACGGAGGGAGTAATTCACATCTAAATTATCACTTGTGGATTGCAATTCCGTAGGTAATTGAAAGTTGGAAAGGTAGGATCACAATGTCACAGGCACACATACAGCTGGAACAACTTAGAGCTTGCGCTGAGATAGGAATACAGTGTATTGATCCTGACCCAGCTAAGAGACCAGATACACAGCGCATAACTGTGACGCTTGAGGAAATGGAACACGCAAGTGGCTTCATTGCAACTGACCTACATGTAAGTTGATTTATCATGATACATGTGCAACAGTTTTTCTTAGAGTGTTGCATAAGCAGCACTATTTTTACTTACATGAATGGTGCACCATACGCAGTCACCACAATTCCAGCCACTGCAGAGAATAGTCAGTGTACCCAAGGGACCAGGAGTGACAAGCACTGAGGTGAGTTAGTTATTAGTACTACCTCCAAACATTCGTTTATTCAATCTGTTATTCAAATTTGGCTGTGTTCTGTATAGAATTGATGGAAATCCAACATAAAAGTGGTTTTTGCCTGCAGATACGCTACATTGGATCCTCTGAGACAAGCAAGCTGCTGGACATCCACCCTCTTGAGCTCCACTTCCCCTTGGATCCAGACAAGAGTATCATGTGCCCGGTGACCCTCACCAACCGGACGAACCATTACGTTGGTGCTTGGATTACACCCGCCGACCATCGTTTTCCAAATTCCATGGACAGCAATCTCCGGTTGTCTTCTGGTCATCAAAGTGCTGCTCGCCGGCCTCTACTTCCAGTTTCTTGGGAGGACGCATGCTCATCTGTTTTCGAAATGATGGAACCACATTCCACGGTGGCTGTAACTATTACAATGTTCGAGCAACAGCGTTGGGGACGACCGTCGCCACCACAGGGGACAGGAAAGTTTGAGGTGCTGATGATCGTACTTAGGTCGAAGGAGCACCTCGAAATGTTGAAGGCGACTAGTGGTAGCAAGCTGATCATGGACATAGACTGTCTGAAGGGAGTTGAGGAGTTGGGGGGTGAGGTACACCAGGCGGTGCTGACGGCTGACATCTGTGACCCAGCGACCTCCCAGGAAGTGAACCTTTACCAGTGTCGTGTAGCGTGGTCGCTTGGTCATCCTGGTAAAAGAAGGCCACAATTAGAGGAGGTATCATGCTTAGATGCACACCCCAGTGAGACAAGGTGATCATCAGTATAGTAGATGGTCTGAATGGCACCCTTTTTGCATGTTTGGACACTATAGCTTGTATTTTCTGCTCGCAAAAAAAGCTTGTATTTTTGTCCTAATTCTAACTAATATAAATAGTATATTATTTCACATATATAAATTTCCTCTTTAATTGGAGCACATGCATTATCGCAGGATCTTGGTGGGTCATAATGGAGGGTATATTTCCATGTGGAACTACAAGACGCAGGTATCAGTACTACTTGTGCTCTCTATCATTTACTTAGTAGCTTTTACGACTGCTTTATCAGTGTGCGTACTATACATAGGTTTACTAAGTTGTTCAGTGTCGTGCAGAAAAGAGTGATCATGTTGCAGGTCACCAGTGCACATAGTTATCATGGTCCATATTCGGTCATTCGATCGGCCAAATTTATCACTCGAGAGAAGTGGTTTGCAATCGGGGATGGCAATGGATGGGTCCATGTCTATGCTGACCCTACAGAGGAAAAGATCAAGGAATTCAAAGCTCATCGTGGTGAATCTGTCTCCTTGTTAGCTGTTCACTCAACCTACCCATTCCTGCTGACATCATCCTTTACGGACACATTGATAAAGCTTTGGAACTGGGATCAGGACTGGGCGTGCACTCGGACATTCAACATGCCCAGGGCGGGTTTGTTCCGTCTCACGTGGAACCCAATTGATGACAGCACTACTTTTGCAGGAGTTTCCTATGACAATAGTCTAAAGGTTTGCATTGTTTGCATCTTCACGTCGAATGTCATTTGACTTTTGTGTATACATACGTAGCTAGCAGCTAGTGAGTAAAAACGAGCCCACCGACTTATTTACTACTTCCTTCGCCATCATGAAATTTTACAGGTCTGGGATATTCATTCTTCAGATCCTATCATCATGTTTGGTCGGATGGAGAATGTGCGTTATCTTTACAGTGATAATCATGATCACCTCATGGTTATTGGTGGTGAGCGCGAGACTGATGTCAACAGCAGTGCATGCGTACGTGTGGCATTCATCTTCTATGGAGAAATATTACTAAACATTAACCATTTTCTAGTGTAGGGGAAAATTGTTAATCATTTTGCTTGTTCAATCAGATATGGGATTTGCAGTCTCAGGAATGTATCCACAGACTTGGCTTTAGCGGTTCTGACATTTATGACATGGCTTGCCACCCAACGCTTCCATTATTGGCTACAAGCCATTCATCAGGGCGGACTGTGTGTATTTGGGATACCAAGACCTACAGGTAACTATGTGTTGATGCTTAATTAGGTCACAATTTTGGGTGTCAACACTATGGTTTATTTGGTTGTGATGAAGCTTTTGGTCTCTTGGCTATAAAGTTAGTTTTGTGGCTTTTTGGCCTATGACTGTTGTTTTTTCTTTGAAAATCTTTAGCTTCTCAGTGCACCAAAAGCCAAAAAACCACTTCTCAATCAGTTTTCAGCTCTTCCATTGGCATAGTAGATTTGTCATGGATATAAAGCAAAAAAATCTTATTGCTTTATAATGGCTTGCTTCGTCTTTTGATAGTACCAAGTCATCTTTGCAGTCGAAACTCATCGATGTATGACAAACTTTTAGGGACCTTTTTTTGCTAGCACATTGTCAAACCACTAGTAATGATATTCTTCGAATCGATGTCAGTGTTTGATCTTGACGTATTGCATGAAATATGGCTGTGGGTGCAGAAATATTATTATTGAGAAAGTGTTTATGAAAAAAAAACTGATCCTTGCACTCGGGTTACAAACTTATACAATTTGTGCATAGTCTTTCAATAATTCCATCCATGAATTGGAGACTTTGACTTGACAAATCTGTGGAGTAGTCAACCATTGGGCATGTGCGTTAGAACCTGTCTTCTGTCTCCACTTGAATCATGTGTGAGTACCTCGAGAACATGGTTAACTCGATGAACATGGCGAACACAACTCACGTGAGAGAGATGGGCATGGCACTACCAAATGTTGCAGCCTTGTGCAGACACACACACACACACGCAAATGTTAATATGTTTGCTGCAATCATGATGAATTGGGTTCTTACTGAGCTCAATCGCCAACTTGTTGTCCACCAAAAATTTCAACTTCTGTACACTAGGAAAATATGCTAATGACAATAAGCTTGTGACATATATATATTTCAAAAGGGCAAAGCACCACATTGGAAACTTTTGTCCACATATGGACTCTAGATGCTCGGAGCATACTACCTTATGCTATAAAGGATTCAGTTCTAGGTTTTGTCAAAGTTAATTAAGTTTATTGTCACATATTGTAAGTTTGATTAAGTTTATTGAAAATAGTATTAACATTTCCATGTCCAAATAAATGCATTATATGTTCCATGAAAAGTATAATGATACTTATTTAGTACGACAAATATTAATTAGTATATTTTTATATGAATTTGGTCAAATTTATGATGGTTTGACTTAACACTATGCTAGAATTGTATTCGTCAGGGTGTACTCTATAGCATTATTTCCTTTCTGTTGTCCAGAGTAAAAAGCTTGACTACGCCACCGTTGTACTATTGACTTCAGCATTCTTCCTCTTTAATTTATTGCATTGATATGATAGTTTTTATGTGTCCTTAACTAATGGTGTCTCCATTATATAGGCTTGAGAAGATGGTTCAGCTTAGGGAAGATCACATGCAAGGCATGGTATTCACTGGCACTAAGCATTTAACCAGGTAAAAAATTTTCCATAACATATAGTATTTGAATTAAATTACTAAAAACTAATGAAACATTTTTGCCTCCCTGCAAAACATTGTTGATGTTGAAGACACCAAATGGGTTAAATATTATTGTCTTATATTTCAAAGTTTATAATAGAAGAGCAACTCAGTCTCTTTATATCCTTCCTAATTGTTAGGAATAGAGATTTTGGCGAAAGAATACGCTGCAACAGCTTCTTTAGTTAGATATCCAAACATAGCCTTCGTGTATTATGGATTTCTCACTATCCAAAGATGGAGAGTAAGATTCACTCTCTATAGTGCGCACAAGATATAAGTTATTGGAGAGTGGAATAAATAAAAAGCAATCTTCATTCAAAAGGCTCTCCAAATAATGTTTTCTAAGTGAGTTTTAGAAAAACTCTTGGAGATGCGCTAAAGAATTGTGAGATATTTTAAACAATTGTCGATTTACTAGTGTAAATGAATTGCTCCAGTATTTTCGTTTATGTTTCTAGATCTGTAGAATTATTAAGCAGTCTCTTATATTAACTACAGTAATCCTCATCTCACTTACAGTACCCTATTTTGTCTATTGTTCTAAATTGTTAAGGATAGTTTTTTTTTCTAGACTCTTATTTCTAACCATTTAATATCTGATTATCTAGGCTCATGGCTAAATGTATGTCTGGGATATTAATCATCGAAGTCAATTTGCATCGGTAAGAATAGACAACCCCCCCCCCCCCCTACTAGTCGTAAGAACTAAGGTGTTCATGGTTTACTTGGATCAACACTCATGTGAGCTAGCCAAGACAAAAAAATCCCGACTATAGATGGGTGTTTTCCTTTCCTTAGGCGTTGTTGGGATGTAGTCGGATTCGCATCAATCCACATGTGTTGGGATGAATTGGAGTAGAATTTGATCTAATTTCCATCCGAATCCACCCCAATACATGTGTATTAAGGTGAATCCGACAACATCCAAACAAGGCCTTATAGATTTCAATTATCTCATATATTCAATCCAGCACTGTTGTCCTCTAAGGAGATCAAGAGAACACTGATTCGTTCTAGCTGCAATAACGAGATGAGAGTGGTGAATAAATCTGTTTCGCTTCTGCCAGATACACCCAAGCAAGAAACTTTTATTCTATTTTTTCTATACAATATTGTGACTATAAAATGTCAATATAATATTGTTGTGAAACAGATGACAACCATTTTGGGAATAGTTATTTCCCCATACAAGCCTATTGCCATTGCCATATAATATGAATAGTAGTTGTTGTCTCTCATCATCTATGGCCATGGTTCTAAATGTGGATGACAATGATGTTGTACCAAATAAAGTTCCTGTGTGAACAAGTGCATAGCTCAGTGGTAGGTTCACATAGTGGAGCACCTACCACCCACGTTTGCCCCCAGATCAACACATGCTCGCGCCGAGGATTTCCCCCATTATTGTTCCGCGGTTCTACCTCCAGCATAGACCACAATGGGACTGCGATATGCCCCTCGTGTGCAAAGGCCAGCCATAGTGAAATCTCCACTACGCCAGATCTAATAAGCACTATTGGATCAGAAGCCCCCATCATTGTTAGAATCCATGCCGGCAGAGGTTAAACAACAGTGATAGGGTGGCCCAGTGGCGGAGCCAGGAATTATGCATAAGAGGGGCCTGTCAAAGAGTTTCAACATATGAGAACCGAGTGTAGCTTAATTGTTTAGAATTTTGCTCTAGGGTTAAGCTCTGTTTTTCTAGATTTATTCCAGTATTTGACGACTTAACCATGCTCGCCATTTTCCCCATGGTAGAGGACTGCGTCTGTTGACAGTGGGGCATATATGCATGAATAATAAAATCTACCCACTGAGTATTTCAGAAGCGCTCATACCTGTGGTAGGTGACCGTTCCGTCGATAACGGGGGTACATGTGATGACTCATGAATCTTAAAATTTTGTCGTCTTAGTATTTCGAAAGTGCTCATAGTGGAGTAAGATGTGTGTTTGTTCATAGAAGTGAGCAGGCATGCGTGTATGTGAGCGTCTACATCTATAATGTGATTCATAATAAAAAGAGATAATCAACGAAGTATGCGTTCGGTAAAACAAAGTGTAATAAACATAAGTATTCTAGTACAACCAAAAATTTCAATAGATATATATGTCCTAATATGGTAGACAAACAAAAATTAGATCAATCAAAATATTTTATTGTAATTGTACTCTATTCAATTTTGTTGTCTAGAGCATATTAGTAGACATATATAACAATATTTTATTTATACCATTTTAATATAAACAAAGACTATTTGACTATATATATTATAAAAAAGTTTGTGTTGTTAGGGGGGTGCCACGGCCCCTGCTGGCCCCCCCTTGGCTCCGCCAATTGGGTGGCCTATCACTATCGGGTCGGCGACCCGGCAGTGATAAAATGCACAATGCTGCTAGTTCAGATCAGAAACCGGCATTGATATTCATGACTATCATTGTCGAATGGGATCATCAACCGGTAGTGATGTGGTGAGTGCCACTACTGGATTGGGCCATCACTCGACAGTGGCACTCATGACACAACTATCGGATTAGCGCACACCCGGCAGTAAATTGTTGAGTGCCATTGCAGGCCAATACCACACCCAACATTTCTCATTTCTCACACACAAGACATTTCTCACAAGATACAATACATCATATATATAACTACGAAGGATGTATTAACTAAATAGGTATGTACATAATGAAGTCCTTACAAACCGGTCTCATTACTTAGTCTCTTACGCTAGTTTAAGAAACCAAAGTATGTGATCAGTACTTAACACACCCACTGCGCTTAGTCCCTTTCATGTCACTACGCCAGATTTCCTCTGCAGGAACGAGGGCATTTTTACTGTAGGGGCGGCTGGGGTTGGAGGCGCCCTTACAGTGGGCGTCTTCGGGCCCCAGCAGCCCAGCCGCCCCTACAGATGGCACTGTAGGGGCGGCTGGTAACTTGAGCCGCCCCTACAGTTGGGGCTGATCTGTAGGGGCGGCTCAATCACCAGCCGCCCCTGCAGTGCCCATTTGTCGTTTTTCAAAATTTTAAATTTAAAAGGTTCAAATTTTGTCAAATGACAAGATGACTAAAATAAAAGTTGTAGATATTAATGAGTTGAACAACTTTGGTATTCATCACATTTTATGTTGAAATCATTTTGGGTCTCAAATTTTGGTTCGAACTTGTCATTTTTTAAAATTTCAAATTTGAAAGGTTCAAATTTTGTCAAATGACAAGATGACCAAAATAAAAGTTGTAGATCTTGATGAGTTGAACAACTTTTGTGTTTATCACTTTTACATCTGAAATCATTTAGGGTTTTAAAATTTGGTTGGAACTTGTCAAATTTCAAATTTCAAATTTTAAAATGTGTAAAACATTATCACGTCCAAGTTTGATCAAACTTAAATGCTGAATCATGATTTTATAAATTTTTAGAAAAAAAAACCATCACATTTGGAGTTAGTATGAGGAAGAACAATTAGTTACAAAGTTTACCCACAGATTAAAAAGAGAAATCACACTGTTCTAGATGATCCTTACATGATCATGGTGAACAGTGTGATTTCTTTTTTTAATCTGTGGGTCAACTTTGTAACTAGTTTTTCTTCCTCATACTAACTCCAAATCTGATGATTTTTTTTCCTAAAATTTTCTAAAATCATTATCTATCAATTTATTTTGTTGGTTTTGTCAATATATACATATGAAAAGTTTGAGCAATTTAAATTTTGAATTTAAAAAAAAAATGCAACTTTCAGACAATATTTTGGTGCCCCAAATGATTTCAGCTGAAAAAGTGATAAATACCAAAGTTGAATAACTCATCAAGATCTACAACTTTTGTATTGGTCATTTCTTCATATGACAAAGTGGTAATGACATTGTTCACAAATGTGACACATCTCTCATATGGTTTTATAAACTATATGAGACATGTGTAAGATTAGTGAACAATGTGTGCTAAGAATTTGTTAAATAAAGAAATGACCAAAATAAAAGTTGTATATATTCACGAGTCGAACAACTTTGGTATTCATCACTTTTTATGTTGAAATCAATTTGGGTCTTAAATTTTGGTTCGAACTTGTCGTTTTTCAAAATTTCAAATTTGAAAGGTTCAAATTTTGTCAAATGACAAGATGACTAAAATAAAAGTTGTAGATATTAATGAGTTGAACAACTTTGGTATTCATCACATTTTATGTTGAAATCATTTTGGGTCTCAAATTTTGGTTTGAACTTGTTATTTTTTAAAATTTCAAATTTGAAAGGTTCAAATTTTGTCAAATTACAAGATGACCAAAATAAAAGTTGTATATCTTCATGACCTCTACAACTTTTATGTTTATTAAATTTTCATTTGAGATCATTTGGTGTCTCAAAATTATTTTAGTAGTTTTGATTTTAATTTTCTACCCTACACTCTTAAAGCTGTATACCAACACCCCTCTCATATTTCACTGTAGATAAACAGTACCTCCACCACTACCGTACGATCCGCATCCTACCGTCCCGCATCGTCCACGCGTCCAGACTTCTGGAATCACCGGCTCCCTCTTCCTCTCCGCTCTCTCAGGCCCGAGCGTCTCGCCCATCGCCCCTCTTCCTCCCCCGACATCGCCGCCCCTCCCTCTCACTTTCCCTCTCCTCCACAGCGCCGCCCCTCCCTCTCCCTCACAGCGGTGGCGCCTCTCCCTCTCCCCCACAGCGGCGGCGGCTCTGAAGCCCGAGCGTCCCGCCCTCCACCTCTTCCCCACAAATGGCATGCAGAGCGCGGTGCTCCTCACCCACAGCGGCCTCCGCCCAAAACCCAATCCATACTCCAGAGCTAGGCCAGTCCAACCAAACCCTAGGCCACCCGCGCCACGCCTCGTGCTCGTGGCATCCATGGGCTGACCGCGTCGCGGTGGGGAGCCCGGATCCGGAGCTAGGGTTCCGCCGTCCTCGGCGGCACCGCCATGGAGTGGGACAGCGAGTCCGACGGCGCCGGCAGCGTCGGCGCCGGCGAGGAGGAGCAGGAGGAGGAGGGGGAGGAGCGGGGAGGCGAGGGTGGAGGTTTCGACGCCGGGGGAGCTGGTGGGATGTTCACGTTCGCGATTGAAGGCATGTTGCGCGCGTCCGGGCCGTGCGGGCTCATCGTCACCGACGCGCTCGAGCCCGACTGCCCCATCATCTACGTCAACCGCGGCTTCGAGGAAGCCACGGGCTACCGCGCCGAGGAGGTCCTCGGCAGGAACTGGTCGGTGCTACCTTATCCCATATCCTTTCATTTCAATTCGTCACGCAACTAGTTTCATTTTGGTTGCAAGGACTGCTCTAAGTGCCATCTTCTTGCTATTGTTAGGTGCAAGGGTTGGCCTCCTCTTGCTATTGTTAGATGCAAGGAAGCAAAACGTAGTATTACTTTTTGTTTGTTTTGTCATGGTTTCTGTGTTGGTGATTGAGTATTAGAAATGCGGTTACAATAGTAGGTATGTAGCAGGACTGGTCGGTGCTACCTTATCTCATGTGCTTTCCTCGATTTGTTTCACAACAATTTGGTTTGGCTTCAAAGATGGGTCTGTGGCACTTAGAGCAGAGCTTACTGTTATTTCTTTTGTTACCTACGTTACAAGCATCCTTTAGTATTAGAGGTGAGCTTAGAGTGAAGGTGCTCAGTTTAGGTGTTGGAATACTCTTCCTTTCAGCAAAATAGCAAGTGACATCCTGTTGCTACTTCTAGGTGCAAGGATTGCTGCCACATAGAATCGAGCTAATATGTAGTATTGCTTATCTGTTTGTTGTCATGGGTTTCTGTTTTCATAATTTTAAATATTATTAGATGTTATTTGGCTTTGCTATTAGAACACACACATAGAGTGAACTGGAAATAGTGGCATCATTTTGGTACTTTGGGATTCCTCTCTACTGCTTGTGTTCATTAGCTACTAGAAAAACCTTTCCTGCTAGCGCTGATTGTCTATTAGAAGCGAGCTTAGACTGGAAGGTTCTTAATTTAGCTGTTATAATGCTCTTCCTTTCAGCAAAATAGTAAGTGTCTTTCATTTGCTATGATTGGGTGGAGTGATATCCATTTCAGCAAAAACATAGTAGTGCTGCTTTTTTTTCCTGTTTCGTCATGGGTTCCTGTTTTGGTGATTTTGAGTATTAGAAATGAGGTTAGAATGGTAGTTGTTTGGTTTTTATGTTACATTAGCTGCTAGAAAAGCCTTTCCCGCTAGCGCTGTTTGTGTATTAGAAGTGAGTAGACTGGAGGGTTCTTTATTTAGCTGTTATAGGGGACATATATAGGGGACATCTCTTTGCTTGCAACTGCATGTATGTTTTCTTGGTCTTGCATTCAGATTATTAGATGGTGCATGTCATGTCTAGGAAAGGGTACAATGCATGCATATCATCGTGGATTCGTGGGCTTACAGTTGTTATGCTACACTTTAATTTGGTAGTTATTGTGGGGATTTCAGATAAGCCCGCCCCCCATTGTGGCGAATACTAGATTGAATCCATGAGCTTAAGAAATATTAGAGCTCTTTTTCCTTATATGGTTGGGGCTGTTCCAAATTAAACATTTAGTGGTCATGATCGCTATACTTCTCTATATCCTACACTGTTACACTGATGCAACAATATTCAGAAAACTTGTTTCCTACAACCAGAACCAGCTTAAATGTTGTTGTCTTTTCAAAATTTACCTGTACTAAATTTAACTATGATGAGAATGATTCATCTACTAAAGCATTGCAGCTAAAATAATTATTATTTTTCTTATGTGCAGTATAAAACAGAAGAACCTGTTAAGCTATGGGTAAACAAGGTTGGGCCTTACAATAATCCTCAAGAAACTTACAACTATTACAGCCTCCCATTTTGTCAACCATCTGAAAACCCTGCACATAAATGGGGTGGTCTCGGAGAGGTCCTTGGTGGAAATGAGCTGATTGATAGTCAGATCGATATAAAGTTCATAAGTATGCTTGCCTTCTCTTGACATCCTCCTAAAGTTTGTTTATTTCTTGGACCATGCATTGTTGCATGTTCGTTTCTGTGACTGAATTGATTTATTTCATTGGCTTTTCATTCGAATGTTCCTTTTGTTTTAGAGAATGTGGACAAGGGGGCCATTTGCACAATTGAACTTGATGCTCAAAAGGTTCAGCAATTTGCTAATGCCATTGAAAACTCATATTGGTTTGAGCTTTTCATAGGTATGGAAAATCCTCATTTAGTTTTATTCTGATCCACATTTTTTGGATGCTTTATCTTGTTTCTGACATTCTTTGTGTCCACATTTTGCTCCAATGCTTACCGTGGTTCAATAACCTAGATGATCTGCCATTGTGGGGTAGGTGGTTTTATACCTGTTCATTTCTATTGCACAAATTCTTTCTATTTTCTTTTAAAATAATGGAGCCAGTTTCCCTGTGAGCTGGTTTTGTTGGGGAGACTGACAAAAACAATGAGAACAAGCACTACCTTTACACTCATAAGAACATTGTTATTAAATACAATGGTAACAGGGTATGTGTTGTATTAAAATTCTTTGATCTCACTTTGCACTTGCTATTTTTTCCATTGACCGGTACTGTCCATTGTGTACTGCCTACTATCCGCTTGTGTAGCTACAATTGATCATATCTAATTTGCTTTTATATGGATCAGTGATGGGGCTGCTGCATTAGTTTTGGTGAGTGGGCAGAAGGTTCAAGAGCTTGGCCTGCAAGTCCTTGCAAGGATCAGAGGATATGCAGATGCAGCTCAAGCAAGCTACAGTAACAGTTATCATAGCGTTTGCCGGGAGGGTAAAAGATGTTTACTAGTATATTGCTAGTGTTCTGTTAGTGAATTTTCAGTGTGTAAATAGGAACTTAGGTAACCCTGCAAATCCAAGCTTTGACATTGATACTTGACTCACAGATTATGAAAACTGTATCCATAAGTTCATATTTGAAAAGAATCCATAAGTTCATATGCAGTCTATGTTATAATGATGGACTTCATAATGGACTATGTTGTAATGATGGACTTTTGTGAATTATGACTTTGATGATGTTCTAAATAATGGTCTTGTGTTTGTGGATGTATATATGTATATTTGTAGCGGTCAGATTCGAATTTGAATTATATATATATATATGGGGTCAGATTTGAATTTGAATTATTTATTTTTTTTGCTGGAATATCCACTGTAGGGGCGGTTCTTGATTGAACCGCCCTTACAAATACACACAGCAGGGGCGGCTGGTGATACAGCCGCCCTTACAGAAGTCCACTATAGAGGCGGCTAATATTATCAGCCACCCCTACAGAGGGCACTGTAGGGGCGGCTGAAAACACCAGCCGCTCTTACAGAGGGCACTGTAGGGGCGGCTGAAAACACCAGCCGCCCCTACAGAGGGCACTGTAGGGGCGGCTGAAAACACCAGCCGCCCCTACAGAGGGTACTGCAGGGGCGGTCAGGAAACCGCCCCTACAGAGGCACGCTCTGTAGGAACACCCTGGGAGGGGCGGCTGGCGTAGCCGCCCCTACAGTGGCTCTAGAGCCGCCCCTACAGTTAATTTCTGTAGTAGTGTGTCACACTACTCTTAGGCTCTTCGCCTTGTAAAATGAGGTAGTTTGTGTAGCGAAGATCTCCTATTGTATAGCTGAGCACACGAATTATGTAGATCAATGAATGAATTAGTGCACTCTCTCTTGCCTCAAGCTGGAGGAATAGGCTATCACCTATAGCAAAATTCACGTAACCCTGCAATCCTTCTGTCATGGTCCTTGAATCTGCATACTACCAGCGGTACCCGAGTTTCTTCGCCTAGAATGGCATGGAGGCTACACGCTGTGTACGTCAAATCATGAAAATGAACCTGCAAGTGGTGTCATGCAACAAATAGAATATGAGCAATGTTGAATGCAAAAATAATATATACACATGTGAGGACTACTCACACTATACCACATCTGCGTTGTTGTCCCTAGTAGCTAGATCACTAACTGCCACATCTGTAATACCCTTGTCTAGAGCTTCACACCAAAAGTATGAGAAGACATGAATTGTGTATCCATTGATGCCAGGCTCATTTAGATACATTCTCACAACATTTCTCTCAGCAACTTTTTTCATTTAGCGCCACCGTTCCCCTAGCACTAATTTCTACGATCTCTTGAGGCCTATATCCCATTTTCAAGAAATGTTGAAAGATACACCCTCTCCATCTCCGACGCTGACTATCTGACACCTAATGTCAGTAATGCCAAGAAACCAGAGTGTATCTTCAAGCCATCTAACTGGCTCAATCATCAAAGTTAAATTACAAAAGTGTGTTAGGATGAAATAGAATATACGTTAAATTGAGCGTAAGAAAAGATTAACCCTTCTTACTATGGTCACATAAGAGAATCGTGCTGCCTACAAAGGTGGCGCAAATAGCGTAGCTCCATGGAGGAATACAAGTGCCTGAGGAGGAAGTAGGGGACCCTGCATAACTGATCATGAACACAAAAGTTATGTTTCTCATAGTAATCAGAAACCGGCCCCATCAATTTGGTTCACTCATCATGATACTTTCTAAATATTGATTTAAATAAGATACGGTAATCACAACCACAATGTTGAATTTACATGTTTTTTTCACTTTACATCATGTTTATAGGAAGGTTCAGAAAACACAATACACTAGCAAATACACTTGCAAACTGACATTTCATCACTGCCTCTAACTCTAGCAATATGCTAGCAAACTGATTTACTAACTCATGCTCAAATAGACATTTCATCATTGCCTCTAACTCTATATCACATTATCTGATTAACA
The DNA here is from genome assembly GCF_019320115.1 of Miscanthus floridulus. NCBI lineage: Eukaryota > Viridiplantae > Streptophyta > Magnoliopsida > Poales > Poaceae > Miscanthus > Miscanthus floridulus. Next base: position 18,393,017 of record NC_089589.1, on the reverse strand, counting down.
TCATATTTTAATAACTGCACTAAGACCACACTCTTATAATGAATCGAAGGAGAGGATGTGGGCGGAGGCGCTCCTGGGGCTGATGATGGTGATGATGTTGACCATGGGGATGGAGACGACGTGATGGACGGGAATGGGGATGGCGCGTGGCAGACCCAGACGGCGATCGACAAATGGGGGACAGCGCGGCAGACGGGGACGACGCACAACAGACGGGGATGGCGACCGACATACGGGGACCGGGATGATGTGATCGGAGCTAGCGGCGGCACTCTTAGGGCTCCTAAGGTCAGTGTGGATGCAGACGATAGCACGAGGGAGATAAAATGTTGGTACTAGGGGATAGACCTAATGGCGAGGTACAGAAATTTCTAATATATATGAAAAATACATCACTATCAGTTCCAAACCTAAACTAGCACTGTTGTTCCCATATGACTGCCTATGAAACCGGTTGTGATGCGCCCAAATCACTGCCAGATCAGTTTGTAATCACAGTTATGCCCTCTAGATCACTGCTCGACTAGCGTGTAACCGGCAGTGATGCACCTCTATCATTGCCGGTTTACATTTTGACATGACAGTGATATATGGTCCAAGCCTTTTTTTTTGTTTGGGTTGACCAGTGTCCTTGTCTCCCATGTCATAGCCAGTTTTGCCGAAAAGGGAGGTGCCATCACTGTATAGATGGCGTCCCCGTCTAGGTCCTCGGCCTCGCATGGGGTTCATCAGAGACTAAGGACGGAGCTCCCTCTCATTACGTGCGGCAAGTGTAAGCAGCACACTGTGTTGGAGAAAGTGAAGAAGGAAGGTCCCAACAGTGGCCGCATTTTCTACAAGTATCCAAATCGCATGGTTAGGTCCTGTTAGACACCTTTTTTATGATTTGAGCCATTTTTTGTGATGATTTTGATTCGAAGTTCTTGGTTTGTTGTGTCTAATTTCAGTGGCATGGTAGTGGATGCGAAGGCTGCTACTAGGAGGAAGAATATGTTAAGCTGCTAAAAATTGGCTAAGGAGGCTGATGAGAGTGCACCTGTGGATGAAGAGGTGAATCAAAAGAATCCCATCAATGAAGAACTAACAAAGAATTTGTCTTTTTAGATGGAATTGGAGGCGAAAACCTTATTTTTTTTAAGTGTGTTGTAGGTTTAGTTTGTTTAGTGCTATTTGGGATTGTCTGTATTATATCAAGCCTCTAAAATGTTTCGTTACATATTGTGTCTCCATCCAAGTTTGTATCTAGAATGATTCAAAATAATTCTAAAAATTATTTGTAAACCAGCCGCCAAAGATGCCATGCACACACACATTAATCGATTTAGACTATACAAAATAGGGAATTATTTGAAGTCTACAAAAATAGTACAACAAACATATTACAACATTTTACCAACTAGAGTGTCGTTACTACAATCGAAGTCTGCAAACACATTACAATATTACAATCAGAGGTGCAAGAGCATGCCGGAGGGGGTGGGGAGAGAGCCAACCGGGGTGCAAAAGGTTTTGGAGCCCATGATGTGCAAGGTGGATGATGCTATCTCAATGCAGACCAGCAATCGTTGGAGCCGTGATGAGCTACTCCTCCCCGTTGACTCAACGCAAGGGCAACAACCTACTCGTTGTCGTCTCCGTCTTCACAAATATTTTTCTAGTACCTCTCGTGTGCATCATCGTGACTACTAGAGATGCCATTATCTCCACCGGCCATTACACAATCGACAGTGAGTTTGTTTAACCGCCGGTTGGAGGTATGACGGGTAAATGATGGAGCCGGCGGTGATCTTGGGGTTCCTTTTCACCGTCGTATTAAACATCGAGCCGACTGAGATACCCGTTATGGCCGTTGGCCCTAAACTCTATTATTTATTGGACCTCGTCTTCCCCACTCCGTCTGTTTTGCACTAATTGCAAGAAAACGAGCTGTTCTGAGAATGAACTGTTCGACTGATGGTTTCTACGGCTGATAAGCTGGCTGACGTTGATTTGTTCTGAGAACAAAACATTGTACCATGGCTGATAAGCTGGAATGAATTCGTGGGTAATATATTTTTTGTGCATTGCTATTATCTCTACATTGCACTAAATGCATCACCACATCCTCGGGCCGCCTGCGCCTTGCCAGCCCACCCCTGTCGCCTTGGCCCACGCCACCGCCTCCTTAGATGCCACACGACTAGAGGCAAAGGTCGGTAGTGCCCACACTTGAGATCCACAGCCACATAATGTTGACTCACCACTGCTGCCTTAGTCTGAGACACCACGTTCTTTCCCCCCTCCATGTTCCCAGCTAGCATGCCATTATCGTCTTGGCCCGCACTGTCATTTCCTCTGATGCTTCGGACTCAGAGGCCCAGGTTGACAACGATCACTTTGTTGGCTACGATGTACGCAAAGCCAACGCTGCATGGCACGTGGGAGGAACACAAGACAGGGGAGTAGTACGGTCGGAGTCCCTTGGAGTTGTGGCGCAGCAGGGGAGGCCGCTTGGAGGGGCTGAGGATCCAGATATAGGGGAGGAGAAGGACAGAAAAGAGGAGAGGGGAGGAGAAGCAAAGCTGGTTGGTGGATCTTTGAGAGGAAAGAGAAGTGCGGAGGCACCTAGGGTTAAGTTTGTGTTATTGGATCTCAGGCTTTTTGTGAGACACGACTTCTTATAGGTGTGCCTCTAAATATAGGACTTGTTTTTTGAGATGGGCTATTAATTAGGAGGCCTGTCACTGTTAATCAAGTTTCAGAGGTGGGCTTTGTCCATTTAGCATCTAGTTGATTTCTAGATACAGTTGCTGAATGAGCCCATCTTTGTCAATAGAATCAATAGTCTCCTAAAATCATTTTTTTGTAGTAGTGCAAACTCTATGGGTTTGGTCAGACTTTTGTGGAAGCTCTACATCATGATCATCAATATTCAGAGAATAATAAATAGTTCCTCTATCTTATGTTTATGTATTCTACTTTCTTCTGTTGTGTTGATCATGCAAGACGGGAGAGGAAAGATACGAACCAGCGGCGATGTGTTTCGCAACAAGTAGATGCTAGAAGTCCAACAAGATTATGGCAAGTAATCAATTATTCTCTGACGTCTCGATCAATATCGTTTGCTGGCAAGTCTTCCTTATTAATCCATCTGTTCCAACTTCTAACTCATTGTGGCTTTTCTAGGATGCATAGTTTCTACCATATATACTAACCGTGATCGGTAGTCGTCGTAGTAGAAGTCAGTCGAGGGAACCCCTTCCTCCTTGTCTTGACGCCTGAAGGAAGACACTGATATTCTCCTGGCAGTCAGTGTGGAAGTACGGATGGCGGCGTAACAGCTGTGGCCTTTCGATCACTCCATCGCCCTCACTAATCAAATCTTAGGAGAGGATGGGTATCGGCTATTCCTCGGAATGTTGGTTCCTTGGGATTGGAGCCACATCTCTAATAGGTGATGTGTGACTTGGGGCCACAATGACCTACGGTCATTTGGGTGCCCCCGGTTACGGCACGTAAGGAAGTCATGTATACTCCCCTTGAATCAGCCATCGGAGTGGTTGGGGCGTTGGCCTACGTAATCCATGGACCTAAGATCACTTATTCCGACATTTGGAACTCAAGGAGCAGTGAATAGTGAGCCTGAGCCATAGTCCTACACTAAGATGGGACAAGCACACTATATTGCGGGGTTGCAATGATGGTACTGTGTGGTTTGTTCTGGTTTAAGGAACAACTCCGTATTATATTAGATGAGATGGTACATCGTTAGTACACCTCTTAAATTTTATGACTAGAGTGACTCAATTATTCATGATTATACTAATAAGCATTTGGTAAAGTATAATTAGATAGTGATAAGTCAACTTATCTCATTCCATAAACTAAATAAAAATATTAATTAAGGAAAGACAACGAAAGTATCATATTCCTTAAACTCAACGGACTGAATTTGTCGTCACATGGGACTCGCATTTTCGATAAATACTAAACAAGAATAGGACAAAGTCTTCTCCTGCCGGACCATGCTCTTGGAGCTAATATATCGTTAATAACATACGCAGCAAATCGACTGTCCTTTTCGCGATAATAACATTTCTAAGTCGGCTTAGCTAGCTGCCGATCGGTTGGCATACAAAAGAGTAAGTGATAATATAGAAGACACCTTAATTTATTAATTAATGACCAGAAAAATACGTTTGGGTTGTCGTTTAGCAGAGGACCCGTTTTCCCCGCTGGCCCAATCACTATTCGGCGCGCGTGCGCTGCGCCATGTACCAGCTCGCGGACGCGTGGCGCAAGAAAAGCGGAGACGAGAGACGAGTGACGAGCGTGGAGAGTGGACAGCGGAAAGTGCGGACACGTGGCGCAAGCGGAAGCAGGGAACGAGCGACGAGCGTGTGAAGAGAGAGGGTCACGTGGGTTCTGTGTCAGAGCTGTTTTTTATTTATTTACAAATGATATACAAACTTTAAAATGTGATTACTTTCTTGTGAAGCATCCTTTTGTAATTCCGTTTGCACCAGTACGTTCATTATAACGAGATCTGTAAAACTAGACCCATGTTGGATATGTTTTGAGATAATTTACGTGTTCATAAAGTTTTGCACTTAGGTGTACAAAGTTTTGAATGTGGTAGCAAAAAGTTTTCAAAAATTTGGTGCAAAGTTTTAAATTACAAAGTTCCATTTTAGGTGTACAAAGTTCATAGCATCTCAGTACAAAGTTTCAAATGAGTCATTATAAAATAAAGTTTAAAATTATAAAGTTTTAAATCTTTGAAATACAAATTTTTAAATATGCTAATATAAAGTTTAAAGTTACAGAGTTTTTAAGCTTGAAATACAAAGTTTTAAATGTGCTAGTATAAAGTTCCTCAATTTAAAAAAACAAAGTTTGAAATATAAATTTTAAATTCTTGAAGTACAAAGTTTTTAAAGGTGCTAGTATAAAGTTCCTGAATTTAAAATGTAAATTTTAGAATTACAGAGTTTTGAACCTTGCATTAGAACGAAAGTTTATAATGTGTTAGTTTAAAGTTTTGAACACCACTACAAAGTTTGTAATGTCAGAGTTTAAAGTTTATAAAATATGAGTGTAAATTTCTGAATCTAGCAGCATAAAGTTTATAATATGATAGTTCAAAGTTTTAAACCTAGCAGTATAAAGTTTGTAATGTCATAGTTCAAAGTTTTATAAATTTTGAGTGTACAGTTTTGAACCTAGCAGTATAAAGTTTGTAATGTGATAGTTTAAAGTTTATAAATTATGATTGTAAAGTTTTTGAACCTCATTACAAAGTTTGTAATGTGATAGTTCAAAGTTTTAAACATAGCATTACAAAGTTTATAATGTGATGGTTCAAAGTTTATGAATTTTAAATGTAAAGTTTTGAACCTAGCAGTACAAAGTTTGTTGTGTCATAGTTGAAAATTTATAAATTCTTAGTGTAAAGTTTTAAACCTGGCAGCACAAATTTTAAAATATCATGGTTCAATATTTTGTAGCTAGAAGTATAAAGTTTGCAATATCAAAGTTCAAAGTTTTATAAATTCTGAGTGATAGTTCAAATTTTTGAATCTTGCAGTACAAAATTTTGAACTTAGTATGAAGTTTATATAACTTCATGCATTTTTTAATTTGTTTACCTTGTATTGTTTTTTTTTCAGGATATTAATGACAACTATTTTGGTATTGAAGAAAACGGAAGCCACATGTGCTTTATATTAGCTATTTGTATGTTGACAAATAAGATGTACTTTTTTCCTAGTTTTTTTTCATGATAGCCAATTTTAATTTTTCTGTATCGTTTGAATTATCAGTCATGTATAAAGTATTATGGAACATAAGGTATATGAATTTTTAAAAATAGTACTTCCACTTCCATATGGATGTCAATCCATCTCCCCGCCCTTTTCATCTCCCACGAACCCGCTATCCCGAAAGAGAGAAAAAAAATAGCTCGTAGAATCTAGACGGTAGAAAAACTGGACAGTGGAAAGTGGAAAGTGGAAAGTGGAAAGTGGAAAGTGAAAGTAGAAAGCTAGACATGTGAAAGAAAGAAGAAAGGCTGTCAGAATACGTACGTGCCCACGCGCGTCGCTATTAATTTGGGCGGGCGCGCGCTGCTACTCTTGCTGGCGCACATGCGCTGAGTAAGACCCCCGGAACAGTAAAGGGTGCAGTGTTTCAAATAGCGGGCTAGGATACTTAGCGGCCTCTCTCTCCTTTCCTCGTACAACTAATACCAAACATCGGGCTATAACAGCTAATAGCACGATTAAATTGAAAATTGGAGCAAATAACTTCATCCCCGTGGCAGAGCCAGGATTTTGCAGCTAGATATTCCATGTACAAAATTTTTTAATGTAAATATGCAATATATTAGATGTAACACTCAAAATTCACATTGGTTTTGAATTAGGAGAATTGATTTAATTATGCATTTTTCGTGAGCATGTGAATTTAGAAGAAAAAAATTATTAAATTAAAAACAAATGTAAGGTCAACGTGCATGTGATGCATTTATGCTGCTGCATTAATATTTCTGTGATGATTGTTTTTTTTAGAGCTGAAAAGAAATTTCAAAGGTATTTGAAAAATGGAATTGTTGAAAGCTGTGAAAATAAAAAGAGAAAAAAAGAATCTGTTGTTCCCTCCCCCTTCTCGGTTTTGGCCGACTCAGCCTGCTGGCCTGGTTTCTTGGGCCGAACCCGCAGTCAGCACCGCAGCAGCTTCGCGCGGCCCAGCTGCCGTAGCCCAGCGCCACCCCGCGCAAGCCGCAGCTAGCGCCACAACCGGCCCGCTCCGCAGCCCACCATCTCACCTCGCGGCCCGCCTCTTTTCCCCCTCCTTGTGCGACTGACACGCTGGCCCCGCTCGTCAGGGGCACCGTCTTCTTCCTTGAGCCGAGCTCGAGTCGGACTCGATGCCGCATCGCCCGAATCCCGCTGCCCCGATTTCTTTCAAATTTGGCAAGAGCGCCACGTCCGCATGCCTATAAGTACCGCCCCCGCCTTTCTAATTTCAGAGCCATTGCCGAGTTCGTGCCCTAGCGCCACCGTTGTATCTCGTTGGAGTTCAAACTCCGCCCGCCGCCGTGGAACTACCCGCTCGCCGTCTCTCCGTCGTCCGCCAACCGTATCCGAGCCTCGTTTACCGGTAGAGAACCTCCTCCGAGCTGTTTTCTCTCCACTTCCCGTTCTCCGTTGCTCACGCGCCGCCGACGGACCTTTGCAGTTCACCGCCGTCCGCCCCATCGTGCCGCCCGTCGTCTTCGACTCGTCCCCATCCGTGAAGACCCCCTAGGTGAGGTCCCCGTCTTCCCCTATCTCTACCCGTGCCCTTGGTTCGCCAAATGGTGCTCCGTAGGCTCCGTTCCACGCGCGCCGGGGAGCCCCCTGTTTCCGGCCATGGCGGGCCACCGTGTTGGCTCTGTCCCGGCCGCCAAATTTTCTTCCCCTCTCACCGATCAGATCTGCACCGTCCATCTCAGGATCAACGGCTCACATAAGCCGATATTCTAAAGAGCCCCTCAGATTTTCTGGAATAGAACCCGCGGTCCGTAGCATCTTTCGGGATTACGTCTTCCTCTTTTCAAAGCATATTTTCTTCGGTTTTGTTCAGAAATACGTTTTCAATATTCACAGAATTGCCACTAATCTTAATGTGCTCATAAAATCTTCGTTTTAAGTCCGATTTGACTCGTTCAAATTGCGTTAGGTCTGTAATTTTGTAATATACGCATTTATATCATTGTTAGTAGTGTTTTCAATTGTTAAAAATAATGGTTAGATTTAATTGATTAAATTGCTATAGAAAATTTTGTTAAATTCATAACTTTCACGTTTTAAATCCGATTTTGGTGAATTTCGCGTCTGTGTGATCGTAGTGACGTGTAAAATTTTTTTGTAGACTTTTAAACATATTGGTGTATTGTTCTAATTATTGCTCTTGTTTGCTATGCATGATTGGTCCAGTATGTTTGTGTGGTGATGTTGATGATTGAGTATAGATGGTGAGTAGTATTTCGATGAGCAAGATCAATTCTTTGACGACTAGCAGGAGTACTTTGAGCAAGACAAGTATATCATGGGATCATCCTTGTTGTCCTATTCACTTTATTAATTTAATCATATGCATGTGTTCACCTTGGCAACCGTAGTGATGTTCCTAGCTATTTGATATCTTGATTCCTTGTCACCTTTGGGTTTATGTATTGGGTTAGTATGATGCTAGTGCTCAAACAATAACCATGATCATGTAACTTGACTAATGAAATATGCAATAAACATTAAAAGATGTTTTTTAGCAACAAGGAACTAGGGGGCTGGAGCATAGTTTTTGTGATGCTCTAGATTCCTCTCCTTAATTAAGGACTTATCTGTAAGCGAATATCCGAGACTTACAGTACAACCATGAGGGCTAGATAGCTCTGGCTTTAATTCAGTATGAAGACCTTTTCTAGCTTGTTAGTGGTTACCCGAAAGGATAAAAAAGGGGCTTGCCGAGCTGAGTATAGTGCGGCTTCTGACCTTATGAGTATAGCCTGCGCTGAATGTGCCATTCAGAAGAGGGGCTCTATATTCCCTTGCCAATTGAAAACCTAGCGGCCCTAACTTGTTAGACAAACTTCTGAAAGATTTTATAGTGTACCTTGCCTACTCACCTTAGAAGTGTTATGGGAGTCATGATCCCGGGCATATGGGCAACATGACTCACGGGTAAAGTGTACAAACTTTGCAGAGTGTTAAAAACTGGTATATCAACCGTGCTCATGGACACGAGCGGCCTTAGACCCTTATGGAATAAATGATCATTGATGATAATTATGTTTATACTATTCATTATTCATGTCTACATTGATCATGTGTTTATTTGGGTTATGTTGAACTTGTTGCTACTCAATTGCATAAAACTATGATTCATTAAAAGCTAAATGCAGTTAAACCAGTGTCTACCTTTTGAGCCTCATGAACCTCGTGTTATTCTTGTTGAGTACGAGATATACTTACGCTTGTTTATTTTTACTACTTGGATAAAAATCCCAGGTGGATAACAGATGGCAATGGTTATGAGGATTTCTAGTCTTCTGCTCAACAAGTCAACCGTACCTGTGGCCATGCAGACGCCGCGAAGTTATCTTTAATTATTTCCGTTGCTAGACTTTGATATACTTATGTAATGGATTAAATATTCATGATGTAATAAAGCTGTGCTTGGTGTTCACTTTTAATTTGTCTCTATATGTGTATTTATTCCTGGGCATAAATATGGTTTGTATCCAAATTTGCCTTGAAATTTGGGTGTGACAAATTGGTACCAAAGCCTGTGTTGACTGTAGAACGCAAGCCTAGTTAGTAATGGTCATTTTAGCATCTTTACTTCACTTGTTTCATGCTTCTATCTCAGTCTTGTTATTTGTTAAAACTTTATGCTTCTTTCGTTTTACTCTATTATAAACTAATTGCCTCTATTCTAACTTTATCTGGGTTTATTTCTGTAGATGATTCATAGGACTACCCACATGAGCGTGGGAGGAGCTTTCCCCCGCAGGCAGCTCGCATCGCGAGACGAGATCGACATCATGCTTGTGAACAACATGGGAACGGTGCATGACCAGGAAGTGCATGCCGAGGTGGTGCACATTGATGAGGAAGTTTCAGAAGACCTGGTGGAGGCCTCAGAAGAACCAGAAGAGGATCTAGAAGAACTAGAAGAGGATCCAGAGGAACCAGAAGAAGATCAGTCCATGCAAGGATCCAATGTGCCATGATCACCAGTGCCACTTGTAGTTGTTCCACCCCCAGCCATGCCACCACAAGATGTGCCACCCTAAGTTGTCCAGGAGAAGACGCATGATCCTTCTCGTGATGGTTGGAAGAAGAGGACCTGCTTTAGGAATGTGGGCGATGACTACTATCACTGCCTGCTCCTGGAACAATTGCGTCGTATTTATCCCAAGAGTCAGATGAGGACATACTACTACTGCACTGAGCTTGTGCATCCTCAGATTGGATCTGAATGGGAGATAGAGTTGTCTGTCACCTTCTTTGATTCGATCATGGGAGGTTAGAAAATCGATGCTACTTTCGCTTTAGTTGCAAGGCATGATTCTCGTGGATATGCTTTGGCGGATGTGGCTCAACAAGTGTACCGAGAGTACAAAGGCCGTGACCCAGATCCTCTCTATGTGAATGACTCGTTTGTGCTTCGCGCACAAGTGGAAACTCTCCTGGTGGAATTGAAGGTGAAGAATAAGACTCTCAAGCGCGTCTGCACCCAACGTGATGATCTTGCAGAGGAACTTGGCAAGCCTAGAATTTTTAATAAGATCAATGATCCCCGTGAGAAGTGAAGAACCAATATGTTACCCAAGCTTATAAGAGTTTAGGATGTCCCTTTGGTGTAATAAAGATGCTAGTAGCGCGAGTCATGTTGAGTTGAGTCAAGTTTGTGTGCCGTGTGAACTTTAATGCTTAGTTGATTGTGCTTATGGTTATGTGTGATTTGGAATTTTATAATGAGTGCTGGGATCATGTGGGTATGTCAATTGATCTCTTAGTTAAAGATTTTAAAGTTTAAGGATATCAAATATTATAGTGGGGTTACTTTATCATGTTTCTCTGCATGCTGTTTTCTGGAGCAGTATATGATATTTATCATATATATCAAAATCCGTACGTGCAAAAATTATGAAAATTTTATGGAGATAACTAGACTTCTGTATATTTCAAATCCCACTGGAATCACGTCATTATCATTTATGGTTTGTAAGATATAACTGTTGCAAGTTGATGTTGCTGCGCTGTCTGGAATCCAGAACAGTTTGGTTTGTGCTCTATTTTTGGTTAACTTAAAGACAGAATCTGAAAAAGTGTTCTACACAAAAGTTGTACAGAATTTCATAAGCTTTCTAACCATGTAAATGAATATCTCAATATGATGTCCATAGCTCGAGATATGACTGTTTTACTGAACTACAACAGTTGGAACTCGCCCAGAAATTTCAGATTGCATTCTTTATCTTTTATAAGTGACATATTATTGGACGTCTCAAAAATTTGAACATTTGTTTTGGAAAACATATGGCCGCCAGAGGAGGAGGCAGAGGCAGAGGTAGGGATTGAGGTGTTCCCCCTAATCCACCACCTCCGCCGCCGCCAGCGACTATGGAGTAGCTCTTGGCAATGCAGGCACAACTGATGCAAACTATGATGCAGCATATCCAGAATCAGCCTGCAGGAGGACCGTCGCCTGTCCAAGTTAGGGACAAGCGCGGGGAGTTCATGAAGGGATGCCCTTTGATATTCACTCATGCTACTGATCCTTTGGAAGCAGATGACTAGCTAAGCGCTGTGGAGAAGCAACTGAACATAGCACAATGTAATGATAGGAAGAAAGTGCTCTATGCTTCTGGCCAGCTTCAGGGAGTCGCTCAAGAATGGTGGGAGTCATACCTGTATCGACGTCCTGCCAATGCTCCTGCTATAACCTAGCAGGAATTCAAGGATGAGTTTAGAAGATATCACGTTCTAGAAGGACTTATAGAGCTCATGCAAGAGGAGTTTCGGGCTCTCAAGCCAGGATCTATGACTGTGAGCGAGTATCGTGACAAGTTTGCTCAGTTGTCACGTTATGCTCCTAATGAGGGGGCAAATGATGCTGACAAGCAGCGTCACTTTCTCAAGGGTCTGTATGATGGTCTTTAGCTGCAGCTTATGTCCAACACATACCCCAACTTTCAAGCTTTGGTGAATCGCGCTATTGTGATTGACAATAAGCGCAAGGAGATGTATGCTAAAAGGAAGAGGCTTCAAGGACAGGCCTCTGAAAGCCACACTCGTCAACGCAACAATCCTCCACAGGGCTCCCAGTAGAGGAACCAGGGGCCATCTAATCAATGGAACCGTGCTCCATACCCGCAACGCAATCAGTTTTAGCATCAGCGACAGTAGAGTCAGCAGCAGGGTGGTCAGCAGATGACACGTCAGGGGAACCCCAATTCTACTCCCATGAAAACTAGTGCCCCTAACACCCCCAACAAATGCTTTTGTTGTGGAAAAGAAGGGCACATGTCTTATAACTGCCCTTAGAAACAAAATCAGCATGCACCGCAGGGTCAGAACAACAACCGGAAGCTGAGGCACCAGGCATCACCTAACACTGGAAGGGTGAACCATGTGCCTGCTGAGACTGCACAAGAACCGCCAGAAGTTATGCTAGGTATGTTCAGTGTCAACTCTACCTCAGCTACTGTTCTTTTTTATTCAGGTGCATCACATTCTTTTATTTCACAAGATTTTGTTAGAGTGCAAGCATCCCTTTGCAAGCCATGAAAACCCCATATTAGTAAATTCACCGGGAGGTACCATACTAGCTTCTTATTGCTGTCCCTCAGCTAGTATTACTCTAATTGGGGTAGACATCAACACAAACCTTATTGTGTTGAGAACTACTGGTATTGATGTTATACTAGGTATGGATTGGATGAAGCAACATCGAGCAGTGATTCAGTGTCAAGAGAAGGCAGTAGTTTTGACAACGCCAAAGGGAGACAAGATCAGTGTTGATGTTGCAGTGCAAAAGCAACAGACGGCTACAGTGAACCTGCTGGAAGATAATGTCAACCAACATGAAAGTGTTTTGGATGAGTTCCTGGATGTGTTCCCCTATGATTTGCCAGGTATGCCACCCGATCACGACATTGAATTTATTATTGAGCTGTTACCTGGAACTGCACCTATAGCTAAAAGACCATATAGAATGGGGATAAATGAATTAGAAGAACTTAAGAAACAATTGAAGGAGTTACAAGAAAGGGTTTTATCCATCCTAGTTCTTCACCTTGGGGAGCACCAGTTATCTTTGTTGACAAGAAGGATGTTACTCAAAGAATGTGTGTTGATTACCGGTCACTTAATGAAGTTACTATCAAGAATAAGTACCCATTGCCTAGAATTGATGATTTATTTGATCAGTTGAGAGGTGCTTGTGTGTTCTCAAAATTTGATCTACGTTCTGGATATCATCAACTGAAGATTCGTTCAACTAACATTCCCAAGACAGCTTTTACTATGAGGTATGGGTTGTATGAGTACATAGTTATGTCTTTTAGTTTGACCAATGCCCCTACATACTTTATGTACTTGATGAATAATGTGCTCATGGAATATCTTGACAAGTTTGTGATGGTGTTTATTGATGATATATTGGTATTCTCCAAGAATGAAGAAGAACATGCTGAACATCTAAGGTTAGTCTTGCAGAAGCTTAGAGAACACAAGTTGTATGTAAAGCGGAGCAAGTGTGAGTTTTAGATGAAGAAAGTCTCTTTTCTAGGGCATGTTGTCTCCAATGGAGGAATATCAATGGATCCTAGCAAGGTGAAGGATGTGTTGAATTAGAAGCCGCCTACAAATGTGAGTGAGACCCATAGCTTTCTTGGATTAACTGCTTACTATCAGAGATTCATTGAATGATTTTCCAAGCTCGCAAAGCCTATGACTGCATTATTAGAGAAGAATGCCAAGTTTGTGTGGTCTGAGAAGTGTCAATCTAGCTTTGATGAGTTCAAGAAGAGGTTGACTACAGCCCCAGTGTTGATATTGCCAAACTTGAGCAAGAAATTCTCCATCTATTATGATTATAGCACCTGGTTTTAAGAACAAAACCAGATACACACCATATGTGAGCCTAGGAAGTTAAATCTCACATATAGTTATAAATAAGGGTAATATCAATAGATAATGCTTAATATATAATGTACTTAATACAAAGAATACAACCTTAGACAGTAGACAGCAAAAAGACACTCTGTTCTTCAAGTGAAAGCTCTAAATCCTCAGGGACAACTGACTGGTTGACCACAAGCCCAACTCCTCTAGACTCTAGCAATCTGGTACCCATCCGGGATTTTTCCAAAGTATAGAAAAGTAAAGCAAGCGTAAGTACATATCATACTCAGCAATATAACATGGGGTTCATGAGGCTCAAAAGGTTGACACTAGTTTACTACGGTTAGCTTTTATTAAGTCATCTTTTAACCATTGAGTAGCAACAAGTTTGGCAATAGCCCCAAATCACCACATAATCATGTAAACATGAATAATGTATAGCATAAACAGTAATCATTAGTGAGCATCTTCATCATCATATTTATTAGTGTTCATCAACTATTCCATAAATGTTTCAAGGCCACTCGTGACCGTGACCAAGGCTGTTATAACAGTTTTATACTCTACAGAGGTTGTACATCTATACACATGAGCCGTGATACCCATATGCGCGGGATAGCTACTCCTAAAACACTTTCAAGATGAGCAGGCATGGATCACTATAAAGTCTTTCAAAGGTTTGTCTAACAAGTTAGGGCAACTAGGTTTTTGTGCCCTGTAGATGTAGGGCTCCCCTTCCGAAAGGCATAATGACGTGTAGCCTATACACTTGCGGACAAAGGTCATACTATATCCGACCCGGAACACACCCCACTTGCACCATAAAGGTAACCTCTAACAAGTTAGAAAAGGTCCTCATACTTGACTAAAGCTAGAGCCACATAGCACTCATGGTTGTACTATAAGTCCCGGATGATCACTTACAGATAAGTCCTTAAGGAGAGGAATCTATAGCATAAATGCCCCAGCCCCGTGATTCCATGTTGCTAAAAAGCATCTTTTAAACATTTATTGCATATACCATTAGTCAAGTTACAAGATCATGGTTATTTATCTTGAGCACTAGCATAACACTACCCAATACAAAACCCATAGGAACAAGGTACAAGGTAACAAAACACTAGGAAATCCTTAGTGGTAATCAAGGTAGACACATGCAATATGAATTAAATGATTAAATGTGTATAGGACCACAAGGATGATCACATGCTATACTTGCCTTAAACTCAGATTCTTCTTCAAGTCCAAACCATCAAAGAACAACTTCTAGATTCACCACATATAGCTCACCGACTGGACTTGATCATAGAACACCACACAAGCATCCAAACAATCATACATGAAGCAAACAATAAAACTAAATTAGAACAGTACACCATTCAATGGAAAAGGATTTGAAAACAAGTCTATGTATTGCTACGAACACACAGACACAAAAAGCACGCTAATCAGAGCTACGGTTGAAAAGATACAACTACCATTTGATTCGCATTATAAAATAGAAAACCATAAGCTTCATTTATTTTCTTATATAAAATCATGCATGATATATTTCAGAGAAATGCCTAAGTTGTATTAAGTCCAATTTATAATTTGAATTTAGAAAACTAAAGTAGAATTAGTCATATTCTATTTATAAATCAAATTGCATAGTTGTTAACCAAATTTGGATTTAAACCTTGAAATTCTAGAGCTCTTGACATGGAAAACATTGAAACCAATGTGTAGATCACGTCGTTACGAATCCAACGCAACTTGAACAGACCAATTGGGAGTTAAAACGAATAAGTTATGAATTAAATAAGATTTCCTTTAGTAAAATAATAGATTAAATCTAACCATGAATTTTAAAAGTTGAAAACATATCTAACAGTAGTATAGACATGTATATAATATAAGTACGGACCTAACACAATTTAAACGGATCAAATCGGAGTTAAAACGACAAAGTTATGACCTAAACAAATCTAGTGGCAATTGTGTAAATACTGAAAACGTATTTTGGACTTAACCGAACGAAACTACGTTAAAAGAAGAAGGCGGATTCTGATAACTACGCAATGGACCGCGGGTTCAATAATCAAGAACCCGAGGGGTTCTTTTGCAAGTTTGTCGTGCGAAAGGGTATAGGGTGATACGGGCCGTCGGATTAGACTTGAGCGGTCCAGATTGGATGGGAGGGGGAAGGCGGCCGGCGGCGAGATCCAGACGGCGGCGCACCATGGCCGGAAGCAGAGAGATCACCGAAATCGGTGATTCAGGCACGGTTCGGCTTAGGACAAGAATAGGAAGATAGAGGAGGAAACGGCGAACATATGTAGTGCTGTGGGATGGCTCGGCAAAGCACCTTCGCGGCAGTCCACGCTACGGGGCAGCTCAAGCTCACTGGAGAAACTACAGCGATGTGGAGAGAGAGGTAGAGAGCGAGACAGAGGGCACGGCTTGGCTGAGAAGCTTTGTTACCTCATATCGAAGTGCATAGGAGGGTCCTCGAAGGCGGAGAAGCAACGGAGGCACGACTTCGACGGCAGCGGGATCTCGTGGCGATGGCGGCGGCGCGGCTAGGCACGGGAACACTGCGGATTGCTTCTAGAGTGGAATAGGGACAGGGGGAAAGCAGTGGGGGTCGGCTCGGTATTTATGACGTGGAGGAGCTTATGGAACACGCCAGGACGGCGAGCTCGGGCGGACTTGGACTCCCATGGCGGAGTCCTGGGCACACACGGGAAGAAGAAGACCGATGTGCGGGGTCTATTGGCAGCGAGAGAGGGGGGGAAGAGGGAGGTGGCGCTGGCTGTGGGTCTTCTGCTGTGGCTGAAGCTGGGCTGAAGCGAGGAGTTGGGCCAGGCACCGCATGTTGGGCTGAGCCGGGGAAGGGAAGGGCAGTGCTGGGCTCCTGCTGCGACTGGGCCGCGAAGGGAGAAAGAGAGAAGGTGGGGCAGCGGAAGAAGAAAAGAAAAGGAGGAGGAATAGGGAAGTAGGCCGACCCACGCGGGAAAGTAAGAAGAGGGCGAAGGGATTTCGGCCGCTAGGCCAGATAAAGGGAGGGAGAGGTTTTCCCTTTTTATTTTGTTTTCATTTCAAATGTTTTCCAAATGAAAATTTCAAATCCAATTTGAATTCTTTTGAAAGTTTGTTCAAACTCAATCATCACAAAGTAAATTTGCAGCAGCATGAATGCTCCAACCATGTAGCTAACCCAATGATGAATTTTAATTTAATGAAAAATTTTATTTCCCTATATTTTATGAGCACAAAAATTCAAAATTACCTCAATTTACATCTATTTCAAAAAGAGCAAAATTTTGGGTGTTATAATTCTACCCCGCTTAAGATGAATCTTGTCCTCAAGATTCGGAAGACGTCGACTAGGAGATAGGGATACTCCATCTTTGTATTTTTTTTCACTTTCTGAGGTAGCTCCTTTTCTTTGTAACAATTCCAATGTGCCTTTGTGAAATTCTATTTCTAAAGTATGCTCTACTACCAACTTTAGAACATCGATGACTAGACTCTGGTTAAGATGTTCAAACCTTGAACACCATTTCTTAATCCTTGGTGTCGTCCGAATCTTCTTAGCATAACTCTCCTTCACTAAGGGCATCGGCAACGACTTTTGCTTCTTCCAAGTAATAGCACTTTCCCAAACTCAATGTTAATGTCACGAGCTCAAAACTACCTTAGTGGTCTCTTAGACTCTTACAATCCACATAGGCCTCACTATTATAAACCGTGTAAATGTCGCACTTGTGCCGAATAGGATATCATCTCCAAAAACTTCCAAGCATGAACTTTTATCTCCAAATCCTTATGTCGGGTAGTTCAATTCACGCTTCACTAGTTGACTCCATGCTCAAGCCATCACTTTTCCTTCTTACATAAGGACACGTCCTCATGTTGACATGGTGCATCCCAATAGCTGGAACACTCTTGTTTTGATCTGGCAAAGCTAACTCATAAGTTTTACTTATTCTTCTTTAACGCCTTTATAATTTCACCTGAGATTTCCTGGTCCAAATTAAACCTGCTTATTATCTTTTCTAATAGCAAACTCTTGAGAGTCTTGGATAAACCTCCCTTCAACTTCTAACTGAATGTCATCACTAAAAAAATCCGAGTCAATCTTAGATCCCTAGGTAAGTTCCACATTACTAACTTTCTTGAGCTCTTTTCCAACACTAAAGATAACTATCCAAGTAGAGAACTTTCTTTACTCAAAGCTCACTTGCTAAACTAGGCATAACGTTGATGTCCTCGGAGTCTCCATAGAACCGACCATAGATGTTCAATATTCCTTTCTTATATCATTAATGTCAACTTGTCTTGGGTATGTTGAAGATTAAACTCCCAACTGATGATAGCTTGAATCGAAGATCCATCTAGACGTATACCCGTACTCCTTAATCTTAATCCAACGAGTATCCAATCTTGAGCAAAGATACCTGCACCTGATAGTGGCTTCTCATCCAGAGGCATAACAGATACTTCCAAGTGAAAGCACTAGAACGCAGATACCTTTGTCTAGCAACTTTCCTACTTGGCTACCCCCTTAAGAAAAGGTCAACTAGGGGACACAAAAGGGTAGCTTACACCTCCTTCCAGATGAACTAGCTAGTATCAAGATGTTGTGACATTCCAATGATACTCTTGTGTATAGGCAAGGACAAGAAATCTAAAATTCCTCGCGAGTAGAAAAACAACAGCGTAGTAAAACAGCCATAACTCTCATTCTGTTAATCCAATGAAGTTGTAGCTTATACCGTTGGAAAGCTTATCAAATCCTCGACAACTTCTGTATAGAACACTTTTCTTGATTCTATAGTTGATGTGGTCGAAAACAGTACACAACAGAAACTGTTACAGGTTTCCTAACAGCACTGATGCATCACTTTGTGATTTTCATAACTCCCAAACCATAACTGCTATGGGGGTGGTTCTTACGTGCAGAGAAAGATGTTGAAGTCTACTATTTTCCAGAATTTTCTCATGATTTCTAGTTGTCCAAGAATAAGGATATGAACCAATAAGGACATGTTGCTTCAAAAAGATAGGATAGAGAAAACAGAAGAAACCAAAACCCCACTATTTTTTTCATTAATCCTTATGCCTTAAGCCTATAAACTAAATGAAATTGTGGATAAAGCCCACAAGATCATTACACTCATTACAAAGATTCAACTCAAGCATAAGCATAATAACAAACCAATTGAACAATAAAAGTTCACACTTCAAACATTGACTTAATCTTGCGATTACTACTGTTCTCTTCATATTAAGGGCAAAGATCCTAATGCTTCTCTTCCGGTGACACAAGAAAGTGGTAAGAGAAGATTTTAAAAGCATATCAAAGCAACGATATAGATGAGAACAAAGGCTTAAAACAAGCATCAAGGAGGAGATAAATATCAAGGGTAGATATATAGTACAGGAGAAAATATCAAGATTTATAGAACAAGGATTTTATAGCAATTTCAAAACCTTATGACGGCCAATTTCTAACTAGACTTACGTCCTACAATCAGCATTGCTCTGATACCACTTTGTAGCACCCGGTTTTAAGAACAAAACCAGATACACACCATATGTGAGTCTAGGAAGTCAAATATCACATATAGTTACAAAATAAGGGTAATATCAATAGACAATGCTTAATATATAACGTACTTAATACAAAGAATACAACCTTAGACAGTAGACAGCGGAAAGACACTCCGTTCTTCAAGTGAAAGCTCTAAATCCTCAGGGACAACTAACTGGTTGACCACAAGCCTAATTCCTTCAGACTCTAGCAATCTGGTACCCATTCAGGATTTTTCCAAAGAATAGAAAAGTAAAGCAAGCGTAAGTACATATCGTACTCAGCAATATAACACGAGGTTCATGAGGCTCAAAAGATTGACACTGGTTTACTGCGGTTAGCGTTTAGTAAGTCACCTTTTAACCATTGAGTAGCAACAAGTTTAGCAATAGCCCCAAATCACCACATAATCATGTAAACATGAATAATGTATAGCATAAACAGTAATCATTAGTGAGCATCTTCATCATCATATTTATTAGTGTTCATCAACTATTCCATAAATGTTCTAAGGCCGCTCATGACCGAACGAAACTACACTTTTAAAAGAAGAAGGCGGATTCTGATAACTGCGCAATGGACAGCGTGTTCAATAATCAAGAACCCGAGGGGCTCTTTTGCAAGTTTATCATGCGAAAGGGTATAGGGTGATACGGGCCGTCGGATTAGACTTGAGCGGTCCAGATTGGATGGGAGGGGGAAGGCGGCCGGTGGGGAGATCTAGACGGCGGCGCGCCATGGCCTAAAGCAGAGAGATCACCGGAATCGATGATTCGGGCACGGTTTGGCTTAGGACAAGAATAGGGAGATAGAGAAGGAAATGGCGAACATATGTATGTCTATGGGATGGCTCAGCAAAGCACCTTCATGGCAGTCCATGTGATGGGGCAGCTCAAGTGTAACAGAACCGACCAATTATATGAAATTAAGTGAGAAAATCATCCACCAGGGCAGACGATTTAGCAAACTTAAGCCCGTATAACCCGGTAGTCCGTGAAATCACGAAGGATTTCAAGCCAACTTCCATTCCAGCCAAGGTCGTAATAAGTTTAGCGGTCACCATCACATATTACATAAAAGTTCGCAATCTCAGATACATCAGAGTTTAAACATAGTTATTACAAAACCAGTTCGAATAAAAGTAGCGGAAGCCATTTGTTCAAACCACACACACTCACGCGGAGTTCAAATATAGTGCCAGCGAATGATTATCTCCAACAAAAGCATTAGACGAGACATAAGGAATGACCATGCCCATGGTCCTAAGCATCACCCATCGCAGGATAAAGGCAGTTGATACAATAGCCGTAATACATCTGCCCATCTGCAACAAGTGGGAATAAAACCCTGAGTACGAGAAGGTACTCAGCTAGACTTACCCGACATAACCGAAAATAAATGACACCAAGGATCATGAAGGCTTTATAGTAGGGTAGCTGACTCATTTGCAAAAGAAGCATTTTTAGCATTTCAAGAACCCTTCTAAAAGCATTATTGTCAAGTTAATTATTATTAACCTGTCGACTAGATTTGCACCTATACTAGAGCACGCATATGATTAAGCAGATAATGATAACCACTGATCATTAAACAACTTCCATACTATCATATTCACTATAACTGTCCAAGTGTTCCATAAACATTTACTACGATGAAGTCACTCAAGTCAAGTGCTCACTATCCAGGAGCGATGGCGATTCGAATCGATTCCTAACCAGCTGGTGATTTATTCCTTACACAAACCTCACTCACCCGCTAAAGTGAGATATTGATCACCGAGTCAACTTTCTAGGTATCTCGAGTTTGCCAGGAACCACATGTACCCGGGGGCCGACCGACTGCACTTTGGTCTTATCATCCCGCCCCCGTGTCCTACCACACCTGCTCCGGCACAGTGCGCTGCGGGCAATCTACTCGGCCCGAAAAATCTCCCAGCTTCGCGGTCGGAAGGTACTTTATCCGGCCAGCTAAATGTAATGCATGCGTTCAACATGACTCGAGGCCCAACAACGGTCGGTCCTTAATCGACACAGACGGAAACACTACAGTCCAAAACTCTGCAAGTCTCTGTCCGGTCTCAACTTCATTTAACACTTAGTTATATCATGACTTCATAGTCATCAAAGCAGATCTAGGTAACCACCTATAGCTCGCAGGTGACAGGAAATCACCCGACTTCTACCGGTCTAAGCCAGCTAAGCATTGACTCGACTGCGGATACTAGGGTAACAAGGATATAGTATAACAAAGTATAATGCAGCAACGGTTGCAAACAACTCCTGAACGTAATGCATCAATTTAAAGTAAAGCATTTAATGAAATCATTGCAAACCGGGAGAAAGATGCTCCGGGGCTTGCCTCTCTCGAAGGAGCTCGGACGGTGATCGGGGCACTCCGGAAGTTCCTCAACGTCCTCCTCGTCGGCTTCTGGCACTTCCTGCGGCTGCACCTTGAACTGCTCCTCGAGCTCCTCGGGAATGACGACTGGGTTCTCGGTTTGCGATCCTGTATGATGCAATGCGTGTAAGTGCCTATGCAATCGGTGCATCAGATGAGATGAATACAATGGATATGTTCGAATGCAAGGTAGTCACATCATCCAAGAAAATATGCCACAAACACATGTCATCTACTGCATTCTCTTCTACTACTAATAGGTTAAGTCAACACATCTTATCAAATGCTTCAAAGATACACCAAAGCTAACATTATTAACTAACTTGCATTAAAGAGGATTATTTTATTTCATTTGAAACTAGGGCTACAACAGCAACCTATATTTCTGGTGCTTCTAAAAATCTAAGAAAATTATAGTAGCATAGTAATACTCTAAGTAGACTACCATAAAATTTTCATGGCGTTTGGATAAGTAAAATAGTCTACACAAAAATGACAAGCTATGGCATGATCATGAACATGAAAATACTTTGTACTGTGAAAAGTGTCAAACAACAGAATTAGTATTTTTCCTATGTTCTTCATAGCATACAATGACTGTACAAAATTTATCACATGCATGTGTTATACAAAGTTTGCTCTCTAGCAAAAATAACAAAAATCAGCCATTAAAGGTACTTGAACTACACCTCAAAATTTTTCCACAGCATAGGCATGAAACCTATTTTTCCTAGGAAGTACATGACATAAGAAGATTAACAAACTTGGAACCATATTTTTCTGAAGCCTATATATTTTTCTACATATTTTCCAATTTATCAGCGATATTCATGATTAAATAAAATTCTACAGCAAAGTATCTCTAAAATGACATGCAAAAATTTTCCCAAGTAGATCTGCTGATAAGGAACCTAACAAAATTTGTTTCAACAAATTTGGAGCAAATTTAAGTACCCAAACATTTTTCAAACCATTTCAAATTTCAAATAATAAAGAATAAGTTGAAATCCTTTATTCAAACACTACTGGGCCAGCCCGAACGGCTTAGGCGGCCCACGACTGTGCGCGCACACGGCCCAGAACGGCGCTGCCCATCTCCAGTCCCCTCGCAGCAGCGGCGGCTGACAAACGGGGCCCGCACGCCAGCGAGAGAAAACAGGGGACGGAGAGGGACGACGGCGCGGCAGCTGCGAAACTCGCCGACGGCGAGGTCCCCGGCGAAACGGAGGGCACCAACGTGCTCCCCATGCCAAACCGCGTCGGATAGAGGTGAATAGGGAGGGGCAGTGCAGGGGAAAAAGGCTCGGCGACGGTAATGGCGGAGCGGCGGCGCGGGTAGTCACCGGTGGAGCATCTCCAGCCACGGCATGGTGAAAGGAGGCGCTCGGGAGACTCAACGTCGCCGTGCGGTGCTTGTGCGCGCGAAGTAAAGGTAGGAAGAGGAGCGGGGAGGAGGAGTCCACGGGAGCGGAGCTCACCAGCGAGCTTGGCCATGCTCCGGCGAGCAATTCCCAAGGACGGGATGCTTACCACGGCAAAACAGCGAGAGCACGGGGTGCGCGGGGTGACGGCGGAGCTGTAGGCTAGACGGAGTGGTCACCGGCGAGCTGAGGTGGCCGGGCGAGTGAGCTCCGGCAAGGCGCGGTGCGCGGTGGCGATGGTGGGCGCGCGGTGAGAGGAGAAGTGAGGAGCGCTGGAATGCGGTGGGCGCGCGGTGATTCAAGTCATGGCCAGTAGTGCCAGAGCTGCCGCGGCGCGTGGACGCGGTGTCAGGCCACCGTCGACGGGTGGCGCCACGCGGCGGGCAAGCCCTGACGCGATCGGGCGCGCGGCGCGGCGCAGCGCGGGTAGGCGCGCGGAGGCAGGCCAGGCGCGGCGCGGTGCTGGGCTGGGCCGAGCGAGGCGAGGCGCGCGCGGGGGATGCTGGCTAGGCCGGCTTCGGCAGACGGGCCAGAAGCGAGGCGGCGGCCCGCGAAGGAGAAAGATCCTTTTTCCAAATATATTTTCAAGGAAATTTTTAAATGCCATCTTTCAAATATTATTTTGAGCAAGAAAATGACCTCTTTTGAAAATGAACCAAAAATGAAAGTTGCTTAGAATTTAATTCTCTACAACTTTGCGTTTAGGACCACAGCCAAATTCTTTCTAGATTTTGAATTGTAAGATCAAAGTCCACGTTTAGCTCAAAACCCTAATTTTGGGAATTTATTTTTAAAGCCAAATTTTGAATTAATTTGAATACAAACATTGCTCCAAAAATTGAACTAAACATTGCTAGATGATTTACAATAGTATCCAAACATGTTTTACTAACCTAGCAAGAAAATTCAGGGCAAAACAATTCTTAAACAGGTGTATGCAACATTCAGGTTTCACGCATGTTTCAGATGTTTCAAAGCAATTTTTCAATTGTTATTCACATGATTAAGCATGTATGATTTGGATGCTTGATGATGCATGATATGCATGATTTGCAGTGCCTAAATGTAGGCATAACACCAGGGTGTTATAGCCCTCCCCCCTTATAAAAATCTCGTCTCGAGATTTGGGTTACGAACCATTTGTTATAAAATTCTTCATAAGCTTTTTGTAGATACTCTCCTATTTCCCAAGTTGCATCTCCCTCATCATGATGATCCCACTGTATCTTGTATGTTTTCACCACACTATTCCGAGTAGCACGTTCCTTAGTGTCTAACACCCGGACTGGTTGTTCATGATACACTAAATCTGATTTGAGTTGAATACCTCGAGGTTCTATTCTTTCCTCCGGAACACGCAAACATTTCTTGAGATGTGATACATGGAAAACTGGGAAAACGGTACTCATTGTCTCAGGTAACTCTAACTTGTAGGCTACCGGACCTCTTTGTTCCAAGATCTTGTATGGTCCTACGAATCTAGCGGCAAGCTTTCTTCAAATTCCAAACCTTTTCTTCTTCATTGGCGTGACTTTCAGATAAACATAGTCACCAACTTCAAATGCAAGGGGTCTCCTTCTTTTGTCTGCATAGCTTTTCTGACGTGATTGGGCAGCTTTCATATTCTGCTGAATAATATGAACTTTCTTCTCAGCTTCTTCTACAAAGTCAATGCCATAATACCTTCTATCTCCAGGTTCGACCCAATTCAATGGTGTTCTATATTTTCTGCCATATAAAGCTTCGAATGGGGCCATCTTGATGCTTTCTTGGTAACTATTATTATAAGAAAATTCAGCTAACGGTAACCATGACTCCCATGATCCCTTAGAAGACAATACACAAGCTCTTAACATATCCTCCAAAACAGCATTCACTCGTTCAGTCTGACCATCTGTCTGAGGATGATAAGCGGTACTGTGAATCAAACTAGTTCCTAAGCCTTTGTGTAAATGTTCCCAAAAGTGAGCCGTGAACTGTGAGCCTCTATCAGATACTATGGTCTTTGGTATACCATGCAACCTCACAATTTCTGCGATATACTTCTCAGCATATTGAGGTGGTCGATATGTTGTTTTGACAAGTAGGAAATGAGCGGTCTTGGTAAGACGATCCACAATTACCCAAATCGAATCATGTCCTTTTGGAGTAGTGGGCAAACCCGTGATAAAATCCATACTTATATCGTCCCACTTCCAACTAGGGATGGACAAGGGTTGCAACATACCAGCAGGTTTCATGTGAATTGCTTTCACTCAACAACATGTGTCACATCTAACAACATATGCTGTAATTTCTTTCTTCATTTTGGTCCACCAATAACGAGATCTTAGTTCTTGATACATCTTACTACTTCTGGGATGGATAGATAGCTTAGAAAGGTGAGCTTCATCCATGAGTTTATTCCTAAGCTCTCGATCCTTGGGAACCACAAGACGGTCATCAAACCACAACACGCCCTGTTCATCCACTTTAAAGTGTTGAGATGACTTTTCTTTTATTTTCTCTTTGATGTGAAATATCCCCTTGTCGGTTTTCTGGCCTTCTATTATCTTACTCTCCAAAGAGCAACTAATATGAATACTATGTAACACAGCAGGATGCATTAGATCGAACCCATCTTCAAGTAATGGCTGCACATTCAAGTAATGTGACTTTCTGCTCAAAGCATCTGCCACTACATTGGCTTTTCCAGGATGATATTGCACATTCAAGTTGTAATCCTTGATCAATTCCAACCATCTGCGCTGTCTCATGTTTAGCTCTGGTTGGGTAAAGATGTACTTAAAACTCTTATGATCTGTGAAAATGTTGCACACATTACCCAGTAGATAATGTCTCCAAATTTTTAGGGCGTGCACAACTGCAGCAAGTTCAAGATCATGTGTTGGATAGTTGACCTCGTGCTTTCTCAATTGACGTGATGCATAAGCAATGAATCTCCTTTCTTGCATAAGAACACATCCTAATCCAGTCTTCGATGCATCGCAAAACACATCAAATGGTTTCTCGATATCTGGTTGTGCTAGACAGGAGCAGTGGTTAACAGTTTCCGCAAAGTGTGGAAAGCTGCTTCACACTCCTCTATCCACACAAACTTGTGATCCTTCTGGAGGAGGCTTGTCATCGGCTTGGCAATCTTCAAAAAGTCTGGTATAAAGCGACGGTAATAACCGGCTAATCCTAAGAAACTTCTAATCTCAGGAACTGTGGTCGGTGCTTTCCAATTCATAACTTCTTGCACCTTACTTGGATCGACTGAAACCCCATTCTCTGACAGAATGTGACCAAGGAAAGGAACTTCCTTCAACCAGAATTCGCACTTGCTAAACTTAGCATACAGTTGATGATCCCTAAGTCTGGTCAAGACAGTTCTCAGATGCTCTTCATGATCTTTCTCATTCTCGGAGTACACCAGAATATCATCGATGAACACTACCACAAACTTATCCAATTCTGGCATGAAAACTGTATTCATCAAAAACATAAAGTATGCAGGAGCATTTGTCAAGCCAAAGGACATGACAAGATACTCATACAACCCATATCTAGTGGAAAATGCGGTTTTTGGTATATCCTGTGGCCTTATCTTGATCTGATGATAACCGGATCTCAAATATATTTTTGAGAACACCTTGGCCTTGGATAATTGGTCAAACAGAACATCAATATGAGGCAAGGGATACTTATTCTTGATGGTCACGGCGTTGAGTGGCCTATAATCTACGCACATTCTCAAAGTTCCCTCTTTCTTTTTCTTCATAAACAAAGCGGGACATCCCCATTCAGACTTGCTTGGCCGAATAAACCCCTTTTTGACAAATCTTCTAACTGCTTCTTCAGCTCAGCTAGTTCATCTGGAGGCATCCGATATGGTCTCCTTGAAATCGGAGCTGTTTCGGGGACTAACTCAATTCCAAACTCAATCTCCCTATCCGGCGGAAGACCAGGTAGCTCATCCGGGAATACATCTGGAAATTCACACACTACCGGAATCTGATGAATAGGAATGACTGTCGTAGCACATGTAACACTTATAAGGTCTGTTCTCCGAGGCAATGGTACTTGGAAAGTACCCTCACCCAGGGGATCCTTAAGGGTAAGTACTCGACTTCCAGTATCTATGACTGCTCCCCAATCCTTCATCCAATTCATCCCTATAATGACAACCAAAACTAATCCAGGCATAACTATCAAGTTCACTCGGAACTTCCTGCTACCTAATTCAAGGGTTGCCCCTCGAACCATCCGGTTAGTCAAAACATCAGCCCCTGCTGAACTTATACGGTAACCATAACCCAATTATGTGCATAGTTGTTCGTGTTTCTGTGCAAATGCTTGACTCATAAAAGAATGCGATGATCCAGAATCAAATAGAACAACTGTAGGGTTTTCGTTGACAGGAAACTTACCAGCAGTGATGGGCTCTCCCTCAGGAATTTCATCCACTGTTGTACTATGCACTCTAGCATTATAAGTCTGTTGTTTCTTCTTGGGCGGGTACGGACAAAACCTCGAGAAATGGCCGGGTTGATCACAATTATAGCAGGGTCCTCTCACTATCCCGGCAGATCCCACAGTTCCCTTGGAACTGCCTTGTACCGCAGTTGCGGCTGCTTTGTTGGGCTGTATCGCCATCTTGTACGGCTTTTGAGGTCCACGGAAATTCTGACTTCTTGGCTGAGGTGGCCTGAACCTAGCGCCAGGTGCCGATGGGCGATATGGAGGACGACCTCCCATAGGTGCTCTAGCTTGGGATGGACCACCTTCAAAGGCTCTCTTGCATGTCTTGGCTGCAGTGCTGGCGTTGTTATTCTTCTCCTGCTTCAGACAGTCGCTGATGAAGTCATTGAATCTAACACGGTTGTTGGTACCAACATGCTTCATCATTTTTGGATTGAGTCCCCTCTTGAAACTGGCTATTCTTTTAGCATCTGTGTCAACCATGTCGGGAGCATAGCGACACAAGTTGTTGAAGGCATGCAGGTATTGCGTCACAGTTTTGGTGCCCTGGTTCAAAGCCAGAAACTCTCCCAACTTCATCTCGGTCAGCCCGGGTGGAATATAGACTCCACGGAAGGCCTCAGCAAACTCTCTCCAAGAAATCTGGGCATTTGGAGGGAAGGTGGTGCGATGGTGCTTCCACCACATTCCCGCCGGTCCCTGCAATTGAAGTGCAGCATACTCCATTTTCAGAACCTCAGTCATCCTCAACACACGAAATTTATCTTCCATCGTGTTAATCCATTCCTCAGCATCGAGTGGCTCTGTTGCTTCCTTGAATACTGGCGGCATGGTGTCCATGAAATCCTTGAAGCTACTATATTGGTTCACTCCCATGCCACCACCTTGATTGTTACCACGTTGAACGTTGTTGGCGATGGTTCGCAGAAAATCCTCCATGTTCTTTTGGGATTGTTCCGCATTGCGCTGACTCCCGAGCAACTGTGCGAGGAACATTTCGGGGGTAAACGGGGGAGGAGGTGGCAAATGTGGTTCATGGGGAGGTTCATTGTTGTTGCCGTGGTTTCCACCTTCACTACCACCACCACCGGTCCCCGCACCGTTAGCACCGGTCTCAGCGGCCTCATACGTGGTTCAGCGAGTATTCGTCATCTGCATTTTTCAGCAACAAGTAATGATTGAGTGAAGCTATAATAATTGCGAGTGAATGAAAAATTATGCCGTACTAAATTTACTGGAGAGAATAAATTCATACAATAATTCAGAGGCACAACAATTGCATCCCAATTAAAACAACAGCACTTAATCAAATTACTTCAACGGCCACATCGCGTCCATACAATCCAATTGCCAGCATACATACACTGGACTTTTTATGCGTTAAGATATTGCATTCTAAATCAAGTTCCAACCATATGCCAAGTCTCATACGTTCAAAGCAACATACAATAGGTTACATGCCAACAAAAGAAAGGTCATTGCGATAGGACCTAGATACTAGCGCAAGGCAACTAGCCTACTCCTTGGGGCCATCGTCGGGATCGGAGACGTCACCATCGCCCCCAGGTGAAACTACCGGCTCATCCTGGTTGTCGTCGTCGATGTCCATGCCAGCGGCGTTCGGTGGAGCATATGAGCCAACCCCATTGTAGAGCGCGTGAAACTCCTCGTGCAGGTTGCCGTTGTATTCCTCTAGCTCATCGACTCTTTGCAGCAGAAGGTTTCTTGCGTTCCAGGCTTCATTCCTTTCCTGAACCAACTGTCCAATCATGCGGTCTGCATTGTTGTTGGCTTGAGTCAACGTATGCACTCGCTGCATAGCTCTATCACCTCTTTCAACCGCCTGATCTCACTGTAAGTTCATATCAACCAACTGCTCCTGCAGGCTAGCTATAGCACGTGCCTGTCTCTTCTTCTGCTTCTTCCCTTTGAGCTTATCCTCACTGCGCAAGCCAGTCAAAGTCCAGTAGGTACTCTCGAGACCCTCATACGCTCTGATGGCGGCGAACATAGCACTCATTGCCTGGTTGTCGCTAGCCTGTCCTTCAGCTGGACCTCTGACCAATGCACTTCCTTGAGGCTGAACCCAAATGGCATCACGAGGATCATCCCTAGGAAAAGTACCAGCCAGAGCTGCTGCAAGCTCACTGGGAAATCTGCTCATAATGTCCCTGATGACATGGAAGGCTGCTCCCTCTGCACCCTCAGCTGGAGTGCGACCCTCAAACTCCAAGTGCCAACCATCCCAATCTGGAGCATCACCGAGAGCAGGAACCGTGATTTCCACCACTGCAAGTCCATCCTCTGCTAACTGGCTCTCATTCCAAGAGTACACCGGCTCTTGACCCTCTGGGTACCCCACATCATGGAGCACTCTCCAAAGCAAAGTTGGCATGCCAAACTCGCTCAAGAAGGTGTCCGTGGTGCGGTGCTCCCTCAGGGCCAATGGACGTCGAGGTGCTCTTCCTCCGGTGGACTTACGGGCGGTCTGCTTCATGCGGGCCATCTGTAGCAAAAGTTCTCTTATTACTTCGGGGAAACATTTTTTTTAGGTGATACCACTTTTATCAAAATGAGAGAATCAATTTATAAGGGGAGGAATGCATGACATGAATGAAATGCACAAGTAACATGATGTATGAACGTGCCGTACGTTCTCACAAACTTAGGAAATAAATAATTTCTAACGACGAATTCGGTGGCATACAAACGATCTCTCAATACGTAGCTAATACGTTCTACACGATAGCGCTGTTATGTACCTGCAGAAGATTCATTTCAGCCCAATTCCCAATGAATGCATAAAAGCAGTAAAGTTTTATCTACACGCTCTACATGAATCCCCAGATACGTGTACAACGGTAGTAACTACCCGAACCATCGTCCTATTGACGGCATCGCCTCCATAGACGGAAGACCCATACATGAGATACCTTTGTAAAACATGCGTAGAACATGTAATTACTCCAGCATCATATAAGCATTCACCCTAGATCGGCGGTGTATCCGATCATGCTCTCACAACTCACACTTACCAAGGCGTAGAGGCAAATGATCCATTCATTACCACTCAAACAAGTGGCACTCATACAATAGCACGCCGTATGAGCGACGAAAGAGAAATATGATGCAAGAACCCTAGTCAGTACTTAATTAAGCCACCTAAAGTCCTTAACTGGGCATAAAGGATATGATCACTGGCACACTTTATATTTTTAAAATCACATTTTCCAAATGCCTTTTTGTTTTAAATACACTTGTGAACAGTAACACGCTAAACCATGCTCTGATACCAGCTGTAACAGAACCGACCAATTATACGAAATTAAGTGAGAAAATCATCCACCAGGGCAGACGATTTAGCAAACTTAAGCCCGTATAACCCAGTAGTCCGTGAAATCACGAAGGATTTCAAGCCAACTTCCATTCCAGCTAAGATCGTAATAAGTTTAGCGGTCACCATCACATATTACATAAAAGTTTGCAATCTCAGATACATCAGAGTTTAAACATAGTTATTACAAAACCAGTTCGAATAAAAGTAGCGGAAGCCATTTGTTCAAACCACACACACTCACGCGGAGTTCAAATATAGTGCCAGCGAATGATCATCTCCAACAAAAGCATTAGACGAGACGTAAGGAATGACCATGCCCATGGTCCTAAGCATCACCCATCGCAGGATAAAGGCAGTTGATACAATAGCCGTAATACATCTGCCCATCTGCAACAAGTGGGAATAAAACCCTGAGTACGAGAAGGTACTCAGCTAGACTTACCCGACATAACCGAAAATAAATGACACCAAGGATCATGAAGGCTTTATAGTAGGGTAGCTGACTCATTTGCAAAAGAAGCATTTTTAGCATTTCAAGAACCCTTCTAAAAGCATTATTGTCAAGTTAATTATTATTAACCTGTCGACTAGATTTGCACCTATACTAGAGCACGCATATGATTAAGCAGATAATGATAACCACTGATCATTAAACAACTTCCATACTGTCATATTCACTATAACTGTCCAAGTGTTCCATAAACATTTACTACGATGAAGTCACTCAAGTCAAGTGCTCACTATCCAGGAGCGATGGTGATTCGAATCGATTCCTAACCAGCTGGTGATTTATTCCTTACACAAACCTCACTCACCCGCTAAAGTGAGATATTGATCACCGAGTCAACTTTCCAGGTATCTCGAGTTTGCCAGGAACCACATGTACCCGGGGGCCGACCGACTGCACTTTGGTCTTATCATCCCGCCCCCGTGTCCTACCACACCTGCTCCGGCACAGTGCGCTGCGGGCAATCTACTCGGCCCGAAAAATCTCCCAGCTTCGCGGTCGGAAGGTACTTTATCCGTCCAGCTAAATGTAAGGCATGCGTTCAACATGACTCGAGGCCCAACAACGGTCGGTCCTTAATCGACACAGACGGAAACACTACAGTCCAAAACTCTGCAAGTCTCCGTCCGGTCTCAACTTCATTTAACACTTAGTTATATCATGACTTCATAGTCATCAAAGCAGATCCAGGTAACCACCTATAGCTCGCAGGTGACAGGAAATCACCCGACTTCTACCGGTCTAAGCCAGCTAAGCATTGACTCGACTGCGGATACCAGGGTAACAAGGATATAGTATAACAAAGTATAATGCAGCAACGGTTGCAAACAACTCCTGAACGTAATGCATCAATTTAAAGTAAAGCATTTAATGAAATCATTGCAAACCGGGAGAAAGATGCTCCGGGGCTTGCCTCTCTCGAAGGAGCTCGGACGGTGATCGGGGCACTTCGGAAGTTCCTCAACGTCCTCCTCGTCGGCTTCTGGCACTTCCTGCGGCTGCACCTCGAACTGCTCCTCGGGAATGACGACTGGGTTCTCGGTTTGCGATCCTGTATGATGCAATGCGTGTAAGTGCCTATGCAATCGGTGCATCGGATGAGATGAATACAATGGATATGTTCGAATGCAAGGTAGTCACATCATCCAAGAAAATATGCCACAAACACATGTCATCTACTGCATTCTCTTATACTACTAATAGGTTAAGTCAACATATCTTATCAAATGCTTCAAAGATACACCAAAGCTAACATTATTAACTAACTTGCATTAAAGAGGATTATTTTATTTCATTTGAAACTAGGGCTACAACAGCAACCTATATTTCTGGTGCTTATAAAAATCTAAGAAAATTACAATAGCATAGTAATACTCTAAGTAGACTACCATAAAATTTTCATGGCGTTTGGATAAGTAAAATAGTCTACACAAAAATGACAAGCTATGGCATGATCATGAACATGAAAATACTTTGTACTGTGAAAAGTGTCAAACAACAGAATTAGTATTTTTCCTATGTTCTTCATAGCATACAATGACTGTACAAAATTTATCACATGCATGTGTTATACAAAGTTTGCTCTCTAGCAAAAATAACAAAAATCAGCCATTAAAGGTACTTGAACTACACCTCAAAATTTTTCCATAGCATAGGCATGAAACCTATTTTTCCTAGGAAGTACATGACATAAGAAGATTAACAAACTTGGAACCATATTTTTCTGAAGCCTATATATTTTTCTACATATTTTCCAATTTATCAGCGATATTCATGATTAAATAAAATTCTACAGCAAAGTATCTCTAAAATGACATGCAAAAATTTTCCCAAGTAGATCTGCTGATAAGGAACCTAGCAAAATTTGTTTCAACAAATTTGGAGCAAATTTGAGTACCCAAACATTTTTCAAACCATTTCAAATTTCAAATAATAAAGAATAAGTTGAAATCCTTTATTCAAACACTACTGGGCCAGCCCGAACGGCTTAGGCGGCCCACGACTGTGCGCGCACACGGCCCAGAACGGCGTTGCCCATCTCCAGTCCCCTCGCAGCAGCGGCGGCTGACAAACGGGGCCCGCATGCCAGCGAGAGAAAATAGGGGACGGAGAGGGACGACGGCGCGGTAGCTGCGAAACTCGCCGACGGCGAGGTCCCCGGTGAAACGGAGGGCACCAACGTGCTCCCCATGCCAAACCGCATCGGATAGAGGTGAATAGGGAGGGGCAGTGCAGGGGAAAAAGGCTCGGCGACGGTAATGGCGGAGCGGCGGAGCGGGTAGTCGCCGGTGGAGCATCTCCGGCCACGGCATGGTGAAAGGAGGCGCTCGGGAGACTCAACGTCGCCGTGCGGTGCTTGTGCGCGCGAAGTAAAGGTAGGAAGAGGAGCAGGGAGGAGGAGTCCACGGGAGCGGAGCTCACCAGCGAGCTCGGCCGTGCTCCGGCGAGCAATTCCCAAGGACGGGATGCTTACCACAGCAAAACAGCGAGAGCACGGGGTGCGCGGGGTGACGGTGGAGCTGTAGGCTAGACGGAGTGGTCACCGGCGAGCTGAGGTGGCCGGGCGAGCGAGCTCCGACAAGGCGCGGTGCGCGGTGGCGATGGCGGGCGCGCAGTGAGAGGAGAAGTGAGGAGCGCTGGAATGCGGTGGGCGCGCAGTGATTCAAGTCATGGCCAGCAGTGCCAGAGCTGCCGCGGTGCGTGGACGCGGTGTCAGGCCGCCGTCGATGGGTGGCGCCACGCGGCGGGCAAGCCCTGACGTGGTCGGGCGCGCGGCGCGGGCAGGCGTGCGGAGGCAGGCCAGGCGCGGCGCGGTGCTGGGCTGGGCCGAGCGAGGCGAGGCGCGCGCGGGGGATGCTGGCTGGGCCGACTTCAGCAGACGGGCCAGAAGCGAGGCGGCGGCCCGCGAAGGAGAAAGATCCTTTTTCCAAATATATTTTCAAGGAAAATTTTAAATGCCATCTTTCAAATATTATTTTGAGCAAGAAAATGACCTCTTTTGAAAATGAACCAAAAATGAAAGTTGCTTAGAATTTAATTCTCTACAACTTTGCTTTTAGGACCACAGCCAAATTCTTTCTAGATTTTGAATTGTAAGATCAAAGTCCACGTTTAGCTCAAAACCCTAATTTTGGGAATTTATTTTTAAAGCCAAATTTTGAATTAATTTGAATACAAACATTGCTCCAAAAATTGAACTAAACATTGCTAGATGATTTACAATAGTATCCAAACATGTTTTACTAACCTAGCAAGAAAATTCAGGGCAAAACAATTCTTAAACAGGTGTATGCAACATTCAGGTTTCACGCATGTTTCAGATGTTTCAAAGCAATATTTCAATTGTTATTCACATGATTAAGCATGTATGATTTGGATGCTTGATGATGCATGATATGCATGATTTGCAGTGCCTAAATGTAGGCATAACACCGGGGTGTTACATCAAGCTCACTAGAGAAACTACGGTGATGCGGAGAGAGAGGTAGAGAGCGAGAGAGAGGGCACGGCTTGGCTGCAAAGCTTCGTTACCTCATCCCGAAGTGCGTAGGTGGGTCCTCGAAGGTGGAGAAGTGACTGAGGCACGACTTCGACGGCGGTAGGATCTCGCGGTGATGGCGGCAGCACGGCTAGGCACGGGAACATTGCAGCTTGCTTCTAGAGCGGAATAGGGACAGGGGAAAGTGGTGGGAGGGTCGGCTCGGTATTTATGACGCAAAGGAGCTTGCGGAACATGCCAGGACGGCGAGCTTGGGGCGGACTTGGAGTCCCATGGCGGAGTCCTGGGCGCACTGAGGAAGAAGAAGACCGACGTGCGGGGTCTACCAGCAGCGAGAGAGAGGGGGAAGAGGGAGGTGGCGTTGGCTGCGGGCCTTCTGCTATGGCTGAAGCTGGGCTAAAGCGGGGAGTGGGGCGGGGCGCCGCATGTTGGGCTGAGCCAGGGAAGGGAAGGGTAGTGCTGGGCTCCTGCTGCGACTAGGCCATGAAGAGAGAAAGAGAGAAGGTGGGCCGGCGGAAGAAGAAAAGAAAAAGAGGAGGAAGAGGGTAGCAGGCCGGCCCACGCGGGAAAGTGAGAGGAGGGGGAAGGGATTTGGGCCGCTGGACCAGATAGAGGGAGGGAGAGGTTTTCCCTTTTTATTTTGTTTTCAATTCAAATGTTTTCCAAATGAAAATTTCAAATCCAATTTGAATTCTTTTGAAATTTTGTTCAAACTCAATCATCAAAAAGTAAATTTGCAGCAGCATGATTGCTCAACTATGTAGCTAACCCTATGCTGAATTTTAATTTAATGAAAAATTTTATTTCCCTATATTTTATGAGTACAAAAATTCAAAATTACCTCAATTTACGTCTATTTCAAAAAGAGCAAAATTTAGGGTGTTACAGTGATACATCTCGCCAAGGTCTTGGTTGTGTTCTTGTGCAAGAGGGAAGAGTTGTAGCATATGCATCCAGGCAGTTGAAAAAGCATGAGGTAAATTATCCTACACATGATTTGGAGTTAGCAGCAGTGGTTCATGCTTTGAAGATCTGGAGACACTATTTAATTGGGCATAAGAGTGATATCTACATAGATCATAAGAGCTTGAGGTATATCTTCACTCAGTCAAATCTAAACTTGAGACAACGTTGATGGTTGGAGTTGATCAAGAACTATGATTTGAAGGTGCACTATCATCCTGGAAAGGCAAACGTTGTGGCCGATGCGCTTAGCCGGAAGAGCTATGCCAATGAGGTGCAGGCGGCGCCTATGTCAAGTGAGTTGTGTGCTAAAATTGAACGTCTCAACTTGGGTTTTGTCACTAATACAGTAGAGTTGGTGATAGAGCCTACCTTAGAGCAAGATATACGCAAAGGTCAGTTGGAGAACGAGAAATTAAAGGAGATAGCTGATAATGTAGTCATCGATAAAGCGCCTGGCCTACGTATAGATGACAATGGTACTTTATGGTTTGGTAAGAGACTATGCGTGCCAGAGAGCAAGGCTATTAGAGATGCAATCTTGCATGAAGCTCATGAGTCTGCCTATTCTATACATCCTGGGAGTACTAAGATGTATTTGGATCTTAAAGAGAAGTATTGGTTGTACGGATTAAAGAGAGACATGGCAGAGTATGTGGCTTTGTGTGACATTTGTCAAAGGGTGAAAGCTGAGCATCAGAGACCTATAGGATTGCTACAACCGATGAAGATACCTGAGTGGAAGTGGGATGAGGTTGGTATGGATTTCATAGTTGGTTTGCCCCACACTCAGAGAGGATATGATTCTATATGGGTAATAGTGGATTGCTTAACTAAGGTCGCTCACTTTTTGCCAGTGAAGACCATTTATACCAGTGCAAAGTTGGCTGAATTGTATATGGAGAGGATAGTGAGTCTACATGGAGTTCTTAAGAAGATCATGTCTGATCGAGGTACTCAATTCATGTCTCACTATTGGCAGAAATTACATGAATCCTTAGGGATGAAGTTGAACTTCAGCACAGCTTATCATCAGCAGACTAACGGACAGACTGAATGGACGAATCAAATATTAGAAGACATGTTAAGGGCTTGTGCATTACAATATGGTACTAGTTGGGATAAGAATTTGCCTTATGCTGAGTTTTCGTACATTAACAGTTACCAGAAGAGTATCAAGATGGCACCTTTTGAAGCTTTGGATGGGCGTAAATGTAGAACCTCTGTTTCGGAATCAACTAGGTAAAAGTCAAGTATTTAGACCAGATGTGCTATGAAATGCAGAGAAACAAGTACGGATAATTAGTGACAACTTAAAAGTAGCACAGTCCCGACAGAAGAGTTATGCTGATACTCGAAGAAGGGAATTGGTTTTTGAAGTAGGTGATTATGTGTATCTTAAGGTGTCACCGATGAGAAGTATGAAAAGGTTCAATATGATGGGAAAGTTAGCACCGAGGTACATTGGACCATTCAAGATTTTAGAGAGACGTAGAGAAGTGGCCTATCAACTAGAATTGCTTGAAAAGTTGTTTGATGTGCATAATGTGTTCCATGTTTCTCAACTAAAGAAATATTTGCGTGTACCGAAGGAGCAAATACCTTTAGAAGAGCTTGCTGTCAAAGAAGATCTCACATATGAGGAATACCCAGTAAAGATTTTGGAGACAGCAGAAAGAGTTACCAGAACTCAGGTTATCAAAATGTGCAATGTACGGTGGAATCGGTACTTCGCGGAAGAGGCTACCTGGGAAAGAGAGGAAGATTTAAGAAACGCATAGCCGCAGTTGTTTGAGTAAGCATCATCCAATCTCGAGGACGATATTCTTTTAAGGGGGTAGAATTTGTAACACCCAAAATTCGCATTTGTTTTGAATTAGGAGAATTGATTTAATTATGGATTTTTTTGTGATCATGTGAATTTAGAAAAAAATATTTTTTATTAAATTAAAAACAAATGTAAGGTCAACGTGCATGTGATGAATTCATGCTGCTGCATTAATATTTCTATGATGATTGTTTTTTTAGAGCTGAAAAGAAATTTCAAAGGTATTTGAAAAATGGAATTGTTGAAAGCTGTGAAAATAAAAAGAAAAAATAGAATCTGTTGTCCCCTCCCCCTTCTCGGTTTCGGCCGACTCGGCCTGCTGGCCTGGTTCCTTGGACCGAATCCGCAGTCAGCACTGCAGCAGCTTCGCGCGGCCCAGCTGCCGCAGCCCAGCGCCGCCCCGCGCAAGCCGCAGCTAGTGCCGCAGCCGGCCTGCTCCGCAGCACACCATCTCACCGCGCGGCCCGCCTCTTTTCCCCCTCCTTGTGCGACTGACATGCCGGCCCCGCTCGTCAGGGGCGACATCTTCTTCCTTGAGCCGAGCTCGAGTCGGACTCGATGCCGCATCGCCCGAATCCCGCTGCCCCGATTTCTTTCCAAACGCGCCACGTCCGCATGCCTATAAGTACCGCCCCCGCCTTTCTAATTTCAGAGCCGTTGCCGAGTTCGTGCCCTAGCGCCACCGTTGGATCTCGCCAGAGCTCCAACTCCGCCCGCCGCCGTGGAACTCCCCGCTCGCCGACTCTCCGTCATCCGCAGACCGTCGCTGAGCCTCGTTTCCCGGTAGAGAACCTCCCTGAGCTGTTTTCTCTCCCCTTCCCGCTCTCCATTGCTCACGCGCCACCGCCGGACCTTTGTAGTTCACCGCCGTCCGCCCCCATCGTGCCGCCCGTCGTCTTCGACTCGTCCCCGTCCGTGAAGACCCCCTATGTGAGGTCCCCATCTTCCCCTCGGTCTCCCCGTGCCCTTGGTTCGTCAAATGGTGCTCCGTAGGCCCCGTTCCACGTGCGCCGGGGAGCCCCCTGTTTCCGGCCATGGCGGGCCGCCGTGTTGGCCCTGTTCCGGCTGCTGGAATTATCTTCCCCTCCCACTGATTAGATCTGCGCCGTCCATCTCAAGATCAACGGCTCACAAAAGCCGAAACCCCATCGCGGGGTAAAAATTTCTAAAGAGCCCCTCAGCTTTTCTAGAATAGAACCCTTTGGTCCATAACGTCTTTCAGGATTACGCCTTCCTTGTTCAAAGCGTATTTTCTTCGGATTTATTCGAAAATACGTTTTCAATATTCAAAGAATTGGCACTGATCTTAATGTGCTCATAAAACCTTTGTTTTAAGTCCGATTTGACTCGTTCAAATTGTGTTAGGTTTGTAATTCCATAATATAATGTTTATATCATTGTTAGTAGTGTTTTCAACTGTTAAAAATAATGGTTAGATTAAATCCATTAAATTGCTATAGAAAATCTTGTTAAATTCATGACTTTCATGTTTTAAATCCGATTTCAGTGAATTTCGTGTCTGTGTGATCGTAGTGACATGTAGAATATTTTTGTAGACTTTTAAACATGTTTTCTTACTGTTGGTGTACTGTTCTAATTATTGCTCTTGTTTGCTATGCATGATTGGTCCCATATGTTTGCGTGATGATGTTGATGATTGAGTATAGACGGTGAGCAGTATTTTGGTGAGCAAGATCAATTCTTTGATGACCAGCAGGAGTACTTTGAGCAAGGCAAGTATAGCATGGGATCATCCTTGTTGTCCTATTCAGTTTAATAATTTAATCATATGCATGTGTCCACCTTGGTAACTTTAGTGATGTTCCTAACTATTTGATATCTTGATTCCTTGTCACCTTTGGGTTTATACATTGGGTTAGTATGATGCTAGTGCTCAAACAATAACCATGATCTTGTAACTTGACTAATGGAATATGCAATAAACATTAAAAGATGTTTTTTAGCAACATGGAACTAGGGGGTTGGAGCATAGTTTTTGTGATGCTCTGGATTCCTCTCCTTCAAGACTTATCTATAAGCGAACATCCGGGATTTACAGTACAACCATGAGGCCTATATGGCTCTGGCTTTAATTAAGTATGAAGACATTTTCTAGCTTGTTAGTGGTTATCCGAAAGGGCATAAAAGGGGCTTGCCGAGCTGAGTATAGTGCGGCTTCTGACCTTATGAGTATAGCCTGCGCGGAATGTGCCATTCGGAAGAGGGGCCCTAACTTGCTAGATGAACTTCTGCAAGATTTCATAGTGTATCCTGCCTACTCATCTTGGAAGTGTTATGGGAGTCATGATCCCGGGCATATGGGCAACACGACTCATGGGTAAAGTCTACAAATTATGCAGAGTGTTAAAAACTGGTATATCAACTGTGCTCACGGACATGAGCGACTTTGGATCCTTATGGAATAGATGGTCATTGATGATAATTGTGTTTATGCTTTTCATTATTCATGTCTACATTGATCATGTGTTTATTTGGGTTATATTGAACTTGTTGCTACTCAATTGCATAAAACTGTGATTCATTAAAAGCTAAATGCAGTTAAACCAGTGTCTACCTTTTGAACCTCATGAACCCCGTATTATTCTTGTTGAGTAGGAGCTATACTTATGCTTGTTTATTTTTACTACTTGGATAAAAATCCCGGATGGGTAACAGATGACAAAGGTTACGAGGATTTCCCAGAGGATTTCTAGTCTTGTGCTCAACTATAGTCAACCGTACCTGTGGCTATGGAGACGCCACGAAGTTATCTTTAATTATTTTCGCTGTTAGACTTTGATATACTTATGTAATGGATTAAATATTCATGATGTAATAAAGCAGTGTGTTTGGTATTCACTTTTAATTTGTCTCTATATTTGTGTATTTATTCCTAGGCACACATATGGTATGTATCCAAATTTGCCTTAAAATTTGGGTGTGACATTAGATTGCTGTGATCCACTCCTGATTTCATCAATCAAGATTATTTCAATTTTATAAATTAGAAGATAATAAAATCTGCATCTGGATGGATCTGGAAGAGGGAGACGCCAAGTCGAGCGAAGCGGAGCTAGGAGGGGGGCTGAGCTGCTGAGGGAGAGGGATGCTGTCGTGCTTGCTGCTGATGACTGCAGTGACTGGCAACGGCTTCAACGCAGACCATTCTGCCATTGGACACTGGCTGTCAATTGTAAGAGCGAGCGGGGGCGAGTTGAGCGGACAGCGAAGCTGGGAGGGGTCCGAGGAGCCGGGGAGCAGTGCGCGCTGGCTGCGCCGTGACTGATGGCCGCCGCCACCACTTCCGGCTTTCGAGTCGATGCATCGCAACTCGCTCGCTGAGGTGCCATGCCACGGACGGAGGGTGCCGAATCGCCGATTCGTCTAATGGGAGGGTGAAGACGAGATGCAGCTTCTAGTGACTTCATGGCCTGGTATAGTAGGTCTATTATGCTTATGGATCAATTTACATTATATTATACAATTATACATATATATACCTCTATACATATATTTGTTTCAAGTGACTTCGTGGGCTATAGTAGGTCTATTGTGCTTATCGACCGATTTGCAACATACTATACAATTATACATATAATTGTTTTTGTGGTAAAAAAATGCATATTCCTTGGAAATGGAATACAAGGGCATACCCCAGGCTCTGCCCACCCTTCATCCTCGACAAACAGCTATAGCCGGAGATAGTCGCATAGCCGAAGATTTAAAATCTTGCATGGTTGTCCATCATATGCATAATAACCTCGTCCAGAACAGGCAACTTAATTTGCTCACTTCTCCTATATTCCAGTTGCTTGAGTTTTAAGGTGATTTTAAGCAACGCTCTTGTATCACCAAAACTAGTACAAGTAAATTGTTACTTTTGTGATTTCATTTGTGATTTGTAATTTGTTTCTGTTTCATAACGTATTAAATTTTTGTCCTTGTCTACCTATAGAAATAATTGTACATTGTTAATTGTCTTCGTGCCAACAAAGATCAGATTTTTCGGGTTTGTGATTTTTTCTAATAGGTTTTTTATTCTCG
This sequence comes from Miscanthus floridulus, assembly GCF_019320115.1. NCBI lineage: Eukaryota > Viridiplantae > Streptophyta > Magnoliopsida > Poales > Poaceae > Miscanthus > Miscanthus floridulus. Next base: position 18,351,323 of record NC_089589.1, on the reverse strand, counting down.
GTATCGAAAATTGCAGATTATGCCTAAGAAATTACAAATGAACGAAATCAAATATATGCAATAACCATCGTCTGAAAGTAATATAAAATTCGTACACTTGAATTTTAGCAAGTCCCTAATTTGCTATTCCCTCTGTCCTGGAATGAATAGATTTCTAGAGTTATCGTAAGTCAAAATTTTAAACTTTGACCGAATTTCTAGAAAACCCCGTCAAAATTTATAATATCAAATTAATGTCATTATATATATTGTAGAATATATTTTTATAATGTGCTCATTTTATGTTATAGATGTTGTCTCTTTTTTATAAAGTTAGTCAAACTTAAGATTGTTTGATTTGTATGGATTTTAGGAATTGATTTATTTAGAGATGAACGGAGTACTAGTTCTCCGTGTATATATATAGACCCACATCATCAACAGCATCGTTCACGACCGGTCACTTGAGGAAAACAAGCCGAGCGAGCAACAATCCTCATCCACAACAATACGACATGGCTGCCAGTAGCCCACTTCTCCCATCCCCAACACGAGCTCAAGCTGAGGACGAAGTACCACCTGCCGCGCTTCTGTGACCTGTGCAGGGAGAAGATCGCAAGCAGCGGCTACAGCTGCCACCGAGGAGCTAATTAAGCAAGCCTTTATTAAAAAAAAAAGGCTCAGGGGCTGCTAGGCTTTGTTGAAGCTACGGTCATAGCTGATCTGGTATGTAACCATATATAGAAAAGTTAAATTCTCTGAGAAAAAGAGGTGCCTAATAAAGAGAGTTGTTGCGTTGATCAAACAAGCATAACTAGGACACATCCTTTTCCAAATGAAATCATGAAGAGGGACCCTTCATATTCCAGCTTAAAAACTAATATAATAACAAAATGTATATATGAAATTTTGGTCTCATAAATATTGTTTGGCAGCCCCCCCCCCCCCCCCCCCTACTATAAAAACACAGTTTCTAGATGTGGGCAACATACATATGAGACGGGCAAGCAAACCGCATCTAGCAAGGCGCCTATGTTGATCAGAATTTTCACACGCGCTAGACTTGCTCATCTCAGAAAATGAATGTAACAAACAAAAAGAGCGGCCAGTCCAGCGAACCCACTGTGCAGGCCTAATGAGCTCGTTGTATGCACTAGTAGAGAAATGACCTTTGATCTAGCTCGAAATTTGGCTTTAGTCCCGATATTTTTCGCACCTGGGGCTAGAGAGACCTTTAATCCCGGTTGGTAGCTTCAACCAGGACTAAAGGTCCCTGTTCAATGGCTACTGCAGCAGGCTTTTGCTGCAGGGGACCTTTAGTCCCGGTTAGAACTACCAACTGGGACTAAAGGTTAACTTTTATTCCTGGTTGGTCCCTCCAACCGGGAGTAAAAGTCTTCTCCCGGCTAGAGGCTCCATCTGGGACTAGAAAGGGACCTTTAGTCCTGGTTTCTGTCTCCAACCGGGACTAAAGATCGCCTCCTATATAGCCCTTCTTCCTCCCCGAGCCCGAGCCACTTCAAGCTCAATGTTCTTGCTTCATCGTCGGCCTCTCTTCTTCCTTATCGTCGGTAATCACAAGATTTCTTCGATTCCTCCATCGATTCTTCGGTTCTAAAGGTTACTAACTTTATACTCTCATGTTTCATCAGTAGCATATCTCATTTTACGGACTAGATATATGTGGTTTTTTATGGTGGATTTTTTTTATTTGTAAGCCATTTAAGCTCAAAATCACTTTAAAGATTGCATATTTGGATGAAGGAAGGTTAAAGTAGTTATTCAAAACTAGTATTCAGCTTTCATTTCTAGCATGCATAGCACACTTCATGGTTTAGAGATATAGAGAATTTTAGAGTTTTTTAATTTTATTTATTTATAAAATGAGAAATTTATATTATATTAAAAATTAGTATAGAGAGTAGATGGCAACTGCTTCCGGGTCCTCGGCCTCTCATCGGGTTCCAAAGCGACTGAGGCCGGACCTTCCTCTCATTTCATATGGCAAGTGTGAGGAGAAGATTGTGATGGAGTACCGGGTGAGGAAGGAGTGTCCCAACAAGGACCGTATCTTCTACAAGTGTCCAGATCGCAATGTGAGTTATTTTGTCGCATTTGATGATTATGGTTAATTTATACTTATTTTCATGATGATTGTGATTAAAGTTCTAATTTTTATTTTAATTTCAATGGGATGGCACTGGATGTTCAGGCTGGTACTGGGAGGAAAAGTATATTGAACACGTGTAAAACTCTCTTGCACAGGCGACTACGGCGGCTGATGAGGCAGTGATCCTGCGGAAGAAGCCCATAGACGTTGAACAAACACATGACCTGCGGAAGAGCAACCGAGAGATTGTGGTTGCTTTGGAAAGTTTGTAACGGTCGATTCCGCCGCCTCGGAATCATTTAGTGGAAGGAGGAAAAGGAGTTGGAAAAGACTCCGGCTAGAGTGACCTTCGTGGTACCCTCTAGGGCTGACCTTCGCTGGGTCACCCGCAGCCCCCTCAACGGAGAGTAGGACTCGAACGAGTCCGAACTTCGGTAAAACAAATATCGTGTCTCAATTCGCATTTCATTTGATATTTGTGTTGCTCTAGTTGTTCTGCAGGTTCTCTGTGTATATTACTATCTCTAATAGTTTCCTGTAGTTTGATTTGAAGATAGAAATCAAAAGGAGCAAGTTTGGGGCTGTTCCACTGAAGTCGTGAATACCGGACACGTCCGGTATACCTACCGGACATGTCCGGTATTAGCCCCTGCGCCAAACTGAATTGTATTGTGTTCTAACTCTTTGGTTGCAGGCGTTTGGCTCCTAGAATCATTTAGTATCTTTTATATACTTTGTGGCTAACTTGTGAGGGGTGGTACTACTCTTTATTTGGAGTTTCCATTTTGGAAACTCTCTTTACTAATCGTTTCCGCATTTAAAGGTGTTAATTTTCAGAAACGCCTATTCACCCCCCTCTAGGCGGCATCATAGGTCCTTTCAATTGGTATCAGAGCGAGGTTCTCACCTAAAGCTTCACCGCCGTGAGAAAAGGATGTCGACGCCCATCGAGTTAGAGCCGGTGCTTCTCCAAAATGATGGTTCAAACTTTCTCCCTTGGTCAATTCATGTACTCAATGCTTTTAGACATATTAGTCCTATTGTTGAGCATATTGTGTTTGCAAGCATACCTCTTCCTATAGTTGATTGGAGCAACTATAAGAATTTATCAAAAGAGGAAGAGATATGCGTGCAACTCAATGCTCAAGCTATTAATATCATTTTGAGTACATTGAGTGCAGAGGTTCAAGATGAGACAATATTCAATGGACAACCACCTCCGGAGAGTGCTCATCTCATTTGGACCAAATTCGTTGAGTTATATGGAGAATCCAAATGCGATGATGCACTTGAGGTCGAGTCAATGGAAAGTATGTCCATTGTGTCTTCATGCAGTGAAGAAGCCTCACAAGACCTCAAGAGTGCCGAGTCGGAGCAAGAAGTCCAAGCAACACATGATATGTTGTCTGCCTGCACATACCGGACGTGTCCGGTATGTATGGATGTGGCAGCACGACAGCAAGCTGTCTGTGATGATGAGGCTCAAGCCCGGTGGCGACCAAGTGATGAGTCAACCTCAGTATCTCATGATACTCATCACTTGTGTCTCATGGCCAAGAAAAGCAAGAAGAAGTCTAGCAAGAGAGATCAAGCCAAGGAGATAGCACGAGTAGATGATCAAGTGGAGAGTGATGTTGAAGTTGAAGACAACCACAACCTTGATCATCTCAACTACAAAGACAAGTTCATCATCATGAAGATAGTCGAAAAGAATGATGAGCTTGAAGAAGAGATTGAGAAGCAAGAGCAATCGCTTCAAAATCAAGAAAAGTTTCTCATCTCCAAATTGCAAGAGCTAAAGGCAATAAATGAGAGGTATGATAAATTGTCGATCGAGCATGCTTTAGTTACTAACTCCTCTTCTAGTGTTTCACAACTAGAGAAGGAAAACTTTGAGCTCAAGGCAAGGCTAGATGAGCTATCAAGCAAGTACAATGTGCTACAAGCTAATTATGTTCATCTAAAGTGCTCTCATGAAGAATTAGTAGAATCAAGCATTATGCTTGAGGTAGCACATGAGGTTGTGATCACATTGGTAAAATCCTCTCAACCTCTCACACATTCACTCACTAGTACACCATCTCAATTAAATGTTTCTTGTACTAATGAGTGTGCTCCTCAAGCAAGCCAATCTTCGATTGAGCTAAATCTCATAGAAAACATAGAGCTCAAAGAAGAGGTGAAAAGATTAAAGAAAGATGTGATTCGATTGAAGGGTGAGGAGAAAGCACAACCTTCTCAAGATAACCGTGATTACATGGTGAAGAAGCTTGAGAAGGGTTCAAACCTTGGTTCCTCCAAAAATCAACAAAGGAATCACATCTCAAGCAAGGCCAACACAACTAAGAGCAAGAAACATGGAAAAAGAATGTGCTATAGTTGTGGATTATATGGACATGAGTGGGCTATGTGTCCACATAAGAGTTGGGCCGACAAATGTGAAGTGGCCGAACAAAAGGCCTCAAACAAGTTGGCCAACCAAATGAAGAGTGATGGATAAAGCACTTGTCTCATGAGCAAGAAATTAGGGCACCCTACCAAGAAATGCCCAATATATCAAGGGTCAAGAAAGGTATCCCAAGTTGCAACAAGAAGATGCTATGGATGCAATGAGATGAGCCACAAGGTTGATAGATGTCCATACAAGCAAAACAAGCATAAAGCAAACAAAGGCCGCATATGCTATGCTTGTAAGAGAAAGGGGCTTTTAAGCTATGAATGCCCAAATGGTAACGCTCCTAAGCCGAACACATTTATTTATAATGATATGCTTGGAAAGATCACAAATGGAGTTAACACTAGCAAGGTGATGAGTTCATTACAAACTAGTGCTAAAGCCATTTGGGTGCCTAAGCACTTGTTGACTAACCCAAAAGGACCCAACAAGAGTTGGGTACCAAAGTGTGCTTAGGTTAATGATGTAGATACCTGGTGATGAGATGAAGGCTTCGGGGTGGTTGAGCAAGCAATTTGACAATATTCACTCAATCTATCAACCAATTCTTATCATAATTCCTTATATGGTTGACCCGAAGATAAGTTAATGAATATATCATGTATTTCATCCTCACCATTGATAACAAGTACCTAAACCTAAACCTTATAGGATAGCCACTTTGTTTACTTTATGCTCAATGACTCACAAATAGGCATGTTTGTGAAATATTGAAAGTGACTAATTAGTTTTACTTGATAGTTAACATGTTTGACATATGATGCTTTTAATAATTCTCTAGTAAAGCAATTCATTTATTGAGATGCAAGTATACAATAAATACTAGAGCTAAACAAAGAATCACAAGCAGAGAATTAATTGTTTCTGTCCTGCACCTATCGGACGTGTCTGGTATTACTATGAGACTTTTCCCTGTGTGCCATTATAAAAGATCAAAATCCCCTGTGTGCCCCTGAAAAAATTCAGCGGTCTTCAGCCCCACTACTCCAACTTTTTTGGGTCCTCCATGCCACTTCCGTCAATTCAGGCTCTAACGCCGTCAAACTGCAGGTGTGAAAAGACGAAAATGCCCTTAAGTTCAAATATGTTATTAATTTTTTTGAGCATCTTAACGACTTCAAATGAAAAAACTCAAAACTAGAAAGTTGTAGATCTCGTCAAGATCTATAATTTTCATATAAAATTTATTTTCATTTAATTTCGCAAAAAAATATGATTTGATGTGATTAATATATCTTAGAAAAATCATCATATTTTTTTACGGAATTAAATGAAAATAAATTTTATGTGAAAATTATAGATCTCGACGAGATCTACAACTTTCTAGTTTTGAGTTTTTTCATTTAAAGTCGTTAAGATGCTAAAAAAAATTATTAACATATTTGAACTTAAGGGCATTTTCATCTTTTCACACCTGCAGTTTGACGGCGTTAGAGCCTGAACTGATGAAAGTGGCATGGAGGACCCAAAAAAGTTGGAGTAGTGGCACTGAAGACCGCTGAATTTTTCCAGGGGCACACATGGGATTTCGATCTTTTATAATGGCACACAGGGAAAAGTCTCTATCGGACGTGTCCGGTATGGCTAAGGACAGAAAGTCAGTGTTCTGTTCTGTGTATTCCGGACATGTCCGGTATACAATCGGACGTGTCCGGTATTGCATGGACCAGAACACTAATTGTATTGCAACTGAGTATTTGATCCATACATTCGCATATATCCTTATCTTACTCAGAAGCTTGTGATTTATTAAATCTAAGTGGATTGTGAGCATCTCCCAAACTCACTTTTAAATATGGCAATCTTATTCGGTTTATGGTCAAAATGAAAATTGGCTCCCCATGTCTTAATAGAATAAAAATGTTTGTTGAAAGTTGTTCAAATTACTTGAAGCACTTATTTAGGGGGAGCTAAGTTTCTATTTTGTACCAATGCGGACTAACAGATCTATCTAGCATTCTTTGTAGTCCTTTGGATGAAAAGTGATTTAGAATCTAGCATGATTATTTAGCAATCAAGGTCAACATAAAGATTATCATGCCATGAATCTTCTTAGTGGTATTCTTGTGGGCTCAAGACAAAGGTATGTGTTTACATATATACATTGCAAGTACATCTAAGGCCCTTTATATGTTAGAATGAGAATTTGTGTGACATAGGAGAGATGTTTTTCAAAAAACCCCTAACTAGTATGAGTAGGAAGTGTGAATTTGAAAAACTATTTGAATCTTGGTCTTTGTGACCTAGCCTTGTTGTGTGATGATTATAGCTCTCCTTGATTGTTTGATCGGCTAATCACACATGACATGGCTCTCTTAAGTCCTCAATCTACTTTGTCTCACTTTATCTCTCTCAAGCAAGCAAATTATTGATTATGCCATATATTTGGAAAAGAGAAAATCAATTGATGGCATTGAATAAGAAAAGTGATAGTATTCGGTTTGGATCAAGATTTTATATCTTTTTGGACTGAGAAATAATAGAAAAGGGGATTGGAAGAGAGAAAACACATTTTGGAATAGCTTGGGCCAGCCCGCGTATACCGGACGTGTCCGGTATGCTACCGGATGTGTCCGGTATGAGCGGGACTATAAAAACCGAGCGTACCCCTTCGGCCCAGACAAGTTGTCTCGTTCCAACCAACCCAGCCGTCGTGTTCTTCCTCACCTAGGGTGACCGAGGATTTCACCAACAAAAGAGAGAGAGGGAGATCGCATTGGAGAAGGCTTGCATCAAGATTGAAGGCCCGGGGATCTGATTTCACATCGCCTTCTCATCTCTTCTCCAAAGGTACCCTAATCGCGGATCTCGTCCAATCTACACGGTCAATGCATGATTTTGAAATTCCTCTGGTCAATATGCTACATTGGTGATGTAGAAGGAATGCCCAAAGTTTGGAATTGATCGATGATGGTTTGAATCAAGGAACCCAGGTTAGGGTTGCTAGGCGCACATATCGGACGTGTCCGGTATGGCCCAGCAGAGCAGCTCCTCTGCTTCCTTTTGATTCAATCCGAGCATAGAATTGTTTGTTAGGCTTAGATTCTTTTGTATCTTCATTTTGCAAACTTATTGACAGTTGTATGTCAAGATGGTTGTAAAACCATGGATCAAAGATTCTACGTCTAAATTGCAATTCGAGATGAAATTTGGGCATGTATCTAAAATTCTTTGGAAATCTTTTGGATACAGGGCAGCAGCTATGAGTGAAAGACAGGAGCCTAGGTCCAAGCACATGCATGATCTAGCTCTAGAAAAGCACAAGAAGGCAAGACAGGAAATACATCCTGGATTCCAGCCGAGTAGTAGGAGCCTACCAGAGTTGCCTCTAGTGCAGCACCATAGTATGTAGAGGGCTCAGGGAGCTCTTCCTATGACACTGACACTGATGAATTCAGAGTGGAGTCCAAAGAAGAAAGAAAGAGGAAGAGCACTCACAGAGGATCAGATGATGATAGCTCAGATAAGGAGCAGGAGATTGAGGAGGAGGAGCCAGTTCCTCCAGTTCAGCACCAGCCTGATCAGGGGATGCATTATGGTCTCCTTGAGACACGCCTACCCAATGTACCCTCTTATGTTTCCAGAGTTGATTACAGGGGAAAGGGTATGACCAGGAAAGCCAGAGATGAGCGAAGGGTTGATCCGAGAGGCCTACCTAAGGTTCAGTATGATCACCGCTTCCAGACAGCTTTTCACTTGGACTTCTACTCCAGTGTGATTCTCACCAGGAACCGAGTGATTGCCAGGTCATAGTGGATTGACTGGCAGTACATTACAGAGTTGCAGAAGGCCTCAGTTGATCATGCTATTACCATCTGCCAGCGGATAGGACTTTATGAGATCATGAAGTTCCAGCATGACTGGAACACAGAGGTAGTAGCTCAGTTCTATGCTACTCTGTTCGTTGAGGAGGATGAGAGGCGGATGCACTAGATGCTTGAGGGCTAGTGGTACAGTGTTGACTATGATGTATTTGCCGCCCACCTTGGTTTCTCAGAGGATGATCTCCAGAGGGACAGGATCCACACCGAGCAGGTGTTACCTCCTGAGCAGCTCGCATATATGTATCCTCCTGGTGGTGTGAGAGGAGCAGTGGGGAAGGTTCTAGGTCTTCACCCTACTTACAGATACTTGGACAGGATGTTCAGGAAGACTATTGACTGCAAGGGTGGAGACAAGGGCAACATTGCTGATTATTCCAGGAACCTACTCCATAGGATGGCACCTGATGCTCGGCCCTTCGGCGTGTTTGATTTTATTTGGTCTGAGATCAGGAGTGTGGGAGAGAGGCCCCTCAAGGGCTGTGGTTTTGCTCCTTATATCATGCATATGATTGAGCAGGTGATAGGGCACACGTTCGAGTATGACAAGATTCACAAGGCCCTGAAGATTGTTGCAGATCTGCCTGAGTTAGGGTTACCTCCAGCAGGACCAGGAGGAGCAGCAGCAGCACCAGAGGCAGATGCACCTGGGAGTGGTGCACCAGCAGGAGCTTCACCTTCACCACGTGCTCCTTCACGTTCTACTTCACGCCGTGGCAGTCCTCCCTCGCCTATCCGCAGGCTTTTCAGCTCCATATTTGGAATGTGCAGAGACATCCAGACCAGGCAGCAGAAGAAGAGGGAGGCTAGGAGGAAGGACACTCGGACTTTGAAGCAAATTGCTTCTAATCTTGAGCTTGATCCTCCTAGATCTCCTCTATCAGATGAGGCAGCTAGTGAGCCTGAGACTAAGGAGCAGCAGCAGGCTAGATATGATAGAGAATATGTTGAGTTCTTTCAGCGACAGCAGCAGTAGCAGGCACCACAGCACCCTGACACTCTTCCACTTCAGGCTCGTGTGCCTACTCACTCTCAGCCACGTCCTAGTACCACAGACGAGTATGCTATAGATTGGTGGAGTGACCTCACAGGTGGTGACGGCTACTACGGGTCTAGTGGCTATGACCCGTCTGGCACAGGTGGTTCTCGTCTAGCTGGTGTTACACGTTCAGATGACGAAGATGCTGGGAGAGATGATGATGATGATGCTAAGTGATGCTAGAGATTAGATATAGCTTGCAGCCCCTTTTGTCCTTAGTTTGTCATTGTTGTACCTTTGTGGTGATAGATGACAAAGGGGGAGAGAGACTGATTAAAGATTCAGGATTTTTATTTCATTTGCTTATCTTTGTACCTAAAGATATGTACTGCAGGCTGTCGTTTTTGTTCATGAGCTTCATTGATGTATCTTGAGTTTGAGATTGCATTGTATCATGTGAGAGATGAGACTTACTTATGCTTTATCTATGGATCTATTGAGATATGATCTTTATTATCTATGGCTTGTGGACTTGAGAAAATGTGTAATGTGTGCTATGTGTGGCATACATGTGTTGTATTTATTTTTCATAAGGTCTATGCATGATAGAATGAAAATGTTTGATGTGATGTCTTTATATTTATTCTTGTGTGATATATCCTGTCATATGCATCACAATTCTATTTTGTCACACACACATGCACCCCACGGATGCAATGATTTAGAGGGAGTCTCCTATATGTTTTAGTATGTGCAATTGACAAGTTGAGGTCATTTTGTGAATTCCAATCACAAGCACATATTAAGGGAGAGCCTCTCATAAATTATTGAACCCAAAAGCTTAAATGTTTATATTCTTTTGTAAGCTTTAATCAAGTTGTCATTAATCACCAAAAAGGGGGAGATTGAAAGTGCATCTAGCCCTTCAGTGGGTTTTGGATGATTGAATGACAATGTGATTAAAGGTCTAACCCATTTGCTAAGTGTGGACAGGTAATAGGTTATCTCACAGGTACTTAATGAAAGCCAAAATGATGTGTTGTTGTATAAATAATCTAGTTCAAGCATAAGACAACAATGCAAATGGAATTCATGCAAAGGCTTATTTGTTGTGGGATTTCTATGTGCTATGAGAAAGCAAGCTCTTAAGTATTAAATAATGAGACATGAGGGATTGCATATGGAATGGTCTCATATTTGAAGCTTGCTAAATTGAAATGAAAAAGACAACAATACAAATGAATGGATGATTCAACATAAGATGTGACTTGATGGCTTGAGATGGTGAAGATAGCAAGGAAAGGCTTCGAGATACTAAGCAAGGGTGAAGGGCAAGCGATTGCTTGGCAGCCGAAGAACCTAGCTAGGGTGAAGAAGAAAGTACTTGCATTTAGTTGAGGTACTAATCAAGCTATGATGGCCATGTTCATGTGGAGGATCAAATCACTATTGAATTGTTTGATGGAAGTGACTTGATACATTTGGGATGTAACACCCGGTTTCAAGGACAAAGCCGAATGCACACCATATGTGAGCCCTGGTAATCAAACCTCACATATAGTGTGCATTCGGCTTTGTCCTTGAAACCAGGTGTTACAAGTGGTATCAGAGCAATGCTGACTGTAGGACGCAAGCCTAGTAGAAACTGGTCGTTCTAAGGTTTAAAAGTTGCAACAAAAATCATTGTTCTATAAACCTTGATATTTTCTTCCCTACTACATTCTTACCCTTGATATTCGTCCCCTCCTTGATGCTTCTTTAAAAGCTTTTTGTTCCCATCTACTCCTTGCTTTGATATGCTTTTAGAATCTTGTCTTACCACCTTCTCGCGCAATTTGAAGTTAAGCTATAGGATCTTTACCCATAATATGAAGAAGACGATAGTATCGCAAGTTTAAGTCAATGATTGAATTGTGAACCATAAGTGCTTGTTGGCTTGTCATTATGATTATGTTTTGTTTTGAATCTTTGTAATGAGTGCAATGATTTTATGGGATTTTCCACAAATTCATTTAGTTTATAGGCATAAGACATAAGGATTAGTGAATAGATAGTTGGGTTTTGGTTTTCTCCTGTTTTCCTATCTAGCTTTCTAGAGCAACCTGTCATCCTTGGTTTATATCTCTGTTTTCGGGCAATCAAAAATCATGGTAAACTTTTAGAGAATACTAGACTTCAACATGTTTCTCTGACCTCAAGAATCACCCTGATAGCTATTAAGGTTATGAAGTTATGAAAATCATAAGAGGATGTATCTGTGCTGTTAGAAATCTGGAGCAGTCTGTGGTATTCTAGTCATAACGCAATTTTGGTTGGTGCAAACTTTGTGGAATTTTTCTGGATACAACTAGACCTCTGTATCTTTCATATGCCTCTGGAATCACTATCATAGCTAATATATTTTGGGAGATATAAACATCACAAGCCGAAGTTTCTGTGCAGTCTGTAATCTAGGACAGTTTCTGTTGTGTGCTGTGTTTGACCAACTTAACTGCCGAATCTAGAAAAGTGTTCTATAAGAAAGTGGTAGAGAATTTCATAAGCTTTCCAATGGTATAAAGTACAGCTTCATTGGATTTGCATAACAGAAGTTATACTAGTTTTACTACGCTGCTGTTTTTATGCTCGCGAGGAACTGCAGGTTCTGGTTTTTGCCAATGCACATGAGTCACTTTGGGATAATAGGACGAGATCATGATAACTATCTCATTTAGAAGAAGATGCAAGCTATTCTTTGGTGCCCCTGGTTGATGTGTTCTTAAGGGGGGTAGCCAAGGCATAAAGGAATCGCAAGATGGAGGTCTCATACAATCTAGAGCTTCACTTGGAAGTATCGGTTATTCCTACGGTTGAGGAATCACTATCCGACACAAGGATCTTTGTTCAAGATTGTTAACAGGTTGGATCATCTACAAGGAGCTCAAATATTTTGTCAGGATTGGTCTTCGCTTCAAGCTATCATCACTTGGGAGTTCAACCTTCAACTCAAGACAAGTTGGCACTGATGGCATACGAAAATATGATGATTGGACTCCTCTACAGTTGGTTCTTTGGCAACTTAAGTGAGTTTAGTTTGGATGGAGTTCTCTTTTTGGTTGTGGGATGTCTCTAATGATAGAATTATACGGACAATCGCTCAAGAGAGATGTGTTGAGCTAGAACCCGCTTAAGTATGCAAGAGGGATTCAGAGTTCCCCGGAATGGTAAGATTCTATCACACGTTCATTAGAGGTATTATAGTGTTGAACACAAGAGTTTCTTTTATAAAGCGGTTGGCAAGGATATGGATGTGCTCTATGTAAGAAAAGCAGTGAATTATGCATCAAGTCAACTATGGAGGCTTGAGATGGGCTATTTGACATATGAGATCTGGAGATATCCATTATGGAGCATAGTGGTATTATCTACTTGGACATGAAGAGTGATATCTACGTGAATCATAAGAATCTAAGGGACACTTTCAGTAAGTTGGTTTGAGATTGTGACATCAGTGTTGGGTTCAATTAACCAAATGTTTTTGGTTTAGAAGTATGTGTTATCTTTAGAAGAAATAAAGTCGTTGCCAATGCCATTAGCAAATTGGAAGAGCTATGCTAAGAAGATTGAACGACACCATGGATTAAGTTTTGTGTTTAAGAGTCACAACTCAACCTGAGCATATATATAGTTAATAGTGTTTTGAAGTTGGAATCTATTTTGGACCAAGAGAGTAATACATGAGGATCAATTGGAATATGGATGTATGAAGTGGTCGATTTGATATCTTGGACTAAAAAAAATCTAGCAAGGCATGTTGAGAAGTATTGTGTTACATTTTGGAATTAGTGAGGACAAGAGTTTGTCACTCAATGGATTCCAAAGTGGTCTTTGTGAGAAGCATATGGAGTGTCAGAGTGAAGAATAAGCTAGCACCCAGCTGCAACAGTTCATTGAGGTTGTTAAAAAGGAAAAGAGAAGAGACCTAACAATTAGAAGAGTACCAGAGAGTTGGTTTGTGGATACTTGAGAGTTAATTAGAGGGCCTATCAACATTTTGGGATCAGCGAGCATGCTATTTGGAGTAAAAGATAACAGGTGTGCAAAGTCAAGAGGAATCTTTGTCAAGATGGTGGAACTACTCAAGAAAGTGGAGAAGATCCAATGGCAGTGTGCATTCCAGTGTCTTGATCATCATCTTCTGAATCTCGAGGACGAGATTCATCTTAAGGGGGGTAGAATTATAACACACTAAAATTTTGCACTTTTGAAAATAGAGTTAAAATAATAGTTATCGATTTTTGTGCTCATGAAATATAGGAAAAGTAATATATTTTTTAAATTAAAATTCATCATAGGAGTAGCAACATGCGGGATTGTGCATTCATGCTGGTTGCATTTGGTGCTTATGAGTGCAAATGGTTTTGAAATATGATAGAGCGATGTTTCTTTTTCTCCGGAAAATTTTCTGACCTTTTCCGGAATTAAATTCCTTTTTCCTTGGGCTTAATATTTTTCCTTGATCTTTGCAACAATAATTTCGTGAGCTCTAAAAACTTTATTTGGGTTCATTATGTTCAAAAGTGTCTTCGAGAATTTTCCTAGAATTTTTAGAGCCATCGGATTATTTTTCGTGGGCTAAAAATCAATTATGGACTTTTCTGGAATTATCTTAATCCCGGAATTAATTAAATCCGAAAATAATAAAATATCTGGTTTTTCCACCGACCTCCAAACCCTACACTATATATATGCCGGTGTTCTCTCGACGCGAGCTTTCCAGAAGTACAGCCTGTTTTTCGAGCCGCCACTCGTAGCCCCGCAGATCGGACGCCGAAGTTCTCCACAGCTAGGTTTCCGGCGAACCTTCGGCGAGCTTTTCCGGCCACCTCGGATGTCTCCGACGAAAACCGTCACCACCACAAGGTAGATCTCGTCGTTCTCTACACCGTAGTGTCCTTCATTTCTTGAATCCATCACTGTTTGACTATTTCCCCTTCGTTTTCCTTTTTCCGGTCGTTTTCCGGCGAGTTCATCCATGGCCGGCACCTTCTTCCTCTCTCTCCGGCCGAGGAAGCTTCCCCTGTGGTTGGCCGTCCACCACCGCAGTCTGGAACCCAGCGCCGACCCCGCTGCCGCCTTGGAGCCGTGCCCTGCCCTTCGCGCGTCACACGCGGGTGGAGCAGCACCGCCGCTGCCTGTACAGCTGCTCCGCCGCCGGCCTTTGGGCCCTGTGCTGACCGCCGTGAGGGCATGGCTGACGCGCCACCGCCGTGTGCGCCTTGCGCCGCTGCTGCGCCGTCGGCTGGCCGGCAGGCCGAGGCCGAGGCCCCTCTCTCCCCTCCGTGAGCAGCAGCATCAAATTTCCATGGCTGCCATGCCACGTCCGTGAGCAAGAAGAAGGCAAGGAAGAAGATGATGCAAATTACAGAATTGCCACTGGTTTGTTTAATCTCCGTCGTTTCTTCGTTTTAAATCCGTTTCAGTTCGTTCCAGTTGCGTTAGTTTCATGTCGTCGAGATCTACACAGTAGAGTTATTGGTTTTTATATCACATGTTTATGAATTTATTTTATTAAAATATTAATTGTGTCTATAATTAATTAATCGTTGATTAATTAAAGTCGATTTAGGTTTTTGATGTCGATTCGATTGCACGAGTTTCATCGCAGTGTGTGATACGTGTTTGCAGCGATGATTAACATATCTCACATCTTGGAAATTTATAAGTTGAATATTAATTTGATTAAGGATTATTCAATAACTTGTTAATTAAGAGCAATTTAAGTTCTAATTTCGTTTTGCACCGTTTAAGTTGCGTTTGGTACGTGCTGACGTGAATGATATGTTAGGGGCAATGTTTTTCATGTCACATGATTTTTCATATATAGCTAAATATTAAATTGGTTAACATGCTTATAATTAGTTTTATAACTAGAAACAATATAGGTTTTGTATTCCGGTGATTATACATAACCTGTTAATCTGATTAATCAGTAACTTCAGTACAGTCTTAGATTATAATTAGTTGAATGTTGCATATGTGTTAAGTATGAATAGATGCCCTCACATGATTTATGTTTTTAATTTATAGATGTTTAAATGACTAAAAGTATATATATAATCTTTTATAATTATAAAATATGACGTATGCCAACATTAATGCCTTTTTAATTATGACTTGCTTAGATCAATTATGAGACATAATATAATTGTTCTATTAGTTGCTCTCACATGTTCTATATTTCTAAAGTAAAGTTTAAATACTTTATATAGTATGAGATATGTTGATTAATAAAATATGATTAATTAGTGACATAAACATGTATGTCTTTAAATTGTAATTTGCCAAGTTTAAATGTGACATATATACTTTGAATATATATACTCTCATTTGTTATTATATTTCAATTTAATTTGCATAAATGATATCAAGATATTTATAATTAAGATATGATTAATTTATCTTAGTTTTCTAAATCTAATAACTCAAGTATAAAATGACTTAACTCAATTTTAGATATTCCCCTGAGATATCTTATACATGTTTTATGATCATTAAAATAGATAAAGCATATAGTTTTCTTTCCAACGTAAATCCTTCGATAGATGTTTCTGTTTTACCGTAGCTTCGATTAGTGTGCCTTTCGCGTGTGTGTGATCGTAGCAATGCGTAGATTAGATTTCGAATCTTTTCATTAATTGGTGTATTGTTCTAATCTAGTATGTTTGCTATGCATGCTTGTTCGGATGCTTGTGTGGTGCTTTTCGGTCTTGTCCAGTCGGTGAGTTTTGCGTTGGTGATCTATAAGAAGTTGGAGAAGAAGAAGAAGAAGAAAACGTTGAAGATTAAAGCTTACCGAAGGATCGGTGTCTAAGGCAAGTATAGTTTGGGTTTTCTTTCTGTGACCATGATCTTGAAGCTTGATTAATGAATATGCTATAAACACAAGAGATGACTTGTTAGCAACAACAGGAGGGTTAAATTCCCTCTCCACAAGGTCTCATTTGTAAGTGATCATCCGGGACTTACAGTACAACTATGAGGGCTATATGGCTCTGGCTCTAGTTGCTTGGGAGACCTTTTCTAGCAGGCTTAGAGGATACTACGAGTTGGGTATAGGACAGCCTCTGTCCTGTTGTGCCTTGCTATGGAAGCGGCCTTTTAATGGAAGGGGGTTCCTATATCCGATGACCCTGTGGCCCTTCCCGGTTAGATAAACTTCTGAGCAGCTTTATATGATTTCCGGTGTTTGGACCTTGCAAACCCATACATTTGGAAATCATGACTCACAGTGAAAGTGTACACCTCTGTGCAGAGTTTAATAAACTGATATATCAGCCGTGCTCACGGTCACGAGCGGCCAAGGGATTCTTACGCCAAAGATGAGCACTTGTTTAATTATGCTTAACTGAGTTGTTTTGAGCTATTTATTATTCAATTACACTTGATCATGTGGTTATGGAATACACTACCTTGTTGCTATATTTGCGGAGTTCGAGATGGACTCACTCTTGCAATTTTCCCCACACCTCAGGCCGGATAACAGTTTGTCAGAGACTTAAGAAGTTAGGCTTGTGATCAACCAGTCAGTTTGGATCCAGTGGAGTGAAGTCTGCACCCGGAGATCAGAGTTGTCTGTCCGCTGATTGCTTTCTAAGGTTATCTCTTTTGCGAAGTTCGCTATATATTAAGCATTGTGAATTGATACTGCCCCTTCATTTGTAGCTATATGTGAGGTTTGATTACCAGGGCTCACATATGGTGTGCATTTGGCTTTGTCCTTGAAACCAGCTTTGTCCTTGAAACCGGGTGTTACATGGGATTATTCAAATATGATGAATGGAATCAAGTCACGTGCTCAAGATGGCTATGCTCAAGTGAAAAAGATCAATATCAACATGGTGGCACCCTCACTTGATGAACATTGGAATACACGGCTTCGGTTCAAAAACAAGAGCAACTCAAAAGGTTTAAATCCGTTATACTTTTAAATTTGAGTAAATAGGAATGCCGTACTATTAAGAGGGATGCATCATGTTGATAGATAATGTTTCATAAGTGCTCAAGCCAACCCATGTGAGATTTGAGTGTTTGAGAGACAAAAGAGCTAACTGACTTGTTGCTGGTCTGGCCATACCGGACGTACCAGACGTGTCCGGTATTTGCCCAGTAACTGTAAAAAATGTTGTTCTTGGGTTGGTTCGTTAGGAGTTCCGACGTAGGTCAGGAGTTCCGACGGTCGGGAGTTCCGACAAGGGTCGGTAGTTCTGACGTCTCACTTTAACTGTCTTGGAGGGTTCACTGTCCTGGTCATACCGGACGTGTCCGGTATTCATACCGGATGTGTCCGGTATGGACGACCAGAGGCCAACGGCTAGTTTTCCAAAGCCTTGAGGATCGGGAGTTCCGACGTGAGTCGGGAGTTCCGACGGTCGGAAGTTCTGACATTCATCGGGAGTTCCTACGCCACACAAATTGACTGTAACTTAGTTACCGTTGGGGCAGTGTAAGTCATATCGGACGTGTCCGGTATTGCAACGGCTATAAAACGGCTAGTTTTTCAAGGGGGCTATAAATACCCCCAAGCCTCCACCTTTGGAGGCTGCTGATTCTGCTGAGATAGACACACGTTTTTGAGCCTTGCCAACTCTTCTAAATCCTCTCTTAGTGAGTGTGTGATCCAAATTGCAAAATCAATTTGTGGGTTAAGAGAGAATTTGAAAAAGAGAGCAAGCCACCACTTGAGCACTTGTGCATATTGTCAATCTCGTGATTCGCATTTGTTACTCTTGGACTCTTTGGTCCTAGACGGCTAGGCGTCGCCGGAGAGCAACCGAGAGATTGTGGTTGCTTCGGAAAGTTTGTAACGGTCGATTCCGCCGCCTCAGAATCATTTAGTGGAAGGAGGAAAAGGAGTTGGAAAAGACTCCGGCTAGAGTGACCTTCATGGTACCCTCTAGGGCTGACCTTCGCTGGGTCGCCCGCAGCCCCCTCAATGGAGAGTAGGACTCGAACGAGTCCGAACTTTGGTAAAACAAATATCGTGTCTCAATTCGCATTTCATTTGATATTTGTGTTGCTCTAGCTATTCTATAGGTTCTCTGTGTATATTACTATCTCTAATAGTTTTCTATAGTTTGATTTGAAGATAGAAATCAAAAGGAGTAAGTTCGGGGCTGTTCCACTGAAGTCGTGAATACCGGACACGTCCGGTATACCTACCGGACACGTCCGGTATTAGCCCCTACGCCAAACTGAATTGTATTGTGTTCTAACTCTTTGGTTGCAGGCGTTTGGCTCCTAGAATCATTTAGTATTTTTTATATACTCTGTGGCTAACTTGTGAGGGGTGGTACTACTCTTTATTTAGAGTTTCCATTTTGGAAACTCTCTTTACTAATCGTTTCCGCATTTAAAGGTGTTAATTTTCAGAAACGCCTATTCACCCCCCTATAGGTGGCATCCTAGGTCCTTTCAAAAGGGTATAATAAATGTGCCAGAGAAGAAATTCCTAAACTTAAAGTCCCATGACTGCCACATGCTCATGACACAATTGCTTCTAGTTGCATTAAGAGAAATTCTACCTCCAAATGTACGTCTAGCCACCGTGAAGCTATGTGTATTCCTCAATGCAATTTCTCAGAAGGCAATCGATCCAATGGATCTTGCTAAACTATAGAATGATATGGTTCAATGTCTTGTCAGCTTTGAGTTGGTGTTCCCTCCTTCCTTCTTTAATATCATGACACACCTCCTAGTTCACTTGGTCAAGGAGATTAGCATTCTCGGTCCTGTGTTCCTGCACAACATGTTCCCCTTTGAGAGGTTCATGGGAGTCCTAAAGAAATATGTTCACAACCGTGCTCGGCCAGAAGGAAGCATCGCCAAGGGCTATGGAACAGAGGAGGTCATTGAGTTTTGTGTTGACTTTATTCCCGACCTTGACCCGATTGGTGTTCCTGAATCGCGACACGAGGGGAGACTAAGTGAAAAGGGGACACTAGGGAAGAAAACATATATTGGTACGCAAGACAATTATTTTAATAAAGCACACTACACAGTTCTACAAAACTCCTCCTTGGTGGATCCGTATATCGAGACACATAAAGAGTTGCTCCAATCCGAGTTTCTAGGGAAGTCTGAAGCTTGGATTACGCATCAGCACATGGAAACTTTCAGCGACTGGTTGCGAAAAGAATGTTAGGGGTGATGAGAGTATTGATGAGCAACTGTATTTGTTGGCTAGGCAGCCATCGTGGCATATCCTCACATACAAAGGGTATGAGATAAATGGGAATACATTTTACATAGTAGCCCAAGATAAAAGGAGCACCAACCAAAACAGTGGTGTCCGCATAGATGCCACCGACCCTAATGGAAATAAGCAAACATATTATGACCGCATAGAGGAGATATGGGAAGTAAATTATGCACCTACTTTTAAGGTACCTTTGTTCAAGTGCCAATGGATAAAGGCGACTGGAGGCGGGGTAGCAGTCGACAACCAGTATGGAATGACAACCGTGGACCTCAACAATATTGGGTACAAAGATGAATCGTTCGTCCTTGCTAAGGATGTGAATCAGGTGTTCTATATCAAGGACATGTCTACAAAACCGAAGAGAGGGAAAAACAACAACGACCCAATCAATGAGCCAAAGCGCCACATAGTTCTTTTAGGGAAAAGAAATATCGTCGGATTGAAGACAAGTCAGACATATCAGAAGATTATGGAAAGGATGACCGAATTCCACCCTTCACAGTGAACAAAGACCCAAGCATCCAGCTAAATGATGAGGACACTCCATGGTTATGGCACGATCATAACCAAGGGATATACGTTAAGAAGAAGTTCACTACTATGCCCGCTTGATATATATAGTGATGTTTAATAGTGTGTATTAGAGGTATTATGTAATAATTGTGAATTCAGAGATGTTTAATAGGTGTTTCCTTTTTTTTCTATATTCAGATTAAATTTGTGTTTGATGGTGGGATTTCCATGTCGCACAAAGCAAAAAAGCAAAAGCAATGCATCTGATGTGAAAAAATTAGTGAAAAAATTGTTTTAGTCCTCACTTGATATGGTGATGTATTAGACCTATTATGTAATAATTGCGACTTCAGATTTTTTTGTCATGTTTTCATATTTTCTACGGTTTAAGTGAATTTTCAACGTCAATAAGATGTGAAAACTAATTTCCTGTCGAAAAGCAATAGTTTTAATGATTTTAATTAAGTAGTACACTTTTGCATGGTGAAAATTATGATTATTATTTACACTATGTTAAATATTATACGGTAAAACAAAAGAGTTTAGGTTACAGATTTTTTTATGTACAATAATACAAAACCAGGTCCAGGAATTCTTTTCGTAATTTTTTTGCTAATATTTTATTTACTAGGCAATTAACAACTCTGCATATTTATATAAAACAAATATATAAAAAAGAAAAAAACTTTTAGAAACCGGCGGGAAGCCAAACTGCAACCCACCTTTACTCCCGGGTGGATCAACCACCCGGGACTAAAGGTGGGCTGCGTTTTCGCGGCCCGCCAAAATCACCTTTACTCCTGGGCCGTGGCTACACCCGGGACTAAAGCTCAGACCTTTAGTCCCGGTTCTAACCATCACCCAGAACTAAAGAGCCTTTAGTCCGAGTTCTAACTATCAACCAGGACTACTAAAGAACCTTTAGTCCCGGTTCTAACCATCACCCGGGACTAAAGGTCTCCCTTATAAACCACGCCCTTCTCCCTTCTCTTCCTCTCTGTCTCCGCCATGCCGTCGCCTCTCTTCTCCACTAGATCGATCTGATCGAGCAGCGCCGCCGCCCCCAGGCGACCACCGGAGCGCGCCCGAGCCTTCCCTGCGCTGTCGCACCTTCGAGGACGAGGAGCCCCGGAGCCTTCCCCGCGCTGCCTCACCGGAGCGCGCCCGAGCTTTCTCCAAGATCCGCAGCAGGCCACAACATCTCTATTACGGCACGTCTTCTCCAGGTTTGGCCCGGTCTCCCTCTTCCTCTGCACTCGTTCAGATCTCTTGTTGCTGTATGGCCAACTCGTCCAGTGCCGTTGCTCAATGAATGTATCGCTTCGATTTGGTGCTAGCTAGTAGCCTTTGCAATTGGTGCATACTTCTGTTTATATGTTAGGCTGGTGCTAGAATGTGGGCGACTGAGGCCATGAATTCATACTGATATTTATGCTTGTGTCTGGCCCTATGTAATATGTATTTGCATGTGCGTGTCGATGATCAAATTAAATGGCAAAGACGTGTACCACTGTTATTACCGGTCAATCACCCATGCCACTTGAGGTTGAGGGTAACAATTTAGCTAGTCTGCTACTTTTTATCGGTGATTTATGTTTGATTTGTGAGATGAGGTGAGATTGGATTTGTCTTCCTAAATTAATGGCGAGGCATGCTGTTTTCTTTGGAAAAAAACGGAGCCGCATCATCGTATAGTATGCTCTATGCTCTGAAACAATAGACTAATATTATTTTGTTAAGTGAAGAACCAATAGACTAATAATATTTTGTTAAGTGAAGAACCATTTCTGATTAAGTGCAGATTTGGCTGTGCTTTCAGTGAGTGTTTTTCATACAAATAGCAGATTTGGATGACTTGCTCAGTAAAACTGATATATGAAATGTTTCTGTTAGTATTATCAAACACGGCCACTAGTCTGCAGCATCATATCTGTCTAACCTTCAGACCAACAAGGCCAGAGATAAAACATCAATATTATATATGATATGCCTAAGTGTAAGAACAACTAGGAAGGCATTATGTACATGTTAGGTTTATTCTACTGTACATGTTCAGGCAAGTTTTCCCCAATGTTATGCCTCCCCATCTGTAGCTGTTGTCTATGCTTGATTGGTAAATTCTATATTGTAGTATCCGTGGGTGTAGAATTTTGTCTCGATTTCACTAGATTAGTTTAGACTTTGTCCTTGCAGATCTGCTTGAAATTGATTTTGAAGTACTTAGATGCTAGGCCATAATTCTGTTTTGATCAAATACAACGTGCTAGTGATTTTTAATCTGGGACAACTTAGTAGTGTTGTTTTTTTGACTGGTTGATTCTTATGTTCAAAGACTTGTATTTTCTATGTATCGCCTTGTATTCTCAGTGTAATAAATTTTTTATTTTCAAAGAAGGATACGATCTTCTCTGTACCTATTGCTAAGTGATCAATTTTATGGTAGTGTTGTCCAAGCATGTCACCTGGAGTTTAGTACTATATTACCATATCTTGTTCTTGTAATGATTAGTTGGTAAGTTGAGTTTCATTCTAGTCTAAATTAAAGCTGATTATACACATTCTGTTTAAGTAGCCTTCTCATGTTTTTTTGGCTACAGGAGCTGGATTTGACACCTTGGATGTGAGCTACCGCCGCCACCATATATAATCCGTTTATGATGGATTAACTGCTCCAACCTTTTGTAATCGCATGGATGCATGTGCCGAGCCCTCGTGCCGGCAATCTTGTAATGCGATTTTGCGCTGAGCCATCGAGCTCAGGGGAGCACGGGCGCGGCCCGGTGTCTCGTCGTTTCCTCCTTTTTGCGCGGTAGCTTATGACGACGCCGCCCCCCAGATCCGAGACGTTCGACGGCGTCTGTGACGTTGTAGTAGCAGGGCACGTAGTTCTCGTACTCGGGCGGGCATACCTCCGCCTCCTTGGCGCGGACTAGTTAGAAAATTGTAGAAAATCCATACTAGTTGAACTTACGGACCGTGTTCATATCGGCTAGCATGTTCTCTGCCGAGCGGTAACGGACGTCAAGGAGGAGCTTTGATTCTACGAGGGAGAGCGACAACAGTCGTGGAAGACCGTGTTCCCTTCCTCGTAGAATCGGAGCTCTTCTGTGGCCAAGTACGGTGTCGTCCGGTGGAGAAATGCCCGTCGAGATGATCACGTAAGCAAGGTCAACTAGTACGGAAGCTTACGTGATCTTAGAAGATGTGTGAGGTCATGAGAGCGTGTGTTTTTTCTCAATTTTGTCGAGTAGGTCACTTAGAATTAATTTTTCCATGAAACGTCCGCGAGCTCGCCGATGTCGAGCAGGTCACTTAGAATTAATTTTTCCATGAAATGAAATACTTAGAAATCATGCCTTTTATTTTTTAGAATTAATTTTTTCATGAAATGAAAAACTTAGAAAATTGTTAGAAAATTGTAGAAAATCCGTACTAGTTGAACCTGCGGACCGTGTTCATCTCGGCTAGCATGTTCTCTGCCGAGCGGTAACGGACGTCAAGAAGGAGCTTTGATTCTACGAGGGAGAGCGGCAACGGTCGTGGAAGACCGTGTTCCCTTCCTCGTAGAATCGGAGCTCTTCCGTGGCCAAGTACGGTGCCGTCCGGTGGAGAAATGCTCGCCGAGATGATCATGTAAGCAAGGTCAACTAGTACGGATGGTTATTTATTTAAACATATTTTTGAGCTAGAATTTGATGGATATTTGATAGATATAGTTTTTATTTTTTATAGATATATCTAGTGGTATAAAAGCTAGATGGTTGCCCCGAGAGACAACATGGATGAAGAAATGATGGATATTATCAACACCGGCACTCAATTTGCCGATGGTGACCAGCAGGATGTAGATGATGGGAGTCAATACCTGGCTCTTGAAGATAACCAAGAAAATATTGTGCAAGAAAATACTGGCAAGGTATATATATTTATATATATATTTGAATATCTATCATCTATTATGTGTACACATGATATTTATTTATTCTTTTTTATACGTAGCCCTCTGGATCGACGACCACAACGGCGAAAAGCAAAAATATTCGAGGCCCGAAAAAGCCATTGGAGGGGTGCTACATAATATCGGAATTCAATATTGAGACAGGCGAACCACTTGGTCCACATACAAGGAAATTCGTGCAACACTGTGGGTGCCTTGTAAGGGATAGACTTCCGATCAGTGCCCGTGAATGGAAGCAAAAGATCAACGAGCCTTATGTTAGTTTTGTCTCTGATCTTGATAAGAATTTAATTTGGGATGATATCCTTCAACATTTCACGTTGCAAGCGAATGATTATGATGCTATCAACGATGATGAATTGAAGGAACTAGTTCAAAAGTGGGCTATGAAGAAGATGGCCACACAATTTCAGACTTGGAAGAAATCACTATACACAAAATACGTTAAGAAGAACCTAACGCCCAATTTCAATACTAGTGGCCCGCTCACGAAGTTGAGGCTCTACTGGAATGATTTTGTACAGTACAAGACATCGGAAGAGGGTGAGGAACGGGTGAGAAGGAACCAAGAGAATGCCCGATAGAAGGTATACCACCATGGCATGGGATCAGGTGGCTACGTGACTGCCATTCCCAAGTGGGAAAAAATAGAAATAGACATTCTTGCCAAGGGTATCACACCAGAAACACTCAATTGGCCCAAATGCGCGAAGAATTGTTTTTTCGCTCATGGGGGAAGACTGGACCTAGAGACCGGAAAGCTAGTTCATGGCGCAAAACTCGAAAGAGCAACACAAAGATTTTCTTATGCTCTACAAGCTAAAGCTATTGGTGCGTTCAGGCCCAATAGAGAGAAGGATGAACTGACGTATGCCCTCGGGACCGCTGAACACAGTGGCCGAATGAGAGGTTTAGGACAGAACATTTCTTGGGAGCATGGTTTCCCTGACGACAGAGATACCTACAGAAGCCGGCAGAGAAGGAAGGATGAGGATGCAGCGCGGATCAGCAGGTTCGAGGAATTGGTTCGTGAGTCACGGGAGGCGTTGCTTCAAGCACAGGAGCGCGAAAAAGACATGCAAGCTAGAATGCAGGACGAAATCATAAAGCAAGTGCAAATAGCAATGAGTGCCCAAAGGCAGGCATCAGATCTAGGAATCAACATTAATATTAGCCCCCCCTGATCAGTTGAAAAGCAGATGCGCTTCCACGGAGTTGCCAAATCAAGATGACGCAATGCTACGTTTCCCCGTGGATGACATCACTGCACCGTTTACATCATGTGAGCTACATATTCCAAAAGAGAATGCCACAATCATAGTGGCTCTTGGTGTTTTTTCTCCTCCAGATCCTACCAAGACATCAAGAATCCATAGGGCAATAATACCAACTGGATATGTTAGCGTCTCAGTGGATAGAGTTAACAAAGGTTTTAGTGATCTGGCTCTTGACATTCCAGGAGGTGATGGGGAGAAGACTCTAGGAGAAGCAGAGAAGACATTCATACTATGGCGCAAGCGCTACATCATTATTCCTAGGGTCTCTAGTCCACCGTCGCTTCCTCAACTGCCAGACAATAGGTGTGGACAAAAGTGAACGAAACAATTTTTCACAAATTGTCTATTGACATGCATGATTAATAATAACAATTTCTTATACCTAATTATTCTTTTTTGTAATCACACAGCAGGGCCTCCGCCAACCTAAGTCCATTTATTCAATCTCCAGATCATCATAGTGCTCCGAGCAATGATTATGCAACGCCGCCACCGCTGCCACCTCCAAGGAGGTCTCCAACGCCTCCAAGGAGGTCTCCAACGGCTGCCCCGCCTCCCTTGATGATCAAGAAGCAGCCAACTCCTAAGAGGTCCGCCCCACAAACGAAGCCGTTGGCCCACCAGCCGGCAAAGAAGAAAGCCTCCTCTAATCCAGTTATTCCACAAAAACTGTCTTACGAGAAAAGTGAAGGAATTAAAGGATGCAGTACAAAAAGATGTGAAAAGTTTCTTCAAAAAAGTAAGCAACAAAAAGCGAGGGAGAACCTGGAGAAACCGTACTTCTACCTAGCTCCAGATCTTCTAAGAAAGAAGGTGGACCAGAAAAAGCGGGAATCTCAAAAGACCCGGCCAAAATCAGACTACGACCGCTCTCTCACCAAGTCATTTGAGGCGGCGCAGAAAAAGACTAGAGTAGGGAAAGGTGTTGCACAACTCAGACAACAATCACAACAATCAACCCCCCTCTTGTCATTCGTAATGAATATGGTTCAAACTTAGACTTACCGGACATCGATTTTGAGGAAATGGTTCGGTTTTACGAGGATACCGGTTTGGACCTTGCCCAAGTGCTCGTTGAAGGATCATCTGCTCCAAAAGTGGATCCTTGGAAGAAATTTGAACATGGAAAGAGTCTATACAACCCTGAGGTCTTAGGTGAACTAGGTATGCAAATGTACCTGCTAAACAAGTGGTACATGGCGGCGTGTGAACGGGGAGAGAACTTTATTTCTGTTAGAGTTAGAAACCAACATTACTTCCATAGCGATGACGTTATATATGTCGAGTTTTTAGAATTACACCAACTATGCCACCTGGACTCTCTCGACAAAAGTCTCATTAGCTGCTATTGTCTGTAAGTGTGATTATTTTCTACTATTAAAGTGTATATATATACAGCTACATGTATATATATAAATTATATATCCTCACACTATATTTTTATATATGCTGATATGAGATGACAGAACTCAGAAAGAGAAAGGATAATGATGTTGGTTTCATTGATCCAAATGTCGTATTCAAACACCCTGATCCCCCGCCTCAATGGAAAGCTGAACTCGACAAAAATCTCATGAGGTTCTTAGTGAACCAACAAAACAAGGACATACTCTTCCCCTACAACTTCAAGTGAGTGTTAAATAATTAATGTTGATCATATGGACATTTGTTCAATTATTTGCTTACTAGCTAAGCTATCTCCCATATATATATGTTGACTCTAGTTAATGACATATGCAGCAATCCCTGGATATTGATGGTCATCGATATGGCCAATAGTCGGTTGAGCATCTTAGACTCGTTAAGAAAAGAGCAAACAGAGTACCAAGATATGATAGATATTATCCAAGGGTAATTTGGTCTCTCTAGCAACTATATATACCCCCGATCTCTTAACTGCAACAATTATTAAAGGCCAAATTATTTTTTTATTTTATTGGGCGCAGTGTTTGGAAAAGTTTCATTGAGGAACACCACATGAAACATTGCAAAGCGCCACTGGATGTAATCGCACACAAAGTAAGTACTAGCTAGATTTATATATATATATAATTCAATTAACACCATGCATGCTTTCAATTCACCGGATCTTTTTTCTCGTAAAAGTGGGTTCTGAGGCAAGAACAGGGGAACAACTATTGCGGATACTATGTTTGCGAGTTCATCATGGCGTACTCAAAAAGAACTCCTGAAGAGAACCTCAAAGTACGTTATATAAATATATTCATATATTCACAATTTCTTTTATTGCTCATATATATAAGTAATCACGTGACCAACACACACACACACACACACACACATATATATATATATATATATATATATATTAATACTTTTCCTTTAACTTTTATTGAAGACTCTATGGTTGAAGGAAAAAGTCATACGACGTGACCAACTGAAAGCAATTCAAGAGACCATAGCAGGATTTCTTAATGACCAGGTCCTAAACCCCGTCGGCGAGTTCTACAATGGCGTGAACGAAACATGGAAGCCAAACCAGATGGAGTGAATTTATTATCCCAAGGATATGATAGAATATACAATGCAAGATTTATTTGTAAAATATATATATATACATATTATATGTACATAAAATAACGTACAATATATGTATATGCATGTAATATATACGTTAGTTTCATACTTTAGTTTTTACAAAATGTTCGAACATTATAAACGTGTAGAATACGTATATTATTAGCAGCGTAGAAAGCGTATTCGAAAACCTATTCGAAAACCAAAATGATTCATCAATTGAAAATAGAAACAAAAAAAGAAAAAAAAAGAAAACCTTTAGTCCCGGTTGGTAATACCAACCGGGACTAAAGGGCCGACCCACATGGCCAGGCCGGGAGGCCTCTTTAGCCCTGGTTGCTATTACCAACCGGGACTAAAGGTGGTCTCGGGCGCGAAACCAGCACTAAAGGAGGGGCCCTTTAGTCCCGGATTTGTGCTCCCAGTTCTAAAACCGGGATTGAAGGGGGTTGAGAACCAGGAGCACAGCCCGTTTCTATACTAGTGATGTCGTCTTCACCACCAGATTTGCCCCAATGTTGTCGGGCATGTCACAGCCCCACCAAATTTGATTGGTACGTCCTCATGTACGAGCCACTCACTAGATTCGATCTAGTGCCACCACACCAACCTTACTGTCCCCCACTTGGATTCACGCGCCACCACATTGAGTCTACCCTGTGAGGCACTATGTCAGATTTGCACATCACTATCGGCATCATCACTGCCGGATTTGTGAGAACCGACAGTGATGTACCTTCACTGCCGGTTATGAGCTTGAAAATGAAAAAATGATTGGGGCTGGGCTAAAACTGGCAGTGAAGGACCACATCACTGCCAGTTTGTGGCTTAAACCGGCAGTGTTTTGGCAGGCACTCATCACTGCCGGTTTAAGCCAAGAGTCGACAGTGATTGGGCTCTATCACTGTCGGTTCTAGCTAAGACCTGACGGTGATAAGCCTACAACACAACAAGGCTGCAGCCGTCCTCTCCTTCCTCCTCTCTTCCATCCTGAGAACAGAGGCGCGCGTTTGAACCCTTTCCTCCATTGCTGCGGCTGCTCTTTACCATGAAGCTAGTGCTTGGATTTTGAAGAATGGCTTGATCCTTTTGCTTTAAGGTTAGTAACAAACATCCACTCCTTTGATTTTGTTGCTTAATTAGCTTCGTTTTGATGGCTACATTACTTGATTCTTATTCTAGTTCTTTCTCCATTCTAGAGAGCACTTTTCCAATTGGACATTTGTGCAAGGCTCAAATTATGGTGAATCCATCGTCCAAAAGGTTGGTATCTATGAACACATTTAAATTCCTAGCTAATTATTCCATGGTGGTCAAGATCATCATTGTTAGTATGTGATGCTATAATTAGTTCTTAGAAGTAGAGTATAATAGTTGTT
This sequence comes from Miscanthus floridulus, assembly GCF_019320115.1. NCBI lineage: Eukaryota > Viridiplantae > Streptophyta > Magnoliopsida > Poales > Poaceae > Miscanthus > Miscanthus floridulus. The sequence goes on along the minus strand of NC_089589.1, from coordinate 18,322,074 downwards.
CTTCAATATTGTGCAATAATTGCTTTTTACTACGATTTTCAATTTATAGGGCCGAGGCTACCAATTTCAATTTTTCAATAATTAATGTACAATAATATTTTCCAAAAATGGTACTTTCGAGCTACAATTGTTGTTCATGAAGCTCGATTTCTTATTAATTCTTTATAATTACTGTCTTAGTATTTTTTTGTGCAGAGATGGATCGAGAGTGGATGCATCTGTCTCGAACGAACAAGCGGTACATGCATGGCGTCAGCCAGTTTATCACCGATGCCAAAGCCTATGCTGGGAATGCGAACCCTGTCTTCTGCCCATGCAAAGATTGCAAGAATCATAGAAACTTTCATCAAATTGAGTCTATACGATCGCACTTGATTATCAGGGGGTTCATGCCAAACTATACGATATGGACTATGCATGGCGAGGTTGGTGTGAATGTTCTGCAGGAAAACGATGATGATGTGGACATGCCTGACGTAGCCATCCACGATGCTGACGAGGAACCCGGTGTCAACACGGAACCTATGGCCACAGTTAATAATATGTTTAGAAACACGCTAGCTGACGACACCGAGGATAACGATGGCATTTCTCAGCTTCTACGTAATGTAGAGACCGGATGTCTTAGTGAAAGACAGCTGAGAAAGCTAGAGAAAATGAGACAAGATGGAAAAACACCATTGTATAGGAATTGTCCAATGAGCAAACTGTAAACCAACATCATGCTGTTAGAGTTCAAATCGACAAACGGATTGAGCGATAAAGGCTTTGATCAGTTGTTAGGTATAATAAGGAAAATGCTCCCAGAAAAAAATGAGTTACCAGAAAAGACATACTTGGTCAAGCAAATGATCTGCCCCATCGGCCTCGAGGTTGAAAAAATCCACGCATGTTCCAATGATTGCATATTGTACCGTGGAGAAAAATACAAAGACTTGAACAAGTGCCCCAAGTGTGAAGCTTCACGGTACAAGGAAGGGCTGCTAGATGAGGGTACCAAGACCAGAGGAGGTTCTGTAAAGGTCGTTTGGTATTTCCCTATAGCTCCCCAGGTGCATAGGTTGTTTGCATGTGCAAAGCCAGCCAAGCTGTTGCGCTGGCATGGCGAAGAGTGTAAGAAAGATACAATGATGAGGCACCCCGCCGATGGGCATGACTGGAGGACTGTCAATACTATGTTCTATAAGGACATCGGTGGAGAGGTAAGGCACCTTTGGTTTGCTTTGAGCACAGATGGGATGAATCCTTTCGACCAGGTTAGAAGCAATCATAGCACCTGGCCAGTGACACTCTATATATACAACCTTCCACCTTGGGTCTATATGAAGCGGTCGTACATCCAGATACCACTACTGATCCAAGGGCCAAGACAACCTGGGAATGATATCGATGTGTTTCTAGAACCAGTGATCGAGGGTGTGCCGGATGTTTGGGACGAGTACAAAAAGGAACATGTCACGATCAAGGGAGTACTTATCGCTACAATCACCGACCTGCTAGGTTGAGGTTCGTTGTCCGGAGAGAAGACAAAAGGCTATACTAAATGTGTTGAGTGCTTGGACGACACCGATGCGGTAAATCTACCAAATAACTCAAAGATAGTTTATATGAGACACCGTAGGTTCCTACCTAAGGATCACCCTTATCGTAGGAACAGAAAAAATTTCAACGGTACTATTGAGAAAAGCTTAGGTCCAAAATATCAAGACGGGCCTAAGATACTTTGAGAACTCAACAAACTGGAGGTTGTCCTTGGGAAGGGGACAATGTAGTAGCAGCGCCTGATGGGAGCGTTTGGAAGAAAAAATCGATTTTCTGGAAACTACCTTATTGGCCATTTCTGAGTGTACGCCACTATTTTGATCCCATCCACATCACTAAAAACGTGTGCGCTAACACTCTTAACACCTTGATGGACACCGGGGGGACATCAAAGGATTCACTAGCCACACGTCTGGACATGCAACACTTGGAAATCAGGAAGGAACTGTATCCCATGGAGCTAGAGAATGGCTAGTTCAAACTTTCGGTTGCGTCATGGACATTGAAGAAGGAAGAAAAGCGTGCGCTTATTTCTTTCTTCAATGAACTCAAAGTCTCGACGGGCTACTGTGCGAACCCGAAGAGGTTAGTGAACATGAGAGAACTCAAGTTCAACTATGACCCTATGAAGGCCCATGACTATTATGTCATTATGACTCAGCTGCTCCCTGTTACCCTGCGTGGTATCCTCCCCCCAAAGGTTCGTGCCCCAATCATAAAGCTTTGCTCATTCTTCAACGCGATCTCAAAAAAGGTCATTGATGTATCCACGCTAGAGCAGCTGCAGCAGGATATAGCCGAAACTCTCGTTAGGCTTGAGATGCATTTCTCGCCCACTTACTTTGATATCTCATTGCATCTGCTCATTCATCTTGTTGACCAAATTAGAGCCATTGGCCCAATGTACCTGCATCAGATGTTCCCTTTCGAAAGATTGATGAAAGTTTTTAGGAGATATGTTAGGAACAGATTTAGGCCAGAAGGGGGCATGGTTGAAGGATGGTCAACGGAGGAGGCCATTGAGTTCTGCACATATTATCTGGACATCAAAAGTGTCAGTTCCAGAATCTCGTCACGAGGGAAGACTACGTGGCAAAGGAATGATCGGGAAGAAATCTGTTACAGTAGACGACCCTGTTTATTTCAGACAAGCATAGTTCGTTGTTCTCCAGCAAGTCGAGGGTGTGATGCCATACATGGATGAGCACAGGCAATCGCTGCAAACTCTATATCCGAGCAGGTCACAGGCTTGGCTAGATAAAAAACATAAGGAGGAATTTGTCAGCTGGTTGTAACGTCGCTTGCTTGGAATAAAGTTGGGTAATCAACTAGATGCCTTAGCCAAGGGGCCTTCGAGTACATATCTTAAGTACCAAGGGTATGAGATCAATGGATTCACATTTTACACAAAAAAAACAAGATGGAAAGAGCACATACCAAAATTGTGGTGTTCATTTTGATGCTCACGACGAAAACAGCAACGTGCAGGCGACATACTATGGTTTCATAGAGAAGATATAGGAGCTAGCCTATGGTCCGTTGAAGGCAGCTCTTTTTCGCTGCTAGTGGGTCTGGCTCGAGGAAACCAACACTGACAACGAAGGGTTCACTACCGTTGATCTCACTAAGACCGCATACAGAGACGACCCCTTCGTCCTTGCAAGAGATGTTATGCAAGTCTTCTATGCAAGGGACAACAAGACAAAAGGAAGGCTAAAAGTAGTCCTAGAAGAAAAAAGGAAGATTGTCGATGTCGATGAAGTGACAGACGAAGAAGACTACAGGGGCTATCAGGAAATACATCCATTCGGGGCGAATGTACCCCTACCTATCCTTCAAGAGGGTGACGAACCTGCTTACGTACGAATTGATCACAATGAGGCCCTCATTTTTGATGCATCTAAAGATAGTTAGATTATTGTTAACTATGTAATCATTATGCAGACGTTGTATCAGTAATTTGCACTGAATATTTAATTTATATTTTGTGCGCATCTCTACAATTTAATTATTGACTATGTAATCAAATATTAAGATGATGTTGACAAACACTATTATTTGATAATTATAGACCATTAATTAACTATCATAGAATTAAATAATCAAGACACAAATTTTTGTGTTATTTTAGAATATAAACTAACTGCATTATTCCTATTAATAAATAAATAAATAAAGAAAAGTAAACTAACCGAACTCCGTATCCTAGCTCAATGGTTAAGGCCGCACACTCTGTACTCTGAGACCCGCGCTCGAATCCCAGGCGGGCCAAACTTTTTTGATTTTGCATTTATTATTTAGTAGTGCATTACAATGGGATAAAAGAAAAAAAATAAAACCATTAAAAGCTCTAGTTTGGTTTTGGTTAATTGATGAAACCCTAAGTGCTAACCTAGTTTATCAAGATGATTATGAGATAGGTATCACTACTCCAAGTGATGAAGCAATGACGAAGATCATGACAATGGTGATAGCATGGTGATGATCAAATGCTTGAACTTGGAAAAGAAGAAAGAGAAAAACAAAAGGCTCAAGGCAAAGGTATAAAATGTAGGAGCCATTTTGTTTTAGTGATCAAGACACTTAGTGAGTGTGATCACATTTAGGATAGATAGCCGTACTATTAAGAGGAGTGTAACTCGTATCGAAATGCGGTTATCAAAGTGCCACTAGATGCTCTAACTCATTGCATATGCATTTAGGATCTAGTGGAGTGCTAACACCCTTGAAAATATTTGTGAAAATATGCTAACACATGTGCATTTAGGATTCAGCGCTTTTGGAAAAATGAAATGTCTATTTTCTATTGCGCCGGATGCATAATCTTGGTGGTTGGCACATTTGAGCAAGGGTGAAGAAGTTAGTTGAAATGGAGTTGGTCGAAATAATGCTGGCGTCGGTCTTCTGACCGGACGCTGGGTCACTCAGCGACCGGACGCTGAAAGGCTGCGTCCGGTCGAGCTGTCAGACGGCACAGTGGGAAGGGTTGAGCACCGGACGCTGGTCTGCGTCCAGTCAAGGTGGACCGGACGCGTCCGGTCGAAGAAATACGCCTCGGGGAGCTTACTGGAAACGACCGGACGCTGGGGCTTCAGCGTCCGGTCAGTTTTGCCGGAGCGTCCGGTCAGCTTCGTAGCCGTTGAAATCTGACGAACAGCGTTTGAAGCTGGTGGCGCGTGGCGTCCATCGGGCGACCGGACGCTGAGGGCCAGCGTCCGATCGGTATGACCGGAGCGTCCGGTCAGAGCGTGTTTTGCCCAGTGAAGGGGTACAACGGCTCTATTTGATGGGGGCTCTATTTATAGCCCCATGGCCAGCTCAAGGGAGCTCTCTTGCACATTTTCATTGACATAGCAACCTTGTGAGCTTAGCCAAAGCCCTCCCACTCATCTCCATCATTGATCCATCATCATTGTGAGATTGGGAGAGAATCCAAGTGCATTGCTTGAGTGATTGCATCTAGTGGCACTTGGTATTCGTGTTGCGCTGTGGATTTCGCTTGTTTCTCTTGGTGGTTGCCACCACCTAGACAGTTGGAGCAGCGGTGAAGGATCGGCACGAGTTGGTGATTGTTCGTGGGCGCCTTCGGTGATTGTGAGGGGAGTTGTACCTTCCCCGGCGGAGTGCCGAAAGGTAACTCTAGTAAATTGCTCGTGTCATTGAGTTACCTCACTTGTGGGTCGGTTCTTGCGGTGTCCTATCGTGTGGACGAGGTTTGTGAAACACCTCTTAGCCGCCGAACCACCAAGTGTTGGTCGACACAACGGGGACTAGCGTGTTGGCAAGCACGTGAACCTCGGGAGAAAAATCGGTTGTCTCTTGTCATTTGCATTCTCCTGGTGATTGGCTATATATTCATCGTGTAATTGGTTCACTCCACGACCCGGCGGTATAATCGTCTCACTTACTCATTTACATTTCCGCAAACTAGATATAGCAAGCTCTTTAGTGTAATTAGAATTGAGAGCTTGCCTTGTGCTTTAAACATATCTAGTGGAGCTCTTTAGTGTAGCATTTGTGAGAGCTCTTAGTGAGTAGTGGTCAAGTAGATTGTGTGCCAATAGATCATTGCAACTAGAATTGTTGGATAGGTGGCTTGCAACCCTTGTAGAGCTAGAGCAAGTTTGCATTTCGCTATTTGTCTTACTAATCAAATTGCTCTAGTTGATTTGTAGTTTTTAAATAGGCTATTCACCCCCCCCCCTTCTAGCCATATTAGGACCTTTCAACCATTCTAACCGAACTCCCTATCCTAACTCAGCGGTTAAGGCTGCGCACTCTTGACCCCGCGACCCGCGCTCGAATCTCTGGCGGGCCAAACTTTTTTATATTTTTTACAAAAAGGCTGCGATGGCAGGCTCCAAACTGAAAGTGTTTTTTTATATTTTTTACTAAAATATGGCGGCAGGGCCCTTCACTGTCAGTTTTGGTTTTAAAACCGGCAGTGATAGCTTCTATCACAGTCGGTTGTTCAAACCGACACAGAAGGCCCAATTCACTGTCGATTTTTAAACTAAAACTGACAGTGATGTGTAGATGCTCCTCACATGCCAATAGTGCTGCCATGACCATAATAGTTGGAACACTGCTCCCACCTATCCCGGCAACTTTAGTTTAGAAATAAAATTGTACCACGACTGCTAGCCCCTATAATATGGCCCTCGGCCAGGAGCTAGCCTCTCCATGCATGTTGGTTTCAGCCAGGCCTTATCAGCCATGATACAATGTTTTCCTCTCACAACAAACCACATATATCGTTATGCATCGTAGTCCACCAAAATGGTGCACACATGAGGTACTAGAAGAATGCTACTGAAGATAGAGCAACGCCGAAGATTAGAGATGCCACGAGGTTCACAGAGCCATCCGTTGTGGTGCGCTCTGGACTGTATGTCCAGAGAGATCTGGTGTGCTCTCAGCAATCTCCTGTCCCAGAGCAGCATTGGTTCATCGGTGCGGTGCCGAGCTGAATCCGATGTGCTCTAGACTGTACCGAGAAAAAGGCCATGTACAGCAGAGGCATGGATTCATCGATGCCACCTTATCATCTCTAACCGGTATAGCTCGTAGACCACCTCGATGCTATTGTTTGACCCTAGTTGGTGCTAGAAGAATGCTACTGAGGTGGTTAAATTATAATATGTTGATACACATTGATGGTAACATTGACCAGTACGCAAATAGGTCTTTGTTATCGTATATGGAATTTTAGTGTAAGGTCTTTGTTATCATATATGTAACTTATTTCTAATTTTTTGTAATTTTTTGATGTATTTCATTACTATCTAAATAAATATATCGTTGTTGTTAAAACTTTCACACTAAGTATCTAAATAAATATATCCTTTACATATATGCACCTTCACTGTCGGTTCTATTTAGAAACCGACAGTGATAGTAACTTTCACTATCGGTTCTATTTAAAAACCGGCAGTGATGTCCATGCCCCCCTATATAAAACAAGCTGCCGGCCACATACATCTATCCCACCCACCCACGAACTCTCAGTCTCATTTCTCACGTTTCACTCTGACTTCTCAAGACATCCACTCTCTCTACGTGATTTGGTCATGGCTCCTGCATTTTTCATTGGTATTGATATGTTGTCTTCTCCAATATTCTATCTATATTCATTTGATCTATATTTATATTCATGTTTCTTTGCATTCTACATTTATATATAATTGATAGTTGTCTTCTCCAATATTCTATCTATATTCATTTGATCTATATTTATATTCATGTTTCTTTGCATTCTACATTTATATATATTCTTATTCCTTGCATTCGATCTATATTTAATTATGTTGCCACATTTTACTTAGAAGAATTTTTTGTGCATATATTTTATGTTCATATTTGTTTGCATTTTATCGATCAGGTGGTATGAACAACAGACCTCCCCCACCACAAGAACCAGGTTTCCACCCTGGCGATGAGCCATTCGCTCCAAATGTGGCTATTCCATGGTTCCCTGTTCCAGCTATTGTATGAAATATTTTCCAACATCTTTTGTTTTTTTTATGCTAACAAATAAGTGTAATTAGTTTAATATCATTGTTGCATGCATATATGTCGCACACTATATCTCCAATAGATTGGCTGCGAACAGCACTTAGCTAGTTCTTTATCTTGGACATCGTCGAGAACATGGCATCTAATGCAAGTGGTCGGCTATGGACGTGTGAACTCAGTTTTTCCATCCCTATGAGGGGTTCAAATCATCGAAACCATATCCACGGGACGGGAATACGGAACCTGGACGTGATAAGCGCCCAATTAAGTGCTGTGCACATCTGTTTAGAGGCACTTCGACGTATTTGCTATGATGTGCCTGATTTCTCTCACTTTAAGGCACTTGCTTTGAATACTGGTGATATCTCCGTCCCGCAAGCAAGCGAATGGTTTGCGAGCTACAACCATGCGGATGTGGTAAAATGGTCACTTATACCTAAGTCATGGTTATTTGTTGTTTATTATTGTAATTACATTCTCTAATTTTTTTTCTTTTTCTCCATATGCAGATTACGCTCCAGGACCTTACCTATGTTGCATGTGGCTTGTGAGCCGTTCTACACCAAGCTACGGAGCAACTCGGGTATGATTGGGACTTCTGCAATGGAAATCTTGGCCAGCTCACTATAGAAGGATGCCAGTACTGCATAAGGATAATTAATAGGGGCAGTGGTCATTCAGTAGGTTACATCTATGGCCGACCATTCTTTCGGTATTGTGAGGCACGAGAGAGTGCACTCATACGGGCACTGGACTTCATCGATACAATCGGATACATAATCCGTGACATTAATTACCATATATGGCTACAGAGGCATGTTAGTGTGCGTGGCCTGATCGATCTCGGCAGTGATTCTGATAGTAATTAATGTTTATTTAGCTAGATTTTTAAGGTTGTAGTTTAATTGGGTTCTAATTTTAATATGTATGGCTTTGTGCATTTAATTATTGTCATGCATGTAATTCGTGTAACATTTGTTGGGCAACTAGAAATATACATTCCGGTGTCGTATTGGTCTCAAAATTATTCTCAGGCTTGCACATGCCACGTGTGAAGGAAACATCAAGTTTGGAATTTTCCGAAGATGGTTTGCTACTTTCTGAGGCTTAATTGAATTTCCGCGCGACGACACCGTTTAATTATAGGTTGAACTGAGTCTACCCACGAAAAGATCCAGAATAGTGCCAAACTTTTACACAGGCTCTAATCTACTCTAGGGATAAGAATTTTATGGAGGTGGATGAAAAAATCTATTGGGTCCAAGATGAAATTCACCCTCGTTTGTCTCATTCGACACAGAGAAAAATATAATAAATAAAAAAAGATCAAAAAAACCTCAGATCCTATGTGGGGTCTTAATTTAGGTGTACATGCTTGTCAAAAAAAATTCAAGCCATTTCAATATAGGCAGAGAATACATGCTTCACAAAGGTACACGTGTCCTTTCATCGAACCATGACTATACACATAGGTTATCAAGTTTTCTGTGGTTCATATGCATTCTGGTATCGTATTTGTCTCAAACTTTTTCTTAGGCTTGCACGTGCCACGTGTGAAGGAAACATCAAGTTTGGGATTTTCCGGAGATGGTTTGATACTTTCTGAGGTTTAATTGAATTTCCATACGACGACACCAATTAATAATAGGTTGAACTGAGTCTACCCATGAAAAGATTCAGAATGGTGCCAAACTTTTACCTAGTCTCTAATGTGCCCTAGGGATAAGAATTTTGTGGAGGTGGATGAAAAAAATCTATTGGGTCAAAGATGAAATTCACCCTCTTTTGTCTCATTCAGCACACAGAAAAATATAATAAATAAAAAAACTAATTAGAAAAACCTAAGATCCTGTGTGGGGTCTTAATTTGGGTGTACATACTTGCCAAAAAAAATTTAAGTCATTTCGATATAGGCGGAGTATACATGCTTTATAGAGGTATATGCGCCCTTTCATCGAACCATGACTATACACATAGGTTATCAAGATTTCTTTGGTTCATACGCATTCCGGTGTCGTATTGGTCTCAAACTTTTTATTAGGCTTGCACGTACCACGTGTGAAGGAAACACCTAGTTTGGGATTTTTCGAAGATGATTTGCTACTTTCTAAGGTTTAATTGAATTTTCGCACGACAGCACCGATTAATTATAGGTTGAACTGATTCTACCTACGAAAAGATCTGAAATAGTGCCAAATTTTTACATAGGCTCTAATGTACCATAGGGATAAGAATTTTATGGAGGTGGATGAAAAAATCTATTGGGTACAAGATGAAATTCACCCTCTTTTGTCTCATTCAGCACACAGAAAAATATAATAAATAAAAAAACTGCTCAGAAAAACTTAAGATCCTGTGTGGGGTCTTAATTTGGGTGTACAAGCTTGTCAAAAAAATTTCAAGCCATATCAACATAAGAATACATACACTTCTATTTATTCAGTATATAAAAGGAATTTTTTAATATATATAAACATCGTTGTTGGTTTCAAAAAACCGGCATTAATGTGTCGGTTTATTTTTGAAAACCGGCAGTGATATACAAAAAAATTAAAAAAATTTATGCCAGCCCTTGGGTTCGAGCGCAGGTCTCGGGCTACAAAGTTCAAAGACTTAACCGCTGCGCTAGTATAGGATGTGTGCCCAGGTTTATTTACTTTTTTCTTTTGACTTTTAGGCCGCTTAAAAAATTATAAAATAGAACAAAAAAATTTGGGCCGCCTGGGACTCGAACATGGGTCTGGGAGGCTAAGTTGAGGAGTCTTAACCGTTGCGCTAGTAGGAGTTCGAAAGAAAACGAAAACTTATCCTACTTAACACCTAAGTTAACACCTAACTGCTACACAACATCACTCCCGGTTTGGGAAATGACCCGGCAGTGATGTACCCCATCACTGTCGGTTTGCAAGCAAAACCGGTAGTGATGAGCTATTTCCTGAAATAAATTAATAATTTATAAAATAGAACAAAAAAATTTGGGCCACCTGGGACTCGAACACAGGTCTCAGGGGCTAAGTTGAGGGGTCTTAACCGTTGCGCCAGTAGGAGGAGTTCGAAAGAAAACAAAAACTTATCCTACTTAACATCTAACTGTTATAGCACATCACTGCCAGTTTGGGGAGTGAACCGATAGTGATGTGCCCCATCACTGTCGGTTTACAAGCAGAACCGGCAGTAATGAGCTACTGCTATAAAAGTGGCGCAGGTTGAAATTATCCCAATTCATTTCAACCGTGCGCCAACCCCTCCCACCACGCCGTCGGAGCACCACCCCGCGCTGGAACACCGCCCCACGCCAGAGCACCGCCCCACGCCGTCTACCGCCCCAAGCCGGAGCACCACGCCGTCCGTGCCAAGCCGGAGCACCACGCCGTCCAAAGCACCGCGCCATCCGTCCCACCGCCGAGGCCTTCAGGAGCGCGCGGACAGCTACTTTCCCACCCCCACGGTGAGTGCATGGCTCACTGCTCGCTACGTGTCTGATGAAATGTCCCACAGCTACTTACTTGAATTAGTTTGATCATGTAGTGTGTGCTATCATACAGTTTGATCATGCAGCTGTGAATGCTAGAACCTAGGTTTGCCACACAGTGTGTGCTGTCTGTTTCTTTGTGTTTCTTGACGCATTGCTAGTAAGTAGTACATTGTTACTTAGTAGCACGTTGCTCATCTCTATTCATCAGTATACTGATAAGAACAAAAGCGTAATTTTATTTTTAGTTACCAGGATAAACATAGCAGAGACTATCCCGGCGGGCAACCTCGGCGACGCAACTGAAAGGAGGACAGCAGCCCCGCCTCACGTAGGGGTGGAGCAGCTGAGAGCCCGGAAGTGGGAAATAGATGAAGCTGGACAACAGCTTGTTTGGGAGTACGAAAAGGTCGACGAGGAGATCTGACGCCGCGGAGATGGTGGGCACGCACGTGCCGTGGCCCGTGACGTGAACCGAAGGATCATCGCCGACGGTGAAACCCTTCCTCACTTTGCTCGGGCAAGCCAGAACATCACCGCCGCCACGGCTTTGCTCCATGGCCTTCCAGAGGCCGCAACACCCGAAGATCGTCGGGCCCACCGCGAAATGCGCACGCTACTTAAGCGCGCGGCAGCGCAGCAGGCGGAGAGCTCGTTGTCTCGGCGATGCGAGCTCGACACTAGCCAGCGTACGCCCTTGGTGCACCCCGCCAGGGACGCATCAGTCCACCAAGCACCACAAGGCGGCGGGCAGCGTGCTGCGACCCCGGTACATCTACATCTCGGCCACAACCGCGACGCACGCAGCACCCTTGACGCCCGTAGACGCACCTGCAATGACCCGAGGGAAGGAGCCCGCCGCGGCTATCATCCTCGACGCGGCGGACGCTACGACAGCGGCGAGGACCGGAGCCCAAGTCCCGGCCTGCCAGGGCCTCAGGCCTTCAGCTGGCACATCCTCAACACTGCATTCCCGCCAAGGTATCGACCACCTACCAATATTCCAAAATACTCTGGGGAGACAAACCCCGGACTTTGGCTTGAAGACTATCGGCTTGCATACCAAGCCGGTGGCACGGATAATGACGACTTCGTTATCTGCAACCTCCCACTATTCTTGGCCGATTCGGCCCGAGCATGGTTGGAACACCTGCCGTCCACGCAATCTAGAGTTGAGCGGATCTAAAGGAGATCTTCATGGGAAACTTTCAGGGCACGTACAAACGCCCTGGGAACCCATGGGACCCCAAGAACTGCCGATAGAAGGCCGGTGAAACCCTCCACGGGTACATCCGGCGCTTCTCCCGGCAGTGCAATAAGCTCCCTAACGTCGCCGACGTGATAGGAGCCTTCCTATCCGGGACGACCTGTGAGTCCTTGGTTCATAAGCTAGGACGCAAGGGCCCGTGAACCACCAAGGAACTCCTGGACATCGCCACTAGCCACGCCTCAGGAGAAGAGGCGGTCGGAGCGATCTTCGATCGCCTCGAGGGAAAGGCAAGGCGGGCCGAGGGAACCGGCGAAGGCACCTCCAATCGTTCCACCAAGAGAAAAAATAAGAAGCAACGGCATGAGGACTCGCTCGTGGCTGCTGCCGACCGCAAGGGTGGTTGGAAGCCCGCGGAGGGCATTCTGAACCACTTCGAAAAAATGCTCGAGGGGTCGTGGCAGAACCACGCCTTCCCCGCAAAACATCTGCTCAAGGACTGTGACCTCATGCGGAAGTTCTTGTCCGAAAACTGCAGCAAAGGAGAGCAAGGGAAGGAACCCGCCCCCACTATGGACGACGCCGAGCAGAAGGACGATGGCTTTCCAACGCCGGACGGCTGCCTTATGATCTTCGGAGGATCGGCGGTCTACGACTCCAAACACCATTAGAAGGTCGCATAGACCAAATAGTCGAATCTACCTCGGGGTGCGAAACCCTCTGCTTCCTTGATGCGTACTTCGGCTACCATCAAATCGCGATGAGAGAATCCGACCAGCTCGCGACATCTTTCATCACCCCTTCGGATCGTACTGCTATGTCTTAATGTCGTTCGGTCTGAAAAACGCTGGGGCAACGTACCAGCGGTGTATGCTCAGATGCTTCGGGGACCTCATCGGGCAGACCGTTGAGGCCTACGTTGACGACAACGTAGTTAAGTCCAAATGGGCTGACCACCTCGTTGCCGATCTTGAGCAGACCTTTGTGAAACTCCGGGCGAATGGCATCAAACTCAATCCCGAAAAATGTGTTTTCAGGGTCCCGAAGGGTATGCTGCTCAGCTTCATCGTCTCCGTGCGTGGCATCGAAGCCAACCCGGAGAAAATCTCAGCCATCGTAAGGATGGGCCCAATTCAGAACATAAAGGGGGTTCAGCGAATCACAGGGTGCCTCGCCGCCCTCAGCCGATTCATCTCATGCCTCGGCGAACGAGGACTCCCCCTTTATCGGCTCCTGAAGAAAGCCGACCGCTTTGAGTGGACATCCGAGGCCCAAGAGGCGCTTGACATGGCCAAACTACTTCTGACAAGACCCCCAATCCTAGTTCCTCCAAGCAACGGAGAATCCCTCCTACTATACATAGCGGCCACCACGCAAGTGGTCAGTGCCGCCCTGGTAGTCGAGCTGGAGGAAGAGGGACACGCCCTCAAGGTGCAGCGCCCTGTGTACTTCATTAGTGAGGTACTATCCGACTCCAAAACCCGCTACTACCAAATCCAGAAGCTCCTTTACGCCGTCCACATCACCAAGAGGAAGCTGCGCCACTACTTCGAGTCACATCCCGTGACGGTTGTGACGTCGTTCCCCTCGGCGAGGTCGTCCAGAGCCAAGACGCCACGGCAAGAACTACAAAATGGGCACTCGAGCTGATGGATCAAGGCATCACATATGCCTCCCGAACGGCGATCAAACCCCAGGTATTGGCTGACTTCATCGCCGAATGGACCAAAGTCCAGACACCACCGGCGGTCGTCGATGAAGAGTACTGGACGATGTACTTCGACGGATCGCTGATGAAAAAGGGCGCCGACGTGGGGCTGGTCTTCGTATCACCCCTCAGGGTCCGCATGAGGTACATGGTCCGGCTCCACTTTCCCTCATCAAATAATGTGGCCAAATACGAGGCGCTCGTCAACGGCCTATGCATCGCCATCGAGTTGGGCATCCGGCGCCTCGACATTCGGGGCAACTCTCAGCTAGTCGTTAACCAAGTCATGAAGGAGTCAGGCTGCCACGACGCCAAGATGGTTGTGTACTGCCAAGAAGTCCGATGACTGGAGGACAAGTTTGACGGCCTCGAACTCAATCACATCCCAAGACGCCTCAACGAGGCGGCCGACGCACTTACGAAGGCGGTGTTCGGTCGAGAACCGGTGCCAACGGGCATCTTCGCCAGCGACCAGCACAAACCCTCGCTGCGCTACGAAGGGTCAGAACGGGCCAACGGTGGCTCATATGATCCAGCACCGGGGGCTGACCAACCGACGGCTCCGCCCGGTCCCGTTGTCATGGAGCTTGAAGAGGGTCCAGCAACAGAGCCCGACCCTCTGGACGACTGGAGAACACTCTACCTCAACTACCTCCTCCGCGACACGCTGCCAATGGACAAGACGGAGGCTCAACGACTCGCACGTCGTGCCAAATCCTTCATTCTTGTAGAGGGCGAACTCTACAAACAGAGCCACACCGGGATCCTGCAGCTCTGTATCCCCATCGAACGGGGAAGACTTCTGCTAAGCGACATCCACGGTGGGGTCTGCAATCACCATGCCGCGCCAAGAACCTTGGTTGGGAACGCATTCCGACAAGGCTTCTACTGGCCCACTGCAGTAGCCGATGCCGAGCAAATCGTACACACCTACGAAGGGTGTCAGTACTACGCTCGGCAGACTCACATCCCGGCCTAGGCACTCCAGATGATCCCCATCACGTGGCCCTTCGCGGTCTGGGGGCTCGACCTGGTTGGGCCTCTCAAAAAGGCACCCGGGGGCTTCACCCACTTACTTGTCACCATAGACAAGTTTACAAAATGGATCGAAGCTCGACCGATCTCCGTGATCAAGTCCGAGCAAGCCATGCTGTTCTTCCTCGACATCATCCATCGCTTTGGAGTATCAAACTCCATCATCACAGACAATGACACGCAGTTCACCGGCAAGAAGTTCATTCGATTCTGCGATGAACAACACATCCGGGTCGATTGGGCCGCCGTCGCGCACCCCCGAATGAACGGGCAGGTCGAGCGCGCAAACGGCATGCTCCTACAGGGCCTCAAGCCCAGGATCTTCAACCGGTTGAACAAATTCGGTGCACGCTGGGTAGCCGAGCTCCCTGCGGTGCTCTGGAGTCTGAGGACAACTCCCAGCCGGGCCACCGGCTACACGCCTTTCTTCATGGTCTACGGTTCCGAGGCTGTCTTCCCGACGGACCTCGACTATGGAGCGCCAAGAGTCAGAGCGTACGACGAACAAGGAGCTGAGGCATCCCATGAAGACGCCACGGACCAACTAGACGAAGCCCGCAACATCACCCTCCTCCGTTCGGCCAAGTACCAGCAGACGTTGCGATGGTACCATGGCCAACGGGTGCGGGACCGAGCCTTCAACGTCGGGGACCTTGTTCTCCGCCTCGTGCAGAGCAACAAGGACCGCCACAAGCTCTCCCCACCCTAGGAGGGGCCGTACGTCGTCGCGAAAGTACTCCGGCCAGGCGCTTACAAGTTGAAAACCATCGACGGTGAGGTCTTCACCAACGCCTGGAACATTGAGCAGCTACGTCGTTTTTACCCTTAATAAACGCATACTTTTCCATATCAGTTTTTGTCTTCAGAAATCCCGGATGTTTAGTGACATCCGACCCCTGCAAATTGCGAGGGGTCGGACCTCACTCGGGGGCTGATATAAGTGATATAAGTATGATTATTTTGCAAACACTCCCTGTGTTATCTTTGCAAACATTCTCTAAGTTTTCCATTCTTCTCATAACAAGTCCTAAGGGCTAGAATTTCGGGAACAAAGTCTGAGTATAACTGGTAGAACTGCGGGAAACCCACGCCCCAGCGGCTACGGCCTCCTTGCCCACCAGCGTGATCAGAACTGATTCGCCCGCACTCCTAGTTTTTGAAACATGAACCATGGGAAGGGTCGGAGGGCACCAAAACCTCTCCTACAAAAAGAGGAAGCTGAAAAGCTGGTTGCCGTAACAAAAGATGAAATTTTGTTCATTTTTGCACAAATTCACCGCTTACAAAGTGATTTCATCACAAAAAGGACTAATGTATTCATAAGTACAAAAAACTGTTCACTCAGGGGCTCCCCCACGACTTATTCGACTACAGCTTCTGCCCAGCTCTACCGTGAGGACTGCTACGGTCGCCGCGCTACGCTCTCCATCGGCGACGTCCTACCGCTCCGCGGGATCCTCAAGGGCGCCGTCATCTGCAACGTCGAGCACCACGCCGGCGACTGTGGTTCCTCCGCCGGGGCGTCCAGGGACTACGCCATCGTCATCAGCCGCAACCCTGACAATGGCGCCTCCGCCGGGGCCCCCAGGGACTACGCCATCGTTATCAGCCGCAACCCTGACAACAGCACCTCCGCCAGGGCATCCAGGGACTACGCCATCATGATCAGCCGTAACCCCAACAACGACGCTCGAGCGGGGGGCGTTCCCCGTCGAAGAAAGGCCACCACGGACAACGGCAAAACCGACGACGCTCAGCACCCTCCAGTGCACCTCCTCCTTCGGTAGAGGCGGCCTCTTCTCAGCGAAGGCCGACAGCACCATCTCATCTACGTTGGATGACCTCCAGCTCGACATCGCACTCCGGATTCACGAGTGGATCTATGAGTTCTCCTCCCCTTCGCATTACCCTCTCTCACTTAGGAATCGCCGCGACATACAAATACGCTCGGCGAGGAGAAAAGAGGAAAGGTAGCGGCCCAAGAACAGGCAAGGGAATGGGATGAGAACTCCCCCCCTCCCTATTTAAGGAAGAGGCGCGGCGGCTGAGGAAAGGCAAAAGGTTGGGGTAGAAAACTCTCTTCCTTCCCTTATTCAATGTAGATGGGAAATCAATGCCGACGGGAACCCGAGGAGACGCGTCGGAACCGACGGGACGCGCTCTGGTCGACGAGACGTTGCCTAGTCAAACAGGACGTTGCCTGGGTGTGGCCCGCCACCAATGCGCGCTGGGCGCGAGAACTAGGGCACACCCGCATGCAGGCGACTCTCTGCTTCCCTAGGCAGGACCATGGAATGACCCGATGACGGAACCCCCGTCTAGGGTGGCCCAACGGGCCTCCTGGGTCGATTGGACGGCCCAGGCGAAACAACGAACAAACGGCCCGCTGAAAGATAAGCACCTCTGTTTTCTTACTTTGCGCGTTAACTTCATTACCGAGTTTCCGACCCTAGCAACGTTAGGGGCACGGACATCGCTCGGGGGCTGCCGAGAGTGTCTACCTGTTTAGACATCCTCTTCGCCCGACCCCTCCTTACGTCTAAAACTGGAAGCACGGTGTGTGGGTATGAAACTTTGAATACAACTGGACGAACCGCCAGACCCTACACCCCGACGACAACAGTGTTTTTGTTCACCAGCATAATCGAATTCACAGTTCCTCGCACCGCAAGCTTTAGCTCCCGCCTTCTCGAGAAGGGTTCAGAGGGGTCCTCCTGCAGAATCTCCTTCGAGGAGAAGCTGTCAGGTCGCCTAAATCAATCGAACGACTCGGATCGCCACCGAGAGACAGAAACAAAAAATGGCAATACTTGTGCAGGTTACACCGACCTCGTCGCAAACGTCGGATCCAAAGCCCGCACGGACGTGTCTGGTAAGAGCTCCTAGTCGCTCGTACCACCAAGGTAACGTTACCGACCCCCGCTTTCGTTTCAATTAAGTTATACTTTAAATCCATTCATCCGAACGTTGCATATGCAAATCGCTACATCTCAACGCTTCGTGTCGCGTCACGAAGCGGCAGCCGCCTCATTCAATATGAGCGGCGACTGACCGAGGTTCGAAGGTCGGCCCGCAAAGGGCTCGAGGCTGTCTCGCGTCAAACAGAGCCAGGGGAGAAAAACCAAGATGAGCCCCAGCGGCCTTACCCGACCCCGCTCAGACGCGGACAGGGACATCTCGACCTTTCTCGTTCGATTCTAACCTCGAGCCAAACCCACAGAATCTCTGTCGAGGGGAGGCCAACGGGCCACCTGAGCCTATCGAACGGCTCAGGCATCTGCTGGGAGGCGGGTTCAGAAGTAGTGAAATGCCACAAGAGGGCTCTGCCGACCCCATCAGCGAATGATGGACCCGGATTTCATACGAACATACCCGTTAGCGAGCTCATTGAGCGCGACACTCGAGCCGTCGAGGCAAGTGTCGTCAAGTCAGCCCCTTCGGTTGCAGAAACCGAGGATGGGGTGACACACGACACACGGCCGACCCCTATCAGACCCTAAGGGCCTCGGGGGCTCGAGCCGCTCGATCCAAAATCGAGAGGCCGAGGTTCGAAGGCTGACCCACGAAGGGTCCGGAGACGCCTCGCGTCGAACAAGAGCCAGGGGAGAAAACGCAAATGAGCCCCAGCGGCCTTCGCCCATCCCACATTGAGGCGGATAGGGTCATCCCAACCTTCTAAAGTTCAATCCAGCCTCTTGTCGAGCCCATAGAATCCCCATTGAGGGGAATCTGTTGGAAGGCAGGTCAAGGAACAATGGAACGCCACCCGAGGGCTTTGCCGACCCTATCGCATAGCAACGGGATCGAAGTCCGTCCGAACATCCCCGTTAACGAGCTCATCAGGCACGTCACTCGAGCCATCAAGGCAAGTAACGCCGCCTTAACCCCTCCAGTTGCGAAAAACTATGGACGGGGCGACAGTCACAAAACAAGCCAGCCCTTGACCAAACCCCCACGCACGGGGGCTCGAGGAAGGCCGGGCTAGCAACGAGACCAATCGCACGGTCATGGAACGATCGCCAAAATCCTAAGTAAGAGGTACGTGCGAAGACAAGAGTAAGCTCGCTACCCTCGCTTCGATCTCCAGTAACATCCGGCCCCAGCGACCGCAAGGGGTCGGATCTCACTCGGGGGCTAATAAAGGTACGAATACCTCCTTTCTTTTTTCGAAACAGTCATTACATCAGACCTTTTACTCGCATCAAGACTAGCGGCAAGGTGGGGGGGAACAGATCGTTAAGACTGCAAAAAGTCCACGCCCAGACGGCTACAGTAATTTTGCTCACCAGCATGACCAAAATTTCCCCCTAAACACCTCGGGCCCTATAGTCTTAACGAACGGAAGGGTCGGATCGCATAAATCCTTTTTCATTGCAAAAAGGGAAGAAGATAAGATCGAACAAACGAAACGAAATTACGAAACAAATTCACGAATCTATTTTCGAACACGAAAGTACCAACACTTGTCCACATATTACAGATAAATATTTATTAGACTCAACTAACTAACTACCCCTCCGAGGGAGAACCATGTCTTCATTTTTGCTCGCCAGGCTTTCCGCGAGAGGAGTCACCGCCGCTTCTATTTCGTCCAGCTTGGAGAGCTCATAGCCAGGCGCGAAACCTAGGCTCATTGCCCTCAGGTTGATGTTATCATAATGCGAGCAGGCAATGGCGAAGGCCTGGATAATCCCCAGGCGAAAAGCTTCCTTCTCCAGCTGGCGCACCCGCGCTATGATATCTATGGCATGGGCCGTGAGCGAGCTGGTCCCTTCCGCCTGCACCACCCGCAGGTCATCGCAGACAACGCTCAGGCCAACCTTCAGGAGTTCGAGCTCGTCGCTCTCCGCCTGAAGAACACTCCTCGCTTCGGCGAGATCCCTGGCAAGTCCGGCAACGGCGCCCTTGGCCTCAAGCTTCTGAGCCTTCATAGTATCAAGCTCGGCCTGGAGGGAGCTGATCCTCTGCTGCGCCTCGTCACACTCCCACACGGCCTGGTCACGCTCCCCGCAGATCGTACCGAGCTCCAAGCAAAGCCTCTTCAAGGTCTGGCGTTGCTCGTCTCGCTCCCCACGTAGTCGAGCGATCGCCTTGGCGTCCAGCTTCGCCCTCTGCTCCAGGGCCACGAACCTCTCCTCGGCTTGCAGCCTGAGCTCCCGCTCCTTCCCCACCTCCTCCAGGAGGTCGACGATCCGCTGGCGGGCCTCGACATCCCGCTGGAGCAGCTCGTCCCGCTACTTCTGCACCCTGACGGCCTCCTTCGCGTCAAGCCGCGCCCTCACCGCCAGATCCTGGAGTATCCCTGCGGCATCCTCCGCGTGCCGGCAGGACTCGGCTTCCCGCCATCGAAGATCATCTGCCTCCGCCACGAGGGGAGTCAGCTCGGCCACCCTCTGGTGGAGCTAGGCAGTCACGTCCCTGTGCAGCCGTGCCTCATCGACGAGGCGGTCCCACTCTTCCTTGTGTTCACGTAGGAACCAGGATTTCTCCCGGCTACGAGCAGCAAGAGACTGGAAAAAAGACAGGTGATCAGAAAATAAAAATAGATGAAGAAAGAAAAAATCAAGAGGCAAGACCAAGCAAATACCTGGCCGACAGGAACGATGACGTCTCGAAGGGCGCCCTGGGCATGGTTCAAAGCATCCAACACGGCCGTGATCCCATTGCCAAGGCTCTCCCTGTCCAAGCCCTCGGCACCATCCTCGAGGGTGAAGATCGCCGACGACGGATCCTGTGGACTCCCCCACCGGAGCGGGTGCTCGTCCCGCACGGGCGGGCGGCCGCCCCCCGATGTCAGGGACAGGGACAACTCCCTGCTGGTCTCCTCGGCGACCACTGCGGCGTCCGAGGGCCCCTCGCTAGCGACCGGCTCTGTCCTGCCCAGGACGAGCGTCGCCTCAGAGGTCGTCGGTGGCGCAGGACGCGCTGCTGCCTCAGGCGCCGCCACCACAGCTTCTGGTTGTGGTCCACCCATCGCCGCAACCGTCACCTCCGCCCCCATCGGCGAGACCTCATCCGGCTGCGCCTCAACCACCGCAGCCGACGCAACGGGTGCGGCCAACAGCTCCGCCAGCTCCGACGCCGAGGGCGGGATCACTTCCGTCGCCGGTCGCGCGGCAACCTCCGAGGGTGATCCCTCGGCTGTGCCGATTGCTCGACCCACCGAGGGCGCGGGCACCATCGCGGGCGGCGCCAAACCCGTCGACGAGGCTATGGCACCGGCTTTGCTCTCGCCCGGAACAGGAGCAACGTTAGACGGTGGACCCCGCCTTGCCTGAAGGGCGAGGGTTTTCTTGAGCGCCAGCACTATAGGAATGCCCCGTCTGACCAGCCCCCCGACGCTGCAGAAGAAACAAAGGTCATGAGTCGCCGTGAAAAACAGAGATAACGGAGGAGTCGGCAAACTACGTTGGCGCTATTAGACGACGTTTGGGGGACGAACCCCCGGCTTCTTGCTCCACCTCGTCATGGCGGGGCCGCTTCGAGCCTGCCCCTGCTCCCGGGCAGAGAGGCTCACCTCCCTTGTCTCCGAGGGCGCGGCAGCGGAGCCGCCCCTCTCTGCCGTTACCTCGGGCGTGGCGACAGATCCGCCCGCCCCTGTCGGCTTGTGGGGAGCGGCATCGGAGCCGCCCCCTCCACCGGCACCCCGGGCACGGTGGCAGGCCCGCGCTTCCATCGGTCCTAAGGACGGGCCGACGGTCAGGCCCATCTCCATCGGTCTCGAGGGCTCGCTTCCCCCGCGTGGAACGGAAAGGGTCCCCGCATGGACGGGTGGGCACCTGTCAGTGAATCTTCGCCCTCCATGACACCCCAATCCACGCCAGCGGCCGCCTCGTCAAACTCGTCGTCGTCACTGCTTGTCTACTCTCCTCGATCTCGTGCTTGCTACTTCCGAATCATCTCCTTCCTAAGCTCCCTCGTCCTTTTGTCCCACTCGACCGTGATGCGATTCGCTTTCGCCAGGGTCCGATCCTTCGGCAACGGAGCCGGGCTATCCTTGAAGAATAGTGCCCTCGGTTGGTCCCGCCATCACAAGGTCAGCTTCAAGGAGTCAGCAATTCAAGTAAAAAGGGGACGCGGGAAAGAAAACTTACGAAGTCGACGAACCCCGGTTCCGGCCACATTGGGGGATTCCCCGGCACCAGAAACACAAAATCGAGGACGACTCCAGTGGTGTCCTTCGAAGGCTCCATCGCCTCCTTGATGCGTTGCGCCACTTCAGAGGGAGGGAGCGCTTCGTCAACAAGCATCGTCCCTTCAAGCGGCGCTCTGGGCACCATCTGGTGCAGGGGGAGCGCACGCGCCATGAGTGGCGCCACCCTCCTCGCGTGGTAGGCGCAGATGATCCCCGATCCCTTCACGCCCCTGTCCTTCAGAGTTCGGAGGGCGACGAGAAGGTCATTGATGTTCTTCTTTTCCTTGGTCGGGATGCCCCACTTCCATGACCCCGGGACCTCCTCGACGACGCGCCCGGAGAAAACTGGCAAGGGGGCGCCGACATCATCCTTGATGTAAAACCATTGCGAATGCCACCCCTTGTTGGAGGTTGACAGACGCATTAACGGGTATGCTTCTGCCCGATTATTACGGAGGTGAATACCGGCGCATCCCACCGGTGCGAGCAGCTCTTGCCCCCCGACCCGCTTCTTCAGGAGGTTGACGGCGAAGAGATGCCGCCACAAGTCGAAGTGGGGATCAATCCCCAAGAACCCCTCGCACAAGGCGACGAACGCCGCAATGTGCTGAATCCCATTGGGAGTAAGGTGCTGCAGCTCCACCTGATAGTAATCCAACAGCCCCCGAAGGAACTTGTGGGCGGGTATGGCGAGTCCCCGCTCGTGGAAGTGAGAGAAGGACACGACATACCCTTCAGGCAGCAACAGCTCGTCTTCATTACCGGGCAGCCGCCACTTGGCGGCAGTCAGCGGGCGAAGGAGGCCACGGCGAACGAGGCCATCCAGGCGCTGAGGGGCGATGTTGGATCTGCGCCACGGCTCCATTGAAACAATTGGGAGGGGTGGCTGTGGGTTCGACGGCAGCTGCGATGCGAATGCGAGCTTGACGGTAGCGACGATGCAGGTGCGGAGGCTGCGGATGCGAAGGCGAGGAGGCGAAGTACGAAACTCTGGGGGCAAACCCCGTGGTTTTATAGGGGCGATGGATGCGAGAAGGGCAACCGTCCGCCTCGATCTCCGAGCCTGCCACGACACACCGCCGCGTCACGTCGCGGGAAACGCGCCCGCGATCCCTATCATTTCCCACCAAAATCGCGCCGAACAGTTCGCCTTCCCCAGGCAGACCGGGACTCTTTTCCCACCGAGGGAATACGGGTCAAAGGGCCCTTTGTCCGGCCCACCTAGGACCCAGAAATCCAAGGGACGGCCCAACAGCCTCAACGGTCATCCCAACGAGGGATGGGCCCGCAAGCGACCAGGGCTCAGGGACACGAGCATCAGTAGGGCCTCGACCCACAGTCGAGCCCCAGCTAGGCTAACCCTGGACGAGATCCCCGCAAACGGGATACCAGGGTTCCCTTAAAACTATCCGGTTGACAAAAACCGAATCTCACGGCCATACCCGCGAAGGGTTCGAAATTACCCCCCGGACGATTCTGCCCGAATCACCCGGGGGCTCGGGGGCTACACCCGACGACGGGTGCGCTCGCGCGCACCCTCTGGCAAATTGAAATACCCCCTGGGCGATTCTCCCTGAATCATCCGGGGGCTCGGGGGCTACACCCGTCGAGTGCGCTCACGCGCACCCTCTGACGAATTAACTCCGGCAAAGTCCAAACACCCCTGGGGCGATTCTGTCCGAATCACCCGAGGGCTCAGGGGCTACTGTCGGGGACCTAATACCGGGGTACCCAATGAGGTGAAACTAATAACCATCGAACGTCGACACTTCCGGTCTGACAAGAGCACTACTGCGCTTCTTGCCCGAACGACGGACGATTAGTTCCGCCTCGCCCGACCACCGAGGGCTAGGCTCCACCTCGCCCGATGGCTCATGGCGGGCTCCGCCTCGCCCGACGTCCAAGGGCTAGGCTTCGCCTCGCCCGATGGCTAAACGACAGACCCGATGCCCGAGGGCTAGGCTCCGCCTCGCCCGACGTCCGGGGGCGCTCCGTCTCATCCAATGACTACACCCTGATCCTTCGTGAAAACGAGCACAGGGTACGACAGGACATTCGAGTCAACCGCAGCATCGAGGGCCATGCCTTGCGCGCCTGCGGGAAGGCACCATCAAGATATGATAGGACGGGCGCTTTAAAGCCCTTTCCGACATAACAGTGCCCGAATAGTGTTGTAAGCGCCGACTTTTGTCCCACGGTGTAGTAGGCGCCGCCTTCAGCCCTCAGACGCAGATACTTACACAGGCATACGACAACCGCTACAATCTAAGAAAAAACTCATATCATCTACAATAACAGGCGTACAGTCGTCTCCCCGTAGAGTCAGAGTCATGGCTCGACGCCCTGACACCCCGCACCGTTTGTTGGGGAGGATGGGACGTAACCACTCGCTGAAGTAGGGCCAAGGCGTGGCCCTGTCAGGGGCAGCGAACGTGCCATCTCTGACACGGTCTGCCATGACAGCGGTACAGGCTCAAGGGAAAAGGAAAGCTCGGCACCTTCGAAGGGAGACCTCCACTTTAGGCTTTTTCCTCTTTCTCCCATATGTAAACCCCCCTGCTCCCCCTTGTCTATAAAAGGGAGGGCTAGGCTCCCCTACCGGGGGAGGAGTTCAACACACAACACATCACGCATACGGCCAAGCAGCGACCGAGCTCTTAACATCCTTTCGACAATTCCATCAGAGACTTGGGACCTTTCCCTCTTTCGACCGTTTTGTACCCCCTACTACGAACCTTTTTCGGTACTAATAACACGAGCAGCAGCAGACTGGGCGTAGGGATATTCAGCCCGAACCAGTATAAATCTTGTGTCCTTTAGTGCACCATCCGGACCTAACGCGCAATAATTATAAATTTACTAGCCGGTGTTTGTTCGAAACACCGACAAATAGCTATCATGGAAATTAACTTTCCAGCAGTTCGGACTAGTGGTGGTGGTGGGAGTGAAAATGCGCACCATATGAACTAGCCAAGAAGAAAGTCCTCACAACACATTGATTTTTTAGATGGGCCTCATAATACTTCTCCCAATTTCGTGCTTATATCAGTCGTTAATTGTCTTCTGAAATCATCTGTACCTCGAAATATTTTAGAGTACAAGGGCCTATACCCCAGCCCAGCTTTATGTCTGAGATATTATTAATATACTTTGTGATGTTCTTACACTGCAGTCCTACCAAGTAATCAGGGACCTGTCCACTGTATTACTTGCCTGACACTGTGGTCGGTAAGTGGTTAGAGCGTCACACATTGTTTAATATTAGATCAGTAGACAAAATCTGTTCTGTAGGGAAGGAACAGTGCATAGCAGATTGCTCCTAGGTATTCAGTAAATTTTTAGTGCAAGTAGTGTAGCTTTTTACTGATGTAATAAGCTGGGGGTGATGATAGTGGAGACAATGTAGCAATTAGCCTGTGGCCCAGATTTCCTCTAAATGGCAAGGATCCATTAGACCATCACTAGCCCTTTTATTCATCAGTACCAACAGGAAAAAAGGGAGGAAAGGTGCTTCAACGCAGATTGATTGTATCTCTGCCGGTCGATGCATAGCTAGACTGCCGACGTTGCATACAGTAGCTAAACTGTAGGAACCAGATAATAAAATATTACTGAAGGCTCTAAATTGATGCGTGGAATAGCCTCAATATCAGCAGGATCAAATAAGCGATCTATCTATCCGCACCCCAATAGCTGACAGACTTAGGTCTTCTTCCTTTCTTAAACCAAGCTGGCTGCCTGGCTCTGCATTGAAACTTGGATTGGAGGTGACCAATGAGCTGCTGATGTAGCTGTTTGCTGACGTCTTCTACGCCTGGCCTAACTATGAGG
Organism: Miscanthus floridulus; assembly: GCF_019320115.1. Lineage (NCBI taxonomy): Eukaryota > Viridiplantae > Streptophyta > Magnoliopsida > Poales > Poaceae > Miscanthus > Miscanthus floridulus. The sequence continues at coordinate 18,296,129 of NC_089589.1, read as the reverse complement.
CTGTGCCTAGGCCACTCCCTCGGTACGACGTGTCGGCTCAGGCAGACCCAACCAAACGCTCAGCATGACCCCAGCCCGCTACCCTGCTTGCCATATAAATCCCCCCTCTGGCCGCTCCCCTGCTTAACCCTAGCGCCTCGCTGCCGCAACCGCTTGTGCACTCCCTCATCGCCTCCTGCCTCCACAGCTCCATTCGTCTCCTCGATACGTCTCCTTGCTCCGTCTTCATCTCCGACCGCCAAATCTACAACCATGGCCATGAAGCCACCTATTTTGGCCATCTATATTCGCCTCCTTTCCTCTCGGACCCTCTCCACTTTTTCTTCAACTCCTTGCAATGACTGGTGTTGATCCGTGAGCTCATTGCCGAATCCAACCGACAAAACTGTCGATGCGGGACCCACAGGATACCCCGCAAGAGAGATAAAAGATCTAGTTCAACTAGGATTCTTTCCATGTAATCTTAATAGTAGAACTATTAAGTAATCCTACTAGGAAATCTCATTGTAAACCGACTAGGACTCTGGCCTCCTGACAATATAAAGGAGGGCAGGGCTCCTGAAAGAGAGGACAATCGTACAACATAACACTTCAAATCAATCCAACGCAAAAGGCCAACGCCGACTGGACGTAGGGTCGTTACTCGATCTACGATCGAGGGCCTGAACCAGGATAAATCGACTGTCTCTTGCGTTTACCATCGAGTTCAGCATACGTCGAAGCCCGAACAATACTGCCACGGTACCCCCGTGGTAGGCTATCGGTGGTGAAACATCGACAGCTGGCGCGCCAGGTAGGGGATTTCGGCGACTTTGCATCCGAAAGCTCGATGGACCTCGATAACATGATCTTCCCGACGGGATCGATTTTCATCTTCGGCTCATGGATCTGCGAGGCGGACAACTACGGCAAGCTTCAAAGCCATCTCCTCAAAGATCCGGATCATCATGAAGAATTTCCTATTTCGACAACAACGACAGATCAGCTCACCAGAAGATTCGCGCAGCCCATAATACCCGATTCGAATAAGATTCCACGGCTACACGCATCCGACTCGAATTCAAGCTCCGTATCCGAGATGAAGTCTTATTCGAGTGCTTTCAAGAAACCGAGTTCTTTTTTGGGAAGATTCCAGAGCACAACCCAAAACAACTCGGATTATCCTCAGAGTTCTTTCAAAAGGCCAAGTTCTTTTCCATTTGGGCTCGACAACACGACAAAATCCTATCAGGGACAGTTTGAAAGGTCTTTCAATCCAACGCTTGGGATACCACTGACAGGAGCTCAGGAGGGTCTGGTGCTAACGATAACATCGCGAGACTGTATCATCCACTGGCCAGGTTCCGCTCCTGAGGATAGCGGAACCCAACTAGTTGGCACAACAACAACAGCTATTCTACCTTACCAAGAAGGAGACTCGATCTGCGACGTCGAGGCGCCTACTGAAGTCATCAGCAACTCCGACAGTATGAAAACTAACACCAATAACGGAACGGCTCACGCACGGGAAGTGCTCATGGTTCGACGTCCTCGGTCACCATTAAACCCCCCAGAAGCACCCGATGTCAGGTCATCAGATGAATCAGAGTCCAACATATCACCCTTTGCCCAGGGCTACGATGGAGAAACCGAGAGTGAGAGACAGGCTAGAGAAAGGAAAAACAAGTTGAAGCAAGGGCGCCAACACCGCGCTCGACAGCGTAGAGAAGCCTGGACCAGATACGAGTCAGAGTTGGCTGAATACGACAAAAGAAAATCACAACAAGAAGCCGAAGAAAGACGCACAGTGAATACGCCTTATGATAAGATTCGAGAAGCATTAGAAGAACTCAGGGCAACTTCACATCACAGAGAGAAGTACGAACAGCTCCAGGACTTGCTCCGGTCGACGATCCCAAGAACGCATGAAGAGAGAGCCCGATCAAGACTACCCGCCAGATTAACAACCCGCAGGCAAGAAGATCAAAATCAAAGGAAGTCCGCTTTTGAAAGACTTGGGCCAGGCGGAAGCCATAACGGAGAAAGTAGGAGGGAACATAGTCGGGGCCACCAATTTGAACAACCGAAGAAGACCAGGAGTAGAGTGCCTACCCAGACAGCCTCGCAGACTTATTCCCATCAAAACAACACTTGGCCAGAAGAAGGAGCCGAATCCGAATTCAAGGAAGCCGAAACGCATGACAGATTCTCCTGTTTTGCAAACAGGTTGGCATCAGTACGATTACCTCACAAATTCAAACCGTCTAACCACTCCAAGTATGATGGCAAAACCGAACCAAGACAATGGCTCAGAATATATTCACAATCAATTGAACTAGCCGGAGGAGACGATGATATCAAAACCTTGTTCTTTCCCATGGCACTGGAAGCAATGCCCCTCCAATGGTTCGATAAATTGAACCCAGGATCGATCAGAACTTGGGAAGACTTGCAAAGAGCTTTCTGTGAAAATTTCGCAGGTATCATCACACACCCGATCACTCATGCAGAACTGAAAGGACTCAAGCAAAAGGGGGGCAAAAGTCTCAGAAATTACTATCGACGATTCGGCGAACTGCGGGCTCAAGTGCATGACATCACCGAACGAGAAGTAATTGAAGCTTTCTCTCACGGAATCATGGCTAGGTGGCAATTTCAAGACTTCTGCAAAGAAAATCTGAGAAACAATGAAGAGTTCAGACGAACAGTAGAAAAAATGATTACTGCAGAAGAAAAAACACGAGAAAGGTTCCCGGAAAGAAGCAACCAAGACAACCCGGATAGGCAAAATCATCGAAATAGCAGACATCAAGAAAGAAAGCGTAGACCAGACAATACCGTGGCAATGGCCGACAAATCAAAGAAGTTTTCCAAACCCAGAAGATATGATGACATTGAAAACATACGTAGCCCATTACACCCTAACGGGAGACACACCATCGGAAACTGCTACACTTTCAATGATCGATACACAAGAAAAGATAGTAAGGAGAACACCAAAGAGGACAATCACAAGAAAGATGAAGACAACCACGAGGACAAAGGATTTCAAAAACCCAGGGGAACGGTAGCAGTGATCTTCTCAGGGGCTCCAGATTGCACAAGCAAACGTCAAGAAAAACTAGCACTACGGACTATCATGACGGCAGAACCGGCTACACCAAGATATCTCAATTATCTCAATTGGTCACAATATCCAATCCAATTTTCAAGAGAAGACCAATGGACTAGCGTAGGGAACGCAGGCCATTACCCACTAGTTTTAGACCCAACTATTGCCGATATGACTGTCACCAAAGTACTAATTGACGGAGGAGCTGGACTCAACATCATCTTTTCAGAAACACTAAGGAAGATGGGACTACAACTCGCCGGGATGATTACACCAACAAGCACTCTTTTTTACGGAATAGTACCTGGCAAAGCAGCCATGTCGCTCGGACAAGTTACTTTACTCGTCACTTTTGGAACTCCTTCGAACTATCGAACAGAGTTTATCAAATTTGAGGTCGCAGACTTCGATTCGTCATATCATGCGATCCTCGGACGCCCAGCACTGGCAAAATTCATGGCAATACCACATTATCCGTACTTATTGCTTAAGATGCCAGGACCCAACGGTTTCCTTTCTCTTCGAAGCGATTTGAAGCGTGCTTTTGACTGCGACGTTCAGGCAATCTAAATTGCGACCAAAGCACAAGCCGACAATGGAAGAAAAGAAATAGCCACAATCGCTGCGGAGATGAGCCAAGAAGGATTAGAAATACCGGCTAAAAAGCCCAGCATCATCACACCACCAAAAGAAGCCGACATCAAGCAAATCGATTTGGGCACCGGCGATACCTCCAAGACAGCAACCATCAGTGCTCACCTCTCGGCAAAATAGGAACTCGCGCTCACCAACTTTCTTCGAGACAACAAAGATATCTTCGCTTGGAAGCCGGCCGACATGTCAGGTGTCCCAAGAGAGTTGGCTGAGCACAGAATTGATGTTAATGAAAACTCCAAGCCTATAAAGCAACGGCTACGACGATTCTCACCCGACAAAAAGGCAGCGATTAAAAAAGAAATCACAAAACTGATGACAGCCGGATTCATCAGAGAAATCCTTCATCCGGACTGGCTAGCAAACCCGGTCCTTGTGCAGAAGAAGAACACAGACGAGTGGCGTATGTGCGTCGACTACACGGATCTCAACAAACATTGCCCAAAAGATCCGTTCGGGCTACCACGCATTGACCAGATAGTCGACTCAACAGCGGGGTCTGCACTATTATCCTTTCTCGATTGCTATTCAGGGTATCACCAGATCGTATTAAAAGAACAAGACCAGAGCAAGACATCTTTTATTACTCCGTTCGATGCTTACTGTTACAAGACCATGTCGTTTGGACTAAAGAACGCCGGTGCCACATACCAAAGAGCTATCCAAACTTGCCTTGGAGATCAAATCGGTGAAAATGTGGAGGCATACGTGGATGATGTAGTGGTGAAAACAAAGAACCCAGACACTATGATTAAAGATTTAGAGCAAACATTCGAAAACTTGAAGAGATGGAGATGGAAATTGAACCCAAACAAATGTGTATTCGGAGTTCCTTCAGGGCAACTACTCGGATTTTTGGTCAGTCAGCGCGGGATTGAAGCCAGCACCAAGCAAATTCGAGCTATAACAGAAATGGGGCAACCTAGAAGTATCAAAGATGTACATAAACTAACAGGATGCATGGCGGCCCTCAACCGTTTCATATCAAGACTCGGCGAAAAGGGGTTACCCTTCTTTAAACTACTAAAGAAGACAGACAAGTTTGAATGGACAAAGGAGGCCGACGAAGCTTTCAAGAAACTTAAGGTATATCTCACATCCTCACCAATCCTCACACCCCCAAGGAAAGACAAAGATATGATGCTATACATTGCGGCAACTACTACTGTAGTCAACACGACAATAGTCGTAGAAAGAGAAGAAGAAGGACGTGTGTATAAAGTACAACGACCCGTGTACTACATCAGCGAAGTATTATCTGAATCAAAAATCCGGTACCCGCATGTACAAAAACTACTCTACGCCCTACTTATCACCTCACGCAAGCTTCGCCACTATTTCGAAAGCCACAAGATTACCGTGGTGACAGACTTCCCGCTCGGAGACATCTTACACAACAGAGATGCGACGGGACGCATATCAAAGTGGGCAGTTGAACTTGGAGCTCTTAACATCGACTTCACCCCACGGAAAGCAATCAAATCTCAAGCCCTTGCCGATTTTGTGGCCGAGTGGACAGAGATTCAGCAGCCTTTATCAGATACAATCCTTGACCACTGGAAGATGTACTTTGATGGGTCACTCAAACTAGGCGGAGCCGGTGCAGGCGTTCTCCTCATTTCTCCAGAAGGAAAACAACTCAAGTACGCCCTTCAGATATTATGGCAAGCTACAAATAACGAAGCAGAATATGAAGCCCTCATCCACGGGCTACAAGTGGCAATTACCCTCGGAATAAAGAGATTACTCGTATATGACGATTCAGCAGTAGTCATCAACCAAGTAAACAAAGATTGGGATTGCACAAAAGAAAACATGGGTGCTTACTGTGCTGAAATACGGAAACTTGAAAAAACATTTCCAAGGATTAGAAATTTTACACGTCCTGCGTGATTCCAACATTGCAGCAGATGTCCTTGCCAAGCTTGGATCAGACAGAACAAAAGTTCCACCCAGCGTATTCATAGAAGAGCTATCAGTTCCCTCTATCAAACAACCCGGAGAGACGACCCACGAAATTCAGGCTAAAGGCGCTCAGATCTTGTTAATCAACACCTCATGGAGCCAAGTTTTCATCGACTATATCAAAGAAAATAAATTACCAGAAAATAAAGCAGAAGCCACCCAAGTTGTTCGCATAAGCAAAAACTACGTTTTAGTAGGAGATAGACTTTACAGAAGAGCAGCATCATCAGGGGTACTCCTAAAATGTGTCTCATTTGAAGAAGACAAAGAGATCATAGACGAGATACACTCAGGTTGCTGCGGAAATCATGCCGCTTCAAGGACACTGGTTGGCAAAGCATTTCGCACCGGATTCTACTGGCCAACCGCTTTGAAAGACGTAGAAGAACTTGTCAGAAAATGCAAAGGTTGCCAAATGTTTGCAAGACAAGCCCATGTGCCAGCTCACAATCTTATCTGCATCCCACCCGCTTGGCCTTTTTCCTGCTGGGGGCTGGATCAAGTGGGACCCCTGAAGAAAGCAAAAGGCGGCTTCGAGTACATCTTCGTAGCAATCGACAAGTTCACAAAGTGGATTGAATACAAACCACTCGCGAAGTACAGCGCAACCAAAACAGTCGAATTCATCCAAGAAATTACGCACCGCTTTGGCATGCCCAATCGAATCATCACAGATCTAGGCTCCCCCTTCACAGCTACAGAATTCAGAAGCTAGGCACAAGACTGTGGTTTCAGTATAGACTATACGTCTGTTGCACATTCAGAAGCCAACGGACAAGTAGAAAGGGCCAATGGACTCATACTAGCCGGATTAAAACCAAGGTTATACGAAGAACTAGTGGACTATGGGTCCAAATGGATTGAAGAATTACCAAAAGTAGTATGGGGGCTACGAACTCAAATAAGCAGAGCAACAGGCCACTCACCCTTCTTCCTAGTTTACGGGTCAGAGGCCGTACTGCCTGCCGACTTGATCTGGACATCACCAAAGATAGAACAATACGACGAAGGAGAAGCAGAACACACAAGAAAATTAGAACTCGACAGCTCAGAAGAAGTCAGAGTAAACGCTACCCTCCAATCAGCCAGATACCTACAAGGTTTAAGACGGCACTACAACAAGAGTACCCATCCTCGATCACTACAAGTTGGAGACTTAGTGCTAAGAAGAATACAAAAGACTGACGGACGACATAAGCTTCTCAGTCCATGGGAAGGTCCGTTCATTGTCACAAAAGTCACCGGACCAGGCACATACAAGTTAATAACCGAAGATGGAAAAGAAGTCAACAATACATGGCACATCAGCCAGCTAAAAAGATTCTACGCGTAAAAACAACTCAAGATAAAACAAATATGCAAGCCATAAGGGACCAACATTCACAATCGACGAAAGACGATATTCTTCGACAACATATGTATTAGTTCATATTCATGATCAATAAAGATGATATTCATCCACAGCATGTCTTGTCATAACTTCCAAAGAGTTGTTTTCCCAAAACAAAAAGCAAAATGGCTGAAAACATGCTTGAGCATCCCGGCCGAGAGCAAAATAGCTGAAAACACGCTTGAGCCCGCCGATGAGGGTAGCTAAAAGCTAACACCCGAAATAAAAAGCAAAATGGCTGAAAACATGCCTGAGCATCCCGGCCGAGAGCAAAATAGCTGAAAACACGCTTGAGCCCGCCGATGAGGGTAGCTAAAAGCTAACACCCGAAACAAAAAGCAAAATGGCTGAAAACATGCCTGAGCATCCCGGCCGAGAGCAAAATAGCTAAAAACACGCTTGAGCCCGCCGATGAGGGTAGCTAAAAGCTAACACCCAAAACTAGTCAATCGAAATTGAACTTCAAAAGACCCTCCAGCTCTTCGTTCCGAAAAGCAAGAGGCTCGGGGGCTACATCAAGATAGGAATACTTTTTCCTCAGAAAAGTACAAGCGCCACTCAAAAGGCGACATTCTATGCCGAGTCGTCCTCAGAAAAGTACAAGCGCCACTCAAAAGGCGACATTCTATGCCGAGTCGTTTTTACATAGCGCGGTGTCAACACAAAGATTTACATCTAACAAGTCACAGCGTGGACAAAGCACTCGACGGATCACAAAAGAGGAAGAAAAGAAAATTACTCGACAAATCGAGGGGTCTCGTCAGGATAACACACAGAGTTGTTTTGTGGAGCAGAAACGAAAACGGGACAAAGTACTCAGCAAGTCAAGTAACTTCGACCACACCCAGGCAAAGAATACATCAACGAAAACAAAAAATCTTCATTTAAAGAGGAGTTTAATATTACAAGAAGCTGGTCAATCGGATCAGGCATTGTCATCAGGAAGGGAAATGTCAATATTTAGACTGTCTACAACCCTACTGGCTAAACCTTCGACCTCAGGCTCCATCCTCTCAACGGCGTCAAGATATTCTTGGCTTTCAGCTTCCTCTGCTATCTTGGACAGAGGCGCCTCTGGAGCAAGGACCCGGACCTGGGCTAGTACATTCTTGGTACATACTTGGGCACACTTCTTCGCGAACTCTTGGAAACGAGTCGGAATCCGGGGAATGAACTGCGTCCAAGATTGCCCGTCATCCGCTGGAGTCCGGAGAACATCGGCTACTAAACGAAAAGATTTCCACAAAACGTTCTAATTTTCAGTAGCCGTCGCCAGCTTACCGGACAAGCTTTCAATAGTTTTTTGGGCCTGCACAAGATCTCTGTCAGCTCCGTGCCTAATCAGCTTAACAAGGGCGAGTTCTTCCTCAGCATGAGTAATTACCTCCTCAGCCTTATTATGACTAGAGCGGACAAGAGCCTTCATTTCATCGATACTCTCCGAGAGCTTCTGCTTCTCAGCTCGGAGAACTAGACAAGACACCCAAGAACAAGTCGGCAAAAAAAAGAAGTCAAAATACAAGAAAAAACAAGCAGAACCCGCGGCACCTTTGCATTCATTCTTCGCAGACTCCACCGTGGCATCTCTCTGCTTCTCCGTCTCCACTACCCGGGCACGAAGGGTCTTCTCCTCCTTTTGGTGCATTTGACGCTCTGTCTCCAACTCAGCCCGGAGAAGGTCGAGATCGGCTTTCAGAGCATCCACCTCAGAACACAACTTTCTCTCATTTTCAGATGAGAAAAAGAAGCCAGAATGATCACGAGAGAAAGACTAAGCGAAAAAAGGCAAATAGAAACAAGACGTAAGGACAGAAGAAAAACGAGCATGCAAAAGAGGAGCGGCAGTTAAACCTACCTAGAGCTTTTCACCAAAAGAAGTCGCGAGGGTCGACAAGCTCCCCCAGGCTGCGGTCAGCTCCGACAATCGATGGGTGGCATCGAACTGTTGGACCACGTCATCGGAAAAAGAAGGACCGCCGGAAGCAAGAGAAGGAGAAGGAGAGGCCGGATGGGGCGAAGAAGGAACGACCAAAGCAACCTCCAGGGAAGCCGGAGTCAAACCCTCAGAAGGACCCGGCGCGACGGCCACAGTCACCTCCGGAGCGGCCAAGACCGCAACTTCGCCAGGTAGCTCTGAAGCCCCCACAGCAACTTCATCAACAGAATGCTGTGAGACCTGAGGCTCGGAACTCGTTGGCACGGCGGGAGGCAGAGAAGAAGTCGATGAAGGAATGAGAGAAGACGAAACACTGAAAAGTGATAAAAGGAAGCACCGATAAGAACCAGAGGAAGAAAAATAGAAGCCAAAAAGATAAAGCTAGAATCTACTCACCCAACCACTTTCTTCTTCGCGAAGCCAAGAGAAGGCCTCGCAGGAGGAACCACGACGGTGAAAACGTCCCCGCCACCCGGCAACGAGAGCGGAATAGCCGACAACGGAGCCGCGGAAGGAGCCGGGGCTGGAGACGTGGAAGAACTCCGTACTGGAGGAGCGGTAGAGCTCGGTACCGGGGCTTCCAAGGAACTCGACACCGGAGTTTCAGAAGAAGTCGACACGGGAGCCTCGGAAGAATTCACACCCGGCCTCCGATTACTTCAAAAAGTTCAAGACTAAAAGTCAAGACAAATAAGAGAAATTCAATGCAACAGGAATATGAAAAGCAACTCACCGCCGCATGATGAGGGGTACTTCATCATCTTCTTCCTCCTTAGCCAAGGAAACCAGAGCACCTGCTGAAAAGAGGATAAAAAGTAATCGGATCATGAGAGAAACAGGAAAATAAAAGAACAAAGAGTATTAAATGTGCTCACCTAAGAGCATGCTAGCAACAACTAGAGTACCTGAGAGAGTACTTGGTTTGCGAGGCTTCTTGGAGACAGGCAGGCCAGATGAAGACCCATCCGTTCGCCCCCTCTTCGGGACACTACGAGGACCGCGAGGGACTAGACGAGAAACATATTCTTCATATACATCAACAAATCCGGAAGAAACCCCAGGAAGGGCGGTAGAGGTTTGGGACTTACTAATTGCAGAAGTTCCAGCAAGCCTATCCCCAGTCTCCGCCACGGCGGGGAAAACGTCAGGAGAGACCGGGTCGACAAAGTTCCGCCCAAGCTCCTGCGAAAAAGGATAAAACACCGAGACAAAGAAAAGCTAAGCAAGAACGGATGCAGCTAGAGTGCATAAAGTACTCAAACAAAAAGATAGACAACTCACAGCTGGGGCGGGTTGTTGGCTAAGAACTCGGTGACAGCAGGAGGAATGACGCTCACTCCTTTCAGCACCTTCTGGAGACGCTCGAGTACCTCCTCATCGGTCAGCTCAAGAGCTGGGACCATGCGTGAAGGATCCTCGGCCCCAGAATACTCAAAGCCAAGATGCTCCCGCTCTTTCAAAGGCTGAACCCGACGACGAAGAAAGCTCGAAACAATACCAAAGCCGGTCAAACCCTGCTGTTTCAGCATGCTAATCCTATCAAGGAGTGGCTGGATCACTTGAATCTCAGCAGGCGATTCGAGCTTCTTGTCCCATCGGTCATTCACCACAGGACCAGATCCGGGATGGACGGCAAGGGAAGGGATCAAATTGGCAGCGTAAAACCACTCGGCACGCCAATCTTTTACAGAATCGACCAGGTCATAGTCAAAAAACTTAATTTTGAGACCCTGACGAAACTGAATCCCATAACCGCCAAGAACGCTGGTTTCTTCACGGCGGGGTTGAGGTTTCAGACGAAAGAAAAAGCGAAAAAGAGACAGAGGAGGGATTCCAAGGAAAGCTTCGCAAAGATGAACGAAAACAGAAAGATGGAGAATGGCATTGGGGGTTAGGTGGTTCAGACTAATCCCGAAATAACCAAGAAACTGATGAAGGAAAGCGGAAGCAGGAAGGCAAAATCCGGCGCGGACAAAGGAAACGAAGAGGACAATCTCACCAGGACCCGGAGCTGGAACCCGATGCTCGCCCGGAACTCTCCATTCAGCGATGACTTTGCTTTGGATCAAGCCATCGCTAACGAGCTCGCGCAGCTGGTCTTCGCTTGTTGTTGGAGCCGGCCAAACCTTCTGAGCAGCCCTCATAGCCATGAACTCCTGGTTTTCGATCAAAGAAAGGGATGACTCCTCGTCTACGAAGGTCGCCTGAGACTTGCTTACGGTTTTCTTCTTTCCCATGAACTGGCGGAAGCAAAAAAGGCACTAAGAAAAATGAAGCTAGGATGATGGTGCTCGGGTTACGGCGACGGTGACGGCGACGGATTTCTAAAAGCTAGGGTTTAAAGGCAAGAGTTGGACAGCAAGGGTCTTTAAATAGATTTCTCAGTGATACAAACGACCCACAAGGCCCGATAAAACAGTGTGGGAACGCGACGGTCCATTTACCGACGCAGCTAAAACGACGGAGGGCACAGATCCACACAACAGTACAAACCAACGGGCAGATTTCAGACTTATCCGTCCAGCACCACGACAGGGGTATCAGATCGCTACAAGAACAACTCGTCAAAACAAGAAGAAAGAAAGAAGAAAGAGCCGAAGAAAGAAAGGGCTACCTCACAAGGAACGAAAGAACCCGGTTATTTAAGAAAGAACTCGGTAATCTCATGAACAACAGGGATCACAACAGAAAAGTAAAAGACAACTCAGAAGACAAGATTCGTTACATTACAAGCGACTTCAAAAATAGAAGATTACAAATCTTAAAGACAAGATTCGTTACATTACAAGCGACTTCAAAAATAGAAGATTATAAATCTTACAAGACCCAACGAACTCGGCACCACGAAAAGCAAGGTAGCAAAGAGGAACGCGGACACGGCTAGGCTCTGGAACGACTACGTGTCCCAAATTGCTACTCGAAAGGATAAACCGCCATCAGCTATACTGTTTTCTTCAAAGGACGGACGCAGTGCACTCAAGGCGGAAATCGGCAGCACGGCAAGACAACATAGAGCAGAGAAGGCCGGCGGGCATCTGTCTACCCAAGACCGATGTGATGCTGCATATGGTGTTGATCTGCACCGGACAGTCTCAAGACAGGCGACGAGGATCAACCCAGAACTGCCAGATGAAAAAACGAAGCCCACATCACAAGACTTCCTCCAACTACCACCACGTACATCCTGGCACAATGCTGTCGCAGGATTAGCCTACCTCTAATCCCTATCACAAGACTTCCTCCAGCTACGACAAGACACACAGGAACTACAAAATATGCTCGGAGGCTGCTCTACTTCACAAACTACCATGTTCATGACCACGAAGGTTTCAACGGAATATCCAATAGATGAAAACAAGCACTCCGGGACAGTATTTATAGACCAAAGGAGCGGCGCACATGGACTAGGAGTACCAACGAAATAAGCCTAACAAAAGACACAGTGAAAGGGCAGGACTCAATAATGGATGACTCAGGAGAGAGAAAACAGTACTCGAAGACGGGCATATTCGGAAGAATATACCAGCACAGTACAACCCGTGAACAAAAGGCATTTACACTCAACCACCACCATACAACTATATCTGACAACAGCAGACTATCAAAGAGTACGCCAAGACCTCGCATCCGAGTTCTTCCTGAACAAAACAACACGGATATACGCTCGGAGGCTCAGAACCAAAGACAAAAGACAAAGAGTACAAGAAACTCAAGACTACAACGACGACGACGCATCAAGACTCTTCATTCGACTTCTTTTCCAAAAGAGAAGAACTCGGAGAAAGCACGAGGCTGCGGGATACATAGCCCCAGAATTTTTTGAAGACAGGAATCTGGACCCTCCAACTTTTGCAAGCAAAAGCAAGAGGCTCGGGGGCTACACTCAGTGAGTACAATTTTTATGAAAAATTGCACCCACCAAAAAAAGAACCCGGACATAGGCTCGGAGGCTGCATGCCGCGAAACTACTCGGATGATGGTTTAATCCAAGACTAAAGGACCGCTTCGGAAAGATACCACAAAAACTACTCGGATGATGACATAATTCAAGTCTCGGGGACTACTTCAGAACACAGATTTTCAAACAACATAAAGGATCAAGACCCTCCAACTTTTTGTTCCAAATAGCAAGAGGCTCGGGGGCTACACTCAGTGAGTGCACTTTTTCTTCGAAAAAGTGCACGTCACCAAAAGACTTCCTCAACGCAGACCACTTCAAGACATTGCGACAAAAAGAACCCGAAACGAGCCATATTTGAGTTCTTTTTGACAAAACTTCAGCGAACAATCAGAGCAACTTCAAGAAAAAATCCTCCAGCTCCTTGTTCCAAATAGCAAGAGGCTCGGAGGCTACAACCAGATGGATGTACTTTTTCTTCACAAAACACTCACCACTCGAAGGTCCCAAGAAGCGCTACAAGGTTTCACTCCAGAAAGCACTCGGATAACATTTTGTTCCTACCTAACAAGACCTGAAGGAGCAAAGCGAGACTTTCAGAGCTCAACCATGAAGTGCTCGGGGGCTTATCGATGCGGGACCCACAGGATACCCCGCAAGAGAGATAAAAGATCTAGTTCAACTAGGATTCTTCCCATATAATCTTAATAGTAGAACTATTAAGTAATCCTACTAGGAAATCTCATTGTAAACCGACTAGGACTCTGGCCTCCTGACAATATAAAGGAGGGCAGGGCTCCTGAAAGAGAGGACAATCGTACAACATAACACTTCAAATCAATCCAACGCAAAAGGCCAACGCCGACTGGACGTAGGGTCGTTACTCGATCTACGATCGAGGGCCTGAACCAGGATAAATCGACTGTCTCTTGCGTTTACCATCGAGTTCAGCATACGCCGAAGCCCGAACAATACTGCCACGGTACCCCCGTGGCAGGCTATCGGTGGTGAAACATCGACAAAAACCTAGTCTCCCCCTCCTCTTCTTGTAGATCCATGGATCTTCAACAAGACAACTCCAATGCTCCGGTTATGCAGGTAGCGGAACTCTAACCCTAACTTCGTTTTCATCCTCTTCATCTTGATACCATCTCCCTCTAAACCCTCTCCTCTTCTCGTTGACCTGTGGATCTAGATCTACCTACTAAACGTCTTGTTGTTCTTGCACTTGCAGGTCGCAAGCATCTTGCTGGTTACGAGGCTTTTACCAGTGTGGTCGAGCCATTAGGTCAACCTAATGGAGGGAGTAGTAAATGTTGTGAATCTATTTTGCCTATGAATTGTTGTGCAGTGCGTGCAATGAGTCTTACAGCAGGCCACAGGCAAGGTCAACATTTTTCTGTCGGGTCCTTCACTAGCTCTACTTTGGCTGTAGCTTTGACAGCGCCTAATCAATGCCAAGCCAAGGTACCAAATAGCAATGGCAATGGCTATAGCAGCCATAAAAATTACTAGATCAAACATGACAGGAAACTTTATTTCACGATGAGATTGCAACCAATACGATTACAAGAACAAATCATAATATTTATCCATGCCAACAGGAATCATGCCACCAATTTTATAAGGAAAGAGGAAGTGCCAACAACACTTTCTGACTTACCTTCTTCACCATGAAACGACATGCTTGAAAAACAGATGCACTGACCCGGAGACGAGTATGAACCACAGCATGAGCAATATGGAGTTCATGTCTTATCAGCTGTCCATCAAGCGCAATGGTAACTCAGAATAGCTGCGTATGCTACTCATGTCTGATCAGCTGTCCATCACTGTGCATTTGAGTAAAGCTGCAGCCAAGAATAAAAGGAAGCTAGCAAATTAGAACTCAGAAGTGGATTACATGTATCAAAAAGCAGGACACTGCTGTGAGAAAAAAAGGACCATGCTGAAGGAGGCTCAACAGAAAGACAAACGAGATTAAGGAAATCAATATGCTAAGAGCTGGTAGCATGATGCATTTCTTCAAACAACTAGTAGAACATCCATGACATACTAGAACTGGCAATTTGGCATGGAAAACCAGACACTTATTCTGGCTTACGAAGCATCTAACAAACTTTCACAAACATCAGACACTTCATAGTGAGCTGGTAGGACATATATTGTAACTGACAATTCGATCCTGACATACTTTATTTTGTAGCAAACCTCCCAAAAAAATTTGTTTACCAGGCCAGTGGCAGAGGCTCATTAGGGCAAAGTTTGCATCTAACTTTGGTATCCAATTTCAAGGAAATTCCAATCATGTCTTGCCTTCATAAGTTGTTGAAAGACGTGCTATTAAATTGGCCTCCTCTCTATTCCTTCCCAGACTCACTGCTATAAGATGTAAACAAGAAGACTTTCTAGCCCAACCCATCTGATGTGTGCCCCCCCAAGCATGCTACTTAGTAGACTGATTTATATTCTATTGTTCATATAGGCACCCTTTTTTATAGAAACATGCATGCAAACTATGCTAATATAAGATGTCGCATCAGGTGCTAATCTTAGATATTTGGTACTAAAACTCACAGAAGACAACATTTCTTTTAGCTCACTAACTGAACCCACAATAGCTTACAAAAGTCTAGAAATCTTCTTTTTTATACAATCAATAAAACATGAACCTGCAACAGCTTATAGTAGTACGAAATAGACCAATATGATGTCTTGATGATACCAAATAATAGCCACAAATCTCATCAGGAGTTCAGGACAAGTGATCCCTAAATCAACAGACTTCCTGTGTAAACTGTAGATCATTTAAGAACCACCAAATTAAAAAATAGAAGTGCTCTGGTGTTTGGGACTTAAAGGCTTTGTTGTTGTTGTTGTTGTTGTTGCTCTGGTAGACCTTTTTCTAAAAAAATGCATAAATCCCAAAGCATAATTAGCTAAATAATGTTGGAATTCAGCAAGCCTGCACAGTGAGCAGCACCTCACTCAAACACAAACACACACACTGAGTTGGGCTGGAGGTAGAAGACAGGGAGTTGAGAACAGAGCACACACACGTACAGCAACTGCAGCAACTAAACTACCTTCAGCCAGCTCTATTACCTGGTGTATATAGAACTCTAGCCAACTACAAGTACAGCAAGTACACCTACTTCTACTATAGCCATTACTATAGCCACTACTTGCTACAGCTGGCCATACATCAGCCATCTACATCTACAAATATTTTTCAACACGGACAAACCGAATTTCATTACTTGTAAGCAACGGAATTACAAGAGTTCAACGAAAATAACGCAAACACCATACCGTTGAGCCAAATTGAACTGAACACAAAGGGTTCAGCCAACAGGCAAATCTACATCTACAATTGGGCTGGGATCAGCCGCTACTTGACACTATTGACATCTGCTACAGTAGATAGAATGGACAGCAAGGTTGACCTATTGCCTAACTTCTGCTGCAGCAAAAGATCAGGAGCAATCAGCAGATTATCTTACAAATAAGACACATAGTTAATTAGTTTAGCCCTCAGTACCTGCCTGGGCATGCCTGGCCCAAACCCATCCCAACCCATTCGAACAGAACTCCAATGATCTACTCCTATTCATTCGGTTGTTCCTCGTTTGGTTCACAGCGTTTTAATCCACGTTTTCCTAAACGGTTTTAAACGGCCGTCTAAACGCGTTTAGACGGTAAACGACAGGGTGCCGTGAAGTTTAGGGCCTGGGCGGACAGTTAAACGGCTTTCCCGTTTAGACGGTCAAAAACGGGAATAAACGTTGAAGACGGGCTAAACGGGACGGCAGGGAAACGGGAATGGACGCCTGGAACGGGAATAAACGGGCGTTTAGGTGATGGCCGCGGCCCAAATCGATGCGCGGGAGCAGCAGGCGGGAGGCGGGAAGGGAACCGGGCGGGAGGCGGGAAGAGGGAACGGGGCGGGAGCAGCAGGCGGGAAGAGTTGGCGCCTTGGCGGGCTCCTCGACAAGTTTTGGGCTGGGTACAAGTACCGGAGGCTAGGGTTGAGAGGAAATTTCCCCGTTCTGCTCAGCTCGTACGCACGCCGCCGCCAGCTCTCGCGCACGCGCGTCCCAGCGCGCCGGCGACGAGGCCGACCTGCAGCTGCGCTCGCGTCGCGGCTCCCTCCTCTGCACGCGCGTCGACCAGCGCGCCGGCGACGAGGCCAACTTCCAGCTGCGCGGGCGTCGCGGCTCCGTCCTGCGCGCGTCGCGCCTCCGTCCTCCAGCCGTGACACCGCCTCCGAGCAGCAGCAGCTCCAGCCTTGACGCCTCCTCCGACCGAACTGCCTCCCAATCCCAGGTACTGCTCTGTTCAGAAACTCAAATTATGCAAGGTATGTGCAGTTCTGTGACTCATGTTCTTTTCCCTTCTCATGTTTTGTACATGTTCTGTGACTTATGGAATTATGCAAGGTATCTTACATGTAAAATTGACATCTATATATAATTATATATACAAAACTGTTGAAACCTTGCTACAGTAACAAAACCGTTTAATCCGTTTAGACGGCGTCTACACAGTCTAAACGCTAAACGGAGGGTCACCGCCCGTTTACCGTTTACCGTCTAGGAAAACGTGGGTTTTAATGCAGCACCACCATTGCTGCACCCTCTGCCTCCTTGCTCATCTGCACGCAATCTGCCGCCACCTGCCGGCTGTCCTTGCCAATCTCTTTTGTGGTCTCATCATGATAATTTGGAGCATTAATTAGCAACACTGTGACTAGGGAGTTGCAGAGCAATTTGACTGGGAAGTGTCAGTTCCCATTGAAATATGAAAGGATGATTTGCTGTAAGTGGTGCTCATTATTGATTAGTGCAGTGGCCGCTTGATGAAACAAAATACGATATTGTTCTTGCCCAAATAAAACCAGAACGGAACTAAAGAATCCTCAGTTCTTATCATGACTTGGGATCTAATAGCAATACGGGTTGCTGATGACCTTCAGAGCTTTACTTGAGCTATGTAGCAGCTAGCTATCACGCATCAGTGTCTAGTACTGCAGCCAGATCTTGAGAGGTGAGGTGTCCAAGGAGATGAGAGGGAAGACTGATTTGTAGGTGTTGGATCTCACAAACGGTTCAGATGAAGCTAAAGTCAGCTGTAAATTCACAAGGGAGGGAAGACTGATTTCTTATTAACCAACTCAAATCAAAGTCAAGAAGAAATGGGAAAGCGACAGGTACATTCTGAATATTTATTTTTCTAGCTCATCAATAAAAAAATCTCCATGCTGCACACCATATCGAAAACAGTAGGGTACTTTTCTATTTTGGGATCTTTGGACCTAGATGACACACTTCAACCGACAATTTCAAAGTTCATGGATCTAGACAACCGCCTAAAAAGTTCAAGTGTCACCCATATATTACATTTTGTAAAATATATCAATGACTCACAAGCATACCAAGAACATAGAATAATCAACGACAGAATAATGTAACAGATTTTAAGTAAATGTAAGTTTTCACTAGAGCATTAATCACAATGCTACCTCATAAAGTTTTGAACGCAAAATAAAACAAACAACATACCAAACTCATTGGTAGAAGCAAGATTCTAGATCAACAGGCTCCCTGTGTAAACACCAATACTTTGAGATTCTCCAAGTCCCATGGCCGTGATATCCCACATATCTGCTAAATTTCCGGTTCTTGGATCATAGCATTGCAACAACCTCTGTTCCATTTCAAAGATGACTATCCTCCCATCATCCAATATCAGTAAAGGACGTGCATAGTAAAAATGTTTCTCCTGCTCGACACTTATTCTGTACTTTTTAACCCAGAGACCTCTCATGTGATCCATGAGAAACCATAGGTCAAAAGAGACACCAACATCACTGTCGACTATAACCAAGCTGCCATTTAAGTTGGCAAATGAGAGTTCTCGCTCAGGGACCCGAAAGTCAGCACTTTGCAGTGGCTCTGGAGTGTTGGCATCCACTTCTCAGTATCGAGGTTGAATGGAGCCATGCTTGCTGGTTCCATAACAACATAATCAAAGAACAAATAAACGATCCCGCTGAGGGCCCCACAATTTCACTTATCTCAAGGCCACTCGGTGGGTTCTGCTTTCTCCTCCACCTTCCCTGGCTACTCCCATCCAGGGTGATGATGTCACATAGCTGAGACCGTGGGCGATCAGGATGGCTGATGCGGAGTACCTTGTAGTCTCCTGTGGAAGCAACCTGTCCAAACCTGTCCAAAAGCATATGTAACCGTCTTGCAGTTGTGTGTGAAAATAAAACCACAATTAAATTTCCGCTCTATGCAAGTGCCCACAAATTCATCTGAATGGAGACCGAGCAAAGCGATGGCAACTCCAGTGCCCGGGTTGAGAACCCAGGCGGCCAACGAGGGTTTGCACCACCTAAAGACACAGAGGCGGTCGAGGTGGGTGAGCAGCAACTCGATGCGATCGGAGGCAATTCGTATCCGCCTGAGAATCTGCCCCGACAGGCTCACGATGGCGACGCCCCTGACGTCGCCGTCCCTAAAGGTGAGGGCGAAGAGGGGCTCCGCGTGGCGGGCCTTGTGCTCCGCTGCGAAGTGAGGGTCGGAGGTGAGGGCGCGCCAGGACCGGCAGACGGCGCGGAGGCGACAGATGTCCTTGGCCGGGAGGCGCAGCAGGACTTCGAACAGTGCGTCAAGGGGCAGCGCCGGCGCGCCGGTGTTGGGTGCCGAGGCGGCATGGCATTGCTTAGAGCTGGACGCCATCGATCTGGGGTTGTGCGAGATCGGAGGCGGAGAAGGGCGGAAGGCGGCGCCGCCGGAGGGCGGAGCGCTGGTGAATGGATCTCTGTCGTGAAGTTGCCTATTGGGCTCAGGCAAGGGTTTCGATGACAGAACCTCGGGCCATTCCAGGCTGGGCCTCTAGTCTCTAGTAAGGAATCCTTCTTGTAAACAGTGACAGCCCAATTCTTGCTCCTGCCAGCTCTATCCTTGGCCCGTGTCCATAGGGCCCTTTCTATTCGATTTGATTATTTGATGTCAACTTGCAATATGAGTTGATTTGTGCGAAGCCACATTTTGCTGGCTCCGCCCGTGAAGAGGAAAAGTGCTCCGGCTCCTTACTCCTCATCGATGCTGTTTTTGGTTTGCCCGTTTGGCAGGGCCCGGTAGGAGTCGGAGTCCAAGATGCTCGTACAGCCCTACAAAACAGGCTCTAAGTCATTATGAGTTTTTTTTTAATATGTATTTATACATAATGTATATCAGGCATTAGCAAAAATAATATAACTAAAAAAGCCAAAATAACTTATAATTTTAAGCGGTGGGAATACCTTTTAATATCAGAAAAAGATGAGTCATGGGTCCCCTTTCTCTCGGGGCAGCCCACGGGACAAGAACATGAAAAGTCTAAGGTCCGATCCACCTGTGGCCACAATAACTCCCATGCTCCGCATTCTAAAAAACCCTAATTTTTGAGCAAAAGACCTGAAAAACTTCATATTACATGGATTTCATGTTGCTTTCCAAAACTCTGTATGGTTAAGAAAGAGAAACTCCCAACACTCCTGAAAAGTGGGATGCCCCTTAGGTACAGTGGGGGTGAGGGTTCAGGAGACTGAGACCTAGTTAAAATGTTGTCAAACCACTAGTTTTTCGAGCGTTTTCACCATGACTGCTCCACCGGTCCTTGGCCACCACCTCGGCCTCCGATCCACAGTCGGCCACCCAACACCTAGCTATGACCAGCTTTGGCTTCCTACTGCTGGCTGGCTGCACACGCCGTGGGTGCCCAGCATGTGGCCATTATCGACTATGGCTAGTTGCATGATGTCGGTGTTACGGACCACCGACGAGTAAATTCGTATCTGCGCGTATGGCTCGGATGGTGTGTTCGAAGGACACAAGGATTTATACTGGTTCGGGCGGAATGTCCCTACATCCAGTTTGTTGTTGCTCATGTTATCAGCACTAGTTTGTAGTAGGGGTTACAAACGAACGAGAGATAGAGAAGTTCCCATGTCTCTAGTGAAAAGATCGAACGGAGAAGAGTCTTGCTGAGCTCGTTCGGCTGTGTGTTTGTTCTGCTATGTGTTCGCTGTCAGTTCGTTTGTCGTGTGTTGTGGGCGTCCTGCTTCCCCTTTTATAGGTGAAGGGGAAGGCGCCAGTTACAGAGAGAAAGAAGGAGAAAAGCCAGGGAGAAAAAGGCCTCCAGGGCCGCTGGGTCCTTCTTCTCCTTTATGCGGGTCCCACCGACGTTGTAGATGGTGACGGGAATGGCTCCACGTCGGGCTCCTGTTCACCACTAGTGCCATGCCCCGACGTCATTAGCTGGTCGTGGCGTCCCATCCCGTCCCGGCAGACGACGCGGCGAACCGACGTGCCAGTCAGCGGGCGTACGTGGAGTAGGTAGCACAGTGACCACGCATCCATCACTGTTGGCGATGTGAACCCCTAGGCGTGGCCTGACGTGGCCATGGGTCACGTTGAAATGTGCCTGCTTCCTGCCTAGTGTTAGAAGTTTGACCCTGGGGTCGTACCTTTCTGACCCGTAGTGGTTGGAGGCGGTATGGGCCCTCATCGGGCGAGACGGAGTCCGCGCCCCAGGGATCGGGCGAGACGGAGCCCGTGCCCTCAGGGTCGGGCGAGACGGCACCCGCACCCTTAGGATCGGGCGACGCGGGGCCTGTGCCCAAGGGGTCGGGCGAGACGGAGCCCGCGCCCCTAGGGTCGGGCGACACGGAGCCCATGCCCTCAGGGTCGGGCGAGACAGAGACTACGCCCTTGGGGTTGGTTGAGACTGAAATACGTCCTTGAGTCATCGTCCGTGCTCCTCAGATCCCTTCTTCGAGTATCCCTAATACTGATAACCGGCAGTAGCCCCCGAGCCTACGGAGGAGTAGGATACTCCTTTGTAGGCTTTTTTAGATGGGGGACTTTAAGGGCCTCGATCTTCTGCTGCCCGCGGGATGCCTTGGTGGGCTTCGATTCCCATCTGTAGCGACCGGACTCCTTGGGAGCATGTAGCTGCGGGATTCGGGGGGCGGATAAGATTTCTCTTGATTTTGACCTCTCCCTAGGATCTGATCGATCCGCCATCATCCTGCGACCGAGTATTCAGTCTCCTTGCGAGTCCAACTTCCCTCGAGCCCCTGCGCGTTGTAGGGGTCCGATCGAGGGGTCAGCTCGTCTTTGTGAGCGTCATCCCTCAAGCGTTTTTTTGATAAAACAGAGAGGCTGAGCCGTGCCATGTTTTTCCTTGATGGACGAAACATGGTGCTCGGTTAGCTGTTAACGGGCTAGTCCGAGTGGGGCCCTGACTTCTCGTTCGTGGGCGTTCGGCATGGGTCAGCTGGTGACCAACTCTAGATTCTAGACGACCAATCCATATAGTTCTTGGGTCCGTTCGACCGGTCCCAAGGGTTCGTTGCCTTTCTTCGAGGAAAAATCATGGACTGGGAACTGACCAAGACTCGAATGTGGGACGAGATGCCCACGGCGCTCGTGCGCCCGGGTACTGGCCGCTAGTGGGCCCATCCCTTTCCACCCCTCACTCTAAGGACGCCCCAGAGCGGTTGTGAACTTATCGATGGGCCAACCTTTGAACTCCTGGGCCTAAATGGGCCATGGGAGCATTTTCAACTCCGTATCCCTCCTTACCTGTGACGGTTCTTGGCCCACCGATTAGGGCAAACCGTCATCCGGTGCGTCCTTCGAGGGAGCGGCCAGAGGTAGTGCACGTGTGTTTCTTGGAGAGGCGATGTGATGCGGCGCGACGGGCGTGTAAATCTAGGCAGACGGTTCACCTCTCGCCGTACCCCGCCTTATAAATAACATCATCCCCCTTCTCATTTCAGCACACCAAAATCGCAATCTTGCCTTCTCTGCCTTTCCGCCATCGTCGTTTAGATCTGCTGCCCTTGCTAATCCGCTGCCAGCGCCCTAGATCTGTAGCCTTCGTTTCTCCGTCGCCGCCTTCACTTCTCCATCGCCGCCTTCGCCCCCCATGGAGTCATGGTACCGCTCTGACATCACCCACGCGCGTATGGAGGGCCTCATCAAGCGCGGTCTTCTCCACGGGTGGACCGATGCGACGGAGTGGCTCGTGCCCGATCGCGAGGATGCGCTGGCGCCGCCCGACGGCTACGTCGTGTCCTACGCGCCCTTCCACGAGAGCGGACTCATGATTCCGCCCCATCCGTTCTTCCGGGGACTGCTGCACCACTATGAGATCGAGCTGCAGCATCTGAACCCCAACGGAATCTAGCACATCACGGCTTTCATCGTGCTATGTGAGGGACACCTAGGGATCGAACCCCACTTTGAACTGTGGAGGTATTTCTTCTCCATCTCCCTGCTTAAGAAGAAGGAGAGAGGCAGGGAGATCCTGGTGCCGATGGGATGCGTGGGCATCCACCTCCGGGAGCAGCGAACGGCCGAGTACACACCCTACCAGCTATCCAAATCCAACAAGGGGTGGCATGCCTAGTGGTTCTAATTGAAGAATGACCCCACTGCCCCCTTGCCTGTCTTCACCGGGCGCCTGATTGAAGAGGCACCGCCGACATGGCCGTGGGGGCCACCCGTCAAGGAAAAGAAGAGGATGCGCGACCTCCTTGAGGCCGTCATGTTCCTGAAGAACAACGGCCTCCATGGGGCCGGTGTCATCGGGGCATATCACGCAAGGAGGGTGGCACCGCTGATGTCGCGCGTCCTCCCGCTATACGGGATGACGCCCGGCGCGTAGCTCGGCGGGACGGCGCTCACCCAAGGGCCACTCCACGACAGCGAGGTCGCGCAGCGCATCAAGGAGGCGACGGGGGAGTCCGACGCCATGTTCCTGATCCTGGGACATCCCACTATGCGGCCAGACGCGGGCTTTGTCGAGCTGCCGGCGAGATTGGGTTTTTGGGATTCCGTCACACAACTGCTAGAGCACGTGCCGCGAATGAACGAAGGAAAAAGGATAAGGACAACAAGGAGGCAAGGTGGCAGGCAAAGCAGCAGGCAAGGCTAGACTAAGGAAGGCGGTGGCAGGGCTCAGATGAGGCAGAGGAGGAGGAAGAAGAAGAAGAAGAAGAAGAAGAAGAAGAAGAAGAAGAAGAAGAAGGAGGAGGAGGAGGAGGAGGAGGAGGCGACGGTTTCGGGTCGCCCGTTCAATGGGACGAGCTAGGCGGTAGGGATGAGGATCCGTCTCTGCTGTACGCGGGGCCTTTCCCGTGGCATGCCATGGGGTAGGAGGGGGAGGACGCGCCCCCGGAGCCGGTGGAATCAAGTTGCCCCACCCCGTCTAGACCTCCCGCGGCGCCCCCGAAGTCGGCGGGAACCGGCCGCTCCGTTCCATCCGGACCCTTCGAGCAAAGGGACGGTTCGAAGTGGCAACATGCCAACGAGGAGCAGCCAGGGTCGGGCAGGCTGGCCCCAAAACATTCGCATGATGGCGTCAGGGTGAGTCAAGAGTTTTTTCGTCCTTTTGTTCTCACGAATTTTTGCCGTAAACTGACCGTCATGTCTTTTGCATGGTCGGAGGACGTGGGACTCTCCTGAGGCTTGCACCGAAGAAGAGCCTGCTCCGGTAGACACGCCAGGAGCCGGCTAGCACCGCACTAGAGGTGAGCAGGAGTGGCGCTAGGGCAGCCACAGCGTCGACTGAGGAGGTGCAGCCGATGGCGGCATCCACAGGAGAGCACACAGAGGAGGGCGCATCCAGGGCACCCGTGGCAGGCATGACGCGGCTGGGTGTGGCCACGATGTCATAGGCAGAGGTAGCGTAGACGGAGCCATCATCCGTGCTGGTGGCCGTGCCCATCGCGGGGCAGACGGAAGAAGGCGCGCCCGAGGCATCCTTAGCGGATGTAGCGACGGGGCAGGGCTCCGCATCTATGTTACACACCCCCTTTACCACCAGAGGGTCCGCTCTAGAGGAGTTTCTGCTGTAAGAGAGGTCGGCACCGCTGGAGATCAGCGTGGAGCCATCCCGGTCTCTGGTCCGGGTGGTTGCCCTCGATGACGTAGCAGAGGAGAGGGAATGAGGGAGCGTCCACACGGAGGTTGGGACCGCGGTTCTCGCCCTGACCACCATGCTGAGCTCTATGCACGACATTGTCTCCCCGGTTGGCTAGGTATGATATGACTGTGCTTTTGACCCTTATTTTCTCCTTCCACGTCTCTAAGTCTTGTCCTCTCCACAGTTGATTATGGTCCATAGCCGGGAGAAGTCCTAGTTCCTCGCTGAGGAGATGTGGCGGAGTCAGGGGCCAGCCATACAGCTCGCTGTCACCCGTTAGGAGGTGGCTGAGCTTGCCCCCACTGCCTGGGAGCTGGCCGACCTCTAAGTCAGGGAGAAGGACGCTCGCGGTGACACCCACGAAGCCGAGGAGAAGCTCATGGTCCTGATCGAGAGGACGTGCACGGACGCTGTGGAGGCCAAGCGGCTACGAATGGAGCAGGATGATTTGCTATAGGCCATAGAGGAGCTCCGCACGGAGACCTGGCACGCCAGGAGCGCGCTGACACCCAGTAGCGGATCGACCACCTTGAGGGTGAGCTTCAGGGAGAGAGGGACCTAAAGGTTGTGGCCAAGGGCGTGTTTGCCAAGCTCACCGCGGAGGTCGGTCAGCTCCAGGAAGAGGTCCGGCACTTGGAGACCGAGGTGACCCAGCAGCACGATGAGGTGCGTAGGCTTCAGGCGGACGTGAACGGTAAGCTTCTGGTTGCCCTTGTTGTCTTTCTCCCTAGAATCTATGGTAGGCCTTTTGACACAGTTGGTATGTGACCTGGGCAGGCCTCAACGATAAGCTTGGGGCAGAGGTGATGAAGAGTTGTGGCTTAGAAAGGAGCTCGACGAGGTGAAGGCCTCCCTCCTGAAGGAGAGCAATGAGCATGATACCCTGCGCGTCGCCATCCAGCTGGTCTACGATGACCTCAAACTGACCTTAGAGGCAGAGATAAGCTCGTATGCGGTTCATGCCACCCAGATTACGGATCAAGCGTGTGAGATCATGAGGGACGTGCTTCGCTTCGGCGTTCATGATCATTTGCGGTCGCCCGTTCTCATTACGAGAACATCGATCTAGCGACGATCAGCCAAGGCTTCGCGCCCATCTACACCGACGCTGAGCTAGACGACATTGAGAAGGAGGTGGCCTTTGTGGCACAGGACTTATCTGCCAAGATAGAGGATGAGATCATTCCCCCAAGAAATTAGTTAGTTAGATAAGCCAGGCGACGAACTTGTAATAAGTGGACAAGCTCTTAACTTTTGTTATGGCCAAACAGACTTTTAGCTCTTCTCGCCTTTTTGTATAAAAAGGTTAATGCGTTCTGACCCTTTCTGTCGTTAATGCCGAAAAGCTTGGGGCGTGGGCAAAAAAACTCTGATCACGCTGGTGAGCAAAAATTCTGTAGCCGTTGGGGCGTAGGTTTCTTGCAGTCCGACCAGTTTTACTCAGTGTTTGTTTCCCAACCCTTGCTTCTAGATCTTAACGTGAGAAAGAGTCGGGCACAGAGAATGTCTGCCGGGTAGATATACTCTTATCAGCCCCTGAGTGAGCCCCGACCCTTTATCGTTGCCGAGGTTGGGTGTCACTAAAGATCGAGGAGAAGATAGCAAAACCGATAAGAGAAAGTGTTTTTCGTTTCAGAAACGTCATTCTTAATTTTCGTAAGTATGCGCATATATTAGGGGTAAAAGTGATGTAACTGTTTGATGTTCTAGGCATTGATGAAGACTTCGCCGTCGATGGTCTTGAGCTTATAGGTGCCTGGTCAGAGCACCTCCGCGATGACATACGGTCCCTCCCACGGCGGAGAGAGCTTGTGGCGGTTCTTGATGCTCTAGACGAGGCGGAGCACTAGGTCCTCGACGTTGAAGGCCCAACCCCGCACCCGATGGTTGTGGTACCGACACAATGCTTGCTGGTACTTGGCCAAGCGGAGGAGGACAACATCGCGTGCTTCATCGAGCTGATCCATGGCATCCTCGAGGGACGCCTCGGCTCCCTGTTCGTCGTATGCCCTGACCCTCGGCGCTCCATAATCGAGGTCGATCGGGAGGATAGCCTCAAAACCATAGGCCATGAAGAATGGCGTGTAGCCGATGGCTCAGCTGGGGGTCGTCCTTAGGCTTCAGAGCACCGTGACCCATTGTCCTCCAAACTTGTTGAACCGGTTGAAGATCCTAGGCTTGAGGCCTTGTAGGACCATGCCGTTCTCGCGCTTGACCTGCCCGTTCGTGAGGCGGTACGCCATGGCAGCCCAATCGACACGGATGTGGAATTCATCGTAGAATTGGAGGAACTTTTTCTTGGTGAACTGCGTGCCATTGTCCGTGATAATGGAGTTCGAGACTCCAAAGCGATGGACGATGTCAAGGAAGAATAACACGGCTTGCTCAGACTTGATCACGGAGATCGGTCGAGCCTCTATCCACTTTGTAAACTTGTCTACGGTGACAAGCAAGTGCGTATAGCCTCCGGGCGCCCTCTTGAGAGGTCCGACCATATTGAGCCCATAGACCGCAAACGGCCATGTGATGGAGATCATTTGGAGTGCTTGGGCTGGCAAGTGGGTCTACCGAGCATAGTATTGACATGATTCACAGGTGCGCACAATCCGTTCAGCGTTGGCTACTGCAGTCGGCTAGTAGAAGCCCTGTCGAAACATGTTTCCGACCAGGGTCCTAGGTGCGGCATGGTGCTCGCAGACCCCACCATGGATATCACTCAGCAACTACTTCCCTTGTTCAATGGAAATATAGCGCTGCAGGATGCAGGTGTAGCTTCGCCTGTAGAGCTCGCCCTCGATAACAACGAAGGACTTGGTGCGACGCGCTAGCCACCAAGCCTCCATTTTGTTCATTGATAGCGCCTCACAGAGGAGGTAGTTGAGGTAAGGCATCCTCCAGTCAGCTAGAGGGTCGGGTTCTGCCGCTGGATCCTCGTTAAGCTCCATGACTTTAGGGTCGAAAGGAACCGACGGTTGGTCAGCCCTCGAGCCTAGGGCAGGTGACCTATCACCGATCTGTTCTAGCTCCTCGTAGCGGACTGAGCGCTTATACTGATCACTGGCGAAGATGCCCATTGGCATCGGCTCTCAGTTGGATGCCATCTTTGCCAGCGCATCGGCTGCTTCGTTGAGCCGCCTCGGGATGCGATTGAGCTCAAGATCGTCGAACTTGTCCTCTAGCTGGCGGACTTCTCAGCAATATGCAGCCATTTTGGAGTTGTGGTAGCTTGATTCCTTTATGACTTGGTCGACGACCAGCTAGGAGTCACCTAGACATCAAGCCGCCAGATGCCTAACTTGACGGCGATGCGTAGGCCGTTGACGAGTGCTTCATACACGACCATATTGTTGGAGGCAAGGAAATGGATGCGAACCAAGTACTCATGCGTACCCTAAGGGGCAAAACAAAGACCAGCCCCATGCCGGCGCCTTTCTTCATCAGCGATCCGTCGAAGTACATCGTCTAGTACTCTTGGTCGATGGTTGTTGGTGGCATTTGGATCTTGGTCCATTTTGTAACAAAAATGGCCAGCACTTGGGACTTGATGGCCGTCCGAGGGGCATACGAAATGCCCTGACCCATTAGCTCGAGTGCCCACTTAGCGATTCTTCCGGTGCCATCCTAGTTTTGGATGACCTCACCAAGAGGGAATGACGTCACGACCGTCACCGGGTGCGACTAGAAGTAGTGACGCAACTTCCTCTTGGCGATAAGGACGGCAATAAGGAGCTTCTACATTTGGGGATAGCGAGTCTTGGAATCAGACAAGACCTCGCTAATGAAGTGCACGAGATGCTGTACTTTGAGGGTGTGTCCCTCTTCTTCCCACTCTAATACCAGGGCGATGCTGACCACTTGCGTGGTGGCCGCAATGTAGAGCAGAAGCGGTTCCCTATAGGTCAGGGGGACCAGGATTGGGGCCTTCATCAGGAGCTACTTGACCTTGCCAAGTGCCTCCTAGGCCTCGGGCGTCCATTTGAAATGGTTGGCTTTCTTCAGAAGCCGATAGAGGGGGAGACCTCATTCGATGAGGCGTGAGATAAAATGGCTGAGCACGGCGAGGCAGCCTGTAACTAGCTATACCCCCTTTATGTTCTAAATCGGGCCCATCCTCATGATGGTCGAGATCTTCTTCGGGTTAGCTTTGATGCCACGCTTGGAGACGATAAAACCCAGCAGCATACCCCTTGGGACCCCAAAAACACACTTCTCGAGGTTGAGTTTGATGCCGTTTGCTCAGAGTTTCGTGAAGGTCTGCTCTAGGTTGACTATGACCTGGTTAGCCTATTTGGACTTGACCATGATATCGTCCACGTAAGCCTCAACGGTTTGCCCGATGAGGTCCCTAAAACACTTGAGCATACAACGCTGATATGTAGTCCCCGCGTTCTTCAGGCCGAACAGCATTATGACGTAGCAGAACGATCTGAATGGGGTGATGAAAGATGTCGTGAGCTGGTTAGACTCTTTCATCACGATTTGATGGTACTCGGAGTACGCATCAAGGAAGCAAAGGGTTTCACACCCTGAGGTCGAGTCGACTACTTGATCTATGCGTGGCAAAGGAAACGTATCCTTTGGACATGCTTTGTTGAGACCCATGTAGTCAACACACATTCTCCATTTCCCACTCTTTTTTCATATAAGAACGGGATTGGCTAACCACTTAGGGTGATACACCTCCTTGATGAATTTGGTCGCCAAAAGTTTTGCAATCTCCTCGTCGATGGCCCTGCGTTTCTCCTCATCGAAGCGATGTAGGCACTGCTTCACCGGCTTGGAGCCTAGCCTGATCTTCATGGCGTGCTCTATGACTTCTCTCGAAATGCCTATCATGTCTGAGGGTCTCCATGCAAAGATGTCTCTGTTGGCGTGGAGGAAGTCGATGAGCACGCTTTTCTATTTAGAGGAAAGCACGGTGCCGATACGCACCACTTTGCCATCAGAGCCGCTGGCGTCTATGAGGACCTCCTTGGCGCCCTCCACGGGCTCGAAACACCTGGCCGACCACTTGGGGTTAGGCGCTTCTTCGACGACTTCCTCTCTGATGGCCGCGAGCCCTTTGGAGGCGACAATCACCGTGGCGTGTTCGCAGCACTCGACCTCATACTCGTAGGCATGCTAGAAGGAGGTGCCGACGGTGATGACCCCGCATGAACCCAGCATCTTCAACTTCAGATAGGTGTAGTTAGGGACGGCCATGAACTTCGCGTAGCATGGATGTCCCAGGATGGCATGGTAGGTCTCATGGAACCTGACCACCTCAAAGGTAAGGGTCTTTGTCCTATAATTGGTTGGATTCTTAAAAGGTGACAGGCAGATCGATCTATCCAAGTGGCATGGCCCGCCTTCCAGGCACGATGCCGTGGAAAGGTGCCCCGGTAGGTCGGATGCGCGATCGGTCGATGCCCATGGCGTCGAGCGTCTCAGCATACATGATGTTGTGGTCGCTGCCTCCATCCATCAACACCTTGGTGAGGCGCTTCATGCCGACGATCGGGTCAACCATGAGTGC
This sequence comes from Miscanthus floridulus, assembly GCF_019320115.1. Lineage (NCBI taxonomy): Eukaryota > Viridiplantae > Streptophyta > Magnoliopsida > Poales > Poaceae > Miscanthus > Miscanthus floridulus. Next base: position 18,265,695 of record NC_089589.1, on the reverse strand, counting down.
GTATCTTTCCGGCTGTGGGATGCTTTCCGGGTGGTCGGTCCGATCAAAGGTGATGGTGGACTCCGACCATCGGAGGAAGGAAGGCGCGGCCGGCTCGGTCGTATAGACCTCACGGCATGTAAGCTTCTAGCAGCGCTTGGAGTCATAGGCCATCGACCCTCAGAATATCATGAGGCAGCTGTCCGGTGTCGGGAAGCCACCGTCCTTCCCCTCAGCATAGTTTGTGGCTAGCTTGGGCTCCTTCCTATGCTCCCCATTGTTGGAGCTACCGGACAAGAACCGCTTCATGAGGACGCAGTCTTTATACAGGTGCTTGACAGGGAAGACATGGTTCGGGCATGGCCCTTCGAGCAGCTTCTCAAAGTGGTCTAGGGTACCCTCGGTGGGCTTCCGACCAACCTTGCGGTCGGCAGCGCCACGAGTGAGCCCTCATGCCGCTGCTTGTTCTTCTTCTTGTTGGGGCGGTTGGAGGCGCATTCACCGGTGTCCTCGTCCTACTTCGCCTTGCCCTTAGGGTGGTAAAAATCACCCCGACTACCTCCTCATCCGAGGCGTGGCTGGTGGCGATGTTGAGGAGCTCCTTGGTGGTTCATGGGCCCTTACATCCCAGCTTGTGAACTAGGGACTCACAGGTGGTCTCGGACAGGAAGGCTCCTATGACATCGGCGTTAGTGACGTCGGGCAGTTCGTTGCACTGCCAGGAGAAGCGCCAGATGTACTCACGAAGAGTTTTCCTAAACTTCTGTTGGTAGTTTTTGAGATCCCATGGGTTTCCAGGACGCGCGTAGGTGCCTTAGAAGTTTTCCATGAAAATCTCCTTTAGGTTCGCCCAACTTTGAATTCGGTTGGGCGGAAGGTGCTCCAACCATGTTCACGCCAAATCGGCCAAGAACAATGGAAGGTTACGAATAATGAAACTATCACTATCCACCCCACCGACTTGGCAAACAAGCCAGTAATCCTTGAGCCATAGTCCAGGGTTTATTTCCCTAGAGTAGTTTTGGGATGTTGGTCGGTGGTCTGTACCATGATGGGAAGACGGCGTTGAGGATATGTCAACCAAAGGCCTGAGGCCCCGGCAGGTCAAGGCTCGAGCTCCAGTCCTCGTCGTGGTTGTAGCATCCACCGCGATGAGGGTGGTAGCCATGGCTGGCTTCCTCTCTCTCGTCACTCCGTGCATGCCTATGGGCATCTAGGGTGTTACGTGCATCATGGTGGAGGCCGAAACACTCATGCATCGGAGTCACGACGCACTCCCCGCCGATGCGCGGTGCCTGGTGGATAGACACGTTCCTAACATGTCGTCCCGAGGGCGCATGTTGGCTGGCGTTGAGCTCGTGTTGCATAGACAGCGAGCTCTCCGCATGCTGCATCGCCGCGCGCTCGAGCAGCATGCGGATCTCACGTTGGGCCCGACGATCCTCGGGTATCGTAGGCTCCGAAAGCCCTCGAAGCAAGGCCACCACGACAGCGATGTTCTGGCTTACCTGGGCGAAGTGTGGGAGAGCTCCATCATCCTCAATGTCCTCCGATTCACATCACGGGCCATGGCGCGCACGCCCACCGTCTCCGCGGCGCTCGATCTCTTGCTCAAGCTCCACGTGCTCCTGCTCTAGCTAGAGTCACGCATCCTCGAGTTCCTTGTACCGCGCCCTTAGCTACTCCACCTGCAGGCAAGGTGGGGCCCCTGCATCTCCCTCGACCTCGTCGTCGAGGTCATTTGTTGGGGTAGCCCCTCCCTTATGGACACTTTTGATGCGTCCCTCGGGGGTACCTTCCATGAAACATTCTCGCGAGGGGTGATGGCTCCCCCTACTAGAGTCAGAGTTAGAGGGCGACTCTGAATCTCCTACGAGAAGGTCGTGGAAAGTCTCCACGACATATTCATTCATCCCCACGAACTCATCGTTTGTAGGGGATTTGGGCATGCATTGCGCCATAAGGTGGCCAACAGTCCTCGCAGCATTGCGGAGACCGAACAGGAATGTCGACGGGGCGCTCTAGATGAGGTATTCCGAGAAGAGCGGTTTCTCCCCGGCAAGCTGCGCCATGACATTGGTGAACGAGAAGGTGAGGCGGCGTAGGTCCTCCTAGGACGATCGGGGTCCTAGGAAGGCATCGAGCTAGTCCTCTAACCTCCTATAATCAAAGCCGAGGAGCTAGCTATTCCCGGGGGCGCGGTCCTCCGGTGCGTGCACCTACAGCTCCTCAAGCGCCTCGATGATCGCGTCGAGGTTGATAGAGTGGAGAGGATGGACGGCGACAAGAGCCTGCGCCACCTCTCCCTCCATCGTGACGATGAAGTCTAGGTTCCCGAAGCGCACGTGCACGCCTGAGACCTAGCTGACTCCGTGACTAGCCATCCAAGGCCTGATGTGGACGTCGAGACGCGCAAAAGGCCCCCTACCTAGTGTGCCAACTATCGGTGTTTTGGACCACCGACGAGTAAATTTGTATCTACACGTCTGACCTGGATGGTGTGCTCGAAGGACACAAGAATTTATACTGGTTCGGGCGTAATGTCCCTACGTCCAGTTTGCTGCTGCTCGTGTTATCAGAACTAGTTTGTAGTAGGGGTTACAAACGGGCGAGAGAGGGAGAAGTTTCCAAGTCTCTAGTGAAAAGATCGAATGCAGAAGAGTCTTGCTGAGCTCGTTCAGCTGTGTGTTTATTCTGCTATGTGTTCGCTGTCAGTCCGTTTGCCGTGTGTTGTGGGCCATCCTGCTTCCCCTTTTATAGGTGAAGGGGAAGGCGCCGGTTACAGAGAGAAAGAAGGAGAAAAGCCAGGGAGAAGAAGGCCTCTAGGGCCGTCGGGTCCTTCTTCTCCTTTATGTGGGTCCCGCCGATGCTAAAGATGGTGACGGGGATAGCTCCACGCTGGGCTCCTGTTCACCACTGGTGCCATGCCTCGGCGTCATCAGCTGGTCGTGGTGTTCCATCCCGTCCCGGCGGACGACATGGTGAACCCACGTGCCGGTTAGCGGCCGTACGAGGAGTTGGCAGCATAGTGACCACGCATTCGTCACTGTTGGCGATGTGAACCCCGGGCGTGGCCTAACGTGGCCATGGGTCGCGTTGAGACATGCCTACTTCTTGCCCGGTGTCAGATGTTTGACCCTGGGATCGTACCTTCTGACCTGTAGTGGTTGGAGGCGGTATAGTCCCTCGTCGAGCGAGACGGAGCCCGCGCCCTAGGGATCGGGCGAGACAGAGCCCATGCCCTCAGAGTTCGGGGAGATGGCTGTCGCACCCTTAGGGTCAGGCGACGCGAGGCCCATGCCCAAGGGGTCGGGCGAGATGGAGACCGCGCCCTTGGGGTTGGTCGAGACTGAAATACGTCCTTGAGCCATCGTCCGCGGTCCTCAGATTCCATCTTCGAGTATCCCTAATACTAATACCCGACACAAGCTATTTTACCTCTTTGATTGAAAATCTATTTTTTTCTCCTTGAATTCTAAATCAGACAACTTACATCTTGAACTTTGAAAATCGTTCGAATTACCCTGTTATCTTGTATTGAAATTGTTTTAAAGGCGGTTTTATCTTTTTAAGTTGAAAATCCATAAATACTTATACTAGATAAAGTTTTTGCCATAGAAAATGTCTCTAACCTTCTAGAAAATTTGATAAAAATCATAGAGACGGATTAAGATATGAAGAATCCAAGTAAAATATTTAGAGCTTGTAAAAGCTAAAATATATTTTACCTCTACCAAAAATGAGAAAAAATACACAAAAAATGTAGAAAAATACCAAAACATTTTAATTAAAGTCTAAACGTGTTTTAAAAACTTTAGGCTGCAAAAATATGAGATGCAACCAGCATGAATGCAATATATGTTAATGTCAAATGCATTCAAGCTTGTTATGTCTAATGTTTTTTGTTGTGTGAAGTTTTCAAAATACATTTATACATCAAATGGAATGTTTTGTGAATTTTACTTATTTTTTGGGATATTTTTTCATTTTTCCTAGAGCTAAATCTAACTTTGGAAGCTTCTAAAGATATTTTCACGAGATTTAAATATTTTATTTGAATTTGTTCTGTCCCAATACATCTCTAGGTATATTTTTTTGGATTTTTTTGAAATTTGAAGACATTTTCTGTGGTTCAATAGTCTTACCAAGTATTTACTATATTTTTTAACCAGAAAAAACAAAAATGCTTTCAAAACAGGACAGGGAGGTAATTTGAACGGTTTGAGAGTTCAAAGGCTAAGACTTCTAGTTTTGGAGTTTGACAAGGAAAATCAAACTACATAGATGAGGGGGTAAAATAGACCTTTTTTCCTAAAAAATATGACAATGTGCACTTGAAATTCACTACTACAATAAATCTTTTTCAAGGCGTTGCCAAATGGCCTCGGAGGCGGGAGGGCCTGTTGCCCGCCTCCGTTATTGGGTGGCCGGACAGCCAGCCCCCAACCGCCTCAGTTAATAACTGAAGCGGGCAACCTAAAAGGCCCGTCTCGGTTAATATATATTAACGAGGTGGGCATCCTAACGCAACCTCCTCGGTAAATCATTAACCCAGGTGGGCATTCTAACTCAACCGTCTCAGTAAATTAGGCCTAGCCCGCTAGCCCACTAATATCACCAATATATAAACGCAGGGGTTAGGGGTTTTCACTCCTCACTTCTATCTCCCCATCCCATAGTTGAGGCCGAGTGACGCGCCCCTCGCAGGGGGAGAGCCCGACCACGCGCCTTTCGGGAAGGAGAGCCCGATGGCGCCCCTCCACTCTCTCCCTCACACTCTCCCTCCCGAGCCTCTCTCCCTCCATACTCCGACGGCAGCACGGGCGGCTCCCTCTCCGACGTGGAGGTGAGGAGGACCACTGGCACGCCTCCCTCTCCCTCAAGCGGCGCGGCCTCCCTCTCCCTCCAGCGAGCGGAGCAGCGGCGGTGCAAATCCAGAGGCTCCCTCTTCTCCCTCCCCTCCACGGATCTGCTGGTGGCATGCGTGGGGCAGCGGATCGGGCATGCAGGGGGGCGGCGCGAGGCCCAGATCCTTCCCTGGTGGTGGATCCGACAGCCCGTGCATGAGATCCATCAGCGGCAGCGCGTCCAGGTGCAGCGGTCCCGGCGGCTCCACCAACGGCCCCGGCGAGTAGGTGACCAGATCAAGCCAGCGGGTGCCCGAATCCGGCAGCGGGCGCTTGGATCCGACGGTGGTTGCGGCGGCGCGCTGATCTAGCTGCGGCAGTGCCTGGATGGGCTCGGCGGGCCTGTCCATGGATTTTTCTCTATTTTTATTTGATTAACCGAGGCGGGCAAACAACCTTCTCGGTAGTTCGTGTATTAATCGTGACCTTTTGTTCGAGGCGGTTGCTTTGCCCGCCTCGGTTAAACTTATTGTAGTAGTGATTCTTGGATTTCAACGCTTTCTCATTGTTGCCTCTATTTTCAAACTATAGCACCGTGCACGTGAAGCCTCTAATTAGTAATAGTACGATGATTGTCTACTAAATTAAAGGCTAGATGCTTTTGATATATGAGAATTTATGTGAATTATCTTGTTCCCTAGTGTGTCTCGCGAAAATTATGAAGCCACTAATCAGTAATAATGAGATAAGATCTAATTTTTTAGGTTTATCTTTTTGTTTGTTTGGAGCCTTAATCTAGTGTAATAGTAAGATATAAGATAGAATCATTGCATGGTTTCATTAAATGTACATGAGGCACCAACAGGATCGATGTCACACTGTTACCTTTAAGATCCGTACAACTCGTGTAGGTAATATGATGAACAAAGAGAAAAGAGAGAAAGCAGGAACAAGGAGTTCTTTATTATCTATTACTAGAAACATACCCGCGCGTTGCTACGGGAATTATGAATTAGTGAATTGCGTGGTACGATGACGTGAACAACAAAATGCTTATATGTCTTGCTGACGTGGACATCTTGTGTGGTTTTACTTAGTGGTTTTAATTGTATATGACAGTGCATTGCCAACTTGGATAGCTGACATGTTAGGATAAATAGATGGTGGGTTTTGTTTTATCAGAGTATAAGATTAATTCTTCTTAATGTAGAGTACATACATACAAGTACGTAGACTAACACATAACAAAGCTGCTAAAGTGCTAATATCCACTTATTCCTTGTGGGTTTAATATAAACTAGGAAGTTATTAGAATACATAAGTGGAATATATAAACTGCATGTGCACCATGCTCTTATTATGCGGTTCATAAATCGTATGCATACAAGACACTAACAGGATCGATGTCACACTACTGCCACTTTTCAGATCGGTACACAACTCTGTATCTGTAGATAATGTTCCTTCGTTTTAGTGTCCACGCGTACGGACGGACGAAAATCTCTCACTGAAAGAGCATACTCGCCACGTCTTCACCCGCAACTTCCGCAAGGCTTTCCATGACTTTCACGCCCAGAACTTCACCCAGCGCCGACGACCACCCCTTTCCGTTCTTCCCTCTGGAGGACCTGGCGCCGTGCAGGCAGTCGATGTGGAGGTCGACGTCGCACAGCCCGCAGCGGTAGACCCAAACGCCGCAGGGCTCGCGGCACGCCGCGCACGTTGTCCCCGCACTAGGCATGGCGGTGAGGCTCAGGCCGTGGTCCGGGTGGAGCTCCTCGCTGCGCGCGGTCTGCGGCAGGCGCGAGCACCGCGGGTGCACGGCGCGCAGCGGTACAGGAAGACGCCGGCGGGGACTTTCTCCTCGCGGCACAGCTCGCAGGTGCTCCGGCGGCCGTCGGTGCGGGAGGAGAGGGTGAGGTCGTGCCACGGGTGCGCGAAGAAGCAGCCTGTTCGGGAGACCATATCGTGGATTATTTACTGCTGGCTGATTTAGTGTGAAAGCAAAACGCTGTTCCCGATTAAAAATTTACGATCGTTTACGATCAAATGAACAGGCTGTGGAGCGTAGGGTCTCCGGGTACCTGGCGCCCTCCTCGTGCAGGTCGAACTCGCAGAGGCGGTGGTGGCAGCTGTAGCCGCTGCCGGTGAGCTTCTCCCCGCACAGGTCGCACTGGCGTGACAGGTGGTACTCCCGAAACTTCAGCTCGTGCTTGGGATGCGAGAAGTGGGCTGCCGGCATGGCCATGGCGTGGAGGACCGGAGGAGTCTGCGGAGTGTTGCTTGCTCGCTTTGATAGATAGGCTCCCTCAATGGCCGCTGCTGTACGTACCATCGGACAGCGGTTACTATTTCTTATATAGGGAAATGAGCTGCGAAGACTTATCAAAATTGTTGTCGTAAAAAAAAGACTAATAAACGGAATGTCATGTCATGCTAGCCTGTGTAAAAAAGCGCGTTTTTTTAGACGAGTAAAAAAGCGCGTTGGTGCGATCGAGTTGTGCATACTAGTAAAAATTTTATTACTAATATTAGGAAATCCGAGTTTATTTATAATACTTTTAGTTGTCAAAATTATTTATATTTACGGTATCTTTTATTTATTTTATTATAACACAATAGTCATAGATAATCTGTATTCTCTATCCACACTTGACAAAACTTGCGAATTTGCCGATATGTTTCCATATCCATATAATTTTCCCCACCATGAGGAGGCACTGCATGAGTCTTTAACATATTAATTGAAACATTAGCTTAAATTACCCTGGATCTTGTTGCAGCACATGTCTTATGACATCATGAGCCTAGACTTTGTCTTTCAAATTTTGACGTCTTTCAAAAAAAAATACAAATTTATCTCGAATGAATTTTTTTTAATTTGTTTGGAACAAACTCCTCAACCTAATTTTTTCATAGTACATAGAAGAAAAATAGATTGGTTAATACTCCCTCAGTACCTAAATAAACCGATTCCTAAAGCTGTCTTTAGTAAACAAAATAAGTTTGACTAGATTTATAAAAATGAGTGTGCAGAATTAGACACCAAATTAGTATAGTCAGATACATCATAAATTACATTTTCAGAATGTGCTCATTTGATATCATAAATATCGGTTGTTTTTTCTATAAGTTTGATCAAATTTTTTAAAAAAAAGTTTATTTAAGATAATTTTAGGAATTAATTTGTTTAGGGATAGAGACAGTATAAAAAAAGCCAAAGGTGCCTAGCTCAAACGGTTAGGTGACCCGACGTTATTCCTCAGGTCCTAAGTTCGACTCCCCGTGGGAGCGAATTTTAGGCTGAGGTTAAAAAAATCCCCTCGTCCGTCCCCATAACCAAAGCACTGGGGGAGCACCGGCCCAATTCTCACTTGGGCGACGGAAAGCCACCGTGTAAAGGTGGGGGCGGAGGTTCAGAGGTTTTCTTGGCCGGGTGAGAAGGTCCTTCTTATATGTATGTATACACGATGCCATTCGTTCAACGCGATGCATTGTTTTGGTTTATATACACGTGAAATAATAATCTCTAATACATGTGACCTCCTTGACGAGAAAATCTTCGGCCGAGAAAAATACACAAAAGGTTAGCAACAATCCTTGAGTCGACTGCGAGAGACGTGTGGAGAGATGGGATAAACCTGTCTTAGATATTTAGGGCCTGTTTGATTTTACACCGTAGGATGCCACTCCCTGTTGTGGCGCCGCCACGATTGAGGGGGAGAAAATGGACGCCATAGCTATGGCGAAAATCACGTGCAAATGAACTGAGATTCTTGTGGCTTACCGCACTTTACGTGGAAATCAAGCAACAGCCTAATTTTCTGTGGCGAGCCGCATTGGTGGCATGGCAAACGGAGGCCGGGAACCAAACACTCTCTTAGGATGAGATAACCCCATTTGATGTTTGGTTGATGAGTAACAAAACCAACCAAATTTCTATTTGGTTTGGCAACATCAAAAAAAGATCAGCCACCTCACAAGCAGGGTCCACATATTATCCGCTTTGAAAAGTTGTTAAGATAACCCTTAAGTTAATTTGTGTTTAGTTTACCCTTTCGGATATTTCAGTTGATCTTGTCTACCGGCCATGTAATAATATATATATCTTTTTTATTTCTACGTGTACAAATTAAGTTTTAAGTTCAAAATTCAATGTGTATGTGAATAGAGAATACCATAATTTATGTTAGGAAAATGACCGCTTTTATATGGTTGGAAAAGTACTATTGATACTTTTAGATACTTTCATTTTTTTTATCAACTGACCATTTATTTGTTGATGATTGTTTATAAATAAAATGGTAATGCTAATGGTACTATGATTATTTACTAAGATCATCTCCAAGAGTTTCCAAAACTCACTCTAAGGCCTTGTTTAGATTCCAAGTTTTTTCACTCTCTCTTCATCACATCAAATCTTTGGACATATGTATGGAGTATTAAATATAGATAAAAAAAATAACTAATTACACAGTTTGATTGTAAATTACGACACGAATCTTTTGAGCCTAGTTAGGCCATGATTGGACAATAATTGTCAAATACAAACAAAAGTGCTACAGTGCTGAATACTGATTTCTAACCCTAAACTAAACAAGGCCTAAGTCTTGATTTTTTTTTGCAAGACTGAAAAACCCTCTCTCTCAAACAACTCCTTATGATCTCAAAACTCTCAATTTTTCCGCACTTGGAAAAATCGATCCAATCACATGGAAATACACGTGCGCTTATCCAATCGGCCAATACGAAGGTGGAAGTAGGATGTCAGGAAGAATAAGGAGAAAAAGAAAGGGTTCTCAATGCGAATATACAAGAGATGAATACAATATACAAGTTCCCAAAATAGTTTAAGATTTCTTATATAACTCATAAAATTAAGACTAGTATATGGATCCCCAGATTAGCCCGCTTGCATCTAGGCCGTAGCCCTTAGGCGGCTTGTGGGTCCCTACGAGTCGATGCCAATGTGGTTAGGTGAGAGCGTCTCCAACAGTTTTTCAATTTCATCCCTCATCCCCATAAACCTATCATATTGGGGGAGATGGGCTTTTTTTCATGCTCCAGCAGTTCCCCAATAGCTCTTCCTTTTATTGGTGATCAACAAAAAAAATCTCCATCTCCCCTCAAATAAATTAAGAGGGGGTTCCATCTCCCCAAATAGCATGGGTCCCAAAATAACTATCACTTCTTCTTCCTCTCTACTCACTACCCACACCGGAGCTCGTCGTGCGCCATGGCTGCAATTTGGCATGCACCCTCGCCGATGTTCCCGCTCAGCAAGGACCCAAAGCACAGGCAAGGGCCGGTGCCCGGCTCAACAACGATGTGCGAGGGCCGTTCCGCACGGGTGCTAGCGGGCGGCGCTCCAGTTCGAGGATGAGGCGCGAGGGACGATCCGTGCGGGGAGTCAGCGCTCTGACTCAACGACGAGGCACGAGGGCTGACATTGGTGGCTTGGGGGAGTTGGGCCGTCGAGGAGGTGTCAGAGCCGTGTGTCTCGCGCGGTGGGTGGCGGCGTCGGGGCTGGCGCACGGCGGAGGTCGGAGTTGGGACTAGCACGCGGCGGAGGTCGAGGTCGGTATTGGCGTGCGGCAACGGTCGAGTGCTATCTGATGTTGTGATGGAGAGAAAAAGGAAAGGAAAAAAGAAAATAAATAAACTGTGATTTGACAGGGTCCTAAATTTTGGGGGAGATTATTGGTGATATGCTGCAACATCTCCCCCAATAATCTAAAAAGTGGTATTGTGTTATCTTCATTATCAACTTATTAAGGGAGTTGGATTGGGGACTGCTAGAGATGCTCCGACTAAATTAAACTAGATGATTTTTTTTATTAGGCCTCTGCAGTAAAAGATAATTAAGCTATGGACTTGGATGAATTTAGAGCATGTTTGGCACGGTTCTAGTCGGCTCCGGCTCGGCTACTGCAGCGGCACTGTAGCATGGAGCTGGAGAAGCTCCAAATCGTGGAGGAGCCGGAGCCACTGGGAGCCATGCCAAACACAGCCTTAGAACTGCTGGCCAACATCATAGGTTATGTTTGCATGAGATTCTAAAATTTGAATTTTGGATAAAGATAATCTCTGATATTTCTTGGATTATTTGTCTGTGTTAGATGGCATGTTTGGATGAGATTCTAAAATCTGGATTTTGAATAAAAATAATCTCTGATGTTTATTGGATTTTGTGCTTGTGTGTTAGAATCCTCTAGAATCCTAAGGTGCTTGGGAGGGATTCTAGAATTTTGAGGGGTTTTTTTTTATCTGGATTCTTAAAATCCCTAGGTAACCAAACCGTACCAGAATCCTAGTATATTTGAATGAGATTCTAAGATTTGGATTTTTTTTCTATCCGAAGTCTTAAAATCACTATGCATGGAACATAATCTAATAAACATCGGAGATTATTTTCATCCAGAATTTAAATTTTAGAATCTGATCCAAACATGCATTGAATGGTAGGATCATGGGAGCATCTGGCGGAGATTTTTGTCGTGCAAAACCCAATTCCGTGGCATGTGGCGGAGACTCGCCAGCACTGTTGCGATAAGCGTACCGATACGCCGAGTATCTGGGGGCAATCTATCTACTCCTATCACTTGGAGTCTCCAGCTCCAGCTACCCCATTGCTCCACGATCCATCAACCATCATTGCACTTGCCTCTCACACGACACGATCTCCACTACTAGCAGCTCCTGCAAACCGCCTCGTTGGCCGTGCGCCGCGCATGCAGCCTGCCTAGGCGTGCATGCTTGCACACGTCGACGGTGCATAGGTCGGCGCCATGTCATGTCATGTCATGGCCGCCGCCCCGGCCGGCCGGCGCACCGGCCGTTCCGTCTCCCCATGCGCCCACCCCACCCACCCGATCGGCGACCGAGCCGGCCGCCCCTCCGTCTTGCCGATGTAAGATAAGAGTAGCCTCTCTCCCTCGGCGTCCATCTAGGCCCCATTTAGTTTTCAAAAAATTTATCTCAAAATATCAAATCGAATCTTACGGCATATGCATAGAGTACTAAATGTAGACAAAAAACAAAACTAATTACATAATTAGGTGAGAAATCACGAGACGAAACTTTCGAACCTAATTAGTCCATAATTAGACACTAATTACCAAATACAAATGAAAGTGCTACAGCAGTCAAAACCAAAAAATTTCGCGAACTAAACGGCCCTAAGGTGATGTTTGATTCCACAAATGGCAATGGCAACACAAAGGGAATAAATACCAGCGGTAGTGGGAAGGGAAGCTTTGATTGTTTGTGTTGTTTGCTTGAGCAGCGGGATGCCTAAGGCGGATACCTACACCCGTCTGGTTCTGACAGATTAACAACAAACAGTATTGTTGTTGTCACATCCTTTCACATGTTCCCCACTGCAAAAAAGTGAATTTTTTTCCTTAATTTGTCTTCGACGTGGCAGGGTGCAATTGATCTGCTATTGGAAGTGTACAAACAAGCATTTAACAAAATGGGAGGCTATACTGTGAGCACCGAGAAGGTACATGCATAATCGAACTATTAATTTCATTGATTATTGTTTAGTTATGTTTTGATGTACTTCTGTTGCTACCAAAAACAGTTAAAAGGCAAACATGCTGCATATCTTAAAGTTTCGAGGTTGGAAAAGTTTTTTCATAAACTGTCCTTGTGTGAAGAGAAATTTTTTCTTAAAAGATATGAACTGCGAGAGGTATGTTAGAAAACTTATGATCCTTTGGTCAAAGTGTACACTATTGCCAATTGGAGCTTGTTGATTACATGCAGAGTTACAGCGCAATTTAGTGCGCCGAGCTGCAGAAGAATGGAAAGAAAGAAACTATGACAATATGGTGAGGGCTATATACAGCTAAAAATTTTGTTCTGATTACTGTCATATTCAATTTTTAATCTCAAGGTTTCTTTTACTCAGGAAGAAAATCCTGATGGTCCAGATTTGACAGTAAAGTCTTTTTCAACAAACTGCAGTATTTCCACCTGCAGCCAAGACGAATCAGATGTAGTGAGAGCAAGCATGAAAATCACGACTGTTGCCGTAGTAGAAATGCAATGCAAGTATATTAGCCCGCGTACCCACATATAGGTTTAATTTTATGGGTAGTTTATAAGATCAGTCTCAGTAAAGATTTTATGTCATTGTTTACAAGACTCCCATGTGTTTGAAAAAGTGTAGATAAGGTTCCTCCCCATGAAACTCATTTTATCACATCAAACTTTTATCTTATCTGTCTTCATTAATATTATACTACATCAACTTATTTAATGGTCATAAAACTCTTATGAAATCTCCATTAAAATTAGCCTCACAACTCACAAAATTAAGACTAGTATATGAGTCCCCATATTAGCCCGCTTGCATCTCTAGGCCGTAGCCCTTAGGCAGTTGTGGGTCCCTATGAGATCGATGCCAATGTGGTTAGGTGAGAGCATCTTCGATAGTTCCCCAATCTCATCTCTCATACCTGTCACATCCGATTTTAATGACAAAATCGAATGTAGAATTCTATGTGTGCCTAGGAATTAGTCGCACATATAAGACGACAAATTACATTGTATCATCACAGGTGTTTATTACATAGCGAATAATAATCCATGACAAAAGTATCAAGTCTAAAACAAAAGCGGAAAAACGTGATAACTACTCTCCACGAGAGCCTCCAAACTCCACAGGAACGGTTGACTGGTGAACCACAAGTCTAGTAATCCTCTGGAAACTCAGTATATCCGCCATAATCTGTTACCCATCCGGAATTTTTGTCCAAGTAATAAAAAATAAACAAGCACAAGTACACACTCATACTTAACAAATATAACATAGGGTTTATGAGGCTCAAAAGGCTGACATTGGTTTTCCTGCGATTCGCTTTTGTTGAGTCATAATTTTAGCATTAGTAGCAACAAGTTTAGCAATGCCCCAATTAATCACATGAAACTGATAACATGAATAATGAAATAGCATTTAAAAACATCAACGATCATTTATCATTATTCCATAAGGAGTCCAGGCCGCTCGTGACCGTGAGCACGGCTATTATAACAGTTTTACACTCTGCAGAGGTTGTACATCATTACCCATGAGCCGTGATTTACCCTTTTGCCCGAGGTAACTAGCCTCTTGACCCACATCCAAGGAAGGCCGTCAGGGTTCACTATGAAGTATTTCAAAGGTTCGTCTAACAAGTTAGTAGACGCTAGGTTTACGTGGCAAGTAGATGTAGAGCCCCCCTTTCGATATGGCACACGCGCGCAGGAGCACACATAGGAACTGAGGCCGCACTATACCCATCGTGTCACACCCCTCTTGCACCTTTCGGTAACCACTAACAAGCTAAAAAAGGTCCTCATACTTGACTAAAGCCAGAGCCATATAGCACTCATGGTTGTACTTGAAAGCATCTAGGCCCCTTGTTGGGTTTCGGTGATTAATGACAATACAAGATTACTATGACTAACGTGTGTTTTGCAGAGGCAATTAAGTTAGGTCATGGTAATGGTGATCGATTGAGCAATCGAGGTGGTCATGCCCCTACGATGGAAATCATTTCGGTTTTCAAAGGATGGACGACAAGGTTAAGGATAACTAGTTCTAGGTGTCGATTGGAGTTGGAGTGACACTTAGAGTAGTTTAGGACTTTGTTTTTCCTTTGGCCGTACTATTAAGGGGGTATGGACGGGTAGCTTGACCTAGATGAGTCTAGTGAGTTAGGTGTGGTGCACACTTGTTTAAACTAGCTCTAGGTAGCTCCTACATATGCCTAAGATCCAATGGAGCAAACTTCATTCATACATGATCGAGAGTTGAAGGTGAATGGAGGGTCAAATACTGACCGGACGCTGGCCCCGGTGCGACCGGACGCTGGCCGCAGGGTCCGGTCAGTTCATTTGATCAAGGGACTGCGTTCGGTGCGACCGGACGCTGGAGTGGTCAAGTGACCGGACGCTGAAAGGCAGCGTCCGGTCGACTCCAATAAGGTTCTAGAGAAGAGAATCTGCGACCGGACGCGTCTGGTAAGTACTGACCGGACCCTGGGGGTTTAGCGTCTGGTCGAGTACAGTAAGGTTCCAGTAAGGTTTTAATGTGATCGGACGCGTCCGGTCAGTGGTGACCGGACTCTGTCAGCGTCCGGTCAACTCATTTTCACTGGTTCGCAGGTTGAACTGACCGGAGCGTCTGGTCAACATGACCGAAGCGTCCGGTCACCCCGCAGAGGTACATAACGGTTCGTTTTTCAGGCTGCCTTATAAATAGAAGCTCCACTCATTTGTGGAGTGACTTTTGCTCATTCCAACAGCTGAGAAACACGTTTGTGAGTGCCAAGAAGAGCAAGGTCCTAGTGAGGTGATTGAGATTTGAGAATACAAGAGAGTAGCCTCATTAGTGAATCAAGAGTAGTCAAGTGTGCATCCATCTTCTCATTAGGCTTCGCGTGGTCAAGTGAGAGTTCGTGCTTGTTACTCTTGGTGATCGCCATCACCTAGACGGCTTGGTGGTGATTAGGAGCTTGGTGATTACCCGGTGGAGCTTGTGGGTGACCCAACTCAAGTTGTGAGCGGCTTTGGGTGATTCACCGCGACGGAGTGTCGAAGAATCATCCCGTAGAGAGCACTTGATCCATGCGCGGATCAAGGGGGAGCTACACCCTTGTGCGAGTGCTCCAATGAGGACTAGTGGGGAGTGACGACTCTCCGATACCTCGGCAAAACATCGCCGCGTTCCTCTCTCTCTCCATTTACTTTGGGCATTTACTTTGAGCATTTACTTTGAGCAATTCAATACTTGTCTTTACATTCATAGAATTGCCATGCTAGAGTAAGTTTGGAACATAGATTGCTAGTCCGTTGTGCGTTAGTTTATTAGAAAATCTTTTCTAGGCACGATGGGTTAATTGGGCTAACCATAGGATTTAATTATTGTAAAAATTTAGAATTGGCCCAATTCACCCCCCTCTTGGGTATCTTGATCCTTTCAATTGGTATCAGAGCCTCATGCTCACACTTTTAAGCTTAACCGCTTAGAGCAAGATGTCTCACGGGGATGGACCTTCTCCTATCTTTGAGGGAGATGACTTTCTATATTGGAAAATCTGCATGGAGGCGTACTTAAAGGCTCTAGACGTTGGTATTCTTAGAGCCGCCTCGCAAGGTTTCCCAAAACCTTGGGATGCTACTAATCTTCAAGGCGATGAGGTTAATTATGAAAAATGGAATGCAAAGGCTCGCAACACCATTGAAGGGTCGAGATGGTGGACTAGAGGGGGGGTGAATAGTCTTTTCTAAAATTAATCGCGTCGGCTAACCGATATAATTGCGGAATTAAAACTATCGGTCTAGCCAAGACTATACCCCTCAATGTATGTTCACTAGCACCTTGCAAAGATAACAATTATGCAACAAAGGTGCCGGGCTAGCTAGAGCTCTCCTAATCAATTCTAGGTGCAAGGTCACACAAACCTATGCCACTAGTACTTTATGCAATGAGGGAGCTCCTACACATGCTAGTAAGCAAAAGCACAAAGCTAACTAAGCTCACTAGCAATGCTCAATAACAAGGCAACTAATGCCTAATTAGAGAGCGCAAATACTTAGCTACACAAACTAAGCAATGTGACTAACAAGGTTACTAAGACCAAATTAGCCACGCAAGGGAGATACTTCTATGCTACACAAGCTAGAAGGTAACTAGTGAGCTACACAAGCTAACTAATTACAAGAGCAACTACACAAGCACAATGTATGTGAAAGTAATTACAAGCTTGTGTAAGGGGGTTGCAAACCAACGGGAAGAACAAAGTTGACACGATGATTTTTCTCCCGAGGTTCACGTGTTTGCCAACACGCTAGTCCCCGTTGAGACAAGCTTCAAGGTTGCCGCCGGTCCTCTTGCTAGTGGTGACTCGCAAGTCACACTCTCCCACGTGGAGTGCTTACCACAAGCTCTAGCACTTGACCCGGCCGGACCACTTGTCGCCCTTCGCGTCTCGCTTTACTAGAGTTGCTCTTCGCGGCTCCCGCGGGGCGAGCACAATGCCCCTCACAAGCACTTCTCCGGAGCGCCGCACAAGCTTCTTGTGCGCTTCGACGGAGACCACCACCAAGCCGTCTAGGAGGTGGCAACCTCCAAGAGTAACAAGCACCACCGGCTTGCAACACGATCACCTAGTGCCACTCGATGCAACCTCACGATGCACTCGCACTAGAATCGCTCTCTCACACTATCGGATGAACACTATCATATATGTGTGAGATGGAGGGCTCCCAAGCACTACTACACAAGCCACCAAGGCTCTAGTGTGCTCAGCTACCGGCCCAAGGCCGGCCATGGCCTCTATTTATAACCCCATGGGCAAATAGAGCCGTTACCCCTTCACTGGGCAAAACTCGGGCCGACCGGACGCTCCGGTCCGATCGACCGGACGCTGGACCTCAGCGTCCGGTCACGCGATACTCGCCACGTGTCCCCTGCGTTCAATGGTCATCTTCCGATCCCAACGGTCATCTGCCGATCGGACGCAGCACTTCAACTGACCGGACGCTGGACCCTCAGCGTCCGGTCGTTTCCAGTAAGCTCCCGAGCATGACCGGACGTGTCCGGTCAACTCGACCAGACACAGCCCAGCGTCCGGTGCTTAACCCTAAGCACTGTGCCGACCGACAGCCTGACCGAACGCACCACCTCAGCGTCCGGTCGTTTCGGACTCAGCGTCCGGTCACTGTTAAACAGTGAGACCGAATTCCTTTCTTCTCTATCTTCTTCACCCTTGGTCCAATGTGCTAACCACCAAGAGTTTGCATCCGGCATAATAGAAAATAGGCATTCCATTTTCTCGAAAGCGCCGAATCCCGCCGAGCTTGCGAGGCGGGATTCGGCGCTTTCGAGAAAATGGAATGCCTATTTTCTATTATGCCGGATGCAAACTCTTGGTGGTTAGCACATTGGACCAAGGGTGAAAAAGATAGAGGGACCCAAAACCCATTTCACCCCTGCAAACACCACCTCCTTTGTAAATGTGCCAACACCACCAAGTGTACACCATCATGTGTATGTGTGTTAGCATTTTCACAATCATTTCCCAAAGGATGTTAGCCACTCAACTTGCCACGCCACTCGATCCTAGCGACAATGCAAAGTTAGATCACTCGAGTGGCACTAGATGACCGATATGCAAATAAGTTTGCCCCTCTTGATAGTACGGCCATCTATCCTAAACCCGGTCATAAACTTCTCTACACACCTATGACCGGTGAAATGAAATGCCCTAGGTTATACCTTTGCCTTGCGCATTCCATTCCATCTCCTTCAATGTCGATGCAACACATGCACCAACATGATCAACAATGATATGATCCACTTCATATCATCACGTGATCATATTGGTTCATCGATCTTGACTTCACTTGCTCTTCACCGTTGCCATCGTCCATCGGCGCCAAGTCTTGCTCAAGCTTCACCGCCACGCGGTCCATCACTCCAAAGCCTTCGACTTGCCCTTCACGCTTGCAACCGGTCCATCAAGCCAAGTCTTGTCTTGATCTTCTCCACCTTGATCACATGACTCAATGTCATGTCTCATGTGCATTTAAGCTCCTTCATCATCACATGTGTGAGCTTTGCAACATCTCCAAGCTATTTTCACCTTCATGGCATATGTTGCTCACACACATGTACCTATGGACTAATCACCTGTGTATCTCACATAAACACAATTAGTCCACCTAGGTTGTCACTCAATTACCAAAACCAACAAGGACCTTTCAACCATCTTTAGAGGCCTTTGCAAAGATGTGTTCAATCGCGTAAGGAACCACAAAGACGCCCATGCTCTATGGTCGGACATTTGTGCGCTCTATGAGGGAACTAAGAGTGAGCGTGAAGAACGCTATCATCTTGTGATTAAAAAGCTAAATTCATTTGAGATGCTTTCCAAAGAATGTGCTAATGAGATGTATTCATGTTTTAATGTTCTTGTAGAGGAAGTCAATGGGCTTGGAGTCACTCAAATGTCACCATCCGATGTTGTGAGAAAGATCTTGAGTGTCCTTCCCATTGAAAAATATGGGCATATTGTGACCGTGCTACACCAAGGTGATCTTTCCACTGCTACACCGACACAAATCTTGGGAAAGATCAATGCTCATGAGATATACATGCACATCACCCAACAAGATGGCTCAACCTCTAACAAGAAGAAAGATAAAGACTTAGCATTCAAAGCTAGCTAAGAGAAGGGCAAGGCAAGACTTGAGCATGAAAGCTCAAGTGAAGATGAAGTTGATGAAGAAAGTCTTGCTCTCATGGTGAAGAAGACCGCCAAGATGCTAAAGAAGCTAAACAAGAGTGGCATCAAGTTTGACGGCAAGAAGAAGAAGTTCTTCACTAGCTCAAGAAGAAAGCCAATCTCCGAGATGGATTGCTATAATTGTGGCGAACTTGGCCATCTAGCTCATCAATGCACAAAGCCCAAGAAAGACAAGTTTAAGAACAAGAACAAGGGCAAAAAAGATGACTCAAGCAATGAAGATGAAGATGAGAAGAAAAAGAACAAGCCATACAAGAAGAGTGATGGCAAAAAGAGAGACTTCTACAAGAAGAAGAAGAGTGGAAAGGCCTACATTGTCGGTAATTGGCTCATGGACATTGATTCATCAAGTGGATCATCTGATGATGATAGTGACAATGAGAAGGTGGCCGCCATTGCTATTGATCTTGCATCTTCACCACCACCATCGCCATCATCCTCTACACACCTATGCCTTATGGCCAAGGGTGAACGCAAGGTAACTAAGAATGATGATAGTAGTGATGATGAGCAAGCTAGTGATGATGATAGCGATAGCGATGATGATGATTCACCTACATATGATGATCTTGTCAAAATACTAAGAAACTACACTAAGATCTTTAGAAAGAGTAGAGCTACAAATGAAAAACTTGATGCTAAAAATGATTCACTCTTAGCTAAGTGCGATACATTGGAAAAGGATAATGATGAGCTTAGAGAAACTAATGATGCTATATCATTCAAACTCAAGGAGCTAAAATCTTCTAAGAAAGAGCTTAAAGATAAACATTATAAACTTAAGTGGGTGCACAATGAGCTCATCACTAGTCACAACAAACTAAAAGATGAGTATACAACTCTTAAGATCAATCATGATACCTTTGTCATTGCTCAAGAATTCCTACCAAATGAGCCACATGATGCTACTAACCATGTTGTTAAGATTGATATAGCTACATCATGCGATGATTTGTTTGATGAGAGCATTGAGCAAGGATCTAGTGGCAAAGGCAAGCAAGTGGTTATGTGCAATGACTATGATGAATATGTCAAGCTCAAGAACACAAATGAGAAACTCATGAAAGATCTTGAAGAGATAAAGAGCCACAACATCATTGTGCTAGAAACCCTTGATCATAATGAAGAGTTGATCCTTGAGAATGAGAAGCTCAAAGAAGAGAACAAGAGGCTAAAGGAAGAGAAGAACAATGATGTTCTCAAGGAAGAGAACAAAAAGCTCAAGATGGAGAAAGAACATCTCAAGGTTGGATTGAGCAAGTTTGTAAGAGGCAAGCATCTTCAAAGTGAGCTTCTAATGAACACCGTCATGAAGATGGATAGAAGTGGCATTGGATATGTGACACATGTAGAGAAGAAGAAGGCTCAAGTTCAACAACAACAATCAAAGCCAAAGCCAAAGAGATGCTTTGAGTGTGGACAAGGTCACTTTGCTCATGAATGCCAAACTCCACCTCCACAACCCTTGCCCAAGCATGCTAGACCCTTTGCCTTCAATGCTCACTACATGCTTAGAAAGGATTATAATGGAAAGATGAAAGTCATGTTCTTAGGACCCCCGAACAAGAATAGACCTAAGAAGATTTGGGTGAATAGTCACTTGTTGAGAAGGTGAAGAGCCCTCAACAAGTTTGGGTTCCTAAAGCTTGAATCTCTTGTGTGTAGGTGAACTACAAGACCGGTGGAAGTCATTGGGTTATTGATAGTGGCTGCACTCAACATATGACCGGTGATCCTCGTATATTCACCTCACTAGATGAAGAGGTAGATGGACAAGAGAAAATCACATTTGGAGATAACTCAAAGGGCAAGGTTAAAGGATTGGGCAAAGTGGTAATATCAAATGATCATTCTATCTCCAATGTGCTTTATGTTGCTTCATTGAGTTTCAACTTGCTATCCGTTGGACAATTGTGTGATCTTGGCTTTCAATGCTTGTTCACCGAGAAGAAGGTTGTTGTATCCAAGGTAGATGATAATCAAATGATATTCAATGGATTTAGATACAACAACGTATATCTAGTGGACTTCACCTCCGAAGATGCAAATTTGAAGACTTGTCTATTCACCAAAACAACACTTGGATGGCTATGGCATAGAAGACTTGCTCATGTCGGGATGAGCTCACTCAAGAAGCTTATGAAGAATGATTTGGTGAGAGGGTTGAAGGATGTGAAGTTTGAAAAGGACAAGCTTTGTAGTGCATGTCAAGCCGGCAAGCAAGTTGCAAATACTCATCCAACCAAAGCCTTCATGTCAACCACAAGAGTGCTAGAACTCCTTCACATGGATTTATTTGGACCAACAACATACAAGAGTTTGGGAGGGAATCTCTATTGTCTTGTGATTGTTGATGACTATTCAAGGTATACATGGGTATTCTTTCTTCATGACAAATCCGAAGTTGCATATTGCTTCAAAAAGTTTGCCAAGAGAGTTCAAAATAAATTTGAAGTGAAGCTCAAGAAGATAAGAAGTGACAACGGAAAAGAATTTGACAACACAAACATTGAAGCTTATTGTGATGAAGTTGGGATCAAGCATGAAGTCTCCGCAACTTATACTCCTCAACAAAATGGTGTAGTTGAGAGGAAAAATCGGACTTTGATCACTCTTGCAAGGACAATGCTAGATGAGTACAACACACCCGAAGCTCTATGGGCGGAAGCAATCAATATCGCATGCTATGCATCCAACCGTCTATTCCTTCAAAAGTTCCTTGGCAAGACACCGTATGAGTTGCTCAATGGGAAAAAGCCGAACGTCTCTTTCTTTAGGGTGTTTGGTTGCAAATGCTACATCTATAAGAAGCGGCAACACCTAGAGAAGTTTCAAAGGCGTTGTGATATTGGTTTTCTTGTTGGTTACTCATCAAAGTCCAAAGCATATAGAGTATTTAATCATGCCACTGGCTTGGTTGAAGAAACATATGATGTGGAATTTGATGAATCTAACGGCTCCCAAGGAGCACATGAGAATCTTGATGATGTAGGTGATGAACCATTGAGGGAGGCTATGAAGAATATTCCGGAGGGAGACATCAAGCCTAAAGATGATGAAGATAATGTACAAGTCATTGATCAACCTTCTTCATCAAGTGTGCCACAAGATGGTGAAAAAGATGGGAGAGTAGAAAATGAAGATACTCATATCTTCCATGAGCAAATGGTGGTACAAGCACAAGATGTTGATGCTCCACAACCTCCTCCTCAAGTGATCAATAGAAGAAATACACCTCTCCTATAAGATCATCCATAAGATCTTATCATAGGGAGTCTATCAAAGGGAGTGATGACTAGATCTCAAAAACTTGCTTCATTTATTACTCATCACTCTTTTGTCTCTTACTATGAGCCTACCAAGGTAGAAGAAGCTCTTAAAGATCTGGATTGGATCAATGCCATGCATGAAGAGTTGAACAACTTTACTCGCAATGAAGTTTGGACTCTTGAAGAGCGACCAAAAGGTGCAAGAGTCATTGGAACAAAGTGGGTGTTCCGCAACAAGCAAGATGATCAAGATGTTGTTGTGAAGAACAAGGCAAGACTAGTGGCAAAGGGGTTCTCTCAAGTTGAAGGTTTGGATTTTGGAGAGACCTTTGCACCGGTTGCAAGATTAGAAGCCATCCATATCCTACTTGCATATGCATCTCATCATGAAATAAAACTATATCAAATGGATGTGAAAAGTGCATTTTTAAATAGCTTTATTAATGAACTAGTCTATGTTGATTAACCTCCCGGATTTGAAGATCCTAGATATCCTAATCATGTTTATAGGTTGTCCAAGACACTATATGGGCTTAAGCAAGCCCCAAGAGCTTGGTATGAGCGCCTCCGGGACTTCCTCATTGAGAAGGGCTTCACCATTGGGAAGGTCAACACCACACTATTCACCAAGAAGCTTGATGGGCACATCTTCATTTGTCAAGTATATGTTGATGATATTATCTTTGGATCATCAAATGAAGACTCATACAAAGAATTTGGTGAATTAATGTCGAAGGAGTTCGAGATGTCCATGATTGGTGAGCTTACATTCTTTCTTGGTTTTTAAGTCAAGCAAATGAAAGAAGACATCTTCATCTCTCAAGAGAAATACACAAAAGATCTTCTCAAGAGATTCAAGATGGATGAATGTAAGCCAATCAAGACACCAATGCCTACCAATGGACATCTCGACCTAAATGAGGGAGGTAACCCGATTGATCAAACTCTCTACCGTTCTATGATCGGTAGCTTGTTATACTTAACCGCATCTAGGCCCGACACCATGTTTAGTGTGTGTGTATGTGTGCTATATTCCAAGCTAATTCTAAGAAAACATATTTAATTGCCGTAAAACGAATCCTTAGGTATCTCAAGTACACACCAAGCATTGGCCTTTGGTATCCCAAAGGTGCTATATTTGAATTAGTGGGCTATTCCGATTCGGATTATGCCGGTTGCAAAGTTGCTAAAAAAAGCACATCCGGAGGGTGCCATTTGCTTGGTAGATCACTTATGTCTTGGTCCTCCAAGAAATAAAATAGTGTGGCTTTATCCACCGCCGAAGCGAAATACATTGCCGCGGGTGCTTTGTTGTGCACAAATATTATACATGAAACAAACTTTGCTAGACTATGGTATAGTTCTAGAAAAAGTATCTCTTTTGTGCGACAATGAAAGCGCCGTAAAACTTGCAAATAACCCGGTTCAATACTCTCGCACCAAGCACATAGATATCCGCCATCACTTTCTAAGAGATCATGTTGCCAAAAATGATATATCACTAGAAGGTGTAAGGACCGAAGATCAATTAGCGGATATCTTTACTAAACCGCTAGATGAGGCAACCTTTTGTAGATTGCGAAATGAGCTCAATGTACTTGATTTTAGCAACTTCACTAAAAATTGAGCTTGTGTTGTCCCTTGCATTCATTGTTATATACAACATGTTTAACTTTTGGCAATGCATATAGGGCTTGTCTAACATGGTTAAAATAACCACCGAAAAGCGTGTGAAGAAGCTTAACCTTGGATCAAACTTGACAAGCAACTAGATTTACTTACATAGCATTGCATATGCATGGATGTTGTTTTGTCGTTTTGTTCCATTTGCCCTCTTATTGTCTATTTTCTTAAAAAGAATTATAGCCTAAGGCAAAATATTTTGAAAAATATGAGGGTTTGAGAGAGGTCACTCACATCAGTCCCAATTGGTGTTTATTTGGATCTTATTCATGTTGGGACTCAATTGGGAACAGGCAGCGCGAAGGAACTTTGAAGATTTGCTGGAAAAGGTGCACCGGACGCTGCTGTCCAGCGTCCGGTCAGTTCAAAGGAGGTGAACTGCTGCTGAAGGAGTGACCGGACGCTGCGTTTGTGCGTCTGGTCAGGAAGGGATCCAGCGTCCGGACGATTGGAGGAAAAACAGGCTATACCGATCGGACCCTTCCTGCGTCTGGTCATGGACCACCGGACGCGTCCGGTCGCGATTCCTGAGGTTTTGGACCTCTCTGGAATCGATCGGACGCTGGGTGGTAGCGTCCGGTCGCTACCACCGGAGCGTTTCGGTCAGTGGATATCGCGCGGCATCAGGACTCTTTCTTTTTTTCCTTATTTGTCGCATTGGGGGATCCTTTTAAATCCATCGGTCGTACCTATTCTGCTGTAACCTAGTCCCTGCTCGAGCTGTCGTCGCCGCCGCAGCTCTCCCACGCCCAAGCCACCGCACCGCCGCAGTCGAGCCCGCAGCCTCGCACCTTGCGCCAGCCTCGCATGCCACCGTGCCTCCCCTGCTCCGCGCCACTACAGCCACAGGCCCTAGCCCTAGCCGCCGCCAGCTCGCCGTGCCGCCTCAGCCCCGTGCCGAGCCCCTCGCACCACCGAATCTGCTTGCCTCGCTCGCCACCGCGCCAAGTTCCATCGCCCTGCTTCACCGTGCCCTAGCTTCTCCGGTAAGGCCGTGCCCTAGCATCGACTGAACTTTGCCAGCAACCTAGATCAATTTCAAAGCTTTGTTGTCAATTGCTTCCAGGGCCACCGGTTCTTCGAAGTGTTTCGCAACTCAAACCCTAGCCCCGGTTCCGTGGTTTCCCCCGCGTGACGCTTCTCTCCTTCTCTCGAATCGCCGGTTCGTCTGGTAGCTTGCCCATCGTCTCAATCTCGCACCTACATTGCTTGCTTCTTAGGTCTTTTGCATCTATTAGATATATTGTATTTATGTGTATATCCATCCATTCTATCGTGCAGCGAGTCGGTGCCGTTGAGGTTCCTGTGGCAGTTGTCAACAACTCGGAGCCAAGCTCGCGAGTACGGATCGAGGCCAAGCCTCGAAAGTGTCAGTGGCAGTTGATCTTGTCAGCGATAGTTCATCCTCTTGTTAGATCAGATGGCTCGCACCAAGAATGTTGGTGGTGGTCTAGGTGATGATGATCGGAGGCCCCCGCCTCGCCTACCCACAGATCCAAAAGGCAAGGCAACAATGAAGGTTGCATCCAAGAAGCGCAAGTATCCAGATGCTGAGACCGCCAGAGCAGCAGTAGTTGCAGAGGCAGCAGAACGTGCCGAGCGAGGAGGTGATCGCAGCGGAGTTCACCAGCAGAGCCTCAGCCAGCTCAGGAGACTCAGGAGAGCCAGCAGGCCAAGGAGGCAGAGGAGACAGAGCATGCACCATAACCCCAGTTTCGCCGCTCTGGTCGTACCCATGCTACAGTACCACCGAGGCCAGTTACTCAGTGCAGGGGTTCACGCCCACCGCCTAGACTATAGGGTCCGCCTCCAGTGGTATACCTTGACTTGAGGGCCGCCATAGCCAGATAGGTTCGCCAGTTGAGGTTCGTTGAGTTCGATGTGTGGTTTCCTCCGAGGAGGGATGAGAGAGCAGCAGAGGGGTTCTACACGCCACCCCAAGAGGATTTCTATAATGCCTATCTCAACAGTGGGGCAGTGTTCAGATCTCAGAGAGTTTGCCGTTTAGAGTCTATTGTGGCAGCAGTTGGAGAGCACATCCGCCCCTACTTGTCATATTTGTCGGGGCTCGCAGATCTGATTGGCCGGACAGGAGTATATGTACCATCTTGGGTTCGGCAGTTTTATGCTTCACTCTACGTTGATCCGCATCACAACTTCATTCACTTTGCATTCAATGGCAGAGATTACAGGGTGATGAGTTTCAGGGCCCGGGAGATACTGAGGCTACAAGATCAGCCTGTCAGATTGCATGAGGTGTGTTATGGACAGCAGGAGCCTCCTAGGCGTCCTCATGGAGGGGTGGTGCCCCCTACTGATCTTGTGCGCCATTGCTTTAAGGAGCCCTTTGGTGAGGGGTCGAGGAGGAACCCCAGTGACCTGACACCTACAGCTCGAGTGCTAGAGGCCATTATCAGGAGGACACTACTTCCCAGGTTGGGATACAGAGAGGGTCTGACTCGCCTACAGCTCTGGCTCCTTAATGCCCTGATGCAGCAGACCGTGTTCGACATTTGGGACCTCCTTCTATCAGAGATGGAGGATACTATTGCTGAGGGCTTCAAGGGTCGCAGATAGCTTCCTTATGCTCATTGGGTCACATTCTTGATGCTAAAGTCTGTGCAGGTCAGGACCCCTGAGATGGTTGCAGAGTACAAGGCTGCCACAACAGAGTTTCCCGCATATAACATGGCACAGAGGATCAGGCATAGCACTCCACAGGCACCCGCTCAGCCCCGTCGTTGTCCAGATGTTCCAGAGTCAGCAGCTCAGCAGGACAAGATCATTAGAGGCATAGCCGCTACAGAGGAGGAGCAGCTTGAGGCACAACAGGGGATGACCGAGTCCAGTGATAGTTCGGATGATGACTATCTGCTGATTCCTCAGATGCCTCCACACAGACATGATGCAAAGGCCGGCAGTTCCAGCTCAGCTCCACCAGCACCACAGACGGACCCTGCATTGATTGCCATTCTTGAGCGGATGCAGCAGGATCAGGCACGACAGGCACAGGAGACTGCTGCAAACTTTGCACAGTTCTAGGCTCATCAGGATGAGTTCCAGAGGTAGCAGCAGCTTCTCCAGCAGCAGCAGATGCATCAGCAGCAGTTACTCTTGCAGCAGCAGCTCATGGGATTCATGCAACATGTAGTGACAGCTCTTGGGGCTCCACAGCCACAACCTTCGCCCCAGCTTGCTCAGCCTGCCACCACTACAATGACTCCAGCTGTACAGCCCAGTGGCTTCAGAGTCAGGGACAGCCTCCAGTGCAGTTTGCTTCACCTCTAGTTCAGGTGTCCCAGTGGTTGTCTTCACCTGTGGTAGCCCCATAGTTCACTCCATTACAGACAGGCTTCACTCCGGAGCCGTCACCCTTGTTTTTTGTGTCTGACACGTCAGTCTCCAGGAGTCTTGGAGCATCCTTCAGCGAGTTGACGGGGATGCCTACACCGCCACATATGCATGCCCCGAGTCCTTCTACTACAGCTCCAGTCGCCGTGACGACACAGAGGCTTCCCAGCTCAGTTGCTTCCTCAGATCCTACAACAGATGTACCAGCAGCTTCACATGCAGCACCAGTCCCAGCTCAGACCCAGACTGCTTCAGCGACACTTCCTGCTTCAGAGGGTCAGTCAGTTCAGAGCTCAGGGTCAGATGCTGATGGCGCCCAGTTCCACATTGCTACACGTACTTCAGCGCCCGACTCATCCACTGCAGCCCCACCGACCGACCCTTAGTTTTGGTGTTTGACGCCAAAGGGAGAGAGGGACGAGTATGTAGATTCAGGGGGAGCATCTTTTTAGGGGGAGCTTAGATTTTTATTAGCTTTATATTATTGCATTTGGAGTTTATATGTGTGATACACTTTTACTATTAGGTATTCGTGTGTTTACTTTCATGCATATTATTATATCTATGTGATAATGATATCTACGTAATTGTGATATATGACATGTGTGCTCTCTACTTTACATTATTTATATGTCATATCACTTGTGCTATGCTCATTTGCCTTTGCTTCCGCGTTTATACTCCGATGCAAATGAGTTTTGTTTCTTGTACTCATGCATACTTCATATCTTTTGAGTACATTGTGTTGGCTTGGGTCATATAAGCTTGACTAACACTTTTGTTCTTATCGACAAAAGCTTATATGAACCAAGTCCGTCAAAAACCTCACTCTTTCACATACTCGAGGTGGTATTGTCATCAATCACCAAAAAGGGGGAGATTGAAAGCATCTAGGCCCCTTGTTGGGTTTCGGTGATTAATGACAATACAAGATTACTATGATTAACATGTGTTTTGTAGAGGCAATTAAGTTAGGTCATGGTAATGGTGATCGATTGAGCAATCGAGGTGGTCATGCCCCTACGATGGAAATCGTTTCGGTTTTCAAAGGATGGACGACAAGGTTAATGATGACTAATTCTAGGTGTCGATTGGAGTTGGAGTAACACTTGGAGTAGTTTAGAACTTTGTTTTTTCTTTGGCCGTACTATTAAGGGGGGTATGGACGGGTAGCTTGACCTAGATGAGTCTAGTGAGTTAGGTGTGGTGCACACTTGTTTAAACTAGCTCTAGGTAGCTCCTACATATGCCTAAGATCCAATGGAGTAAACTTCATTCACACATGATCGAGAGTTGAAGGTGAATGGAGGGTCAAATACTGACCGGACGCTGGCCCCGATGCTACCGGACGCTGGCCGCAGTGTCCGGTCAGTTCATTTAATTTTTGTACTAGTGAAATGAAATTGAGTTATGTAAAATCATAATAGGACATGGGTTATTAGATGCAAATTTTGGTCTACTTTAGATCATATTTCTTAATGGACAGGTGGGTAATACAAATATAGAGCAATGGTTTACTTTATATTGTTCTACACAAGATCTGAGGTGGATAATTATTATCAATAGTGATCAGATTATACTAGATTGATGTTCAGATGTTTATATTTTTTGTGAAAAAATTCAAGGATCTATCTCTTGTATTTCTATTGGGTCTTGTGAGGACTAACATGCAGGCTCCATTGGAGATTTGTAGTTAGAATCTATAATTTTTTCTAGCATATGATTTCTATTTAGTTGAAACCTAATCTTTTGATATATAAACTCTTGTTGCGTCCCATTCTATAACTTTGTAAATCTATAGTTTAGCTTTTGAGTTTTTATGAACTGGTTGCATTTTTTGTTTTCAAATGTTAAGTTGAAATTCTAGTGTTCTTTATCTTTTCTTTGAAAATTACTCTTTATTAAAATGTGTCTATGTACTTGTTGTATTGTTTTCCACATGACAAAATGAAACTCGGCTTGTACCCCGGTACTAACAAGTTGAATTTGTTATATCATAGGATTATATGTGTGTAGCATTGTTTTATATATCATAGGCTTGTACCCCGGTCAGTTCATTTGATAGGATCATGGGAGAATCCGGATCCAAACGGCCCCTAAGGCGATTGGTAGGATCATGGGAGAATCTGGCGGAGATTTTTGTCGTGCAAAACCCAATTCCGTGGCATGTGGCGGAGACTCGCCAGCACTGTTGCGATAAGCGTACATCTGGGGGCAATCTATCATACGGAGTAACTCCTACCGCTTGGAGTCTCCAGCTCCAGCTAGCCCCCGTTACTCCACGATCCATCAACCATCATTGCACTTGCCTCTCACACGACACGATCTCCACTACTAGCAGCTCCTGCAAACCACCTCGTTGGCCGTGCGTCGCGCATGCAGCCTCCCTAGGCGTGCATGCTTGTACACGTCGACGACGCATAGGTCGGCGCCATGTCATGTCATGTCATGGCCGCCGCCCCGTGCGCCCACCCCATCCACCCGATCGGCGACCGAGCCGCCCCTCCGTCTTCCCAATGCAGGATACTAGGAGATAGGAGTAGCGCCCCCCTCGGCGCCCAACTAGTACTAGTACTAGTACCAGGGGCAGTTGTACTACCACTAGTGGGAACACAAGAACGAGTGAGCGATCAGATCGGTGACCGCTGACCAGAGCTCGCGCTGCAGGCTGCAGCTGACGGCTGTTTTGCCTATCCGCCGCATGCCATGGGGGTGCCTTCCTTCTACAAGTGGCTCGTGGGCAAGTACCCCAACATCGTCGTCCCCGCCAAGGAAGAAGACGAAGCTGGCGCCGGCACGTCGTCGCCGTCGTCGCGGGGGGACGAACAAGCCGCCGGACCCAATGGCGTCTACCACAACCTGTACCTGGACATGAACGGCATCATCCACCCCTGCTTCCACCCGGAGGACCAGGTATGTCGTCTCTAACACATGCATGTTACACAAACATCACATCATCCTGATGGATTTGATCGAGTTCCTCAACTGAATCTCTTGACGCTCGAGCTGGTAAACGTGATGGATGGAATGCAATGCAGGTGTACCCGCCGAAGACGTTCGACGAGGTGTTCGCGGCCATGTTCGAGTACATCGACCGCCTCTTCCATGTCGTCAGGCCTACCAAGCTGCTCTACTTGTTAGTAGGTACGTGTACTCCTGTATACTAGTACATGTTTCATCTGTTTTTTTTCCCCATCGTCTTTGTTGGCGTTTCATCGATACAATACAATGCATATGCGTGTCTTGTTTCAACTGCAGATGGTGTTGCTCCCCGCGCCAAAATGAACCAGCAGAGGTCCAGGCGCTTCAAGGCTGCCAAGGATGCTAAAGATGCGGTAAATAAACCCCTCGGCCCTCACCTCTCCGTCGTCTGGATTTGTTTGCTGCTATGATTTATTTGCAGGAACCGTATATATATGTATGACTATGCTGTGATGATTTACAGGAACTGGAGGAGAAGATTCTGAGAGAGAAGTTCAGAGCTGAAGGGAGGGAGGTGCAACCGCGGGAGACGCATGAGGTTTCGGATCCCAACGTCATCACGCCGGGGACGGAGTTCATGGAGAAGCTTTCCAAAGCCCTCGAGTACTACATCCGGTCCCGGTTGAATAGTGACCCCGGGTGGAAAGGCATCAAGGTTTTAGTGGACACTGAGGCCCTTGCCTCACTTTAATTTCCCATTTTTGCATTGCTGCAGTAAATATCTAGATATTAATATTGACAACTTTTATTTAATATTAATATTGACAGTTTAAAGATATTAGTTTCAGTGTGTAAAATGCGCCCGCTGTTTTGAAATAATGGTTACTGTTTGATTTTACTATTTGAAACTTGTCAACTAATAGTCAAATGAAAATGATATTTTTAGCATTGTCATAAAAGGATTTAATTTCAATTTCAACTTGTGTATTTACAGTTACAGGTGAAATATCAAAGTGAAGAGTGATAATTTTCTTTTAATCTTAGACATTGTGATTTTTTTTTTGAGTGGCTAGTTGATCACACATTTTGATCAAGATCCTGGTTTTCGTCAACATGATCATTGCTTAATAACCTTCATGATACTTGCGTTTTGAAGGTAATACTCTCTGATTCAAATGTACCTGGAGAAGGTGAACACAAGATCATGTCTTTCATCCGGGGACAACGGAGCCTGGAGAACTATGACCCAAACACAAGGCACTGCTTGTATGGACTGGTACGACGATGGAATAACTGAATATTTGAATATTCCCTTTCTACATCGCTGATCTTCTAATTGTTCCCTTTATTGTGTCTCTTTTACACACTGAATATCATTACAGGATGCGGACCTAATAATGCTCGCTTTGGCATCTCACGAACCTCACTTTTCAATTTTGCGTGAGGTCTGTTAATCCATCGTCGGTGTCAACTCCTGGCTTCATCCATACTATGATAGCTCTTGCCAAACCACATTTAGTTAATTGGATTTAGCAAGCAACGGTGTATTGAAGTTAAATGTAATTGCAGAATTTTGTAAATATTTAGTTGAGAATACTCCTTTTGTTGACTTGGACAGGATGCGTTACGTCCGACTCAGCCAGAAAATTGCATCCCTCTATCTAAAGAACTGTTTAAAACTGAAGATTCCTCAAGAAAATGTAGAGGATGGTTCCCCCGCATGACAGAAACAACTCCTAGTAGGGACATGTCTCCCAAGAAACCTTATCAGGTTTGTTCCTCAGAGATGATAGCAGGGTCTTTCCATTTTAATTTTTTATAACACTGCCGTCTTGCAGTTTTTGAACATATGGGTTCTGAGGGAGTACCTGGAGCTTGATTTGAAGATACCAAACCCGGTTGTCAAAACGGATATCGAGAGGCTAATAGATGATTTCATATTTATCTGTTTCCTGACAGGAAATGATTTCATTCCACATATTCCTTCAGTTGAGATACATGAGGTGCACATATGCCGTCTGGTTCTGACAGCTTAACAGCAAACAATATTGTTGTTGTCACATCCTTTCACATGTTTCCCACTTCAAAAAAGTGATTTCCCCCCTTATCTTCGATGTGGCAGGGTGCAATTGATCTGCTATTGGAAGTCTACAAACAAGCATTTAACAAAATGGGAGGCTATATTGTGAGCACAGAGAAGGTACATGCAGAATTGAACTGTTAATTTCATTAATAATTAGTTGTTGAGTTATGTTTGATGTACTTCTGCTGCTACCAAAAACAGTTAAAAGACAAACATGCTGCATATCTTAAAGTTTCGAGGTTGGAAAAGTTTTTTCATGAACTGTCCTTGTGTGAAGAGAAAATTTTTCTTAAAAGATATGAACTGCGAGAGGTATGTTATGAAACTTATAGTCCTTGGGTCAAAGTATACACTATTGCCAATTGGAACTTGTTGATTACATGCAGAGGTTACAGCGCAATTTAGTGCGCCGAGCTGCAGAAGAATGGAAAGAAAGAAACTATGGCAATATGGTGAGGGCTACATACAGCTAAAAATTTTGTTCTGATTACTGTCAAATTGATTTTTAATCTCAAGCTTTCTTTTACTCAGGAAGAAAATCCTGATGGTCCAGACTTGACAGTAAAGTCTTTTTCAACAAACTCCAGTATTTCCACCTACAGCCAAGATGAGTCAGATGTAGGGAAGAGCTTACCTATTTTTTTCTACTTTTATTTGGACCTTATCACTTCTCCTGAACTTGTTTTGCAAAATCCATCCATACTATTCCTTGTCTTGAGTTTGACTCACTTGTTGCTTAGGTAACTGCAAATACCTTAGAGCTGAGGCGAAACTTAAAGGATACTCTTCGTAACAAGCAAGACCTTATAAAAAGTGGAGCCTGTAAACATGACGCGGTTAGTAGAGCCTATTTGAGTAAATATTTCGCATATGTGCAAATTTTGACATGCCATTGCAGATAAGACTGGGATTTGCGGGGTGGAAATCTCGATTCTACAGGGAAAAATTTGGTGTGGAAAAATGTAATGAAGTTGGGAAGCTGAAGAATGACATAGTTATGATTTTTCCTGTTTCTCTGTGCAAATAAATTTTTAGTACCAGTGGGCGTTCTGAGGAGACAACATCAGATTGTGCTAACTTTCTTTATCACTGGCTTAATTTAGGTACAAAAGTATCTGGAAGGACTTTGTTGGGTGCTGCGGTACTATTTTGCAGATGTGCCATCATGGAGCTGGTAGGATGTACATATTTATGATCTGAGCTTTCATTTGTCCTTGTATATCCATATATTCAATGTACTAGTATGCTTTCATTGTTCTGAAATTTGAATGATGATTTTTTAAAATAATTGATAATCTTGATAAATAGTTCCACATAAGTGATATATGACTGCTAATTCTTATGGATATATATATGTACTACCAGATGTTTCCATTCTACAATGTCTATTTTCCTCTTAATGAAAAACATGTCAAGGCACGGTCGCGAAAAAAAAATCTATAATGTCTATTTTGTTGTCTGCAGGTACTACCCCTTCTATTATGCTCCTTTCGCATCTGATTTTAAAGGACTATCTCAGTTCAAGATATCTTTCACTGCTGATAA
The DNA here is from genome assembly GCF_019320115.1 of Miscanthus floridulus. Taxonomy (NCBI): domain Eukaryota; kingdom Viridiplantae; phylum Streptophyta; class Magnoliopsida; order Poales; family Poaceae; genus Miscanthus; species Miscanthus floridulus. The sequence continues at coordinate 18,231,716 of NC_089589.1, read as the reverse complement.
GCCACTAAGACCATTCGATCAGCTCATGGCAGTTCTTCCAAAAGAAAGGCACGTGAAATATTCTCTGTTTTATAATGCACATTCTTTGTTGCAATCTTTTAATTGAAGTTTTAAGTTTATTTTCTTTTGCAGCTCATGTGCACTACCAAAGTGTTACAGAGAACTGATAGAAAATGAAGAGTCTTTGATACAAAAATTCTACCCGTCAGGTATATTTGTCACTTTAGACTCATCATGTAATCTGAATACCATATTACTTAACTAAACGGACATTTATTTTTCTCACAGATCTACAGATTGATACCCATGGGAAACGTTTCTTGTGGCAAGTAAGCCATTATATGAATACATAATTTAAGACTAGCTTACTCATATTTTTACGCACATTGGCTGGGTTGTGTAGCTAAGCCATCATCTTTCAGTTGCTACATTTAAGCCCCACTATCAGTAGTTGTGAAAGAAAAAAGAAAGCCTTCTTCACTCATGCTAGTTTTCTCCGAAATAAATTGTTTCAGGGTATTGCATTGTTGCCATTCATTGATGAAAAGGTGCTGATTTTGGCTACCAAGACGGTGGAGGACAAACTTGCAGTAAAAGAAATTGCCTGCCTTCTATGCAAATGGTCTACTAGACTTTGTTGCACGTGAGTGTTTTACATTGTTTGTATTTTGTAGGTGCATGAGATAAATAGAAACACAGTTCGGCAAGAAAAGATCTTCCTGAGGAACTCAAATACTATGCCAAATGGTCCAGCTTTTGTGCAGACATCTGACTGTTCGTCAAAAAAGCTTCTGTTAGATCCATCTACCAGGTACAATCAAGTCTGAACTGACACTACGTTGGTGCATTTCTTTTATTTCTGAGCAGCTTATAAGATTGTTGCTAAATCCTAAATTTCATTCGACGTAGTGAACTTGGAGGGTGGTTGTCACCTGTTGACGAAGATAGTGTAAGCTGTGGTTTCTTCCGTTCACCGATAAGAGACCCACAGGACATTAGGAATGACCAGACAATGTATGTTTTCTCTTGACCCTATCATATTCAGGCAGTACTTTTCTAAGAAAAGAAGTCATCCTTTAATTTTCACTACATGTCCCTGTGTATGTTTCAGATCATTCTTGTTCTCCAACCCAGAACCAGTGCAAATCGTTCCAAGACTACTTGATCATGTCAAAAAGCCTGAAAAGGTATATTCAGATGTCTATTTGGCTGCACATTTCAATCGTTTAGGGGGCATGGCATTTGCCGCCATACCGCCGATTCACCTTCATCTCTGAAAGAAACCATATCTTCTGCAGACTATAACTGAAAGTGAGATTTCAAAGAGGCCGTTGTGGCACACCTATCCGGGTTGCCGACCGCCTGAAACCATCCCAACCGTGGCAGAGCAGGCAGTTGACGATCAGCGGCTTTGGACGTGGGAGAGGGAGAGCCATCGCTGCCGAGACAGTGCTGGGCAGCGGCCGCGGCTACGGGAGAAGTTTCCATGGGGCTGACACGGCGCAAAGCCGAGGCAGCAGGAATGACAGAGGTGGCGCCTACGCATTCGGAAGCGCTTGTGCAGGAAGAGGGGCAGTATGGCGCCGCGTTCCAGAGGCAGCAGACGGCTTGGCGCCCAGTTGGAAATTCAGGCGGCCGTGGTGGGAGTGGGAGCGAGCAGCGCCGTGGTTAGTAGAACGGAAGGGCAGATGTCGGGGATGCGATGAACTGATGATGAACTAGCTTAGTTTTTGGTCTCACGCCTCACCGTTTTGCCTGAAACATGAGGAATGCTATTTTGATGAGTTCTGAAATTATCTGTGATATGTCAAAATAGAGCTGGTCTGGCAAGAGGTTCCCTCGCTCCCTGACAGAAGAATGCCTTTTTCTGTTGCTAATCCTGGGTCTGGCAGCTTGTCCCATTTCATCCCGTTTGCTTTGTATAGCGAATGTTGTGTCAGGAATCAAAGGCTCCCTTGAGCGAACAAATCGACTTTGCACAGCGAACTTTACGAATTATTTTAATGAGAGAGATTGAATGACATAACTACACCCGAGACCCTACCTCTGTAGACTACCGCGACAACCGGTCTTCATCTTCGTCGCCTGTGTTTTCTCCTCCCATTCAAATATCCGGCTCTGTTTGCTCCCCCTCTCTGTTTACGAATGCCCGGCTTGCTCTGTTGCGTCGTCGACACGACCTAGCGCCGTCGAGCCGCAGCCGCGTCCCCCGGCCGTGCGCTGCGGCCACGTCCTGCACCAACAACTCCGCGTGAGGAGTGAGGACTTGCATCAGTGCCGCCCCAGCCGGTTTGCGTGGTGCTGAGGTAAGGAGAGGAGAAGGAGCAGGAAGTTTGGGTTTCACCAGTAGAGGTGCTTATATTATATACTCCAACGACTCTAGTTCATCAAGTGTTCATCTAATAGCAGACAGCTGCGTAGTCTCGGCCCTTTTTAGCCGTGCCATGCCGGGCCAGCGCTGCGGGCTAGACTCGTGGCCCAGGCATGACCCTACACTGGTCTAAGCACCTAGTTTCCAGGCTTACGCCATCATCCGATGGGCACCACCTTATCTCTTACTCCACCTCGTGGCACTCCCCGATGACATTGAACTCATGCATCATGCTTGCGTCCTTATCATCTGGCCCCTCTTACTTTTCTCCTATGCCTAGACATAAGCAAAATGAGCCCAGTCCGAGCCCGACGGATTTTGGTCCGCCCACGAGCCTTAGCGGACAAAAAAAATTTCTCGGCCCGAGCCTGACCCGAAAAAACAGGTCCTACTCGTCCAATGGGACGGTCAAAGACGGGATTATTTCGGCCCGGCCCACAAAATACTCAGATCTACCTATGACTAGGGTGCATGTGTGGTGCTTAAGCTCAATGCTGTCGATGAGTGTCAGTAGGTGGAGCAGGAGACAAGATATTGCGTGTTGCACATTGAGCGGTGGGTCAACCTAAAAAGAGTAGGGAGATAGAGGCAGCAAATGGGTCTGCGTGCAAGCATGTGTACATAGGCCAGTATAGCGGGTCTTGATAGCCAAAATTGTCAAAAAGACATAATTGACTCCACCATTTCATTCGTCTCATTGAGACGATCGAAAAACATATATAGATTGTCACATTTGGAGTCTAGATACGAAGAAAGAGAATTTTGGGAGATGATGCAGAAAAACATACATAGCCGGATTCCAGAACCCACTAAGCCGGATTTTCCAGAAAAACAGACTATGCCAGTTTTGCAACCCGGCTAGGCCGGTTTTGACAGGCCAGTTCGGAATTGAGTTGTATTTTGATGCGTTTTTGCAAGGGATTTCGACCCTCATTGGATAAGACCAAATCCCTTCTTATAAATATAATAAGGGGCACAAAATATAATAAGGGATACGACCGATTGAGGTGATCAACATATACAGTCATCAAAAAAACCAGTTTATTCCATGTCTCTCTTTGCTCTAATCTCTTCTAGTCACCCACGGTGGATAGGTGCTTAGCATCATCGCAGGGGTGGCGCAGGCCAACTCTGCCACGCATGGGGCCGCGTGCTGAGCTGGCGGAGGTGGTCGAGTTCGCTGGACGAAGACGAAGAGCGGGATTGATGATTCGGACGCGGAGGGGAGGTGGTCGTGCCTGGATGGACCGATGGACGCGAGCCAGCCAAATTGAAAACGAGTTCGGATTTGATTGGCGTAAGCGTAATGGCCCTGACGTATTCAAGTTAATGAGGTGATATGGACAGGAGTAGCATTTCTTCATTCCCTGGCTGAATGGTTGTTCGTCGGCAGATTGCCTGCGAGTTCATGTGACCCATAAGAAAATGGTCGAACTTTGGAGTGATTCCTCGTTCTTAAATTTAATGATCAAATCATTGCGTGATGCATGGTGGGGTGGCAACTGGCAACGGGCTGTTTTGCATTCTAAAAAAAGATGGGCATGCATGCATGCATTTTTAACACTGTTATATAACAACCACAGTTTTTTTTTTTGAAACAACAATCACAGTTATTAGTGCTGGTGGCGTGAGATGAGATGCACAGTTTCATTAATGGTGGTGGATCAAGAAGCACAAAAACGTAGCCTCCTGGAGATGCATCATGCTTTGTTGTATTGTTGGGCTACACTGGGCCCTGCCTTATTCGTTGGGCTTGCTCCAAAAGCTAGACAGACGTTCGATTTTTTTGCTTGCGAAAAGCTCAACCAACCCCGAGTCCTTTGGCGCCAGAAATGGAACAACTAACCAGAAGTTAAGGTTGGCCCAAACCAGAAGGAGAAATAAAATTGCATGGACTCAGGATCTTATTGTATCATGTGTAATTAATTTCAAGTGCACATGTGGTCCACCTCAGGTCTATGCAATTTAATTCTCAGAATTGAATAAAAAAAATTAATTCCTAGAAGGGTGACTACGGCCCCTACAACAAACCACTTAACGACAACTGACCAGAGCACAACAAAATACTACCATAGGAAATCAAAGGCTGATCGACAACACCCGTATCCTGGCTTCAAAACAACCTTACAGACTGACCCAGAAAAGTAGCAGCAAACAAACCGCTACCAAGCACTCTGCCTAAACCAGCTAAAGGAAGAAACAACAACTAAACCCGGTCATCCTCAGATTAGCCCTTCAATCTCCATATCCTTGTTCGCTGCCAGAAATCGTGCAGCCAAACTTTCATAGTCCTGATCATGTCCTCCAAGAAGTTGACTTCTCCCCCCTGAATAGCTTGCGTCATTTCTGCAGTAAGGAAAAAAATTTATAGAAAGCTTCATTCGATGAGCCCAGGAAACTCTTTTCAATGCTCATCTTGTTGCGTATAGTCCAAATGCCCCACAGAACAATAGATAAAACAAACAGCTTAGCATGATATTTATGAGAATTGAGGGGTATCCAATGATCAAACACCTCCTGTACATTTGTTGGAATTTTATTCCACCCTAATGCCTCCTTGAAACACATCTAAATAGTCTCAACTAGAATACAATTGAAAAATATATGATCAGTGGTCTCTGGACTCCCACACAGATAGCAGTTCCTACTCCCCTGCCAATTCTTTTTCTTCATATTAACTCCAGTTTGCAATTTGTGTTGGATAAGCATCACATAAAGACTTTAATTTTCATTGGAGCTTTATTGTACCAAAGTTTTTCCATTCTCTTATTAATCACACCCATAAACATCATGTTTCTATACATGGGTTTAGTAAACTTCAGATTTTTCAAAAACCCAGTTATGATTGTCCTCCAAACCATTGTTTTGTAGTTGAGAATGATCAAGAACATCCATCAATCTGTCCCATTCCTCCATGTCTTCCACTCCTAAAGATCTTTTAAAACTAACCTTCCACCCATCCCCTGCCCAGCAGTCTGCTACTAAACAGGATTTATCAGCACAAATATTGTATAGACTAGGGAACTCTAATTTCAATGGAACCCTCATCACCCAGACATCCTCCCAAAAGATAGTTTCCTACCATCACTGACTGTAACAGTTATTCTTGTTTCTAGCACCCCTTTCCAGAATTGTGAGCCATTATTAAACTCACATTGCTTGATGGATCTCTTTTTAAGGTATTTCTACTTCAGCAGATTATAGCATAAATCATCTTTATTAGCTTTTATCATCCTCCACACCCATTTTCCCACTAGAGCTTCATTCATCACCCTTGTATTCATGATTCCTAGGCCCCCATAGTCTTTTGGGATACACATGTTCTCCCATTTGACCATATCATACTTAGATTTATCACTTGCCCCTTGCCCGAAAAACTTGGCTCTAATAGAATCCATTTGTTGGTGAACACCTTCTTTCAACTTATACATCCCCATTCTAAATATAGGAAGATTACTCAAGGAAGTATTAGTTAAGATCAGTCTGCCCCCTGAGGTCATGTTCTTGCCCTTCCGTGGTTGTAGTTTATTCCCCATTTTATCTATGATTTTCCTGATACCTCTAATACCTATGGGCACATCTGAGATTGGAATACCTAAGTAAGTCATAGGAAGCTTCCCCACTTGGCAATTCAGCATGTTTGCCACTCTCAGTTGTTCCTCAGTTGTAACCCCCAGAACAAGAACTTCAGACTTGTGGTAATTGATTTTAAGCTCAGTTAGCCACTCAAAGCAATATGACAAGAATTTCAGGTTAATGATTGACAAGTCACCATGTTCCAGGAACAGAATGGTGTCATCAGCATACTGTAGATGAGTTAAACCCCCTGGACAAGAAGTAGGACCAAACCTTTTATGTGGCCTTTCAACTTAGCCTTGTTAAGGATGTGTGCTAAGGCATCTCCAAACAAATTAAAAAGCAGGGATGGTGATAATGGATCTCCCTGTCTCAATCCCCTGTGAGTCTTGAAATAAGGCCCATTTTTCCATTAATGTTAACACAAATTTGCTGTTCTTAACAGTACTCATTATCCAACTGGTAACCTATTGATCAAAGCCTTTCTTTACAAGAACTTCTTCCAAAAAAAACTCCAATTCACGCTATCATAAGCCTTTTGAAAGTCAATTTTGAAGATCACCCCTTGTAACATATTTATGATCAGAGCTTTCATTTGTACATGTATCTCCTTATACATTGTACTAGTATGCTTCCATTGTTTCGAAATCGAATGATGAATAGTTCAAATAATTGATAATCTTGATAAATAGTTCCACATGAGTGATGTATGACTGCTAATTCTTATGGACATGTACTAGCGAATGTTTCCATTCTATGTATTATGCATAGCATGTCTGCTTTGTTTTTCTGCAGGTACTTCCAAGGTTCCCCGTACCGTAGTGCTGAAAATTCATCTATGCTTAGGCTCGATGGCTCCTCTGGTTCGTGTTCGATTCGGTCTTTTCAGTGGGACCGTGGGACCCAGAGTAAAAGAACGAAATTCGTTGTCGGCTTCACACCCGTTAGCTGTTTCCTCTGCTTTCCCCTCGCTGGTAGCGCGCTACCACCAACTAGCTCAAATCAATCGCTGCTGGCAGCCCGCCCCCGTAGACAAACTCAGCGCCACACAAGGGCGGACGATCAGATCGCCTGCAAGTATGCAGGCTGCAGCTGCTGGCTAGTTGCCTTGCCCCCCTGCATGCCATGGGGGTGCCATCCTTGTACAAATGGCTCGTGGGTAAGTACCCAAATATCGTCGTCGCCGCCAAGGAAGACGAAGGTGGAGCCGGCACATCGTCGTCGCTGGCGGAAGCCTCCACAGGGCCCAATGGCGTTGGCGTCTACCACAACCTGTACCTGGACATGAACGGCATCATCCACCCCTGCTTCCACCCGGAGGACCAGGTATATTATATGTCTGTAATTAACACACTCATAATCCTCCTGATGGATGGATCCAGTTCCTCATCAATTGAATCGCTTGACGAGCTGGTATTTGTAAACGTGATGGATCATGTATGTCGTCTAGTAAATGTCACGTTCCTCAACTCACACATCGTCCTGATGTATGGATCGATCCAGTTCCTCGACTCAACTGATGTACTCTCTCCGTCCTTTTTTATCTGTCGTACTCGCTTTCCGAAAAATCAAACATACTCAACTTTAACTAAATATATATTAAAAAATATTAATATTTATAGTACATAATTATTATGATTGGATAGATCTTTGAGTTTATTTTTATAATAAATTTATTTAGAGATAATATTTTTTCTATAAATATAGTCAAATTTGAAAAAATTTCACCGGCACACATCCCACAGCGAAACTTAGTTAGCGACAGAGTTAGTATCTCTTGACAAGCTAATAAATGTCATGGCCTCATGGATACGCGATGCAATGCAGGTGTGCCCGCCGACGACGTTCGACGAGGTGTTTGCGGCCATGTTCGAGTACATTGACCGCCTCTTCCGCATGGTCAGGCCTACCAAGCTGCTCTACTTGGCAGTAGGTACGTCTGTACTATATACTGTATACTAGTACATGTTTCAACCGTATTTCCCGTTTTTTCCCGTTGTCTTTGGCGTTTGATACGATACAACGAATGCGTTTATTAATTTCTTGTTTGAACTGCGTGAAGATGGTGTTGCTCCCCGCGCCAAAATGAACCAGCAGAGGTCCAGGCGCTTCAAGGCTGCCAAGGACGCTAAAGATGCAGTAAATTACCCTTAATCGTCCTCTGGATTTGTTTGCTGCTATGCATGATTTGCAGCAACCTTATGTTCGATGGTATGATTTGCAGGAACTGGAGGAGAAGCTTCTGAGAGAGAAGTTCAGAGCTGAAGGGCGGGAGGTGCAGCCGCAGGAGACAAATGAGGTTTCGGATCCCAACGTCATCACGCCAGGGACGGAGTTCATGGAGAAGCTCTCCAAAGCCCTCGAGTGCTACATCCGGTCCCGGTTGAATAGTGACCCCGGGTGGAAAGGCATCAAGGTTTAGTAGACGATGAGGCCAATGTTTTACCTTCCCATTTTTGCATTGCTGCAGTAAATATCTTATTCTTATGACAGCTTTTATTTAATATTTTAATATTGACAGGTTTCAAGATATTAGTTTCAGTGTGTAAAATGCACCCTCTGTTTTGAAATAATGGTTACCATTTGACTTTACTATTCAAAATTTGTCAACTGATAGGCAAGTGAAAATGATATTTTTAGCATTGTCAAAAGTATTTAATTTCAAATTCAACTTGTGTGTTTACAGTTACAGGTGAAATATCAAAGTGAAGAGTGATAATTTTCTTTTAATCTGAGGCATTGTGCTTTTTTTTGACTGGCTAGCTAATCACATATTTGGTCAAGATCCTGATTTTAGTCAACGTGATCATTACTTGATAACCTTCATGATACTTGCGTTCTGAAGGTAATACTCTCTGATTCAAATGTACCTGGAGAAGGTGAACACAAGATAATGTCTTTCATCCGGGGACAACGGAGCCTAGAGAACTATGATCCAAACACAAGGCACTGCTTGTATGGACTGGTACGACGGACATGGACTAACTAAATATTTGAATATTTTTCTACTGTGACACACCATTGATCTTCTGATTGTTCTTTTTATTGTGCCTATTTTACACTCGGAATATCATTACAGGATGCGGACCTAATAATGCTCGCTTTGGCATCTCATGAACTTCACTTTTCGATTTTGCGTGAGGTCTGTTAATCCATCCTTGTGTGAACTCCTAGCTTCATCCATACTATGATAGTTTTGGCAAACCGCATTTAGTTAATTGGATTTAGCAAGCAATGGTGTATTGAAGTTAAATGTAGTTGCAGAATTTTGTAAATATTGAGCTGAGAATAGCCCTTTTGTTAACTTGAACAGGATGTGTTACCTCATAATCTGCCAGAAAATTGCATCCCTCTATCTAAAGAACTGTTCAAAACTGAAGATTTCTCGAGAAAGTGTAGAGGATGGTTCCCCAAAGTAACAGAAACAGCTCATAGGCACAGGTCTCCCAAGAAACCTTATCAGGTTTGTTCCTCAGAGATGATAACAGGATGCTTCCATTTTAATTTTTCATATAACACCATCTTCTTGCAGTTTTTTAACATATGGGTTCTGAGGGAGTATCTAGAGCTTGATTTGAAGATACCAAACCCGGTTGTCAAAACGGATATCGAAAGGCTCATAGATGACTTCATATTTATTTGTTTCCTGATAGGAAATGACTTCATTCCACATATTCCTTCAGTTGAGATACATGAGGTGTGCTTATGCCGTCTGATTCTGACAGCTTAACAGCAAACAGTATAGTTATTGTCACATCCTTTCACATGTTCCCCACTGCAAAAAAGTGGGATTTTTTCCTTAATTTGTCTTCGACGTGGCAGGGTGCAATTGATATGCTATTGGAAGTGTACAAACAAGCATTTAACAAAATGGGAGGCTATATTGTGAGCACCGAGAAGGTACATGCAAAATCGAACTATATTAATTTCATTGATTACTTGTTGAGTTATGTTTTGATGTACTTCTGTTGCTACCAAAAACAGTTAAAAGACAAACATGCTGCATACCTTGAAGTTTCGAGGTTGGAAAAGTTTTTTCATGAACTGTCCTTGTGTGAAGAGAAAATTTTTCTTAAAAGATATGAACTGCGAGAGGTATGTTAGAAAACTTATGATCCTTTGGTCAAAGTGTACAATAGTGCCAATTGGAACTTGTTGATTACATGCAGAGGTCACAGCGCAAATTCGTGCACCAAGCTGCTGAAGAATGGAAAGAAAGAAACTATGACAATATGGTGAGGGCTATATACAGCTAAAAGTTTTGTCCTGATTACTGTCATATTCATTTTTTTAATCTCAAGCTTTCTTCTACTTAGGAAGAAAATCCTGATGGTCCAGATTTGACAGTAAAGTCTTTTTCAACAAACTGCAGTATTTCCACCTACAGCCAAGACGAGTCAGATGTAGGGAAGAGCTTACCTATTTTTTTCTACTTTTATTGGATATCTGGCAATACCTTATCATTTCTCCTAAACTTATTTTCCAAAGTCCATCCATATTATTGCTTGTTTTGAATTTGATTCTCCTGTTGCTTAGGTAATTGTAAATACCTTAGAGCTGAGGCGAAACTTGAAGGATACTCTTCGTAACAAGCAAGACCTTATAAAAAGTGGAGCCTATAAACATGACGCGGTTAGTAGCGCCTATTTGAGAAAATATTTCACATATGTGCAAAGTTTGACATGCCATTGCAGGTAAGATTGGGATTGTCGGGATGGAAGTCTCGATTCTACAGGGAAAAGTTTGGTGTGGAAAAATCTAATGAAGTTGGGAAGCTGAAGAATGACATGGTTATGATTTTTCCTGTTTCTCTGTGCAGATAAAATTTTAATACCAGTGGGCGTTTTGAAGAGACATCATATTTTGTTAACTTTCTCTATCACTGGCTTAATTTAGGTTCAAAAGTATCTGGAAGGACTTTGTTGGGTGCTGCAGTACTATTTTGCAGATGTGCCATCGTGGAGCTGGTAGGATATACATATTTATGATCAGAGCTTTCATTTGTACATGTATCTCCTTATACATTGTACTAGTATGCTTCCATTGTTTCGAAATCGAATGATGAATAGTTCAAATAATTGATAATCTTGATAAATAGTTCCACATGAGTGATGTATGACTGCTAATTCTTATGGACATGTACTAGCGAATGTTTCCATTCTATGTATTATGCATAGCATGTCTGTTTTGTTTTCTGCAGGTACTATCCCTTCTATTATGCTCCTTTTGCATCTGATTTTGAAGGGCTATCTCAGTTCAAGATATCTTTCACCATTGATAAGCCACTAAGTCCATTCGATCAGCTCATGGCAGTTCTTCCAAAAGAAAGGCACGTGAACTATTCTTTATTTTATAATGCACATTCTTCATCGCAATGTTTTAATTGAAATTTAAGTTTATTTTCTTTCGCAGCTCATGTGCACTACCAAAGTGTTACAGAGAACTGATGGAAAATGAAGAGTCTTTAATACATAAATTCTATCCGTCAGGTGTACTTGTTATTCTAAAGTCATCATATAATCTGAGTACCATATACTGAACTAAATGGGAATTTATTTTTTCTCACCAGATGTACAGATTGATACCCATGGGAAACGTTTCTTGTGGCAAGTAAGTGATTATTCCATATATATGAGTTCATAATATAAGGCTAGGTTACCCATATTTTGATGCACATTGGCAACATGTAAGACCCCACATTGGCTAGTTGTAAAAGAAAAAAAAGAAAGCCTTCTTCACTCATGCTAGTTTTCTCGGAAATAAATTGTTTCAGGGTATTGCAATGTTGCCATTCATTGATGAAAAGCTGCTGATTCTGGCTACCAAGACGGTGGAGGACAAACTTGCAGTAAAAGAAATTGCCTACCTTCTATGCAAATTGTCTACTAGAGTATGTTGCACGTGATCGTTTTACATTGTTTTTATTTTATAGGTACATGAGATAAATAGGAACACAGTTCGGCAGGAGAAGATCTTCCTGAGGAACTCAAATACTCTACCAACTGGTGCAGCATTTGCGAAGACATCTGACTGTTTGTCAAAAAAGCTTCCGACAGATCAATCTACCAGGTACAATCAAGTCTGAACTGATGCTACGTATGCATTTCTTCTATTTCTGAGCAACTTATAAGAATGTTGCTAAATCCTAAATTTCATTCCACATAGCGAACTTGGAGGGTGGTTGTCGCCTGTCAACGACGATAGTATAAGCTGTGGTTTCTTCCGTTCACCGATAAGAGATCTACAGGACATTAGGAATGACCAGACAATGTATATATGTTTTCTCTTGACCCTATCATATTCAGGCAGTAATTTTCTAAGAAAAGAAGTCATCCTTTAATTTTCACTACATATTCCTGTGTATGTTTCAGATCATTCTTGTTCTTCAACCCAGAACCAGTGCAAATCATTCCAAGGCTACTTGATAATGTCAAAAAACCTGAAAAGGTATATTCAGATATCTCTTTGGCTGCACATTTCATTCGTTCACTGGGCATTTGGCACCATACCGCCAGTTTGCCATCATCTCTGAAAGAAATCATGTCTTTTGCAGACTATAACTGAAACTGAGATTCCAAAGAGGCCGCTGTGGCACACCTATCCTGGTAGCCGACCACCGCCTGAAACCATCCCAACCGTGGCAGAGCCGCAGCCGATGATCAGCGGCTTTGGACGTGGGAGAGGGAGAGCCATCACTGCCGAGACAGCGCTAGGCAGCGGCCGCGGCTACGGGAGAGGTTTCCATGGGGCTGACATGGCGCAAAGCCGAGGCAGCAGGAATGACAGAGGTGGTGCCTACACTTACCAGCCGGACGGAAGCGCTTGTGCAAGAAGAGGGCAGTACGGCCCCACGTTCCACAGGCAGCAGACGGCTCGGCGCCCAGTTGGAAATTCAGGCAGCCGTGGTGGGAGCGAGCAGCGCCGTGGTTGGTAGAACAGGAGAGAGATGTCAGGGATGCGATGAACTGATGCCTCACCATTTTGTCTGCAACAGCAGGAATGCTTATGTTGATTTCTGAAACTATGTGTGATATGTCAAACTAGAGGTGCTTTGGCACAATGTTCGCTCGTTCCTTGCTTGTTTGGATTGAGACAGAAGAATGGTTTATTTGCGTTGCTAATCTTCGGTCTGTCAGCTTGTCCCATTTCATCCCGTCTGTTTTGTATAGCGAATGTTGTGTCAGGGAACAAGGCTCCCCTGAGCGAACAAATCGACTTTGCACAGCGAACTTTAGGAATCCTATCTTAATGGAACTGATTAGAGCCTTAACGGAGACACTACATTAATTCTCCCTAGACGTACTAGAAAAAAAGATAAATACTAGAAATTCTCACAATAAATAAAAACATCTGGCATTTAATTGGTACACCCTAATAATCATCACCGATAATAGTCATTGGATCTATTATAATTTATAAATTACTCACCACCATTATGAAAAATACATAAAGTAAGCCTCAAATTTTGCATCTAAAGTATCCACCTCTGTCATTACGAAAGACAGTTCAAAATAACCACATAATTTTTATATAAATTACTCACATGTCATTATGAAAAATAATTAAAAACAACTCTCTAAATTTACATCTAAATTACTCACTTTACTATTAGAAAACATAATTTAAAATAATCCCCTCACGTTACATCTTATAAAAAATAATTTAAAATACACCATAATGATTTTATAGATTATCCACCTTTATAATTATGGAAGATAATACAAAATAACCTCCTAAATTTACATTCAACATACTCATCGCCATGTTAACTCTCACAAGACGCGTTAGGAAAAGAGAAAAATCCTAAAAAAAACATCTAGCCTTCAGGAGAACAAGCACCACGGCGTCAGCCCTTCTGCAGTTGATCACTGATGAAGTGAACTTGTGGATCATGTCCTGTTTCAGTAGGTTGAAGTCGCTCATCCAGCTCCTATGGTTCTGAGTATCTCCTGTACGCTTCTTGGTTGCGAGAGCCGCAAAGATGTAATCGTCTTATGAGGACCACGCAAGGGGAGGGACTTGGGAGGGGATTCCTATCGGTAATCACTGATTACCGTTGTTGTGCGTATAAACTATTCTACTTTCTCGATTCTAAATTATAAGTCCTTCCAAAATTATAGAAAGAATTATAAATGTTTATGACATCAAATAGGTATATTATAAAAATATAATTAATGAAGAATCTAATAATACTTATATGGTATCGTAGATGTTATTATTTTATTATATAAATTTGGTTAAATTTGAGATGCCTTAACTCTCCAAAAAAATTCAAATAACTTATAATTTAGGATGGATGGAGTAACATATAAGGCAGGAACAGCCCTCTCTAGCAAATTAGTCCTTTATGTTGAGTTGGATCAAACCCTCTGATGAACTTGTCTTTGGTATTGAACCAGCTCATACGTATTGCGTGCTGGTAAGGTGTTGGGGACGTCACACATGATTTTGAAAGCTCGATTAATTGATCATATACTATGGTAGGTGTTGGGGAATCAATACATGGTTATTGTATTATTACGTCACAGCCTTACAGGCTCAGAGGTACTGGCTGGCGCTTCTTACCGGCATAGTAAAAATTAAAACACCTACGTACTCCCTGCTCCGTTGACAGTCAGTCAGAACACTCGCATGTCAGCAGTGATGCTACGCACGGGGGCAATAGCACGTTAACTGTTGACAGAGTAAACTCGTTGAGAACAGAACCACGCTACGCAGTCAGTTGCATGCGTCAACGCACTCAGAATGACAGAGTCGCGAACACGTCATTCCTGTGCAAGCCGTATTATTCGTAAAAACTAGAAACGGAGTTAAATATTAGCAATGATTAAATATTATTAGCAATGGTTAAATATTTGCGGCGCCCCTTAGAAAACGAAGCTTCACCAACAGCATTATGAGCTTTTTTTTTTGCCAAACAGTATTTTTCAAAACAGATTCATAGGTCAAGCTCTTTTTTTTCTCTCACAGAGAGAAGAGACGAGATAAAGCTGAAAAAATAGCTTATCCAAGCTTCACTTGCCACTAGTGGGCCCCAGTGTCCATGCATCTCCTCTGTGCCCCCAAGAAGTGAGCAACGACGCATGGAGAAGAAGCGGACGGAGCGTGCCGCTGCCGGGCTGAGGCGCGGGCGCCACCGCCGCCGAACAAGGAGAGGACACCTGCGCTGCGGCTGTGTGAACGCATGGTGGAGATGTGCCCATGTGTATGTATGATGAATGATTGACACAAGCGCGAGAGGTTTGAGGCTTTTCCGGTTGAGTCATATTTCATATGTGCTTGATTATGCTAATGATTGACTGAAGCTGTTGTGTTGAGTTGTGTTGCGTTAAGTGTGTTGTGCAACATATCTCTTGGCTTGTGGTGCGCAGGTATGGAGCTCGAGGCGGTGGTTGATGGCGAAGGTGAAGGTCAACTAGAGACGTGACGTGCCGATGGACTGGGAGCGGTGAAGGACGAACGTGAGGCTTGAACCGAGGGACCGGAGAGACCGGGTGACCAGCCGCGGTAGTTGACTCTTGGGGACATCAACAAGCAAGAGTACATGGGTGATGAAGACGACGTCGACCAAGTCAAGGAGGAGGACGATGGCGTCGTGGCACTTGGCGGAGGCCAGACACGCATCTACATGGCGTCGGTCAAGCAAAAAAGGAAGACGAAGGCGTCAAGCTTGGCGGAGGTCGAACACGCGTCAACATCGGTTAGTCACGCCTGGCGAGGCATGCAAGAGGGTTTACCGGTTTGGTCCTCAAAACCGGGCACGGACGTTTTGGTCATTTTGGCCTCAAAACCATCGGTGGTGGGTTTACCGATTTGGGCCTCAAAACCGGGGAGTGACGGATCGGCGGACATGTGGTGAAATCTCTAAGCTTGCGTCGAGGTGAAGCGAAGTCGAGAAGGCGCCGGGTCCGTTGGATCGACGAGTAAAAACTTGGACAGGTTTACCCCTCGTGGGTATTTAGGCTGAGTACTTCACGTGATGGCATTTTTATCTTTTGACGGACGCTTATGTGTGTGTGTGTCTATATATATATATACTACTACCATGTAGCTGGCTATAAAAATAACTTATTATGTAGTCACTTTGAGTTACGATAATTACTATTTTAATTTACAAGATTACTAAGTGGTTTACTATAACATTATGATAAATATCTCCATGTATTATAGTAACCCACTATCATAAATATGTATTGACATTATCGTAAATTAGTATATAAAATTATCGTAAATAGAGGTAGCTATAAAACAACTTATTTTGTAACCGGCTACTATGTATGTGTGAAGGGGCCGGTTAGAAAGCCATCCTTAAAGGGTCACTCTCATTCATGCTACGTTGAGAGGAGGCTAGTGTTGTAGAGGAGTGACTCTTGTTCTTGAGCTTTTTACCATCATAGTTTTGATTTTCTAGGAGTGGCCTGTAATCAGACATGTTGAGCTTGCTAATGCAAGGATCAAATTCGTGTGCCTCTCGTTCCCATCTCCTAATCTGAAATTTATGTTTCTGTGATTTTCGGAGCTAATTTTGAGATTTTTCGCAATTTGAGAGCGTTTTGGTTCGATCTTGATTCGTGCAAGGACTTGTGGTGATGCTATCCTATCAGTGAATCGACTTGAATCCACACGAGCACGGCGAATCGAATGATTTTCGTTTTGGGAAAAAGCTCGAGTTCTTGGCCATGATCTGATTTTGGCAGGGCTTGAGTTGATTTCGGGCGATGATCTCCTAGGAGTAGCTTCTCAAGTCAGTTGTGATTACCTGTGCAAAATTTAGGAACGATTCACGGAGTTTTGATCGAGTTTTCTTCGATTTTTGGAGCTCGTCCTTCCTCTGTTCGTAGCGCTCGGGTTTCTGTTCGTCGTCCGCGGTCTCCAAGCCGAGCATACTGGTGCAGACCCCGGTGTTCTCTGGTGTTGGTCGGATTCGAGCGGCGCAGCTCCTGCTCAATCCTCTCTCTTCTTTGCCGCTCGTTCCCAGCAGCTCGGCGGTGTGCAGCCCCACCGCCCGTGCTCATCTCCCTTTCAGCAGCGCGGGAAGACCTGCGCCTGCTCTTCTCTCTTGCTGCTTCTCTGACCTATCCGCTAGCAGCAGCTGTGCTGCTCGTCCTGTGCCAGCACCGTGAGCCCGCACGTCCAGCACCTGGTGCTGTTCCCTGCGCCCAACAGAAGCAAGTATACCCGGCCATGCAGCCCGAGGCCCGGCAGCCCGGCCCGAAGCCCGGCCTTTTGGCCCGACACGAGCACGGCCCGGCCCGCAGGCCACCGGGCTCAGGCTGGCCCGACACGCAGCGCCAGGCCGTGCCTGGGCCGGCAGTTGAGCCCGCGGGCTGGCACGGCCCAGCACGGGGTTTTGGAGGAGGCCCGGCAGCGGCCTGAGAGGGAGGCGGCCTAGCTCGCCAACGGCTCCCCCCACGCCGCCACCCCAGACCCCACCTATAAAAGGCGGCCGATGCGGCGCCCCCTCTCGGCCTCCCCTCAGCCCTGCACTCCCGCTCGTAACCTAACCCTAATCCCCAATTCCCCATTCGCCCATTCGCATCCCACCACCACCGGCCGTCGCGCCGCTCTCAAACGCAGTGGCCAGTGACGCTCTCCGACGCCGACTCCGGTGACCACGATCCGCCTCCCGCCGGCGTCCTCCCCTCCGTCCCTGCCTCTCCCTTCTCCCTCTCCCTATCTCCCCTCTAGATCTCGTTGATTATGTGAGTTGGTTGTCTCTGTTTGTCCCTCCTCCGCCGTCCGCCGTCGTTGCTGACTGAGTGTCGTCTTCTCTAGACTCTGGGTGCTCGTCGCCTTCTCCGGCACCGGGCTCCGGCTACGCAGGTGAAACCCTAACCCTAACCCCTAACCATGTTCTAATTTCTTCTTTTTCTTTCAATGTATGCTTCTGATTTCTTCTTCTTCCATTGTTTCGCATGTCGGTAGCCGATGCATCGTCTTCTAGCTGCGGCTTAGAGTGAGCAAGGCGGCCACCCGCACCGTCGAGGAACGGGGCTGGAGAGGCGGCCATGGCCGACGAGGATGGCCTCCTGCCGGTTGGCCTGGCCCCAGAGGGCGAGAACGACGACGACACTCGAGCCGACGCTGCTGCGTTGTTCGGTATCGATCTTGGGGATGGCTCTTCTGCTCCGATCGATGTGGACACGGACGGTGGCGAAGGGGCGACGGCGACTGCGAACTCCAACGGCTCTGCTCCTTCGGTTGCTGGTACAGTAACACTAGTAAGCGCAAATCTGCATCTGTGGCTTCTGGGGCTCCTTCTGCTAGCACATCTGCATCTGTGGCTTCTGTATCTGGTGGTTCTTGAGTTGAGAGTTGAGATTGAGACAGTGAGTGTGAGACTTGAGAGGTGAGCTGAGAGCCTGAGACTTGATTATGATATGTATATGTGATGTATCATGTAAACCTTTGAACATGTTTAAGACTTATAACTAGAGCTGTGCTGCACTCTTTTTCCCTTTCTGGGGTTTCTCACAAGGGTGAGTTTTACCCAGAAAGGTTTATAATGAGGCAGCATTGTACACAGCTCAGTTATCCTTTTAATTTCCTCTTGTTCTCTGTGTGTATAGTTTTGGTTTGAAGCTTTTCTGGGAAAAATACTTTAAATTTGAATATTTCTTGTTGAGATAAATTTTTTGATGTGTTTTGAACCCTACGGGTCTCGGGCTGGCAGGGCCTGGTGATTTGGCCGTGCCTAGCAAGCCGGCACGGCACGGATTTAGGCCCACAGGCTCATGCTTGGGCTGATAGCAAGGCACGAGGCCCGTAGCGGCACGGCACGGGAGGCACGGTGTGCCGTGCCGGCCCGACATCCTCCGGCCCGTGCCTGGCCCGTGCTCGGGCCGTGCCAAGCTGGGCACAGCCTGAACGTGATTTGTTTATCCAAATCTTGAGATGTGGCTTACTAGCTACACGAAGTAATCATTGCATGCTCATTTATTTACATGTCATGCGCACGTAATTGGTTTGTGATTCCAACAGTGGTGCTCCTGTGTGCGTGCAGTCAGGGGCGGATCTTGTTTTTTGGGGGGGGGGGGGGGGGGGGGGGGAGGAAAATAGAGAGAGGAAGAAGAAGAGACCAGCCCCCTTTAATCATGTTCTGCATCCGCCACTGCGTGTAGTTTCTCTCTCTCCCGGAATTTCTAGACCGCGTCTAGAATTTCCGGTCTATAATCCCCGAGCTCACTATTTCATCTGCGGTTTGCGCGTTTCAGCTCTGATTCGCATTCCGGTTTTTGCGTTGGCTTTCCACTGATCCAAGGAACGTATCTAGGTACTCTTGTGATCGTGGACGGCCTCCTCGCTGCCGTCGCGAGGTACCCGCACCTGGCGGCCCGCATGGGCATCGACGACCGCGACAGACACTACTACAGAAGTTAACTGCAGGGGCGGCTCTAGAGCCTCTGTAGGGGTGGCTGCGCCAGTCGCCCTTCCTAGGGTGTTTCTACAGAGGATGCCTCTGTAGGGGCGGTTTCCTGACCGCCCCTGCAGTGCCCTCTGTAGGGGCGGCTGGTGTTTTCAGCCGCCCCTACAGTGCCCTCTGTAGGGGCGGCTGGTAATATCAGCCGCCCCTGTAGTGGACTTCTGTAAGGATGGCTGTATCACCAGCCGTCCCTGCTGTGTGTATTTGTAAGGGCGGTTCAATCAAGAACCGCCCCTATAGTGGATTTTCCAGCAAAAAAATTCAAATTCAAATCTGACCACATATATATAATTCAAATTCGAATCTGATCGCCACAAATATACATATATGCATCCACAAACACAAGACCATTATTTAGAACATCATCACAAGTCATAATTCACAAAAGTCTATCAAATAAAGTCAGGGAAAAACTTAATTTGCAATGCTTCATTCCTATCAGGTCAACATGAAGCTACTAGTTGGATCCTAACAAGTCCTTGGTCAATACAAGGACATGAAGCTACTGCTTCCTAACAGATCCTAACAGGCCCTTTGCACAACAAGCACATAGTATGCAATTCACTACAAACTCGTTCCAGGTTCATGTTGTCTTTTTTTTTGCTGCCACTGAGCGAACTAGAAGCATCATATCCAGTATCCTACAAGGAATGTAGTTAGTGAGTCCTGATGCAACTCAAGTTGGAAGGGCAATCTTTACTATGTTGGAGAAACCAAGATCAATTGAATTTCCAATTTTATATGGATGCAGATAGATTAAACAAGCCTAAGCATCAAGCCTGGGTATTATTGCAGTGTCTAGTGTATGGATGATACCTGATTTCATAGCCACAACCTGCCCTGATTTCATGTATTGTTCTAATTGAAGCCTGCAGAGCAGATAACAGTTAGAAAAATAAAGAGGCACACTCTTTGCTTTGAAAGTGAACTAAGCCAACTTACACATGAATCTTTCTATCAACTCAAATAGAGATGTTAAGTCACTACAAAATTCAGTAGCACAAGCTAATAAGAACTTGAACATTTGTACTAATCCTTGCAGAAAATTGTGAAAACCATAGGAAAATAACTCGGTGAAAATGATTTTACACATCATGGATCTATGGATTTGATAATACCTCAGGGAAACACCTTATGACAGTGCCCAAGTGCTAGTAATGCAAGCAATACACTCAGAAAACTAATTTGGTAATACTGACCAGAAGACATGATGTGAACTGCTAGTCTGCTATGCTACTTACCTAAAAATGGAGCCAGAGCTGTTACTGATACTGCTGTACCTGCAAAACACAACACAAGACCAGTCTAAGAGCCTAACCTGAATACAAGTTCTAGATCACTATCATAGAGGATACAGGTATCAGCAGAAGTAAGGTTGATGCCGACCCACCAGCCCCTGTGCTCAGGATGAAGATATTCATTGGTATCTGTCATAGAAAAGATAAGCAAATAAACAAACTAGCTTGGGAGCAAATGATAATATATAAAAGACAAACAGCAAGTACGACAATGGAGAAAATGCTAGTTGCTAGCTGTCCCTGGTTGGATAGTACTGCACTCACTTTCTGGATAGTACTGCATTTCATTTGTCCAAGAATTTATTCAAACTAGAGAAGCAGCTAGCCTTTTTTCGATTGTTTCACAGATTGGATAGCCTAGTTGGATTGTTCTGGATTGTCTCTGCATTGCCAAATAACTATACTCGTGAGTAATAACTGGCTGGGCTTGTACTAGTTCTAGATTAATGTATTTTTTTCCTATCAAAAGCAGTAACTATTCATCTTTTTCCTCAAAAATCTTTTCCATAATTGGACTGTGGAACTGCTATGTACTATATGCAAAGGAAGTACCCCCAAATATGCCGAGCAGAATTAACAGGATAAGCAGCAGACCAAAGCATGGAATGAACCTGAGACGGTGGTGCCATGGTAACAGGATAATAGCTGCTATTCAGAAGGCAACCTACATTTATGATCATTAAAATTCTCTCCATGCACAAACTGAGATTCAAACGCAAGTACATAATCAAATATCAGATTGAACACCTATATCATGTAGATACATTTCCTTACATACTACAAAGATGCATCCAGATCCAATAACTTGGACATCACAGATCAAAAGGTAGAAAAAACAAACCTAACAAAAGTAGTAGCTAGATGCATGTGAGAGCGCTCTTGAATGATTCCCTGGATCACGTCCCTGCAAAACGAGGGCATGGCTAGGGTTAGGGGCATCGCAGGCATGGCAGGATGCAGGACTACAGAAGACGGGGGCAAAGTGACGGGGCTAGGGTTACCCATGACCATGAGAACGAGGAGCGCCATGGAGGAGCTGTGACCTTGGTGGCGTTGTCTGCTTGCTGGTGTCGCTGCTGCTCCTCCGTGGCGGTGGTTGTCGCAGATCTGGGGGAGGGAGTCAACGCCGGCTAGAGGATGGAGGTGCGCCGGCTGGATCTAGGTGGAGGGAGGCGACGCCGGCTGCATCTGGGAGGAGGGAGACGCCGCCATCTGCATCTGGGAGGAGGGAGGCACCGCCGGCCGGTCTAGAGGAGGGAGACGCTGTCTTCTTCCGAGGGGACGAGTTGTGGAGGGGAAGGGAGAGGAGGCAGGCAGAGACATGGGAGTCTGGATCGGAGTCGGGGGCTCGGGAGATTGCGGACGGGAGCGGATGCGAAGACGTTCGGTGCTCCGCTGAAATGAATAAAATTTTTGGGTCCGTCAGATTGCACCTGTGATGCGCACTGTAGGCAAGCGATTCCTGTCACAGACGCGTCCCAACTGCAACTACACACGTTTTTTATAATTATTTTTTTAGATATATTTACATATACAATAACTAAAACAACTACAACAGTTTAAAATTGCAAAATTGAACCTTTAAAATTTGGAAAAAGAATTTAAATTTTAAAAAATTAAAATCAAAACTACTAAAATAATTTTGAGACACCAAATGATCTCAAATGAAAATTCGATAAACATCAAAGTTGTAGAGGTCATGAAGATCTACAACTTTTATTTTGGTCATCTTGTCATTTGACAAAATTTGAACCTTTCAAATTTGAAATTTTAAAAAATGACAAGTTTGAACCAAAATTTGAGACCCAAAATGATTTCAACATAAAAAGTGATGAATACCAAAGTTGTTCAACTCATTAATATCTATAACTTTTATTTTAGTCATCTTATCATTTGACAAAATTTGAACCTTTCAAATTTGAAATTTTGAAAAACGATAAGTTCGAACCAAAATTTGAGACCCAAATTGATTTCAACATAAAAAGTGATGAATACCAAAGTTGTTCAACTCATGAGTATTTACAACTTTTATTTTGGTCATTTCTTCATTTGACAAATTCTTAGCACACATTATTCACTAATCTTACACATGCCTTATATAGTTTATAAAACCTTGTGAGAGATGTGTCACATTTGTGAACAATGTCATTACCACTTTGTCATATGAAGAAATGACCAATACAAAAGTTGTAGATCTTGATGAGTTATTCAACTTTGGTATTTATCACTTTTTTAGCTGAAATCATTTGGGGTACCAAAATCTTGTCTGAAGTTGTATTTTTTTTAAATTCAAAATTTAAATTGCTAAAACTTTTCATATGTATATATTGACAAAACCAACAAAATAAATTGATAGAGAATGATTTTAGAAAATTTTAGGAAAAAAATCATCAGATTTAGAGTTAGTATGAGGAAGAAAAACTAGTTACAAAGTTGACCCACAGATTAAAAAAAGAAATCACACTGTTCACTATGATCATGTAAGAATCATCTAGAACAGTGTGATTTCTCTTTTTAATCTGTGGGTAAACTTTGTAACTAGTTGTTCTCCCTCATACTAACTCTAAATGTGATGGTTTGTTTTCCTAAAAACTTCTAAAATCATGCTTCAACATTTAAGTTTGATCAAATTTGGATGTGACAATGTTTTACACATTTTAAAATTTGAAATTTAACAAGTTCAAACCAAATTTTCAAACCCTAAATGATTTCAGATGTAAAAGTGATGAATACAAAAGTTGTTCAACTCATCAAGATCTACAACTTTTATTTTGGTTATCTTATTATTTGACTAAATTTGAACCTTTCAAATTTTGAAATTTGAAAAAAAGACAAATGGGCACTGCAGGGGCGGCTGGTGATTGAGCCGCCTCTACAGATCAGCCCCAACTATAGGGGCGGCTCAAGTTACCAGCCGCCCCTACAGCGCCATCTGTAGGGGCGGCTGGGCTGATGGGGCCCGAGGACGCCCACTGTAGGGCGCCCCAACCCCAGCCACTCCTATAGTAAAAATGTCCCCGTTCCTAGTGTGAGAATCTGACGTAGTGAGAAAGTGCTTCCACCTCAACGATGCCGGGGTGCTTGTCGTCGAGGCCACCGCGGACGCCGACCTTGCCGACGCGCCGCTGGTGGTGCACATCAGCGAGCTCTACCCCAAGGCCGATAAGGTACGTAACGTGTTCTACTAGTCAGAGGCGAAGCCACAGTGCATGTGTCGGGGTCATGCAATCCCGATAACTTTGTACGAATCAGTGGAACCCCGCATATTCCGGCCAGCTACGACCCCATCAAATTGAGTTCATGAATCTGTACGACCCCGGTAGCAGTTTAATCTAGATTCGCCGCTGCTACTATAGTACGTACTGCTATATAGACGTACGCACTATTATTGGGTGACCGTTAGATGCAGAAACGTATATATGCTCATGCATGTGTTTGGTCCACCGTCCCACCCATGCATGCAAGAACGTGTCGACGAGCCTCTCTTCCAGGCGCAGCTGACGCGGTACAGGTGCGGCGGCCTGGTGATCGGCACCGTGTGCCAACACCTCGTCGCCGACGGGCAGTCCATCACCTCCTTCTACACGGTCTGGGCCACGGCCGTGCGCAGCGCCTCAGCTACCGATCTACGACCGTCGCCCTTCACCGACTGCGCCGCCATCGTCGCCGTACCCCGCACAGCCCACCCGAGCCCAAGTTCGATCACCGGAACATCGAGTTCCGGGACGAGCGGCATAGCCCGAGCAGCCACTCCTCCTACCCCGTGCTCCCCATGGACAGGATCAAGAACCTCACCATCAACTTCGCGGAGGAGTTCATCGCCGGCCTCAAGGCCCGCGTGGGCGGCGGCGGCGGCGGCCGGTGCACCACGTTCCAGTGCCTCCTGGCGCACGCCTGGAAGAAGGTCACGGCGGCGCGGGGCCTGGCGCCGGAGGAGTTCACGCAGATAAGGGTCGCCGTCAACTGCAGGGGCCGTGACCCTCCGGTGCCCATGGGCGTTCCCGCGGATGCGAGCCCGGGAGCTGCTGTCCTCCAGCTACGCCGCGGTGGTCGGCGCCATCCACGACGCCGTCGCGCGCGTCGACGCCGAGTACATCCAGTCCTTCGTCGACTTCGGGGACATGGCGGAGCGCGCCGGCGAGGAGCTGGCGTCCACGGCCGGACGTCCGGGCATGGCCTTCTGCCCGGACCTGGAGGTGGACAGCTGGCTGGGGTTCAGGTTCCATGACCTCGACTTCGGCTACGGGCCGCCGTACGTGCGCCTTCGTGCCGCCGGACCTGCCCGTCGAGGGCTCATGATCTTGGTGCCGTCGTGCGCAGCCAAGGTGGAGTCGACCTCTTCATGGCTCTCGACGATCACCACGTTGATGCCTTCAAACACATCTGCTACTCCATGGATTGATCATCGCTCAATATAATCACGCCCAACAACTGTGTATATACACATATATATACGTTACATACAATATGTGAGTGACGAGTATATATCTATCAGCCGCTTCTTACTGAAATCTATAGATATTTGGTAACGAGGCTGGGCCAAAGCCTACGTTATCGGGGCATGCTCACGGGAGCTCCTCCCCGAAACCGCGCCACCGGCCGCTCGGGGCACCGGCCAAAATCTCCAGCACCCCCCACAAGGCTGTCACTCTGTGTTGTCTCTCAGTCTCGTGAATAGAGAGTTGGGTTACAAGTGCATCCCTCTCCTTTTATAGAGGGGCTGAGTTACAAGAGTCAACACCTAACTCACCTAACCCTAAACTGCTAATTACAACACAAGTCCACTGTAATCCCATTGGTACAAATTAATATTCGACACATTTCTAACAATCTCCACCTTGGTGAATATTTCACCACCTTGAAGTCTTGTCATACGCGAACAACCATGTACTCCGGACTTGAGTTGTCGACTTCGCCGCTTCACGAAGAGCAGCCCGACGAGTTTGACTTGGCGTCAAACCCGACGCCTTAGGAAACCTTGCTACCTATGCAACTCCATCCAAGTGACTCCACCTGCAACGCTGCACCCTTGCACTTTGTACAGTTGCAGATGCCATCTTCTCAATCGACTAGAGAAGAATACAATCATTGTCCAAGCCACCCACTGATGCTGCAACATTAGCACTTGCCTCCTTTTTTTCTGGACACTCCTTCTTGACATGTCCCCAATCTCCGCACTTGAAACACGGCACCTTCTTCTTCCTCTTGCTCTTGGCCTCCACCTTCTGCCTGCTAGGCTCTCCACTGACTAGCAAACATTCAGCTTGAGGTGCTTCCACTGCATTGTTCTTCCTCCTCTGTTCTCGAGCAAGCAACGCTGTAGTAATATCCCCAATCTTGATTGTTTCTTTGCCATATGTCAGTATAGTAACCACATGCTCATATAGGATGTTGGTAAAGAGCACAAAAGAATTATTGCCTTATCTTCATCATCAACAGCTACCTCTCTACGTGCCAGATCAGCAACCAACTGATTGAAGACGTTCAAGTGCTCCACGAGATCCGACCCCTGCTGCATCTTCAGCACATACAACTTCTACTTCAGATACAACTTGGTGGCCAGTGTCCTGGACATGTACTGAGTGGCTTCATCTTCCATCTTGTTCGGCTTCTTCTCCTGCAAACCCTTTAGGACCCCTTGCTAAGCCAGCAAATCCTTGACCCTTGTTTGCCACAGAGCGAAGTTGTCGTTGCCATCAAACTTCTCCACCTCAAATCTGGTACCTGTCGGCTTTGATACCAATTGTTGAGATATTGGCGCCTAATGTGGAAGCAATTGCTTGGATCTATCTAGTCAAGATGCTCACGAGAGATCGCACACACCGCATAGGAGACTCGATATTTGGTAACGAGGTTCGGCCAAAGCCTACGTCCCCAAGTCATGCTTACGGGCGCTCCTCCCCGAAACCGCGACACTGGCTGCCCGGGCGCCGGCCAAAATCGCCAGCACCCCCCGCGAGCCTGTCACTCCGTGTTGCCTCTCACTCTCGTGAATGGAGAGTTGGGTTACAAGTGTAGCCCCCTCCTCCTTTTATAGAGGGGTTGGGTTATAAGAGCCAACACCTAGCTCACCTAATTATATACTGCTAATTACAACACAAGTCCACTGTAACTCTATTGATAGAAATAAATATTCGACATATTTCTAACAATATATGATGGTGTGGTGCTCGCTTTACCTCACAGGGGCTGTTTACCAGTGATATAGATGTAACTTGAAAAGCTACGGTGGCTGCAGCTTAAAGCTCAAGCCTCAAGCCAACAGCCCCATAGTTGGTATTGATGATTGGTTTGTGGGCCATTTGTCAGTATATATTTTCTGGCATGGATGAGTGTTTTTGCTTATTGCTGCACGCAAGTTAGGACAGAGTGGTTTTGCTAGTATTAGTCAGACACTGTGGACGGCATATATTGTGATAATTTTATAAATTGCGGCCCAAGAAGACTAGAAGGTCCATAGACGCCACGCACTCATGGACCCCACGGTTCTAGACACGGCAGCCAGAGCTAGCTGATGACCCGGTCGGTTTGAATGTCACACTTCCATCACATGATCTGATGATCATATATATATATACTTGTGACTTGTCCTTTAATATTTTGTAATATACTCCCTCCATCCCAAATTGTAAGTCATTCCAAGAATCTTGGAAAATCAAAAATTTTCAAGTTTGACCAAATTTATATAACAAAATAATAATATTTATCATACCAAGTAAGTATCATTAGATTCTTCATTAGTTATATTTTCATATTATACCTATTTGATGTCATCAATCTTTGTGTTTTTCTCTATAATTTTAGTCAAACTTGAAAAAGTTTGACTCTCCAAGATTCTTGGAATGACTTACAATTTGAAATGGAGGGAGTATTTATTATTACTTGATGGGCTGACGCCGCCCCGGCAGCCAAGTCTACGCGTTACCCAGCACAAATAAATCATGGCATTTGTTAACGATCCTGGGGCCGGACAAGCTATCTGCGTCCACACGAACGCTTGAGAGCCGCGGTCGTCGATCGGCTCGTCGATCGCCTCCTCCCAGCAGCTGCGTTGATGCAGATATTCCCAGGTTAGTGATCGATTTTGTCATGCCTACTGCTTGTTTATAAATCTCTCTACATACGACGACCATGCATCGTAACTTCGCTTCAATCCGCAATCCGCCGAGGTGCCAAAGCGGGGCGCGGCTGCCAGCACTAGCGAGGTGAGCCGGGCAAGGTGAGATCATTCAACTGCCCTGCTCATAGCTGGATGTGCATCTGCCTCGCCTGCGTTGTAGTAGCACTGCGCCCCGCTTCTTCTCCTTCTGATTTCTGCCGTTCATCCTCATCCTGAGGAACAGTAGCTCCATATCTGCAACATCCATGAGGAGGACGTCGCCGCCACGCTGCGCATGTGCGAAGATGCACGCGGCCGGCTTGGATTAAGTTGTGGTGGTGCAGTATTTGCTTTACTTTACTCTTGACGGAGACTCTTTCCTGATTTGGGGGCCGGGGAAGGGATGACTAGTTATGGGAGAGAGAGTGTGCGTCTGCTGAGTTGCTGTCTTTTGGTGCAGATGAGATGGTGCTGGGAAATTTTCAAAGCAAATTTGCAGATGGGCATGAGTTGGGGGAGAACAGAGAGGAGCCGAACCCGAACCTGATGGGTGCCTGGGTTGCAGTGCTCAGTGGAAGAAAACAGAGAGGTATGAGAGGCTGAACTAAACAATCGAAGATCGATTTCATGGTGTAGCCGTGGTGTACGTTATAGGTTAGATCGAGGGACTGCGGCTGCTTGAGTTTTGGCGATAAGAGGCAGGGTTATGCTGACAGCTTTTATATTTTAACTTTTTTTGCATTGTATTGTATCTTGTTGTGTCGTGATAGATTAGGGGTAGCATCAATTGAAGAAAAGCCTGTCCAACACCGGTTGAGATGGTTTGGACATGTTCAACGGAGACCTCCAGAGGCACCGGTGCGTAGTGAAATCCTAAGCCAGGATAGTAACGTGACGAGAGGCAAAGAAAGACCGAAGTTGACTTGGGTAGAGACAATAAAAGGAGACTTGAAAGGATGAAATATACTCAAAGACTTAGCCTTAGATAGTAGTGTTTAGAAGACAACTATTCACGTGCCTGAACCGATAGGAGTGTTTAGAAGATAACTATTCACGTGCCTGAACCTTGATTGCTTCTGCTGGGTTTCAACTCTAGCCTACCCCAACTTGTTTGGGACTTAAATGCTTTGTTGTTGTTGTTGTATTGTATCTTGTTGTGTTTAAGTACACACGGTGTGCTCTTTGTGCTTTCACTCTCTGATAATGTGTTTTCTAACTGGCAGTTCAGTTTGGTTCTTAAATTTATTCGTCATGAAATATAATCTTGCATACGGAATTACGGATATACATATATTCTGTTTTTTTTAAATGCGTGGTTAATTGGCTGCACTTACTGTGGAGTGGACATCAGAGTTCAGAGCAAAGCCCTAATGTTCTCTTCTGAGCAAAAGCCCTAATGTTCTCTTCTTGCTAGAATTATTCGTGGGTTCCTTAGGCGCATGGAAAATGTTCCAGATGTGTTGTGCTTGGATCAGTTGAACTTTACATCTTGAACATTTTCTTTTCTGGCATTTGGAGATGTGCTGCTTTGTGGGTTGGGACCATGCCTGCAGCAAGTGGGTTGTGCAACTCCGAGTCTCCGATCTCTGATCTAGCATTTTTTTTAGTGCCAAAACTGTTTGGGGTAGTAATTAATTATGTCTTTACTTCATTAACACGGCCTGCTATGACGACGCCCGATTTCGCCATACCCACTGCTCTTAGAAACCTGCAGATATGGTCATGCATCTGTTTAAGCCATGCTCCAAGCTTGACTCATGCATCACAAACTGTGGTTCGTGGAGACTAACTCAACTGATTGGGGGGAGAGGGTGTGGTTATGCACCTAACCAACTAGGCCCAAATCCTCTCTTAGTTTAAATTCGGGTTCCTTTTCTGTTGTTATTAACCTTGTGCCTCCTCGGTTGCATCACTTTTTTTTGTTTGTGAATCATAGACTCTATGTTATTACTCTTACTTTTGTTGGATATATATAGGTTTAGTTCCATATCATACATAATTGATGGTGGGAGTACAACTTACAAAGTTGAGTTAGTCTGGAAGGCTTATTTCTTGTGGGTTCCACTGGATCTGGATCTGGCATGGTTTCGGCTTAGTATGCTGCGCACTCTAACAAGTGGTATCGAAATCCATGATCAGAAAACCTATAACATCATATGATGACCATGAAATAATGTATCGGAGGTTTACACGCGTGTGACATGGAATGCGAAGGACCCAGCAGGTGACTAGAGGGGGTGAATGGAAGCCAATTAAAAAATTCAACCCAGCGGCCTCTCTTTTAATTATTGGCCTCGTTCAGCTTACCTCGTATTCGGCTTTTTTTCAGCCGAAACAGTGTTTTTCTCTCACAACAATTCAGCCAGAACAGTGTTTTCAACCAGTTTCAGTCAAGATTCAGACCAGCGAATTAAGATCACACGTACCAACTCGTGATATGTTAACTCTAGGAACAATTAAGAATTTCTCAAAACATAGCGGAAGTAAATTTGAATACCAACAAAGAAAATAATTGGATATGCTGTAACTAAACTTGCAAAGAAAAACAAAGTACTCCAAAACGAAAACTTGCAACAGAGCTGCTACTGAAGAAGAAAACACAAGTGATAGCTGACACAGTAAACGGTGGAACAAAAAGTTTCAACACTAAATGCAAAGCAGATTACTGTAGCAATGAGACGACACAAAAATTCAAACTATGGTTGAAGTGCTGCTGCTGCTCTTGGCGTGTACAACTGCCTGCAAAGGTTCCTACTGCAAATCAGAAAAGCCAGACAGCGATGCCATAGCTGAAACCACGGAAGAGATACTCCTGTACAGAAATCAGCTAGCCATCGGATGAAGCGTAGCAGAGAAACAGGGTATCGGCACTGGAAGAAGCGTTACAAAAACTCGGATGAGCCGATGCAGTGATGAGAAACCTGAGACCGCGGAAGACGCGCTACGAAAACAGAGACGCAGACAGCTAGCAGCGCGGTTTCCACGATAATAGAGCTGAGACCTGTTCAAATCAACTCCCAACAAGCTGAGATTTCGGACACGGCTTCACAAGATCATGCGGCACCCATCTCAAGCAACAATCGCATCCAAAGATCGAG